>NC_090933.1:633077940-634341065 GCF_040938575.1 Ambystoma mexicanum | reverse complement strand
CATAGCTCCCTGTCGTAGCGGGCCACGATAGCCAAGGCATTGGCCGCTTTAATCGTCGTCGCTGCAGACGAGATGACCCTGCGTCCCATAGCGTCCAATTTCTTTCCCTCGCCGGCCAGTGGGGAAGTCGATGTGGCGGCCGCACCCCCCCCGCTTTCTTCCTGGCCGCCGCGGAGACGACGGAGTCCGGGGTAGGCTGTGCCCGGAGGCACAGGGGGGCCGCGTCCGGGACCCGGTACTTCTTCTCGTACCGGTCTCTTCTAGCTGGCGTCGTGGAAGGGTTCTTGAGGAGGGCGAGGCCCTCATCCTAAATGTCGTCCAGTAGAGGCACCGCGAGGACCGTCTTCCTCTTGGCCTCGCGCCGTTGATAAAGGAATCCTTCCTTTTTCTTCTCCTCAGGGCAGAGTTGGAAAAGCTCGGATGCCCTGGCGATCATGGAGTGGAACGATCCAATCTCGTCGGGCGGAGAAGCCCTGGTGGGAGGTGACGACGGTAGATCCTCATCGTATACCTCGTCGTCCGTACCCGTCGCTGCCGTGTCAGTCCCCGTATCATCCCCTCGGGTGGACGGGGAGGAGGGCTGGACGGGGCACGACGGCTGAAAAGGAGGTGGAGGGTGAATCCTTCTTTTCTTGGGCGGGGGAACACCAGAAGGTCCCGGATCCCCCGACGGGAGAGGTTCCTCCGTCGGCAACAGTAGTCTCGTCCTTATCTCTGAACATAAGGACTGTATAGCCAACAAAATGGCCGCCGAGTTGTCTTGCGGCGCTGGCAGAGGGGAATCCGACGGGCGATCAGGGGCCCCGTCGGCACCCTCGACGATGTCGTCGTCACCTGCGTCGGGATCCATCCCGACGGGCCGGTCTTCTTCCACGCCAAGGCCGTGGCTTAAGACCTCAATCAGCTCCTCCTCCGAGGTTGAGGCCGAATCTACGACGACGCCCTGCCCCCCCTTTTTCTTCCCCGCCGGGGATTTCACGGGGGTCCTATCGATGGGCACAAAAGAGGACTCCCTCCGAGGTGGCAGGGAGACTCTGAGCCCCGAGGTCGCCACCACTGGTGTAGCCTCCACAGGCTGAGCCAGGGCCGCTGCGACAGTATCGATAGAGGGCTTGGCCGGATGGATTAAGGCCTTCACCACCTTAGGTGCGCTCACCGCCTTATCCTTGAGGGGGGGGACACTGCCTCGCTCCCATTCCGATGGGGCCTTCGAGCTCGACTGGGGCCTCTCCAGGAGCTTCGCCGGGTGCTCGCCCTTCCTCTTACCCGACCCAGAGCGTTGGCTCGTGGCTGAAGGTGCCGGGGAGGATGCGCCCTGCCTGGCGCCCGTAGAGCCCGACCGTTCGGCGCTCCCGGTGCCAGCGGACTCGCGGTGCTTGGCCTTGTGTTGGACCCCCGTCGCCGGGGCGTCCTCAAAGGTCTTAGAAGACCGCTCGGATTTCTTCCTCTTCTTCTCGCCTGACGGGCTCTTCCCTTCCAGCCAGTTGGCGAGACGTTGATGGCGGTCCTTCATGGTCCGCTCCGACATGTTGCCGCAAAACGCACAGTCCTTCTCCACGTGCGTCTTGTCCTCATGTAAGCAGTAGAGACAAAAGGAGTGTTCGTCCTCCTTAAAGACGTTCTGCAGCTGGCATCCAGGGCAGATCCTGAACAGCTTTCCGGGCGTCGAGCTTCCCTTCTCCTGGGCCATGTCCGGGCCTGAGAAACTTCTGGAGTCCTCCAAAAGCGTAGCTCGACGAAATCTTCACCCTTGAGGGGCGCAGACGAATCCGACACGGGTCCCCGTTGATCGGATGGAGAGTCGGTGGAGCTTGAGGCTCTTTTGACCGAAAAAACGAAGTTTTTGAGAAAAAACGTGAAAAAATAGCACTAACGCTCGAGAGCAATAGCACGAGGATCCCAACACATGAACGTGCGGTAAAAATCTGAAGATGGCTGCCAGAGGTGGTGCTTAGGTAGAGGGCAGTCATTGGCTGTGGTCAGTATGACGCAGAGACCAGTGATTGGTTATTACTACGAAAGACAGATCAGAAACGAAACTGATACTGGTTTTTTCTTTACCGAGGATTCCCAGCCTGACGACGGGGAATATTCATGAGCATGTGAATCCATGCCAGACCCCATGCTGGTGAATGCATTTCTCTTATGTTGAATAGGTACTAAGTTACCCGACCTGCAGATCTAGCTGAAGTTTAAAGAATTTGCAAGGCCGGACTCCTCATTAATGTCTTATTTCAGCCATATGCAAAACTGCTGTATTGTTGCTCATTCCATGTCTTGGTTACAAACAACTACTGGTGAAATTAACATTATTAGTACACAATTGCTAATCAAATGGGTCTGTTTGCTAATCAAAATAACTTTAATTAGTAAACTCTGCTAATCAATTTTTAACAACTAATTTATGCCTTGCTGTACGATCTGTATTTGAAGCTGGAGCCTCCAAAAGATCAAAAGGAGCAGCACTCCTTTTCTTTGTCTCTTAGGGAAATGATGGCCTGTGCGGTGTCCGTGTCGATGTCCCTCAAGTGGCTGTCAATCTTTCTAAATAGTTCCTGGCCATCAAAAGGCATTTCCACTGTACATGCTGCATTGCTTGCATTTCTCTTCTTTCCCACTAGGGCCCTTTTTCACCACCAGCTGTGTATTCTGTACTGTAATTAGATTCTCACGTCCAAGTTCCACTGTAGTGTATTTTTGTTGTGCGCTCTGCTCTCTCCACTCACACCAGGACCGCACAAGGCCATACTGTTCTTCTGTGTTGTACTTCTTGCCGTCCCTCGTGTGAACCGCCCTGTGTGCCTCCCTCCTATTTGCCCCTAGCATGTGCCTGCCCCTCCTTGCTTGGGCTGCCCACCCCCCATTTACTCTCCTCCCTGCAACCCCTATCTTATTTCACTGCTATTCTATCAACTATCTTAACCCTCTCACTAGGTCTGGCAGGAGGCAGCTCAATAGTGGCATCCCCGTCTCCAGCGCAGGCATCCCTATCGCAGATGCCTACACCAGTGCTTCCTCCAGACAGGCCCTCACTGAACACCTCTGTCGTTCCCTCTCCAGGCCTATGGATCCCACATATGGTCTCTGTGTTCTCTCCTTTTTCATCTTCTCACATTAATGGTGGCACCGGATGGAAGGCCCTCCCTGGCCCCCTTCCACTCCAAGACCATCATTAATGTCTATTTAAAATGGTACCATCTTGGTCCAGGTCCCTCAGGCCAATCTCCTCCTTTTCGATATACACTTCTGAGTCTTATAAACTTTTTTTCTTCTCCTGCTACTCTCAACTACCCGTCTCTGGCTCCTCTGCCGCCTCCTGCTCCGCCACTTCTCTGACACAATACACAAATTCTTGGATGTACTCTGTCTCACAAGACTTGGTTTACGGCCAGCTCTGTCACAGGTTTTGACACTCTCCTCCCCGATAGCTACAAGATCCTATCCTAACCCAGAACCAACCGGCCTGGTGGGGGAGTAGCCCTCCCCGAGTGGATCCCTGCTTCAGTCATTCCTACACTGACTTACTCCTCCCTTGAATGCCTGCTCTGCAGGCTCTCTCCCCCTCTCCTGCCTCTCACTGTGGCCACCATCTAAGGCCGCCTGGCCAGGTCGCCCTCATCCTCTCCAGAGTGGGCAGACCTCTCCTCCCCCCCTCCTTGCCTCTAACTCTCGACGCCTCCTCCTCAGAGACATTAACATCCCCTTGGATTCTACTAGCCCCTACTCTGGACTCAATTGCAACCTCTGCGACTCTATTCTACCCCCTGGCCAGACTCATTCAGCAGGGCACACCCTGGCTGTTCTGATCTCCTCAGACCTCCCCCTCTCCAACCCCTTGAATACTCCTCTCTTGGACTGACCACTTTCTACTCTCTCACCTGTCACACTCTGCCCCTCAGGCAGAGCCATCCCCAGCACTGCCCCCCACCCCAGCTTCCCGGTCATCCGGCCCATGAAGCATGTGTCAGTGGAAGCTTTCGCCACTACTTTCTCTCCTCCAACACCTTTGGCTGATCCACACTCTTTCCAACCTTCATCGCTCCATCTCCAACAGTCTTAATGTCCTTGCCCCCGTCATGAGGATACATTTGAAGTGCAACTCTCAGTAAGATTCTGCCCTCGCCACCCTTAAGCGCAAGTGTAGGGTGGCAGAGAGGCAGTGGAGTGCATCAAGCACACCATCTGACAAACTGGCCTGCTGCCTGCTCCAAAGGCAATACAGGCTCTGTCCTCTTTAAGAGAGACTACATCCAAGCCTGCGTCTCTGCAGCCTCTAACAACTCGGCCGAACTTTTCAAAATCTACAAGGAGCTGGCCAATCCAGCTGCAGTCTCTACCTCTCCTGTTCCCTGCCAGGCCCTTTGCAAGGCCTTGGCATCTCATTTCACCACTAAAACTCAGGACATCCTGTCCATTCTTACTCTGCCTCCACTTACTCTCCCATTCCAGTTCCCTCTCCAGCCGCTTCTTTTCTCCTCCTTCCCCCTTGTTCACTCCCAACCATGTTTCTAGACAAGTCCGATCTATGAAAGCCTTGTCAAAGCAGCGGCTCCCCTGCTCCTCCAGAACCATTAAGGACCAAACTGACAACCTTGGCCGATTTCTGCCGTCATTCTTGCCACTGTAACCTTCCCCTTCTCCACTCTCCCTTAAGATTGCTCTCCAATCTTGACTCGGTCCTCATTCTCCTTGATCTATCCTTTGCTTTCGACATAGTCAACCACGCCATCCAGCTCAATAGTCTCCAAGACAACCTGGGTATCCCTGGTCAGGCCCCATCTTGGTTGACCTTTCTCACTTATATGCCCTCCCAGGTCCTCTCTTATATCTCTCTGCACTTAAGTGTTCCTCAGTGGCCTAACCTCTCTGCCTGGCTATGTAACCACTAGCTGGCACCTCTGGCCCACCGCATCTCTACCTTCTGCTCGAACGTTGAGTGTTCGGTGGATGACCGCCAGCTCCCCCTCAGCCGCAACTGCTCCTTCTCTCATACTAGACTGTACGCAATTCAGCAATACTGTGCTGTCAACGATCTCTACCTCAATGCCAGTTAGACTGAGATCCTCCTCATTGGAACTTCCTGCTCTCACTCTGGCCACCTGCCCTGGGCCCTCTACCTGCTTCTTCCAGTGAGGCTAAGCACCTTCGGGTCATCTTCAACTCCACCCTCTCCTTCTCGCCTCACATCTCTGATGTCTCTAAGAAGTCACACTATCAGCTGCAACTCCTCAGAGCCTGGTCCTCCCTAGGCTGGACTCCAGCAACCACCTCTTTCCAAATCTGCCTGCCTTTACTCTTTGTCCTCTACAACGTATCCAGAACAGGCCAGCAAGGCTTGTCCTTGGCCTCAAGCCCAGGGATTGTATCCCTCCACTGGCTCGCTTTGACTGCAAGGATCAAGTTCAAGACCCTTTGCATTGTCCACAAGGCTTTCTGGGGCCAGGGATCAATCTACATACAACTTTCTCTTTCTAAGCATCTTCCTTCTCGAGCCCTCCGCTTATCCACCTCCAACTCTGTGGGTGAGACACTTCTCCTGGCAGAGGGAGGGGCAGGGGGGCAGATCTCAGTATTCGGCTGGGGCCTACCTCTGGAACAGCCTCCCTGCCTCTCAAACTTGAGCAGAACCACCTAAGGTTTCTGAAGCAACTCAAGAACTTCCTTTTCGCTTCCGCTTTCTCTCGTCCTCTCCCTTGCTGATGTCCCACTCTGCTGCTCATACTGGTTACCTGGCCACCCACTGAATTTACAGGTCCAGGCTCCTGCACAAACGGTTGCCCTTGCACTGCCTCGGGCCCCCATTCACTTAATGGACTGTATATGTAACCCTACAGTCTCCTGACTCTCTGCACTTACGAGCCACCTCCCGGCTGCACTTACTAGTTACTTTGCACTCTCCCTTCCTGCCTCTAATCTTGGCACTTCTCCCCCTCCAATGCACTTGTGCGATCTGAATTACAAGGCCTAATAAGATTGTCGTTTTGTCCTCCTCTGTCCCGCTGTCTGTCCTTGTCTTGTCGCGGTCACGACCCTTAACCAAATCCCCCACTGGCATGTCCACATGCCAGGTAAGGTAGGGATTCGGGGTTCCATTAGGGCCTCGGATGCCTTGGACAATCTTCCAAGACACTCTTGGAGTCGGTCCTGGCGCCTTTGGTGCCAGGCTCATTCAGTATGAGGAACATCTTTGAAGGGGACTACTTTTCCTTAGGCCTGCAGTCAACATGGAGGCACTCACACAGTCTAGCTCCCTAGAACTAGACTATGCGGTATAGTGTTTTGGGTGTGGTAGCCTGGGACTACTTTACCTGGACTACTTTGCTGGGAGGCTATTTAAACCACACCCAAGCAACAGAACACGCTTTGTGGTATTCTGCAGCCTGCAGCGTAACTCACCGTGTCCAGTGTCCCTGATACTGGCAATCATTGGAGCAACGAGCCTGCAGAGGAGGAAAAAGCTCATCATTAATAGACTTACCTGTGGACTCCATCCTGTATCCGCCCGCCTCACGTCCCTGCTTCTGCTTACTCGCGGTCGCCCATCCAACAATCTGCATCTTCTTGATACTGCATACTCGCCAGAACGAAACAACCTGAAAGGAGAGGGAGAAAGACAATGTTAGAAAAGGTTACTTACGGCGTAAGCCTCAAACATCACAAGAACCTCACCTTGCTGGCCACCTCTTGGCTGGCATCGTTCCAGAATACCACGCTCACCTGAGAAGTCCATCGCGACTTGTAAGGATAGAAGGAATACAGGATAGCATGTACACGGCAAAGCAGTGCCATGCATAGCGCCTTACTTACCGAATCGTAGTGCGCTTCTTGCGCCATCCATTACCAGCAGGTGCTCAATCCAACCAGCACGTCACGCCGAATCTCCCGCTCACCTAGGGGGGAAAGAAAAGACAAACACAAAAGAAAGGAAGTCAAGACCAGTAGCATATAAAGACTGCTGCAGTAAGACCTACCTTAAAGACACTTGAATGGGCTCGCACCAGTGAAGTAACTTGGTCGCCCAAGCCTAATGAAGACTACGCACCCTTGCAAAGAAGGCAGGATAGAGAGCACGACAAATATTACAACAAGGTGGGGAGAGGGCCTAAGGGTCGAACACCGGGGAGGTGGGAGAAGACCTTACCTGATCTTGAATCCAGTCCTCCTGTGCTTTCAGGCCCGACTTCCATTGAAGACACCACCGAGGATCAGAAAGAGGGTTCCAGGTGCAAATCAACCAGGGCTGAGTGGCGTCCCCGTGGATATCAGGTGAGCGTAACAGTCGCGCCTAGAAACACGTGTGTACAGGGGCATTATAAATTACTTATGACATATATAAATTTTAGCCTGCACCTCTGGTCGAAAGCTAGTGGCTTTCACCCATGGCCTGGCGCCGCAAAACCGTGCTGTGTGCCATTTGCCTAAAGCCACAATGTGCTGCGTACACTGAGGTATCAATCATGTGGTCGGAGACCGCCTCACCATCAGACTATGGCCTTAGCCTCCACCTGGAAATCATCTGGCAGGTGTTTTAGTAGGCGAGATACTCTGAGCCAACGTTCTCTGGCCATCATGGTCATGGCGTTTCTGGCCCTTACATCCAAGCATGCTGCTGCTGAGACCTTCCTACCCATTGCCTCTAGTTTGCATCCATCCTAGCTGTGAGAGGGGGGCCGGGTATTGTAGCATTTGTCTCACTGCTACTGTGAAAACAGAGTCCAGCTTAGGGTGACCTCTTGGGCACAATGGTGCTGAATCGGGAGACATTTCTTCTCTTGCCTTGCCACCAGTGCTGTTGCGGAAAGCGGGGTGGCAAGCAGCTTTTCTCCAGATTCCCAATGTGTGTGTGTCCGGATTCTCTTGTCCCTATGCTCGTAGAGGATTGATGTTTTCCCTTCTGTGGCTACTTGAATCTTGTACATTTGCACCGACTTTGCGATTGTAGAGTGAAAAGAGACCATATCATCGGGAGGGGAGGCTCCCCCTGGAGAGTTACGCTTTTTCTGCTTTGCGATGACCGATTCCCAATTATTTGCATCGGGTGCATTGTGTGTCAATTCACCGTTGTCTGGTTCCTCTCACGTGTATCCGTGTCTGGAAACTCCCTGAAAGGATCACCCGGTTCCCTCGGGTCTTCTGTGGGCTCATCAGGCCATTCAGAGGCTGCGATAATAGATGGCGCTCTGGGTTCTCAGGTCCTTTGAGGTGAGGAGCGTGGTGGGGAAGGAGAAAGTCTTCTCTAGAGTCTGTGACCCACTCTACTTTGATCGGTACCTCTGGTGACTGCTAACAGGCGATCGCTGTCTATGTGGCGAATGGTAAAGGATGCAAACCCTGGGGGCCCTGCTAGTGGCGCTGCCTGCCGGAGACCTGCTTCGTGAGGGTTTCCCTTTATCTAGCCCTGGTTGGTGTGAGGAACCCAAAGGTGTCTCACTTACTAGTCCCCCAGGGATCTGTCATCCAGGTGGCCAGGACACAGCCATCGATATTGGATCCAGTTCCTGGGGGTGGACCAGTGGGTGAAGATCACCTGGGTGAGGGGTCTTTGGGGAATGGAAGTGGGGTACCAAGGGTAGAGACGCTGTATCCCCTTCCCTGTAATACCTTTTTCCCCATCCTACCCTGTAGGATATTTACAAGCTCTACCACCCCACCCCCTCCCCCTTTCCCATACAAATACTTTCTTATACAGTAACAGACAACGGACTAACACCAGAGCCATTTACCCAACATGTCCCAACACACCGGTCAGACAATTGACAACCACGCACACCTGATGCCCCTTTACCTTCCCGGTGGGGATAAAAGGCAGAGCACGAAAGCACACTTTGAGCAAGGCCGGACGCACGAGGAAACAGCTGCACCAAACCTGCAGTTCAAAGGGAGGAGAAGGGCGGGGAGACCTGGAACGACAAAGTGGGGGTGGGATTACCCTTGCCTTTCTCAACTCATACATACGAAGCCTCCGAAAGGGAGTTACAGCTGCTGTGCAGAGCAGCAGTCGTTAATGGTACACGGGGGCCTCCCGCATTGAAAACGCACGTCGAGAGGCAAGCTGGCTACCGTGGTACTATCCTTGACTCCAGAGATCAAAGAAGCCAACAGGTTCAGCACAGCTGGTGAGTCGGTGGACGCTGATGGAAAACCAAACTGTGCTGAGCCCAAGGTTGCAAGTAGCAACATTTATAACGCAAGGAATTTGAAATAGTAATAACTTGTGTGTGTTTGAACTTTAAAGAAAGCCTATTTCAGGTCCAGGTGCAGAGGGGTCTGGTGCCACATGGGCGCTCATTCGAAAGAGACTGATTGGGACCTGTTTTGAAACTACAAGAACCAGAATGCCTGGGGAATGAGGGGGTGGCAAGAGGATTCGGGAGTGGTCAGTGGTCCTACAAGGGTCATGTCACATCCCTTGTACAATCGAAAGTCCTGACCAGTTGCTAGGGGAAAGGAACCACGTTTTCCGATAAGATTGTGAACTGTGGAATAAGGCAAGTGTGAACCCTAAAATAACGCCATTAGAGCTGCATTAAACATACCCAAACAAAACCACATCTCCACCAAGAGGAACATCCACTGGTTACCAGTCCAAGATAGAATCAACTTTAACATACTAATGCTCACCCACAAGTGCATCTCCAACAAAGCACCTCTATACCCAAGCAACCTCATTTGCAAAGCTTATTCTAACAGACCCACACGCTCCCAGTATACCAACCTCTTAGTCATCCCCAAATTCAGAAAATAGAAAGCAGGTGGAGCAAGCTTCCCTAACATAGCCCCTAAACGTTGGAATGCCCCCTGCGACCAACCTCAGAAATGACACCTCGTTCTGGTCCTTCAGAAAAAGCCTAAAACACTTTCCTGTTCAACAATGACCTTATGCAGTAACTACTATGCCCCAAGATTGTCTCTAGATTACCAACTGCATGATCCACATCTACTAACTGCTCACATGTTATATACTTGTATGTATTTACCCTGCAAAATGGGCAACCTGTAACCACTAAGTTGGACTAAGTACCTGTAACCAAATTCGAAATCTTTCTGTAACAGCGACCAGCTGCCTCCGGGCTTGAAGCGCTTTATAAATGTACAAATAAAATAATCCTGACAGAGGGGGTGCCGAAAAAAAGCTAGCAGAAGGAAAACCCTGCTTTCTGATAAAATTGAGCAAGTCATGAACTGTGTTATAAAGGTACATGAACTGTGTTAAAGAAAGGCTGTAGCGAATCAGACGGAGGAAGGCCCAAGTTCCAAGGAGGATCTTTGCCCCTAGGACCTCCCTCTGCTGGGCTACGAGCAATCGCCCAGGTAAAAAACCAACAAAGGAACTTTTCTTTTGTTTGTTGTGGTGACTCAGGCAGCCTTCTAAGGCAAGAGACTTTGTCAGGAATGAGACTTAGCCTCTGAATGTTTTGATATTGTTGAAATGGCACTGTGAACCTTGTGCAGGCTGTGCTCATAAGTCCTGCCTTTTCCCGTGCTTAAAATGTGGGTAAGGGAGACCCAGCCATACCATCCTGTCCACCAATGAAGCACCCTTCATTGGAGCTTGCTTCTCAATCAGCCTGGTTGAGGTTGAAGGTGCAGTCTTCGAAGATTCACCTAAAGACATATGCCTGCTTTCTAGATTTGGCAAGCCTCTTCTGGGTCTGTCCTCCAGAGTCTGCTTGGAGAAAGTGACAGATTTTGCAGGACTGGATTTCATGAGGCTAGAGGCAATAAATGCAATATTTGTGAGGGTCTCTAATGAAAGTAACCCTTACACCACATTTACTACAGTCCCTCAAGAGGGAAGGTCTTCTCCTTGGCAGCCTGCATTTCAGACTCTGCCATGAGGTGATAGTTAAACAGGCCAACAGAATGTATTGGAGGGAAAAAAGAGTGACCTGAGCACAGGAACACCCAGCCAGCGAAGTCACAGTCCCAATGAAGGGAAAAATTACTTTGGGTAGAATATAAAATGATTTTAGATGTGTAGCATAGTTTTTATATATTTTATAATTATTTAAATTACCGAAGATTGCCAGTCTGACGATGGGGAATATTCAGGCATTGAATCTATAAAAGAGCAAATGCTGGAGAAATTGGGGTTCAAAGAGAAGTACTTCTGTGCAGCGTCGGCTAGGCATCAGGGCGACCGGGTGCACAATCACTTTGTTGCCTTGTCAGACCTCCTTAGCGTCGATCAGGCTGAGTGATGTACTTTCACTACTAATAAACAATGCTCAGACAGGGTTTATCAACAAACTAGTAGCATAAGATATCGCGAGTGTGACTGGCTGCTAGCGCTCAGGACAAACTCAATTTCATCATTAAATGCTCACTGCGCTTTTGTAGTATGTCCTGAGATTACCTGGCGGTGCTGCTGGAAGAATATGGGTATGGCCCAAATTTCTCCAGATATATTATGGCAAAATTTCAGCTCCCCTCCACAAGGGTCAAGGTAAATTGTCAATCGTCGTACCAAATTACTCTTGAGAAGGGCACCAGGCAGGGATGCCCTTTATCCCCTAGTGTTCGCTTTAGCCATAGAGTCTCTGGCCTACAGGATCTGCATGCACCCACATATCAAAGGGTTCAGAGGCATAAACCACAAAGTAGCATCATATGCGGACGATGTCTTAAACTTACTAACAGACCCGGTGTTGCCTTTCCCAGAATTAGTGGCATTGCTAGGCGAGTTTGGACCAATATCAGGTTTCTATACAAATCCAAAAATTGATTGGTTTAACTAAACTGAGGCGCCTGAAATCAGAGCTTGATTCCCGTTCCCCTGGGCTGACCGCAAGATTTCTCACCTGGGTGTTGGCATCACGCCTCAATATGATACCTGATGGCAGCAAATATCCCCCTACTATGGAAAGAGGCTAAAGAAATGTTAAAGGGATGGGACTTACAAGATATCTCCTTGATGGGCCAGATGAATGCCTCTAAAATGACACTGCTCCCTAAATTGCTCCATTTTCCAATCACTTCCATTCCGGGCCACAATGCACGAGCTCCTAGCCTAGACCTTCAAAAGAAAATTGGGAAATGTATGTGTGGAGACATAAGCCCCCCCCCCACCACCTGCCCTCTTGGGTCTCACAAAGGTTTCAACTTGGGACCAAGGGGAAAGGAGGTTTTAAGGTCCCTTCTATACACCGGTATTTCTGCACCGCCCAGCTGGCCCCTATGTTAGATTGGGCCACTGAAGAGAACCCCAAAATGAAAAACAATGGAACAAGCCAGTTCATCCATCCAGCTTTCTCATCTTTCTCACCTTTTGTTTCTCCCGAGAAGGATCTGGAACTCTGTTCCAAGCCTCCAGGTTACCACTGATGTCACCCTGTAACGTTTGGACAAGGCATGTAGTCAGCGAGACATTTGATCTGGGTTGGAGCCTCTTTCCCCCGTTTTCCGTAATCCTGACTTTATGCCAGGATTGAACAGTAGGGCCTTCAGGAGTTGGGAAACACTAGGTACTCTGAAACAGACGATGGGGCCCCCCCTCATTTGAGTGCAAGGAAAAGTTTAATCTACAAGAAACAGTGCTTTTGCTACTCCCAAATACACCACTGTATCACTAATAGTGGAGTGAAGTCTGCCGGATCTCCGCCCCCACGGTTTTAGAACTTCTAGTAAGGGATGGGCAAGAATCCCAGAAACTTTTGTCGTGTTTCTACTTGCCGGATCACATAACCCCTGATTAGAAACGTCCATACAAGATTAAATGGGAGCAGGAGTTGGTAGGGACATCTCGGAGGAGTCCTGGCAGCACATTTGGACCAGGGTGCATACAAGCTCTTGTTGCACCCAGGTAAACGAGAGAGCACTGAAAATCTGCTTTTGCTGGTACTTGACCTTTCTGAGACTACACAAGATTCACCCCGACTATTCAGACATTTGCTGGCATGCATATGGCCAACTGGGTGATCTAGCTCATATGTGGTGGATTTGCCCAATTATGGAAACATACTGGGAGGAGATTTTCTCAAAAAGCAAAGACGTAACGGGTAGGCTTCACCAGATGTGCCCGCTTACTTTGATTCTGGGCAATGTTACAGATACCGATGTCTATCCTATGGCCGGACTTCAGGCAGAGTTAATAAAATCACCTTCTGATAGCAGCGAGATTAAATTGTGCTGAACAGATTCCCTTTTCATAAACTCCACTCCGAAAGCATAGTGTGTAGATGTGCATCCACCAGTGGCAGTGAGCATGTTCGGAGGTCACATGTGCCCATTTAACAGCTGCAGCAACAGCCAAGTCTTTGCAGCACAGGGGCTGCATTTAAGATATGCACCACTGTACCCAAACCATGATAATAATTAGTCCAGGCCGGTGGCAGGTAAACTCTAAAGGCAAACTATGCCTAGGTTAAGGCATTGTGCACGTTACTACTCATGATCATTGCAGCCACATTCAATTTGATATCACACGTGCCAGCTCTTGTGAGCCAGCACAAATTTAGAGTGTGATGTGTATTCTGGCCAGACATAGCCTCCCAACTGAAAGGAACATGAATGGCGATGCCTCTGAGGGTAGATAACACATTCAGGCAGAGACAGCAGCACCACAGGCAGCTGTCCTGGTCACAGGCATCAAAGGATCACACCCATTCAAAGGGGCCTCACACCAAGGTGCATTTCTAAAGGACTTTTGATCCTAGTCAGAGAAGGGCAGGGTTAGAGTAGACAGTAAGACTCTGTGAAGTGGAGGAAGACCATTTCATTCATATTGTGCAGACCTAAATCATAACAAATGATAGAGAGAAGAACTTTGCAAAGGACATGTTTAAGAGAAATGTAATTCAATAAAACAAGATCAAAAGAAATATTCAGGTGAGTAAAATCAATCATAATAAGATCCATATCAGAGAAGATTTCAATAATTTCCTGAAATTAAATTAAGATTTTGCTGTGCGAATAGGGGGTTAGTAAAGAATTCCAGAAAGTCGAGCAACAAATGGAGAATGCCCACTTTTTAGTTTGAGCTTGGTCTTCCACCATCTCGTTTCTCTCTGCCCTTCACCTTCCTGTCCCCTCCACTTCCTCTAGGGCAAAGCACGTTGGGTGTGATGTCAGAAGAGCAAAGTCCACTTCTTTGAAGAACAAGGATTGGATCACTAAGGCAGACTAACTTAAATCCAATCACCTGCGAACTTAATTTCAAAAGAAGGGATCTCCCACCACTGAGTCAGACAGACATCAACAGGAGAATGCATTGGACCTCTGTAGGGAGAGTTCATCTCTATAAAGTCCTACATCAATGAGGTGAAGTCAGGTGTCCGAGGCAGAGGCGAGCTGTCTCATAACCATCCCCAGGGACAATTGGGGATGAACTGCTGCTAAAACCTGCCTCACCGCATTGTAGAACTCGAAGTTGTGGACCAGCCTTGCTAGTGCTTGGGAGAAAAAGGACCAAGCCTAATTCTTGTGCCACTGGATTGGGACACAGAGCAACCAGAGGACCAAGACAGCAAGGTAACCTGTGTTCCCACTGAAGCAATTAGGTGTGATTCGAGACTGGTCAACATCTTGCGAAACTCAAAGGATCCTACACAGCTGCTGTTGGCACTACCTCCGCGAACCGCTGCCCCACCCGTTTACTGCTGCAGAACACTAGCCAAGTGCATCGTTGCCTCGGCTCAAACTAGATGCTCATAATTGCATCTGCCACCTTCAAACCGCCAGCATCCGTGCTGCCCGATTGCCATTGCCAGTTGAACCGACCCGGTTAGCCATTCGAGCCGACCATCAAACTCTGCATCGAGATGCCCAAATCGCACTGTGTATCCAGGCACCAGCATCTTTGCCGTTGAACTTACCTTGGTGGCCCTTTTTAGCCACAGCTCCTCAAGCACTATTGAACCGATTCAGCAGGACCACACATAAAGTCTTAAGCATCTTTGCATTCAAACCGATGCTTGTTATTATAATTCGGCCCCTTCTGAAGTATTCTGTTACAAACAAAGCAAGCACCTGTTTGAACCCAGCTCTACACATCCTCCCGCCAAGAACATCTTGACTGCAGCTCCCAAACTGCATCCTCAAAACAGTTAGCCGTCACACTGGATCAGCTGAGCAAGTTGTTGCCTCGGCTCAAACCTAAAGCACATTGTTGCACCCTCAGTCTTCGAACCACCTCTTCAAACCACAAGTATCTTCGCTGAAGATCATCAGGTGACGACAAGACCCTATAAATACTTTCAAACCGCAATCTTCTAACCCTGTACTCGAGCCGAGCAACTCGACCACAAACCCAGTCATCAGCCGCTTCATTACAGAACAGACACTGCAGTTAGTTCGAACAACTAAGGGCCAACTAACTTTAGCTTGATGCCTGCTGGCAGTTTGGAACAAGGCTGATGACCTAGTCAAACTACTGCAACAGCACTCCAAAAGCCTGGTTAAACTGTTGAACCGCCAAGCAGCCTGAGACGGTACCATTGACTCTAAACTGCCTCTTTGGTCTCGTTTGGGCCCACAAGACTGGTTACAGCACTAAATCCCTTGTTAGCTTAAACAAACTTGTCCTTTTACAAGAACATTGTGGTTTTCACTTACCTTACACTCATGATTCATTATCTGGAGTGCTGCATTGTGCCATCTTCGCCTATTCTCTACTCTTTCCTCAGGGGTGGGTTGTGTGTAGTGTTTCTGTAACGCTCACCTGATTCCCGTAGAGGCGCCGGTCTTGACTGGGCGTATACCGTATCTTCAAAGGTGATGTGTAACACACGGCTGGCTCTTTGGGCTGGACCTCTGTGCACTGTATGTCTGACTCGAAGGGTAAGATGTCTGCAGATAGAAAATATGGGATTAAGGAACTGGGTTATTGAATGTCTCTCTCTTCTTCCCTTTCTCTTCTCCTGTAGAACCCCAAAGGTTAACGCTCTCACCTTAGGTAAGTGAACGCTGTGCTCTCCATCTGCCTCGGGGCAGGGTGCTGTAACCAGTTTCTTCACTGGATAAGGGGAGCAGGCCTCTTGACTTCAGAGGACTGCTGTCCGTCGTTTACTGCACGAACGGTAAGTTTCGAGTAATTCTAATGTCTTTAAAGTCTTTAGTAATGATGTCTCTTGTTTTGCAGGGTTCCGGCGATGGCGGATGACGGGCTGAAGTGAGTTGAAGATGGAGCCCGTGTGATGAATAGAAGCGCCTGGAAGCACGTAAGTAAGCGCTTGTTGCCTGCTTCACGATGCGCTCTAACTGTCTTTTTATTTTGCAGGTACAAGTTCGGAGCGGCTGCAGGGTGCCGGAATACCCACTGGGTTAGAGGTGGAAAGGAGTAATGGCACGTGAGGATTAAAGTTCCCCAATGTCTTTAAACGCACCTTGTTTTGTCTTTCAGATGCGGGATGCAGCGCCGAAGGCCTCCGGAGCGTGCAAAGAGTTGGCAAGCTTTTGTCTTTCAGATGCCGGAATGCAGTGTGAAGACCTCTGGAGCGCACGAAGAGTAGGTAAGCCTTTGTCTTTCAGATGCCGGAATGCAGCGCGAGGCGTTGGTGACAGCCGATGGACCAGGTAAGTGAAGAGCTGTCACTGAAGACCGTAATGCTAACCTGTTCTTTCTTGTCTTTATAGGTGTTGCTGAAGACTGGATTCAGGATGGTAAGCCTTTTTCCTTAGGCCCAGGATCAGATGCAGAAGACACGATGAGCGTTCTGCTGCAGAGGATGCAGAATAACGCAAAGCAAGATTCATCCATTGGGTGTGGTTTAAATAGCCTCCTGTAGTGCTTAGGTGTCTCCTTCCACAGCCACGCCTAGGTAAGAAAAGAGTTCCTGCTTTCCAGAAGAGTTCCAGTGTTCTGAATCTAGGGAGTGGCTCCTGCCCCACCCAACAGGAAAAGTAGTTCCAAACAGAAGAGGATCAGAGGTTCAACTGGCAGGCAAGTAAGCAGCATGGTCTGCTGCAGGTAAGTCCACCCAAGCATTATGAGCCCGGCGCTTCCAGCGCTGGGACTGGGCATATTTATGAGCCTGGTGCCACTGGGTCCAAAAGGTCCCAATTGGGACTGGTTGGCACTCGGAACCTGGGTTATGGATCTGCTTCCAAGGGAGTTGGGAAAACCCTGACCTTTTGGAAGCAGAGATCATGACAGTTTCTCTATTTTTCAGATGGTGCGTTTTTTTAAAGTATACCTACTTTTCATAGAACCTTGATTTGACATTACCTTTATTTTGGACTGATTCAAATTCACACCCATCTTGAAAGTTAAGCTTTCCCTTGGCCACCACTACCACAAAAAGCAAACAAGGTGTATCTCTTAACTGTGCCCATTTTACCTTTATGATTGCAGTAGGCTCTTGGTTTGTAGCAATGTGAGGGGGCATTTTAGCCCCCACTCGTCCATGTAGTTCTGCAGAGAAAATTCAATTAATCAGTCAAGGAGTACAACAGAGCCACAACCAGCATGTGTATGGACCGTATCCCTCACCCGAATGCTTTCATGAATGTTATTTGTGATGATCCTTCTGATGCCGTCACTTCTCCTCGGAGCGAAGCCCCTTTCTATGAGGCTAAGGAGGCGAGGCAGCTAACTGATAGTCGCCCTACGGGTGGTGATATGCGGGAGGATCTCATGGGAAGGAACCCCATCCTGAGTACAAGGACGGGAGTCTGGGATACTACCCCTTTATCTCCCAACCAAAAAGGGTGATAACACCAAACCCTTCCGTACATATGAAAAAAATCTGAGACCGTGCGTTACTGTAATGTGTCAGACAGTACAACTATTAGAAGTACTGGGACGAAGAACTCAATGCTACAACCAAACCTGAAAAGTGTTTGACCAGATGTTGTCAATCGAGCTGACATTACGCTGGGGCAGTCCCAACTACTTAAGCTTAACAGTAAGGAAGGACAAGGAGCGTGACATCCAGAAGGAGGCGAGCTAGGAGGCGACCAAGTTATAAATCAGGATTTCGAAGGCTGTGTCGAAGCAGCGGTGTGAAGTGCCAAGAACTAAGAGGGGTGCCTTTTTATTCCCACAGTGCCAACCAATAGTATTTTACGACTTTTATACACAGCCAAATGTGTTTTTTCTTAGGGTCCAGGGTGCGGTTTTCTCAAAGGTGTCTTACTACTGTTTTTCCACTGCCACAATATATTTTTCCACGTTAGGACCGAGGTTTGAGGCTTTTGCGTTGTGAATAGCAGTACAGCTACAATATGCCTGCTCCCGCCATGTATCAGCTCCAAGATCAGCGGGCCAACTGGCGCACCAGAAACACACCCTCTGCCCTGGTCAGACCTCACCCTTATTTGCTACTAACTCCCATACATCCTAGCACTAATGCGAGGATGTGTCCCAGCCACCTTTCTAGCCGAAACACCCCCTACAGCACTGCCCTGCCAAAAACTCCTTCCTGGGTTTCCCGGGTTGCCTTTAGAACACTCTACCCTCCTCCAGACACTCCACTCTTGGAACCCCTCCACTCCATTCCATTCCCACATGCGTCCTCCAACTACGCAATAACACTGCTCCGATCCACGCTTTGCATCTCTAAACACTAAGTGCAATACTGCCCTGCCACACCCCTGCCAGTTCAGCAGTCACTCAAATCCTCACCCACAAGGCCCCAGATGCTGCAAAACACCTAAACAGACTGTCTCCCAGGCTATATTGAGCACACTACCCCCTACTTCACACACAGAACCATGACAACCCCCTGGGCACCTACACCAGTGGTGCCTCCCCGATTCCACCAAACCCAGTAAAATCAATCCCCAACCTTCTAAATAGCCCACCTGGCACACACGCCAAGCCCCAAACCACAAACGCCTCCAGAAGACCATCAACAGCTCTGTGTAGCACTCCTAGAAGACAGCATTCAGAGTTGGAATTTACTAGGCAACCTATTCCAAGACTTAAACCCACACCACCCATTGTACACCACATAATTCACATCCACTGTCTCAGCTCACCCTCAAACTAGGGACTCCAATACATACCCCTGCACAAACTCATTCCCAATAACCACTACACTCACCTCTATCCAGAGGCCTGCCACCACCCCAGCCCCTTTATATACCAACTATGCATAAAGCCACCTACACCGGAAACCTTCAGCAACCACTTAGTAACACCTCGCCTTGAAACGCATCTCAGACCTGCCACCAAATCCCACCTTCCGAATCCAGTAAATAAAACACAAGCCATCCACCAGACCACCCCCATCAGGCCTCCATCTTTTCACTACAGCTATCATCGCCTCAACCTTCACCCTCCCTCACATAAACATCCTTTCATACCCCTGTACCTACAATCCCTTCCCCTCATCCCGCAAGTTCGCGCTTGGTATTTACTCGCCCTTAACTCAAACTAATCAGCGGCCTTCAGTGCATTCTGATTTAACGCCAAATCTGTTGCTAAAAATCACCACAACATTTACGACCTTCTCGCATCGGAGGGCCCAGATAAATTATGCACATGAAGACTTCCCGCCAGACAGTTATCTTATTGTGCATAACAGGACCAGCAGGGCAGGTGGCATAGCCATACTCTACAAACCCTCCATCTTGCACGCAAAGCAACAAGCCTGCTACGCAGACTGAATAGCTTGTGATAACATTTCAGGTCACCCCCTCGCACACTCACAGCTTCATGCTCATATACAGAGCCCCAAGATACAAAAGATATGCAGACTCCGATAGTGACTCACTAGCAGCCACAATCGTCTCCCCACCCCCTACTCACATTACATGGGGACTGCAATATCTGGTTTAAAATCCCACTCAACCCTAAAGCTACTGGACAACCTAGAAACCCTACATCTAGCACTAGTGTCAGACCCTACATACGCTTGACAAAGCAATTTCTGATCTTGCAGACTACCTTCTGACCTCCCTGACCTGCACAACCCTCCACTCGTGTCAGATCTCCATCTCCCACTTCAATTGCTGGCCATCTGAATCTCACCACCCCTCACCCGACTCAGATCCTTTTCGAATAGAAAAGGCTTCGCCGCCCCCAAAAATTTCACCACTGCTATTAAAATTTTTAAAACTCAGAACCACACCGTATAACAGATGGCACGCAGACCTTTTAACGTCAAACAGATTAGCATACACCTCCCAGCATGGGGCTTACTGGGCAGAAACATGCTAAGCCAAATAAAAATTGACTTGCATAGAATCATCTACGTGCCTAACCCCTCCAGGGGCCTCCACAAGCTCATATTTGAATTCTACGAACCAGCATGCACCACCTCCACTCCCATCCATATGCACACCCTCTCAGACCACTTCCACACCATAACCCTAGAATTAAACAGCACCATTGCCTCGAAAATAGCTTTGCTTACGCCTCGGGACATCAGTAAAACCCTCCATCCCCGGCTTGCTCTTCTCCGCCTTCTCTCCACTCTCCCACCCTGAATTTATCAAGCTACTAACAAACCGCCATGCCCCAGGATATCACAGCCCCCCCCCCCCTTTTAAAGAAATCCTGACATCCACCTGTGCCGGCGACTTCACAAGATCTGTCAAACATTTCACTTCCCACGCTTTCACAGCAGAATTCAAAACCTCCTACATCAAGCCCCTCTTCAAAAAAACTCATACTCTACCCCCACCAATTACAGACTCATCGCAAACAACTGATTTAGGTTATGTCACTTGGCATTTATATAGCGCTCTATACATGACTGGTATGACCTCAAAGCGCTGGTAGGTTGAACGGCCTCGGCAACCGTAGTTCTGGTCAGTAGAGAGATAATGTCGAAGGGTGCGTGGGTGCACCAGATGTGTGCAGCTGATTTAATTGCCGGATGGAAGCTGCATCCTAGCGTTAGGTGTACTGCTGAAGATATCAGTTTGATGTGTACAGTCTGGGGAGTGGACACCTAGACTGGGTTCTGGCTGCGTTAGGCCTGAAGGACACATATGTGAGCAACTAGGCCGGAATGTGCTCAGTTAGCTATATTTTATTAGAGTGATGAGGTGTTCATGGGGTGTGTTCGAATGTGAACAGCTAGGCCGAATTAATCAGGGGTATAGGTGTGTTCTAGTTGAATGATGGTGTATAGAAGAGAGTAAGCGTAGTGATGTGATGTTCTCTTTAAAGCGCCCGAGACCTTGCACATAAACAGGATGGGAAGGGACAGAGTGACACACAGACAGGGGGATGCGGATATGAAGCGTGGGATAAGCCAAAATTTCCATCTAGAAGCGACTCCGGCTAACGTTCACAATCCTGTCAGGGTCTGGTGCAGGCTAATGTTCACAATTCTAATAAAGTGCGGAAGTGGCATTGCTAACATTCAGAATCCCATCCAGGCCAAGCGCAGGCCAACATTCACAAATCTACCAAGTGCGGCATTGCCAACATTCACAATCCCATCAAGATGTTACGCAGGATACAGTTTACAAATCTAACTATTATAGCTAAACTGACCGAGCAGCAAACTCGCAACAATGCCAGTTCACACAATCGAACCAGATTAGGGACACTGCCCGATCTGGCTTCAGACCCCTACAAGGAACTGATTTGTGCCCAATTTCCTTCTGGGATGATCTTAATGGCCTCAGAAGGCTGCACCGCCCTAATCCTACTCGATCTCTGCAGCCTTCGCCACCATTGACCACATTGGCCGTGAGGTATCAACCCCAAGCATCAGGCCCCGAGCCGAGGTGTCTACGTGATGAGCCGCAGCCTCCAGGAGATCCTGGGCCAAGACCCTGGCATCGGAAAGGCCTCCTTTGAAGTCTTCCAGCTTCTCGACCGGGATGTGCTCCTCAAACTCAGACAGACCTTTCCACATCCGCATGTTAGCTCCCACCAATATCAATTTGGCATTGGCCTGCCTGAGCTGCAAGGCCGAGTTGGCGATTTTCCGCCCGAGGGAGTCGAGGAGCTTGTCCTCCTTTCCCAGAACCTGAGTAGCCGTCGTGGAAGAGGATGCTGCAGGCCTGGACTGCAAAGTGGACGCAGCCACCACTGTGGAGGAGGGAGGCGGACAAGACGACAGGGCCACCTCTTCCTCAGAATGCAGCCTGTACCTCGCGTCAATTTTATTGACAAAAAAGTCCCGAGTGTGGCTTTTCCCAAACTCTTCGGATCTCGGCCAGTACGTCCTTCTGCAAGAACAGGCCGGTACGCTCCAAGGGAGACAGGGTGAATGCCCCAGAAAGCACGCCCTCCTGCGGAGCGGGTGCCTCAGGCACCGGAACATCTAAGAAACTCCTCATGTCCAGTACCCGGTCATGAAAGGCTGATAGATCGGGGAAGGTCCTCGTTGTCCTGATCGCCTTGAGGGTCATCTGACAGGTCAGGATCCGGCTGAGCCGTGTCAGGCACTGCCTTGTCCACTGGGGACAATGGAGGCAAAGGCGGGAGAGCAGGGGGGAGGAGAGGGGCACCACGGGCAAGGAAGGCGCCGGCGGAACCACCAGAGGAACAGGTGGAGCCGGAAGCGCCGGTGGACATATCTCCTTGAAAAGCCCTTTGAAATATTCCCTCGTGGGGTCGGTGCGCATAAGTGCTTGAAATTTACCGAAAAAGGTATCCTAAGGAGATTGTTTCAGGACCTGAGGAGGCCTCTCATGAGGTGGACAAATCCAGGGACGTAACGGGGAAGGGTGCCACACCGGCCCCTCCACCGACGTATCCACATAAATCAAAGGAGCTGCCCCCACGGGCAACGAAACATTGTGCGGAAGAGGCATCCGGGTGTTCCAATCATAAACCGGCCAGTAAGGATGCGCACAGGGGACCTTAGGTTCACCCGAGAGACCGAGCCCTACAACAGAAGCCGATGGCGTAGTTGTAGGGGTAGCACCTAAAATGGCGGCCGTGGCAGGAACGGGCGCCATTTTGTCCTCATCTGAGGGGAGTTGCGGCACGTGAGGAAGTGAGGCAGGGGTCCCCGTCGATGATCCGGGGTCTTAATCTTAGCCTTAACATAAGGAACCTCGGCCGAGCCGGTACTACGAGGCCTGGAATATTTTTGTGACATGCCAACTGAGCCTTCAAAGGAAGGACCTCGGCACTGCCGGTAAAAGAAGAACCTTGCTTCTTTGCCCCCTCAACAGATCAGGTGTCACCACAAGAGCGGGAACAGTGCGCTTTCACCGACAAAGCCTTGACTGGCCTCTCAACTGTTGGTAGCTTTAGCCTCTGTACGAGGGACCTCAGACCCAGGCCCGGTAACAGCCTTTTATGCATGGGCCTCGAACCTCCGTTCGATAACTACAAGCCCAGCCAAGGCCTCGGGGCGCACCCTGGTTTTGTTTTTGAGGGAAGCCGACAGACCTCAGAGCGAGCTCTGGTACTCCACGACTCAGAACTAAGTCTACAAACAGCCCCCACAGGAGGGGCCTCGGAGCATACTCCGGTGTTCACAGGCCCCTTACGGAAAGCCTCGGAGAAAACGCCGGTAGAATTATTAGGCCCAACCGGCACCTCAGGGCGAACCCCGGTAACAGAGCGATCAACGCCCCTCCCAGACCGAGAGGAACCCGGGAAGGTATCCCCCGGCCGGGGTGCTCTGAAAAGTAAAGAACTTACCGGGCGGTTTTTCTTCTCGTCGATGAATGCTCGAAAATGCGAAGGAGGAGTTTGTCGGAACACCTCCTCCCACCGCTCCAACCGACGTTGAAGTGCCCGGACTGAAAGGGAGTCACAGTAAAAACAGGAGTCCCAACGGTGTTCCAGACCCAAACACTCTAAAGAGGATGGGGATCCACCCTCGCGAAGCGACGGTGACACGATGAACAATCTGGAAAGTCTAATTTGAAAGACAGACACACTAGTAAACGAACGCCAGCGAGAGCCAAAGAGGAAAAAAGGGAAGAAAACCTTCTGAGGATGCAAGTGCGTCCAGCGGAGAAAAGGACTGATGGGTGATGCGTGGGGCGGAGCCAAAGTGGGCGGGGTTACGGCCACGTGCCAGGCCCCGCGCAGGAAAGAGGGACACATTTTTGAAAAAAATTTTGATGCTTTTTACAAAGTGCTCTGGTCCCGTCCCACAGGACGGAGAGATGTCCCACAAGTATGGAGGAAAGGGGACGGGACGTAGGAGTAGTGTAGTTTCGTTTCAATCACTAAACGAGTGGTGCAACAGAACTTAAGTGACTTTCTGAAATGCGTGGATACTATGTTAGCACTTAAGACCAACAGTATTGTCAGATTTGCTGAGGTTCTCGCAAAAGGTCTGTCAAGAAAGAAAGTTTTACCTGAACTCCAGATTCATCCTCATCCTCTGGGGAATGTGGTGGTGGTGGTGTCTTTTCCAATTCTGTACTTTCAACTCCTTCTGGCTTTTCCTTGTTGAGTTTTTTCTTTGAGGCACTGGTTTCCGAATCAGGCTTGTTTCTGAAATGCAAGTAATTTTTTTTAGAGGTTAAAAATGTGAGAAATAGATTACTTTGCAATACGTTAGTTAAGAAGCCCAAACAGCAACCCTGATGAAACGAAACCAAAAGATGTGGTACCATGTTGAGCCTACAGGTTTGTGTCGTCAGTGCAACAACCAATGGTCCCTTTACCTTAAAATGCATCATTTCCAATTGTCCCACCTTACAGTAATAAAGTGTGGTTCAAATTTCTATGGCTAATAAGTGCCTTTTTCCTTGTTCGATATACACGTGCTGGCTCATCTGATAGTATAATGGTAAAGGGCTGAACTAGGCAGTGCATGCCACATAACCAGAATTACTTATAAGTAATAGTTTACAAATTACAAGACAGGACATCTTAAAATACAGAACTCATTCGCCATCTGCATGTTTGTTTACACAGCAAGCACAGAATACAGATAGTGTTTAAAGATAGCTTAGCCTGCACTAAGCACATATACAAATGGGGCTCACAACAAATTAAAAAACACGTTACTTTTCCGCAAACCTATTGAAACCCATGAGCCAGATTTGCACAAGCACAACATAAAGCAATACTGGGACTGCACCACAGAACCCACCAAAACCACTAAAATTCCCTTTTTATATACCTAAACTTTATCAGTTCTAACTGCTCCACTGGGTGCCCTTCTGCTCTCTGTGGGTGGTTCTGGCAAGGGCCTCTTCTCACACTAAACTACCTGCATAGGGACGGAACCTTTTCCCATTAGGGAATTTGCATGTACACATTCTCTTTTCCTTCAATTCCTTTGCCCTGTCTGCTCATTTGGCAAAATAACTGGCTCATTGTTACTCAACTTAACTGAAACAATTGTCAGCTCACTGCTTTCTCAACATGCCCTTTGCAATCTCCTATGTGTTTGAACCCTTTCACATTCACCCGAGAACATTGCTCTACTAAAAGGTAAGGTGCAGTAAACACTTCTAAGGTAATTTTAAGTAGGGGGTGCCTGGGCACTACATACTACTGGCCTTGGTATGATCTCAGATTAATGGGTGTTCCGCCTGTGATTAAAAACACTTGAGGATTACCCCTTTTGTGTTATCATAGCCCACACAATATCCTTCAAATTTCTTTATTCTTCATTAAAAATATTGCCTGTAACCCTTTTGGGATAAGACAGTATCTTTGAGCATGAATCCCTTCAATCACAAAAAAACAACCCATTTTCCTCACTCCTATTTGGTAAAGTCACTAGTCTGCTTGTGGAAACCCTGTCGTGCCATTTCACGTAAAACAGTCAAAATTCAGTAATGTACAGGCTTTGGCATGTAATCTTGAACTGGTCCTTGTGTAATAAGACCCAAATCTGTGTAGACATTTTGTAAAACTATCTTTGGTCCCTTTAGCAAACATTCAAGGGCCTAAAATATAAATTCACACCCTGATTGGGCAATTAAAGTTACTCACCATAGTGACTGGAGCACTCAGTCCCCTTTCCTCCATCCTTGTGTTCGTCCCCCAACATGGGGACAGTACTGGAACCCTTGGCAGTGACAAATTCAGCTTCCCCTTTGAATTTAGAATAGCGTGCGGGGCGTGGCCTGGCCTCTGACGTGGGACTGCCCCGCCGAGGCCCTGCCCTCTGGTGCCTCACCTCAGTCACCTTTGAACAAATCAGACACTTAGATACCTGGATACGCCTATTACACTGTTAAGGATTTCAATCGGGCGACATGCACACCTTGGTCTCGACCTAGTATGTAGCGCCTTACCGAGGTGCTTTTCTCCTTATTTATGAGTATTCAATTTTGGTATGATACACCACACATATCACACCCCTTTTTCAAATACTGCGGGTCACAATGGACCATGAACCAGGATGGTTGGTCAAATGCAATATTTATTTATTCAAAATTCAAAAGTCGTCACACTTTTTAATATGGGGCAGCAATCACCAATGCGGTGATAGTTACAATGAGAATGTGCACAATGCACTGGGTTTGACTTTTTAGTGGAGCATATACACAGCACAGCAGAATAGGAGCCCTTTGATTTAGGACAGATGGCACCCAAGTTAGAATTTCCCCCTGCAATGTTCCCTCAACCTGCCAATCAATTCTGAGTGGATACAAAGGAGCCGCAGGTACTCAGGAATGAGAAACTGAAAACTGAATCTAAATCGGACCTTCCCTCCCCAAATGAGAGAGAAAACTGATTTTAAACCCCTTGCAATGCGGTGAAATGACGCTCTGAAATTGATAAAACAATAATGAATGTGTGTTGAAAACCTTGAAGCAAATATGATTCCTTACTAAAGCAACAATGCAAAGATACCAACAATCACAAACAATGGATTACCAAAAGCATACAGTTCAGAAAGGAGTGGAACGTTTAAAACAGATTGCAGTCAAATAACACGTTTAAAACATACACTGTGAGACCACCATGGGGCGTAGAATTGATGGTCGCATAAACCACTGTCTCCCTTTTTGAGCCCGAAAAATGTCACATTTTTGAGCTATGCGAGGAGAGAGGACTACCTAACGAAGTGGCGAGCGGCACCAGGAAACGGCTGTGCAACAGTAGATGCAACATCGGGAATGGTGCAGTGGAGATGCAGAAATTTGCACGATCGCCGAGACCCCCAGTGCAGCGAAAGAAGAGTGCAGGCTGGGGAAGGAAAATGGCACCCGTGGCAGACACCACGCACCTTTGAAACTACGGCGCATCACACTTCAATGAAACCCACAAGGCTGTAGCAGAGAGCGCAGTGGGGGACGGACGTAAGGTGGAAGATTAACCCAACTCCTACTTGTGCCCGGCTCTGGGTAAGTCGAGGAGCGCCACCACCCATTCTCAGGCCATTTGGCTGCCCACCTCCATGGTGGGTTGGCCCCCCAAGTGACAGTACTAGAGCAATGGGTGGGGGGAAGCGCAGTAGGCCTCCAGCAAAAACAGACTTGGGAATACCAGAGCAGGATGGCGGTTTTCCGTTGAAGTGTCTCAGTTTTTGATCGAGGATTAAGGGCCTATCCTCACACACATTTACACCTCCAAATCCTGAGGCCCAGGCAACACCAGCTCCTCACCAGACCAGAGGATGATCGAATTTTGAAATCAGGAGGTGATAACCCATGTGCAACAGAGAAACGGAGACACAATCACAGGAACCCGGGGTTCGGGTTTCACACCGAACACCTGTGAATAGCCTCTGGCCCTCCCCCCCCCCGACCCAGGCAAACATCAGCGGCCCATCATCACCAACTTCCTGACACGCATGTAACTATGAGGGCTAACAGCCACCATCCAACCCCCGGTGGGGGTGCCTGAGCCACTCACAGTGCCCGGCAGGGAAAAATCCAAATACTACGAAGGCCGTATCGCAGTGAACTGCGTCTGCTCCAAAGGAGTCCAGCAGAGGGGCTAGGGAGGGAGAAACGGATGACAGGGAGTGGGGTCACAAGGATCGAAGGAGAATAAAGTAGTTTCATTGGTGCAATTTCACTGGACTAAGAATCACCGAAGTAGCTGCAGTGCAGAGTGTAAGTACCACCACTGAAGATTGAGCACAGCAAAAGAAGGCAAGAGAAGCACGACCCCCCTAGTCCATTGGCTTTTATTGCAGTAACAGGAGTCTAAAGGCTCCGCCGGGGTCAAGGCTGGATCCGCGCACCCTGGCTACCTTGCACAAGTTTACCCAATACAACTATGGAAGCAGAGGAAGTCTAAAGCTCCTCTGACATTCCAGGCAACGACTGCGATAGTGCATGCAAATCAGACATTCGCCTTCTCCTCTGTGCAATCAGGTCAATGAAAAACAGCCTCACAGAAACGGTCTCGGACTTACAAAGATGGCGAAAGTTGAAGATCGCTTAGAGGCAGTCGAGAGTAACCAGCAATCGGGAGACATCACCATGCAATGTCCACGCTCGGTCCTCGTTAAATGCCACTATTATTTACAGAGTAAAGACATTCTGCAGAAGGCAAGAGTGAGACAATAGAATTTCGGGGGTCGAAAGTAAGGCTCTACCAAGACCTTTCAGCAATGACACTAGCGAAAAGAAGAGGATGTCGTCCCCTCACGTGTTGGCTGCAGGAGAAGGGAGTTAGGTACTGATGGGGCCACCCCTTTTCCCTCACATTCGAGTACAACAGAGAAGAGTTCAGGATAACCTCTGTGGAAGAAGCTGAGCAAGCTCGCCATCACTCCAAGGCCCTGCTGCAAGTTCAGACTGACAGTCGGCGAGTGCCTACGGGCCCGCATTGAAAATTGGCCAGTAAGCCCCCAAGATGGGGCCGAGCACAACTGAAGTGGAAATACAAACGATGTGGAAATAGAAACGATTAAATACTCCCTAGGGAGTCTGCGTCGCTCTCTCTAGCTGGGTTATGTTATGGAAATCTGTCTCCCCCGAAATCAGACACTGCAAAGTTCTGGTGCAGTCTGCCAGCTGTTGTCTAACAGAATGAATCCCAAGTTTTGTTAACCTCCAGGTGTACACTAAACAATGTTCTTTATTTATACACAAGTTGTTTCCACCTCGCACAAATGTTATAGTTCTAATTAGGGCCCGCAGAGGGGTCCTCCCAGAGTAGCCCTTATTGATGTAGCGCGTCTTTCTTTTTCTCAAATGAGAACGCTCTCGGTAGCATCTTGTACGGGGGGGGCACCACTCATCCAAGACAGTTGTTCTAAAATACTTTAAGATTCTGCGCGCATACCCCCCCCCACCCCCGCCCCAGCATCACTGCGACTAAGCTACCACCTCGCCGCAAAGATTAGGGGTCAAACACTGCAACTCTTGAGACAATGGGCCAGAACTTGCTATTCTCCCAAGTAGGCATGGCTCGCTCCGATAGCATAGTCTTCGGTTCCCTAAACGTGAAAGGCTTGAACTCCCCGCAGAAAAGGTCAATGCTAGCACGACAGTTTGATCAATCCAAACTGGACGTCCTTTTTATACAAGAGTCAAAATACACTAGTGGGGGAGAGTAACCAGGTTATAGTGACCACCTTACTCCTAGTCCATAGTCCCCTTCCCTCCATACTTGTGAGAAATCCCTCCATCATGTGGGACGGGACCGGAGCACTTTGTAAAAAGCATCCAAAAAATGTTGCAAACATTTTTTAGTCCTTCCTTTCTTTCTGCGCGGGGCCCGGCACGCGGCCGTAACCCCGCCCATCTCGGCTCAGCCCTGCGCATCGCCCATCAGTCCTTTTCCATCGCCAGGTCTGAGACCTCTTAGCAATAACAGAGGAACCTTATCAGAGGGGACGGCGGGCGGGCGTATGGAGGAAAGGGGACTATGGACTAGGAGTAAGGTGGTCACTATGGTGAGTAACCTGGTTATACTCCTACATCCCGTCACCTTTCCTCCATACTTGTGGGAGATTCCCAAGCACTCCTTACAGGAACTATGGGTGGATGGAAAATCCCTTACTGAAAAAGGTTCTTCAGCACAGCCTGACCAAACTGAGCATCAGATCTTGAGCTCATGTCGAGACAATGGTTATAAAAAGCAGATGGGGAGGCCCAAGTAGCCCCCTTTGCGGTGGTCTCCCAAGGGACATTTCTGTAAGGCAACCGCGACTGCCTTGCCCCGCACCAGGTGTGCATGAATACCTTTAGGAGGCTTTAGCCCTTGGACGGCTTAAGACTCCGTAATGCAGGCAGCGATCCATCGAGAGATAGTTGCCTTAGAGGCCTGCTTACCTTGTGGATTACCAAAGGTCACAAACAGTTGAGAACTCCTAAGCTCGGATGTTCTGTCCAGATAGAACTTAAGAGCCCTTCTAACATCAAGGCAATGCAGAACCCTTTCTGCCTCTGAGGCGGGGTTCGAAAAAAAGACAAGCAGGGAGATTGACTGGTTCAGATGAAACTCAGAGACCACATTCGACAGGAATGTAGGATTTGTCCGTAGGACCACCTTTTCCTTGTGAAAGACCAAGAAGGGACGCTCCACCGACAAAGCCTGGAGCTCACTCACACGCCTTGCTGAAGTAACGGCGACCAAAAAGGACACCTTCCACGACAGGTGTTTCAGGTCCACCGTGGCCATTGGTTTGAAAGGTCTATGGCACGCCGCCGTCAGGACCACATTTAGATCCCAAGACGGGTGCGGACTACGAATCGGAGGATAAAGGCGCAACAAACCTACAAAATGCCTCTTAACCACTGGGTTAGACGGAGTAAGAGCATTGGTCCATAGATAGGTAGGCGGAAAACGCCAAAAGATAAGTTCTGCATGAAAGAATGTGAACGCCCGGCTCTGCTAAGTGGCATACAAAGGGCAGTACAGTATCAATTGTAGCCCCTCCCACCCCCGCCTTGGGTCCAACTGCTTGTTTAAACACCAATAACAGAACCTGAACTCGGGCACCATGCGCCAAGCTGAGCGATTGTGGGGAGGGGTGCCACAGCTGCTGTTCCCCCTGGTGAAGATCAGGGGTCACCAGTAACCTGATTGGCGGATACACTGACACGTGTTGAAGTTCTGAGAACCAAAACCTGGCTGGCTACCATGGGGCTAAGAGTAGAAGAGAACTGTTCACCGAGTTCTTGAATTTGCAAATTGTCTGATGAACTTGAGGCAGAGGCGGGAAAGCATAAGCCCTCATGTTGTGCCATGGGATCTCGAGAGCATCGCCCAGAGAGGAGGCTCCCAGCACGCTTCTGGAGGCATACAGAGGAAGCTTCTTGTTTGCCGTCGTAGGGAAGAGGTCCACCTCCGGTGTGCCCCAACGCAGGAAAATCCATGAGAGGACCTCCGCCTTCAACTACCACTCATAGCTGATCATCGTCCGGCGGCTGAGGGCATCTGCCGTGACATTCAGCTGGCCCGGGATGTTTACTGCAAGTAGCCAGACAACCTGAAGAACCGCCCACACCCAAATCTGTATGGACAGGTCCATGTGAGGGGGGGGGGGGGCGGGACCTGCTTCCCCCTTGCTTGTTGATTTAATACATCGACACCACATTGTCTGTGCGGATACGGACCACTTTGCTGGCAATGATCGGTCTTAACGCCTTGAGCGCTAGGAAAATCGCCAGAAGCTCCAGATGATTTATGTGAAGGAGCTTGACCTGAGGCGACCAAAGATCCGAGACCTGAAGATCCAACATTGCACCCCATCCCAGAAGGGAGGAGTCCGTCATGACCGTTACCATCGGGGCTGGGTCTTGAAACCCCGCCCCTACCGACAGGTTGCTGAGAGACGACCACCAGTCCAGGTCTGCTCTCATGGAAGCCGGAATCGCTATCAGCTTGGAGTCTGGATCCACAGACAAGAGCCATCCGAGTCCGCCTCATTTTGAGAGGAAGAGCCAACACGCACGAGGCCATGAGGCCCAGAAGCCTCTGAAACCACCAGGCCGACATGCTCTCCAACTGCGCAAACATCTGTCACGCGGCCAACAGATCCGCCATTCGGTCCCAGGTCAAGTACACTCTGCAGTCGATCGTGTTCCAGTGAAAACCCAGGAAAATCAAATCCTGAGAGACCGTCATGGAAGATTTCTACCAGTTCACCGACAGCCCAAGGTAGAACAGGAGCTGGAGGAGAGACTGAAGATTGCAGGCATCTTTCAAAGGACACGGGCTGCGTAATGGATACCCTGCAGACAAAGATATGCCGCGATCACCGACATAATCTTCGTGAAGATACGCAGCGCCGAGCTGAGGCCAAAAGGAAGCACTCGAAACTGCAAGTGCTCCTCTCCCACAGAGAAGTGGAGATATCTCCTGTGTGGATTCCAAATCAGAATATGCATGTACGCATCCTGAAGGTCCACCACGCTGAGCCAATCACCCATCTTCAAGGAGGACCTTATCTGGCCGGGTGTGATCTTAAATTTCTCTTGGGGTAGGAAAAGATTGAACTGGCAAAGGTCTAGGATGGTGCGCAGGCCAGCCTGGTTGGGTTTGGGCACTGCAAACAGTCAGGAGTAGAAGCCCTCCCCTCGTTCCCCAAGGGGAACGGGTTCCACAGCTCTGAGATCCAGAAGTTTCTGAATCTCGGCTTTTAGGGAGGGCGACCCAGACTACTGGAAAGGAGGGTCGAAGGGTAGGATAGGGGGCAAGGGTAAGCGGAAGCCCGCCCGAGCGACTGACAAGACCCACCTGTCCTCGGTGATGGTCTGCCACGCCTCCCAATGAGACACAATGCGTCCTCCCACCGGGGTCTCGTGCGAGCGCGGAGATCCCTCATTTTTCAGGCTTTTCAGTGGTGTTACCACCTGAACCCGAGGAGGAGGCTGAGGAGCGGGAGAAAAACCGAGTCCGTTGCTGCCACCGGCGGATATTACCCGAAGGGGTATCCACTCAGATTTCAGGTCTAGAAAACCTCTAAACCCAGAAGAGGGACGGCTTTGCGACAACGGTCTCTGGGTTTTAAAAGGAGTTTTAACCAGGACGGACAAGGACTTAGCTGTCTGGAGTGCCGTCCTTCGTTTTGGTCAGCTCCACATCCGTTGTAGAATGAAAAAGCTCCTTGCCGTCAAACGGAGGGTCCAACACCTTGTCCTGCACCGCCTTTGAAAATTTGGTGGCATGCAACCACGCCTGTCTGGAGATATCAACTCCCAGCATAAGACCCGAGCCGAAGTGTCCACGTGATGAACCGCGGCCTCCAACAAATCCTGGGCCAAGACCGTGGCATCGGACAATCCCCGCCTTAAAGTCTTCCAGCTTCTCGACCGGAATGAACTCCTCGAACTCCGACAGACCTTTACACATCCTCATATTTGCCCCCGCTAACACCAGTTCTGCATTGGCCTGCCGGAGCTGCAAGGCAGAGGTAGCAACAATCTTCCTCCCAAGGGAGTCTAGGAGCTTGTCGTCCTTCCCCAGAACCTGATTAGCTGTCGCAGAATAGGCTGCTGCCGGCCTGGACTGTAAGGTGGCTGCAGCCACCACCATGGAAGAGGGGGCGGACAAGACGCCAGGGCCACCTCTTCCAAAGAATGCAGCCTGTATCGCGCATCCATTTTCGGATTGATGAAAAAAGTCCAGATTATGGCTTTACCCAGACCCTACGGACCTCGGCCAAAACGTCCATCTGCAAGAGCAGACGGGTATGCTCCAAAGGAGACAGGGTGAATGCCCCAGAAAGAAAGCACACCCTCCTGTGGAGCGGGTGCCTCGGGAACCGGAACATCCTTAAGACATGTCCAGTACCCGGTCATGAAAAGCTCCAATAGAGCAGTGCTGGTCCTCGTCCTGATCGCCCTGTCCACAGGTGACAATGGGGGCAATTGCGGGTGGAGCCGGAGGAGCAGGTAGGCATATCTCCCTAAAAAGACACTTTAAATATTCCCTCATGGGGTCGGTACGCATGAGTGTCTGAAATTTGCTGAAAAAAAGCATCCTCCGGAGACTGTTGGAGCTCCGGAAGAGGCCTCATGATGAGGATAATTCCAGGGATGCAAAGGGGAGGATTGCCACACAGGTCCATCCCACGAAGTGTCCACAAAAATCAAAGGTGCCAACCCCACAGGCAAAGAAACATTGCGCGGACGGGGCATCCGAGCGTTCCAGTCAGACTGGGCGAAACGGATGTGCACAAGGGATTTTATGTTCACCCATAGAACCAAGCCCTACACCCGAGGCCGAAGGCCTAGTTGTAGGGGAAGCACCCAAAATGGCCGCCGTGGTCGTGGTGGAAACGGCCGCCATTTTGCCATCACCTGAGTGGAACTGCGGCACGTGAGAAATGAGGCAGGGGTACCCGTCGATGGATCAGGGGTCTTAACTTTAGCCTTTACGTAAGGAGCCTCGGCCGAGCCGGTACTATGAGGCCTGGAATGTTTCTGCGACATACCAATATCCAAACTAACCCTCTCAGGAAGGACCTCGGCACTGTCAGTAAAGGAAGAACTTTCCTTCTTTGCCCCCTCAACAGTTCTGGCGTCGCCACAAGAGCGGGAACGGTGAGAAACAACTTTCACCAATAAGGCCTTGCCAGGCCTCTCAGAAATGTCGGTAACTTAAGCCTCTGTACGAGGGACCTCGGACCCAGGTCCAGTAGCAACCTTACAAACACGGGCCTCGAACATTCGTTCGGTAACACCAAGCCCAACCAAGACCTCGGGCGCACCCCCGTACTTTTGAGGGAAGCCGATAAAGAGGCCTCAGAGCGAGCTCTGGTACCCCACGACTCAGTAGAACTAGGTCTACAAGCAGCCTCCACAGAAGGGGCCTCCGAGTGTACTCCGGTATCCACAGGCCCCTTACAGAGATCCTCGGAGAAAACTCCAGTACAATTATTAGGGCCAGAAGGCACCTTGGGGCAATACCCGGTGATAGAGCGGCTAACGCTCCTCCCGGCTCGGTAAGAGTCCGGAAAGGTATCTCTCGGCTGGGGTGCTCTAAAAAGTAAAGAACTTACCTGCCATTTCTTCTTTTCGTCGATAAAAGCTTGAAAATGCAAAGGAGGAGTACATCGAAACACCTCCTCCCAGCGCTCCAACCGACGTTGAAGTGCCCGGACCGAATGGGATTCACAGTAAAAACAGGAGTCTCAACGGTGGTCTGGACCCAAACACTCGAGATAGAGAGGATGCGAGTCTGACCTCGCAAAGCGTCAGTGACACGGTGAACAATCTGGAAAGTCTAGTTTGAACGACGGACTAGTACACGATCGCTAGCGAGATCCAGAGAGGGGAAAACAGGGAAGAAAATCTTCCGCAGATGCAAGTGTGTCCAGTCCCGAACGAGCGGAGAAAAGGACTGATGGGCGACGCGAGGGGCGGAGCCGAGATGGGCGGGTTACAGCTGCATGCCGGGCCCTGCACAGAAAGAGGAAGGACTAAAAAAAGAAATTGCAACATTTTGGATGCTTTTTACAGAGTGCTCTGGTCCCGACCCACAGGACGGAAGGGATGTCCCACAAAAATGGAGGAAAGGGGGCGGGACGTAGGAGTATGGGGAATCACAGGAAGAGGGATCAGGGAAGCGATTTGGGCATCAGGCCCTCGGAAGAAGGGCAGAGTGGGTATTCCTGCTAAGAAGGTCCTTGGGGGTCCAAATAGAACATGTATATAAAGACATTCAAGAGAGATATGTGGCACTCAAGGGTAAATTGAGATCCCGTCCCATCACACTCTGCTAAGCCTACGCACCCAATCAAGGACAATCTAGCTTCTTCGAAACCCCATTTTATTTTCTAGAAGATTGGAGGGAAGAGACACTGATTTGTGGGGGAGACTTTGCCATAGTGGCAGACCGAGAGCATGATTGGCACCCGATACAACAAAACACTCCCCCCCAAGCAGCCTCCAAGGAAATAGTTTCCTTCGCCAGCTGAGGGAACACCATTTAATAGACACCTGGTGCACAACACACGCGTAGGGAAGGTCCTCTACCTTCTTTTCACCACCACACCGTACTGTCTCAAGAATTGATTATCTCTTTTAGGAGCAGAGAATGAATTAGGAGCAGAGAATGAAAGTGATATCCTAGGATCATCCATCCAAGTAGTAGCTTGGTCCGACCACGACTTATGCACTCTGGACAGACTTGGGCCCCCTCCCAACTCCCGATTGTAGGTGGCGGTGCAACGACTTTCTGTGTAGAGACCCAATATTTAAAGAAACCCTTTCCAAAGCCATTAAAGATTATTTGAAACCAATGACACAGACGGAATGTCGTTGAACACAGTTTGGGAAGCTGGGAGGCCACGCTAAGGGGGATCTTAATATCGGAAGGGGTGGCCAAGAGGAGACTCAGGCTACTCGGGGAGGGAGAGCTAAGATTAGGCATCACCCGGTTGGAGCAATCCTTGAGGGAACACCCTACCAATAAACGAAGAAAGTTCTGAAAATAAAGGGAAGAATTAAGGGATATAGGGAACAGCAAAGCACTTGCACAACTAAAATATTTAAAGCAAAAATTCTTCGAGAAGGGGGACAAAGCCCACATGATGTTTACCAACAGGCTCCGAAAGCAAAGAGCAGACAGGGCAGTATTTAAAATAAACGAGTCTGGTACTCCTCTTACAAACATACAAGATATTGTCAATCGCTTTTTCAGATATTATTCGAAGCTGTACGCGGCTGAAGATAGCGGTACCCCCTCAACAATTGAATACTTGCCTTATCTTTGATAGATCATCTCCCAGCTTGCTGGCCTCAGACATTTTTTCAGTAGAGGGCGCTGCGCGTCGACGTTCGACGGCCTCTGTATCGGCGCCGTCATCACGTGTATAAATAGACTCGCGCAGCGTCCGTTGCTCAGTTCCGTTTTGGCGTTAACAGTTGTTTTACATGAATTGGTTATTGACCTTGAAGGAGCGTAAGCTGCAACCACAAGGGAAGTATTACTGTGGGGATGGATGGGAGGGGCGATGAGGAATATGTCGGAAGAACATCCCATCGAAAGAACGTTTCAAGGTAAGAAGTAACTTGTTCTTCGAAGGGATTGTGTCCTCCGACGTATTCCTCATCTTTGATAGACTCCCATAGCAGTGGTGTGTAATTGGAGGTGGGAGTAAAACGCCATGTTTCCTTTTAGGAATTAACAGAATGCAATACAGCTTTGCCAAACCTAGTCTCTTGACTAGAGGAATCCAGGTTGTAAAATCTTGTGAAGGTATGTGCGGACAACCATGTGGCAGCCGCACATATGTCTCGAACCGGAACCCCTCTTTGGAGGGCCGAGGAGGCTGCGATACCCCTGGTCGAATGAGCCCTAAGATTTTGAGGAGGCTCTTTCCCTGCTAGTTTGTAACATTCCAGGATGGCCAAAATAATCCATCTGGAAATGGTTTGTTTTGTTATCGGTAGTCCCAACTTGTGCCCTGAGTAACCTACGAACAGTTGGTCTGCTTGCCTAATCCTAGCAAGTCTGATGATGTAAAAGCTTCAAGCCCGCCTTGGGTCCAGCCTATGTAGCCTTTCTTCCTCTTTCCCCGGATGGGGAGGCGGATAGAATGAAGGTAAGGTAATTTTCTGAGTGATGTGGAATTCAGAAGCCACCTTTGGGAGGAAATTAGGCTTCACCTGTAGAACAACTTTGTCTTTATGAAAAATGGTATGAGGGGGTTTACAAGATAGAGTTTGTAATTCGCTCACCCTTCTAGCAGATGTTAAAGCCACTAATAAGCCAGTTTTAAGGGTGAGAAATCTTGGCGAACAAGAGTGGAGTGGTTCGAAAGGAGTACCCATCAGGAAATTTAAGACTAAATTTAAGTCCCATAAAGGAACCTGGAAAGGTCTTGGAGGGTAGATATTAGTTAATCCATTTAGAAATTGTATTACTCAGGGTAATTTGAAATACAAAGGCTCCTCTGCAATGCGCTTGAAGATCGATAGCGCTGCGAGATAGCCCTTGATCGTGCCAACTTGAAGGCCTGAATTTGCCAAGTAGAGTAGAAAGGATAACACCGTTGGTGTACCACATGAAAAGGGGTCGATATTCTCTGCTCTACACCAGCTGCAAAATTTGTTCCAACTGCAGCGGTATAAAGGCCTTCTGGCCGAAAGCAACACCTCCATGACGTCATCAGGGAGGTCCCAATCCTTGTATCTCAACCTTTCAGAAGCCAGGCGTGAAGGTTGAGGGTTCTGATGTCTGGATGGAGAACCAGACCTCGCTTATGTGAGAGAAGATTCTCCTTGAGTGGAAGAAAAATTGGAGGGCAGATGGACATGTTCAGAAGGTACCACGTTCTCCTGGCCCAGTCTGGGGCAATTAGGATCATGGTCCTCCGGAATCTTCTTAACCTCCTGATCGTTTGAGGAATGACAGGGACTGGTGGAAACGCGTACAGGGGTGGAAACGCCCAGTCCACTACGAACGCGTCCCCTAGCGCTCCTCTCGGGGGAAATTCACTTGAACAAAACTGATTCCACTTCCTGGTGGTACTGGTGGTGACAGATCCACTTAAGGGGTTCCCCAAAGGGCGAAGATCTCCTGAAGGACTTCCTGAGCTAGTTCCCGCTCGTGGGAGACTGTGCCTTGCCTGCTCAGAGCGTCCTCCGTCGAGTTCTTCTATCCGGCTAGGTGTATGGCCACTGTGTTGTCTGTCATTATCAGGAAGTCTTTCCGCTGTACAGATGGCAGAAAAGCTTTCAGCGCTAGTCTGATTGCTCTCAGCTCTAACAGGTTGATATGTAGTCTGGACTCCGATGGAGACCAACGACCGCTGATGGTCATGTCGTTGGTATAGGCTCCCAATCCCGTGAGTGAGGCATCTGTGACTTATCTCCGGCCATGGTTGCCAAAACAGTTCTCCCTTCAAGATGTTTTTCTGGCAGGCCCACCACTGAAGGTCTCGAGCCACCTTGTCCGGAACCTGAAGGAGGTTTGTCATTCTCCCTGAGAATTGCGACCACTGAGTTCTCAGTGCCCACTGAAGAGATCTCGTTCTCAGGCGAGCCTCTGGCACAAGGAAGATGCAGGATGCCATGAGGCCTAGCAACCTCAAAAAGTCGAAGGCTGGGAGACGTTGGGCATTTTGAAATTTGGTGACCATCTGCAGAATATCTTGAGCCCTCACCTCTGGTGGCGAGGCTTTTCCCAGGGAAGTGTCCAGGACCACTCCAATGAACTGGAGTCTCTATGATGGTCATCATCTGTGACTTCTTTAAATTGAGGGAGAAGCCCAGTTTGTGATGGAAGTGGGAGACATAATCTAGCTGGATCTGAGCTTGTTCCGGAGATACAGCTCTGATCAGCCAATCGTCCAGGTAGGGGTAGACGTGAATCCCTTCCCTCAGACTTGCAGCCACTACCGACATTAGCTTGGTGAAGACCTTCAGGCAGAGGTCAGCCCAAATGGCAGAACTCGAAATTGATAATGAGAGCCGCCAATTGCGAACCTCAGGTATTTCCTGTTTGAGATGGATTGGCACATGAAAAGAAGCATCCTGGAGGTCCAGAGATACCAGCCAGTCCTGGAGCTGTAGGGCCTGAGGATCTGAGAGAGTTACCATCTTGAACTTGTCCTTCCTGGTGAACTTGTTCAATTCTCATAAGTTCAAGATAGATCTCAGTCCTCCATCTTTCTTCGGTATGAGAAAGTAGGGGGGGTGCGGGGGTGGGGGTTGGAGTACCAGCCCTTATTCCTCTCCGCTACAGGTACCGGTGCTATGGCACCTTTCTCTAGCAGGTCGCAGGTCTACAATTTACTGCAAGAGGAGCGGATCTGCAACTTTCAGAGAGCTGTTCCCCGGTGGATGACTGAGGGATGCGTAGAAAAAACAGGCCGTAACCTTGGGCAACTGTCTCCAATGCCCAAGCATCTGACGTAATAGCCTGCCATTCCGTCAGATGTTGAGTTAACCTGCCCCCTACTGGTGTCTTGTGAGGAGAGTCCTCAGAGCGGTTTGGAGGCGGCTGATGCAGATGCCGAGGGTAAAGAGGCACCTGCTGCAGCTTTTGTATTTTTACCCAGTCCACCTCGGGTGAATTTTTTCTGACCCCTTTGAACTGGCTGTCCTCTGCCTCTTCCGAATGCGGAATAGAAGCGAAAGGACTTACCTCTCCAAGAGGTTCCTGAGGGGCGATACGGTGTATGACGGATTGCAGCTCCTAGGGATTTGATGCTGCCTTTAGAAAAACTACAAATATCAAACTGTCATCCGCCTTCTTACCAAACAAAGAAGAGCCGTCAAAGGGCATATTCAAAAGTCTGCTTTGCACATCTTGAGCAAAACCAGACTTTCGCAACCAAGCAAATCTCTGGGTTATTGTACTTGCCGCCATGGCCCTGTTGATGCTCTCAGCAGAATCGATGCCAGTTTGAAGGGATTCGCACATAGCGTCTTTACCATACTTGATGTTTAGGAACGCTTCCCTTTCTTCTCCCTCCAGGAGCCAGTTAGCCGCTGATGAAGCACTCTCCCAAAGTGTGTAGCTGAACCTTACGAGAGTACAAGTAGCATTGATGGATTTCAACGCCATGCTACATGCAGAAGACTTTTTTGGCCATAGAGTCATATCTCGCATCATCACTGTCCTGTGGAACAGTAGGGTAAGCCGATTTACTACCTGATGAAGTAGCTGCCTGAACAACCCGACTCTCCGGAGTTGGGTGTTTGGATAAATATTCAGGGTCAGCAGAAGACACCCTATATTTAGCTGATCATTTTTTGTTAACCGCCGGGATTACCTCAGGTGTTTCCCAGTTTGCCAATATTCTCCTTTGTAATGCCACATGAAATGGCACCACAGGATCCTCCTGTAGACCTTTGACCAAGATGTCTGTGAGGTCTTGCTGAAAAGCAGGTGAGGGTGTGGACCACCCCATAAACTCTTATCCTTGCCATCAAGGTTCTATAAGGGGTTTCAGCATGTTCCCCTGGGTCTGGTCTGGCGAATTCCACTTCTGGGGAAGTGTCCAACCCACTTGCTTCCTGTAAGGATTCTTGGAGGTCTTTCAACCTACCTTCCTCAGAGGTAAATTCCTCTGGTCAGGGGTTGCAGATCCCTGCAACTCAAAAGGTCTTTCCTGATCCAAATCCTCCCCTTCTTCATAAATAGATAAGACTCTGGAGTGATCAGGTCTTGAAAATGGTATAAATCCCATTTCCAGAGCAGAAGGGGCCATATTCGTCATGATTGGCTGAGACAACGTCATCGACGCAGACGTTAAAGGCTTCGAAGCCATCGAAAAAAAGGTGTCGAGAAAGGTGGTAGAGGCCGCGGGATTCTACTCTAGGTTGTCGACGACATTCTCGTGATCGAGGCTCTGGGTATGGCCACTGGCTGTGAGGTGGCTGTGGGTTTGTCCTTTCTCGGCGTCGAAGACGGCATCGACTCGACTGACCTGTGCGTCGAAGAACCCTTCGATAACGGCGAAGACGCCGATCTATGCGTCGAAGGGATCTTCAACGACGGCATCGAAGATGTGACTTTGCCTTTACTCAAGGGTTTGTGACTGTCTCGAGTGACTTCTTTCGCCGGGTGCTGCGACTCGCTGCGTTTTGATTTTTCGGGTCTTTCACCCAGGGTATCACCCTCAGCAGTCTTCGAGGGGGTCGAAGCCGCTCAGCATCTTTTTCCTGAATTCCTCCCACTCAGCCTGAGCGCTATGTTTTGTGAGGCAGGAGACCCTTTTTGGGGAAACGGAAGACGAGGAAGGGGATCTTCGACATCTCTTTTTTGAATCCTTAGATCTCGAAGAGTGATGGGAACTGCTTCGAGGCCTAGAACAAGAATGTCTTTTGTGATGGCGAGGAGACTAATGTCTCGACTCCGCCGAGGAAACTTTCGAAGAAATTTTACTGCCTTACCTCTCGAGCTTCCCCTTACGCTCCTTCAAGGCTTTCGCCGTCATGGACATGCAGTCCTCACGCTCCGAACAATGGTGCTCGATTCCCAGGCACCATAAACAGATCCTGTGAGGATCCGTCAACATTTTCTTTCCACAGTCTCGACATTTTTTGAACCCGGACCATGGAGTCGTCGTTTTGGGTGAGGAAGCCATCAAGGACGAGACGGTATTCATGAGGAATAAGTATATTTGACTGAAGAACTGAGCAATGAAATTCAGAGGCCCCACGAAGCGCGGAAAAACGGAACTGAGCAACGGACGCTGAGAGAGTATTTATACACGTGATGACGTCAGCACTGATACAGAGGCCGTCAAGGGACATCGGCTCGAGGGACGTCGATGTGCAGCGCCCTCTACTGAAAAAAAAATTCCGAGGCCAGCAAGCTGGGAGATGATCTATCAAAGATAAGGAATACGTCGGAGGACACAATCCCTTCGAAATATAGATATGATATGGTTGTCCTTCCTAGATTACAGCGCATACTGGGAACCCACAGACTAACCGATTGAACCCATTATTGGAATCAATGAGCCAAGCTAAAGACACAGCCCCATAATGTCTCATTTGTTGATCTCGAGCTATATACTCACGTTGCATATTGTGGCGCAAAAAGTATTGATGGTAACCAGCGCAGTGCAAGGATCTGACTTAATTATTTTTTCTGTTCGCTATTCATTTCTCAATTAGTGAAAGGATATGAGTGGGGAAAGGGGAAGGATGGTTGGAGGGGGGGGGGTTTAAAGCACAAGTTTTTATGTTGACTACTGTCACATTTGCCTAGTAATTGAATTTATTAAAAGCCATGGAAAGATACTGTGAATCTAACATGTATCAAAATTGTCTTGTTGAAAACTAAAATATATATATTTTTTAAAAGTACACTTTTGCAATTCCTGCCTAAAATTACCCAAACTGTTTTTAATAAAAATGGGTGAAATATACAGATCTGGAGTGCAGTTTTAATGTTGGGGAATAGATATATATCACATGTACACAATGGAATTGAAAGGAAGGCTCTGGCTCGTAAATTGAAAGGTTTATGCAATATAGAAGGAGGCGCGCTATGAGTAAAATAAAGGGTGAAATTAGAAAGGAAATCAGTTTGTGAAAAGAACAGTTTTACTTTAAACTAGATTTAAGAAAAGAGGAATGCCACCTGTGAATTCTCCAAGTTAGGCTGCAGATGTAACCCTTCACGCAGTGTACCCCTTTTCTTTAAGGAAAATTACTTAAATCAAAATATCGCTAATGATGATCTATGCAAGACAGAAATGGAGAAATTAGCGCTGATGCTTGGAAATAAATGACAAAATGCACCGAGAATTCTGACAGTTGGACAAGTTATCAGGATAAGGATAGGATGACTTATAGAGTGGGAGGACGACAATGCAAGACAAGGTACACTAGGGATTTCTATGGGGTGATGAAATACAATCCACTTTTTAGTTTTGGGCTTTTTGGACAGTCAACCGGGTCTAGTCACTACACAGCAGGGCACCTGGCAAACAGCTATGCAGTTCTGGTCACCGGCTGACAAGGACTGGACGGGCAATTCTGGTCACTGGATACTACAGGTCATCAGGATAGCAGGATGGCAGCAAGCCAGGTTGGATCAGGATGCAAAAGGTACCACAGCTTTCCCCTTGTTAACAGGAGATTGTGTTTTTTTATTTTTATAGATTTGATGCCTTGCTGTGAATGGGATCAGCACTGCTTGGGTTTGCAGTGGGCCCTGGAGTAGGATCAGCAATGCTTGGCCTTGTAGTTTGAGTCTGGATGTGGAAGATGACAGGAACAGGAACGCAGTTCAAGAAATCAGGAAGAGTGTGTCTTGTCAGGGACCCTTATTTATAATGCATAATGACATCAAAGTATAGGCTGGGCAGGGTTAACTAAGCACGCCTCTAAACTACTTGGATTGGACAGGGGTGCTAGTCTCCGCCTTGCTCTCAACTGGTTGGATTTCCAAGGGAAATATGTCAGATTTATGAGGTGAGTTTTGCAATTTCCAAAAACTCCCACAATTACTTTACTTAAAATCTGATTTTTTGCCAAAAACATACATTTATACAATTTCAATCTCTTAGCAAATTATATACACAGGTAACATATTTTGTGCAGCACACATCAGTCCAATCCTCCCGTCTGTGGGACCTTGTTTCGTCCTTCTGATAAATTTTGTTAATTTTGAGCAGGCAAGATTCGGCCTAAAATTCCATAACTTTATACACAGATGCAAATTATCCCAAGGGATGTATGTACAAAAATGTATGTTTGCAACATTGATACTTTTCTATTTATCCTCAATAATTTGCCCTTTCGGTCCCCAAGGTGTCAGTGAGATCTACAATGTCTCAAAAGAAAGCACAAAAAAAAAATCACTTTTAAACTGCATAATTTAGACATTTTTTCAAAGTCTTGCAGCAGAGATAGAAGTCTTGAAAGTTTATTCCTGAAATAGTCTTTGGGAACAAATGGCAGTCCCTTAGACCCTGGGTCAGTTTTTTTTTTTCTTTCCTTCAGCTGCTGCCAACTCATTTCCTTCAGAGCATTGTGGGGGTTTCCCCTTTGATTCAAGTTTTATTGCCCATTCACACTTCAGACTTCCTTCCCTGGGAGCTTCGTTGTCAGGTTCCCAGCAGAGACGAAAGTCTGTTCAACCCCGTAATTATCAGGGGGTTGTCAGTATCTGCTGAGAGCCCTCCTTTCGGTGCCACCCCTCCAAGCAGAAAACCTGTTTTTCAACTTGCAACTCCAGCCACCATAGTTTTAACCTTTATTTTCTGATCTTAGATCCAGAATTAAAACATGCCTTATGAGATAGATAGATAGGATAGATAGACAGGATAGATAGACAGATATCCCATGATGTATAGTCTCACCAGCAACAAACCCCTTCATATTGCTAAAGACTGGCAGGCTTTCATTCACCAGGGGACTGTTCCAACACACAGGCATTTGTTTAAAACGTGGTGCAGCTGGCCTTCCTTGTTAAATTCTACTTTTCATCTCCAAAAGATTCATACACTGTCTGCAGCTATAGTTATTCTCTTGAATGCTGGAGTTGGTCTGCAGCACAGATACATTGAAACAGACATGGCTCAGCTAGAGTCTCTCTCTGAACAGGTGAGGTTTGGATACTTTTGCAAATGAACGCGTTTCCCGTGTAAGTAAAAGTAAAGTTCCTGGGTGATTTTTTTTTTTTTAGAGTTGATTTGACAGGGCTGGTCAATTCAGAATCATCCCTGGTTTTGCCGAGGCACGGTGTGACAGTCAGGGCTTGGTAGGGCTTATTAATCACAGTGGCTTTAAGGAACAGAGGGAATTAGCGTCAAAGCTACATTTTTTTTAAAGGTGAAAAAGGATTTCTTTTCAATGGAGATTTTGGCTTTTGCAGCAAAGCAACGCTGCTTTTTCCACATTCTTGCTTTTGTTTATGTCGGAACCCACTGGCAATCTCCTTCAATATGCCCCCTGGTTCCATCCAGCCAGATGTGTGCTTGGCAGGACGGTGCAGCCATTTTTGTTGTAGCAAACTGCAGTTTTGAGCCATGGTGCTCACAGGAGCGAGCGCAACCATTTTGGGGTTTCTGCGCAACTGCAGCTTGGTGATGTGGGGAAATACTGTTGAGTGGGTCAATATATCCCACAACATATTAGCCATTGGCATACTAGCGGAGGCAGGCGGGTGGAACTTATAATAATAAAAAGGTGGAAAACAGACTGAGTAGTCATTATGGTGACTAATTACTCATGTGTCCTGTTTGTTCCCTTTCCGCCATCCTTGTTTGTGATTTCACTTAAGAACATAGCGTGGAGCTGTGATAACCCAACGCTTATCTAGGATGAAGCAGAAAAGGTTCTTCAGAACCACCTGACCAAACTCTGCATCACGTGGCGTCTAGTGAGTAGTGCTTACAGAAGTGTGGAGTGGCCCAAGTCGCCGCCTTGTTGATGACATCCCAAGAAACATGTCTCAAAACGCGGTGGCCGTGGCCTTGGCTCTGACCGCATGGACATTAATCCCCTCAGGAACAGGACTGCCCATGGCTGTGTATGCCTCCGAAATGGCCTTAACCATCCAACCAGTGATGGCTGCCTTGGAACCCCTAAAAGTCACGAAAAAAGGCCTCAGACTTCCTGAAGTATTTCAGAGAGAGAAAACTTGAGAACCCTCTTGAGTTCCAAGGAATCCAAGGCCCCCCTCTGACTGCGGGTTCGGCAGATCTCTTGATTCAGATGAAAGGGAGAGACCACCTTGGGTAAGAAGTTTGGGGGAGTGGGCAAGAAGTTTGGGGGAGTGCGCAAGATGACCTGGTTGTGAAACATGGTGAAGGGGCTTGCATGAGGACAACGCCTGCCGCTTCTTACGCTGCGCGCCAAGGTGAGAGCCACTAGTAAGACTGTCTTTAGTGTCAACAAGCGGATCTCCACAGAGGCCATTGGCTCAAAAGGCTTGCGCTGTGAAGCTGCAAGAACCACATTGAGGTCCCAGAAAGGGTGCAGCCTATGCACCGGTGAAAATGGCCTAGACAACCCCTTAAGGTGAGCCTTAAATCACCAGGTTGGCCGCAGAAAACATTCTCAGACAAATGCTTCTAAGACCCAACAACCGACAAATAAGTGCAGCAAGTATCCACCTTAATGAGCCAGGTGTGCTGAAAAAGCCAGAACGTCATCCAGAAGACAGGTGACAGGGTCCAGGCCCTTGTCACAAACCCAACGGCAAAACCTAGTCCATTTACTCATATACCGGGACCAAGTCGAGGGCCTCCTGGCCTGCTGAATGATGTCACAGTTGTCTGAAAATTGAGCATGTGGGCACCTCAGCTAGTCAGGAACCAGACCGCCATCGCCAGCTGGGCCGGGTCCGGATGCTCCACTGCCCCGCCGCGTCAGGAATCCCCGGCTGGAGATCAAAGGTAGACAGGACCATGGGAGCACAACTTCAGCAGATCCGAGAACCAAGCCCTCGACGGCCAGTGGGGGGCAATCAGGATGAGGCTGCAACCCACTGAGGCTCTGAATTTGAAGAGGGTCCGCTGGAGCAACGGAGGAGGAAACGCATAGCACCTGTGACCATGCCAACAGATCTGGAAGGCATCTCCTAGAGACACCCGACCTGCCCATGAAGAAAACCTGCAAACTTGGCATTCAGAGGGGATGTGAAAAAATCCAGGTCTGCAAACCCCCCCCCCCCCCCCACCAACCAACCATCCCTGGAACAGGGGCAACAAACCATTGTGCAACTCCCACCCGTAGGTGTTAAACCCCAAGTAGCTTAGCTGGTGCGCTTCTGCATTGTTGTCCCCCACAAGATGGACCTAGGAGAAGCATAACCCCTACAAAAGTGCCCATTCCCAAATTGATACTGCCTCCAGGCACAGGGTGGGAGAGGGGGCATTTACAGGGACTAGTGCCACCCGGCTTGTTCAAGAATATCATGGAATTGTCAGTCATGACCAGAACCGCCTTGTCCCGAATGAGTGGTAGAAAGGCCCTGAGAGCCAGGCCAACCGCCCTGAACTCTAGTAGATTGATATGCAGGAGTGGCTCCATCCTGGACTATGTGACATGAATAGTGTAGAGCTCCAGCCCGAGAGGTATGAATCCTTCGTCAACACCAGACTGGGCTCTGGTAGGGTGAAGGGGGCTCACCCTGCAACATTGTAGTCAACAGCAACCAGTGATGATCTGGGAGGAGGGATAGGAGTCTTGTGACTGCGGCCCAGTTTCCTGGTCCCAGTTGGCCGCCATGTGGAACTGCAGTCTCATCTTGAGCTGGGCGTGCTGAACTGTGAGCATGCAAGATGCAATCAGGCTTAAAAGGTAATGGAACCGCCACGCAGAGGCAGTCAAATTGGCCATAACATGCCCATCGCCATGCGGAGGGACGGGTGCCTCTTGGACATGCGGAATACCGGCTACACAGCTGTGTCCCCGCGCGCTACAATGAACACCAGGTCCTGGGCGGGAGTCAGCTGTGACTTCGGCTGGTTGAGGGAGAACCCCAGCTGGTGCAGAACAACCACCAGCCATTTGCATGAGTTCACTACCAGTCACGAGCAAAGCCTCCAAACAGGGTACAAGTGGTGGGCCTCCAGGCAGAGGAGACCAGCCACTGCATTAATCAGCTTTGTGAACACACAAGGGGCCAAATTGAGACACAATGGCAGCACCTTTTACTGGAAGTGGTGGGACATACTTGTGAACCTGCAAACATTTCCGATGCAGCCGATAGGTAGGGACATGAAGGTAAGCATCCTTGAAGTCTGGGGAACACATCCAGTCCCCTGCGCATAGAGACTCTACTATGTGTGCTGGGCTGATCTTTAAGCGTTAGAGCGGTAAAGGTAGGTTGAGGCATGACAGGTCCAGGACTACCCCCAGGCCAACCTGGTTGTTCCTGGGTACAGCAAAAACCCTGGAGTAGAAGTAGAAGCCGAAGCCCCCGTCAGATTGAGGAACCGGTTACACCACCTGCATGTCCAAAAGAGATGATCTCCTATAAAAGTGCTGGGGACCTCATCTGAAGCAGGGGAGGAGAATAAGGTAGAGGAAAGGGAAGAGAAATACTGAAGCCTGTGAAGACTATCGAAATAATCCATAGACTCTTGGAACAACACGTCCAGCTGTCCGTGACGAGAGCCAGCCGGTCCCCCTACAGGCAAGCTGCGTTCCCCGACTGTTACGTCATTTGGCATTTGAGGTCAGAGCAGAGGAGGGGGGAGCGGAAAAAATGTGCTGCTTCCTCCTGTGGTCAATGGGGGACCTATCTGGCCTCTGCGCACCATGGTCCTGAAACCCCTTGAAGCCACTGGTGGAATAACATTTGAAGTCGGTGCTGCCCTATATCTGAGGGAAGGACTTCTGCCCTAGTTTAGTCAGGATGGCCAAGAACTTAGTCTGTGTAGAGGTCTGTGTCAACCAGTCAGCCGTGGACCAATGAAAAAGATACACAACTCAAAAAGGAAGATCCAGGATCTCTTGCACATCAGAGGAGATTTTAGTGGTAAGCGTACACGCCATCTGCCTCATCTCGATCCCCAGGAACAGACCTCTGCTGGCTGTGTCGATGTGGGATACCGAAGACTCCATGGGGTCCTGGGCAACTTCACAGGCCTCTGCCAGGCTGGCTTTTAAGGAGACACGTCTCTCCAGAAGGAAGTCAGGCAGGCCTTGATCTGCTGTCACAGCTTCTGGTTTGCTGCGGCTAGGAGGGTGTGTCTGTTGACTTGCCACGAGTGCAACCCGGAGTTGAAATAATGCTTGCCAAAAGACTCAAGGGCTTTGTCCTCCTTGGAAAGACAACTGGAGGTGGCCCTTTCCAAGGGAGACTAAGACAATGGCTTGGAATACAAGGAAGCCACCGGCAAGGCTAAAAAGCACGGCTGAGTTTGGGCAGCAAGGAGGACTGGTTCCCCATCCAAAAGCCTAAACTGGCAGTCCAGTTTCTTGTTCATTTGGGCATCGTCCCTGGGCTTCTCCCACACCTTTCTCGCCCTTCTGGAGGGGAATGCCTGAACAGCTTGTGGCAGGCCGGGTCAGAGGCTCTGCCGACACCCCCTGTCCCCCAAACAACTCTGCAAGGCCCTGAAGACTCATGTGAAACACCATCACTGAAGTCAAAGGCTCTTCGTGTGCGTCATCGTTCCCTCCCCTCCTCCCCCCCTTTTTTCAAGATGGAGGGGAGTCCAGGTCCTCTGACCTAAAGGTGACTGGGTATCAACAGACTATTGTGGGGCTGGGTGGGCGGTGGTACAGGAGGAGGGGGTCTTGGAATTACCAACAGGGGCAGAACCCGGGAGGGCCCAGCGGAGACAGCCTAGGAGGCCCAACCTGTTGATCACCTCCTTGATGATGGCCTGTAGGAGCTCTGTCATCTGTGGTGAGCGTATGAGGGGAAATCACTCAAGGAAACAGTCCTCGCATGCCGCTGGATCACAATGGGCATGGCTCTCAGCCGCGCTGGGTCTCCTTTCCTGATCGAAGCCTCTAGGAGCTTGGGGCGTGTAACAGTAAGACTGAGAAGGGTAAATGTAACCCTGCAAAAACCACCCAGCTGTACCAGAGGGCCCGCCGCTGCCCACTCTGAGGGCGAAGGACCCGGAAGAGGCCCTGAATCCAAGATCGCCGTCTGCCTCGCAGGCTGTTTCCCGTGCTTGTGCAACATCTTTGGGCATGGTGGCAAACCCTGGGAGGGAGGGCGCGCAGGCCCCGAGCCATGTGCTGGCTCAGACATGGAATGGCCCCCAGACCGTGAAGCAAGAGAATTGCCCTAGGAGATGGTTCCGGTGGGTTAGGCACTCAGATAAGAAGCTGGTAGTAACATTTTGTATCATGCTTTGAATTGTCTCCTGGAAGAACAACACTACAAGGATGACTAACTGGATCGTCCCTCTGTGGACAGCCCGGAAGAGCCCTTCGGCTTGGGAGCCGTAAGGACTGCCAGGACCAGAATCCAACGTCCCCTTCCCAGTGGAAACCCCTGGAAAGGAGTTTCCATGCTGAGGGGCCTTGCTAAACAAAGAACTAACTTGTCTTGAAATGGGGTCCGGACGACAACCTCTTTAAAATGACCTGGTGGAGAAGAATGGACGTTCTCCCTCCAGCAGGAAAGACTATTCAAGGCCCGGTGACTGAGACCACTGGAGGCTGCGATGGCACTCAAGACTGAGCGCGTGGGGGTCCGAGACCGGGAATGAGCGATCACAGGATGCATATCTCGTGAAGCCTCCTGCAGCCAACAGGAAGTCAAGGCACCGAAGGGAGGTGAAGATCCTCATAACACAAAGAACAGGAAGCGTGCAGAAAGCTGAAAAAAAGTTCCTGCGTCTAGCTGCCAGGTCTGACAGTTCATGCAGAAAAAGGGACGGGGTGAGGCACTGGAGGGCAGGGACTGTAGGGTATTCCCACGCCCGGGATCAAGCCCCTGCATGCTGTACTAAATTTAAATGGGAAGCTCACCTCACTTTTACATTGCCAAAGGTTCCGGTATCGTCCCCATGTTGAGGGATGCCCACAAGGATGGAGGAAAGGGGACAGGACATAGGAGTATCAGCTCTAAGACTATTCTGCCTGGGCTCCTCCCAGGGTGTAGCACTCTGATCACTTGCTGTACCTCCTGCAGTGTTATAGGACTACAAAGCCATTCCCTCTCTTCTTGACTGAACCAGTATAGTGCCACCTGATCCAGAAATCCATCAAAGTGTGCCTGGCAAGGCTTTCAGGAACGATGAGTAGAATTGTGTATATAATTCCCACGTTACTAGAGTGATCTCGCCGTCTGTGCACTTCACCTCCCCAGCGCCATCTTTAATAGCTGTGATGCATGTTTTGGGATTCTCAACCCTTGCTACCCATGCTAGTACTTAGCCTGGTCTCTTTCCCTCCCAATATTGGTGAACTGAAGCCTGCCTTGCCAGAAACCTGAGCTAATGCTCTCTGTGCTAGTACACTGCCGCGGACGCGCTCGTGTCATGCATTTTTGATGTAATCCAGGAGATGTCCTTGGAGGGTGTCAACAAATGACCACGTGGACTGGTCAGCTATGCCGTGCCACATTTTAAGGCATACTCTGCTCTGAACCTGAGGTGAAGGAAAACTGAGGGCTCCTTCCCAGACTGTTCCAGTCCTAGGACAGCAACGGCAAGGTGGTAACGTACTACTCCATCTACCGTTTATTTCTCACAAACTGGTCTTCGACTTACGCAATATACCAGCTTTTGAGGAAGCTTAGACTGTCCTGATGAATGTGGCTTTATCAAAGTTAGGCTACTGAAACCAATCGACAGTGTTTGTTACATCTAAAAAGGCACCAATTTGCCTAATTTTTTTGCTTGAACAAAACGTTTTATATTGTCCTACTTCCCGTTAGCAAAAACAAGCCCTGCATGGGAAGCGGTGACTGTATTGTCTTTGTGTTGTTGGAATAGGAATTTATCCTCTCCCTGTAGGTTTGTCATTTTTAACCCTAGCAACCCAGGGTCAGTGTGACAATCAATGGGTTATTAATGGATTGTCTATCCCATTAGATGCCACATGAGTTTTCTGAAAAAGAAGAAATCTATCCCTTTTTTCCCTCCCTGGTGTGCTTCTTTTACTTGTAGTCTCTTCCGATTTCAATTAATCTGGAGGAGAGTGGTACTGGACATACAAGGCTGAATGCATTACACACCATAGAAGTTGGTAATTTCACTCTTATTCTGTCACTATTAGACAGGCGTTGTAACACTGCAACCTAGTTGAGTGCGCACAGTAGGCAGGGATAGTACCTTCTTTTTCGCTCTATCCTTCTGTCTTCTGCCACAGCCTTGTTTCTCACTTCATTAATAAACAGAGTCCACACCACAGTTACTCTTGGGTTTGGTTTCACCAACTGGACCTCTCTTGGGTCTTTCTCGGCTGCTTTTAGCCTATAATACAGATCTCTAGGCGTGCACCAATGGGAGCATGATCACAAAGTGTCCGAGCCAGTATATCAGATGTAGCGATCAATCCCACCACCTTCCTTGATACTAAGATATAATTGATTTAGGAGGCAGAATGATGTACCGCTGAGCGGAATTAATTCCCTGCTCCTCGGTCTATCCCTCCATACAACCGGTTGTCCTTGGATTGCATCCGCAATTCTATAATGATGAACTATTCCATGTATCCTGCGTTATGACCTGACTTTCTTTAACAAATCAGAGAGTTCCATCCCTGGCTTAGCCTCTCAGAGGTGATGGATTTCCCAGCTACGCGAGCTGCAGGCATTGCGATGAATCCTATGGAGCCATCGCTGGAGCCATCACTGAACCTCAGCCTAAAGCCTCCTCCCATGTGGGCTGGGAAAGACAGCCGGTACTCGATCCCGACCCTGGATGTTTTATTATGAGGGAGGATTTGGCTGTCGGGGAGAAGTCGTAATGCCATTAGGAGAGAATCAAACTATATAAGAAAACTGTTCTCTAATACAAATGAATGTTAGGTCAGTATGAATTTATGTTAAAATTCTGTGATTTTGATAACACTGTCCTAATGCAAAACTCACACTGAAATACGAATACGAATTAATTTACAGTCTGTATGCAACATCACTTCATTTTTACAACAATCAATTCTTGTATTTTACCAACATATGCCACTGTCAATATCAGACACGCACAGAGAGGCAGAGAGCTTACAATTATGCATTCACTGCTTCTTAAATTATGCAAAAACTAGCCCAAACCCTACACTCCTGACTTCGCCTTCTCTCTTTCCCGGCAGATAACATAGGATTCCTCACGGGTACCATTTTTTCCGTCCTGATAAAGGCCGTTCCAACGACAGCTACCCCAGGATAGCTCCTAGACCGAAACACATTTGTGTTGACCCATACCTCATGTTAAAAATTCTTCACTACTACACAATTTTTACACGCTTGTTAACTCGTACTGAAATTACAATGTCATTGCTCATACCATCACCTATTAGGGAATAGAGTATGCAATTGCTGGAAATTCTCAACCCAAAAATATGTACTTGGGTCTTGTTATTTATGTATCACGCCATGTTTGTTCCATGTATTGTGTTGAGTATCCCATTTTTACCTATGTATTTATAATACTTGCTGCTTATATATTAAATAAGAATCAAAGTAGCAGTCATCTTAACAAATTTTGTCTTTGACTGTCGGGATCTAGTGTCTTTTCTCATGACCCTGCTCAATTTTGTTCGATAAACGTTTACCTACCTCGGTAGAGCAAGGCATTAACCAGGTGCCCTTTAAATATATTCTTCAAATACCTCCAGCTGTAAAACCCTTAAGTCCCCTCCTTGTCAGACATCCTAAACAGAATGCCATTCATACTTCATATGTGCATAACACCAACACAACATCTTCTGTCTCAAATGTTTCTGATTTAAACACAAATGTAAAAAACAATGCAACATTAAAAGGTTTGAAACTCCTACGGACTCTCCCATAAAGCCTCAATTACTGAGACGAGGAGGAAGGAGTAGATGTGGAATGAAAGAAACCTCAAACTCAACGTGCGGACTAGTTGTCATACTAGCAATCAGCTGCACAGGGCATTTAAACCTGAATAACATGGTCAATGGAGGAGAAGAGCTGCAGGGCAGGCGAAACGGGGTCAACAGTAGGAGAGACAAGGAGACTAGCCGTGCTGAGAGAGCAAGGCGCTTGCAGGCGACAACCTGGAGGACTGCATTACTGGAGAAACGGGAGATAGGTGAAAGTACAGCAGAAGGACCTCTGGAAGGCAGACCGCCACTGCAAGGCTGTAGAAGACGCTGTCTTGTGGAGCCGTCTCGGTTCCATCAGCGAGGAGCTTTGAGGCAGAAGCGTGAACCGAACGAGAGTCTACATGGCCAGGGAAGCCTTCCTGAGACAGAACTTTGCTGCAGCTACACGTTGCACCGGTGAGTGCAATGTGCCCAGATACCCTTGGGTTCAGTGTGCTATACAAGCAAATAAACGAAACTGAGTCGGCCCAGAAAAGTTGGGGGTCCCAGTACATGTCAGCAAACAGACATTTGAATAGTCATATTGAATACTAAGCAAATGGATTGTAAAGGCAAAAATTCTGCAAATCTTCTTGGAACAAGCATTACTACAAGCCAAGAGATCATAGTGAAGAGGTTGATAGAATGAACTTGAACCCATTTCCATATATGAGATGTCATTATAGGGAAATTTGGAAAAAGTAGTACTTTAAGGCAAGGAGGTATAAACAGTGAAAAAGTGCAACTGTGTTATTCTTAGAAAGTGAACATTGTAGAAAGACCGGGTGAAAAAAACACATTAGGCAGTGAACCCTTTTGGGAGAAGGAGACCTAGCAGGAGAGTACAACACAGATCTGCAAGATCCAGAAAAGGGGGATGGGGGATTGTTTGGAAAAATACTTCTTTCCATCCTTAAGAAAGTGCTTTATGAAAGACATTTCAGCTACTCTTGAAGAATCAGACTTTAAGAGGACACTGGTTATCCTATCTGAAATAATCCAGGGCAGCAGAACCCCTCCTGAATTCAATGATTATTTGTTGGAGTTTCATACTCCAAATCACCTTTTGCACCTTAAGTGTGAGGGTCAGATCTAGTTTAGACACAAGGACTGTTCACATAATTTTAACAAGACACCGTGATCTTTAGCTATAGTTTCTTATGTAGGGAAACCCTCTTTAGAATAGGGACAGAAATGCCTTTATCCAGCCCCTTTTAAGTTAATAAAATGTGTGATGTTTAAAACATAAAAAGTGTCCGCTTCTCATTTCTGACCCCTCACGGCATCAATGGGGAAAACAAGCTTTTTTAGAACAATCTTAAAAGCCAGCTTTTTTCCAAACTATGTGTGTGCACTACTGCATTTAATTTAGCTTTAGTAGTGCGTACTGCACAAAGGACCAGCATCATAAGGAACGCAGGCGCTGCCACTGCCCTCTCTGTTTGAACAGGAAGACGATCAGGCATCTGTCTATACCAGAATGATCAATAGTGCACATGAGCTACCAGATTTCAAAATTGGGGAGAACCAGCCCACGCCCATCAATGGTGCAGTAAATAAATCCAAACTAAGTACCCGCCCAAACTAAAATCGGTATCATACTTTACAATTGTGCAAAGAATTTCCTCGGCAGAATCGGGTACATTAATTAAAAGGTACAGGACTTAAGGAAGAATGGACATTTTAACTAGAGATATTCTACCTCGCTGTGCCGAAGAGAATAGTCTCCATTTAGCCAATTGTAATTTAAGTCTGCCTACTACCTTCCCCAAATGTTCCATAGATCAGGTTTTTGTGTCATAATTTTTATCCCCAACTAGAGCATGCTTCTCATTTCCCATGCAAAGCGAAGACCGTCATATTCAGGGATACCTTCTGTTAATGTAAAAGGAGAGATTTAGTTAAGTTTATTCAGAGAAACAAATTAGTTTGTATGTTCCAACACAGGTGGCTAAATTATACTCCGGGTTTTTTAATGAAGAGCATTCTGTCATCTGCATACACCTATAAGAGATGTGTGGGTGTGTAAGTTAATTCCTCTGTGCAAATGCCTATCCTTCAGAAGGGCAGCTTGTGGATCCAGTGCTAATGCAAAAAGTAAAAAAGGGACAGCAGGCAGCCCTGCCTCGGACATTAAAAAAAAAATCAGCAACATAACATTCACCAACATGTCAGAAAGCAAAACAATCTCACCTGGTCAGGAGCCAAGCACATCATAACATCAACATTGCTTCAAGTGCTTTTATGACACTGCCCCCACCATGCAGTAATCAACAAAAACCCACCCCTAACCCCCTTCTGCCCTCCCACCACTGGGACAGTGGAAGACCAAGGGCCAAGCATCACTTTCGGGAGATAGCATCAGGTTAACGGTACAGTAAGACCATTGTCTCCCACTGTTATTGCTGGCCGTTTCATAGGTGGACTTTCAGCTTTCCAGGCCTCCAGCTCCAAGTGCCCAGAAGCAGTCAGGCGGAACGTAATGCCCCAGGTCTGTGCCGAGCAGAGTAATATTCGAGGTAGGTAAGCCATGTCCACATGCGCATGCGCCTCCAGCAAGCTTGCAGTCAAACTCAATTTCATAAATTTCATGTGCCTTCTCAAGCCATTCCCTTTGTGTGGGCAGTTTGCATCTTTTCCAATGAAGTGTCACACAGACCTGCGCCACCAACAGCTGTTGCTTTGCATGTGGGGCAACACCCAAAAATCATCCCTACTTTTCTCCACCCCAAATAAAACCAATAGAGGGTCCAGCTACCTTCCAATGCCATCGACCCATCCCCAAAACCTCATTCCAGAAAAGACTCGCCATGGGGCTCTCCCACCATACGTGCCAAGTGAACAGAAGATAGCACAGGGGCAACAGGCTGGTCTTGGAAGCAAGACCACTTAGAGCAACAGAGACCAAACTGATGTATGGCATTGGGCGAGTTATTAAAACAAAAAAAAAATTAAAATTAGGTACAACTTTCACCAGTTTCTCCAACAGAGGGGTCTGACATTAGGATACATCTTTGAGAGCAGTGCGGGAGTCAAATGCCACCTGAATAATATCCTAGCATTATGCATTTTATATTGTGTTGCAATTGAGGATGACCAAACCACCCAATGATAAACTCCCTAAACGTCTACGCCTTCTGGGAGCTTAAAGTCAGAAGACCACTGCATCTGCGTTTTAGGTGTCCCCAGGTACCCTTGCAACAGCAGTGCCAGATATACTTGCAAGATGAGCCTTTGTGTATTTAGTATACGCTCAAATCGGGTCAGGGGACGCTTTAGGTCTTCACCCCAGCTCACGTGCGTCTTAATGCCCTTTAATTGCAGGTATAAGAAGGGGGAATTGGAGGGCAAACCCAAGCCCATCTCTTGGTCAACTTTCCCTCACTCCACAACTGACCAGCCCTGACCAAACCTGACTCGCAACAGGCCGACACTGGGCAGGGTCCACCATCGTGTCCCTGATGTAAGGCAACCAGATGCAGATAAGGAGGGAGGGTCACAAAGTGATCCCACTCATCTACCTGGATCTCCGCCAAAGATGCCATACCACTGCGAGAACTCTGGAGTTGTGAACCCTCTCGAGGAGGTGGCGCTGCAGGACCCACAGCCACTCCCCCCGCACCCGACGTCACTGGAGCAAATAAAAGGTTCGCCAAGGCAACAGATTGTTTTTATTTTCTCGCACATGGTCAGACCCTAAGCCGGGAGGTGCGCTAATATTCAGAGAGGTCTGGGAAACACATCCCTACCTCAACCGTGGACAGAATGAGTGGAATATGCTATCCGTGGTCTCTTGCCTGCCCATAGAAATCTGAGGAGGGTCCTTTTAACCTCTGTGTAAAACCATTAACTCAGTTTAGTGGTCTGCTGAACGCAAGATAACATTCCTACGCGCGTTAGGATTGTTATCTTGCGCCCAGAAGACCACTAAACTGAGTTCACGCTTTTACACAGATAGAAGCTAATAACACGGTGCATGCTGATCATCTGCCTGCAACTCGAGTAACGATTATGCTGCAACACCTTTTGGAAAACCAGTACAGAAACAAATAACAGACATCCCCCAATGAGGGGTATGAATAGTTCGAAATGTACCGCATGAACTGGATATACAAGAGTATAGCATATTGAACCACCTAACAGATCGTATCCTTTTACAGTCACTGGAAATTAATTAACATATGTGAATGGCTTAGCCCATACATCCTTGGGACATAAATCAGACCCTGCACAGAGTATTAGGAAAAAGCCCAGGTGAGTCGCCAGGACCTGACATATGAAGTATGTTACTTTTCACTTGAATGTAATTGGTCCCCTAGTGGGACACATGCTTCAATGGAGACTTGTCCCACTGGAGACCACATCTCTATAAATATCTAAAGCATGATAATGCAGTGTTTTTACCCACAGAAGTGGCATATGAATATTGTTCACAGAGTGAAGGACCACTAACTGGCCCACCTGTTGCAAGGTTAGTGAATTAGTGACCATTGATCTTTTCTTTAACCAGAAAGCGCTACAAGCTTAAAGTCAAAGTATTTAAATAGTATTACTCATTTATATTCACAGATTAGAATTACTCCCGATATCTTTACCTGAAGAAGGGCGAGAGAGGCCGAAACGCGTATTAGCAGATTGGTGATACCCATCTGTACAATCAATAAATCCCTATCGAGATATCTAAACTATCAACACTTAAACTACTTGTATATAATATGAAAAATGCTTATGATACATATGAAATTACTGTTAATGGAACATTGTTTCAATCTATAGTGAACTTTTAGTTCTAGGATTTTGCACTACTTTTATTTAAAACTTTCTTATATAAAACCGTTTTTGAAAAAATTACCTTGCTTGGTGAAAATGTAAAGAATCTGAACAATTGTATTGCCCTATCCCCATCTTTGCCAGGTTCACCCGCATGAACCTCCACTCGAACCTGCGAAACGCCATTCGGCATCTACCAACAGGACTGCGTCCTCCCCACCAGCACCTGACTCTGCAGTGAAATCAAGATTTTGCGAATGTAGTCAGAACCCGGTCTCTCTCTAACAAAGCCAACCTGATTGTTGTGGATCAACGTGGGGAGGAGTAGATTTAACCTGCTCACCAGGACACTAGCATATATCTTTGCATCTGTGTTAATCAAAGAGATTGGTGTACAAGACCCACACTACGACACATCCTTACCCTCCTTGGGGAGGACTATTATTCGGGCCCGAGTGAAAGGGGACAGATCAACCCCACAGTCTAGGATGGCATTAAAAACCTTGGTCAGGAACAGTATCAGTAAGGGGCCATGCCTCTTACAAAATGCTGGCATGTAGCCTTCTTGCCCAGGATCTGAACCCGATCGCAGCCAGAGAGCACTATGTATTCCCCAAGATAGGCGGGCCAAGGACCTCCTGCTCCTCTGGGCTCCGGTCCCATAGTTGGAGGGTCCAGATAGGCACAACTCTTCCCCCTCCTCCACGCAATCCTCGGTAGTGTACAACTGAGTAAAAATCCCTGAACCTAACTGCTATCTCAATAGGGTCAACCATGACTTTCCCCCGTTCCCACTTAATTTTAAAGACTGCCTTTTCCACCGTCTGGCACAAAGGAGTCTCTAAAGACCCCATAACAGAAGTCTCATTGCAAACCCAGCGTCTATGTATTGGCGCTTCCGGTCCCATGTCCAGTGTCACCACACACATGGTTGGACCACCCCACTACCTGGATTTATGCCCTAGTCATGCCATGCTCCTGTGCTACAGCGAACAGTCTGTTCTTGTGGAGGTTCTGTGGGGCGTTGAATAGAAAGTAACCGCAAGAGCGGGGGTGCGCCACCATCCATGTGTCGACAAGAAAATATTCCTGTATCTTTGCGGTCAAAGCACCCGCTTCGGGCGGCGAGGAAGGCAGAACCTCACATCTCATCGACAACCAGTCCATGGCAGGGTCCCTAATAAGATTCAGGTCACCTCTACAGATTAGTGTCCCGGTCCCCATGAATCCAGCAAGGCCAATGCCTCAGAACAGAAAGCCAACTGGTGCTGGTTGTGAGCATACAGCGAGTACATAGTGACAGGCCTTTTCCCGAGCAATGCATTCACCACCAGCAGTCACCCCTCCATACCCTGCTCAACATGGGACATCTGGAACCAGAGGTCACTCCAAACCAAGACACCCAATCCACGCCCCTTCACCGGGCCCGACTTCCCCAGACCTTTTCCCCCTCAAAGCATATCCCTGCCCGCCCTAAATTTAGTCTCTTGCAAGAAAAGCAAATCCAATTTAAATTGTTTAAACTCCTGTACAACCATGAGGTGAGTTCAGGCCCACAACATTTAGTGAGCCTACCCTAATCAGCAATAGACAACCCTGCAGTGCTGTCATTTCCACAATATTTTAGAGCCCGCCATAGTTGCCCCCCCCGCGCCAAGTCAACAGATGTCACCCTCCAGTAGATCTTCGTCCCATTTCTCCCCCGTCCTCAACCCTTATACACAGCTTGAAAGGGCCTCCCCACCCCAACCGTATTAACAGTACCCCCTGCGGCTTGACTGTCCCCACCCCACAAACCTGAGGGCAGAAAAACCTGAGGGTTCCACCCCAGAAATAAATAAAAAGGGCCACCACAAAAACAAACCCATCGCCCCCGGACTTTTACGACCCACAAACCCACCACTAGCGTAATCAACCCACAACTGCCCACCTTTAACTCGAACTGCCAAATGCTAACACTTAATCTCTAAACACAAGAGGCCCCCAGGACCTCAGCAGGGATGCCTCCCCCTCAAACCCCCACCAAAAAATGTCAGGTTCCCTTGCAACCGGCAAGTCACCAAAGAGAAGGAAACTATCAGCTTGGCCTTAACCAAGGTCACAGGGTATAAAATCTCTGAAATATTCGCGCCCGTCGCAATCCTCCTCCTTGCACAGGCTTGCAAGCTCTCCTTGTGTGGAGCCGTCATAACAGTATCGCTTTCCTCCATACCATGGTCAGATTTTAGATGATTGAGGACCTCCTTCAGCGAGGTGACCCTGTACTCCTGCGCACAAAATTCGAAGGACAGGGCAAACGAAGCCCCACTTGTAGCGTATGTTCTTTTCCCTCAGCCATTGAGTCAAAAGGAGACATTCCCATCATTTATTCGTAGTCATTGAAGATTCCCAGGTGTGGATTTTCCAGGATCTGTCAGCAAACATGATGCAGTATTTCTCTCTGGTCTTCCGCAGGATGGCTGCTGTGTGCCTAAAGCAGAAATATGCAATCATGATCAAAAATGTTACTTACCTTTTTATAAGCTAATATTCTTTAGATTATTATATTTTGTTTCTCAAATTGGACACTACCATGCCGAGTCACTGCAGTCTAAACCTGTTCACGGGGCCTGGTTAAAGGTATTTATCCTCTGATGGTTGAATACGCCGGTTTGAAGAAGTATGCGGGCTGTATCAGCAGTCCATAGTGCCCAGCTCTACCAGGACAAAAAGGTCCTCCTTGCACTGTTATTGCTAATCTCAGCAGAGCGGCTCGTGCCAGAATAGGCTTGGTGAGGAACCAATGTGGAAGTTTGAGCAGCTCCTCACATTTCTGTGCCATCTGGTCAACACCAATTTCTTTTTTCGTGGCATCTTAGTCCAGCAACTGTCAGCTGCTTCTCAAAACCTTCCACCAGTAGAGGAGTGGGCATAAATGTCAAAATGCCTGTGTTGCAGGTACTCATTGAGCCTGTGTCAGGGTGGTGTTGGTAGTCGTATGTCTGGGCAGAATACTTCACTAGTCCCGCAGTTTGAATACTAAGGCAACACATCAAATCTATTACCACTGCTTGAGGCTAGAGAAAGCTTTACAAAAGGGGCACTCGAGGGACATTGATGTATCAGATTTGTGCGATGATGAATTGCAAGAAGTGTTCCCAATTGTTCATCACCAGAAGATGTACTGAAATGTGTATACAATCATTTGGCAGAGAGTATCCCCAATATGTGTATTGCTCCCCAGATTCTCTTGACCCCGCCCATTTTAGAGGCAAGTGGCGAAAGAAGCTTTTGAAAGCTAAAGTTGATCAAAAGTCATATTCGATCTTCAACGGTGCAAGACATACATGTTGGCCTAGCAACCTTGCCAATAGACCATGACATTGCTCAAAACATTGATAAAGGATCTTGTGTCTACGTTTGGAAAAAATAGTTAATTTCGAATGTATGTGCATTTTCACTTGTTTTAAAACATCTGGTACAAAGTTACATGCAGGCCTAGATGCGATGGCTTTGGTGACCCAGACACACACGTTTCATTGTTTATGCCAAAGGGCGGGCTACCACTTCTGCTCCAGTTTTTCTTGGCTTTTTGGATGGTTTTGTAGAGTCACTCACTGTTTTTCACTTTAGTTGTTTTGAAACTATTAATAAAGAGACATATTGTTTGTTACTGTTGAATTTACACATACCTCAAGTATTGGGACCGGTTTGGTATTGTGTACGAGGTAGTGATGCTTATGTGCTTACAGGTGTCTAGTATGCATTACCAAAATAGTTTTCCTACTGTCTGTAGTGTCTATATATAATTTACAGAAAAGGATTAGATCTACATGCCTCAGTATTAGATTTTTTGTAGCTATAGTATAATTGACTGGTTCAATAAACCTGTATTTATGAGAAACAGAGGCTTTAATTCGACTTCTGAAACCCAACAACGAGCGGATGTGAGGGCGAGGAAAGTGCAATGGGATCCATCCACCGCAGAAGACGTGAGCTATGTGTTCGGTGGAGGGTTCAGTTACTCTGATATTCAGATGAGTGATCTGGCCCCTTAATATACACAAGACGGGACAATGGACACACGTGTTTTAAGGTCTCTATCTCCTGAAAGCAATGCCAGCAAAGTCTGTGGTCCCTGGGACCCTTAATCCGTCTGTCCAGGACTTTCTGGCTTCACAGTAAATTTTACTGAAGTCTCAAAATTTGAGACTTAAAAAACCTTGAGGGGTGCTTTTTAGGTTTTTAAAGTAAAGAGCAACAGTATTATGGTTCTGAACTCACCAGACAAAGTGATCTCCAAAGCATGTGTCATTCATTAAGTTCTCTTAGGAAGTTCCACACATCTTAACAGTTTTTGTTTTACCATATGTGGCGTTGCTATAAGGTCTTTTGTTGAGGCCTCTATTTTTGAAAAAAGTCTCAAACAATTTGCCCTGCATTCCATTAAGACCTTACACAAGCATTTGTGCCATTCTAGACCGAGTCTCTCATAAATTGAGGCAATACACGCCAAAACAATGTGCAACTTTCCCCAGTCAGAGTCTGAATACGAAGCTGCCCTAATTAAAACAATGTCCCAACCAGTGGTACAGATGCCCGAGAGACTAAGAAAACCCTCTCCAAAGTTTTGCCTCCAGTTTTGACTAATCTATTTGATCACCCCTGGGCTGTGCGCCAAATATTTGTTATAGTAAAATTTGCTGTTCAACCATCTTTAAAACCGGGAGGAACAAAAATCTCCCAAATTTTAAAATCGGTCTGAGCTGCTTTATTGCTACCATAAACTTTGCCTTGAGGTTGGTTACTAAATCTGTCCCTCCTTTTGATCATATACGAAGGATCCCAAATACGTTTATTCTTCACCACCTCAAGGCCTCAGCCCTTCAAGTTCCAGGAAAAGCTTCCGTTTAATCTTACCCCCATTGAACACCAATACTTTTGATTTTACTATATTTCCTGAAAGGACCCAATTACCCAAAAATCCTCCACCGTATGTAGGGCTCTCTGTAAGCCAATTGGGGTCAAGTCGCAGATGACTCATCTGCGTACATTAGGTGCTGAATTTAAACCTCACCCAGACTAGGAGGATTAGTCCTCACAACTCCACTGGCTAGTATTCCCTTAATATAGAAATAAAAGGAAACATGCCAGGACGGAACCTTCGCGCAAACCACCATTTGTGCAGAGCCTCCAAAATCACCATCAATGGAAGCAGGCAGCAGTTTTCAGAATAACTTCTCCATATATCTGCTCCGTTTACGAGATCAAAAGCCTTACTAATGTCGAGGAACACCAAAAATACTGGCTTGCCTTGCACCTTGGCCTGTCGGGGAAAGTAGTTCCAACACAAAACTATTCAGGGAGGTTCCCATTCCCGTCCGGAAATCTGTCTGAAATTGGTCCAAGCAATTAGATACACTTGCCCAAGTTTGAAGTTCCCTCAGAATCATTTTGGCAAAAATGTTGTTTGATACGTCCAACAATTAGATGGGTCTGCAAAACAGAGGCGAAGACCTATCTCCCCAGCTTGATCTATAGCGTCTAAGTAATGCTGCATTTGAGTCTTATTTATATTGAAAGTGGCAGTATATAATTTAGCATAAGGTTTAAGGAAGACTTCCAGTATATTGCTTTGTTTGTTACGTGTTTGCCCATCACCATCAATTATGGCAGTATTACAGTTACATCGCCTGTTTTAGCTGGTTAATCTGGCAAGGAGTCCCTCCCCCTAATAGCTCACCTGTCTCCCCAGAAACATCACCTCCCCATCAAGAAACTTGATTGGCCATTTGGATTCGGGCCAAAGTAGCACTGTCCTCCCTATTGAAGTGTTTCACTTTCAGCTCTTCAATTGCATCTTCAATGCAATACCGGACCCTCGTTATAGTGCAGAGCACCCAGGATTCTTTAGAAATACAGAACCCTCAAATGTAACATTTACAAGTCTCCCACACAACTACCCAAGATGTAACAGACGTTTCGTTGTGCTTGAAGAATTTCTTTATTTCATCCAATAATTCTGATCTAAATATTGTGTTAGATAGGGATTCTGGTTTGAATTGCCATCGCCCAACTGGAGGCACAGTCAGCCGGCGACAATTCCCAACTTGACAGGAGCATGATCGGAGAGGGTGGCAGGGAGGACGAGGATCTTCAACCCATTGCATTCGAATGCCAGGGAGCAAAAAGGTAGTGAATTTGCAAGGAGTTGTGCACGGGGGAGTGGAACGTGCATTCCCTCGTTTGTGAGTGCACAGATCTGAGAGGCCACATAGCTGAAGCAATGCATTGGGCGATTTAGAAAGTGCTGGAGGAGCTGTTCGAATGCAGTTTTTTTTAGCTGTGTGTTTAGGTTCCCCCCAAATTATTAACTGGTCCATAAACCCAAGAAGTATACTAGCAAGCCATTGATGAAACCTAGGAGTGTCTATATTAGGCGCATAAGTGTTAACAAAAGTGATCTCTCAGCCATCTATACTACATCCCACATTGAGAATTTGGCCTTCTGTGTCCAAATTGGTTGGATGGTGTCTAAAGTTAAGGAAGGCGTGTATTAAAGTAGCAAACGCTCTGGCGTGAGATAAAGGAGGGGAGAAATATTTGTGGCACCCCCATCATTTTGCGAAGTTGGATTCTCTTATGGGAATTGGGCGAGTTTCCTGTATAAAGGCCACCGTTATCAAATACCTGGTTAAATAGAGTAACGAGTCTTAATCGGGGGATTGGGCCTCTGAAGTTGCATGTTCGTAAATTGTAGCTAATGCTTTGTCTATTAGACGTAGTAAGTTTGATGTGGACAGCAGAGAGCGGGTTTCTGGAAGTAACTCCTACAGCTGCCAAGATGGGGTGAAACTAGTGGGCATTTGCCATCGGTTCACCACTTGGTTATTTAACAGTCCAGCGCACAGGTGATTTTTGAGTGCGATGTCCGTGTTCATGAACATGCATGTATTCCATAGCAGGAACAAAAACTGCCACAGTGCAAGCTACAACCACATGCCCCAATAACCCATTCTCACTGACAGCCATAACCAACCAGCCAGTGTAACAACCTTGTCAACAATCCCTGAAGAACATGCCAAGCCCATAGGGGGAAACAAGGGCCCAACCACGTTCATACTATACCTAAATATTGTCCTATAAACAGGCCACATATGGGTCATCTCATCTATTAGGATTACCAGGTTGGCGTTTCATGTGGCCATTCCCATACGAGATGAAGAATCAAAGAAGAGCCCCAATCGCGCTTGTACCCTTTTGTCTTTAGGTGGTCCACTTTGCATGTCAGGGTATCAATTTTGGCATCCAAAAGCACTGATGTCGGCCATTAATTGAAGAAACACTTCTTTGCTTTCCATATGACTACTGTTCGCATCTTCAAGCTCGGACACATATGGGTTCCTGGTTGCAATCCATGCTTTCGGATTTTCCTTTTCGAGGGGTTCTTGTTAAAGAAAAGCTTGCCTTGTTGCTCAGGTTTCCCCATTTAGCTGCTGCAATGTGTTGTAGACAAGAATTATGGGTAGGCCCCAACCACAAGCTGATGCCAAGAGAGAACCGGCAAGAGTCTGTAAGTGGGAGCCACTCTTCACAGTCACACTCTGCCCCTACGGCCCAGCAAGCAACTCCACATTGGCAAGAGATATTTTGCACCTCGAGTGTCATTGTTCAGGCGATGCTTGGCACCATAATGTAGCCTTGCATTCAAACCTCCAATGGTCAGCGATGCTGTGCCAAAACGCAGAGGACCACAGCGGCTGCTCAACCACCACCAGGGCCACCAGCTTCCAGAGGAGTCCAGCCAGCCCTCAACCATGTACAGCTCACAGGATTTAGATGTAAGACCGAGACCCACATAGGCGCAGTAATATTTCCTGTTTGGAGCCGCCGGAGGACCTGCTGTCGCATGGCCCGGCTTCAGCCAGATTCAACAAAAGGCCCCAGTAATTCCGCTCACCCTAGCCAACGGGCCTCAACACAATAGGTGGCAAAACCTGTCTCCACCTCAAGAGTCCTAGATTCCAGCCGTGAGGATCCGCCACTCTTCAGGTTTATTACACATCACAGCCTCAAGATCAGGGTTCGGTTAAGTAACCCCGCCGGTCTCACTCCATCAGCCTCCGCCCTCGCCGACTAGTCCTACCAATTCAATCCAAAGCGGACCGGACACCTCCAAACCCAGGTGTAAATGCCACAAAGCGGGTTTGAAATTAGAAACATTCTTCACCAGTGATTAGCGTATGCCTAGTCCAGAGTTCCCTTATCTCCATACTTAGGAGACATTCAGTCCATTGGAAAGGGACCGGGGCACTTTTTATGAAGCACCCAAAAACGTTTTTCCGGCTCGTAAAAAATATAGCCATTGAAAGTGTCAAGTCAAGAATCCCTCGTAGACGAAAAGATGACTGAAGATCTGAATAAGAATCCTGAAGAGACCTGGAATCCCTTCCTGTGTCCGGCCCGTAGATGCCCCGATATCTGAGCAGTGCTTAAGCCCTAGGGCTAGTGGGGCCAATTAGTCTTTATGTCATTGTGGAGCCAGCCAACTTGAGCCTTTGGAAAAGTCCCTAGACCAACCAGTGGACTGACCAGCTCTCTTGTGGGCTACCTTGCCACAACCGTTGAAATTCTTCTGCAGTTGTACCCAGAACTTTGGTAGTTGCCAGCTTGTGGAACCAGCCACCTTCACCCCGAATGTCAGCGTCCCAGCATCAAGGGATTCTGTCCTAAAGAAGCATTTTCGACCACGACTGGTAGGTTGCCTGTCGTCGCATGTGTAATGAGACCATCATTGAAACTCTGCTTTCCTAGTCCTGTCAAGCGTACTGAAGAGGCCTGCATCACTGAACCTTGCATATTTACATAGATCAGGGTCGCATCTGGATCTGAAAAATCCTTGCGCCTGCAGCTCCAGGGCACCTCTCACGAGAACCAACACTAGGAAATCAAAAATCCTGCGACCTCCAGTCGATCCATCAAGTCATCTGGGGAAAATCAGAGTCAGGGGGAAAGTAAACCAAACATGTATTCCCCTCTGCCCTCCATAGGATAACATTGGGAATGTGATCCGTGCCATTGCCGCCATGAACCATGCCCAGGTGAGTGCCCAGAGCCGAGTCCCTTTCCACCAGCTGCCTACTCCCACTATTCTTTGAAAACAAAATGGTTAATAGCATGGCAATCTGCATTCATGCGAATGCTTCCCTCTCCGCTTCCTCGGCGCCCAGAGCCTGCCTCCCTCCTGACGCGATTGATCCAGCCCACCTTAGGTACTCCCAGGGCAGCCCACTGCCCAGCAGCCCCTGCAGCTAAAGGCCCTGAGGCAAAGGGCGGCTCCCACACTGGCAGCTCCAAAAAGTGTCTGGAGGTGTCTGCAGGGGAAGCCAGAGAGGCCAACAGACACCAACAAAACTAAGTGTGGCATGGGTGAGGGGTAGAGCAATCACTCTATTCCAAACTGATGGCATGTAGTATACTGTAGCTTCATGAGACAAAGGTTAAACTAAAACCACCACTTGTTCTGCTATTTATTGAAACATGCTCTTTCTCCCACATGGCAATCTTGTTCATAGGTGTGATGTTATGTTATATCTGCTTTTGCTTTAACTTGTTTAATGAACATAAGAACCCTCAGCAGAAATGGGGGTCATAGTAAATGCATTAACATGATAACTCCTGTGTCAAGTGTATAATTCAGAGTAATGCGTCAGAGTGGTATCTGAGTCCAAGAACTTTACAATTCCTGGCTATATATGTTTAATTATGTTGATAAACACATTAACCTAGGCAGGCCTGTCTTTTAGTGCCGAGACACAGCCTAGGATGAATTCTCCCACGAATGACTGAACAGGGGTCTGTTCACAGCCTCAAACGAGGTGGAGATAAGAGGCTCATGGTCACGCTTAACTCATAGGCAATCGAGATAGGTGGCATCCTTCACAGATGGGACGTCCTGGAGATGACAATAGCATTGCTAATAGTAAAATAACCTCATGCGCCAGTCACAATAAACAGACTGGGCAAAAATATTATTTCTAAAAAGCTTTTTAAATCAAGAGGTTTGGTTGGTACAGAAGATGGCCCATTAGGAAATTAATATTACCATCCATTGTAGGATGGCGGTGTTCAATTGGCTAAGGAGATCACACTGCCAGGGAGTTAATATTAACTTTACTGTAGCGATCAAGCCACTGGGAGGACTGGCAGCTAAATCGCTCTTCACTTGAAAACCCCAGCCAACAAGATAAGTCACGTGTATGCAAATCTCCTGATAAGGGTTGACAAACACCATCCAATATCGCCCATACCAGTTTCTTTAATTGACTTTGACACATTGACACGCCATTGCCGCCATGAACTATGCCCAGGTGAGTGCCCAGAGCCCAGTCCCTTTCCACCAGCTGCCTACTGTCACAACCCTCAGCCCTGATTCCCCACTGGCAAGCCCATTGGCCAGGTGGAATCAGGGCTCGGATCACTAATAAGGCCTGGCATCCACTTCTCAGGCCCTCTTGGGGTCAGTCCTGGCGCCTTCGGCGCCAGGCTCATCAGTAAGAAAAGACATCTGCTTGAGGAACTACTTTATTTAGGCTTTCAGCCAACATGGAGGCATCCACATAGCTCGATTCCTAGAACCAAGCTATGCAGTCTAGTGTTTTGGGTGTGGTGGCCTAGGGACTACTTTACCTGGACTACTTTACAGTGGCTATTTAAATCACACCCGAACAAGACAACACGCTTCGTGTTACTTTGCTTCTAGCAACGAGACGCTCACTGTGTCCAGCTTTCTCACGAGAATGGTGAATTCCAGACCTGCAGAAAAACCAAGAACATGGTTCGCAGCAGAATCTTACATGCATTCATCATCCTTCACTGCTCGCAGCTCCTGAGCAGCTCTGTTGGTGAAGTTCACCGCCCGAATCGAAGGACCTGAGAAAAGGAGGAAGACATCATTAAAGGAGGTGGTGGAGACATTACAACCACAAAGCACAAAGACTTACCTGGTTGGTTGCTTTTTGGCCGGCATAGCTCTGGAACTCCATCTGCGCTGGGAACTCACTACGACCTATGAAAAGAAAAAGCACAGGTCAGTGAGGACAACACATCGCTGCGCTACACAAAGCGCCTCCTTACCGCATCATAGCGCTATAATCTCCCGGTGAGAACCAGCATATCCAGTTCTCCAAGCGGACACTCCGCGCTCCTAGGGAGATAAAGACATTTAGAACAGAGAAAAGGCATGCAAGAATTACAATGCCATCAATCGCAATAAGACCTACCTGAAAGACACTACAAGGGCAGCAGTCAGTGAAGTAACTGGACCGCCCGCGCCCACAAAAGACAACGCGCCCCTGCCCAGAGAGCAGGACAGAGAGCCCACCGATTCCGACAACCAGGTGAGAAGAGAACCTGGAGGGGCTAGAAACACATGGGAGGTGGGGGGAACTTAGCTTGGTCGCCCAGTCCTAATCTAGTCTTCATTTCCAGGCGGAATGACACAGACCACACCAGGAAATCATTGGGAAGGGCACCAACGACCAACTGGCTGGGTGGCGTCCCCATGGATACCAGGTGAGCGTAACGCCTACTCCCATTATTCTTTGAAAACACCATGCTTCATAGCACAGGAATCTGCATTCACGCGAATGCTTCCCTCTCCGCTTCACCGGCGCCCAGAGCGAGCCTGCCTCCTTCCCGACGTGATTTGTGCCTCAAACTTTTGTGAAAACACAGGCCTAATGACCTGTGGAGCGGATTGTGATCCGCGCCATTGCCGCCATGAACCATGCCCAGATGAGTGCCCAGAGCCCAGTCCCTTTCCACCAGCTGCCTACTCCCACTATTCTTTGAAAACACCATGCTTAATAGCATGGCAATCTGCATTCATGCTAATGCTTCCCTCTCCACTTCCCCCGGCGCCCAGAGCCTGCCTCCCTCCCGACGCGATTGGTCCAGCCCACCTTGGGGACGCCCAGGGCAGCCCGCTGCCCGGCAGCCCCTGCAGCTAAGGGCTCTGAGGCAAAGGACGGCTCCCACACTGGCGGCTCCAGAAAGTGTCTGCAGGGGAAGCCAGAGAAGCCAACAGACACCAACAAAACTAAATGTGACATGGGTGAGGGGTAGAGCAATCACTCTACTCCAGAAAGCCCTCGCCAGTCTACCTTACCTCTCCATAACATTGACTGCAATAGAACTACAACATGCATACTAAAGAGTTTAGTGACTACCAATCAAAATACATTCTTGGCTGGACTATAAATGTTAAACTGCACTACGCACTAACATACTGTTATTATGCTACTTGGCATTTATATACCGCTTATATATCATTGGTAGGTCCGCAAAAACAATGTTAACTAGTGCCAATGTTAACTGACCTATAGAGAACTGTCAAGATCAGCCTATGTCACCTTAGACAGGTGTAATAATCGTTAGCATGTGCCACACTTAGTTTGACTCCTCAACCTAGCCTGCGTCACATCTAGACAGATTTGTAAATACTAGCATGTGCACACAGAGAATTCTTAAGCCTAGCATGCGCCACATCTAGATGGAATTGTGAATACTTGCATGTGCACACATATAGTGACTTCCTAAACTCAGCATGCGCCACATCTAGATGGAATTGTGAATGTTAGCATGTGCCACACTTAGATGGAATCCTCAACCTAGCCTGCGTCGCATTTAGATAGAAAAGTAATTCAATGATTGATATACGACTCTCCTGCCAAGCCTGGACCAAGCGTGCAAGCATGAATCAATAACCAACCCACTAACAATTTCACTCCTCTGCATACACCTCTCAAACTCGTACCAAACACAACCACAAGCCTTAACGCGGCAAACTTCACTACTTTGCAACAACAAAACAAACCACACAGACTTGCACAACAGCACACGACGACTACCGACCATAAAACACCCTAAGCCCAGCCAACGGACCCACCGGGCTGAGGCTGCCAACAGCACATCACTGCTATCTTGCACTTTTCCAGCTCATTCCCACTAACTCGCCTCCCCCCTCTCCCTTTTTCAGAGACACCAGAGCGCCAGGGGACCACTCCGGTGGTGATAATGTTAAAGGATATTTGTACCGCGCACTTACATTAACAATGCATCCATTTGTTTCCTAAACCTTCCATTCCACTGCCTTTTGGTCGTCAAACCTGGGTAGCATTTTCTGAAAGATAACTCAATTAATTACCTAGCAAGCTTGTTGAATATCTTCTTTGAACTATCATCAACACAAGTAAGTTTAAGCTTCCCTACAGAGACTACATTCTGGAGAGAAACATTGCGACTCCCTGTGACTTTTGGGCACAAGGTCCCATACTTCTTAGAGACTGGACTACTGAAGTTAGGGAAATTCACTTGTGACTTGGTTTGATAATTACTACATTTGATAGACTTACTTGCTGAATAAGTTACTTATACATTGTCCATAGATTCATGAAAGTATGTTTATTATTGTGTAATGTGCTATAATATCACCCGCTAGTTTCATTTTTCACTGTGTGTAGAAGGCCTAGAACATTTTTGTATACATTCCTATCTAAATTGAATTGTGTATTGTGGGGAGTTGTGGAGGGCACCTGACCCCACTCACACTCTGAAAATAGCCTTAACTACTCTACAGTTTACCTTGATTGGATTTTAGCTAACCTCTCAGTTCCCTTTTCAGTTTGACTAGGGCGCCTCCTAACATCTGTCCAAGCCAGATTATAGAAATCCATTCAAACTCTGTTCAGACACTGAATGGTATTTTCTGTAATTATTTCAGTTTGCTCTCTCGTCCACCTCCCCTGGGGAGATTGCCAAACCATTCAGTTTCCTAATTTTACAAACTCCATTCCCCGTAACCACTCACAGAACCTTTCGAAGGATCCACCACCCTGACAAGAAACAGGAAGGACATACAAGCTAAAACCTTAATGAAGAAACTGGAAGCACATTTTGCAAGTCAAAAGTTGCACATGATCTGCCATAATAAGTCAAATAGTTAAGATATGCAAGCATTACCAAACTGTTTCCATTAGTAAAAAATATTTGTGCCCACAAATGTTAGCAAAAGAAATTTGCCAAAAAGCAGTGGTGAATTAACGCATTGGAAAACCTTTGTAATGACAGTGCTAACGATACATACCACAATCTTAAGGGATGCACATAAATCAGTATGCATCACTCACATCTCATCAGTAAGCTAAACCCACTACTACTCCAGGGAGAAAAAAAACTCTAAGGTGCTCCCCCAGTGCCACAATAGTATTCACATTAGGCTTTTCATAAACTTTATTTTACTGAAACCCTTTCAACTAGCCTAGGTACAACATGTATAGATATTTTTCAAAAATAAGGTGTCCATGCATGATATGCAGACCTAGGGATGACTGGGGGATGTGCACCAAAAAGAGACCTCAAGAAGGCTTTTCAACAAGGAGACATTAGGTAGCCAGAAACCATCCGGTACACCTCACAAATTATCAAAACGAATTCATCATCAGCATCATAATAACAGTTTCTCACTGTAGTGACTACCTTACTCCTACATAGCCCCCTTTCCTCCAGACTTTTGGGACATCTCGTCCTTCGGAACAGGACCGCTCTTTTGAAGCATCAAAAACTACGTTTTGCACTTTTTATTTTATGCAGGGCCACCGCAAGTGGCCGTAACCCCCATCCTGAGCTCCGCTCTGTGCATCGCCTTCAGTCCTTTTCCATCGCCAAAGTCGAAGGACCATTAGCAAAATAGAGGAAACTTTAGTGGGGACGGCAGGCAGGTGTATGGAGGAAAGGGGACTATGGACTAGGAATAAGGTAGTAACTATGGTGAGTAACTGTTATACTCCTACGTCCTTTCCTCCATACATTTGGGAGATATCCAAGCACTGACCAAAGAACAGGAGGATGGAAACTTCCCTTAATGGAACATATATATATATTTTTTTTTTTAGAACTGCCTGGCCAAATTGGGCATCAGCCCGGGAGCTCAGGTCAAGACAACTAACAGCCGCTTTGCCATGGACCAAATGTGCATGAAGGCCCTTTGGGGGCTGAAGGCCTTGAATTGTATAGGCCTCTGAGATCCATGAAGCGACCCAGCGTGAGAGGGATGCTTTTGAAGCCGGTTTCACTTTTGTATCCCCGAAAGTAACATTTGTGAGCAGATTCTGAATTAGTTTGTTCTGTAAAGGTAAAACTTCAGAGCTCTTCTGACAACTAGGTTATGTAGAACCCTTTCCGCATACGAGACAGGGTTCGGAAAGAAAACCAGAAGTGATATTTACTGATTTATGTTGGACTCAGACAATTTTTGGAAGGAAAGCAGGATGACTGAAGCACCACCTTAACCTTGTGAAAACTCAAGAACGGGTGTTTGACAGAGCTTGGAGCTCACTTATTCTTCGCCCAGATATTACTGCGATCAAGGCGGCCACTTTCCAGCAGAGGAACTTGAATTCCTTATTGGCCAGTGGTTCAAAAGGCTTGTGACACAATCAGTAAGGACCACGTTTAGATTCCATTTTGGGTAGGGAGGCCTGACTGGCGGGAAGAGGTGGAGAAGACCGGCGAAATGCCTCTTGATTACTGGATTCATCAGAGAAAAAGAGCAATTATCTGGAGAAAGATAAGCTGCAATGGGTGACAGATATGTTCTGCACGATAAGACGTGGATGTAAGAGGCTGCAAGGTCCGAAGTGTGTCGAGGATCAAGCTGTTTAGCAAGACACCAATGACAAAAGCAAAGCCATTTACTTTTTTACTGAGCTCTTGTAGAGGGGCATGCATGCCACCTGGACTGTGCACCATTATCCTCCAAAAGGTTAAATTGCGCAAAGGCTCCGAATTCAGGCACCAGGTTGAAGGATTGTGGTGAGGGGTGCCACACCTGGGGATTGCTCTGCTGCAGGCGACTAGGGATCTGCGGTAACCTGATTGGGTCGCATATCGATAGGTGTTGAAGCTCTGAGAACCAGTACCTGGTTGGCCACCAAGGAGCTATGAACAGGAGAGCGCAGTTGGAGGGACTCCTGAGCCTCCAGAGCACCCAATGAATCAACGGCAGAGAAGAAAGGCCCAAGCCTTCATGTTGTCCCACAGAATCTTTAGCGCATCCCCCAAGGAAGATGCTCCGAGCCCGTCCCTGGAAGCATAGAGTGGTAATTTCCTGTTGGTTGCAGTTGCAAAGATGTCCACCGTTTGTGAACCCCATTGCTGGAAAAGCTTGATAAGAACATCGCCGGTCATTTCCCACTCTTAATTCGCCACAGACTGGCGGCTCGGGGAATCTGCTGCAACATTTATCCATCCCGGAATGTGCACGGCCAGAAGCCAGACATTGTGCTGGAATGCACAATTCAAAATCTGGATAGCTTGATCTACCAGAGGAGGCGCTTTGGTGCCCCCCAGTATGTTGATTTAGACCATAGCTACAGAATTGTCCACCTTGTTGATGATAGAAGGCTGGAAACTTTTCAATGCCAAGAAAACCGCCAGGAGTTCTAGGTAGTTGATATGAATTGATATGAGACCCCTCATCTTGGGGTATCCACTGATCGTAAACCTCGAGGTGACCCATTGTACCGCCTCACCCTAGGACAGAGGAGTCAGTTGTAACCATGACCTGTGGTAAGGGTTCCTGGAAGGAGGTTCCCACTGACAAGTTGTTGGAAGTTGACCACCATTGAAGATCCGACGTCATGGAAGATGGGATCGGTATCCTTTTGGGGAGTGGGTCCAAAGCTTGGTACCAGCGACTCCACAGCACTAGCTGTGTGTGCCTCATTTTCAGTCTCGCAAGAGATAGAGCTACAACACATTAAGCCATCAGGCCAAGGAGTCTTTGGAACCACCAGGCTGACCTGTGGGAGAAGTTCAGAAAAAGATGGCACGTGGTTTATAGATCCGCAATTTGTCCTCCCTTGGGGAAAATTCTGTCACTGAACGTATCAGACTATTTCCGCCAGTTCACCGACAGCCCCAGATGTAACAGGAGCTGGAGGAGTGACTGAAGCTTGGCTGTTGCAGCCTGTGGGCAAGGACTCCACAGGAGTCAATTGTCCAAATATGGATAGACATGAACTCCAAGCAGTCTGAGGAACGCTGCTATGACTGCTATCTTTATAAAAGACATGCAGTGCCGAACTGAAACCAAACGGCAGCACTCGATATTGGAAATGTTCCATTTCCACAGAAAACCAAAAGTATTTCCGATATGGGGCCGAGATCAGGATATGCATATAAGCATCCTGAGATCTACCACACCGAGGCAATCGGCCTTCCGGAGAGAGGACCCTATATCTGGCTGGGCATGATCATATTTAATTTCTCTTGGGAAAGAAAAAGTTTGAAGTCGGAGAGCCTGGTTGGCTTTGGGCACTAAACAGATGGGAATAACAGCCCTGCCCTTGCTCCCACATAGCAGCAGGGTCCAGGAAGTTTCTGTACCTCAGCTCTGAGGGAGGGAGACCCAGTCTACTGAAGAGGAGGGTGAGAAGGTGGGATAGGGGGGGGGGGGCAACTGGAAGCCCGCTCGGGCAAAGGACAAACCCCATCAGTCTTCTGTGATGGTGTGCCACGCCTCCAGATGAGCCAACGTACGTCCATCCAACTGGAGCCTCCAGCAACCAATGGAAAACATTTGGATGATTTATCGGGGCAAAACATCCTGTTGCAGATGAGGAGACTGATGACCGAGAAGAGGCGTCCTGCGTTGGGTCGATGTCCCTCGAAGGCCTCCGTCGAGGGCGACGTCACTGAATGTTATAAATAGGACGCATGACGCCCGTAGCCTCAGTATGTTTTTTCCTCCATAAAGTGTGACACCTATCCAATGCCTGCTTGACTGCACATAGCCTTGCAGAAACGTAAGCTGCAATCGCATAGGAAATTCTCCAGAGGGGCAGGCTGGGAGGGCAATGTGGAATGCGTTGGAGGAACATCCATCGAAAGAACGTTACCAGTTTGTAACTAACTTGTTCTTCGAATGGATTGTGTCCTCCAACGTATTCCACATCTTTGACAGACTCCCAAAGCAGTACCAGAAAATGGAGGAGGGAAAAGAATTTAGAGTACCCAATCAGATGGCGGAATAAAGAACTGTCTTACCAAAGGCCATATCATGACCATGGATTGTATCCAGGGAATAATGTTTAACAAAGGTGTGGATAGAAGCCCATGTGGCTGCATCACAAATATTCCTAATATGAACTCCCTGTTGTAGGGCTGTGGAAGTAGCCATGCCCCTAGTGTAATGAGCTTGCTACCCTTCATGAGGGTCCTTACCCGCCAATCGGTAACATTCAGTAATGGCGAGGATAATCCACCTGGACAAGGTCTGTTAACAGCCTGGCCCAATCGGTGACCAGCATATTGCACAAAGAGTTGATCGTCGACGCTAACAATGGACATCCTACAAATATAAAAGCTCAGCGCTCTCCTAGGGTCCAACCTATGGAATCGGTGCTCTTCCTTACCATGATGAGGAGGCTAGAAAGATGGAAAACCCACTTTCTGGCTTAAATGAAATTCAGACACTACCTTAGGTAGAAAGGAAGGACGTACCCTCAGTACAACCCTATCCTTGTGAAACGCATTAAAGTGTGGCTAAGATGAAAGTGCCTGCAATTCACTCACTCTGCGAGCTGAAGTAACGCAACCTTACAGGCCTTACAGACTTGGAAATAGCCTTCCTTGGAGGATCCACTGTACCCGACGGCAAATCCCAGCCAAAAGGCCCTGAAGGCAGCGATGGCTTCAGCATTGAAAGCGCCAGCGGTTTCGACGTCGACAATGGTGCCGACTGCGCCGAGGGCTGGTACGAAGGCAAAGCTTCGACATCCGTATCCGACAGACACAGTGTTGACTGAGTCTACGCCTACCTCCAGCCCTTAGCAGGTTTGTGCGGTTTCGCTGGGGACAAGGACCGAGACCTGGAACCACATCTCTTGTGACCATCCTGAGCCTTGTCCGAACGGGACCTCGAAGGTTCCCGATGAGGATTGTGCCGAGGGCCAGAGCCCAAAGGCGCACGAGCCATGGATAGGGACTGTTCCTTGCCGGCTTCGTTAGAAGGCATCTGACGGAACTGTGCCCTGCGATTGGAAAATCGCCAACATCTGCTGCCTGAAGGCAGCCCATTCCTCTGGAGTCAAGGACTTTGTCGGACAAGCCACCTTCCTCGCAGCTCCATTCTCCGAAGAGGACGGCGAAGGCGAACGATGACTGTGCTTCCTAGAATGCAGAGACTAGGACGAATGGCGGGAACCACTCCGGGACTGAGATTTCACCCCCCACCCCGCCCCTCACCCTGGACTCCTTCCGATGCAGAGAGTCGCCCCTCGAATCATCGGTGGACATACCCTTGGATTTCTTCGATGTACGGGACTTAATTGGGTTTAGAACCCCTCCCTACCTGAAGCTTTCCCTTATGCTCCCACAAGGCCTTAGCAGTCAACAACTGGCATTTGGAACAGTCGCTGGTGTCGTGACTCTCGTCCCAAGCACCACAAACAAATGCGATGCGGGTCGGTAATCGACATCTTAGACTTGCAGTCTCGGCAAGTCTTGAAGCCAGACCGTGGAGCCAGAGGGGTTGAAGAAGACGACATTCACGAGGTGCGCCGAGTCTCCGAAGCAAACCCGTTTGCGGAAAAAAACAGAACTGAGGCTACAGGCGCCGTGCGTCCTATAACATCCAGTGACATCGCCCTCGACAGAGGCCTTCAAGGGACATCGACCAACGACGTCGACGCAGGACGCCCTCTGCGAAAAAGTTTCCAAAGTACACAGCTGTGGACATTACATGTCAAAGATGTGGAATACGTTGGAGGACAATCCATTTGAAAACTGATCCGCAGCACGTGGTACCTCAGACACCTTGGGCACATTCATTTGCACAACTGGCGTAGTAAGCACTGGTAAAGTGGAGTCAGTGTAAAGGGGGTGGGGTGTACTACCACAACCTGCTGAGAAGTAAGAGGAGCAGGCTGTCCCTCAGGATGCTTAGGATATATTTCTTTGAACAGATCCGATGAAGGCTTACTTTAAGGGTGTGAGTGCATAAGGGCCTGGAATTTACCAAAGAATGCATCCTCAGAGGGAGATCTAGGCAGAGGGGTAGACCCTCAAGATTCTTTTGAGGCTGGATGCCAAGATGGCCCTCCTCCAGCTGACTCCACTTAAACTAAGGGAGCATATGTAGGAGGAAGCGAGACTGTGCAGCACCAGAAATCTTGCACACCAGTCCGTTGGCGAGTGATAAGGGTTTCTATTAATGTTTCGTGGAAAAGGCTGCTCGGCCCCGAAAATAGGCCCCTCTGTGCCAGCCGTTAAGAACTTTGGTTTGGAAGAGCTTGTCAAAATGGCTGCTTCAGACCACGTGGGTTGAAGCACCATTTTGTCACTGTCTTAAGTGATCTGCGTTATTGTTTCAGTTAGGCCATTGTCACCACAGGGATTGTAGGGGCTTTGGAATCAATGTTAGCCCTCTGACAGAGAACCTCAGCAGAGCCGGTACTAGCAGACCTGGAGCGCTTTTCAGCTCCTTTAGTTTCTGCAGAAGAATTAGCCCTCAGTGAGGGATCCTCGGCAGAGCCAGTGCTTGATGACTTAGGGCCCTCAACCACCTCCTTTGTCCCCTCACCAGGACCGGAACGACCACAAGACTGTTTGTAGAAAAGCTTAGGTGACACACCCGGAAGCTAGAGCCCCTAAATGGGGCCCCTCGATCCTGCTGGTTTTGATCATAGCCCCTGTTCGGGGATCCTCTGATTTAACCCAGGTGCTTTTAGTCACTCCACAGGAAAACTCGAGACTAGGAAACCTCAGGAATAACCCCGGTTCAAGCCTCTAGCCCCGCGACAAGGGGCCTCAGAGAAAACTCCAGAATCCAGGTTAGATCCCTTTTGGGACACCTCAGGAAGTACCCTGGTACAAAAGCCACTTGGACCGCTCCCGGAACCAGAAGACCCCGGGAAGAAGTTCCCTGGCCGGCGTGCCCTAAAAAGGAAGGAACTTACCGGGTGCCTTCTTGTCAGTCTATGAACTGCTGTAAATGCAGAGGAGGAAGCCAATGGAAAACCTTCCATCTGACAAGCCTACACTGGAGTGCTCAGACAGAGAGTTGCAGTAGAGACAAGAGTCCCACAGATGTTCTGGGCACAAGCACTCCAGACAGAGAATGGTAATCCGCCCTCGCTAAGCGACGTTCGCCCGAAGGACAGTACACAAATCCCTGATGCTCTGGATACACAGTTGAAGAATATGGAACTGGGAGCAGGAAGATGAACGAAAAGTGGGAAAAGCAAAAAATTCCCCACGATGCAAGTGTGTCTGACCACGCGGAGAAAAATACTGAAGAGCCGTGCGGAGCTCAAGGAGGCTGGTTTACGGCCACCTGCGGTGGCTCCGTTTAAAAATTTAAAAAGGACATGTTTTTGATGCTTCAAAAGTGCTTATGAGTATGTTTATTTCGGATATGAGTCGAACATTCCATAAAAACAGTACAGACAAAAGAGTGAGATCCATATCAATACAGATGACAGAACTAAAATAATATATATTTTTTTAAATAAAATGAATCCCCATATCATAAAATGTATAACCACACAAAACCACACTAGGACATCTTACTAAGCAAACTCTTTCAAATATAAAGTGCCGATTTTAAATAGTTTAGGCGAGACCATCTGACATGGAGAATCTAGCCATAATAAAAGAAAATCACTGCAGGTCGATATTGAGCAAAGCCCAGTTCACGTAACAAAGTAACCTCTCACTCCCCCATACACCGGACAGAAAAAATATCAAATGCGCGAGATCCTCATATGGGGCAGCATACAAAAGGACAAGACGGATTCGCTGCATCCCCAGACCATGCTGCCAGCACCGCCCGTAACAAAAACACAATCAAACCTTGCCCTGGTTATGACGACTCGCTCAGCTGGTGCGTCAGCCCACAGTAAATACTCCTGTATACCAGAAGACATGGTCATTAAACAGTTTAGGTTTCAACAGCTCAAAATGTTCTCATTGACCCTGCATGATCATAAAATCAGCTAGTCCTCAATCTTCTCACCTCAAGATATAACATTAGGATGTGGATACAGATATGCAATGTTACGTTCCGTCATTTGTTTCTTAATAGGACTCAGCCACAGAACCTTTCCACCAGTGTCCTTGGCAATCAAAGTTGATCAACTCATGGGCAAGCACTGCTTTTTCATTGCCCTATAACCTGAGCCAATGAAAAACGGGCTGTAGGAAAAGAAAAAAAAAGAAAAATAAAAAAAATGAATCACATCCCCAATATACAGCTTAATTCTACATGTATGCCAAAATTCAGAGCGGAGGAGAGAAGGCCCAGAAAAAAAAAAATTGTTCTCCACTATGCGGATGGAATTAACAGTATCCCCACAGCTCAATCCCAAATCTTGCAACAGAGGCCGCTTTACCATTATACAATTTCAGCAAGAGGTCAATTGGTTTAGCACTAAACATGCCCATTGACCAGATGACATCTCCCATTGCCTGCTTAAATCATACTGCCGGTTTTCTCACATGGAGGTTTTAAGTCAAAGTTGAAAGAGAACTTGACCCCCAGATAGTCAAAATTATCCACGCTGGGGATCACAGCGCCCCTACAATACATTGCCTTAAATTTCACAGTGCGCCTCCCTCTATGGCAGGCCATCACTGCCGACTTCTCGTCATTGACTACCAAATTTAGGCTGCCCGTGAAACATGCATAGTCCGAAATAAGCCTCTGTAGAGCTATCCGAGTCTGCTCCATTAAAACTGTCGCCCGCATATACCAAGGCAGGCAAAGGCCAGCCACCCAACATGGGAACATCAGGTACCTCAAAAGATGATCATACAAAGCGTTGTTCATATACAAACAGAAGAGAAGGATGCCAAGACACAGCACTGGTGCACCCTTAACACCACTTTAAAGGAACCCATACATCTCCCAATAGCACTGCTCCTAACGCAGGCCTGTGTCGCGTCATTCAGTTGTGCCAACAGACTCACCAAGGCTGGAGGGCAATTCAGTGATCCGAGCATGCCCCCATAACATTGCCCATTAAGTTATGCTTTATCTCGCAGATATTTGAGAACTTGAAATTAGCCTTTGCCCATCTAATCACATAATTTTGGTCCTCAAAGAGCTAGAATCAAGAGCATAGGTCCAGATCAAATAATTTTCCCTCTTCGCCAACAGAGGCTCCATAATTGACCTGCTAGAACAAACAGCATGCGAAGTCCAGGTCAAAGAATCCTCACTACTCTACACATCACAGCGAGCCTTGGGGAGTGTAGTAGGTCAGAAAGGAGGCGGACAAAAAGGTGGCATTTTGGCTTTAGATATATTTTAAATAACAAAAACAGCTGCCTTTCCGTGGCTCTAAAGCGAAATTCCTACCAAAAGTAAGGCTACTGGGTGCTTGTCATCAAGATGAATGTCCAACCAAAACAACGGTCCTGTGTCCCAAAAGTCCCTTTCTGTCCCTACCACTGAACAAAAGAAATAACTAAGAAAAAAAAAAAGGTCAGGAGGGTGAGTGACTCCCTCCTACTGAAATAGTGCACCATAATCATGTGACAAATAACTAGGGAGTAGTTGAAGTTCAAATAAAGGGCCCGAAGAATGACCGTCTCATACACTGGTGGTAATTCAACCACCACCCTTCTGTTCTTGAACCTCCTTTCAGGTTTGACACTATTATATTGGTTGAGTGTCTGATTTAACAGCCAGGAGAATGACTTGGATGTTCAAGATCAAATAATACTTTTCAAGAGCCCTTGTAGCTCCTTCCAAACTCCTTTTCGTAGTTTATCACCCACTGAGAAGACTTAGTTGCTTTGTGTGTTTTCAACTTTAATGTTTCTCAAACAAGCACTGAGATTCAAAGGGCCACCAGGACTCGAAAGGCCAGTCCTGATGTGATCATCTTCCTTCTGACTTGGTGGTGATTCTTAGACCATGGAGGACAATCGAATTGCTAATGTCTTTCTCTTATATCACGCTCACAGGGAAGGTAATCGCTCCCAGTGCATTTGATATTTAAGTTTCTATTATCAGTCTCACTGTGGCTTTATATTCACCACCCCCTCAGAGACAAAGGAGATCGTATTCATGTTCACACTTGAGGCTCTTTGTTGGTAGTCACAGAGACTAGGGAGATTACGCCAAAATGTATAGTATTTCTGTATTTTTCATTGAGACGAGCGAGACCAGTCCCAGGACACCCTCCCCTTTTCATAGCTTTGTCTTGACTACTGGAACGAGGGAGATTAATTTGGATGCTGCTCTTGCCTGGCCCCACACTCCCTTACCAGGTCTTCCGTGTTCCCAGTTACCTGTGGTCGTAGCAGGACATGTCACGTCACTGGTTCTTCCAAGGGCAGTGGATCACTGTCAGCCTCTGTCTGCTTTCCTCGATCTTGCGCGTCCTGCGGCAACTCTGCAGGCCCATCTCGAGTTTAACAGTGATTATTTCGGTAATATGCGATAACAGATAATGGTCACCTGTTCAATCATTCCATCACCAAGCTCAGTAGGCTGCAAAACTTGTCTGCTCCAAAATCCATTCGTTTTTTCTGAATTAATCTGCAAATCATATTTAGCACATCGTAGAACCTCTTTAGCACTTTTCACAAGGCCAATATACATGTGATCAAACATTAACATCGGCGTATGGCAGCCAATGTATAGGTTCACATCCAATTTCTTGTTATGCGGTGGCTGGGGGGGGTGGGTGTTAACGCTCATAAGCACCTCCGGTACATCAGCTAAAAAGAGGTTATGCTGCATGGGCACCAGCACACAACCTTGCTTTAAACTTTGTGTATTTCTTTAGACATATGACCCATGCTGCTCATTACTCACCTGTAGGCTAGTATCTGAATAAAGCAAGAGCAATCCCTCTACAATCTTCCATCCTTCCGGTTTAGTTGACAAAATATTGCGGTTGATTGTGTCGAAAGGTGCTGTACACACAATAAATAAGGCATATTGTGGAGGGTTCTTTTTATCTGTTGCATTTTTTTGTTAACAGTGTTTAAAGTCAGAACAGTACGAGTAGATCCTGTTCAAAATCCGGTCTACAATCTATTTGACAGATTCTCCGTAAGTGCCCATAATACATGAATTTCCCAGAATAAAAAGGTGGAAAAACATTACTCAGATCCTCAATGAGTGTAATTAGCCTTTTTCCACAAGTTAGAGATCATCCCAAAGGATATACCAAATTGATAAACCAATCGGGGGTTATGATTGTTTAATTTAGATGTCACCTACACTATTCTCAATTCATCAACAGCATTGATCTGATCGTAAATCAGCATAGGAAATATTTGTTTGCTAGTTCCACCATATTTGTTATCAATGAACTTTATCCACTGAGTTTCACAGATCGGATTAATCGGTATTACCCAATTGTTCGTTTACCGAATTTAAAGGGTCACAATTGACCTTTTCACAATTAATATATATATATATATATATATATATATATATATATATATATATATATATATATATATATATATATATATATATATATATATATATATATATATATATATATATATATATATATATATATATATATATATATATATATATATATATATATATATATATATATATAATACATTACTCACCGTAATCGTATTTCTGATGCTTGTATCTGCTTAGATTCACATGCTGTGCATAGGCCGACATCTAGTGGAAGCTGCGGAGTATTACAGTTTGTTTTTCGAAACTCGAAAATGGGCGTCGACACAGGGCGTGCCAGTAATACTATCCCTAGTGTGACGTCCACTGTACCCAAGATCCCTCACGCGTCTAGGATCCTCAGATTGTATTTTTTTTTCTGACATGAGGTAGCATGAGGAGTGGCGCGAGTACAGATAATCCAAGCAGATAGAAATAAAGGTAAGACTACAAGCAATCATGCGCCTTCTCTCGGAGGGGAGGAAGGGTGGGTCGCATGTGAATCTAAGCAGATACAAGCATCAGAAATACGATTACGGTGAGTAATGTATCCCTTCTGAGGCTTGTGGAATCTGCTTAGATCACATGCTGTGCATAGATTAGCGAGCAGTACCAGAAGGAGGTGGGATGTGAGAAGGGTCATGAGCAAACAGGTGTCTTAGAACCGCTTGTCCCACTTGTGTATCTGTCTTGGAATGAGTGTCAATGCAGTAATGCTGAGTAAAAGTGTGAATAGAGCTCCAAGTAGCTGCTTTGCAAATGGTGTCGAGGGGAACATTTGCAATGAAAGCCACAGTGGCCCCAATGCCTCTAGTAGAGTGGGCCCTTGGCGTAAAAGGCAGAGTTTTTTCAGAAAGAGTAACACAGCTGTATACAGTTGATAATCCACTTCGAGATAGCGCCTTTAGAGACGCGATCTCCCTCTCTGCCTGTTGCTACGGAGACAAACAGTTGATCTGTTTTCCTTAGCGGTCTGGTTTTATTTACATAGTAGAGGGCCGCCCTACGCACATCTAGGGTGTGTAGTTTCACCTCAGCCGAGCTTTGCGGGTTCTGGAAGAAAGCCGGAAGCTCGATGGACTGGTTTACATGGAACTTTGATATAAATTTAGGTGAGAACCTAGGGTGTGTGCGTAAAACCAGTTTGTCTTTGTGGATAGTAAAGAAAGGATCCTGCACTGACAGAGCCTGAATTTCACTGACCCTTCTTATAGAGGTAATGGCTACTAAGAAGGCCGTTTTATAAGTCAGGTGTTTGAGACTACTTTTATGCATGGGTTCGAAAGGGGGCCCCATGAGCTTAGCTAGCACCACATTAAGGTCCCATCCTGGCGGTGGGTTCGAAATAGGAGGGTGAAGTCTCTTTACTCCTTCCATGAAGGCTTTAACTACTGGTACTTTCCACCACGACACCTTGTTATGGGATGTGGTGTAAGCCGAGAGGGCTGCCAGGTGTACTTTCAGAGAGTTAAAAACCAGTCCTGCATCCAGCAGGTGGAGCATGTATGTCACAACGTTGGAAGGAGTGCAATCAACAGGGTTGATTTGTTTATTCTGGCACCAAATAACGAATCTCTTCCACTTGTCAAAGTAACAGTGTCTTGTGTTTGGTTTCCTGGATTCTTTTAGGATGTTCATACACCTCTGTGGTAAATTGAGATGTCCAAACTCTATGACCTCAGGAGCCATGCTGCCAGGTTCATTGAGTTGGGTTGCTGGTGTACTGTTTGACCTTGTTGCTGGGACAGTAGGTTGTACCAGGCTGGAAGTTTGATGGGCTCGCACACCGCCATCCTGCGTAGGTGTGGAAACCATGATTGTCTCGCCCACATGGGAGCAACTAGGATGAGCGTCATTGATTCCTTGTTCATCTTGTACACCACCTTCCTGATGAGGAGTTGGTGGAAAAGCGTACGCAAACATCCCTGACCAGTTCATCCACAGGGCGTTCCCTTGGGAGTCTGGCTGGGGGAACCTGGATGCAAATCCTGGGCATTGTTTGTTTTCGCTTGTGGCGAATAAGTCTATAGTGGGGAACCCCCACTGAGAGAAGAGATCTTCTACGATCTCTCTGTGAAGGACCCATTCGTGTTCTTCTGGGAGGGAGTCTCTGCTTAGAGCATCCGCTAGGGAATTGAGCTCCCCTGGAACATGTTGCGATGACAGGAAGATGTTCCGTCTGAGTGCCCATATCCAGATTTTTCTGGGCAAGCTTGGACAGATTTGGCGAACGAGTCCCTCCTTGCTTGTTCAGATAGAACATGGCTGTCGTGCTGTCCATCCGGATCTGCACCGACAGGTTTAGTAGATGGGGCTCGAACGCCCGAAGCGCTCGGAATACAGCCAGAAGCTCTAGGAGGTTGATGTGGTTCTTGGCTACTGAGTGAGACCAGAGACCCTGAGCTATGTGGTGGAGATGGTGAGCTCCCCACCCAGTCAGGCATGCATCTGTAGTCACCACTGCCTGTACTTCGGGATCGTAAAAGGGTTTTCCCCTTGCGAGATTTTCTCTTGTCCACCAGTGTAGGCTCTGTATAAGTGTTGGCGAAACGACCACTAGATCGTCCCACTGACCACTTGCCTGAGACCACTGTTTCGCCAACCATTCCTGCATGGGACGCATGCGCAGTCGCGCGTGGGGGACCAGATAAATGCATGACGCCATCATGCTCAGTAACCGCATTGCTTTGCGTACCGTTATTTGTTGACCGGACTGATATTGTGGAATTTGCAGTAGTATATTCCGAATTCTCTCTTCCGAAGGGAAGGTCAACCCTTTCTGAGTATCTAGAACTGCTCCTAGGAACAGTTTTGAGGTGCTTGGCACCAGGCTTGACTTCTTCTCGTTGATTGAGAAGCCTAATTCGTGGAGGAGGTCGATAGTCCTTTGAATGTTTGTCCTGCAAATTCCTGGGGGTTTCCCCCGTTATGAGCCAGTCGTCCAGATAAGGGTACACTGGGATTGCCTCCCTGCGTAGGTGTGCAGCTGCCACCGCCAGTACCTTGGTGAATACCCTTGGTGCTGAAGCTATCCCGAAGGGCAGTACCTTGAATTGGTAGTGGCGACTGTCCACCTTGAAGCGCAAGTACTTTCTGTGCGCCGGGAGCATGGAAACATGAAAATAAGCATCTTTCATATCCAAGGTTGCCATGTAATCCCCCTTTTTTAGGAGGGGGATTACCTCTTGTAGCGTGGTCATACGGAATTTTTGGGGCTTGACATATTTGTTGGCAGGCCGTAGGTCCAATACTGGGCGCATTGTCAAATCTTTCTTTGGCACAAGGAAGTAAGTTGAATAGATACCCTTGTTTACCTGGTGTCCTGGGACGAGTTCTATCGCGTCCTTTTCTAGTTCTAAGGAGTGTACTTTGTCGTGGAGGATGGTTCCGGGGATGCTGCAGTAATTCTATACAATATCCTGTGGACACTGTTGACAGCACCCATCTGTCTGAGGTGATCCCTTCCCAAGCCTGGGTGAAGTTGGAAATGCGTCCCCCTACTGGGGTTGCGTGAGAAGGGACCCTGAACTGAGCGTCACTGCTTTGGTGGAGGCGTGCCACCTCCCTTGTTGGGGCTGCCTCTGCCTCTCCCACGACCTCTTGTTACCCCTGCCGTAACTTTGGGTAGACTGCTGGCTGTTGTTCCACTGTGTACCCTGTCCCTGGGCATAGTTGCCTTTGTGAATTTTGGTCGCGTGGGTGACGAAAATTACTGTTCCCCCTCTGGTTAGGGGGTTTGTTGGTTAGTTGGCCAAGGGATTTCAGTGTTTCGTATTCGTCCTTGGCGTTTTTCAGTGCATCTTCGACCGCTTTCCCAAACAATAGATCGGGTTCCACCGGCTTGTCTATTAATGAAGCCTGAGTTTCTGTCTTGAACCCCGACTGCCGTAACCACGCATGTCTTTTGATAACAGTACCTTCTGCTATCAATCTCCCTGCGTTGTCCGCGGCGTCGAAAGTTGCTTTCAGTATGCAACCAGACACGGCTCTCCCTTCTGCCGAGATCCGAGCCAATTGGCCCTTTAACGGTTCAGGAGCAGAGGCTATGAGTGCCGCGACCTCTTCCCATTGATGGCAGTTGTAGCTGGCCAACAGGGTGGTGGAGTTAGCGATCCTTGCTTGGTAGGCGGACGTTGAGGCTACCTTCCTGCCAAACCCGTAAAGTTTCTTGCTCTCCTTGTCGGGAGGAGCTTCTGACGAAGATAAGGGTGTTCCAGCCCTCTTCCGAGTGTTGGTAACAACTAGGGAGTCTGGTTTGAGATGTCCTCTTATATAGAGAGGGTCAGACTGGGCTGCCCGGAAATTTTTTTCGACCCTAGGGTTGACTGCTCTGGTGAGGTTTGGGTTCACCAGGGACGGATCTATTCTTCGTTGGATGGATTTAAGGATAGGGATGGTCTGAGCCACCGGCCTCCTCTCTCCCACCAGCTCTTCTGCGAAGTCCCTTTCCTCCTGTACACCGTGGGTGTCGATGTGAAAATGTTCTGCCGCGCGAGCGAGAACCTCATTAAGGAGGGGCTGGTTATCGACTGGCGAGTCGGTAACTGGGGGCTTCGTTCTCTACCGGGGAATCTACTCTGTAAATTTCCTGCTCATCTTCTCCCTCCTCCTGGTCCTCATCATCCGCATAGTATTCCGTCCCGGTTTGTTCCTCCATAATTTCAAACTCCTGGTCTCCCTCAGGGAAAGGCTCTCCTTGGTACCTGGGGTGTGGAGTAGAGTATGGAGTAGAGTAAGGCTGTACCTCGAAGGGTTCAGGTCTTTCGAACGGGGGCTTTTTACTTAGGGGGATAGGATTAGTGGAACCTGAGGGTGTGGCCCCCTGAGGGTCATACGAGAGGAAATGCTCTGGATTCTTGTCGTAAAAATCAGCTAAGGAAGACATCCTTGACATGACCCTGTCTATGTCTTCGCTGGACCATTCTTTGGAACAGGGGATGACTCTAGTAGGCAATTTAGGGGACTTATCAAGGGTACCCTTGCTGGATGTTGATCTCTCAGTAGACTTGTATTTGTCTGTCTGCTTAGGGGGGAAGGATGGTTTTACAGGAGTGGAAGAATGTGCTTTCCGCTGTTTCCCCCCCTCCCCGTGCGTGGAAAAATGTTTCCCCTGTCCCTTGGAGGCCCCGGAGACTTTCGACGTCGGGGATCGGGAGAGGTATCTGTGTTTTTCGAGCGTGGGGCCTCGCTGGTGTTAACTGCGGGCTCCGTCTCTTGGAGCGCGGCCTGGGGGTGGAAGTCGTCTTCGTCCTCCGACGATCGAACTTCCGTTAGTCTAGGGAGCGAGGCACTCTTGGCAAGAGTGGATGATTGCCTTGCGTCATGAGGCGATCTCGATCGAGAGCGCCCTGCGGACACCGAGTCGGACCGTTCTATCTGTGCCTCTTTCCGAGAAGTCGACGTCGTCGAGGTTCGGTTGGACTTAGTGTGCTTAGTGTGTGTAGGGTGTGTAGCGCTTGCGTCGCCGGGGGTCTTCCCCATAGCCGCCCTGCCGGACGACCTTCCGAGGTCGGGGACCTGCGCTCGGCTGTCTTTCCACGCCGTAATGCCCTCGCCGTCCGAAAGTACGGCGTCGCTGCCATCGCTGAAGGCGCCCTCCGCTGCCATGGCCGCCTGCCTGGCGTGGTGGGCCCAACGCTTTGTCGAACGGTCCTTAAGTGTCTTAGGTTTAAACCTACTACACGCTCTGCAGTTCGCTTCGGGGTGGTCCCTCGGCAAGCAGAGATTGCACGTGGCGTGCCTGTCGACCCAAGGGTATTTGCGGTTGCACTTGGGGCAGAATTGGAAAGGGGTACCCTCCATACGCACCTTGAGGCAGCGGGCTGGTAAGTGTAGGAAATATATAAGTGTATTTATATACCAAGAGTGAAGAGTATGTACCACCCCCCACTCTCCCTACTTGCAGGGCCGAGGCCAGCGGCCTACTAGACCCAGATCCGTCGTGCAGCAGCCGACGGTCGATGTCTTCTCCAGCCGTCGTCGAGGGTCGACGTTGGGGTGGGGAAGGATGTCAATAAGGAATTATAATATTTAGCAAAAGTATGGCTAAGGCCAGGGGACTCCGCAAGATGCTTCCGACCAGTATGGCGGAAAAAAACAATCTGAGGATCCTAGACGCGTGAGGGATCTTGGGTACAGTGGACGTCACACTAGGGATAGTATTACTGGCACGCCCTGTGTCGACGCCCATTTTCGAGTTTCGAAAAACAAACTAATACTCCGCAGCTTCCACTAGATGTCGGCCTATGCACAGCATGTGATCTAAGCAGATTCCACAAGCCTCAGAAATATATATATATATATATATATATATATATATGTATGTTTTGGGCGGGTTTGGGTTGGGTGGGGGTTGCGGGGGGTTTCCCCCCACACGTTACAATTGACCTTCACAATTCGGTCAATTGTGAAAAGGTCAATAATTGTCATTCGAACAGTTGTAATACGAACAATTCGTATACAACCGATTAATCATGAGCTAGGCTTTATTTTTCTCAACACATCATACATTTACTGCCAGTTGGCATTCTTAATCTAGAATCTATGTGGTTTAATCAAATTACATTGATTTTTCACTTTAATGAGTTTGGTTTTCTCTTCTGGATCTTCATATGTTTGTTTATATTGCACTGGATGACTAGTGTACCTCTGAGCCTCTAGAATTTCATCATAAGGTGCATCATGCTGCGTTCTTTTCATGTGGACAAATAGTACCCCAATTGGGCAGAAGGAATCTGTTCATTTACATATCTATTCCACGATTTTTCATTGTCAGCCTGTTTACTTGGTCAATGTCATATTTACTATAATTCATACAATGGCTACTCATTTTTAAACTGGCTTCAGACCAGCAAGTGAGGTTATTACCATGGTTAACATGAATGGATCCAATTGTCAACCATGCCCATCTTTACCATTTATTCTTAGGGTAACTAGTGTATGATCATTGAACTCTGTGGAGATATATTATTCAATATCACAAGCATCAGTGTATGGAAAAGTAACCAAGTATGGCAGTTTTTTGGAACAGACTCCCGGGTTCATCCCTAGATAGGTGGCTGCTGAGTAATCGGGTCCGAATCATGCATAAATCCTAGCAGGTTTGTTATGCTTGGCTTCAGGTCATAGTCCCTGCCTACCATCAGGTAATGACAGGTTTTTCAATACTGTGTATGTTTAAAATCGCCTATCATAGCCACCTTTCAAATCACCTTACTTCTGCATAATAGAAAATGTATGCTTACCATAATATGTTAAGTATCCGCACCACCAGGTGCATCATAAACATTCAATAGCAGCAGTTTTATTCCATGGTCACACTTTCTCTCAACTACAGCCAAATGTAATTATCAGGCACCATCTCTTCTCTAGCTATGAAATTTCTTTTCCCAATTCATAAGACTCCAGCATGGTTGTCCAAGGTGCCCTTCCTAGCCCTTTTCTGGTATGTGTTCTATCCATTCAACCATAATAGCTCAGTGAGCCAACTCTTGCACTAAAAATACAACTTCATCCAAAAGCAGTTTGTGCCCTACACTACTGCTAGAGAAAGGTTTATGCCTTCAAGTGTTCCAAGTGATTATTTTCTCTGTTCATAGGGGGGGATGGGGGGCGAACCTGGAGGCAGACAGACTCAGCAGACTCGACAAGTGGGGCCATCCTCGGGTAGATCTATTTGCCAGTGTGAGCAACAGGATCACCAGTTTGCGTCCTGGATGGGACAGGGCAGGGGTTCATTGGGGGAGGCGTTGCAGATTCAGTGGAATGACATGTGGGTATACCTCTTCCCCCCCCCCCCCGTTAATACACAGGGTCATTTGTAAAGTAAGGGAGACGCAGCGACTTTGTCTCATCTTGATACCACCACAGTAGCCGGCCAGACCTTGGTTCTCAGAGCGCCTCCGACTGTCAGCTCAACCTCCAGTACCTCTTCCAGTGGGACCAGCCCTCCTATTATCCCAGCAGGGAGGTACAGTGGTTCACTCCGCTCCGGGGATATTAGCTCTAGCAGCTTGGTTCCTGAGCACTCACACTGAAACATCTAAACTTGTCACAGGACAACTTGGACATCATTCACAGGGGCAGGCAGCAGCTCCACCAGGAGTCAATACAGAAGCAAATGGATCAGGTTCAGTTACTGGGCCAAGGCAAACAGGATTGACCCTCAGGCAAGCACATTAGCCCATGTTGTCTTTTTCCGCACATCTGTCTCATTCTGGTGTGCAGGTTGACACCTGTCAGACTTATCTGGCAGCTAGACAACCTCGTCTCCTCCACCAATCAGGTGGTCAAGGAGCATATGGTGTGCATGACCAGGTTATATCCCCCAGTCAAGCAACCACAAACAGTTTGGGACGGCAACATGGTGCTGGGTGCCCTGGCCCAGAAGCCATTTTAACCCATGGCAACAGTGGATATGAGACTGTTTACCATTAAGACTGCACTCCCAGTTGGCTTTCCGTTAGCGTGCAGAATCAGCGAGATTCAGGCTCTAGTGGCATCAGAGCCATATACCACATTTCACTGGGATAAAGTGGTACTACGGACGCACCCATCATTTCTCAAAGGTTGCGTTATCTTTTTACCTCAATGAGGAGATAGTACTTCCAACATTCTATCCAAATCATAACGACGAGGCAAATAAGTGTTGCACTGTCTGGATGTCAGGTGTGCACCGAGATTTACCTGGACAGGAGTAGGAGCTTCTGCAAATCGGATGCCCTTTTTATCACTTTCGTTGGGTCAAATCAAAGCACCCACGGCGTCAATAGCTAGATGGATGGTGATTGCCATCAAGGAGGCTTATGCGGGGCAGCGCATGACGTTGCCAGCAAACATGTATGCCTACGCGGTGAAAGCCAAAGCCACGGCTGTGGCTTTACAGAGACGTGCCATGGCAGACAATCAGTAAGGCTGCTACTTGGGCTCCTGCTTCAGCCTTCTGCAAGCACTATTGCTTGGGCACCAGTGCCAGACCAGACGCAGCATTTGGCAAGGCAGTTTAAAACTAATGGGGCAACTCTCCTCTCCAAGGCTTCATTCTGTTGTAATCACCCATACAGTATTGAGGAAAGGGGACGTGGGAGAAATATGTTACTCGCCGTATGATATGATATGGTATTGTATTTGTAACGCGCCTATACACAAGTGTTTCAAGGCGCGACGAGGCAGGGAGGGAGGGAAACAAGGGGAAGACAGACAAACGATCCTACTAGGCCAGGTGTCATTCAGATCGCGCAAGTGCAGAGGTAGGGGGAAAAGGAGAAAGTGCAGGGGGAGGAGGTGGGGGGGAAAGTGCAGTACACGGTAAGTAGCGTAATAAAATAATAAATAATAAATAATAAATAAAAGGGCCAGCTGGTGGCAAGTGCGAGGTAAGTGCAGAGCAAGTGCTAGGAAGGGGGCTGTAGGGATACAGTGACAGTCCCACAGTGCAGGGGGAGCCAGGGAGGCAGTGCAAGTGGAGAGTGGCTGGGCCCTGGACCGAGGTCGCTGAGAGTGGCCAAGATGCAGGTTTAGTGCAGAATTTCAGTGGGGAGTTAAGCAGGTTTAGCAGGGGAGAGGGAGAGAAAAGGCAGAAGCGAAGAGGAAGGTTTTGAGGTGCTTCCGGAACCGGAGATGGTTCTCCTCAAGTTTCAGGGAGGCAGGAAGGCTGTTCCAGAGGGAGGCCCCTACTGCGGAGAGAGATCTACCCCCAGCTCGTTGCTTCGAGAAGCGGCTGACCATGAGGGAGTTGGAGACGGATGAGCGAAGGGCTCGTGAAGGAAGATATTTAGGAAGAGAGAGTTGAAGGTATTTAGGCCCCAGGCCCCAGAAGGCCTTGTGGACAATGCAGAGGGTTTTGAACTTAATCCTCGCAGCCACTGGGAGCCAGTGAAGAGATTTCAGTCCTGGAGAGATACGGTCCCTGGGCTTGAGGCCAAGGACAAGTCTCGCAGTTCTGTTCTGGATAAGTTGCAGAGGGCGGAGAGTGGAGGCAGGCAGATTAAGATAGAGGCTGTTACAGTAGTCCAGCCTTGAGAGAACCAGGGCTCGGGAGACAGTGAGCTTCTGGGGGAAGGAGAGGAAGGGAAGAATACCTCTGAGGAGGTGCAGCTGGTAGTGTGACTTCTTAGAGACGTCAGATATATGAGGAGAGAAGGAGAGTGTGGAGTCGAAGATGACCCCGAGGTTTTTAGCCTTGCAGGTAGGGGCAGGAAGGGGGCCAAGGGAGGCCGGCCAGAGAGCTCCAGGGAAGGAGGGAGTGGGTGTGCCGATGAGTAGAATCTCAGTCTTACTGGCGTTAAGGCAGAGGTCATTGGCGGCACACCATTCCTGGATAGCAGACAGACAGTCGGAGATGAGGGAAGAAGAGGAGGAGGCCGAGGGTAGCCTGAAAATGAGCTGGGTATCGTCCGCATAGCACTGGAAGTGGGGGCAGAGAGCGGCGATGCGGTGGGCAAGGAGTGCCAGATACTGGTTGAAAAGCCAGGGAGAGAGGTTGGATCCCTGGGGGACACCACAGGTGGATAAAAAGATGTCGGAGAGGAAGGAGCCCATTTGGACCTGGGAGGGTCGACCGGAAAGGAAAGAGGTCAGCCATGCCAGAGCCTGACCAGTGATACCCAGGTTATCACGGAGACGGTTGAGCAGGATGGCATGGTTGACAGTGTCAAAGGCAGAGGAGAGATCGAGCAGAATGAGAACACAGGGAGTGTTGGAATCGAGGTTCAGGAGCAGGTCCTCACGGATGTTCAGGAGAGCAGTTTCCGTGCTTCTGGCCGCTCTGAAGCCGGATTGATGGTCATGAAGATTACCAACATATTCAGCATGGAGGTTAAGCTGGGAGATGGCCAATTTCTCCAGGAGCTTGCCCAGGAAGGGAGTAATGGAGATTGGGCGATAGTTGGCCGGGCAGGAGGGGTCGGAAGAGGGTTTCTTGAGGAGGGGGTGCACAAGGGAGTGCTTGAGGGGGGATGGGAAGACTCCAGAGGCGAATGAGTGGTTGCAAAAGTCAGCCAGGGCAGGAGCCAGGGAGTCGATGTGGTCCTTGATGGTTTTGGAGGAACAGGGGTGAACCTGTTTAGACGAGGCTTTCATAGATCGGACTTGTCTGGAAACCTCATCAGCAGAAAAAGGTGGAAAAGCAGAGAAGGGGGGCGGAGGGGCGGCTGCAAGAGACCAAGAGGAAGAGCCGGGAAGAGAGGGAGGGAGGTGAGAGGAGGAGAGCGAGGACAGGATGTCCTGAGTTTTTGAGATGAAGTGCGAGGCCAGTGCAGTGCACAGGGCCTGGGAGGGGACAGGAGAGGTAGAGACTGCAGCAGGGTTGGCCAGCTCCTTGCAGATTTTAAAGAGTTCGGCCGAGTTGTTAGATGCCTCAGAGATGCGGGCTTGGATAAGGGCTCTCTTCTTGGTGAGAACGGAGAGCCGGTATTGCCTTTGGAGCAGGCGGCAGGCCAGTTTGTCAGAGGATGAACATGAAGCACGCCATTTCCTCTCTGCCACCCTGCACTTGCGTTTTAGGGTGACGAGATCCGAGTCATACCAGGAGTTACATTTGGCTTTGGGCTTCAGGCGGATTCTCATGACGGGGGCAAGGATATCGAGAGTAATCAGATATAGAGGAATAGAGCATGGAGAGGGCTGTGTCAGGGTGGGAGTCAGCCGTAGTGACTAATGTACACCTAGTCCTTAGTCCCCTTTCCTCCATACGTCCCACCAACCTCCCCCTGTGTCATTATGCAATTGCAATATAGCGACAAGTTAAGGGGACTGAGGAATGCATGGCCACGACCACATCTAAATTTAAAGGGGAAGGGAGGGGGGAGACCATTTTTCTGGTGAAAAAGGTTCAGTTTCCTGTCCCTAGCAAGGGACGCCCATACAGTATGGAGGAAAGGGGACTAGGAGTACGTTAGTCACTACGGTGACTAACCTATAATTTACAGATGATAAACACGTGTAGTTCCAACAGAAGCCGTTCCTATACATTCAATATGGTGGAGAGTCAACATTCTTCAACTGCTAGCCTCAAATGATGATCATAAAGCCACATCATGACCCCCCTCCTCCTTGTCCCCCGTGATGTCCGCTGTACCCCTAGCCTCCCTCCTTGTTCCCCTTGATGTCCACTGTACCCCCGCACCCCTTTGTCACACGTGATGTCCGGTGTACCCCCCTTAACCCCTGCCCTTCTTTGGCCCTCTTCCTACTTGTTCCCCCACCCACCCTGCCATCCCCCTTCGAACCCTTGCTAGAGTTGTCTTGATTCACTAAGGTACACCATCACCAACCTGTTCCCATCGCTTGGATTTTACTTTAACACAGACTTTGCTGCTTACCTTTTCAACTCTCATGCTGGACGTCCCCTGGATCTCGTACTCTGGGTTGGCCTTGAACCATGCTGTGCCCATCGTCATCTTGAATCCTTCAAAACATTTTCTGTTCCCTGTAACATTTTATGTTTCACTGACCTCTGCAACTGTTTTTCGCTCTCCCCTCTGCTTCTCCACTCTTTTCACTCTTATTCTCTGCTCTCCTCTCCTCTCCTCTCCCCTTCCCCCACACCCTTACTTTTTGCTATGCACTTACTCTATCAGAATTGTCCCTGGCCTAGTATGATCGCACCAAATGTTGGTCTCCTTCCCTTACTTGTTTTCTCCCCCCCTCCAACATTACCTGAAATGTTGTCAGGCCTAATAAGATAGTTGCTCGTTTGTTCTTCTCCCCCCCTCCTCCTCCCCTTCCCCCCTCACCGCTTGTTATTCTCTGGCTCTACCAGAAATGTCGCCAGGCCTAGTACGGTAGTCACCCGTCTGTTCCCATTTCCCTACCCCCGCCCTCCCTATTTGTGTTTGACCTCTTGCACTATCTGAAATGCCGCTAGGCCGCACAGGAGTTATTTCACATTCTTGTTGATCATGGCCAAGTAAGAATGTCATTGTATTTTCCCTTTTCCCCTCCCCTGAAGCGCTTAGAAACATTGTGTATATGCGCAATATAAATAAACCATCATATCATTTGAGCAAAGACTCGCCCTACTTCCTCTCAGTTCTTTAGGTCCTTTTCGTATCATCCTCCTTGGAATTACTGGCTGCCACAGACCGTTTTATTACCCAGTTGGTAAGGACCCCTTTGCTGTGACCCTTATTGCTTAGTTCGAGTCGTCTTTTTACTCTTTTTCTTGCCTTTGGCTGCCCAATTGGAACCAAAATAGAGTCTCCTCAGTAGTTAGGCCATTGCTATCCTTGGTTACATTGGTTCTTCTTTTGCCTCTTCGACTTGCAGATATTTATCTTTTTTCTTCTTCTGCGCTCTGTAAGAGGTTTCATGGTTCTCCTCTACATCTGCACCATTAGGGGGCACCAATATCACGGCTTCAATTTTAGTGGATTCCAAATATTTCCCGTATGTTGTGTGTTGAAAATCACGTGTGCAGTAAAATCTCATAAGGACGCCTTCTCAAGACACGATCGATTAATTTCATCAGCCAATCAATCATTTAGCTTTGCAGCATTTCTTTCATAAAGTGATTGTTCCAAATTGTGCAATGTATTGGTTTGTTTGCAAATCTCCTCATGCGTTTTATTACATAGTTTTAACAGCATCTTAATTGCAAACTGAATGACTTAATTGGTGTCTAATGGGAGGTAATAGTCGTACACAATCTGTGGCTAGCTTTGCCACCCAGCAAGTTAAACAAGTCTGGGGGTAGACGTTCAGCTGGCATTGTTGTTCATGCCAATCGCTATAATCAATTGCCTCTGCAGACAAATTCCCAATTGATAACTCAAATAGCTTCACCTTCCTTGGCTAAATGGATCACCTACTTCTGCAAGGAAGGACAGATTTACCAAGCAATTCTTATTGACAAGTGCATGTTGATTCCAGCTGGGTACTGAAATGGGCAGTAGGTGAGGGCAATGTGTTCCCATGCATGGCCTATGGGAAATGCGTGGTAATCTTCCACTACGAGCAGATTTAATGTATTTTATTTATTTTAATTCTGGTTTATTTATACAGCGCTTATACACAGGTGAAGTGCTTCAAAGCGCTTCAAGGCGGGAAATGAACAAGGGAATACAGTAATCATTCTTAAGCCTTGAAGATTCTGAATGATCTAGTCTAATATTGTTATAATTGATAGTGTTTTCTACGAAACCCTCCACCACGGTCTCCGACACAGATCCAGCTACTGACTGTTCAGCTGAATCTGTTCTCTACTTTATGCAAATTATATACTGCCTAACCAAACAAAATATACTGCCTTATCCTCCCTTTGGCAGCATGTAACAACCCACAGAGTGATGCACAACTCAATGTAGGGACAGCACTGAAGTTACTCATTTCACCACTCATGGGACTGCTACACACTTGTGACTCACTGGCTCCTTTGACAGATTTCTTGGTTCCTCTCTGCCAAAGCCCCTCATTCAGTAATAACATTAAGAAAAAGGTGGATGTAACAATGAGTTCTGATCGGGCAGCAAAATAAATATTAGGTGTTGAACATGTTCACTAGTCCACCAGATAAATCTAGATGCATAGGACATATAGAAAATGCACACCTTACAACATTATAAGACCAAGAAAAAAACAGGGCATCTTTATGCTGGGATAAAACATGTTCCCCCATCCACTACCAATTTAAGAGTTTCCAGTAAACGTTTAAGCAATCATTTTTGCCATGTATATTATTTAGCTTTTTTCAACATCTTGCTATTTTCCACCATCTTCATTGCACAGTAATTAAACATGGTTCCATCGTCTCCCCATTTCATTTAGTTCTCTAGCTTTTCACAGAAGTTTATCTTCACAAGAAAATAGGAGTTTGTCCAGGTTTAGGAGCCAATGAGCCGGTTCAATTTCAAGTAGCTTTCCAGAGGACAACTGATTCAATTGTGGGAGGAATTTCTGAAGCCAGTCTTCTCAGCTTCCTCTCGGAAGCCAGTAACAATTATTGGATCTCCTAAGCTAATTGTGCTGATCATCTATTCTCTGTACAGCAAAGTGGAGCTAAAGAGGTTTAATCCTACACCCATTTCTTGAACTGGCCCAGTCTTTAGCCACCAAGATTTCCCTCTCGGGCAGCGGTGTGCTTTCTCGCCTCCCCATAGTCCTGCTCAAGTTCTCCAGTTTCAGCCTTCATAAAGTTCGCTACCTGGTCCATGTCCACAAGGTAATCCGGACTACCCTTCCCTTGGTGGAACAAGCTGAGAGTCTGTTTTCTTTAACCACTTAGATGGTATTTCCTCACTCAGGAGTATTACTGATCCCTTCTACATCATACTCTCTCATCACGTACTCTTTCCAGCAGGGAAGAAGCTTCTACCATTTCCACAAGATCACCCATTCCTTTCTTATCAGGCTGCTACAGTTATCTCAAGGATATTTCAGGGCAGCAAGAGCTCCCCCTTGAATCAGCTGCTCTCTCGACTGTTGGTTCTAGACTCTAAGGTTCGTTTTTGTTATAAAGAAGACGGAGCTCTTTCCTGGATACATGCACTACTTCTTGCATGGTGTTGCAAAATTAATGTCTGCCAAGTAGTATTTTTCTTGATGGGCATTTCTCCAAAGGCTTCCAGCTGTATGGCCATCTGTAGCTTTCAACTGGGCCAGTGTTTCTTGTAAATGGCTTCAATTACTTCAATAACGGATGCATCTGTCAAATGGATTGCAGCTCCATCTCTGGACAGTGCACCCGAGCAATTCGCAGGAGTCACTTTTGCACAGGTTCGAACCAGAACCTTTTTCTCCATCATAAATCTGTTCATCTTTTTATGCTTCCCTACTCTAAAAATGTTCAACAAACTAGCAAAACCAACTACTCCCGTATGCGATTCAATTCTTGTGAAGTTCCAGCGAGAACTTTGATGGTGGATAGGCACAGCATACCTAAAGCATCCATTTTGGATGAAATCCCTCAATATTCCTGGTAGCATATCTTCAGGTGCACATAACTGCTTCAATTAGCACTGGTCAACCTAGGCCTTTTGAGGTTCCAGCAGAGCATGTGCTGCTCTCCGTAATAATTGGTTTGCTGTATTCAGGATTTTTGCGGCAAAGTAGCCGTAACTAATTAGCTGACCCCTTAGGGGTTCATGCTTTTATTCTTGGGGTGAAGAGACACAGATCTTTTTTTCCTGCTGTTGCAGTGTTGTGCAGAAATTGTGCCTTCGTAATATTATGCTGGGCTTTTCTAGAAACCTTTTCCAAATGTCCAAGTTGGTGTACACAAATACCTGTAGAACTTCAGCACAAAGTACAATAGAAATGCAAGCTTGCATACTGGTGCACCACTGTGTGCCTGTACTAAGAAAAATTATTAGTGCACATAGATTGAGGGATTGATGTTCCTGTCATTTGACGTAGGGGACTACAGTGTGTGCAGAGTTTTTGGAATGCAATTGTGACTTTCATCGATCTCAACCAGTAGCAGTCTAAGTATTTGTATTTAGATACAGCACTTTACGCCGAAGCAGTGCATAATAAAAATGGTACATCAAGAGTCAGTATGGGGGAGGGGAAAAATAGTAATCACAAGGAAAGTGTTCTTTAAGACGGGTTTGAGACAAAGGGTAGGAAGGAAGAGCGAGTGTGAGCAGATTCCAATGGAGAGGGGCTAAGAGTAAAGAAACAGAAGTGGGACTGGGAACAGGGGTCAGGGGTAAAACAAAACTGAGTGCAGAGGGCCGAGACAGAACAAAGATGGATGGGGAGTAGAAAGGTTATGGAGAGATTTCAAAACCAGGCATATATTGTTAAATTTAAGCAAATTATAGAAAGGGCCAGCAGGGAGGAAAGGGCAAGACCAAGAAAAAAAAAAAAGAGGGTTTGTATCTAGAGTTGGGTGGGGTAGGTGGGAGACAGGCGGACCAAAGATCAGAGACGAACAGTTGAAGAATCGAGAGGAAATAAGTTTGGTAGCAGTGAAGGTAAGAAACTGTAGTATTTTGCAACTATGAAGAGGTGGGTTCTGCAGGAGCGAGAAAGGAAAAGTAAAGAATTGAAGTGGACGCAAGATTGCAGGCAGTAGAATAACAAAGTTACTCACCGTAGTGATTAGCTTACTCCTAAGTCCATAGTCCCCTTTCCTCCATACTTTTGGGACATTCTGTCCTTCGGGATGGGACTGGAGCACTTTTGCAGCAACAAAAATAACTGTTGCCCTTTTATTTTTTACGCAGGGCAAACCGCATGTGACCGCAACCCTGCCTTCCTGAGCTCTGCCCCGCGCATCACCCTTCAGTCCTTTTCAATCACCAAAGTCGAAGGACCATTAGCAAAATACAGGATAATTATTAGAGTGGACGGCAGGCAGTCGTATGGAGGAAATAGGACTAGGAGTAAGTTAGTCACTACAGTGATCAACGTTGTTATACTCCTACGTCCCGTCCCCTCCATACTTTTGGGAGATTCTAAGCCATGACCAAAGAAACAGGAGGAAAGTTCCCTTACTGGAACAGGTTTTTAAGAACTGCCTGGCCAAACTGACATCAGCCCGGGAGCTCAGGTCAAGACAGTGTCTGCAAAAAGCTGAAGGAGAAGCCCACGTAGCAGCCTTAGCTATTGACTCCCAAAGGACATTTCTGGAAGTCAACAGCGGCCGCTTTGCCACGGACCAAATGTGCATTAACGCCCTTTGGGGGGCTTAAGGCCTTGAATTGTATTAGCCTCGGAGATCCATGAAGCGATCCAGCATGAGACTGACGCTTTCAAAGCAGGTTTCCCTTTTGGGTGACCGACTGTAACAAAGTTGTGAAAAACTTTCTAAGTTTGCTTGTTCTCTCGAGGTAAAGCTTCAGAGCTCGTCTAACTTCTAGGTTGGTTGTGTAGAACCCTCTCTGCATCTGAGACCGGCTTGGAAAGAAAACTGGTAAGGATATAGATTGATTTATGCGGAGACAATTTTTGTAAGGAAAGAAGGATGAGTGCGAAGCACAGCCTTATCCCCGAGGAACGTTAGGAACCAATGTTAGAGCTTGAATCTCACTTCTTCTTGCAGATGCTATCGCAATCAAGAAGGCCACTCTTTAAGAAAGAAACTTGAGCTTGGTAGTAGCCATTGGTTCGAATGGCTTATGACAAAGCGGTGAGGACCATGTTCCGATCCCATTTCGGGTTATTCGAGGCCTGACTAACGGAAAGAGGCGAAGACGACCTGCGAAATGCCTCTCGATTACTGGGTTTGCCAGTGAAGAGCAGCAACTGTTGGTAGACCGATAAACTGCAATGGCTGAGATAGCTTCTGCACGATAAGACGCGGATGCCAGCGGCAGAAACTGATATAAAAGACAAGACTGTCAATAGAAGCCTGTCGAGGATCAAGCTGTCTCGCTAAACAATTACAAAAACTAAGCTATTTACTTTGTACTGAGCCCTTGTAGAAGGGAAGGAAACTTCCTGAATTATGTGCATATCCTCTGAAAGGTTAAACTGCGCCAAGGACCTACAGTCTGGTTCCAGGGCAACACCTGAAGGATTCTGGGCAGGCATGCCACATCTGGTGATTGCTCTGGCGAAAGAGGTTGGGAATCTGCGGCAACCCGATTGGGTCGGATATCGATAGGTGCTGCAGCCCCTAAAAAACAGAACCTGGCTGGCCACCAAGGTGGGCACTGTAAACAGATGGGAGTAAAAGCCCTCCCCTTGCAGTATGCCTGCTTGCCTTTGTTTGGAGTTCCTCATCGGTGGAGGTTTGGAACACTTTACCTTCGAAAGGGAAAATCAAGTACTTTGTAGCATGCAACCACGCTTGGCGGGAGAGGTCTACTCCTACCATAAAGCCCTGAGCAGAAGTGTCTACATGATGGGCCGCGGCCTCCAGCATGTCCCGAGTCAGAACTCTGACATCAGATAGGCCCACTTTCAAATCTTCCAGCTTGTCCTGAGGGATACATTCCTGAAATTCAGAAAGCTCCTTCCACCGCTTGAGATTAGCCACTACGAGTACGACTTTGGTATTCGCCTGGTGCTGCTGAAGACCAGAATTACAAAATATTTTTTTCCACCAATTGCGTCAAGAAGTTTGTCCTCTTTGAACAGGACTGGAGAGGCAGCCGTAGAGCATGTTGAGGACGGCTTAGACTGGAGCATAGCGGCTGCCACCACCGTTGAGGAGTGGAGTGGACATGCAGTCAAGGATATGTCTTCTGAAGAGTGTAGCTTGTAGCAAGCATCCATTTTCCTATTTAAGTGCTGCCCGGAATGAGGTTTTTAACCCCCAGACCTTGCGGCCTTCAGCAAGCAAATCCTTTTGAAGGAAAAGGCCTGTAGGCTTCTGTGCCAAAAGAGTTAAGGCTCCTGAAAGTACCCCTTCTTGAGGAGCCACAGGCTCGGGTATTGGAATGTCCAGCAATGCCATTATAGCCACGACCCAGTCAGAACAGGCTCTGGCAGAGTGGGGCAGGTCTTCGCTATTCTGGTCCGCTTGGTCCTAGTCAGTTGTGGCGGGAACAGTAAACTGATCCGCAGCATTTGGTACCTCAGATCCCATGGGCATACTTGCGTGCACAACTGGCGTCTTAAGCACTGGTGAAAGTGGAGGAAGTGGTGGCAGTGTAGGAGGGGGCCCCCCACCAGAAGAGGCAGTGGTGGCGCTCCCGAAACCTACTGAGTGTAGTTGGAGCAGGCTGCGGCTCGAGAGGCGTAGGATACATTTCTTTTAATAGATCATTAAAGTATGCCTTCATTGGGTCAGAGTGCATCAGGGCATGGGATCTGCCAAAGAAAGTGTCCATCAAGAGTCAGTATGGGGGAGGGGAAAAATAGTAATCACAAGGAAAGTGTTCTTTAAGACGGGTTCGAGACAAAGGGTAGAGGGGCTAAGAAAGTGTCCTCATAGTAAGGTCTAGACAGAGAATAGGTAGAGACCGCTCTGGAGGGGCATACCTCCAGGATTGTCAAGAGGCTGGTTGCCAGGATGGCCCTCCACCAACTGGATCCACATAAACTAATGGAGCAAGACACTGGCAGCGGAAACCTAGCACGCCAATCCATTCCGATTGTCCACATTTCATGGAAAATGCTGCTCGCCCCCAAAATAGGCCCCTCTGCACCAGCCGCTTAGAACGTTGGTGTCAAAAAGCTAATCAAAAGGGCCGCCTCAGACCACGTGGGGCAAACAGCCATTTTTTCACTGCCTGAGGTGATCTGTGTCACAGGTTTCAGTGAGGCCATTGTCACCAGAGGGGTTTCAGGGGCTTTTTTTAATCCATTTTAGGCTTGACATGAAACCTCGGCAGAGCCGGTACTATCAGATTTTGAGCACTTTTGAGCCCCTTTGGATTCTGCAGAAGAATTAGCCCTCTGAGGGAACCTCGGCAGGGATGGTACCTGAAGACTTGGGCCTTTGCCGCCCCCTCAGCAGGATCGGGTCGACCACAAGATTGTTTGTGGAAAGGCTTAGGGTCACACCCTGTAACCAAAGCCAATGGAGGAGGCCCCTTGATCTTGCCGGTTTTAATTATAGCCCCTAATCAGGGAACCTCGAGGGTAACCCCCGGTACCTTTAGTCAATGTACAGGTATGTTTAGTTCCAGACTTGAAAACTTCAGGAATAACCCCGGTCAAAACAGCCCCAGAGATGTTGAGCTTAGCCTTAGCCCCTAGATGGGGAACCTCTGATGAATATCCAGTCCCGACAGCCCTTTGACAGGGGGCCTCAGAGCAAACGCCAGAATCCAGGTTAGATCCCTTTCAGGTCACCTCAGGGAGAACCTTGGTACTAGAGACACTCGGGCCCCTCCCAGAACCAGAGGACCCCGGGAAGGAGTGCCCTGGCCAGGGTGGCCTAAAGAGGAAGGAACTTACCGGACGCTTCCTTTTTTCCAATCAAGGAACTGCTTTATATGTGGAGAAGGAAGCCGTTTGAACACCTGATGAGCCTACGGTGGAGTGCCCGGACGGAGAGGGAGTCACAGTAGAAGCAAGAGTCCTACTGATGTTCTGTGCCCAAGCACTCAAGACAGAGAATGGGGATCCGCCCTCGTCAAAGCTACGTTCGCACAAACAGGACACAGCTCCCAGACGCTCCGGCATAGACGGATAAAAGACGACTGTGGAACCAGAGCAGAAAGATGGACAAGGGAGCAAAAAAGAAACGTCCCTACAATGCAAGTGTGTCTGACCCCGTGGAATAAAGAACTGAAGGGTGATGAGCAGCGTGGAGCTCAGGAAGGCGGGGCTACGGTCACGTGCACTGGCCCTGCGTACAAATAAAAGGACAAAACATCTGTGAGGCTTCAAAAGTGCTCTGGTCCCGTCCTGATGGACGGAATGTCCCAAAAGTATAGAGGAAAGGGAGAAGGGGGTAGGAGTAGAGCTAGGTAGGTGAGAGGGAGGAGGAGAATGGTATCAGGTAATATTTTCGCCAGCAAAAATATCGCTGTACATATGGTCGTCGGGAACGGCCATAGGCGATATTTTTGGTGGGGAAAATATTAGGTGCGGGGTGTGCCCCACACATAAAATGATGCGAGGGTTGCAGGGGTGTCCCCCGCAGGGTCCATGTGTTATTTTCGCCGCAAAAATATGGCGATATTTTTGCGGCGAAAATATCACATGGAACCAGGAGAATCAGAAGCTGGGGATAGAGGAGGCAGGTACAAATAGAACCTCAGTTTTGGAGGAGTTAAGTAGTGTTTGTCCATCCAAGATTGAATATCCAACCAACAGGTTGAGATGGTAGCATGGATCTGACTGGAGAAGGAAGAAGAGTTAAGTATCATCCACGTAGAGGTGGGGGGAAAAGACCAAATTAAGAGATATTAGCAGCAAGAAGTAGAGTGTAGAGTGAGAAAATGAGGGGACCTAGCACAGAGCCTTGGGGGACCCTGTGGGAGATGGGAAAAAGAATATGCATTCCCAGCCCAAGAAACCAAGTAGGTGTGATCAGCCAGATAAGGTTTAAACCAGGAAAGTATAGGACCAGATAAACCCAAGAAAGACTAGGAAGGAAAGTGATCAACAGTATCAAAGGCTGCTGATAGAGCAAGGAGAATTGGAAGAGAATTCTTTTTTTATTGTCTCTGGTTAAAAACCTTTACAATTGTGTGTTTACAATAGTTACACAAGAAAAATAAAATATATTCTTTTTTTTTACAAACATACTGCATCCATTTCATAACAGATTACATACAAAATCATTCATATACAGAGTTAAAACTATTTGTCAAATTGTGCTGTTGTGACATTGCTAAACATTATCAGCAAAGGCTGATAAAGAGGTCACACACCCCAGGGTTAGCTGGTTATTGAAATCCTCAGAGTGAGTTGCGAGGTGGACCTCGAATTTTCACATAGTTGTTTAATAAACGCCAATTCTGTTTCGCAGACAATGGTAGAAATCATAATTTGTGCCGGATAATGTCATTAGGAATGGAGGGAGCCAAACTAAGCACTCTTTTCCAAATACCACCCTGAAATGTATCAAGAGTATCATCTACCTCAGAGACACATGTCCAAGATGTAAAGAATACAAGGTTCCACTTTCAGAAGTTAGAACTGGGACAGTTAAGAGAAAAACTGCAATATTTCCCCATAATTATTCTCATTTGTGAGACTAGCGATCTTATTGTCTCTTGTCTCTTTCCACCATGACTGAGAATATGCATCTGATAAGGTATAACCCAGATATTTAATCGCCTGGACTGTTTCAATATTAACTCCGTCCATGAACCAGTTAAAACTACACACCCTTTTTCTCCCATCTGCAAAAACCAATATATTGGATTTGGACTGATTCACCCTTAAATTATGGGCTACTGCATAATACAAGAACAAACTGATCTTAGACTGAAGCTCAAATGGGGTCTTGTCAAAAAGTAAGAGGTTGTCAGCAAATACAATATAATTCAGTTTTAGCGGACCAATTCCGATTGGAAAAATAGCATTGGCACAACACTCAACGTCACAAATATATAGGTTGAACAAGACAGCTGCAAGAGTACAACCCTGTTTTAGCCCAATTTCAGTTGGTATTCGGTCTGAGCGCACCTTCCTTATTCAGTCTCACTCTGCAGTTGGTAGAGGAGTGTAAGAGGGCAATAAGCACCACCAGATATTTCGGGAATCCTATGAACAGCATTTTTCCCCCACAGGAGCTCTCACAACAGTATCAAATCCTGAACCTAAGTCAAGTGCTGCCATATAAACTGGCACTGTATGGTTATGCTTGGTATTCCATTGAATGTGCGATATTAGAGTTGCATTAAGGGGACAACCCATAGAGCGTTGAAAACCAGTTTGGAATTTAGACAGAGTGGCATTACACTTCATAAACTCCAAAGGCTCCTCAAGGACGAGATGACAAAAACCTTGGAAGATGCATCCGTAAGGGCGATCGGTCTGAAGTTGGTGGGATAATTAATTGGGCCTTTCTTGTAGATGGGAATTAGAACTGTTGAGCACCAAGATCTAGGTATTGATTGTGTAAGCAACACAGCAAATTTGTATTTCAGAATCATTGCCCATAGTTGGATATCAGCTTTAAATAAATATGCCAGAATATAATCCGGACCGACCGCTCTTGAGGCATTTAACTTCATGATTGCCCTAACTATGTCATCCAGGAACCATGATAAGTTAACTAGTAGGGCATTTTTAAATTCGATTGCTTTCCTTAGCAAAGTTGTTTGGCAATTCATATTTCAGCCTAATATAATTCACCCACTCGACGGCTGAAATAGCATTTTCATTTTCACCCTCATTTGGACCATTGATCGTCCTTCAAGTCGACCAGATTTTACGTGTATCGCTTTTCAAGAGATAATACATCATGTTTTGATTGTCAAGTATGAAGCTTAATTTTTAGGTTATTCACAGCATTTTTGTAATTTTGAAGGATGTCCTTTTTTAAAGAACAATGCATTGGCCTGTCAAGCTGCAACTTTTGAAGTTGTCTGATCTTAAGATTAAGTTTCTTTAACTTAAAAATGTCTATGTTAAATGTGTGCATATGCCGTTTTGTATTGCAAGCAGGCTTCACTTGCTTTACCAGCTCCAATAAATGGTTATTAATCCTATTTGATAGAATTGCATCCAACCACACCAAATCATAGTGTATCCTGGACATCATGTTAACCATTACTGGGTCATCTTTGATCCGACAATTAAGCTGATAACAAATAGATGGATGCCATCTGACCGACAGTTCTGCCCTATCGATTTCTACCAATTTCAAGACCTGGTGGGTTTTGTAACCCCAGTTATCTAAATTTAACTTTATAGAAATGACCTGGTGATCACCAAAACCAGGATCCTTGATTACTACGGGATCAGAAGTATTGTAAAGAGCAGTAGACAAAATAAAAAAGTCAATATGTGAGGTCAGTCCTCCTTGCGACCATGTGTGTGGAGACTATCTTGTGTCTCAACTACCTGCATATCCCAGTTCAGGAAATAATCCACCCATTTTTGGCCATTCTTGACCGTTCGAGGTGAGGGCAATTTCCGTCCAAAATTCTGCCCATGGAATAGACAGGTAGAGTTAAAATCCCCCCCCCCCCCCCCGACCAAAATCCCCACCTGTGAATGACGAATTAGCGCACCTTCAAGGATTAAGTCTCGAGTGTCAGCCACCACAGGGAGCAGAATGGCAATCTTATTCCAATAGATACACAAAATTAATAATGGTTTCTCACATGCCTGACAAGGGGTTAATTCCACGTCTTTAACTGCGGCATCTTTATGAGTTTTGATGTTAGTTTGCAAGTGTTATTTATAAGAATAGCAATCCCGCCCGAGGGCCTGTCCTTCTCCCCTCTGTAGGCAGGTTGAGTGTAACATTCAAACCCTTCAACATTGAAGTACGAAACATGCATCGTTTCCTGTAATAAGAACAGCTGGATAGCTATTGGCAATGACAGTACCCCACCACCGATGGAAATTTGCTAACCCACAGCTATTCCATGATAGGCAGACAAATAGGATATCATTACGGTCTGGGTTAGTGGGGCAGTAAAGATGTCGCCCCACCCACAGTTGTGGACAGATTATTAATTCCACTGAAAGCAGCCGCCATGCCTAGGAGTTGTCTAATCACATCTTCATTAATGTGAGGGGACTGTCCCAGTTCAGTATTACGTGTTTCAATGAATACAGGGGCAATGGGTTTATCCAGGACATTTTCAGCCTCTAAATCAGTATGTAAAATAAAAGGAGTCAAACCAACATATTTAAAGTTCTCTCTCTGCTCCCAGACAAATTTCATAATTAACCTTGAATGAAAACCACAGATCATCTTGTTATTATGGGTGGTGGCTTATCTCACCCAATCAATGTCATCTGAACACAAGGTTCTGAAACAAGGAATTGTCTGAAAGGCTTTTAGCAAAAATGAACGATTTAGGCTAGATTTGCCATAGACCTTAACATAAATTCCCCCATTTCCCATCCCAAGATTAAGTGGCAAATCTTGATTTAAGACAGGGTCACAGGGTTCCTCTTTTTCCATGACATTTACACCAACAGACAATTCCAGAGGAGGGGCTTCCTTTCCAACAGGGAGCACAATTGGCGCTACTATTGGCACCTCCCTATTAGTAGTGGGCTCACACTGTTGCTATTTGGAAGGTCATTCGCAGACACTTTATTCTGGACCCTCTTGGGATCTGCAACCAAAATGGCGACAGGTTCTTGCACATCATTACCCAGAATCCCCAACATCCATGGCTCACCAGAACCCCCCGTCGCAGCTAACTCCATCTGGTTCACCATCGGTCCCTTCTCTTTTTGCTTGATAAGTGAAGTTCTCTTGTGGACCATGGGATAAAACCGAGAGATAGCTTGAGACCCCCCCCCCCCGTCCCAACACCTGGTGAATCGGGCCGGTTTGTGTTAAATCTTTGCTCTTGCCTTTTAACCCGAGTTTTTTGGCAAACTTGACCTCAAGCACTTTCTTTTTAGGGCCAATTCTACTTTGAACCTTTGGGACCTGAATTTTATCAGGCAAATTATGGTCTAACAATACCCTCGATTCCTCATCAAGTTGTGATAGATCGATGACAACCTCATTCTCAGGTATAGCAATCGTCTCTTTAGAGAGTGGACCATGGGAGTTTGCTGCCAACTTCTTCAGGGAGTTGTCTTTTGCCCTTTTCTGTACCTTCCCAGTTAACCTTTTTTCTCTGAGTTAGCACTACTGTAGGTTTTTCCAGCTCCTCCCCCACCATCTGATCAGGTACTTGGAAGCCCCCTACTAATACACACTCTTCAGAGAGGTCAATCTAATCAGTCAGGGGAGAGGGACTATCAGGACCACCAGGTCTACTGTTTTACTCCTCCAAAGATCTAGGAGCAAGCCCCAATTGTCCCAAAGATCCGATACCCTGCCTCAATTCTTCAATATCACGTTCAATTTTTTGAATGGAGGTGACGACTTTAGATATCTCATCTTTACTCATGTGGTAATCAGTCTGTGTATAAACCGTCTTAAATACTTTTGGAGTAGTTACATCTGCAAATGATCGTTTTTCCCAGATAGGCACACGAAGCACACCATGAAGCACACCATCAAATTGCGTTACACTATCAACCATAGCTTTCTTTTTGGTGGGCTTCTCAGATAATGCAGCCAAAGCATCACATGCAAATAATAAACCTTCAATGCGATTGTTTTTTTTCATAAGTTCCCCAATTGCTGCCCTCATGATTCCAATCTCGCAATGTGAATGCTCGTGGCCTTTATCTAAGATGTCTAATATTCTTGCCAATACAGGAAAATCTGTGCCTAGTGTTGGGCCATCTACGGTAACTATCTCAGAACGAGCCTCATTTATAGCGACCTCCTTATCTTTCGCATTCAAATTTGAGTGAAACTCTCGAATATCGATGATCATTCGGTAATTTAAGGCTGTTTGAGCGCGCTTCACATTGGGAGAGCCCACCATAGGTTTTCTATATGTGTCATCATTGGCTAAATCAGTTTCTCATGCCAGATTTACCTTGTCCACACCTTGAGATTCTGAATTTGATGCAAGGGCGATTTTTAACTCTTAGCGGTGGATTACTTAGCATGAAAACATCCTCTCGACCCACCAATCTCTGATTCACTGGAGTAGAGGGGCCGAGAGAAAGCCGAACACGCTTCCCTAATTCAGCTTCAATTGGGGGCCCATCATTGAACAGTCAATAGTGTCTTCCTTGTATGAAAGATTGATACTATACATACCATTATCTATCGATAGCTGCAACTCTTTGATGGACCCCAAGAGACATCAATATGTTTAATGTCATTCATTTCTTTTAGGTTAAATTTAGTAATAGGTAAGTTAGAGTCACTGTCCCTCTTAGCATCAAAGCAATGACATGAGTTCTAGGAATGATACCCATGTCATCCATGACCCTCTCCTTGGATTCTGACAATGGGATCATTTCGTTGCTGCCCAACTCCCCTCCCGCACCAGCCAGCACAACAGTAGGCAGCACCGATAAAACAGAGCGGTAAAGAAATCTCATTGCCAGTTATAGCACCGTAGCGCATTGTGGATCCATTAATTTCATCCCGCTTCCAAGTCCATTACCCATTTTGTTTGGACAAAGCGTGTGGACAAAACCTGGACCAGACAAAAATAAAAAGAACCAGTGAAATGGCCAGGTAAACTCACCTAGGAAATGCTCACTATAACTAAGTAAACACAACACGACTAAAAACAAATGAAAGCCAGTACCACACCGAGCGTACTCACTACCTACCGTTAGGTCTATGATTGACTACACCTTGGATAAATCGGTCACCGTAAGGAACCCGCCTCACTTGTTGCCAGGAATCAGATACCCTGTGCACCCGCACAGCCAAACAGTCACTTGCAGGCACTTCCGGGTGTGCGCGCGGATGCGAAGGAGAGAGGAAAAGTCTGGTAAGGAAGGCAAGGAAGAAGTACATATGGAAATAAAGAAAAATCAAAGGCACAGAGATCACAGAAGAAGGGGCAACATGCTTGTCTTGGGAACAAGACAACGCAGAGCAACATGTTTGAATCCCGGATCCATGCTTAGAAACCAAACTCGGGTACAGTATTAGGCGCGTTCTAAAAAAACAAATAAAATAGAAAAAGTTGGTGATCACAGGAATAAATAGAAAGAATAGCAACTGAGGTAATAGAAATAGGGCTGAAAAAATGTGTTGATAGGGAGATGAGAGGGGAAGGGAACAGACGACAATTGATAGAGTGGAGAATAGAGATGAGCAAAACAGAGGAATGGCGTGAAGAGAGGTGGAGATTAATTTGTCCAAGTAGTATAAGAGGCGCATCTAGAGGTAAAAACAGACAATGGAGTCAAAGTTCTCATAGAAAGAAGAGATTGGTCCAGGAAGGCAATATCGCAGAAGAAAGGCCACAGAAAAGGGGCATTTAAAAAGCAAGTCCTGGTACTCAAAAGAAGAGAATGTAGTCAGGAGGCGAAGCAGTAAATGAGAAAGGAGCAATAGAGAATACGGACCCCAGCCCCTCGGCCAGACAGGCAAGGGTGGGGTGTTTAAAGTCATAGAAGTGATGACAGCAGAACGAGTAGCAGTGTTTGTTGGTGAAATCCAGGTCTCAGTTAAGCACAGAAAATGTAGGTTAAGTCAAAAAAACATATCCAGAAACTAATGGGTTTTCTTAGGAACAGAGTGCACATTCCAGAGGGCTAAGTTGATGGGAGAGCGGTGATGCAGTGAAGGAGGATACGAAAGATTGGATAAGTTCCGATAGGAGTGAAAAGGGTGAGATGAGTAGTACTGGGTAATCGGGAAAGCCAGAGAGCCAGAAAAAGAGAAGGGAAAGAAACAGACACGAAAAGGAAAAACAAGTGCCAAGATGAAAACGTGCTACAGGACAGCATAAACGGAGCAAGCATCAATGAGAATCAAAGTTTGGAGATGGTGGAGAACAAGATACGAAAAAAATAGACTTCCCTTCTTCTGCAGACTGACAAATTGCCCATGTATATTTTTCCTGTCATGTCCTGATGAATTATGTTAGGCGATTTGTATAGCGCCTACCGCCATGGGTATGGCCTCGAAGTGTGGTGGATTAACGCCCTTGAGAAGACTAATCTGAGCAGGCACGCAAATTAAAGGAATCTGTAAAATGTGTGCATTTATTGCCAAATCAGCATAGGTAGAAAATGGCTAGGTTTCAATCAGCAATAGATGTTGCAGGGGCATGAGGAAAGGAAGTTCTGTGTTAGAGTTTATGTGACAGCTGAACCAAATTTTTATTGTGGGACTCCGCTGTAGTCTATGGGTCGCAGTGCAAGTGGGGAGAATAGGGGCAGGCTAAGCAAAAACCCGGTCAGTCCCTAGTACAGCTGTGTGTGGTTGCAGGATTTGCTGAACGTAGGGTGAAGGGCAGCCTGCCTCTATGGCATACAGGCCAATGATATGCAGTTACAGGCACAAATCTAGGGGGGCGAATGCGACAAGCCAATTAATCATTACCATCTTTGGTTGAGTAGTAACAACTATGTCGGCTTTATGCGTGGAGGAGATAGTGTAGCCACCCATGGAGGGTCGAGCTCGATGTCTGTTATTGCTGTTCTCATGGGAGTGTCTGGACCACCCAAGAGAGAGAGACTGTGCGCTATCCTCTACAATACACCACCTTCCCCACGAGGGAGGCTTGTAGAGCGATAGGAAGTGGTGTTGGGCAAGAGGTGGATTACAAGGGTGCTTGGGGGTGGGGGGTGAAGCAAGGTTTTGAGTGCCTTCCTGAAGGCAACGCGGTCCTCCACGCTGCAGATGGATACTGGGAGGGAGTTCCAGTTTGTGGGTGCTTGAAATGAGAAGGAGTACTGAGCCTCATCCGAGGTTTGTTAGGCCTGTAGCAAGTACATTTTTGCTGCAGGCACTCAGTCCTTTCAATGGGTGATGCACATTTCCTTGAAGAAAAATCACCACCCGAGTGGAAGCCAGTGTAGGACGCTAAGGGAGGGGAGATGTGTTCCCTGGGGTCAGGAAGAGACTAGCAGTGTTTAGTACTCTGGGTTTTCTCTGCTGCACGGCGGGGGCCACTTGTCAGGGCTGGGCATGCTACTGGTGCTTTAAGCCATGTGAATACCATCTGTAAGCAGGTACATGCTGCTAAACCTATGTGCAAGCCCACTACACGCTAATCCAGAAGGCTTCTATTGCAGGAAGAACGCCCAGGGACAGAAGCATGCAAGAACTACACTTCCCAGCAGGCTGTGTGTTCCACGGGCCTGCCGGCAAGGAGGGAACCACACCCAACAGCGTGCGCATGCGCAGGCCGTGCCCGCAAAGTCCTGCTTGCTATTCCGGCTCTGAGGGATCAGATGTGTCTTGCAGAGCTCCAGCAAGGCACGTGTACGCAGGGCAAGAACCTGCCGGACCAGCTCACAGTTCACCACGCTGACAAACAGATAAGTGGGACATACATTGAACTACGTGGGACAACGTAGCTTAGTGATGCGAACTGAGGGGAAAAGACTAATCGGCATGACAACTAGCATACTTACAGCTAACAGAGCGCTGAGAACGCTGATACAATCAAGCTCAGGGTGAAAGCAACTCTGGGCCGTGTGGTTACTGAGATTACTTTCAGCCAACCGCGCATTGGCAAACAAACTGTGTAAACTAGTTAATGCTTCCACTGCATCCTCTCACTACTGTTTTGGTATTTTCCAGTGGAGCGCTTAGAACATTCAGGACTCACAAACCGCCTCTTGAGAAGCGTTGGCAGAAACCCGCAGCTATGATGCTTGCATCTGCTTAGATTCACAGGCTATGCATAGGCTGAAATCTTGTGGTAGCCACGCGTTTTTACATTTTTTGTTTTGGAAACTCAAAAAGGGGACGTTGGCAGGGTGTGTCAGTAATACTATCCCTAGTGGGACATCCACTGTACCCATGATCCTTCACGTCTCTAGGTCCCTCCAATTATTTTTCTGACATGAGGTATCATGAAGTGTAGCGCGAGTACAGATGTATCCAAGCAGATACGTATCAGACAAGGTCATAAGCATCCATGCACCTTCTCTCTGAGGGGGTGGGGGTGGGCGCATGTGAATCTAAGCAGATACAAGTATAAGAACTACGATAGTGGCGAGTAATGTATGCCTTCAGAGGCTTGTGGAATCTGCTTAGATCACATGCTGTGCATATAATCAGTGAGCAGAAGAAGGTGGTGGGATCCGAGAAGATTCAGGGGCAAACAGATGTCTTAGAACAGCTTGTCCCATCTGTGCATCTGTCTTGGAATGAGTGACAATGCAGTAATGCTGAGTGAAAGTGTGTATCGGCCTCCTTGTAGCTGCTTCGCAAATGCTGTCTAGAGGGACATTGGCTTTCATTGCAAGAGTGGCTCCTATGCGCCTTGTGGAGTGAGCTCTGGGCGTAAAAAGGCAGCATCTTTTTCATACAGAATAGCACAATTGTATATAACCGACTATCCACCTGGAGATGGCATTCTTTGAAATGCGGTCACCTTCTCTGCCTAGTGCTATGGAGACAAACAGTTGATCTGTTTTCCTTAGCGGTCTGGTCTTGTCTACATAGTAGAGGACCACCCTCTTCACATGTTTTACCTCAGCTGAGCTGGTGGGTTCCTGAAAGAAAGCCGGTAGCTCAATAAACTGGTTTACTTTGAATTTAGAGATGAATTTAGGGGAGAACCTAGGGTAAGTATGTAACACCAGCTTGTCTCTGTGTACAACAAAGAAAGGATCCTGCACTGACAATGCTTGTATTTCACCAACTCTTCTTATGGAAGTGATAGCCACTAAGAAGGCAGTCTTGTAAGTCAGGTGTTTGAGACGAGACTTGTGCATCGACTCGAAAGAGGGTTCGCAGTCTTGTAAGTCAGGTGCTTGAGACGAGACTTGTGCATTGACTCGAAAGAGGGTTCCATGAGCTTAGCAAGTACAACATTGAGATCCCATCCAGGCGGCGGGTTTGAAATTGGAGGGTGGAGTCTCTTTACTCCCTCCATTAATGCGTTGATGACGGGTACCTTCAAACATAAGACTTCATTGTGGGAAGTGGTATAGGCTGACAATGCCACCAGGTGGACCTTTAAAGAGTTGAATACTAACCCTGCATCTACCAAGTGGAGCATATAATTTAGAATGTGGGAAGGAGTGCATTCTATGGGGTTAATTTGTTTAGACTGGCACCAAATTTCAAATCTCCTCCACTTGTCAAAGCAACACTGCCTAGTGTTAGGCTTTCTTGATTCTTTCAAGATATCCATACATCTGTGGCCGATTAAGATGTCCGAACTCTATGACTTCAGGGGTCATGCTGCCATGTTCATTGAGTGAGGTTGAGGATGCAATGTTAGTCCCCCGTGCGAAGTGAGCAGATTGTACGGGCACGGGAGTTTGATGGGATTGCACAGATATGGATACCAGGGTTGTCTTGGCCGCATAGAAGCAACTAGGATGAGTGTCACCTGTTCCTTGTGGATCCTGTTCACAACCTTATGCATTAGAGGTGTTGGGTGGTGGGGGGGGGGGGGAGCGTAAGCAAATTTCCCTGACCAGTTAATCCATAGGGCGTTCCCCCTTTGAGCCTGGCTAGGGGAACCTGGATGCGAAGTCTGGGCATTGCCTGTTTTCGCTTGTAGCGAACAAGTCTATTGCGGGGAAACCCCATTAGAGAAGCGGTGTTCTACGACCCCTGGGTGTAGTTGCCACTCTTGTTCTTCTGGTAGGGGATCTCTGCTCAATGAGTGTTTGTTAATGTAAAACAAAGCTGTAGGGCTGTCTGTCAGGACTTGCACAGATTTGCTCGCTAGGTGAGATTCAAACGCCTGAAGGGCTTTGAATACTGCCAGTAGTTCTAGCAGATTGTTGTGGTTCTGCGCTGCCGCATAAGACCACATACCCTGAGCTGTGTGGTGAAGGTAATGAGCCCACCACCCAGCGAGTGAGGCATCCGTCGTGACAATTGCTTGTATGTCCGGATTGCAGAAGGGTTTCCCTTCAACAGATTTTCTCTTATACACCAGCGAAGATTTTGTACTAGTGCTGGCGAAATGACCACTAGATAGCCCCACTCGCCTGAGACCACTGTTTCGCCAACCATTCCTGCATGGGTCGCAGGCACGCATGAGGAACCAAGTAAATGCAAGATGCCTTCCTGCCTAGCAAACGCATCGCTTTGCGCACCCTTATCTGGCGGCCAGCCCGATAATGTGGTATTTGCAGTAACATATTTTGGACTCTTTCCTCGGGCGCAAAGACCTCTTGTTTATGACAGCTCCTCCAACCCCTTGTGTGTTTATGACAGCTCCTAGAAACTGTTTGGCTGTGCTTGGCAATAGGCTTGATTTTTTCTCGTTGATGGAAAACCAGAACGGGAAGAGTAGGTTGCTAGTTCTCTGAATGTTTTGCCTAAAAATTAGGGGAGATTCCCCCTAATCAGCCCGTCGTCCAGGTAAGGGTACACTGGGATGGTCTTCTTGCGCAGGTGTGCTGCCACCACCGCCAGTACCTTCGTGAATACCCTTGGAGCAGATGCTATTCCAAAGGGTAGCACTTTGGCTGGTTCGCTATCTTGAAATGCAAGAATCTTCTGTGCGCTGGGAACATTGAAATATGAAAATAGGCGTCTTTCATATCCAGTATTGTCATGTAATGTCCTTTTTTGGTAAAGGGATTACCTCTTGTAGCTTTGTCATACAGAACTTTTGTGGTTTGACATTGTTTGTGGGGTGCAAATCTAATTCTGGGCGCATTGTTAGATCTTCCTTTGGCACAAGGAAGTACGTTCAATAAAAACCCCCGTTTAGCCGGGACGACTTCAATGGCGTCCTTTAGTAGAAGCGTGGCGACTAAGAGGAGGATGAGCTGGTGTTCCTTGGAATGGGTCTTTTGTTGTGTGGGATGGTTCTGGGGTTGGTCGAGGAGCTCTATACAATATCTGCCTGTTATGACAGACAACACCCATCTGTCTGCGGTGATTTCCTCCCCTGCGTGGGTGAAGCTCGATGTACGCCCTCCTACTGGAGAGGCATGGGAGGGCACCTGAAGCAGATAGTCACTGCTTTTGAGGTGGGGTGCCACCTCAGGCGGAGTTGCCCCTACCGCGGGATTTGCGCGCTCCTCTAGGTTAATTCTGGGAGGATAGACCCGGATTGTTTCCCCAGGCAGTAACCTGGCTCTGGTTATAGGTCTAACCCCTTTGAATTTTTGCCCATTCCCCCTCTGACCAGTAAGTTTATTGGTCAGTTGGCCCAATGACGAGAGCATTGTATTCTTATTTGGCCATCCTTAAGGCGTCCCGACAGCCTTGCCAAAGAGCACATTGGGCTCAACGGGCATGTTGAAGGGTAGCTTGAGTCTCTGGTTTAAAACCAGATTGGTGCAAACAAGCGTGACGCTTCATAATTGTCCCTTCTGCTATTATACTGCCTGGGATGTCCGTGGCGTCAAGATTGGTTTTTAATAAGCAGCTTGACACTGCCCTGCCTTCTGTGGCCACCTGGGCAAGCTGAGACTTAAGTGGTTCCAGGGCTGATAGTAAGGCCGAGACCTCATCCCATTTGTGGCAGTTGTAACTGGCCAACAGGGTAGAATTGTTAGCAATCCTGGTCTGGAATGCTGCAGGGGAGGCCACCTTTCTGCCCATTGTTTCAAGTCTCTTGCTTTCCCCATCAGGGCAGGCCTCTGAGGAAGCTAGGGGAGTACCAGCCCTCTTCCTTGTTGTAACAACTATGAATCGGGCTTCCGTTGCTCTGATATACAGCGGGTCGGAAGGGGCAGGTCTAAACAGTTTCTCTATGCAGGGGTCTCCAGCTAAGGCTGTATATTTCGCTGAATGGACGAGGAGAGGGATAAACTGTGGAAAAGCCTTCTTATCGCCTAAGATTTCCTCTACAAAAGCTTTATCTTGTTGTACTTCCTAAGTAGCCATCTTAAAATGCTCTGCCGCCTTACCAAGCACTTCATTTAGTAGGGGTTGATTGTCAATGGGGGAGTCCATTACCAGCTGGTACTGATTAACAGGTGAGTCCATGAGATACATATTTGTCTCAGGGTCAACCTCAGGGTCCTCATTCCCGTAATAAGGGTCTGCTGCATCATCCCCGTAATAAGGGTCTGCTGCCTCTTGAATAGAGAGGTCTTCCTGATCAGAGTCCAGGTCATAGAAGTCAATGATTGTGCCTTGCACTGGATTCTCGGGGCGAGACCTCTTAGCAGGGGGTTGAGCAGGGTCTGCGACCCAGAGGGTGCTGTAGTGGGGGAGTGGAAACTTTTGAAATAGTCCAGGTCCTTTTAATAGACGTTGGCCATGAAGGACATCCTCCTCATGACCCTGTCTATATCCTCAGCCGACCATTGGGTAGAACTAGGGATGACCAATGGTTGAGAAGGGAGCCCTAAATCTTCATCTGTGGGAGGGAGGAAGTAAGGGAGGAGGAGCCTTCTTTTTTAGGGTGGAGGACAGAATCATGAGGGGTTCTTTGGGCCCAAAATCCTGAGATGTATCCAAATGAGAGGGTCTTGGAGGATTTCTCCCTATGAGGGGTCTTGGAGGATATTTTCTTGGATTCTCTCTCTTTAACCTAGCCCCCTGAAGTGCGTTTCCCCGACTGTATGATATATTTTATTTGTATCGCGCTCGTGCACAAGTGTTTCAGAGCGCGAGAAGGCAAGGGAGGGGAATAAGGAAGAACAAAATGATCTTACTAGGCCCAGTGACATTGAGGTCGTGCAAGTGTATGGGAAAGGGAAAGGAGAAATAAACAGGGGTAGTTCAACCAGCAAGTGGAAAGTGCTGTGTTTACGGCAGCAGAACTGGGTAAGTCTGATCAGTGCATAAAAAGAAGAAAATGGGGTAATGGGGGACTGTATGGGTACAGATACAGTCCCCAGTGCCAGGGGTGGATGAGAGGCAGTGCAGAAGGGTGGCAGGGTGAGCAGGTAACTAGGCCAAGGGGACGGAGGGTGGCCAGATGCAGTGACAAGAGAGCAGATCAGCAACGGAGAGGGATAGCAAAGGCAGATGCAAAGAGGAAGGTCTTGAGGTGCTTCCAGAGAAGGTTCTCAAGTTTTAGAGTGGAAGGGAGGCTGTTCCAGAGGGAGGCCCCGGCCGAAGACAGATCTACCCCCAGCTTGTTTCTCACTGGCCACGCTCACGCGCGCCTGCCCACCCTTCTCGCTCACTGGCCGCGCGCGCCTGCCCACCCTTCTCGCTCACGCGCCTGCCCACCCTTCTCGCTCACGCGCCTGCCCACCCTTCTCGCTCACGCGCCTGCCCACCCTTCTCGCTCACGCGCCTGCCCACCCTTCTCGCTCACGCGCCTGCCCACCCTTCTCGCTCACTGGCCGGCCACGCAAGCACGCGCGCCTGCCCGCCCTTCTCACTCACTGGCCACACACACACGCGCGCGCCTGCCTGCCCTTCTCGCTCACTGGCCACACACGCGCGCACCTGCCTGCCCTTCTCGCTCACTGGCCACGCGCGCGCCTGCCTGCCTTTCTCGCTCACTGGCCACACGCGCGCACCTGCCTGCCCTTCTCGCTCACTGGCCACACGCGCGCCTGCCCACCCTTCTCGCTCACTGGCCACGCTCGCTCACTCACTGGCCACGCTCGCTCACTCACTGGCCACACACGCACGCCTGCCTGCCTGCCCTTCGCGCTCACTGGCCGGCCACGCACGCCTGCCTGCCTGCCTGCCTGCCTGCCTGCCCTTCTCGCTCACTGGCCGGCTACGCACGCGCGCCTGCCTGCCCTTCTCGCTCACTGGCCGGCCACCCACGCACGCCTGCCTGCCCTTCTCGCTCACTGGCCACACACGCGCGCGCCTGCCTGCCCTTCTCGCTCACTGGCCACACGCGCGCCTGCCTGCCCTTCTCGCTCACTGGCCACACACGCACGCGCGCGCCTGCCTGCCCTTCTCGCTCACTGGCCACACACGCACACGCGCCTGCCTGCCCTTCTCGCTCACTGGCCACACACGCACGCCTGCCTGCCTGCCCTTCTCGCTCACTGGCCACACACGCACGCACGCACGCGCGCCTGCCTGCCCTTCTCGCTCACTGGCCACACACGCACGCACGCCTGCCTGCCCTTCTCACTCACTGGCCACACACACACGCGCCTGCCTGCCCTTCTCACTCACTGGCCGGCCACGCACGCGCGCCTGCCTGCCTGCCCTTCTCGCTCACTGGCCGGCCACACACGCACGCGCGCCTGCCTGCCTGCCTGCCTGCCTGCCCTTCTCGCTCACTGGCCGGCCACACACGCACGCGCGCCTGCCTGCCTGCCTGCCTGCCTGCCCTTCTCGCTCACTGGCCACACACGCACGCGCGCCTGCCTGCCTGCCCTTCTCGCTCACTGGCCACACACGCACGCGCGCCTGCCTGCCTGCCCTTCTCGCTCACTGGCCACACACGCACGCGCGCGCGCCTGCCTGCCTGCCCTTCTCGCTCACTGGCTGCACGCGCGCCTGCCTGCCCTTCTCGCTCACTGGCTGCACGCGCGCCTGCCTGCCCTTCTCGCTCACTGGCTGCACGCGCGCCTGCCTGCCCTTCTCGCTCACTGGCTGCACGCGCGCCTGCCTGCCCTTCTCGCTCACTGGCTGCACGCGCGCCTGCCTGCCTGCCTTTCTCGCTCACTGGCTGCACGCGCGCCTGCCTGCCTTTCTCGCTCACTGGCTGCACGCGCACCTGCCTTTCTCGCTCACTGGCCGCACGCGCCCGCCTGCCTTTCTCGCTCACTGGCCGCACGCGCCCGCCTGCCTTTCTCGCTCACTGGCCGCACGCGCGCCCGCCTGCCCTTCTCGCTCACTGGCCGCACGCGCCCGCCTGCCCTTCTCGCTCACTGGCCGCACGCGCGCGCCCGCCTGCCTGCCCTTCTCGCTCACTGGCCGCGCGCGCCCGCCTGCCCTTCTCGCTCACTGGCCGCGCGCGCCCGCCTGCCCTTCTCGCTCACTGGCCGCGCGCGGGCGCCCGCCTGCCCTTCTCGCTCACTGGCCGCGCGCCCGCCTGCCCTTCTCGCTCACTGGCCGCGCCCGCCCGCCTGCCCTTCTCGCTCACTGGCCGCACGCGCGCGCCCGCCTGCCTGCCTGCCCTTCTCGCTCACTGGCCACACGCGCGCGCCCGCCTGCCTGCCCTTCTCGCTCACTGGCCGCACGCGCGCGCCCGCCTGCCCTTCTCGCTCACTGGCAGTTTGTGAGGACTGTATTGGAACTTACTTGTCCCTCGCCTGAAGATATAATTGAGATTATTGCTAAAAAACACTTGCTTTCTTCTCAGTCAATCAGTGTCACTTTAGACTAGTTACTGCCAAGGCCCTAGATCAATCTGAAATTGGTAATCTAATTAATGTTGTCTTTCGTGAATACATGAATTATCCTTGGTCTTGGAATAAGTGGCTTTGTTGAGATTGGCATTAGTGTCTTAACACTAAGTGAGGCACAGAACGATTAAATGTGAATATGTGCATTCGGAAAACTAATTTAGAATGACACAGCTAGATCTACTGGCAATGACATTTTTTTCAGAGTATGAGATATTTATAAACAGATCATATATAGATACCAAACAACAAGAGCTTGTGAAGTTGTGTCCCTTGCCCATGAAACAAACCCTTCCCCACCCCATTCAGCAAGCCTGGGCCATATTGTCAATCTTAATTACAAATTGAGATACACGGATGGTGACAGTCCCTGCTGTGGTCATGATTAAGGTCAGCTTTCTAAGAGTCGAGAAACCCATAGGTGTGTACACGAATCTGCAACTGGGGACTCAACTCACTAAGAATTGGGCATGAAAGGTCAATTGGGGAAAAGACAATCAGTAGCCACTTTCCTCTGGTGCTCCAGCTGAACAGATTCCTGGTGGACCAGGACAAAACTGCTGTCCCAAAAAAATACCTTCCTAAAAGACCACCAGGAGCCAAAACATTCAGCCATCAGCCTACTTAAAGAAAATAAACAGGCCACTTGAATGAGGGAATGTGGGCAGTATGAAGACCAAGGACGACGATCAGGGAGGATTTGCCTCCTCCCTGAACAGCAGCGCAAAACTCCAATATACCACCAATGGGTGGTGAAGGGAGTGGGCTGGAGCAGAACAGAATGGCCCCAAGAGGCTTGGACAAAATGTCTGTTCTCATCCACCCCAGGGAAACTGAATACAGCACAACACTACCTCCGGTTTGGTATATTTTCCAGAGTAAACAACCAGGATAAGACGCACCCTGTCAAGCAAGGTGTGTTCCTCCATCCACACTCCTGCCTAATGTTTTCTAGAGTTTCAGAAACCATGGGACTTTATGTCAAATGTGAATTTTGTCCTGTGGTACTACATTTCTCTGGAGGACAAAAATGGAATTCCAAATCAATGCAAGGTCTACCTTAGAACACAAGGTACCTATGCATCTGTTACTAGCCAGGCAAGCCTGCAAAATCTCCCAAACAAAAAATGTTACTCAAACCATATCACACTGAAATATTTCTCACCAAGACGAATGATACGAGTCACTGAGAAAGCATCCATACGCACTACAAGAAGTGAGTTTAAGCATCCCTCCCTCACCCCCTCCCACCTATACTGGCCAGTAAGACCCACATCACTACCACTCACACCAATAATGAAACAGAACTTGGAAGACTTGCTGATTAAATAAGATTACGAATAAGGCCCACTAACCCAAATATTGGCGAGAAGGCAAGAAATACACCTGAAGGAGATTACCACATGTGACCATCAGTCAGGTTAAGCAGTACTGATATGCAGGTAGGGGATTTACTAGAATGAACAAATGATGGAAGATTAGTGATGTGAAAAGGCAGGCAATGTAAAATAAAAATAAATAAAAATCACAATAAATGTAGATTATGTAATAAGAAATTCTAAAATCTAGACAAAATGTGTATCAAGATATATGGCACCCACAAAGGTTGCTGGGGTATGTAGAGAATAAGTTAGTGAGGAAGATGGAAGAAGATGGACCTGGGATAGAATTGCGAAGGTGCAGCATAGCTTTCATTAAGGAGTTAAACAGGATAATCAAGAACGGACGTTTGGGGGCTGACGAGGAGAATGAGAAGATCTGAGCTGAGGTGTAAAGATGTGGTTGTTCCAAACGAACGAACGAAAGAGACAAAGTGTAATGGCTGGCAAAAATATGAATGTGCAAAAGTGTTGAAGGTTTCAGAGGTAGTAGACCCAGGAGAGTAGAGAGTTCCTATGCATTTGAAGGACTATGAATGAAAATAAATACATAAGAAAGTTGCTTAAAGGCAAGCACAGATAAACATGTACATGCTCTGTAACCTGTGTGAGTGTCAAAGTGCAAAGTCACGTTATTGATGTTTGAGGAGATCATACATCCTGTATACATCCAGAAGTTAATAGTTTGATTACAGTTGAAGAGCATTACAAAGTACTAAGGTTCCATATTTATGTTAATAGGTTGTAACAAGCAGAGAAATTAACAGTTACTCACTCTTAGTCCGTAGTCCCCCTTCCTCCATACTGTATGGGTGTCCCTCGCGAGGGACAGGAGATGGAACTTTTCACCAGAAACATTTTTCTTCCCCTTTAAATTTAGAGGAGCGGGGTGTGGCCCCAGGAACATGCGCTCGCCTGACTCTGCCCACTGGCGTCACTCCTCAGTCCCCATTGACGCATCAACCATATTCAGCATTGCCAAATGACACCAGTATTATTAGAGGGGAGGATGGTGGGATGTATGGAGGAAAGGGGAATATGGACTAAGAGTGCGTTAGTCACTACGGTGAGTAACTATTAATTACTCTTACATCCCGTCCCCTTTCCTCCATACTGTATGTGCAATTACAACTGAATGTAGCCCAGGGTGGAGAGGACACCCTCTTTCTTAGAACCGCCTGTCCGAACGAAGCATCTGACCTAGAGGCGACGTCCAAACAGTAGTGCTTACAGAAAGCTGAAAGGGTGGCCAGGCTAGCCGCCCTGCTGATGACCTGCCACGGCACATGCCGTTAGTACACGATGGCCGTGGTCTTGGCTCTGGCCGCATGGGCATGTACATTAGCTGGCACAGTTTGTGCTGCCCCTCATAGGCCTCCTTGATGGCCGAGACCATCCACCTTGCTATGGAGGCCTGGCAACCAGGCCCCGACCCACCGAGTGACAAATCAGGCGTCCGACTTGCAGATGTCCTTGGTCTTGTCCTGGTAATATTTAAGCACGTATGTGACCTCCAGCCAGTGCAAGACCCTCTCTGAGGCTCGTCCTTAGGGACGGCAAAGAAAGTGGATAAGACTATTTCCTCGTTGAGATGGAAGGAGAAGCTCACCTCTGGTAGGAACGCAGGGTGTGTTCGCAGGACGGCTGTCCTTGTGAAAGTTAGTGTAGGTCTCTGAAGCCACCAGAGCCTGGATCACGCCGACTCTGCGAGCTGAGGCGACGCCCCCAAGCAGGGCTGTCTTTACGGTGACCAGCCTGATGTCCGGGGACAACATTGGATCAAAAGGCACCCAACACAAAATTAAGGTACCCCACAGGGTGTGGTTTCATTGCAGGCGGGAGAAGCCTGTGGAGGCCCGCCAAATGTTGCTTAACCACCGGGTTGGAGGAGGAGAAGAGGCCCTCCCCCGAATTCCTGTAAGCCACTATGGCTGCCAGATAGGTGCGGCATGGATCCACCTGTATGCCAGGGTAGACAAGGTGTGACTCATTCTACCACCAGGCTGCCAATTGTTTCAGGCATCAATTCAATCCTGGAACCGTTGTCCCAGTATGTGGACTTCTTTATTAAAAACGAAATCCCCAAGATGCAATCATTTATCAAGGACTCCACCACCATGCTTGTTTTATTAAACATTCTAGAATTCGATCCAGATGAGGACTTGCTGGTTACCATGGCTGTTACCATCGATAGAGTCCTTACACACAAAAATCCCTCAACAAGACACTATCCATGGTACAGAGACTCCTAAAATCCGGGATTGATCTCCATGGAGCATCATCGTGTCTCATTGCTAAATTGACCGAGATTGCCCAGACTAGGAATTTTTCTGTTCAACAACACTTACTACCAACAGGTCTCGGGCACCGCCATGGGAGCAACTTTTGCTCCTAATCTTCCAACCTATATGTTGACCATTTTGAACAAAGCCACATCTATCCAACCACCAATCCGTTTTCTGCTCAACTGACTGTGTGGCATCAATACATTGATATCTTTGTGATATTCAAAGGCTCCAAGGAGGAACAGACTGCCTTCCATCAGTGGCTCAACAAACAAAATTCTAATCTAAAATTCACCTTCGATATGGATAAAAGATGCACCTTTTTGAGATCTTGCAATCACAACAGTCAATGGGGGCTTAATCTCAAGGGTCTATAGAAAGATGACCGATCGAAACTCTTGCGTTACTCAAGTTCCAATCAGCATGCACTAAAAGACAATTTGCCGTTCGGGCAGTTCTTGAGATACCGGAGACTATGCACAGAGACCACAGACTACAGGGCCCAGGCAAAAATACTCAAGGAGCAGCTATAACAATGAGGGTATCCTACTAGGATAATAAATAACAGATACAAGGGAGCTAGAAACATTCCGTGAGCAGGGACCCTTGTACAGTAGAATAAAAAACCTCAGGAAAGTGATTGGATAACAGCGGTATTCAGTTACTCAACACTGCGGAATAAAAATCAAGAAAGAAATTCAGAAGCTCTGTCCTATCCTAAACACAGGCAAATGCTCTTAACTGACACCACGCTTTGCACTCAAAAGGAGGCAAAACTGAGCGATTTGTTAAGACTTTACTACACAGACCAAACCATCGAATTGACCCAGCCCACACTATGGAATATGGGCCCTCCAACTGGCCATTCGCTGTGCGGCCAATGCTTAATGTACACCCAAACCACGAAAAAGTACACAAATAGACACTGTATGGAACACAGTGGTTGCAAAAGAATTTCACCAACATCAGAGTCGTGGTTTATATAATCACGTGTCCATGTAACCTAAGATATTGGGATGACCACACAGGAAGCAAGAAAATGAATGATTGCGCACAGGTCGTGCATCAGGACAGGCAAACCGTCGGCACCTCATCTCCCATTTTCTGGCTGCAGGTCACACTGCAGAAGACTTCAAATGGACCATCAGTGAAAGAATTAAGCCTCCCAAGCGAAGTGGCAATTTCAATGACATCTTGGTCAGGCGAGAACAGATTTGGATTTTTTGGTTGAACACATGCAATTAAGGACTGAATGAAGCCATTCAGTGGCAGGAATTAGCTGTGATGGCACACTAATCAGCAAACTGCCAAGACATATACCTGCACATCAGAGAGTTTTCTTAGAATATAACACTATATTTGGTGTATTAGAGCAAGCAGAGAAACAGGCAAACTCATTTGGTGCTCTGAACCCCTTAAGTGCCAGGCTATTATTGAAGTCTATGTAAAAAGGACGAGTATACTCGTCCTTGGCACGAGAGAAATGGACACTCCTTCCCTGACAAATCCTGCAAGCCAAGGCGTGAAGTACACCCCTGAGACACTAAAACTTTTCCCAATAGGGCCAAGCAACATATGCACACCAATTTTGCGTGATCATTTTCGCACTCGTCACATTTGCTACACATGGAGCGTTATATATAGTAGCAGTATTGCATAAGGTCCCTAAGGGGCTAATGTACGGACTATGCAGCCCAATCAGGCATAGCTGAGACTCTCATAAAATATTCCAGAGCATGTGTTTATATAGTAATCGGCTCTCCATCGCCACATTCGACATCAAGGAATGTAAGTTTTAACTCCAAGTAGCTATGTCAGTAAGAATTTGTCATTCCACTACAAAATGCCCACTGCATTCCACAAATGACTGCAGCGACATTAATGGACCACGCCTCCCGTGACGAACGTGCGACTCTTACAATTTAGTCTGCGTTTGCCAGAGAGACTCACCTTTCCAGACGATCGAGCAAACGGCAGCCCATGTACACACATTGGAGTGTCACGGCAAGGTAAGCAATTACGACTTCATGAGGTACGCATCACACCACCATGATTTCCTTCAGTGCTTGACAGCCACCTTCCTTTTTTTTCTATCCGTCAGAATTATGAAACACCTGGCGAGTAAACTAAAAGCCAGCATTTTAAGAACTACGCTGTTTTCCGCCCCAAAATGACCACCATTTAGAACCAGGTGGGCTACTACTTAATTGTCGTTCAACATAATAATGTAAGCCAATGGAATAAGGACAAATTCTATATATGCACCATCAAGAGGCCTGAATCTAGATACAGGCATATGCTAAATAACAATCATGCATTTCAAGTCTATTACACTTCCCCTTCCTCCCACCCTCTCCCTGGGCATTAGAGAATGCACACAGCCATTAAGTAATGTGGCAATGTACAGTCGTTTCAAGACAAGACAGATGTATACAAGAGCATTTTTAACAATGTGGCTGTAAATCTGCTAAATGCAGATAGCATTCAGCTATGGGGACACTTCCAGCCAGCTTTCTGGATTTTTTTGTCTCCCAACATGGGATGGAGGTGCTTGCCAGTACTGTTATACCCACATACACGCTGGAACCAGAATCATCACCAATAAAAATAACGGTCCTGAAGAAGCTGGCTTAAATCTCACATGCCATTTGAACTGGTCGACCAACTGGTCGCGAGGGACCTCATGACCATCGTGATATCCCAGACAATAAGGAGGGATAAAAATCATTACCATAATCACGACCATACTCCCGTGTAGTGAGCCCTTTAAGGTGTCCCAACCACATGGGATCTTTTTGATATATTTACTTTTCGAGCACAACCAACTGTTTGTGGCATATTTGATGCCTGTTGGTGAATACATTATTTGTAGAAATCCCAAGGTTATAATTCTCTTGCCAGTCAATCAGCTATTCTGACAGAATCTAATAACCAGTCCTGTCTGTGCAAACAGCCAATAGGTTGTCTCTCGTTTTGTTTTAAATCCAATAAAATTTGATACACTAATTTAACTGGCAGTGATGAGGGACAGTTTCCTCTTCCACTATCCCTGTTGGATAGGCGCCGTACCATTCACCACCTAGGGCAAGGCACCCCCGTTAGGGTCAGGGTGTTCTACTAGGGATAGTCAGGGCATTGTTTTCTACCTGTTCTCCTTGAATTATGACAGCACAGTCAATATCAATCTTTTCTCTCAAAGAACCATTTATGTTGTGGTAAAAGACTGTTTAGATAACAGTTAGGGAAGGTAATTTTTCCCAGTATGTTCCTAAACTTACCCTGTTGTAATGTGCCGAAAAAGAGCACGCCATCCACAGTTCACTTAAGAGGGCAATCTCCCTAGAGTCGGCCCAATGACAGAATCTAGATCCCTTACTCTTATATTGGCACCTAGTAGCCTTGCTTCTAGCGCCCTTTATGACCTCTAGATCAGCCTGAGATAAGCTCAAGTGTTTCAGCGTGACCTGCTCAGGAACCATGCTGTGAGGGCTAGTTTGTAGTGAGCAGGGTGTAGTACCCTGCCCCCCCTGCTAGGCTAGGAGCTCATAATTGTCCTTCCCCAGTCTGCCGAGTCTGTCCGCTTCCAGGTTGGATTCCCCAAAAGGTGGACAACCATGAGATAGATGTTGGTCTCCAGAGCCCATTCCCACATGCTGACTGCTAGGTTGCCTGGTGGGGTTGTCTGTCTGGATAAGAACGGTCTTGCCCTCGATAAGAGGGAGAAAGGCCTTAAGAGCCAGCCATATGGCCTTCGATTTCTAGCCAAATGATGTGGGACTCCTGCCGAGTCCAGACGCCATGGACGCTGTGGTTGTCCAGGGGGCTCCCCAGCCCTCTAGGTAAGAGTCTGTAGTGACTGACTTGAGGGGACGGCTGTCGGGCATGCTTGCCCTGCCGCAGGTTGCAGTCCACAGACCACCGCTGGAGGTCCGAGTGGAGAAGGGAGGAATGTTGACTGGCTCCGCTTGGGAGCAAGTCTCCTGATCCCATGAGGCTGCGAAGTGCAGATGTAATTTCCTCATCCTGAGCCTTGTGTGGGGTACGAACAGGACCGCTGCCATAAGACCCAATAGGTGTTGGTACCCTCAGGCCGAGGTCACTGGCCTGGAGAGGAAGTGAGCTGTGGCTCTCTTGATGACTGCAATCTTGTCCTCCGAGTGAAAGACTCATGGAGCTTGTTTGTGTCCCAGATGAGGCCGAAGAAGGTAAAGCTGTGCGTGGGCTGCAACTGAGACTTGAGATTGATAGTGAACCCCAGGCCATGGTGTTCAACGCGGAGGCAGTATGAACCACCACTTCCGGAGAGGTGGCCCGAACAAGCCAGTCCAAGTATGGGTAGATGTGGGGGCCCTGAGGAGGACTGCCACTGCATTCATTAACCTGGTAAATGCCCTGGGCGCCGAGCTAGGGCCAAAGGGTAGCACATTGTATTGGAAATGACAGCCCATGATACTGAAGCACAGTAAGGAACAATGCAGCTGCCAAATCGGGGCGTGTAGATTAGCTTCCTTCAGATCCAAGGAGCACCTCCAGTCTCCCCGGTCCAATGTTTCCGCAATAAGAGTTGGCTTAACCATTTTGAATTTTTGCAGAGAAAGGGAGCGATTGAGGGTGGAAAGGTCCAACACAACTCTCAGGCCAGCCTGGTGGTTCTTCTGTATTGACGAAAATCCTGGAATAAAAGCCCAATTCTCGCTGGGAGTCTGGGACTTCTTCCACTCCATGTCTCTCGACGAGCGACTGGCTCTCCGCCAGCAGAGTTGTTGTCCCAATCTGTGGTGGAGGGGGGAGGAGAGGAAGTATCAGTAGGCGGTACCCCGTGGAGACTATGGAGAGGATCCAGGGGTGCAAAAACCTCTGGTACCAAAATTGCACGTGAAAGGCAAGCCTGCCCACCACCGGAGACACATGGACCCGAAGGGGCGTGTCCTGCCTTCTTTCCCTCTGAGGCTGTTGCAGAGGAGGGGGGATTGGAAAGACCCCTTGCCCCCCCCCCTTTTGTTGTTTTCTTCGGTGCTGACTCGGAGAACGATCAGGTTGCCTGGACCTCCATTCTTGAAAGCCCCGGAACCCACCAAATGCCCACCCCTTGTCGGAGCGTTGCTGCGACTGGGTGTAGGCCTTGGGCGTGGCCTTCATATGAATAAAGACCTCATGGTTTGCAAGCTTTTCTTATTATCGAATTCCTCATTCGTGGTGGCGTGGAAGAGGTCACTACCCTCGGATGGAAGGTCCAATATGCGTTCCTGGACATCGAGATTAACTTAGTAGCCCGGAGCCAGGCCGCCCTCATGTCCATGGCAATAAAGATGGCCCAGCCACAGCCATCGATGAGGGCCACGGTGGACTCCATGATGTCCTGGGCTACCAGCTTGGCTTCTCCTAGACCAGCCTTGAAGCGCGCTTGGCTCTGTGCTGGAAGTTGTGGGAAGAAGTCTGCAATTTCCCACCAGAGACATTGGTTAACTGCTGCCAGCATGGCATCCGCGTTGGCTTGCCGCAGGTGCAAAGAGGCGTTGGAGTACAGCTTTTTTCCGTACGCCTCCAAGATCTTCTCCTCCTTACCTAGCAGCGTCGAGGAGGAGGTGGCCGAGGACGACTGAGACCTAGAACAGAGTGACGCTGCAGCGATCACAGAAGAGTGCGGTTGAGGATGTGCCGAAAGCAAGAGTGTATCCCCCTCCATCTGCCTATACTTGGTTTCTAGGCACCGAATGACAGGTTGGGCCAAGTGCGGCTTGAGCCACCCCTTCTTGGCCAGGGCAACTATGTCTTTCTGCATCAGGATCCCCGTTTTGGTAGGGGGTCTTAGGTTGAGGACCTCTGCCAAGATCCCCTCCTCGGGCTGAGGAAGGCCCAAATATTCTGCCAAACCTGAAAAGCATTCGTGGAAGGCCATGGTTGAAGATGGCTTGTCAGAATCCTCCTCATCAATGTCCCCCAGCGTGCTCAGAGGGTCCAGAATTGGTGCAGGAGTGCTGGGCGCTGTGGGCTGCAGTGTGGAAACCGGAGACTGGTGTAGAACCGCCTGTACTCTGGGAGTTAGGGCAGCCGGAATAGTCTGGGGCAGCGGTGGTTGCGCCTGGGCCTGTGGCACCGGAGCCGTAGGAGGAATGACTATGGGTGCTGGTGGTGTGACCTGGGGGAGCATGTCCTTGATGGCGCCAGCCCTACGAACCTTCCAAAGATTTTTTACCTGTCTTCAGAGGCTGTAGAGGTGGTAGGTAAAGGTGATATTGACTGAGTGGCTAACGGTTGCTGGGGTGCAGGGGAACCTGCCCTGCGCCACTGATGGATAAACTGTAGGTCACGCACCTGGTTGACACCAGTCCCCCCTCCCCCAAGCCCCCTTGGGACTCATTCCTCCACCCGCTCTGCCAGAGCAGGTATTGGACAGGCAGCCATCTTGTTGAGTTGCGTGACCCATGCCAACGTGTTGCCTGGCTCACTGGAACCAGCCCCATCCAGGACGCTTGGTGTTGGAACATAAGGCCTATTCCTGCACCTTAGGCCGTGACCTGGAAGGCATATTGCCCTCGGCAGGGCTGCCGGTAGTGCTGCGTGAAGGCACCCCCCACTGCCATGATGCCGGTACTAGGGTGTTGCCCCTCTGGAGTAATCCTGATAAAAGAACCTTGCAGTCCCTCAGCACTGACACCGGAAGGATCCGGAGACCTCTCGGCCGCAAGGCCGGTAGGTGGACTAGCCTCGGTACGTGTGCTGGTGCTAGAACCCCCAAAGGTTCCTCCCGGTTGGGCGCTTCTCTAGGAAGGAGTCGCCTTTACGGGGTGCGATGGTAAATGCAGCCCTTGCCTTCGGCCTCGAGCGATGTTTGACAAAGTCCTTCAGATCCTCTGGAGGCTCTTCCCTCCACCTAGTTGGCCTGTTCTTCAGTGCATGTGGAGTCGGTGCGTCGCACGAGGAACAACCTTCTGTGGTCGGGGCCAAGGCAACGGAGGTGAAGGGCATGGGGGTTGGATGTGGGAAGAGCCCCTCGCAGGTTGGACACCTGCTGAAACACACTGAAGTCGACATGCACCAGGGAGGAGCGTTGCGTCGGAGGACCAAGTACTAATTGAAAAGAAAAAGATAGAAGAATATCCGGGGAAGAGCGCAGGGTATTATATAAGTCAAACCCAGGAGCGCTGGTGAATTCGGCCCATTCCTGTCGATGCAGAAAAGGGGACTGAGATGTGGTGCCAGTGGGCTGAATCAGGCAGGTGCATGGCTCCCGGGCCACGCCCTGCGTGCCTCTAAATATAAAGGGGAAGAAGACTTTTCTGGTGAAAAAGTTTGTGTTCGGGAGGGACGCCCACACAGTATGGTGGAAAGGGGCAGGATGTAAGAGTAAGAATGTGTTATACAAAAGGGAGATATGGATCAAGTTACTTACCTGTAACTGTTCTCCAGCATGGGTCTGGCATGGATTCACATGCTCATGAATATTCCCCGTCAGGCTGGGAATCCTCGGTAAAGGAAAAATCAGTTTTGTTTCTGAACCGTCTTTCTCCTAATAACCAATCACTGGTCTCTGGGTCATACTGCCCCAGCCAATGACTGACCTCTACCTAAGCCCCTCCTCTGGTAGCCATCTTCAGATTTGGTAGCACGTAAAGTGGCAGTAGGACCAAGTGAAGAGCCGCAGAGGGGTAGGAGGGAGGGTTCACATGTGAATCCATGCCAGACCCATGCTGGAGAACAACGGTTACAGGTAAGTAACTTGTTCCTTCTCCAGCATGGGGTCTGGCATGGATTCACATGCTCAAGAATACATAGCAGTACACAAATGCACAACCACGGGAGGTGGCAAGGCTCAACATGAAGCATCTCTTACCTCCTCACCAGGCCCACCTTCAGGCGAACGGGTTGTGCAGCACTGCCTGGCTGACTCTAGACTCCCCTGGAATCCCGGTAGACGCAGTAGAATCTCGTGAAGGTGTTCGTCAACCTCCACGTAGCAGCCCTGCAGATGTCTAGCAGGGGCACACCAGACAGGAACGACGTGGTAGCAGCGATCGCTCTGGTCGAATGGGCTCTCGGACAGTCGGGCAAGGGTCGGTATGCCAACCAGTGACAGTGCATAATACAGCCGGAGAGCCATCTGTAAATGGAAGCCTTCGAGAGGGCCTTCACTTGATTCAAAGGTCCAAAGTTCACAAACAGCTGTGATGTCTTCCACAGGCTCTTCGTGTGGTCCACGTAGAACTTCAGCGCTCTCGCCACATCTAGCAAGTGCAAAGTCTGCCTGCGACAGGAAGAAAACAGGTAACACCAAGGGCTCGTTGAGATGGAAGTCCGATGGCACCTTGGGAATGAAGGAGGGGTGCCTCCTCAGCACCACCCTCGTCTTGTGGAATGTCAGGTATGGAGGTTTACAGGAAAGGGCCTGGATCTCTCCCACTCGTCGTGGAGAGGGGATGGCCACAAAACGCTGTCTTCCACGATAGGAACGGTGCCGAATGCAGCGGCTCGAATGGCGGCAACATGAGCCTGGTCAGCACCACGTTGAGTTCCCATGCCGGGGCCTTCACCGGTGGGAACGATCGGAACAGTCCTTTCATGAACTCCATCAGGTGATGTGACCACAGAGATGATCGTCCCGGAGTTCTGGTGTAGCTGGAGATAGCCGCCAGATGGATCTTGATAGAGGCATGCGCCAGCCCCGCCTTGGCCAGAGATAGCAAGTACGGCAGCACTTGAGGGGCCAAAATCCGCAGAGGGTTAATCTTCTGTGTGCAGCACTAGACAGAGAACCTCCTCCGTTTGTGTCCATAGTACGAGAGTCGCCGATGCCCTGGCATTTGCAAGGACCTCCTTGCAGTCCGCCGGGATATTGTACCCTCCGAACTCTTGTGTTGCAGGAGCCAGGCCTGCAGGTTCAGCGACCCCCGGGTCGTGGTGGAGGATGGCGCCTCCTTCTATGGCGAGAAGATCCGTGTCCGTCTGCAGTTTGACTGGGGGGGGCGCACACTAGTGCAAAAGGTCCGGGAACCAAATCTACCTCGGCCACGCCGGTGCGATGAGGATCATCCTGCACCGGGAGCGTTTGAGTTGACGGATGAGTCGCAGTAGCAACGGCAAAGGTGGGAACGCATACAGGAACAGGGCGTCCCAGGGGAATGGGAAAGCATCGCCTGTGCTCCCCGGCTGGGGAAACCTGCTGGCGAACCTCCGGCACTTCACGTTCATCGCCGTCGAGAATAGGTCGATCTGGGGTTTGCCCCATCGTCGGAATAGGAGATCCACTTGATCCTGCTGCAGCTCCCACTCGTGGCACGAGCAAAGCTCCCTGCTGAGTGAGTCGGCGATGGTGTTCTTTATTCCTGCCAGATGGAATGGTACCAGAAACAACCCTTGGGTGACAGCCCAGTGCCGCAGTTCCTGCGCTTCCTTGGATAGGGCTGGTGATCTGGTGCCCTCCTGCTTCCAGATGTAGAACATTGTTGCGGTGTCATCAGTGAAGACCCTGACCACCTTGCCCTTGAGGGATGGAAGGAACGACATGAGAGCACAGAACACGGCTCGGAGCTCCAGGACATTGATGTGTAGTGACCTCTTCTCCGGAAGCCAAAGGCCTCTTGCGTGGAGATCTCCGGTGTGCGCTCCCAATCCCTCCAGGAAGGCATCTGTCGTCACAGTTTCCTGATGTGCCGGAGTCTGGAAGTCCATGCCCGCCTCAAGATGTGCGCGGGTGCCCGACCACTGGATCACTTGTAGAAAAGTCTTATTGAGTGAGATCCTGTCTTCGAAGCTGCCTGCCACTTGCATCCAACAGGCATCGAGGAACTCTTGCAGTGGTCGCATCCGCAGCCTGCATAGGTGCACGAGGTAGATGCACCAGGACATCATGCCGAGTAGGGACTTGATGGACCTCACCCAGGCCATGTCCATGGTCAACAGCCGTTGTACCTTGCCCAGGATGGCCTTCGTCCTTTCCTCCGACGGTGAAGCTAATCGCGCCACTGTGACGCGTTTGGCTCCCAGGAACAGGGCGACTTGCGATGGTACCAAGTGGGATTTCACGAAGTTGATCGAGAATCCCAAATCCGTGAGCAGTTGGATGGTCTTCGCTGTGTGATCGACAGTGAGTTCCCTTTACTTTGCTCGGATGAGCCAATCATCCAGGTAGGGCTAGACGTGGATCACCTGCAGGCACAGCCACGCCGCCACTGGTGCCAGGCACTTGGTGAACACCCTGGGCGCCTACTTCAATCCGAAGGGAAGGGCCTTGAACTGATGGTGCCGCCCCTGGACCACGAACCATAGGAATTTGCAATGTCCCTTTAGAATGGGGATGTGGAAGTAGGCCTCCTTCAAGTCCAACGACAACAGGAAATCGCCTTCCTCCAGCTGTCCCAGCACGTGCCAGAGGGTGACCATCTGGAATTTCCAGAGACTTGATGTACTTGTTTAGACAGCGAAGGTCCAGGATGGGTCGCCAACCGCCCGTCTTCTTCCGGACGAGGAAGTACCGCAAGTACATGCCGGAGCCCCAGAGCCTTTTTTGGGACGAGTTCTATGGCTCCCTTTCTTAGCACTGCTCGTACCTCCTGAAGTAGTTGTGGGACGTGGTTTTCCTTCCTCACCACGGCTGGCATACGGGGAACCTTCTCTGAAAATCCAGAGTGTGCCCGCGGGCCAGGGCATCCAGCACTCAATGGTCGGTGGAGATGGACTCCCACACGCTGAGGAATTTCACCAGCCTGCCTCCCACCGGGGTGCTCGGGTGGGGGCCCGACGCCATGGCCGGTTCAGTCCTGTTTCGTCGCAGCCTTGCTGCCTTAGCCTCCTTGGCGATGATGACGCGACCCTCCTGTCTTGCTGTGTCCTCTGTACGCTTCCTGCGACAAGGAGCAGGCCGCTTGGCGGTACGATGAGGAACCGCCGCCGAATCCATTGGAGGCACCTTGCTTGCCTCCGGAGTTCCGAAAGGACAGCCGTCGTTGAAGAACACCCAAGGGCTGAGCCGTCTCGGTGTCCACCTTGATGGCCTGCAGTGACTCGCCCATTGTCTTGCCGAACAGGTTGTTTCCGTCGAAGGGCATGTCCAGAACTCTGGTCTACACGTCCTGGCGGAAGTCGGTGGCCCCGAGCCAACCGTGCCAGCGAAGGCAAACACTGTTGCCCATCTGATGAAAGCTGGTGTCGGCGATGTCCGTGGCCACCATAATGGCGTGGTCCGAAGCCACCTCGCCTTCCTGTAGGATTTCCAGGGCCTCAGCCCTCTTATCGTCCGGGAGGAAGTCTGGCAGTGGAGCGATCTTGAACCACAGCTCCCTGTCGTAGCGTGCCACGATCACGAGGGCGTTTAATAGTCATCGCCGACGAGATGACCAGTCGTCCCATGGCATCTAGCTGCTTCCCCTCGCCGTCCGGCAGGGACGTTGAAGCCATCACCCCGCCGCTTTCTTCTTGGCCGCCGCGGAGAACACTGAATCCAGGGACGGCTGTGCCCTGAGGCACATAGGGGCGGAGTCTGGGACCCGGTACTTCTCGTACCGGTCTTTTAGCAGGAGCCGTGGACGGGTTCTTCAGGAGCACCAGCCCCTCGTCCCAGATATCGTCCAGTAACGGGACTGCAAGTCTTCCTCTTGGCCTTCCACCATTGGTATAGGAAGCCCGCCTTCTGTTCTTCGCGGCAGAGTTGGAAGAGCTCAGATGCCCTGGCGATCATGGCATGGAAGGAGCCTATTTTGTCGGGGTGGGAGGCCGGAGCGGGAGGTGATGGGAGGTCCATTCTGTCACCACCGTCGTAATCTGTCCCCGTCGTCGCCATCTCCATTCCCGTCTCATCCCTCGGTGGAGAGGAAGGAGGTGAAGGCTGTGAAGGCTGGAAAGGAAGAGTGGGATGGATTTGCCTCTGCTTGCTCGGTGGGATTCCCGACGGTCCAGGCTCCGCTGGATCGTCGGCTGGGGGTAAGGGCAACCTTGTCCTCATCTCCGTACCCAAGACCTGAATAGCCATCAAGATCGCTCCAGAGTGGTCTTGTGGCACAGGCACCAGTTGCGACGGGAGCGACGGTTGGGGAGTTGGATCCTCCGTCTCCTCCATGGCCTGCGGGTCCTCGTCGGCCCCACCGTCACTTTCTTCGTCCGCTGTTAGGCAGAAACCTGTGCAGTTCCCTCTGGGACCACTGCAAAAGATTTAGGACTACAGGTGTTTGGCAGTAAACCCACTTGGTAGCAGTCTGTAACAGATTCACTTGGTAGCTGTGGCTGAGCAGTCAGACTTCCCTCAAGAAGAGTTTGGCAGTATACAGAGTATTCACAATAGGTCAAAAGAACACAGTAGAACAAGTAAACACTGACCAGAGCTTGGTGTAAAAGAGATGATTTATTTAAAACCACATCTAGAAACACGCACAGGCACTAATAGTAAGCAATTCAAAAACACGGTCACTAAAGGATATACACTCCCTTAAAAGAATATTAGACTAGTCTTAAGTAAAGCCCCACTTATTTTCAGACAGCGGTAAGCGCTTAACGTAGATGGCACTCTAATCATTCGTTTTAAAAAGGGAGAGAAAAGCAGAGAATCAAATGAAACAGATCCCAACACTTTTTCACGAACACAACAAGAGAGGAAGGCAAAGTAACACCGTGAGTCAGTAGGCCGGACCCGCTTTAAGAGGATCAAAACAAAATGTGTCCAAGGTCACACGGTTGCAGTGCACAAAAGTCTTGTAACGGTTCAAAAAGGAGTTGGACCAGAGAAAGGGACCAGTTAGAGGGTCAAGGCGGCCAGCCCAGTCCAGAAGGTTAAGGGGTTATTACCTTGTAGATATCTTTAGAAAGGGAGGCCTGGCGGACACAGTACCTTAAAGTGGTGAGAAAACTCCAGTGGGGGCAGTTCCTGGCAGCGGATGCAAGTCGGTGCTTCGTCCGGGGGAAGAGAGGATCTCGTCGGGGAGGAAGACAGGAGTCTGTTGCACTGCCAGGGAAGAAACCAGCCGCGGAGTTTCTCAGGTACAAGGAGCGGTCCGTTGGTTCGCGGTCCAGTGGTAAGTGGCTATCCGGCTGCTGGGTGCTTGGCACGGGCAATTCGACCACAGACTGGTCTGGGGTGCGAAGAGAAGAAGGTAAACTGGTTGTGCCCACCAGTCAGGGGAAGAAGCCTCTCCAGCCGGGAGATCTTCTCTGTCGTCGGGAAGTGGTAGGTCGGCTCAGCTTCTCCCTCGTCGGATTCTCAGGTCCTGTGGCGACTTCTGAAGTTCCAGTCCCCAAAGCCCTGATTTTATGCAGCATACCCCCATTCACTCAGCCTAGCTGTCAATCAAACATGCTAAGTGGTCACACAAGAGTGCAACTTGAGTTACCAAGGTATCTCAGTCCAGGTTGCCTAAACCCCCTCCCACACCCCCTGTGGTACCCAGACAGTGGCACCACTTTTGGAGGCTTCTGTGGAGAAGCCCGCCAAAAAGTGGAACAAAGGGCTCGTCTTGGGTTGGAGTCACAGAAGCAAACACTAACGCCATTTTAGAATAGAGTCCTGGCAAAAAAATACCAACCTGCAAATTAATATTAATTAAATAAACCGGTGGTATGTTCGAGGCTATGAGAATTAAATAATTAAAGTTGGTAGCCTCGAACAATGGGAAAATCCCATTAGGGAAATATTCGCAGTCTAATATAAAAAGTAGTATCCACTGCCACCAGCCAAAACTCGATCAGGGGGGACGGAGACGTGCCCCCTCGACTAACAGACCTCGAGGCAATCAAATTGCCCCGACCAGTACGTCCACAATATGATGGTTTGTACTGGTTTCTGTTAATAATTTGGGACTTTTAAAGCCAATGGTGACTTTATATGCCCTGGGAGGCAGTAGTCAGTCCCAGGGTATGGAGTCTATGGTGGGGGGTCACTATGACACCCCTCTGTTAGTGCACGGAGGGTGCTGTGTAACACACATAGTAAAAACACATAGTAAAAACACATGAGACCCCATGGAGTAAAGGACCCCATAGCCCATAAAACACATTAACAGTCAAAGGAACACCATTAATCATGTCTAAGAGTGGGAGAGAAAGAGTCTCACTCTTGGCAGGAGAAAAAAAACAAACTCCAGAAATCCAGCAAAGCTGCTGGGGGACTCACTAGGTTAGGAAATTCAGCCTAAAGAGAGAATTCTCCCCAACACTCGCCTCGTCGGGATCCCGCCCGTAGGCCCGGACCTCCTCGAACTTCTTGTCCAGGATCTTTGCAACGCCAGCCAGCTCATCTTCAGAGGTGATATCTGTGTCCTATCTGTGTCCGTAATGGCTACCGGCCCCCCCCTATTTCTCCACCTGAGGTTTCACAGGGCTCTTATCGATAGGCTGAAAAGAGGATTCCCTCTGTGGTGGCAGAGAAACTCTAGGCCCGGAGGTAGTCTCCACTGGGATAGCCTCCGCAGGCTTCGCCAGGGCCGCTGCGACGCCCTCCTCCCCACCCCCACTCCCCCCCCCCAAGCCAGAGCGTTGGCTCGTGGTTGATGGTGTCAGTGACATCGCACCCTGCCTGGCAGCCCAAGAGCCTGACCCATCGGCCCTCCCGGTGTCCGCGGACTTACGGTGCTTTGCCTTCTGTTGGGCCCCCGTCACCGGAGCACCCTCAAAGGTCTTAGAAGACCGCTCAGACTTCTTCTCACCTGCTGCTGGGCTCTTCCCCTCCAGCCAGTTGGTGAGTAGAGTACGACGATCCTACACATTGTCCGTTCGGACATGTTCTTGCAAAACACACAGTTCTTCTCCACGTGAGATTTGTCGTGAAGGCAGTAGAGGCACCGAGTGCGCTCATCTTCCTTGAAGACATTTCGTAATCTGCATCCAGCGCAGCTCCTGAAAAGCTTGGATCCGGGCATCGGGTTTCCTTTGTCCTGGGCCATGTCCACGCGGGGTAGGCCTCAAAGATCTTCTGGAATCCTCCAAGAAGCAAAGCTCGGCGAAAACTCACCCTTGAGGGGCGTAGAAAATTCATAAACAGGTCCCAGTTGATCGGAAGTAGAATCGGTGGAGCTTGAGGCTCGATTGACCGAAAAATGAGTAAACTCTTTGAAGAAAAAAAAAATATTAAATAAATCGCAAAATGCAGTAAAAGCTCGAGAGCTATAGCACGAGGACTCCCAACACTTGAACGTGCGGTAAAAATCTGAAGATGGCTACAGAGGTGGGGTTTAGGTAGAGGGCAGTATGACCCAGAGACCAGTGATTGGTTATTAGGAGAAAGAGTTGAGAAACAAAACTGATTTTTTCTTTACCGAGGATTCCCAGCCTGACGACAGGGAATATTCATCAGCATGCAAATCCATGCCAGACCCCATGCTGGAGAAGTTGTGCGTTTATTATAGATGCAGTGTATTGCTTAGGGAGGCCTGTGGGCTCTGCTTCCGTGAAGAGATAAAGGAGCTGGAAAGAGGGTCGAGTGGGTGGTGAATTGTAGGAGTGATGGTTAGGATGGAAAGGAAAACAAATGAAGAGTTAGGAAGTGTGTGCCGATAACTCTCTTGCTTCGTATTCATCTCTCAAAATATAACGAACACATGCTGATCTCCAGTTTGTCTAGCATAACAATGGGGTCCGGAGATGAGGGGGCAGCCCTAGGGGTTTGGTCCGAAGGTTGCTGTAGGAATGGGAGGCAATACCCCTGTGGATGACAGGTAGGGCCTAGGCGTCTGAACAGGCAAAGCCTCCCCGCAACCAGTGTTCAGTGTCATAGTCACTGGTTTTGCATCCTGGGGAGCAGAAGGTACAGCTGCTGCAACACCTCTCTGGGAACCTATCTTGTGGGGAAAAGTCTACCCTGCATTCTTCCCAGGGAAGACTAATCACAGCTTCTAGAGGCAGGGGGTTTCGTCCCTCCATCCCCTATGCCCCAGGAGGCCACCTGTGTCGAGGGCTGTTTCACGACCAGCCCCTAAGAATTGTCTGTTGCCTTCAATGACCTTCTGGAGAGTCAGAGCAGTCAGAGCTCCACAGAGGTTTGGGCCATCGAAAGGCATGTCCAACAGCTTGGCCTGAACATCAGCGCCAATCCAGACGTTCTCAGCCAAGAGTGGCGTCTGACAACCATGCTCGTGGCCAGGGATCTGCCCACACAGACTGCAGCGTCCAGCCCAAATTGCAACATGTGCCGCGCTGCCTCCTTCCCATCAGTGACCAAGAAAAGGCAACTGTCCCTTATTTCCCCTTACGGGACATTCTGTCGCAGGCTGAATGAAAAGGTCACCATGGCGCAAGAGGCATTCACGGCATGCAGTGAATGACTTCCCGATGTGAAAACTCTTACTTTACTTAACTAGTGACAGGGATGGAAATGTAGAAGACTTCAGGCTTACGGTCAGTGCCTCAACTTTCAAGGCTCTGATGAAGCATGGGAGGAGAGCAACACCGGGTCAGATGGAGCGGATGGTTTTCATCGCCAGTTCCCTGTCCACTGCCGGACCAGTGGCAGGTTTTTCCCACACCTCCAGTACAGGGGCATCCACTGCCACATTAAAGGGCAGAAGCGTCTCCTCCTTGGAACACCGTCCAGTATGACAGTTTGTACTGAACCTTTGACCATGATGGAGCAGTTGACCCCAAAATACTGGCCACCTTTGCCAGCAATTTCTGGAAGGCAGCCGTTGGCTTTCCTGGGGTTGGAGCTGGCAAAATGTCCATCTCTGGGGAGGTATCAAGGCCACTGGTGACGTGCAGAGGTCCTCTGCTAGTCCCAGAAAATCCTCACTGTCCCTGTAGAAATCTTCCTGGAAATTCCTCACCTCCCTAGAAGCTAGAGGTTATAGCCAAACGGGAACTTGATTGCCCTCCTCGTCATTGAAGTCGTACATCTTTGACAATAAGGTGTCCTTGAGGGGGGCGTTTTTCCTCCGGAGCCGCGGTGTCAACTACACTGGTCTGTGCCCATGATGCAGGGGGCGGCAGTCACTTTCTGGTCCATGACGAAGCCCTTAGGAGTGTAGGAGTAGTCCCCAGTAGGTACCCCGTCGGTCTCAAGACGCTGCAGGACCCAGTGGCACCGCTCCCTGCGCCACAGGTGCCGTTGGCTGTCAGCGCAAGTTCTCCCATTCCTTCGGTGTGGAGGATTGGGAAGGGAAAAAAAGGTACCTGTGGCCATTCAGGAGAATCACGGAATCAGTGGCTTTTCTATGAAGAGTAAGAGGAATGCCGGTATGAATAAACACTCTGGGTGCAGGACGACTTCCGATGTTTTTTCTTCTCTGTGCGAAGACAACAGTTATTCAGAGCGACGATCCGGACCATGCGACCGAAACTGCTGAACCACACCCTTCGCCTAGTGGACGAACATGAAGAGGTTCATGGCCCATGCCTGGGCGACTTTCTGGTGCATGGACTGGGACGACCAGCAATCCTGGGTGTCGTGGTCCTCGCCCAAGCAACAAACAAATCTGGTGCAGATACTAGAACGCCATCTCCTGGCCATTCTACACAATGCTTGAAGACCAAGGCCTTAGACTGTGTAGGCATGGCAAACTATTTTTTTTTTAATTTCCTATCAAGTGTTTCATGCCCATAGGCCTCAGCGTGCAAATTAAGTAAGCTCAAGGAACATGTTCCGATTAGTGAGCAGTGTTGGCAGAAATAAAAGTAAAGCCACAGCGTGTGGCGTCGCTGTATATACTGGCCCCGACGGCATGTATAGGCATCGGGCACAGCCAACACAGAGCTGTGATGCACCACCCGCTGGCGGCGGAAGTCCAGAGAACAGCCGAGCTGAAGGAAATAATTCCTTACAAGTTTAAATAATTGGTTGTCAAATGGAATTACCACAGGTATCTATGTGGACTAACCACCAAGACAATGGTCCAGTAAAAATAGATTTGAAAAACCTAAAAGCCTCCCCAAACTTCGGATTTAAATGAATGTACAACATTAGACCACATTTAAAAGTTTTGCTAAGCCCCCAAATCAATTCACAAAGAATTTGGAAAACCTGCACCGTGGGTAGAAAATTCTGCATGGTCAGACATATAGCTAATTCCTACTCTACTCTCTGAAAACCCGTAGTAAGGTGACTCCCTATGAAAAAACCACCAAGATACACGAGAGCATGCATATTGTAAGCATATTAGTTAACTTCGGTTTCAAACTAGCTACAACTGCAAAACCGCACCATGATTTACTCTTTTCTAATTTCTTTCAAACGAAGATACTTTGTACCCGTGTTCCATTAACACCTTCAGTGTAATCCTAATCCTGTGCCACGTAAAAGGACAACACACTTCGAAAACAAATCCAGGAAATTAAGTGAAGCACCATGTCTCGCAAGAAAACCAAGTTATTATACGACATTTCAGGTTTGCTCAGAGTGTCTGAGAAAAGAACGAGTACTGTGCATTATGAAAGACATACTTGTTTTTATTTTTTATTGATTCAGCTGATTTATATAATGTTTCACAGAACAGGAAAAAAGTTTACAAAGATACAAAATGAATTAAAAGAAAATGAAAAAATAGAAGAAAAAAAACATTTTGTCACATTACGTAGTCAATTACATTGCCAACAGAATAGCTAACATAAGACTGCTAGAATGTGTCCACTGAGTTACATAGATCCGTGTATAAAATATTAAAAATGTAAATCAAAAAAATCAGTGCTATTAGACATACATGTTCAACAGACTAAACTGATTTTCAAATGCATAGGTTTGAAACCCATTACATTAACGTTGCGCAACAGTTCTAAGAATTGGGCTCCTGCGCAACAGTTATACATTAATATCTAATTTAGGCTGAAAATACGTTCTATGCTAAAACTCATTTGTCGCTTACAAAGGGTTTCAATTTAAAAGATTGAGCGACAGTTCTGGACAGCAGCAACAAAAATATGTCGGTAGAAAAACAAATGCATTCTTCCCAACGTCCTCCGTGTTTACACTACAAGGACAGAAGTCTCCCCTACCATGAGGCTCCATTTCCACCATTTATTTCCGCTCTAACTGCCACAAATTACACAATACTACAGATGAACACTGGGCCCCTTTCCTTTCATCTGCACGCCAAGAGCAATCAGATTACCCTGGTAACCAGCGGTCACATGATCAGCACCTGCTCTTTTGGCTACATGCCACTGACTGGAGCCATCTGCTTCTCTCACTCAGCTTTCAAGCATTCTCAACACCTGCGCTGCAGCATTTTGTGGTTTCTTTTATCAAGTCAGTACAAGACTACTTTCAAAACTAATATCTCACAAATTTCTTTGCATAAAAAAAAAAAAGTCAGGCTGTTAAAGGGCTCAGTCGTTCCCGGGACCTGCAATCTGGCAACAATCGGGATTTGCTACAGGCGATCTAAAGATGCAGGCGCTACAGTAGTTTAGCCACCAAATATAGCCCCAAATATGCACAACAGGTTTCTAGTTTTGCAGAGGCTGTGGCAAAAACTAACTTTTGCTGAAAGAAAACCGGGGTCTCTGGTAAAGACCCATATCTAGCCTTATGCTAAATATGCAATATCTTGATAATTATTTACAAAGTATTTGAATTATATATTGTTTTCTTCGGGCCTTCTAATGTTTTGATAGCGAATGTGGGCTGCAAGTTTCATAGCAGTCACCTTAAATGTCTACGAAATCCATTTTCACTCAGTTTCACAATTGTCCTTCGCATTGAACTGTGGTGACCTGACTAGAAGAGGTTGATGTAATGATTAATATGAAGTGCACAGGAAGTGGATTCTTGACAAAGATCTGTGTTCCATTGTCCCTCATGCCTAAACACAATATAATAGCGCGTGTGGATGCGGGAGAAGTGGGTGGTTTTATTTTTTCCCACACTTAGAAGCAATGATAAAGCCAAACGTTTTGGCTGAAACCGAGCCATTGTTTAAGGTCTCAAGGTACCCAAACCATTCTTCAGCTACTGCAATATGCCCAAGAAGTACCATGATTTGTCAGGGAGGGAAATATTCAAATATTCTTTGGTTTTTATGTCGGTAATAACACAATTTATCTGGTAACGCCAAAGGGCAGCGCTGGTCATTGGGCCGGCCAGATGTGAGCCGGATCTCGGGATACAGGCCAGAGTCAGCGGCCCCAAAATCCTGCTCTGCGCAGTGGAGAAGGGAAAAAAAAAGATACAAATTTTAAAAAAGCACCCGCGAGCAAACTAAGTTCCTCTGATGACCCCGTGCAAGAGGAAGTTACAGTCCTCAGCTACGACCTGGTCTTTAGCCACGACCCGGTTTATTTATGTAATGTTTGTCGGATTGCATGAAAAAGCATACAGGTATCCGACAAACACTGCATGAATAAATATCCCTATTAACATCACACACGATGCAGCCACTCAACTGCTTTCAGAGGGGAGCTGCAGGAGCTGTGCCAGGTGGGGTTCAAGTAAAAGAAAGGTTGCTTATGGGTTATGGCGATTACCCTTCCTAACCTTTTACGCTACTCTTAGTCCCCTCCCTTATCTTCTCCATACTACTACTGCTCCACTCTTTTCTTTGGACTCCCCTCCTCTCCCCCCTCAAATCCATCTACCACTCTGCCATCCGCTCCCTCTGCTTTCTCTCTCCTCATGATTCCATCTCCTCTTCTCTCAACTCACCAGGCTGGCTCGCTTTTCACTCACAGCTTAAATTTAATTTCCTCTGTCTAGCCTTCAAATCCCTCTATGCCCTTGCCCCCCCCCCTACCTATCCTCCCTTCTCACTTTTCATACTCCCTCTCGCTCACTCCGTTCTGCGGATCTCCGTTCTCTCTCCTCCTCCTCCACCATGTGCCTCTTCCCGCTTCTTCCAACCCCTACCCTTTCCTGTACGCTCTATTACCACCTACTCCTCATTCCGCACTACTCTTAAATCTTATCTCTTCCACTCACCCCCCCTAGCTTCCTTTTTTCCTCCTCTCTCACTACTGACTACCTCTTCCTACTCCTACCACCCCTCCCACCCCTCCCTCGCTTAGCCCCTCTCCTTTAGCACCTTCCTATCAATATTGTAAATTGTTCCTTGTACTGTTCTCTGGTTCTGATTCAATTTTCATTTATTGCTTATTGTATTATGCTTGTTCCTCTTGTTAAGCGCTTTGGATTAAAGCGCTATATAAATAAAAGATAAATACAAATAAATACAAATACCCTGTTTGGATAGTACCAAAGGGGGAGTTATATTTATAAAATGAGATGTAAATTGTGCATTTTAAAGAATATTTAATCGGCAACACTGGTCAAAACTATTATCCGCATAGTGAAGTAACTCAACACCAATGCATATATAGTTTGGAAAAGAAGCAGCATGAAAGAAATAGCGCCTTGAAACTATTATTTTGGACATTTCCTTTGATCGGAGGTCAAATGCCAGCTCTGCCCCCTTAAACCCCACCTCCTCAGGCACCGTGACCCCCTGCCCCCCACACTCCACCCCGGCCCTTGTGGGATCCCACACCAATTCTTTTCCATTTCCACTTTCCACCACTGCCAAAGGGCCAGGAGTTCACACAATTCCAAAAGGTTTGGAACACAGAATTGTTAATTATTATAATCAAAGCAGAAGTACGCACGCCGCTGCCAGAGCACTGAAACCATGGTTAATGATGTGTAGTTAGACCAGTCTGGATCCAATACGCCCAGTTAGCCAATAACAGCCAGACTATTCCGAACGATCACAGTAAAACCAGTCAGGAGCTAGTTCCAGATTCCACTATGTCGAGCTAACAAATAAGGAGTGTGTATGTGCATATATGCGTTCATCTAGCTCTTGTTCACTGCAAGCGCCTGTTGCACACAACTGCTCTGCTAAAAGCACCCATTGCAACCTCTCTGCAGGCAAGCCTTTCAAATTCTGCGGGCGCCCTGAAACGCTGTATGTGGGGTGGGCGTTCATGCTGGCGGGGTTGTGGGTGGCGGTTCAGGCGAAGTCGTAGGTGTAGGCGGCCCTGCTGGCAGGGGATACGGACAGGTGTCTGGGGTGCAGTAAGGAAAGTGGGTGGGTGCACATGCAGTGCTGATTGAAGGGTTTGCGTGTGCAGAGCTTGATTTAGTGCTGGGGGGTGGGAGGAGCTGTTCATGCAGTGCTAGAAACGATGTGTGCGCATGTAGATACATGTCTAGCACTACTGGTGTGCAGTGTTGGGGCAGCGGGCGTGTGTATTTAGTGGCACCAAGTGCATGTTAGTATAAAAAATACCTAACAAAACAAACTTTTTTTCGATACCTCACAATAGAGGAGACCCAGTTGGGTTAGGCTGGGGGTCAATTTTTACAGGCTGCTCTACTTTTGTTTTAGCCAAACAAAGCCTGCAGGCTGTGCATCTCATATGTGACTCCAGCACGAGTACAAGGGTGAGTGAAGGCCAAAGAGCCTACTCCGCCCTCACTCTTTTACAAAGAACCATCATAATCAAAAGTAAAACAGGCACAGATAAGAAACCCTCCTTTGCCTTTTGTGCTACCATGTGCAGATATAAGGTTTCAAGAGGGGTGTGAATCTGTTTCAGTAGCAACCCAAATTGCCAAGTATAACAGTAAAAAAGAAAACAAATCCAATTCATGTTCTATTAAAATGCATAATTTACACACCAAATCCAAGAATAACTAAATACAAAACACTAAACAAAACCCACCCCTGAGGAAAGAATATAGAATATGCAAAGCTAGCAAGATGCAGCACTCTGGGTAACAAAATCACGGGTGAAAGTTAAGTAAAAGTAACAATTCTCTTTAAAAGGATATGCTCTTGGGTGCAAAAGGTATCAAAGTGACCAAACCAGTCTCTAGGGCCCAAAAACTGACCAAGTGGGCAGTTAGCAGTTCAATATCTTGTTTCTTCACTTGGCCATTCAACAGAGTGGAACCAGGCTTCGAACTGTTGTGCGAGTGGTTTGAGCCAAGTTCAAGTGCAGCAAGTCGTGTTTAACTAAGCAGCAAGCTGGCACAATCGGGTCAAATGTAGTGGATCTGAGCAATTCGAAAGCAGTGTTCGAGGGATGCAGGTTTGGGCGCCGACGAGGATCGGTTCAGGTACAAACTGGTGTGACAAGTGTTGTAACATCCAAGTAAGGTTGGCTAGAGACACTCCCGTGGTTCAAGTCAATTCGAAGCAGTGATCCCGATACTCCAGTGCAGTTTAACAAAGCAGCAAATCAAGGTCGAGTAGCGTCAAGTCTTCACGTAACTGCTAGTACGAGTCAGTAAGTGACACTCTAGCAGTTCGAGTCGGGGTCTAGCAATGAGCAGTTGATTCGAGCAGTGCAGGTGACTGCCTAGGCGCAGGAAGATGCAGCATCGAGCTTGTTCAAAATGCATGCACGCTGGTTCAAAGAGTCCAGTTGAGTGCCAAAGACAGCACCTTTGGATCCTATGGTTCGAGATGCGATGAAAGCTGGGGGCTCATGGATACGATTAGTCCTTGTTCTCGGGCTCTCAAACATGGGGGAGGGCTGGCCTAAAACTGTAGGGGTCTTTCAAAACTGAGGTCCCGGTTACCATTATCGTTGGCAGAGTGGCAGGTCTTGCCCCAGCAGCAGTTCACCCCCACTGGCCCGGAGGATGGCCAGGGGACAGAGCCTACCTCTTCCTTGGACACTCAGTCTTCTCCTCATTGGTAGACGACTTTGGAAAGATCAACTCTTCAAACAGAGGTGCAATTAATTCCTCCTCAGGATTTTGCTCAACAGTTAATCAAGGAACGAGTGGTAGACCCCTTCTTTTAAAGGCAAAGGTCCACAGGTGATTTGATGAAAGCTAGCCTGCTTGAGAGGTAAAATCCCTATTCTTGTAACAACTGGGCTTTGCCCTCCGACATCCCACCCAAAGTGCTTTGTGCTAATTGAAGTGGAGGGGACAGGAAGGAAAGGGGCAGAGAGGAACAAGATGGTAGAACCTTCCTCCAGCTGTAACAAGCTCTCTTGGTCTAACTGCACCCCTTCCCCTCTCCATAGAATCATAGGCCTTTATATACGCAGCACCATGGTGTGAGGCTACTCCTGTTGAGAATGGGTGTATCCGTTGATTGCGGTTTCCCCGATAGTTTCCTGTGGAGTGGCTGTCCGGCGAGGACGTTACATGCTTTTTACAATGGAACAAAGACGCAATCTCCAAGGCTACAGTCCTTCTCGCAGTAGCAAGGTCAGCCTGTCTGGGGGTGAATACACAATTCATTCACAGCTGTGTTGGGCTCAGCTGATATCAAATTGCTCTGGCTATAATTATGAGAAATACTATCCACCATAACTCTGGTATGGCTTCTAAAGATGTACCTGCCAAAATGACAGTAAACTCATAGTTATAGGGTTTTGGTGCAGTGATGTAGGCCGTAAATGCGGCCCCTTTGCTGCAGAGAGTTGGCTGACACATGGCATTTGGGTCCTCAGAACCTGCTCTGTGCCTCTAGTGCAGCTAGCGCTGCAGATCAGGATACTGATGCAGCAGGGCACAGGTAAGGGGAATCTAGACAGTTAGCTTTCAGAGATAGAATCAGTTTATTAATTAATAAAAAATAAATGAACATGGTTTCTACATGCATGATATTAGTTTGTGTTATAACTTGGGTTTGTTTGGCTGATGAACTTGTGACTTGGCATTTACTCAGCTGCCACAGCGCTCGCACATTATAGGGAAAAAGTTATTTAAGAAAATATCAGAGCGAGACGCCCGCTGGCCACGCCCACCCCGAATCATTGCGTGCCTCCCCTTGTGGCATTAAACCCGCAAGGTGTAAATTACCACAAGCTGTTGTGCTGTTGGGCGTGGGGGCGTCAGTCCTGCTACGCTTGGATAAATCAACCAGTCTAGGTACCGACTGATCCTCCACCTGGGCTGAAGATCTTTCACTACATGCAGATCAAGGAAGTGGGTGAGATCCTACTTCATTATTTAGCGAGGCTGATAGAGGCACTTTCACGGCAAAACACCAACTAACTCAGTTTTGGCATTTTCTGCAGGGCGGGGAGGTTGGTGGGACAGAACAGACCCTGGCAGCTCCGAGCTGTCTGGCGTTTCTCGCCCTGTTAACTTATTTGCGACAGAGCAATTTTTGGTTTGTTTCGTCTTTTTACCAATTTGAATAATTTCAAATGGCCAGTAGATACCGCATGGGGGCTACAAGGTTTTCTCTCCCTCCTCAACTTACAAGGACTCGAATAAGTGACATTTTTAATCTGCATTTTATCTGCATTTATCTGCATTTTATCTGTCATTAGGTCTTTTTAATTTAGTAGCTTACTGGTTGCCTATTTTCTTTATCCTTGATTTTTGGATAGTAACATCTTTGGCATTACTGTTTCTCAAATCTAGGTATCTCAACTAGAAGATGGCCCCTAAATTGAGGTCAAACAAAAATGCAAAGAAGAAGGGAGATGCAGATAATTCTAAGTCTCAACCTCTAAAACTCACTCTTTGGCTCAAAGATAAGGGCAATAAGGAATTAACTGCCTTAGGAGCCGTCCAAAATTTCAGATTTTTTGACAAAAGTAGAATTGGTCAAAGACTTTTCTAGGGGTAACATTATTCCCATGCCTGGGAACAGCTCTATGATTCACAATAATTCTTTACTTAATATGTGCCACGACTTCCGCCGGCACTCTATGGGCCTCCAAATAGGTTCCTTACCAGCCCAGTTAAAGAAAAGTACTGAAGTTACCAATAGTATGAATAATATTATTGGCACTAACTTATCCATGACACCTGACCTAGAATGGATAACAAACAAAAAAAAGAATTTGCACAGGAGGATATCGTTTCTCTGACCGAGGACGATAGAAGTGACGCTTGGAATGATTCGGAAATAATGGAGGGCAATTTAATTAACATAAGGGGGAAAATGCACTCATTTATTGTTACAGTAGACACTGTTAGGCATTTGCACCAGGTAGATAAACGAGCAACAAACTATGAAGGAGCTGATCATTCTGGCTAATGCAGATATGAAAGAACCAGGTTACTCACCGTAGTGGCCACCTTACTCCTAGTCCATAGTCCCCTTTCCTCCATACTTATGGGACATTCCTCCATCCTGTGGGATGGGCCCGGAGCACTTTGTAAAAGCATCCCAAATTTTGCAAACGTTTTTGTCCTTCCTCTCTTTCTACACAGAGCCCCGCCCATCTCAGCTCCACCCCGCGCATCAGTCCTTTTCTATCGCCAGGTCATAGACCTTTTAGCAATAACAGAGGAACCTTATTAGAGTGGACGGAGGGCGGGCGTATGGAGGAAAGGGGACTATGGACTAGGAGTAATGTGGTCACCAAGGTGAGTAACCTGGTTATACTCCTACGTCCCGTCCCCTTTCCTCCATTCTTATGGGAGATTCCCAAGCACTCCTTACAGGAACTATGGGTGGATGGAAAATCCCTTACTGAAAAAGGTTCTTCAGCACAGCCTGACCAAACTGAGCATCAGATCTTGAGCTCAGGTCTAGACAATGCTTACAAAAAGCCGATGGGGAGGCGCAAGTAGCTGCCTTTGCGATGGTCTCCCAGGGGACATATTTTTGAAAGGCAACTGCGGCTGCCCTGCCCCGCACCAGGTTTGCATGAATACCTTTAGGAGGCTTCAGTCCTTGGACGGTGTAAGACTCCGTAATACAGGCAGTGATCCATCGGGAGATAGTTGCCTTAGAAGCCTGCTTACCTTGTGGATTACCAAAGTCACCAACAGTTGAGAAGAGCTAAATTCGGATGTTCTGTCCAGATATAACTTAAGAGCCCTTCTATCATCCAGGCAATGCAGAACCCTTTCCGCCTCTGAAGCGGGGTTTGGAAAAAAAAAAAGACAGGGAGATTCACTGGTTCATAAGGAAATCAGAGACCACCTTCGGCAGGGTTTGTCCGTAGGATCACCTTATCCTTGTGAAAAACCAAGACAGGATGCTCCACCGACAAAGCCTGGAGCTCACTCACGCGCCTTGCTGAAGTAACAGCAACCAAAAAGGACACCTTCCACGACAGGTGCTTGAGGTCCACCGTGGCCATTGGTTTGAAAGGTTTATGGCACAATGTCGTCAGGACCACATTTAGATCCCACGATGGGTGCGGACTACGAAGCGGAGGATAAAGGCGCGTCAAGCCTGCAAAATGTCTTAACCTCTGGATTAGACAGAGTAAGAGCATTGGTCCGTAGATAGGTAGGCGGAAACTGCCGAAAGATGAGTTCTGCATGACAGAACGTGAATTCCCGACTCTGCTAAGTTGGATAAAAGGACAGTACGTGTCAATTGTAGCCGCCCTTGAGGCAAGCTGCTTGTTTAAACACCAATGACAGAACCTGAGCCATTTGCTTCTGTACTGGGACCTAGTCGAGGATTTTCTGGCTGCCTGAATAACACGCATATTATCCGCAGACAGGCTAAGATGTTCTAAAGACCAGAACTCAGGCACCGTGCCGCCAAGCTGAGCGATTGTGGGGAGGGGTGCCACAGCTGTTGCTCCCCCTGGTGAAGAAGATCAGGGCTCACCGGTAACGACAGGTGTTGAAGTTCTGAGAACCAAAACCTGGCCGGCCACCACGGGGCTATGAGTAGAAGGGAACAGTTCACCGTGTTCTTCAGTTTGCAAATTGTCTGATGAACCAGAGGCGGGAAGGCATAAGCCCTCATGTTGTGCCATGGAATCTCGAGAGCATCCCCCAGAGAGGAGGCTCCCAGCCCGTTTCTGGAGGCATACAGAGGAAGTTTGTTTGCTGCCGTAGCGAAGAGGTCCACTTCTGGAGTGCCCCAGTGCAGGAAAATCCATGAGAGGACCTCCGCCTTCATTTCCCACTCGTAGCTGACCATCATCCGCCGACTGAGGGCATCTGCCGTGACAGCCAGCTGGCCCGGAATGTGTACTGTAAGTAGCCAGACAGAATGACGAACCACCCACTCCCAAATCTGGACGGACAGGTCCACGAGAGGGGGAGACTTGCTGCCCCCTTGATTGTTGATGTAATACATAGAGACCACATTGTCCGTGCTGATACGGACCACTTTGTTGGCAATGATCGGTCTGAACGCCTTGAGCGCTAGGAAGATCACCAGAAGCTCCAGATGATTTATGTGGGGGAGCTTGTACTGAGGCGACCAAAGATCTGAGAACTGAAGATCCAACGTCGCACCCCACCCTAGAAGGGAGGAGTCCGTCGTGACCGTCACCATAGGGGCTGGGTCCTGAACACCCTCCCCCACCGACAGATTGCTGAGAGAAGACCACCACTCCAGGTCTGCTCTCATGGAAGCCGGAATCATCATCAACTTGGAGTCCGGATCCACAGCCTGGAGCCAAGAACTCTGAAGAGCCATCTGAGTCTGCCTCATCTTGAGACGAGCAAGAGGAAGAGGAAGAGCCAACACGCATGAGGCCATGAGGCCCAGAAGCCTCTGGAACCACCAGGCCAACATGCTCTCGGACTACGCAAACATCTGACACGTGGCCAAGAGATCCGCAATTCTGTCCCCGGTCAGGTACACCCTGCAGTCGATCGTGTTCCAGTGAAAACCCAGGAAAATCAAGTCCTGGGAGAGCGTCATGGAAGATTTCTGCCAGTTCACCGACAGCCCGAGGTGGAACAGGAGCTGGAGGAGAGACTGAAGATTGCAGGCAGCTTTCAACTGGCAAGGGCTGAGTAAAAGCCAGTCGTCCAAATACGGTTAAACATCGATACCCTGCAGACGAAGATAGGCCACAATCACCAACATCTTCGTGAAGACACGCGGCGCCGAGCTTAGGCCAAAAAGGAAGCACTCGAAACTGGAAGTGCTTCTCTCCCACAGAGCAACGGAGATATCTCCTGTGTGGATTCCAGATCAGACTATGCATGTAGGCATCCTAAAGGTCCACCACACTGAGCCAATCGCTCATCTGCAAGGAGGACCGTCTCTGGCCGGGCGTGATCATCTTTGATTTCTCTTGGGGTAGGAAAAGATTGAACTGGGAAAGGTCTAGGATGGTGCGCAGGCTAGCCTGGTTGGGTTTGGGCACTGTTAACAGCCGGGCATAGAAGCCCTCCCCTCATTCCCCCAAGGGGAACGGGTTCCACAGCTCTGAGGTCCAGAAGCTTCTGAAACTCGGCTTTTAGGGAGCGAGCACGGAGAACTCATTTGGCAGGCTTTTCAGTTGTGTTACTACCTGAACCTGAGGAGGCGGCTGAGGAGTGGGAGAAAAAGCAGAGTCAGTTGCTGCCTCTGGCGGGAATTACCCGAAGGGGTATCTACTCTGCGGAATTTCTGGTCTAGAAACCCCCTGAGACCAGAGGAGGGCCGGCTTTGCGACAACGGTCTCTGGGTCCTAAAAGGAGTTAACCAGGATGGACAAGAATTTAGCTGTCTGGGTGCTGTCCTTCGTTTTGGTAAGCTCCACATCCGTTGTGGAATGGAAAAGCTCCTTACCGTCAAACGGCAGGTACAACACCTTGTCCTGCACCTCCTTTGAGAACTTGGTGGCATGCAACCACGCCTGTCGAGAGGTATCAACTCCCAGCATAAGGTCCCGAGTCGAAGTGTCGACATGATGAGCCGTGGCCTCAAGCAGATCCTGGGCCAAGACCCTGGCATCGGAAAAACCCGCCTTAAAGTCTTCCAGCTTTTCGACCGGAATGAACTCCTCAAACTCCACATCTTCATAGTTGCCCCCCGCTAACACCAGTTCTGCATTAGCCTGCCGGAGCTGCAAGGCCGAGTTAACGAAATCTTCCTCCCAAGGGAGTCAAGGAGCTTGTCCTCCTTCCCCAGAACCTGAGTAGCCGTCGTAGAAGAGGATGCTGCAGGCCTGGACTGTGAAGTGGCCGCAGCCACCACCGTGGAGGAGGGGGGGGGGGGGGGCAGACAAGATGATAGGGCCACCTCTTCCGAAGAATGGAGCCTGTACCGCGCGTCAATTTTCTTATTGATGAAAAGTCCAGAGTGTGGCTTTTCCCAGACCCTACGGACCTCGGCCAAAACATCCTTCTGCAAGAACAGGCCGGTACGCTCCTAAGGAGACTGGGTGAATGCCCCCAAAAGCGCACCCTCCTGCGGAGCCGTTTGCCTCGGGCACTGGAACATCCAATAGGCACATCATGTCCAGTACCCGGTCATGAAAAGCTCTAATAGAGCGGGGCTGGTCTTTGCTGTCCTCATCGCCCTGCGCATCATCCGATAGGTCAGGATCCTGCTGAACCGTGTCAGGCACTGTCTTGTCCACGGGGGGCAATGGAGGCAAGGGCGGAAGGGTCGGGGGAGGAACCGTAGGCAAGGGCGGCGCCGGCAGAGCCACCGGGGGAGCGGGTGGAGCTGGTGGGCCTATCTCCCTAAAAAGACCCTTGAAATACTCTCTCATGGGGTCGGTATGAATGAGCGTCTGAAATTTGCCGAAAAAGACGTCCTCCAGAGTCAGTTTTGGGGCTGCCGGAGGAGGCCTCATGAGGAGGACAATTCCAGGGACGCAGAGGGGAGAGTTGCCGCACAGGCCCATCCCCCGAAGTGTCCACAAAAATAAAGGGTGTTGAACCCACAGGCAACGAGACATTGTGCGGAATGGGCATCCGAGCGTTCCAGTAGTAAACTGGACGAAACGTATGCACACAAGGAATTTTATGTTCACCCGCAGAACCAACTCCTACACCTGAGGCCGATGGCGTAGTTGTAGGGGGGAGGCGCCCAAAAAGGCCAGGGTGGTTGTGGCGGGAACGGCCGCCATTTTCGCCATCACCTGAGAGGAACTTCGGCACGTATGGAAGTGAGGCAGGGGTCCCCGTCGGTGGGTCAGGGGTCTTTAGCCTTTACATAAGGAACCTCGGCCGAACCGGTACTATGAGGCCTGGAATGTTTCTGCGACATACCAATAGCCAAACTAGCCTTCAAAAGGAAGGACCTTGGCGCTGCCAGTAAAGGAGGAACTTCACTCCTTGCCCCCTCAACAGTTCTGGCATCGCCACAAGAGCGGGAACGGTGAGAAACAACTTTCACTGATAAGGTCTTGTCGGTCCTCTGAGAAATGTTGGTTACTTTAGCCTCTGTATGAGGGACCTCGGACCCAGGTTCGGTAACAGCCTTACTAGCGCGGGCCTCGAACGTCCGTTCAGTAACACCAAGCCCAACCAAGGCCTCAGGGCGCACCCCAGTACTTTTGAGGGAAGCCGATAAAGAGGCCTCAGAGGGAGCTCCGGTACCCCACGACTCAGTAGAACTGGGTCTAGAAGCAGCCCCCACAGGAGGGGCCTCGGAGCGTACTCCGGTATCCACAGGCCCCTTACGGAGACCCTTGGAGAAAACTCTGTACAATTATTAGGCCCAGAAGGCACCTCGGGGCAATCCCCGGTGATAGAGCGGTTGACGCTCCTCCCGGCCCAGGAAGAGCCCGTAAAGGTGTCTCCAGGCCGGGCTGCTCTGAAAAGTAAAGAACTTAACGGGCGTTTCTTCTTTTCGTCGATATAAGATTGAAAATGCGAAGGAGGAGTACATCGACGACGTTGAAGTGCCCGGACCAAAAGGGAATCTCAATAAAAACAGTAGTCTCAACGGTGGTCTGGACCCAAACACTCCAAACAAAGAGGATGGGGATCCGCCCTTTGCGAAGCGTTGGTGACACGATGAACAATCTGGAAAGTCTAGTTTCATCGACATAAACCAACTAGTACACGATCGCTAGCGAGAGCCAGAGAGGAGGGGAAAAAAGGGAAGAAGATGATCTGCGGATGCAAGTGCGTCCAGTCCCAAACGAGCGAAGAAAAGGACCGAGATGGGCGGGGCTACGGCCATGTGCCGGTCCCCGGGTAGAAAGAGGAAGAACAAACATTTTTGCAAAATTTTGGATGCTTTTACTAAGTGCTCCGGTCCCGTCCCACAGGACGGAGGAATGTCCCATAAGTATCGAGGAAAGGGGACTGGGCGTAGGAGTAAGTGGACTTTAATCCCTGCTGAGTGGCAAACATTTAAAAATCTATATGAACAAAAGGGCTCCGATGTTTCAATAAGGGGAGATTTGAGTGAACTATGCCTATTGGTCAATGCGGAAAAAGTTGAAGTGAGCCAAAGTGCAGAAGGTATTACAGCTAACACTGATAAAGAGTTTGTGCCATCGAGTGGCAACGTGGACGAAATAGATTGAGACACTTGAACAGTCTCAAGGTCATAGAAGTAGATTGCACTGTAAAAGAAATAAGAAAGGTTCTAAAAACAATCATTTTAAATCGGGCAAAGTCAAAAAGAAAGACTATTAGAAAGAATAGGCTAGCTTTAGTGGAAACCACACTCAGATACAGAATGTACAGAAATGGCAAATAGATTCGAATTAAATGAAGAGCGTGGTGAAAGACAGTATTGCAAACAAAAATACATCTAAGGGAAAGGTTTGAGTAATTGGCTGAAAGGCAATAGTAAAATGCCTACTATCGAGGAAACCATAGCTCCCCAATTAAATGTTAATATTCTAGAGGCTGAAGAAAATAGAGAACCAGTTTATAATACTCCACAGTAAGAAACAAAGGAATCGACAGTTAGCTTTTTAGATATTCTGGTTAATCCTGAAAGGGGTAGCCTTAAACTTAGAGATAGGGAGACCTATAACATGGAAAAGGAAAGATTAGCCATGAGTAAAAATAGTAGGAGTAATGAGCAGACTATTGAGGAAGTGTGTAGGGAAAACCAGCTATTGTTGAGGAACAGTGGCAAAAGTATAAAGATCGTGAAAAATCACACTGAAGATAGCCCTTACCTAAATAGAGCATGGCTGTTAGAATGTTTAGGAAAAATACCACAGTTGCGCAGTATTAAATTCTTCGATATAGAAAGTCATCTTGCCCAAGGTGGGGAGCTGGCAAAATTGGACAATTGTTCGATTTGGCACAGCTGTAATTGTCGAATTGCTCATAGAATACTCAGGAGAGACTTGGAACAACGAATACGAAATTGTTCGGTGCAATATAATAGAATTTCCTAGTAATGATAGACAATGCTCGTGGATGGTAATTCCCATTTAACCACCAGCCTAGAAAAATCTACTAAACCAATAATATGGATTCGGAGTAAAAATATAGATTGGAAAATTGAGTAGAGGAGTCCACTATTACGGTAATCTCATGGAATAGCAGAGGTTATCGCTCTATATTACAGAAAGAAAGTGCGCTTTCATTAAAGAGCAGCAACATATTTGCACTACAGGAAACATGGCTCCTGGGAACCATAGTAATAGATGGTTATATAATCTTGTTGAACCCGGAAATTGCTGGGGGGAGGGGGGGAAGAGACCCATTGGGGGGAGGTCTAGGTATCGGTGTGAAATCCTCATTTAATACCAGAAAATATGAGCAATCATAACCCTCCAACTGGGTATTGTGTGCTATTATATATTCTCGGGCAAAGACCTCCTACTGATTAATGTGTATTCTAGGCCAGGAGGAAAGGATTTTGATGGAATACAAAAGATCATTAGAGATACCATTAATTGTTGGCATGAAGAATCTCCCAATGGGCATATAATTCTAGTGGGTGATTTATACAGTTATTGTGATGTGGCCGTGGAAAAAATGGCGGATTGGACAGATCAATGTGGTAACTATGAGGCTATGCCCCATTGAAGATGGGGATCTTAGGCTTGGGTATTTAAATATCACCCCAAATCAACAAGGGCATCACTTGGCTGAATTTACTTCAGTACTGGGATCTAAATTATGTAGAGCCAACAAATAGTGGCACCAAACATATTACATGGAGCAATAGATGTGTGAGTTACAGGTTGGATTAAATGTTTATAGATCGGAAAACAGAATAATAAAGGTATGAGCATGTTTCTACCAATGTTCCCTCTAATTATTTTTCTCTAAGTGCGGACATGATTTTTCTTTGTGCACACATTTTCCATGTGCGCAACTGAATAACGATGCAACCTACTTTTTGAGCATGCATAGTTAGTGAGATACCGTCTCTGAAGAGTTTGGAAGGCGATATCCCCTTCCGAACCACCGTAGTTCTTTACAAATCAGTGTGAAAGGAGCATCTTACAACTCTTGTTCTGAAAATATAGGCTAAATAAAAATTATTTTATATGCGATTATAAGGAGAGCTCATCAACCAGTCTAAGACTTCAAGATATGCCATAGTACTTACCAAAAAAACTAATGCACAAAAAAAAGCTATGCATGCTCAGGATAAATAGGTTTAGTCGTGGCTATTCATTTGTCAGCACTGCTCAGAGGCAATACAGAAAGTGCTTAATGCCATTGGTAAACAACTAATGTTTATGACAAAAAACTAAATATAGCTAATCACTGATGTGACTAAATAATTCGGACATTATGCAATTTTTGCTAATTGAATAGTTGTAACTGAAAGGAATGTCAGAAAACATGCCAATAAGAGTTCATGTGCCACTCTAATGAAGTAATTCAAGGGCCAGGAGAAAATGCCTCTCATTTGTGAAGGACGAAAATTGCATCAGAATAACTGCACCACAGAATAGGATTATCAGAATTCATGGGCTCACTATCCACATTATGTTGGTCTGTGAGTTGTATATACTCAAAACCAGTCTTACAGCTAGGAGGCATATACCCCATCCATTTTACTCACTAAAAACAGGCAATGTGCCCAACAAAAACAGGAAGCCATGAACATAAGAATCTTCCCCTGCGTCTACCCACAAAGTTCCACTGATATATTAAAAAAAAAAAAAAAAAGATATTTTATTGATTTTGACAACACAATCAACAAGAACACAACGAAATAAAATCAAAACATATGCATTCGAAAGAGTGAATCAATAATAAATCATATTTGCGGTCTGACAAATTCCGTCTGCAGCTGCCTCCCTGCGTTCAAAAGTGTGTACCCTTGGAGTGTCAAGGATTAACGGGAGTCGCGTTCCTCCCATTTCCCCCAAATCTTGAAGGCTTTAGCAGGGCAGCCCCTTGCTTTGTAGATTCTGTGTTCCAGCATGGCGCATGTGTCCATGTCATCTGCCCACTGTTCCAATGTTGGGGGTTCCCCAGCGCCCCATTTCCGTGCGATGTTTCGCTTCATTAGTCCTGCGGCCGTTGCGAGGAGCAGTCCTTCCCATTTGTTCGCAACGCCTTCGTCTGGTTTACCCAATAACAGTATTTTCGGGTCTAGTGTTATGTTGCGGCCTAATATACCAGACAATTCCCTGCAGCATTCCCCCCAGAAGGCCTGAATACGAGGGCATTCCCACAGGATATGTATAAATGTTCCGGTATCTCTCCCACATCGGAGGCAATACGGGTTTGGGGCACGCTTCCATTTGTGTATCACAGTTCTAGGATAGTATATTCTGTGAAGGATTTTCAATTGCACCAGACGGAGCCTGGAGGAGATGGCGATTTCCCTGGGGTGCATTAGAATCTGGATCCAGTCTTCCGGATCTATAATACCCACATCCTCTTCCCATTTAGATTTAAGGTGGGGGAGTTCCGGTGTGGCAAAGGAGGACATGGCGTTGTATAATAGAGGTGCATTTGGCAGGAATATGTTGCGCTCTATGGGTGTATACTCTGGAATGGGAGAGTCTGGTTGGATATGTATTCGTAAGGCGTGAGCTAGTTGGGTGTAGTGATATTGTTCGGTTATTGGGAGCTGGAATTGTAGTTGGTGTTTCGAACGAAATAAACTCCCCTCCCGCCAGGATGTCCCCAATTATATTGACACCGGCGTCCGCCCATTTGGACCAAGGTTTAAGTTTCCCAAGTTCCGTCGGGTTACCATTGTGTCATAAGGATTGTGCAGTGGTGATCTTGTCTTTCCAGCCCACAAAGGAGTGTGCCCGTTTCCATACCGTAGTGACATGTGCTGCCATCGTTTGCGGAGGGGGTCTGCGGAGGGGCTGATAGAGCAGGTGTAGTGGATCTATATCTTGCATGGTTGCTATTTCGGCTCATGTGTGGTAACTCTCGGTCCCCATGTAGTAAGTCGTTGACCACCGCTAGCTGGGAGGCCCAGTAGTATACCCGAAGGCGGGGCACGCTTATTCCTCCTTCCCAGATCGATCTCTGAAGCGTGGTCAGTGCGATGCAGGGTAAACCCCACCCCCCCCCCCCCATATGAGTTCTCTAAGGAGATTATCGAGGCGGTCGAATTCAGGATCTTGGATCTCAAGCGGGGCATTTTGTAGTATATAGAGAAATCTGGGCAGTGTAATCATCTTGAACAGGGCAGCTCTGCCCATGAGTGTCAGGGGAAGAAGTTTCCAGTGGCGGACATCATCCCTAAAACGGTCCATGATTGGTTGGAGGTTGTGGGTAATATAGCGTGTCAGGTCCTCGGACACCCGGATCCCCAGATATCGAAATCCGTTCAGTTCCACTTTATATGGGCATTCCTGGGGAATGGCCTGTGTGCCACCCTTCACGGGAAAAAGGATAGACTTGCTCCAGCTGATTCTCAGCCCACTAAATTCACCAAAGCGGATGAGCATCTGCGTTACTATGGGGCAGGTTCGTATCGGATAGGTAGACCAAGAGGTCGTCAGCGTACAAGGATGCCCTATCCTCGTGGCCCTCCGGCCATCTGAAACCCGTCCAGTCCCGGCTCTAACGGAGCCATAAGGCAAGTGTCTCTATTGCAAGAGCGAAAAGAAGAGGGGGAAAGGGGGTATCCCTGTCGTGTGCCCATACCGAGGGGAAAGGGCTCAGAAGGCCACCCGTTTACTTTCACTTCTGCTTGTGGTTCTGTATAGAGAAGTTGTACCCATTCTAGAAAGTTGTTACCAAAGCCCATTCTCCGCATAGTTTCCCAGAGGCTGTCCCAGCGAACCGAAAGCCTTCTCAAAATCTATGGCTAGTAATTCAAGTGGCTTGTCTATAATTGGGGCCCTTTCTAATAGGTGGAGACGTTGTATGTTCATGCGTGTCGATTTATGCGGCATAATCCCACATTGGTCCGGATGGACCAAGGAGGTGATGACCGATTGTAGTCGGTTGGCCAGGAGTTTGGCAAGGACTTTGGATTCAGTATTAAGCAATGAGATGGGCCTATAGGAGGCGCATTGTTCAGGTGGTTTACCCGACTTGGGAATTACAACAATTGTGGCTTTGCGCAAGTCCGGCGGGACAGCGCCCTGGTCTCGAGCCCCGTGGAACATTTTGTTGAGGTACGGTGCTAATTTTTCCCCGCCCAGTTTTTTTCCAGAGTTCAACCGGGAAACCATTGGGGCCCGGTGTTTTCCCAGACTGTAATTAGGCTATAGCTTCTGCTATCTCTGCCTCGGTAAGGGCTGCGTCCAGCTGTGTTTTTTGTTGTTCCGATAGCTGGGGCAGTGTGATATCGTCTAACAGGGAGGGGTCCAATGGGGATACTGGGGTGCTATATAGAGTAGCATAGAAGTCCACAAAAGCCTTTGCTATTTCCCGGTCTGAGTGGCATTCACCGTCTTGCAGGGTTATAATCTCTGACATGGCGTTGACCCTCGTCCCTCCGCTCAGGCCAGCATTTTCCCGGTTTTGTCCCCTTGTTCATAGACTCTTGCTCTGGACTCCCGATGGGCGTGTTTAGCGTTATCTAGTTCGATGTTCCGAAGCCTCTCTCTAGCACCCTTAAAGGATCTGAGGGTCTCAGAGCTCGGGCCAAGAACGTATTTGGCTTCCCAGTCACTCATTTCGGCTTCTGCCTTCTTTAGCTCCCGCAGCCGTTCCTTCTTTTTGTTTGTCGTCCAGGATATTATCTCCCCCCTCAGCCCTGCTTTGTACGCTTTCCAAATCGTAACAGGATTATCTACCCTAGTGGCATTATTTTCAAAGTATTCGTTAGTTGCTTCCGTGAGTTTGTCGACAAGCTCGGGGAAGCCTAGATAATAGTTATTCAATCTCCATGACTTGGGGGGAGCCACTCCCTGCAAGCACACCATCATCATCAGGGGTGAGTGATCTGAGTTACCGCGGGAAAGTAGATCCGCAGTAGTCGCCCTGTGTATGTCGGTACTTGGGAGGAGGAAGCAATCTAGTCTGGACAAGGAGCCATGCGCCCCGGAGTGGAACGAGTAAGCCTTGGTGTCAGGGTGCAGGTGTCGCCACACATCTCGGAGGCCAGGGCTGACGCAAATTTGGCTAAATTAGTGGAGATATTCGGATTGCGATCCCTGATGTGAGCGCGATCTTTACCGTTACACATATCATTAAAGTCGCCCCCCAGTACCCACATATCGGGTTTGTGTTTTGCCATGAGGATGACAAGGTCTTTTAATAGTTCTTCCCCCAACCCCGGCGGAGAGTACACTGACGCAATGGCTAGAGTTTCTTCACCTAGCTTTTAGATGGCCACCACGTAGCGACCCCTGGGGTCTCGCTCGACTGTCTGTACCATGTATGGAAGGTGTTTGTGTATCAGTATGAGTGTCCCTCTGGATCCCATAGAGTATCCCGCATGTAATGACACTCGGTAGTTGGTTCTCCGAAAGAGGGTGCAGTTAGTTCCGGCTAAGTGTGTTTCGTTGAGTAGGGCAATGTCTGGGGAGTGTCTGTTCAGGAATTGCATCACAAGGCGTCTGTTGATTCCGGAGCCTAGCTCATTCACGTTCCATGCGATCAGTTTGAGAGATTTGGGTCGCTCGGGAGGTAGTGGGTGGGTCAATGTGGGTGCCATATGTAAATTATAGAGTCGGATTCACAGGTTTTATGGTGTAGTCTTATGGGGGCATTATGTAGGGGTTGGTCCCGGAGGGGGTGTGCTGCCATCTGGGTGTGGCATCTGACGGCATGTACTGATTCGTATGATTCATTAACCTCCTGAATGCATAGTAACTTTAAGGTAATACAAAAACATAAACTGTCCCTTTCCCCCACCCTATACTCCACCCCAACACGAAGTACCTGTCGCCCGAACATAGTTGCGACCTAACTTACAAATACAGGTCCACAACAAGTGGTGATAATTATCATGGGGGGTCCGTGCTTACCGGGGTCGCCAGCTATTCTGTAAGCACATATTTTCTCCTCGTTGTCAGGTCAGTTTAATGGCAGCCTATTGGTTCTTGATTCTTTCGAGTGTCGTTTGTTTAAGCCACTTCAAGTTACTTATCAATTGTTGCCTTCATTCGGTGGTGCTTCTACTACTCTTTGTGGGCGCTCCGGGGGCGCCCTCTCCAGTCTCGGTCTGTTTCTGCCAGTGTCTTGTCTGCGATACGGTCTCCAGTCGCCTTCCAGGTTTGTTTCGGCCCAGTTCCATGCGTCCTTGAGATCTGAAAAGTGCACGGTTGCACCATTGTGGAAGATTTTCAACCGAGCGGGGAACATAAGCCCCTATTTGACATTGAGGACTTTCAGGCGTTTTTTAAGCGGATCGAAAGACAGTCTCGACTTCTGTACCTCCCTGGTGAAATCCGGGAAAAAGGCAATTTTGGAACCTTTATACGTTATTGTGCCTTTGGTGCTGGCCATTTGCAAAATGGCATCCCGATCCCTATAGTTCAGGAGTTTTGCGATCACCGTACGCGGAGGGCCCCCGGGGATACGGTGAGCACGTTCGATGGAAAAGAATTTTGATAGTGTCTTGGGAGCGAAGAGGTCTGCAAGCCATTGCTCCAAAGAACAGTTCCAGGTTTGGACCTTCAGATTTCTCCGGTATTCCAAGGATGCGGATGTTGTTGCGCCTTGCTCTGCCTTCTCCCTCTTCGACTCTCTCCTCTAGAGCTTTAAGGCTTGTGAGCACTCCCGTCATTTGGTGGCCCACCGTTTTAAGAGCGTTCTGTTTCCGATATACCGCCCTCGGCCTCACCTGTTCGGGCCGTCCGTTTTTGCAAGTCGTGGCGCAGTAGGGACACATCGGTGCTTATAACGTCCATTTTCTTTTCCATGGAGGTTCTCGAGCAAGCAATAGCGTTCATAAAATCTTTAAGAGATAAAGTATCCTCTTCAGTTTCAGTTGTGTCACTCGATTTGGCCTGCTCCTGTGCAGGGGCCTGGGCATTGGTGGTGTATTGTTACATTTTGCTCTGTGTTGTAGTATTTTTTGTCCTGTCCTTCCCCATTTTGAACGAATGAACGTCGGAATACAGTAGCCTTCAGCTGAGTCAGGTAGCGATCCCGCTTTTTCTCTTCGCTAGTAGATTTCACAGCGTAATGTATGTATTCGCCTGGACAGCTAATGTGGTTTCAGCGGGGCCCCCTCCTAGTCACAGGCCGTTTCTTTCTGCTTGCAGGTTGTGATGCTGGATGTGAGTTCGGGGCCTGCTACAACACCACTGCAGTGGAGGGGGATGTCCCGCTAACAGCGTGTGATCCGGACTGCCCCGGAGCAATTGTGTATCTGGTGTGAGCGGTTCCAGCCACAGTCTATTTGCCGGTTTGCCCGGTGCGAGCCGACGTCCCCTGGGGGGAGCCGCCCCTCACAGGGGTGTGCCAGTCGGCCGGCTCTCTCGCTCTCCGTCGTTCCAGCGATCAGCCGTGTTCGGTCAGCCGTGTTCGAACAGCTCGGCCTCGTCTCAGCGGTGGTCAGGGGATCGCCTGTTTCGGTGTCCGCGGTCGGGACAAACACACCCCCCCCCCCAGGAGCCGGAGTCAGCGCAGGGACCCTCTGCCTCACGGCACAATGCAGCGATGGGCGTCTCCTACGCGGTCGTCCCAGCCAGTAGAGCCGACGCCACGCTGCGTATTCTCCAGTCAGCGCACGGCTTCGGCGGCCATCTTGTTCATGGTGCGCAGTGAGTCGCTCGTACTTTCTCCGCTCGCAACTGCAGAGCCCCTCACAGATTCTAGTTCAAAATGCAGCGAAATGTTCTACAAAGGTTCCGCCATCGGATGGTGCCTTTTGGGGGAGATTGTGAACAAATGGCGTCAGGATAATTGCAGGATTTTGCTGGCGGCCCGGGAGCGACAGGGAATCACGTCCTCATCCAGCGGTCGCTAGCCACCCACTGATCTCTTTTTGAATCAATGACCAACAGAGCAGTGGCATTGGTAGAAACTCAAATAGTATTACTGCCCGATCAAGAGAAATTTTAAGGGGAAAGAACATTTTAATAAGCATGAAATATTCCTACTGGAAAAGCCAACTACCTTCTTACTCCCTGAAAAATCTTTTGATTCCAAGTATGGAGTAAAATCATATACGAACCTTGCTTGTAGCCCTGACATAGGAAGTAAAATTACAGGGCACATAATACAGCTTCGAGTTTTGCCCACCCTTGCTCACCACAGCATAGACAGAAAACATAATCAAGAGCCTTACTGAGGTTTCTTCTGGTGCCCTGTAAGAGAACATTACATATATTTGCCCTGTCAACAGTAGCAATGCTCACAGGTACAACATACTGAGTACCTTCTTTAAGTAGGGCCCCCTCCTCTGAAATTCACTTTTAACAGCTGAACAAGATGCATGGGGATGCTAGAGGCAATACATGCAAATACATGATTATATTGAAAAGCCCTCAGCAGTTAAGCATAGACAGAGAAGGTGCGGTTTCCTACACTATTAATATAGTTTTCTATTTTTTAGCAAACAAACATGTCCTTCACTATATTGTACTGCCAAAACATCTGATTTGGTTTTTGAAAGTTACTGATTTGTACTTCACCCCAAAGGAGTGTTCTCCTGTTCCCCTTCACCCGTTCCCCTCCCCTGCTCCTGTACTATCCTCAAATATTAGTTGACAGGGCTCTTTAAAAAGTGAGGGATTGTAGCAGTAAAACACTAACTGGGAGATTTGCATACCTACAATACTTTGCAAGCAAATCCAATGTAAAGCCTCACAATGATGTGTAGTTTAAGAAAATGTCATAAGTCTGCACAGTCACAATTACCATTTAGTACATACAAGATTGTTTACAACATACCCCACCTTTCAATTGTTGGGTAGGATTATACAAGTGATCAGTGAAACCATTTTTGTATAGCCGCAAGTTAACATTTCATTTGTTAAGGTCTATGCGCCATGGAACTCTAAAACTTTTGAAAGGTTGCAGATTGTGTGAAAAACATTCTAGTTATCGGAGTAGAGTTGCCCTAATTTTAAATACAAATTAATTCCAGGCAGAGTCCATAGCAGTTATCCCTTGCAGGCCAAGTAAATTATATTGCAATGTTGCTCTCCTCGTATATGGTAATGTTAGCAATGCTAAATAGGAGACGCTGACCATGACATTTGCCTACTCAAAATCCTTACAGGGCAAATTCATTTTTGAGATTTATAATGCGTTAACTTGCAAGTGGGGCTTTTCAAAGTGCTTGTGTGACATATGTACAAAGAATAGGAAGCATAGGGTGAGCTTACATATCCTAGTAGACTGCTTACTTAAATTCAATACTTGAGCTGAAACTTGGGTTACATAGTGTGGGTAATGCTTTTGCTAAGGCACCATGAGTAACAAATTCTTGTGCTTGAACGTCATTCATGTTATGACAAACATAAAACAAGACTATTATCTAAGTCTGGTAACCTTTTGCAGAGCGAAGGTAGGCAGAGTCAAGGTTGTCTGGTAATATCTAAATGTGGCCTTTGGCGGAGTTCGAGTAATGTGGTAGAATCAAGTATAGGAGCCATCGGTGGGGAGGGAAGATAATTTGGTTAATGTGTGCAGGCATATCTTAGTTATATGTTCTGTTCATACAGCCACTTTTTCATAATAGTTTTTAATCTCTTGTCAGTGTATTCTGTTTTTAGCTTTTCTAGGTCAAGATTTTATAGTAGGGCAATGTAAATCGGTTAGACCAGAATATGAAGAATAGTTAGCATAATTTATCTTCATTTTAAAAGAAAGCAAATATAAGGTAGTTACTGTGGCTTCTCCCTCATTACATCTTTATAAATGGGTGGCAATTGGTCTTAGAGGCAACATTGGTCTCTACTCTAAGCGATCATTGTGTGCTAAAATGCCTTCTTAAAGCACATCGGGTAAAAGGACATTGCAGGCGAAAGTTTGATTATACAAACCAATGTGGCTACAAATCGGATATGTTGGATGGAAAAAACCTTAATACATTTGATGAGCTGTTTGATTACTTGCCTATAGCGGGCCAGGATATTACCCTGAATGGATTGATTGAAGGTGAATGGGGATCTCTTAAATATGGTGATGAAAACAAATAGAATTGTACTGTCTCAATTGAAGAGAAATAAATTAACGAGACGAACAAGTTACTTTCTTACCTGGTAACGTTCTTTCGATGGGATGGTCTGACGACGTATTCCATATCTATGGCAGGTAATGTCCACAGGTGTGCATCTTTGGAAAATCTTTGGCATCTGCAACCTGCGTCGATGCGCCGTCCCCGAGGACCTCCCCCGACGTCACCCGATGTGATGAGTAGGACGCACGACGCCCATAGCCTCAGTTATAATTTTTTCCCCAGAAAGTGTCCAGCCAGTTTTTTGCCAGTCAGACAGACAAGGCCTTGCGGAACGCAAGCTGCAATCGCAAAAGAAATTCTGCAGTGGGGAAGGCGGGGAGGGAGCGATATGGAATACATTGTCAGACCATCTCATCGAAAGAACGTTACCAGGTAAGAAAGTAACTTGTTCTTCGAGGTGATTGGGTCCTCTGACGTATTCCATATCTATGACAGACTCCCAAAGCAGTACCAAGCAAGGAGGTGGGAAAGAATTTAGAATACAAATTTAGCATGCGCAATCAAATTGCGGAATAGAGAACTGCCTTGCCAAAGGCCAGCTCTTGCCCTCTGATGGAATCAAGGGAATAGTGACATACAAAAGTATGTACTTAAGCCCAGGTGGCTGCATCACAGATGTGACGAATAGGAACGCCCCTCTGCAGGGCAGTAGACGCAGCCACTCCTCTGGTAGAATGGGCCCGCAAGCCAGCCGGAGGGTCCTTACCCGCCAAGCGGTAACACTCGGAGATAGCTAAAATAATCCAACGAGACAAAGTCTGTTTCGTCACAGCTTGTCCCAAACGCTTTCCAGCGTAACCAATGAAAAGTTTATCGTCCACTCTGACCCGGGACATGCGTGAAATATAAAAGCTCAACGCTCTCCTAATATCAAGCCTATGGAGCCTCTCCTCTTCCTTACCAGGATGTGGAGGAGGATAGAAAGCCGGAAGAACAACCTTCTGACTCAAATGAAATTCAGAAACCACCTTCGGAAGAAAAGGACGAACTAAGGACAACCCTGTCCTTATGAAAAACAGTGAAGGGTGGCTTAACTGAAAGTGCCTGTAACACTCTGCGAGCGGAAGTAACCGCAACCAAAAGCACAGTTTTCAGAGTCAACAGCCTCAAAGGGCAAGAATGTAAAGGCTCAAACGGAGCACCCATAAGAAACTTAAGAACAAGGTTCAAATCCCAACCTGGCACCAAAAAAGGTGACGGAGGGAACACATTAGTGAGCCCTTTCAAAAACTGCGAAATTAAAGGAATCTTAAAATAGGAACACTCTTCAGACGAGCGCTTAAATATGGACAGCGCCGGCAGGTAACCTTTAATGGTCCCCACTTGCAAGCCCCTGTGGGTCAAAGAAAGCAAAAAAGACAGAACCATGGGAATGTCACATTCAAAAGGATCCACATTCTGAACTCTGCACCAGTAGCAGAACTTTCTCCAACGGCAACAGTACGGAAACTTTGTTGCCGGCCGCCTGGCCGAGAGCAACACCTCCATCATGTTTTCAGGGAGGTCCCAATCCTTATACCTCAACCTTTCAGAAGCCAAGCGTGAAGATTGAGGGAACTGACCTCTGGATGGAGAACCTGACCCCCCCCCCCCCCCTCCCGTGAGAGCAGATTTTCTTGGTAGGGAAGACGACGTGGAGGGCAGATGGACAAGTCTAGAAGGTCCAGGTACCACGTCCTCCGGGCCCACGCCGGAGCAATGAGGATCATCCGGGAACCAAACCTCTGCAGCACTTGCGGGATGACGGGGACTGGAGGAAACGCGTACAGCAGTGGGACTCACCACTCCACCACGAACGGGTCTCCTAAGGCTCCTTTTTCCCGCGAGCAAAACCTTTTGCACTTCCGGTTGACACTGGAGGCGAAGAGATCCACTTGAGGGGTCCCACAAAGGGCGAAGATCTCCAGGAGAATCTCCTGAGCCAGCTCCCACTCGTGAGAGATCGTGCTCTGCCTGCTCAGAGCGTCCGCCGTCTCGTTGTCTCCGGCCAGATGAACCGCCGAGATCGAAACTTCCTGCTGGATGGCCCAGAACTCGAGCTGCATCGCCTCCCTGCACAGCGGAAGTGACCCTGCCCCCCCCCCCCCTTTTTTGTTGAGGTAGTGCATGGCCACCGTGTTGTCCGTTAGAATCAGGACACTCTGACACTCTTTCCGCGCACAGTCGGCAGAAAAGCCTTCAGGGCTAGCCTGACGGCCCTCAGCTCTAACAGATGGATATGGAGTCTGGACTCCGACGGAGACCAACGACTGCCGACTGTCAACTCGTTGGCATAAGCTCCCCATCCCGTGAGGGATGCATCCGTCACGATCGTCACCTCCGGCGAGGGCAGCCAAAATGGGGCCGCCTTCATCAGATTGCCCTTGACGGCCCACCACAGAAGGTCCCGGGCTACCGAGGGCGGCACCTGAACAGGGTCCGACAGCCTGCCGGAGGACTGAGACCACTGGAGCTTGAGTGCCCACTGCAAAGATCTCATCCGCAGATGAGCCTCTGGCACCAGAAGAATGCAGGATGCCATGAGGCCGAGCAGTCTCAAGAATTTGGACGCTGGGAGATTCTGGGCAAGCTGAACTTGTGCACCATCTGCTGAATGTGAAGAGCCCTCACCTGAGGAGGAAAACACTGCCCCAGGGACGTGTCGAGCACTGCTCCGATGTACTGGAGCCGCTGCGTTGGTGTCAAATGGGACTTCTTTAAATTGAAGGAGAAGCCCAGCCTGTGAAGGGAGTGGCAGGTGACGGACAGATGATCCAGGACTTGCTCGGGAGAGCTCCCCCTGATCAACCAGTCATCCAGGTAGGGGTAGACGTGAATCCCCCCTTTCCTGAGATGCGCTGCCACCACCACCATGAGCTGGGTGAAAACCCTCGGGGCGGAGGTTAATCCGAACGGCAGGACCCGAAACTGAAAGTGCGAGTCGCCAACCGCGAACCTCAGGTACTTCTTGTGCTTGGGTTGGATCGGCACATGGAAGTAAGCATCCTTGAGGTCGAGAGACACCAACCAGTCCTGAAATTGAAGGGCCTGGAGGACTAAAGAGTCACCATCTTGTCCTTCCTGAGGAGTTTGTTCAAACCGCGCAAGTCCAGGATAGGTCTCAATCCCCAGTCTTTCTTCTAAGTAAAAAAATAAGGGGGAATACCATCCCTTGTTCCTCTCCGCTACAGGCACCAGTTCTATGGCGCCTTTCTCCAGCAGGGCTTGAATTTCCTGCGCAAGGAGCGGATCCGGACACTTCAAAGAGGTTCCCTGGTGGATTTTCGTGAGGCCTCTGCCGAAAAGGAAGACAGTAGCCGTGGGTTATGATCCCCTAGGACGAAAAGGCAGAGGTTGATGAACTGCAGCACCCAACGACTTCGCTGCAGCTTTGGAGGTCTGCAACCTCTCAAGGCTCTAGTCAGCCTTGCTGCCAAAAAGGTGTTCACCGTGACAAGGCATGTTTAGGAGCCGGGACTGCACATCAGGAGCGAACCCAGACTTCCGCAACCACGCAAACCTGCGCATTACGGTGCTCGCCGCCATGGATCGGCTGACACAATCCGCCAAGTCCAAACCCGACTGAACGGCCTCACACATAGCATCCCTGCCATCCTGAACCAAAGCAAGGAAGCCATCCCGTTCGTCCCCTTCGGGAATATGATCAGCCACTAATGCAACACAGTTCCACACAGTGTGTGTGTGGAACGAGACAAGGCACATATGGAGTTGGCCGCCTGAAGCGCCATACCCCCCCGAAGAAAACACTTTCTTCGCCCAGCCGTCAAAACGTTTGTCGTCCCTATCCAGAGGGATGGTAGGATACAACGCCTGCTTTGCCGGGGCCGTAGCCGCCTGCACCACCAAACGCTCCGGGGTGGGGTGCCTAGGGTCGCTACTGGCTGGATGGTATTTTCGCGACAAAGACTTGCCCACTGCCGGGAGACTCTCCGGAGGAGTCCAAGCTGCCGCCACCCTTCTCTGGAGAGCCATATGAAAAGGCAAAACCGGGTCAGTGGGTGGACCGAGATCAAGGATGTCCGTGAGATCATCCTGAACGAACTCCCCTGGGGGAGCTGACCAACCCAAGTACTCGGTAACCCGAGACATAAGGCACCGATATGAAGAATCGGCATGAGTGCTAGGCTCCGGCCGACAAAACTCCACCTCCGGAGAGGTGTCCAGTCCACTGGCATCATGCAGCGACTGCCTCAGGTCATCAAACTGGCTATGGCCCGAGATAAGGTCATCTGGAACCGTAACCAGAACCAGGCCGCCATCAGAGCCTTCATCACCCTCTGAAATGTACTCCAGGCGGGGAGAGGAAGACCTCTGTGGACCAAAGCAGTGCCGGACCTTAGCCATAGCTTTCTAGGGGCAAACCCCGTGCCACAGGGCCCCTCCGACACCACCGCCTTGAAAGACGTCGAGGGCGCCGAACGAGTCGGCGTCGAGCGAATCGGCGTCGACGTCAGCTGCAGCGCCGCCAGCATCAGCGACGTCGATACAGTCCTCGAAGCCAGAGCTCCGAGCGTGTCTCTCGACAACCTAGGTGCCGACAGCGTCGACGACCCCCTCTGAGGCAAAGCCTCGAGAGAAATCGTCGACGACCTCGGCGCCACATTCCTCCGGTGTCACCTGCATGGAGGGATAAGCGACCCGCCGACGGGCGGAGTCCTCGTCCTCGGACGAGGACGGGGAAGGCGACCTATGTCGGCGCTTCCTGGAATGCCTCGATGAGGCGGAGGAGTGGCGAGACCGACTCCTGGAAGGAGACCCACTGGACTTCCGACGATGACGCAGAGATTCGCCCCTCGAGTCATCCGTTGAAAGCCCTGCAGACCTCGACTTGTGGGGCTTAGACACCCGGCCTACCGACAGCTTCTTCTTGCGTTCCCGCAAGGCCTTTGCTGTAAGCGACTGGCAGTCGACACAGTCGTCCGTATCGTGGACCTCCCTGAGGCACCAGAGGCAGGCGTTGTGCGAGTCCATGACCGACATCTTGGACCCACAGTCCCCGCAGTTCTTGAAGCCCGGACGCGGGGTTGAATATGAGAAAGACATCGCCACGAACAGGTCTTCACAACAAAACGAACCAAGAATTGAAAACAGCAAACCGCGATTCACGAAGTTTACACGTTCGCAGAAAACTGAGGCTATGGGCGTCGTGCATCCTACTTATCACATCGGGTGCCGTCGGAGGAGGTCCTCGGGGATGGCGAATCGACGTAATCAGCGCAGGACGCAGACGCCAAAGATTTTCCGAAGCAGCACAGCTGTGGACATTACCTGTCATAGATGTGGAATACGTCTGAGGACCCAATCCCCTCGAAAAAAACTTGACTGCCAGATACAAGGAAAGAAAATGTCATTGAAGATGGACATAAATAATATCAAAAATGTGAATATTCACAAATTTGAAAAAATGCTGTAAATTAAAAATTGGATCAGGGGGCAAACGAGCTATATACAGAACGTGAATTGGAAAATGATCCCGTCCTTATACCGTACCCACGATTCTAAAATCTTTTGGTATCTTTACATGCAACACCTCACTGAGGAAATTGACTCTGATGTCAATTCCATATCATTGGACATATGGGTTAAGTATATTAATGATCAGTATTTTGTAGAAAATGTGCCTATTGTTAGGCAAGAAATAGGGTCGACTGGAGAGGACAGAATCTTTCCATTCAATTTGCAGGACATCTTGGCAATTAAGATGAAACCATCAAGGGCCCCTGGCCCGGATAAATTAGCCAATATTGTTACGAAACGTAACCCTTTGAAATGGGCCAAGATATTATTACACTTGTTTACACAACTTTGGAAAAGTGGAGAAATTCCAGCTAGCTGGAGAGAAGCTCTATTTATCCCCATTTTAACGAGGCAATAGAAATTGTCCTAACAACTATTGATTACTTACGATGGCGGACTCCAGCTGCAAGATCTTCAGTTCTCTTTTGCTCACTATAATTAATAGTTGGATCAAAGACAACAAGCTATTACCCCCTACCAAACAGGTTTTAGAGCAGACTTTAGTACCCTAGAAACTAGTAAAAATAAGGATGCAAGGCTCTATGTCAGTTTTAATAGACTTCTCCAGAGCCTTTGACTGTGTCAATAGGGATAGGCTATGTAGTAAGTTAGTCGGATGGAATATAAATCCATTGGTATTACACCTTCTGAGGGAAATGTACAAAGACACATCCGTTACTATCTGCCTTACCCAGTTCCACTAATTTGGGTTTAAGACAAGGATGTGCCACCTCTCCTGTGTTGTACTATTTATATGTAGCGGATATGGGGGGGAAGGATTTGATAAAAATAAGTTCCCACCAAAGATGGAGGGGCGTCACATCACCTGGTTGTCCTATGCAGATGATAGTGTTGATGTACAGGACGCCGGTAGGTCTGCACAGGTCACTGGACGAACTTCAAAGATATGCTGCAGACAACAATTTAAAGATAAATGACGGGAAAACAAAAATAATGATCTTTGGGGGAAGTAATGGCAAGCACAAGAAGCCAAAATATTAATGGAAAATTGACACAGATTATTGAAATTGTAGAGGCATACCCATACTTTGGCATGCCCATTTATGAAAAACTTACCCTCAAATATTATGAGCTGACAGCAAACAGTCTCTAGGAAATGGAATGTGATTAGATCATACATTACTACTAAGGGTGGTTATCCAGTTGAAGGCCTACTAGAAATCTATAAGAGCTGTATTGTACCAGGTGCCTTGTACGCCATGGACTCTTTAACATCTAGATTCTTGGGGGACCTGGATAAAAAAGCACGAAAATTGTGGAGACCTGCACTGAGACTACCCAGATCCACCCCTATCACTGCAATCAGATGTAAATTGAGCCTTACTTCTCTCACCACATTATGGAAAATTAATTGCTGTAAGCTCTACATATGAATGCTTTCACTAAAGGAAGATGGCTTGTTGAAATTAGTGGGAAGTTATATGACTAAGACGAATAATAGTAATTGTTTTATTAAAGACTTACTACACACTTCAATTAACTTCCTAAAAGATATCAATCTGAAGCTACCTAAAGAAATTGATGATAGAGGCCATCTTTTTAAAACCTTGAAAAGGAAAGCAATACAGTGGGACATGTGCAATAACCTGGATTCCCTGGGAAACAAGAAACAGTTTATGGAACATAGATTACAAGGATTAGAAGCCTCTAGACACAGAAGTTATGTTTTGCAAGTTGTAAATATGGAATTCTCCACGTTCATTATGTGAACATTTAATCTTTTGCCATGTTTGGAGTATGTGGGAGGCTGAACAGGCATTCCAAGAGAGAAAAGTCTGTAGGTTGCGTAAAGATAATATCAGACAACTGTTGACGAATCGCGTACAATTAACAGTTATATTATAGGGGGTACAAGGATTTGACTTGGGATCCAAGGATGATTGAAACGGGTCAGTTCTGGTCAAGTATATGGCTTCTTCTCCGATTTATGCTGGTGCGGCCTATTTCATATGGAAAGAGATTGTTAGGAGATGGGAGGCTGTAACTGCTACTTGAATTGCTACACATGAATACCTAGCTATGTAAAAGACTTAGATGCTGGATCAGTTTTGAATTTATCTATTTTTAGTGCTGGAATGCCTCAATGCATTTTAATGTCTCTCAATGTCTTTTAATGCCTTCATTGCTCTAGGTTCAGTATATTGGTATGAGATTGATTTACAGGTTATTTACGATGAATTTGCATAAAAACTGCACAAAATTGTTTTAGCTTGTTTCATATGGTATATATGGTTTAAATTCTAATGTATCGTTATAAAATGAATTTGTATAAGTGTTTAAGGTTTTAATTAACCAATTACACCATAAATAAATAAAAAATAACTTGGGTGGTAAGTCACTGAGAAGGTTAGAGAGCTGGGTGGAATGTGGAGATGAGGGATACTTGATGGCTGGAGGCTACAATTTACTAGCCTTAAACCAATAAAAAGGTAACTGATTACCTGCACATCTGAACTGGCTTTTTTAAATTTTTGCCACACTAGAGGTCACCATTCAGCACCTATGAGCTTATTACTAGTACATCAGAAATAACTGGAGGATTTTACTTTTGATGGTGGGGTAGACTCATTACTATTACTGTACTACTAGGTTTTTCAGCATTAGGCACATGAAGTGATTCATTGGTGTTATGCCCTTGCAACCAATTTGAGTAAACCGTAAAATATGTACTAGTTCAGGTAAACTTAAAACCTGGATCGGACAATCCTTTTCAAGCACTTCATAAGGGACAACAGGTAAAAATGCAACAGTATGTTAAAGTTCACAGGTGAAGAATCAGACTGCAACAAGATGTATACTCGGTTAAGTCTTGGTAAAGTAAAAGCTGTAGTTTGCAACTCCCACAATTTGGGTATTTTTGATTTTTACAATACTCCAAGTATCCCTGTTGAGCTTTGTAGGTTTGCTTAGGATTTTTCAAACCGATTTGTAGCTCAGTTATAAAAAACATTTTTAATTTGCTAGTGTTCAGTCTTTCAGAAAGTCACTAGGTGGTTGATGCTGTAATTACTCAAATTTCAATAGAATACTAGCGATTTAATATTACATTCAAATAGTGAGACATCGACAAAGAAGTCCTCAAACACAGCACCCCAGCATAACACTTTCAGCATTTAATTAACCTAGACCTACACACAAGAATAGTACCAAAGTGTTTTAAATCAGCATAGATCAAAACACTGATGATAAACGAAACAAAAAATGCAGACGATCCCAGCAACTACAGACCTATATCCAACCTGCCCTACCCGGTGAAAATACTGGAGAAATTATAAGTTAATCACCGTAGGGACTAATGTACTAGGTCCATAGTCCCCTTTCCGCCACACTGTATGGGTGTCCCTTCCAAGGGACGGGAGACTGAACCGTTCACCAGAAAAAACCTTCCCCCTATAAATTTAGAGGCGCAGCCCAGGGAGCATGCGCTGCCCTGACTCCGCCCTCCAGCGCCACACCTCAGTCCCCATTGACACGTCGACAATAGTTTTAACATTGCCTAATGACCAGTATAATTAGGGGAGCGGTAGGTGGGACATATGGAGGAAAGGGGACTATGGACTAAGAGTATGTTAGTCACTACAGTGATTAACTTATAATTACTCTTACATCCCGTCCCCTTTCCTCCATACTGTAATGGCGATTACAACTAGAGGAGACCCTCCTTAAGCAAATCGGTTCCGGAGAACCGCCTGTCCGAAGGCCGCATCAGATCTAGAGCCAGCATCCAAACAGTAATGTTTGAAGAAAGCCGAGGGAGAGGCCCAAATGGCCGCCCTGCTTATGACTTGCCAAGGGACATGGCACTGGAATGCGATGGCCTTTGCCTTGGCCCGGACTGCGTGGGCATGCATGTTGGTCTGAAGCGGCTTGTGCTGGCCCTCGTACGCTTCTTTGATGGCAGAGACCATCCAGCGGGATACGGAAGCCTTAGAGGCCCGATAGCCTGGTCTTGAGCCTCCGAAAGTGACAGAGCATCGGATTTGCAGAAGCCCTTGGTCCTGTCCAAGTAGAATTTCAGGGGACGCCTGACATCCAAGCAGTGCAGCACTCTGTTTCATCCTTGGGATCAGGAAAAAACGTAGGAAGGAATAGTTCCTTGTTCAAGTGGAAAGCAGAGTGAACCATGGGCAGAAATGCCGGGTGCGTCCGCAAGACTACCTTGTCCTTGTGAAAGGTGGTCTATGGCTCAGAGGCGACGAGCGCCTCTATCTCGCAGACTCTACGAGCCGAGGTAAGGCCATCTTGATGGTGACCAGCCCAATGTCCACAGATGCCATTGGCTCGAATGGTTTGTGCGCCAGTGCCCCCAAGACTGTTAAGGTCCCACACCAGGTGCTGTCTCTTGACAGGAGGGTAGAGCCAAACAAGACCTGTCACATGTTTGACGATGGGGTTGGAAGAAGAGAAAATGCCCTCCTCAGAGTTCCTGTACGCTCCAATGGCTGCCAGGTATGTGCGGCAGGTGTCCACCTGCGCGGCTGAATGAGCGAGGTGCACCGAAAATGAGAGCATGTCATCCAGTGTGCACGCCAAGTGGTCGGTTCCCTTGGAGTCTGCCCAGTGGCAGAATCTGGTCCATTTGCTTTTGTACTGGGCCCTGGTAGCTTTGCTCCTGGCGCCCTGTATGATCTCCAGATTGGCCTGTGAGAGGCTGCTCAGGTACCATGCTGTGAGTGCTAGTTTCCCTTGTGCAGGGTGGATGACGCTTCTCCCCCTCCCCTGTTGTGCCAGAAGATGTGCTGGGCCCGTCAGGAGGTGAATCTGGGGCACCTCCGAGAGGCTGAGTAGCTGAGAAAAACACGGCCTGGCCGGCCACCTGGGGCTATTAGAATGAGGAGTCGTCGGCGAGATTCTGATTTTGCAAATTAGCCTGTGGATCATGGGAGTGAGCGGAAAGGCATAGGCTTTCATGCCGGTCCACTGGAGGTAAAACGCGTCGCCCAGAGCGCCGATGCCCTCCCCTTGCCAGGATGCGAACTGGGGACACTTCTTGTTGTGCCAGGTGGCAAAGAACCACGCGGGGGTGACCCCCACCTGTTGAAGATCTCCTGGATAACAAGGTCATTTAGCTGCCACTCAATTGTCTGCTCCCAGCCTGCTGAGCCTGTCTGCTTCCAAGTTGGAATCCCCCTGGAGGTGGACTGCTGTGAGGTAAATGTTGCTTTCCAGAGCCCACTCCCACATGCTGATCGCAAGTCTGCACAGAGGAGGGGATCTGGTGCCTCCGTGCTTGAGGAAGTACATGCTGGTTAAGTTGTTGGTCTGGATGCGGACAACCTTGCTTCTGAGAAGTGGTAGAAATGCTCTTAGCGCTAGCCAGATGGCATTCAGCTCCAACCAATTGATGTGGCATTCCTGCTCCTGTCAAGTCCAGGTGCCGTGGACCGAGAGATCGTCCAGGATGGCTCAACAGCCCTCGAGCGAGGAGTTTGTGGTGACGGTGGCCTGTGGAGAGGGCGGCCGAAAGGGCTTGCCCCTCCGTAGGTTGCAGTCCCTGGACCAATAGGTTAGGTCCAGGTGGAGAGATGGATGAACGTTGATCTCGGACTGAGAGCTACGCTCCCGATCCCATGAGGCCGCGAAATGCAGCTGAATCCTCCTCATCCTTAGTCTTGTGTGCGGCACGGCTAATAGGACCGCTGCCAGTATACCCAGGAGAAGTTACCACCATGCCGAGGTTACCTCTCTGAGGAAGTGGGCAGTGGCCCTCTTGATGGCTGAGATATTGTCCTCCAACGGGAAAACCTTCTCAGAGCATGTGTCCCAGATGAGGCCCAGGAATGTCTGTCTGTGTGGGATGCAGCTGTGACTTCTTGAGATTGAGCGAGAAGACCAGATCGTGCAGTGTGTTCATAAGGGCATGGGAAGAATGGAGAACCGCTTCCAGAGATGTAGCCCTGACGAGCCAGTCGTCGAGGTATGGGTAGATATGGAGGCCCTGCGCTCTGAGGAGGACCGCCGCGGCATTCATGAGTCTGGTAAAGACCCTGGGGGCCGAGCTGAGGCCAAAAGGAGCGACCTTGTATTGAAAATGGTAGCCCACGATCCTGAACCGTAGCAAAGAACGATGGGGCTGCCAAAGCGGGACATGTAGGTACGCGGCCTTCAGATCCAGGGAGCGCATCCAGTCTCCCTTGTCCAATGACTCCGCTATAAAAGCTTGCGTAACCATCTTGAATTTTTGCAGGGGTAAGGAGAGGTTGAGGCTGGAAAGGTCCAGCACAACTCTCAGGCCCACCTCTTTCTTCTGAATGGTGAAAATCCTGTAGTAAAAGCCAAAGCCTTGCAGGGAGGCTGGGACTTCCTTCACTGCCTGGCCCTCTAAGAACGACCGGATCTGCCAAAAGAGTTGCTGTCCCAACCTGTGGGATTAGAGGGTAGGAGGGAAGAGAGGCTGGCATAGGAAGGCGGTACCCCGTGGATACTACAGAGAGGATCCACGGGTCCGCAAACTTCTGGCACCAGAAATGTGCATGAGAGCAAGCCTGCCCCCCACCAGAGACACGTGGACCCGAAGGGGCGTGCCATGTTTTCTTTCCCTCTGAGGCGGTCGCTGAGGAGGGGAACTGGAAAAAGCCCTTATCCCCTCGTCCGCTTTTTGTTGCTTTTGCCGGCTTTGAGACGGCGAGCGGTCCCGCTGCCTGGATCTGCGTTCCTGGAAGCCGCGGAACACTCCATACGTACAACCCCTCTCCAAGCGCTGCTGAGATTGGGTGTATGATTTGGGTGTGGTCTTTGTAGGGATGGATAAAGAATTTGCAGTTTCAGAGTTTTTCTTCTTGTCCAGCTCCTAGTCCATAGAGGAGTGGAAGAGGTCCCCCCTCCACCCCCTCGAATGTGAGATCTAGTTGCCCGGAGCCAGGCTGTTCTTCTCATGTCCGTGGCAATACAGATGGCACAGCCTGGAGGCATCAATATGAGCCACTGTGGATTCCATGAAGTTCTTGAGATCCTCTGGAGGCGACCTCTGGAAGAGCTCCCGCCACCTGGCTAGTGTGTTCTTCAGCGCCTTCAAGGACAGCGAGTCACACGCCGATCATGATTGCCAACCGTGGTCTGGGCTAAGGCAACGTAGGCAGAGGGTGTGGGGGTCTGAAGTTGGGAAGGGCCCATTGCAGGATGGACACCAGCTGAACCCCATAGAAGTCGACATGCGCCGGGGAGGAGCGCGACGCCTGAGGTCCTAGTTCCTGAATGCTAAACAAGGTAAAAAAGACAGAAAATAAGTATCTGCCCGCGCGTGAAATTACATGGCCGAAGCCAAACCCAGGAGCGCTGTTGAATTCGGCCCGTTTCCGTCGATGCGGAAAAGGGAACTGAGGTGTGGCGGCAGAGGGCGGAGTCAAGGCAGTGCATGCTCCCTCGGCCGCACCCCTGCAAGCCTCTAAATTTAAAGGGGAAGAAGGTTCTTTTTTGGTGAAAAAGGTTCCGTTTCCCGTCCATTGGAAGGGACGCCCATACAGTATGGAGGAAAGGGGACGAACGCAAGAGTAGCATGTATACAAAATCTTCAATCAGCAATTGTATCCATATGGGATGACCGAAAAATAAATCTGCCCTCATACTAATGAGCATTTGACACAATAATACACACAATAGGAAGACTTTTGGAATGTGTCATAAAAGGCAGCCTTAAAATGGTTCAAATCCTTCCTCACCGATGGAACCGAAAGGATTTGCATACCACATGACACTCCCACAATATCTCCTGCGGAGTGCCACAAGGCTCCACCCCCCCCTTTTCCCCATTGATGAAAATCTTTCAACCTCACTGACTGACCACCTACAACTATGCAGACAACTACTCATCGTCAAGTTAGCCATGAACCAAGACCCAAACATCCTCAACAATTGTCACACAGACATACAACCGATGAGTCCATGAACAACCACAAATTGAACCCGACCAAAACAGAAAAGATTATCTCACCCCCGCCAGAGGGCAACTCACAAACGGACTGGCCACCAGGCATGGGAACCAAACCTGAGACTTACTAGGAATGCTCATGGACAACGTACTCTCTGGAACCACAAATCAAAGCTATCACTAAGAAATGTTTTTACCTCCCGAGATTTGTCAAACAGAACCCTTGCCATCATTTCCCGGATATTGACAAGTATCGACTATGCAAACAGCCTCACCAAAAAACGTAAATGCATCCAGAACACTGCAGCAAGGATACTGCTGAGATTAAACAGAAGATACTATATCACACCAGCTCAGAAAAGCCTAAATTGGCTCCCAGTAAAAGTTAAAAAAGAATTCCACCCAAAAGCACTAATGGAGTAGCCAATGAGTTGCAATTGGAAGAACTTGTGTAAGCAGCTAGTGCTCTGAGCTTAGAGAGGCAGCCAGTCTACTGCAGCCAGAAGACTTGAGGGTACAACTGAGTTGCATCTGGATATGTTTTGAGGACATAATTGGAAAAACTTTGAATAACCAACGTACTAACCACCCTGCTCCTCCGTGACATACTTCACCACTATTATGCACGGCTATGGGCTAGCCAAACCACACAAACACCAAACGTAGATAACATCAGCATGCAACTAAATCACAGACACTGGACCTTACCCTTACAGCCACAAGTCATTGCATACAACCACAAACACCAGCCATACTACACATGAAACACAAACACACCAAAATAACATTCTCCTGAATACAACAATCAACCACGACACTGGACCTTCTTACAGATACAAGCCAGTGCGCACGATTAAACTACCAGCCAAACCGCACATTATACACACCGAACATAACATTAGTACATAACAAGGCATGGAGTATTATTCCTTACGGATACAACAAGCTAGTGCTCACAACCAACTTGCCTGCAAGTCAACGCACAGGCTCCAGTTTCTCCTGGTTCTAAACCTATCCTATCCTTCTACCCTCAATGGCACACCCCGCCCTCTTTCTTGCAGAGCCACGTGAGCACCTGGAGACCAAGCCAGCGGTAACTGTGCACTATAAGATAACATTACATTTAAACAGTGAGATAAAGTCATACATTATTGAAAATAGTGGTGGATTTACGAGTTGAAGGCACCTTTTAAAAAGGCAGCATCAAGAATGGAGAATTATACTGGTCTGCCAATACTGTAGTGCTAAACCAGCTATACCTGGGTGTGCCCAATATAGCCCTGCTTTATTTTTTTAATGAGCCGGGCCTGGATCAATGGGCACACCTTTTCCCCAGGCTGCGAATAAACCCCAGACCAGATTGACAGGAAGGGGCGCTAGACAACCTGAAATGGCCCATTTCGGATCTGAAAAAGGTTAATCCAGCGATTTCTTACCTTACTCCAATTATTCTAACCGACACCAAGGGGGATGTTTAAGGCATTTCCAATGAGGACCACTTTTTATTTTAAACCAAAAAAATAATTTAACCATCTATAACGAACATACCCATGGCATGATCTGCCTCTAATGGTTCTGCTCCATCAGCCCACGCTCCCTGAGAGGAGTCAATGGTAGGCCCTTTGGATGGAACAGAGCCTGGACCCCCTGCCACCTGCATGGCAGCACCCATGCAAGCCCTTAGCAGTAAAGCCACATTCAGATTGTATGCGAACATGTATTAGCAACTAGCCACTACCAATCCATTTTGCCTTCAGAAGTAAAGTCACATTTAAATTGTCTGTATAGCTTCTCTGACTCTGCCTGCATACTCATGCACAAAGAGCTATGTTAGTCATCTGAGACTGTCTAATGCCACGTATACTGAAATTTGAAACTAGATGTAACTATTAGCTGTGATTAGGCCCAGGTGCCCCCCACGCATTGTCTACTGTTGCTATGTTAGCTGTGATTAGGCCAAGGTGCCGCCCATGCATTGCCTACTGTTGCTGTGTTAGCTGTGATTAGGCCCAGGTGCACCCCATGCACTGCCTACTGCTGCTGTTCCCTCATTGCTAACCCAACATACACGCCATTATGATGGTCCAGAATTTTTCCTCTGACTATATTTACCTTGCATTATGCCTCACCTTTAAACGGTCAGCATTATTGAGACTACTACCACACTATTACTACACCCCTACTGCTACCCTGCACGCCCACCTCTTCTTCTCCTGTGTCTCACAACATATACCTAACATGCCCCCCCCCTCCCACCTCGCAAGAGCTATGTCTCTATGGCAACTCAGTGGCTGGCATAGGGTGTTGCTGCTGTGTGCAGTCTATGGTCGACACTCCTGCTAACCCTTACCTCAACTCACCATCCCTCTGGCTTGAACACTTTGCCATGAAGCCCACTCCTAACCAACCTTGCTCTGTGTCCGCCAGAAATCTTAGATTGGGAGCTAGACTCTCCCATTTTTCCTACCGCCCCACCAACACCTACACCTACCTGCCAACCAAACCATCTTGCACACCAGGCCCATAGCCTCTGCCTATCCCGACCCATACTGGACATTACACCTGACACGAGTACCTTACCGCACAGCCTCACTACTGATCTTGAGGCTGCCCTGATCAACACTAGGTCACTCACGGCTCATGCACTCGACATGGCTGATCTTATAACCACCCACGACCTGGACTTTATAGCCGTTACTGAAACCTGGATCCATGCAGCCTCAGGACCTCTGCTATCCTTAGCAATTCCCGAAGGATACACGATCATCAGATGTGACCGTAACAAGGACCAAACTAAAGGAGGCGGTGTCGCCACCATCCACAAAACTTCAATTAACCTCTGCATCACCACCCCTTGCCTAATTACCTCAGCAGAGCTACTCACAGCCAAGCTAGCCATTACCCCCAACCGGACCATCACACTCCACATCATATATAGACCGCCTGGCCCACTATCATCGTTTGCTGAGGACCTCTCCCACATCCTCACTGACAACACAGTCCAAGTCTCAAATCATAGTATTAGGTGACTTCAATCTAAGCTACCTAGACTCAACGACGCCTCCGTCCAGGACATCAACAACCTTCTACTTAACCTAGGTTTCACACAACAGATCACCCTGCCTACCCATTCCAAGGGCAGAACCCTTGATTGGATAAACTGACACAAATATCAAATCCATTCAACCATGCGCATGGACCGACCACCATCTTATCTTCAGCATCCCAGCAAATATCCATCCCACGCCCAATATAGCGACCGCCACCGCCACTAGAAATAAGAGTAACATAACTTGCGCTAAACTACTCCCACTTATCCTCCCTGCTCTCAACGATCTCTCATCCTCATGCTCTGACCCCCACTGTCTTGGTTGACATACACAAACAAACTATGCTCAAAGCGCTTGATCTTATCGCGCCATCCAAACTAAGAAAACCCAAACCTCGGGCCCACCTCAACTCCTGGTTCACGTCACAAATGAGAAACCTACGCAAGGAAAAAAGGACCCTTGAAGCATGCTGGAAAAGCAATCCAATGGAAGCCAACAAAGCTAGTGTCGCCTTAGCTACTCTTAATTACAAAGAAGCCATACTCACAGCAAAAAAAAGACGTACAATAAACGCATTGAACTTGCCCAATCTAACACCAAGGAGCTATTTAGAATCCTGAAAGAGCTGAATCCCCTACCACTTCTCCCGATACTTGTCCCAAGGACAGCACCTGGTGTGCTAACATACGAAAAGCCCTCCTTGGAAAAATCGTCACCCTCCAAACCAAAATCAATGATAAAAAAATGAGTTTGAAGCCCAGCCTACAACACAAACCACCCCAGGCTATCATCAACCCTAACACTGAATCCTTGAAACCCTTCAGCTTCACACCTCTCTCCATCATTGAAGTACAACACATTATCAATAACCTTAAACCTACCAATTGTCAGGGGGACCCCTGCCCCGCTACCATCATTAAGGAAGCCGCTCATAACTTAGCGCCCTTCATCACCACACTCATTAACTACTCCTTCAGCACGGGGATTGTCCCCGATAACCTCACGGATGCCTGGGTCATACCGCTCCTGAACAAACCCACCCTAGACGCCAACATACCCACTAACCACCGACCGATCACTACGGTCCCTTTCCTCTTAAAAATTCTTGATCGTGCTGCATACCTGCAGATCCAAGATTACCTAGAAACCAATAATCTTCTGGGTCTGAGGCAGTCTGGTTTCCGCCCGTGATACGGCACTGAAACAGCTCTACTTGACCTTAAAACCCAGATCGAAGACCTCAAAGATAAGGGCAAACGGGCCGTTCTACTCCTCTTAGATCTTTCTGCGGCCTTCGATCTGGTTAATCACCAAATCCTATGCCGTCATCTAAAAACTGCCGCCCACTTCTCGGACAAAGCGATAGTCTTCTCCCCTACCGCCACCGCAGAACCTTCCCCAGTCACTTGCGGAGTGCCTCAAGGATCCTGTGTATCGCCGACACTCTACAATGTATTTACAAAACCTCCATTTGACATTTTGGATCTTCTGGGTGTTACGTATACCAACTACGCTGATGACACCCAGATATTTATCCCCATCACAGTTGACCACAAAACCGACTCACTCGCCATCAACGCCATTTATCAAGTTATCCAGGCCTGGATGGCTCAGCACGAACTGTGCTTAAATGACAAGACAGAGCTCATCATCCTTGGCTCCCACCAAAGACTTAAACTTGACCCCTCGTTTAAAGACTTCACCGGTGATGACAACACCATCAAAGTGGCCAAGGACACAAAAACGCTTAGTGTCTACATCGACTCCACTCTCTCCCTAACCAGAGAAACCAACGCAGTATCATCATCAGCTTCATACACTTGCAAGCTCATCACAGCTTGCCACCCCTTCCTCTCACCAGCCAACTGTACCACATTAGCCAGGACCTTGGTCCTATCCAAAATTGATTATTGCAATGCTCTCTATATCTAGGGACTAACAAATGCAATATGAATAAACTTCAAATTATCCAAAATAACGGCATCAGAGCAGCGCTCAATATTCCCAGGAACCTCCACATTTCTGACTGCAGACAAAGCCTTCACTGGCTCTGAGTCTCCCAAAGAGTCTCCCTCAAAGCACTCGCTCACACAAAAGCCTTGCCAATCAAGACCCCAGCTACCTAGCCAGTAGATTTGCGCTACACACCACTGAGAGACCTCTCAGAAGTGCCCAAACCAACCATCTCTCTGTCCCACGCTTCAACTTGCAAAGATCTGGTGGACGCAGCTTCCCAGTCCTAGCAGCCAAGCTGTGGAATTCGCTACCTAATCCACTAAGAGCAGAAACTTTATTCCTGGCCTTCAAGCACAAAGCTTCAGCCTGGTTGTCTGCCCAGGACTTGCTATGACTCCTAACTCATAACGTCTAGGGTCTCTACAACCGCGCCACTCACTGCCATTACCTGCTCTTTCACATATATTTCCTGTATAAATGGCCTTTTATGCATCTCATTCGAATGCCTTATTTTACCATGCCTGTAATTACATGTTGTATAATTTGTATATGTATAATCTATTCTAGTGCTTTATTTTACCATGCCTGTAACTAAATGCGCCTGGTTGCCGTTAGGCCTGGTGCGCTATATAAATAAAATACAAATACACTGTGGAGGTCCAGGAGATGGCCCCAGTGAGTAGCTCCATCCCCTAGACGGCCTGAAACATTCTATGTTACTCACAGTAGTGACTAACGTTTTTCTAGTCCATAGTCCCCTTTCCTCCATACTGTATGGGCGTCCCTCGCTAGGGATGGGAAACTGAACCTTTCAGCAGAAAAATAGTCTTCCCTTTAAATTTAAATGCGCGCAGGGTGTGGCCCTGGGAGCATGCACGCCCCTGACGCCGCCCATCAGTGACACTCAGTCCCCTTTGATGCGTCTTCTATATTACAATTGTCTATTGACAGTTGAAAAGGGGGAGGATGGTGGGACATATGGAGGAAAAGGGGACTATGGACTAGGAGTATGTTAGTCACTACGGTGACTAAATTACTCCTACGTCCTGTCCCCCATTCCTCCATGCTGTATGGGCTATTACAACTGAATGCAGCCCTGGGGAGAAGAGTTGTCTGGCCAAATGCTGCGTCAGATCTGGTGCTGGCATCCAAGCAGTAGTGTTTGCAAAAGGCTGATGGGGAATCCAAAGTAGCTGCCTTGCCGATCGTCTGCCATGAAACGTGTCTTTGGGAGGCCACTACCGTGGCCTTGGCTCTGATGCGTGGGAGTGCATGTTTGCTGGCAAAGACATGTGCTGGCTCTCATACGCTTCCTTGATGGCCCCATCACCGTCCACCTCACTATTGAAGCCTTGGATGCTTGACAGCCTGGTTTTGACCTGCCAAAAGTGATTTACGGACGCTCTTAGTCCTGTCCAGGTAAAATCTTAGAGCATGTCTGACATCCAGACAGTGCAACACCTTTTGTGCCTCGTCCTTTGGATCTGCAGAGAACATTGGAAGCACCATCTCCCAATTCAGGTGAAAAGAGGACAACCTTTGGGAGAAATGACGAATGCATGCTTAACGCCACCTTGTCCCGATGAAATGTGGTACACGGCCTTGAAGCCACTAGCGCCTATCTCACTGATCCTGAAATCATGAGGAAGGAGTACACCATGCCACGCACAGGCAGGTATATTTCTTCCTGTTTTGATTTTGGTTGCAGCAACAGCAGGTCTGTGTGTCTTCTTGGCTGGTAAGTGGTATCCCTGCTCCTAAACAGAAGTGAGGTATCGGCGTGCAGCGCAAGCAGAGGGAATTTCAGCTCAGATTGTTTTTGCAAATTCGGCTGCCAACAAGTCGGATTTATTGTTTATATAAGCGCACTTGCTTGTTTTCACCTTCAAAGGGCAGTGACTATTTGCTGTATTCACGGGCTTGTACCACAGGTTTTCTTTGCATTCCCTGAGCCCCTCCACACTGCGATCACTTCTGTACAGCTTGGTTACCTGCGTCAATACTAAATTTTAGGTGTGCGATCATCCTGCGTTATGTTCTGCTAAGTTAAATATCCAATCTTCCTTGCTCTTGTACAGTCTCTGCTTCTTGCTCCCTTGTAACCCCTTTTTTAGCTCCCACTTTTTTCCCATTCCTATTGTGTTCCTTGTGAGCCTGCACCCTCCTGTTAACTCCCTCCTTGTACCCCAGTTGCTCAGCTTGTTTAAGTGTACCAGACCTGTCCCCTCATAATGGAGCCCTCTATCTCTATTTTCTCTAACTGCATCTCCATCTCCTATCCTTCCCCGCTCACCAAGTATGGCAGGAAGAAACTTAAGATGGACACACTTGGCTCCAACCTAGGCCATCCCATTGCTGACACTTCCGTCAGTGCATCCGGCAGACACTCTCCCAGACATTCTCTGTCGTTCCCTTTCTGACCTTTGGGCTCTAAATATGGTCGTTCTGCTCTCCCCTTACTCTTCCTTATACATCAATGGTGGCACCCGCTGGGAAGTCCTTCCTGCCTTCTCCTCGACCTCCAAGGTCATCCTAAATGTCTATTGCAATGGTACCATCTTGGTACCAACCTAACCTTATTGATAGGCTCCTCCCTCGGCTTAACGCTCCACCTTCCTCCTCACTGACTCCCTTGCCATCTAGAACTGTCCCAACACCTTTGCCTGAACGCCCTTTGGCCCCTCTGCCTTCTCTTCCCTCCATCTCTCTGGCACCTGCACCGCTTACGGTGGGGACCTCTGTCCCCAGCACCCTCACCAATAAGTCTTTCAGAAACGGCAATCTGCTCCACGTTGCCACGCTTAATCCTTGCTCCGCAGTAAAGCACTCTTCCAACATCTGCCACCTCCTGGAACAGCTGGACCATGATGTTCTTGCTCTCACAGAGTCCTGGTTTAAGGACAGCTCTATCACAAGTTTTGACTCCCAGAAGGCTACAAGATTCTCTCTGAACCCAGACCCAACAGACCACAGAGGGAGGGGCAGGGAAGTTGCCCTAATCTTTCCAGAGGGGTTCCCAGTTTCCACAATCGCCACTCAGGCCCATTACTCTTGAATACCTGGTCTCTCTCGGGGTCTCAACTCCTCCCGTTTGGAGATCTCAAAATCCATCTAGATTCTCCTTACTCTTCAGGAGCTTTCCGCAACCTATGCAACTCACTCGCTCTCTCCATTCTACCTTCTGGTCCCACGCATACTGCCGGCCACACCTTGGATGCCCTCATCTCCACAGCCATTCCTCTCACCACCCAAATGTCATGGACTGATTACTCTTCTCTCCTCTCACTTTAAGCTTTCCTCTCCATCACTGGCACACCCTGCACTCCCCCCGACCTTCAAGATCATCCAACCTATGAAAGAAGTGTCAGTGGCTGCCTTTGCCTCCACCTACTCTCCTCCTACTCTTGCGTCTGACTCCCACCCTGATACAGCCCTTTCTAACTTTCACCTTTCTATCTCCAATACCCTCGACATCCTTGCCCCTGTCATGAGGGTCCGACTGAAATCTGCCAAAAAGTATAACTCTTGGTACAACTCTAACATAGCTGATCTTAAATGCAAGTGCAGGGCAGCGGAACAGAAACTGAGATAGTCATCTGCACCCTCCGACAAGCTGGCCTGCTGTCTTCTGCAAAGGCAATATAGACACTGCATCTGGTCCAAGAAAAGAGTCCATATTCAAGCCTGCATCTCTGCGGCATCCACGGCCGAACTTTTCAAAGTCTGTAATAACTGGCCAATCCTACTGCAGCCTCTTCCACTACCGCACCCACCCAGGCCCTTTGCTCGGCCCTGGCTGCACACTTCACCAAAACACAGGACATCCTGTCTTCTCTCTCCTACGCACTCACTCATGCCCCATCAACTCCTGGGTCCCCCCCACCACACGCCTCCTCTCCTCCCTCTCCCATGTCAAACCTGACGTCTCTTGACAAGTCTGGTCTATGAAAGCTTTCTCCAAACAGGCGGAGCCCTGCCCCTCCAAAATCATCAAGGACAAAAATGACTCGCTAGCTCCAGCCTCGGCAGACCTCTGCAACCTCTCCTTCGCCACTGGAGTCTACCCAACTTCTCTCATGCATTCTCTTGTGCACCCTCTGCACAAAAAACCCTCTGCCGATCCTACTATTCCAGTGAACGATCACCTGATCTCCATCACTCCTTTACTAGGCAAACTCCCTGAGAATTTGGCCATCGCTCAGCGTACCCTCCACACAATCTGCTGATTGTCTCCATGACCATCAGTCTGACTTTAGAGCATCCAGAGGCACGGAAACTGCTCATGAACACCTGTGAAGACCTGCTCTCAAACCTGGACTCCCAACTCTCCCTCGGTCCTCCTTCTTGACCACTCTTTCGATACAGTAAACATGCGGATCTCCTGTGCCCGTGAGACCCTGGCCATCACTGATCAAGCCCTGGCATGCTATCTTTTATCTCCAACTGTCCTTCCCAGGTTGAACTTGGTCCCTTTCTCTCTGCTATCACTCTACTTATGGTGTACCCCCGGGATCTAATCTATCCCCCTGGTTTTTCAATGTCTATGTGGCCCCTTTGGCCTACATTATCTCTGCCTTCACCTCCAACTTTGTGTTTTGCGGATGACCGCTCTTTCAGGCTACACGCGGCCTCTTCCTCCTCTTCGCTCATTCCCCCACTGTCCGCAATTCAGTCCTGGTGTGCTGCTAATGACCTCGGCCTTAAATCCAGTAAGAGATCGTCCTCATTGGGACCCCTGCTACAGTTTTCCCAATTTCACTCTGGCCGACCACCCTTGGTCCCGCACCCTGTAGTGAGGCAAAAAAATCTGGGGGTCCTCTTCAACTCTACTCTCCTTCTCCTCTTATCTCGGACAGGACAAAAAAAGTCCTACTACCAGCTGCACCTCTTCGAGGTATTCTACCATTTCTCACCTTCCCCCAGAGGCTCACGGTCTCCAGAGCACTGAATCTCTCCAGAAGGGAAATTAACAGTCTCTTTATCAATCTTTCTACCTCTACTCTTCGACCTCTTCAACCTATCCAGAACAGTACCGCAAGACTTATCCTTTGCCTCAAGCCCAGGGACAGCATCTCTGGTGCTAAAATCCATCCACTGGCTCCCCATGGCTGCAAGGATCAAGTTCAAGTCACTCTGCATAGTCCACATGGTTTTCTGGGGCCCGGGCACCCATTATCTACAACGCTCTCTTCCTAAATACTCTCCATCCAGAGCCCTCTGCTCGGCTTCCTCCAACTCTCTGTGGGTGAGCCTTTTTTACAAACAGCAATTTGGGGGTAGAAGCTTATCCTCTGCAGATGCCTCCCTCTGGAACAGCCTGCCTCTCTCCATCTTGAGACAGACCCCCTTAGTTCTGGAACCTCCTCAAGACATTGCTCTTTCTCTCAACCTCTCCCTTGCTAACCTTTCCCTCCTTCATTCTCATCCCCAACCTGTTTAGTCCGCTCCAGAGCCTCACAGGCTCCCGCCACCAGTCCTGCACTTGCCTACAGGCCTCTGCACTCCTGCCTTGCATTACTGCACTCTGAATATGTTGCAGGAGAGTGGCACCCACTCTGCACTTAAACCTGGCCCCTGCTGGACTGGGCGCCCTTGCCCCCCCCTCCCTTGCACTTCCGTCTGCGCACTTGCAAGACCTTGAATGTACTAGGTTTAGCATGTTAGTCTGTCCTGTCCTCTCCCTCCACTCCCTAGCTGCCTGCATGCATGGGCGCATTGATGACAAACCCTTTCTTTGTCCTGTTTCTTCATCCCCTCCTCGCCCATCCCATTTCTTCCCCCCACACTTTGTCATGCACTTATACTAGTAGAAATGCCCTGGCCTAGTATGCTAGTTATTGCTGTTAGTACATTCGGAATCTTCAAGGCCCAAGAATGACAATATCCCCTGGTTTCCTTCCTGCTTTGAAGCACTTTGTGTATAAGCACTTTACAAATAAACAATTACAATCCTATGCGCTGAGGTAAAACCAACCAGTAGAGCAGTCTTTATAGTAACTAGCTTGATATCCGCCGACGCCATGGGCTCAAAATGCTTGTGGGCCAGTGCGTTCAGGACCACGTTAAGGTCCCAGACAGGATGAGGGCTCTTGACTGGGGGATACAGTCTGGTCAAAGCCGCAAAGTGTTTTTGACCCCCAGATTGGAGGAGAATAGGTTTTCCTGAGTTTCTGTAAGCCCTATGGCCACCAAATAGGTACTACAGGTGTCTACCTGCACCCCTGAATGTGCCATATGTGCAGAAAAAGACTGCACCTGGTCTAGTGTGCATGCCAGTGGGTCTATGCAGTTTGCTTTTGTATGACTCCTGGCAGAGCTACTTCTTGCCCCCTGAATGATAGCCAAGTTGTCCTGTGACAAGTGCAGATGTTTTAGGGGGACATGTTCAGGAACCAGGCTGCTAGGGCCAAGGTCTGCAGAGCAGCGTGGACTACCGTGCCTCCCTGCTGTGGCGATAGGGGGGCTGGTCCCAGTGGAAGGACTGGCGATGACCTGACAACTGGAGGAATTCTGAGAACCAAGGTATGGCTGGCCACTGCTGTACTATTAAGATGAGATAAAGACTGACTGACTTTGCAGATGAACCTGTGAATCAACGGGGTAGGAGGAAATATGTGGGAGGAACATCCAGTCGAAAGATGTTACAGTTGGTAAGTAACTTGTTCTTCGAATGGATTGTGTCCTCCCACGTATTCCTCATCTTTGATAGACTCCCAAAGCAGTAATGTGAACAGGTGGCGGGAGTAAAATTTAGTGACTTCCTAAGAATGCAGAGTGCAACACAGCTTTCCCAAATTTAGTCTGACTAGTGAAGAAATCTAGACAGTAGAATTTGGTGAAAGTATGTGCGGACGACCAGGTGGCAGCCGCACAGATGTCTTTAATTTGAACTCCTCTTTGGAGAGCTGAAGAGGGTGCGATACCCATGGTTGAATGAGCCCTGAGGTGTTGAGGAGGATCTTTTCCTGCCAATTTACAGCACTCTATAATAGTTAGTATTATCCATCTTGAGATGGTCAGTTTCGTGATAAGTAAACCTAGTTTATGTCCTGCATACCCCACAAACAGATCTGCTTGCCTAATCCTTTCAAGTCTGATAATGCAAAAACTCAAGGCACGCCTTGGATCCAGCCTGTGCAATCCCTCTTCCTCTTTCCCTTGGCGAGGATGAGGCTAAAATGAAGGCACGGTTATCTTTTGTGTGATATGAAATTCTGAGACAACCTTTGGGAGAAGTTCAGCTGCACTTGAAGAACTACTTTATCTTCGGGAAAGATGGTACGTGGAGGTTTGCAAGAAAAAGCTTGTAGTTCGCTCACTCTTCTGGCAGACTATAAAGCCACTAGGAAGCCTTTTTAGAGTGAGAAACCTTAATGGACAGGAATGAAGAGGTTCAAATGGAGTGCCCATTAGAATTTTTAAGACTAGGTTTAAATCCCACAGGGAAACCTGAAAAGGAGTTGGGGGAAAGACATTAGTCAACCTTTTCAGAAACTGAATGACTAGGAGGAAAGTTGAAATATGAGGGTTCTTCAGCTGTGCGTTTAAAGATTGATAACGCAGCGAGGTAACCCTTGATTGTGCCACCTTCAAGTCCTGAATTTGCCAAATATAGCAGGAAAGATAACACCATCGGTGTACTACATGAGAAAGGGTCAATATCCTTAACTCTACACCAGCTGCAGAATGTGTTCCAAGGGCAGCGTTAAAGATTTAGTTGCTGGCCTTCTGGCCGAAAGCAACACCTCCATTACGTCATCCAGGAGGTCCCAATCTTTGTATCTCAACCTTTCAGAAACCAAGCATTAAGGTTGAGAGTCCTGATATCTGGGTGGAGAACCTGACCTTCCTCTTGCGAGAGAAGATCCTCTCGATGTGGAAGACTAATCAGTATGACGGATGGACATGTCTAGAAGATCAGGGTACCATGTTCTCCTGGCCCAATCCGGGCAATTAGAATCATGGGTTTCCGGAATCTCCTCAGCCAACTTATTACGTGAGCAATGACGGGTACTGGAGGAAACGCGTACAGAAGTGCAAACTCCCAGCCCACCACAAATGCATCTCCTAGAGCTCATCTCGGGGGAAATTCCCTTGGGCACTATCTTTCGCATTTCCTGTTGACACTCGTTGCAAACAGATCTACCTGAGGGGTTCCCCAAAGGGGGAAGATCTCTTGAAGGAATTCCTGAGCTAGTTCCCAATCTTGGGAGACTGGTCTGCCTGTTCACAGCGTACACTGCCGCGTTCTTCTCTCCAGCTAGGTGAACTGCCGATAGAGAGATTCCTTCTTGAATTCCCCAGAACCAGAGCTGCATTGCCTCTCTGCACATTGGCAGTGACCCTACGCCACCTCTTTTGTTGAGGTAGTACATGGCTACTGTGTTGTCCATTATTAGAACATATTTTTCCCTGTACTGATGGCAGAAAAGCATTCAGTGCTAGTCTGATTGCTCTCAGCTCTAATAGGTTGATGTGTAGTCTGGACTCTGATGGAGACCAATGATCGCTGATGGTTAAGTCGTTGGTATGGGCTCCCCAACATGTGAGTGAAGCGTCCGTGACTACTGTCATCTCCGGCCATGGTTCCCAAAACGGTTCTCCTTTCAAGATGTTCTCCCGACAGGCCCACCACTGAAGGTCTCATGCTACTCTGTTCGGGATTTGTAGGAGATCTGACATCCTTCATGAGATTTGAGACCACTGAGTCCTGAGAGCCCACTGGAGAGATCTCATTCTCAGGCGAGCCTCTAGCACTAGAAAAATAAATAGAAGGCTGGTAGACGCTGGGCATTTTGAAATCTGGTCACCATCTGTAGAATATCTTGAGCCCTCGCCTCAGAGATGTGTCCAGGACTTCTCCAATGAACTGGAGTCTCTGGTGGTATCATCTGTGACTTCTTTAAGTTGAGGGAAAAGCCCAGCTTGTGGAGGAAGTGGCGAACATAATCTAGATGGATCCAAGCTTGTTCCGGGGACACTGCTCTGATCAACCAGTCGCCCAGGTAGGGGTAGACATGAATCCCTTCCCTCCTTTGTCTGGCTGCCACGACCACCATTAACTTGGTGAAGACCCTCTGGCGGAGGTCAGCCCAAATGGCAGAACCCAAAATTGATAATGAGAGCTGCCAATGGCGAACCTCAGGTACTTTCTGTGCTTGAGAAGGATAGGCACATGAAAGTAAGCATCCTGAAGGTCCAGAGATATCAACCAATCCTGAAGCCGGAGGGCCTGAAGGATCCGAGAAAGGGTTACCATGTTGAACGTGTCCTTCCTGAGGAATTTGTTCAATTCTCGGAAGTCCAAGATGGGTCTCAATCCTCAGTCCTTTTTTGGTATTAGGAAGTAAGGGGAGTACCAACCCTTGTTCCTCTCCGCTACAGGTAACTGTTTTATAGCACCTTTCTCTAGCAGGTCTAAAATCTCCTGCATAAGGAGCAGATCTGGAAACTTCAAAGAGTTGCTCCCCGGTGGATGACTCTGGAGTGTGTAGGAAAGGCAGGCAGTAACCCTGGGCAATTGTTTCCAATGCCCAAGCATCTGACATAATAGCCTGCCATTCTGTCTGATGTCGAGTTAACCTGCCTCCTACTGGCGTTTTGTGAGGAGACACCTCAAAGGGGTTTTGGAGCGGCTGACGCAGATGCTGAGGGTAAGGCAGCACCCGCTGATGCAGACTTGGTACCTTTGACCCGTACACCATCAGCAAGTCGTCTCTGGGGCTCTTTGTGCTGGCTGCCCTCTGTCTTTTCCAAATGCAGAGTAAAAACGAACGGGCTTTCCCCTCCAGGACGAATCTGAGAGGCATTTGGAGTTTGACTAATTGCAGCCCCCAAGGGATTTGGCTGCCGCTTTGGAGGTTTGCAATTTCTCCAAATGGTCTGATGCGGTCAGCAGAGTCGAGGCCTGTTTGGAGGGACTGACGCATCGCATCCTTCCCATCCCTGATGATCTTCAAGAATGCATCTCATTCCTCCCCTTCTGGGAGACGGTCAGCCGCTGATGAAGCGCACTCCCAAAGGGTGTGGCTGAATCTTGCTAGCGTGCAAGTGGCGTTAACTGATTTAAGTGCCATACTTTATGCTGAGAAGACCTTTTTGGCCATGGCGTCAAATTTCTTGTTGTCCCTATCTGGTGGTAATGTGGGGTATGCCGATTTACTGCTTGACAAAGTCACAGCCTGTACTACCGAGATCTCTGGGGTCTGATGCTTAGTCAGTACAGAGGATCTGAGGCCAATGTTCTGTACTTTGCTGAGAGCTCTTTGTTTACTGTAATCTCTGTAATGCTGCATGAAAAGGAACAATAGGGTCACATTGAGGTCCTTTATCTAAGATGTCTGTAAAGTTATCTTGTTGGAAAGAGTGTGCAGGTACTGACCACCCCATAAACCCATCATTCTCGCCATAAGAGCTCTATAAGGCATGGCTGCATGCTCCCCAGTTTCTGGTCTGCCGAAGTCACCTTCTGGAGAGGCATCTATGCCACTGGCACCTTGTAAAGACTACTGAAGATCTTTTAATCCGACTTCCTCTGATATTAGCGCCTCTGGAATAGGAACTCTTGTTGTTTGTAAGCCAAATGGCCTTTCATCATCAGTCTCTTCTCCTTCCTCATAGAGGACAAAGTTCTGAAGTAGTCAGAGCGTGGGTAAAGGGTAAAACCCATTTCAAGTGACGAGGGAGCCAAATTGGTCGACAGTGCTTGAGATAGGTTTGTAGTTGTCGATGTAGACGTCATAGGTCTCGACAAACTTACAAATGACCTCGATGTCGAGAGGATCAGAATTCTACTCTGTCGTCGATATGGTAGACGCCCCTTTCGAAGAATCCTTGAACGTCCCGAGTACCGGTGGTGCAGTCTCGATGGTCTCTCAGTCATCGGGGTCGATGACGTTGTCTTATGTGTTGAAGGCACCTTCGACGATGGCGTCGTCAATTACGCCTTCTTGTTCGAACGGCCCTTGTCCCTACTCAAGGGATCATAATGCTCTCTAGGGTTTTTATTTGCCGAGGTAGACTCACAGCGTTTCTCTTTCGGTTCCTTCACCGGGGGTATCACCTCCGGGCATCTCAGACGGGAGACCAGGCCAAATTCTCAAAGACCCTTAGCGCTTCTTTTGTGAAATTCCTCCCACTTAGCTGGAGAGCTGTGTTTAGTGGGGCAGGTGACCCTTTCTTGTGAGTTGGAAGATGGAGGAAGGTGATCTATGATGCCTCTTAGTATGTCTCGATCTGGATGAGTGGTGAGAACCACTACGAGATCTTGAGCGGGAAAGTTTTCTTCTGATGGCGAGGAGACAAATGTCTCGACTCGGCAGAGGACAATTTCAAAGGGGTAGAGGATTTCATGGTCTTACCTTTTTCCAGCTTCCCCCTACGTTCCCTCAAGGCTTTCGCCGTCATGGACGTACATTCCTCACACTCCGAACACTGGTGCACCACAGGCAGATTGTGAGGATCGGTTAACATCTTTTTTCCACAATCCTACAGAAACCGTATCAGTGCGTCGAAGCGGACGAAGATGCCATCGTATACTCGAAGAATTTTTCAATAAAATCGAAGTTTAGCAAAGATTCACTGAGGACGCGAGCCTTGCATCTCCAAGGCTTATGAAGCGCGGAAAAACTGAACAGACGCTGTGCAAGACTATATATACCTATGATGACGTCGGCGCAGATACGGAGGCCTTCGAGTGACACTGACTCGAGGGTGGTAGACGCGCAGCGCCTTCTACTGGGGAAAAATTTCCGAGGCCAGCAAGCTGGAAGTGGATTTATCAAAGGTAAGGAAAAGGTGGGAGGACACAATCCATTCAAAATGGAGTTGCAGTTAAGAAAATACTCCCTTCTCCAGCATTGGATTTGTCATGGATTCACATGCTGTGAATAGACTATACAGCAGTAAGCGAACTTGGAGGTGTAGAACAGGCAAACAAGACCCCTGCCCCAGGTAATCGCGAACCAACAATAAAAAAACATGCATGTGCAGAAGTTAAGACCAAAAGCATTAGTAAAACCAACCCCCGGAAGCTGCAGGGCTTACCTTATTGGAACAGGCCTTGGGGGATCGCACATCCCACCTGCACATCTTATGCATGCTGTTGACCCAGACAGTGTCTGGTGAAGGTGTGAAAAAATATATAGAAAAAATAAAAATCGAAAGCCGGTAGATTCTGGGCACACTGAAACTTGGTAACCATCTAAAGAATATCTTGGGCCCTCACCTCGGGTAGCAAGCTCTTGCCCAAGGATGTGTCTAGTACAGCTCCGATGTACTGGAGCTTTTGGGAAGGTGTCATATGGGACTTCTTGTAATTGTGGGAGAAGCCCAGACTGAAGAGAGTGGCAGGTGACCGATGATCCAGAGCTTGTTCGGGAGAACGCGCCCTGATCAGCCAATCGTCCAGGTAGTGGTAGACGTGAATCCCCCTCTCCTGAGACTCACTGCTACTACCACCACCAGTTAGGTGAAAACCCTCAGGCGGCGGTCAGCCCGAATGACAAGTGGAAACTGAAAATGAGAACCGCCAACCTTGGGGATTTTCTGTGCTCGAGATGGATTGGCACATGAAAATAATAATCCTGAAGGTCTAATGACACCAACCAATCCTGGAATTGGAGGGCCTGAAGGATCTGAGAAAGTGTGACCATCTTGACTTGTCCTTCCTGAGGAACTTGTTCGAGTATCTCAAGTCCAAGATGGGTCTCAGTCCTCCGTCTTTTTTGGGAATCAAAAAATATGGAGTGTACCATCCCTTGTTCCTCTCAGAAAGAGGTACTGGTCCTATAGCACCTAGTCTCTAGCAGAGTTAAAATTTTCTGCACAATGGTCAGATCTGGAATCTTCAAAGAGTGGTTTCTCGGTGGTTTGTTCTGAGGTCTTCTCATAAAAGGAAGGCAATAACCATGAGCTATGGTTTCCAAAGCCCAAACATCCAAAGTAATGTCTCCCCATTCTTGCAGATGCTGAGACAGTCTGCCCCCCACTGGTGAACAGTGGCTCAAGACCTCAGAGTGGTTTTGTGGCGGCTGCTGCAGAGGCCAATGGTAAGGAGGCTGCTGCTTGAGCTGGCTTTGCACCTCTACCTAGTCCACCAGGAGGAAATCTCTTTTGGCCTCTTGACCAGCCATTCCTCTCAACCTTCCAACTGAGTAGCGATGAAAAGATCCACCCTTGCAAGGTTGTCCACATAGACGAAAAGGCTGAGGTTGTCTAATAGCAGCGCCTATAGATTTGGTTTCCACCTTGGAGGCCTGCAACCTCAAGGCTTTCATCAACCTTGCTGCCAAAAAGATTAGACCCATCAAAAGGCATGTTGAGAAGACGAGATTGCACAACCGGTGTAAAACCAGACTTCAACCACACAAATCTGCGCATGACTGCTAGTGGCCATGGATCTGCTGGTGCTATCTGCAGAATCCAATCAAGTGAAGGGACTCGCACATGGCCTCTTTGCCGTCCTTAATAGCCAAGAAGCCGTCCCTTTCCTCTCCTTCAGGAATGTGCTCTGCCGCCATGGAGATACAATCCCACAGAGTATGAAAATTTTGCGAGGGCACAAGTGGAGTTGGCAGATTTCAGTGACAGGCTCCCTGCAGAAAATACCTTCCTCGCCCATCCATCTACGTGCTCGTTGTCCCCATCAGGAGGGATGGTAGGGTACGCTGCCTGCTTTGAAGTATTCGTAGCTGCCTGCACCACAGACTCTCCGGAGTGGGGCATTTCGACAGGTAGTCTGAGTCGCTACTGGAGGGGCAGTATTTTTAGTCAGGTTCTGGTCGACTGCCGGATTAGACTCTGGAGTCTCCTAGTTCCTAGACACCCTTTTTTGAAGTGCCACATGAAAAGGCAAAATGGGATCAGTCTGAGGACCCTTGTCCAGAATGTCTTAGGTCATCTTGGTCATAGGATAGTGAGGGTCTACTCCAACCCAAATACTCTACCACCTTGGACATAAGCCGATGATAGAAAATCAGCATGTTCCCCCGTTTCAGGCTTTCTGAACTCCAGTTCTGAGAATATATCAACCCCACTTGCTGTTTGCAAGTTTTCATATAAATCTTGCATCCTGCTTTCCTCGGAGATAAAGCTCTCTGGTACATTGGGTGTACCGTATTGTAACCCAAAATGGTGCTTCCTCATCAGAATGTTCTTCCTCCTCAAAAATAGAAGTTAGGGACTTTTATAAAAAAATCCTTCAGGAGAGGTGCATTATCTGTCTGGTTTTGTAACCACAGGCTTCGACGTTGAACTAGTCGACATTTTCTTTGTCGACGTATGAGGAGCGCTAGGCGCCAGCGGTGTGGTTGGCAAATGTGACGCAGCCGGCGTCGAAAATTTCAGCGCCAATGTCGCCATTGAGGACTTAGCAGGTGTCAAGAGCCTAGCGGACGTCGAAGGCACCGTCAGCGTTAAAGGCATCGACGACCTTGACTTTTCGCTGTGTTTCTTGTGATCCTTTGTTTTATCAGACTGGGGCCTTGAGGGCTCCCGATGCGGATCACGTCTTTCACCCAGGCTCGAGGGCACGCATGTTTTTCGACTGAGACCTCTCCTTTCCGGCGTCATCTGAAGGCACGGTCGGAGCATGGCTTGGTTTGTCAAATATTTTCAACATTTGCACCCTGAAGGCTTACCCATTCAGCTGGGGTTGAATTTTTAGAAGGGCATGCAACCCTTTCAGAGAATAGTCGGATGAAGAACTCGTCCAAGGCGACCATCAATGCCTCCTCTTCGACTTCTTCGAAGATGAGGAAGAGTGGTAGGAACCACTCCTCGACCTAGAACACTTGGCCTTCTTTCTCCGAGCTAAGACTTCCCTCGACTCGTCAGTCGAAGGCCTAGCAGTTCGGGTAGGTGACTTTTAGGGGATTTTTCCTACCTTGAGTTTCCCCTTCCGTTCCCTCAAGGCTTTTCCCGTCACGGACTGACACTTGGAACACTCTGGTATCGTAGCTTTCCCCGAGGCACCACAGGCAGATGCGATGCAGGTCAGTAAGTGACATTTTCAAACCAAAATCTCTGCATTTCTTAAAGGCAGACTTCGGCTTTGACGGAGGCAAAGAAGACAGAATATCAATGATTTTTGTAACGTAAGTCACAAAAGAGTCACCGAATTTCACTCGAAGCAAATGCTAACGCAGAAAAACAGAACTAAGGCCAACGGGTGTGCGACCTATTTATACCCTCTGATGGCATCACCCTCGCCGGGAGCCTTTGAGGGACTGACTCGATGCACAGCAACCTCTGCTGAAAACATTTTTATTCTGAAGCAGGCCATTACATGTCAAAGATGAGGAATACGTGGGAGGACACAATCCATTCGAAAGAGACTTTGGAAGACTGTCTTGCCCAACCGGGCTTCAGGCACTGAATTTGTATGAGCTGGAATGATCTAATGTTAATCTGCGCTTTGACCACTCAAGGATTCGGTCATTAATTTGCATGTGGGTGACGGGAGGGATAAGTGGTGAGAGGGGTACCATAACATGACAATTGCATTCATCTACAATGTAAGAAAATCAATAACCAGTTTAAAAAACAAGGGATTACTGCTGACCTTTGTGGACTGACTGAAATGGGCTAGACCAGATTAGAGGATTTCTTTCCTCATGGGAGATTCCTTTCCCCAACTAAATACATGCAAACGGAAGGCAGCTCCACAATTCAGATGTTACATCAGGCTAGAGAGTAAAGCTTGGACATGCTTTCCCAACCATTTTCAGACATGCCAACATTATCCATTCTATGAGGGATACAATAGTCCAGTTCAATTTAAACTTGGCATTCAGGGACTTGCAGTGTTGGATTTACAAGGGAGACATGCACTAAACGGCCAGAAAGTTAAAACCAGGACTAGACTAGCATTGCCCAAATGGAATGGACTAACCAATACACTAACAATTTCATCCCTCTGCATACACCTCTCAAACACTAACCAAACAACCCTTAAGCACAGCAATCCGTACAAACGTAACCACACTGCAACAACAAAACGAACCACACAGACTTGCACAACAGCACACGACTACCGACTGTAAATCACCCCAAACCCGACCAACGGACCCACCGGGCTGGGGCTGCCAACAGCACATCACTGCTCTCTTGCACTTTTCCAGCGTATTCCCACTAACTCACCCCCCCCTTTCTCCCTTTTTCAGAGCCGCCAGGGGACCACTGGTGATAGTGTGCAGTACAAATATCCTTTAACATTAACAATGCTGGCATGTATGCCTTCTAGAGTCCAACATCACAAAAAAAAGAACTCCGGATACTCGACTACTTTCTCCATAGTACAAAATTGGCCACATCCTTGTGCTCACTAGACACTGCCACAAGAAATGTTGACAAAATGTGTTGGACAGGAAATCTCTAATGAGGTATGAGTAACTAACGTCCCACACTCCACTTGGTATCCCCTAAATCATTTATAAAAAAAGTTAATGCAACAAAAATACAATTTTTGCTTCCATTATACACCCTAATGATGGTGAAATGTGCTCAGAAGGACATTGGTACAGGCCTGAAATGTGGGGCAGAAGAACAAGTTACTTCCTACCTTGTAACGTTCTTTCGATGGGATGTTCCTCCGACGTATTCCTTATCTTTGATAATTCATCTCCAGCTTGCTGGGCTCAAATTTCTCTGTAGAGGGCGCTGCGCGTCGACGTCCGGCGAGTCGATGTCCCTCGACAGCCACCGTATCGGCGCCAACGTCACCATGCCCATAAATAGCCACGTGCGGCGTCCGTTGCTCAGTTCCGTTTTGTAGCATAAGTTAAGTCATGCCAGAATTGGTTATTGACCTTGAAGGCGCGTAAGCTGCAACCACAAGGGAAGTATTACTGCAGGGATGGATGGGAGGGGCGATAAGGAATACGTCGGAGGAACATCCCATCGAAAGAACGTTACAAGTTAAGAAGTAACTTGTTCTTCGAAGGGATTGTGTCCTCCGACGTATTCCTTATCTTTGATAGACTCCCATAGCAGTGGCATGTAATTGGAGGTGGGAGTAATAATGTCATGTATCCCTTTTAGGAATGAACCAAATTTAACACAGCTTTGCCAAATCTGGTCTCTTGACTAGTGGAGGAATCCAGGTTGTAAAATCTTGTGAATGTATGTGCGGATGACCATGTGGCAGCCGCACATATGTCTCGGACCGGTACCCCTCTTTGGAGGGCCGAAGAGGCTGCGATACCCCTGGTTGAATGAGTCCTAAGATTTTGGGGTGGCTCTTTCCCTGCCAGTTTGTAACATTCCAGAATGGCCAAAATAATCCACCTGGAAATGGTCTGTTTTGTTATGGGTAGTCCCAACTTGTGACCCGAGTATCCTACAAACAGTTGGTCTGCTTGCCTAATCCTAGCCAGTCTGCTGATGTACAAGCTTACAGCTCGCCTTGTGTCCAGCCTATGTAGCCTTTCTTCCTCTTTCCCCGGATGGGGAGGAGGGTAGAACGAAGGCAAGGTAGTGACGTGAAATTCAGAAACCACCTTTGGAGGGAAATTAGGCTTCACCTGTAGGACAACTTTGTCCTTATGGAAAATTGTATGGGGGGGTGGGGGGGTTTACAAAAAAGAGCTTGTAATTACGCTCACCCTCCTAGCAGACGTTAGTGCTACCAATAGGACAGTTTTAAGAGTGAGAAATCTCAGCGAACAAGAGTGGAGTGGTTCGAAGGGAGTACCCATTAGGAAATTTAAGACTAAATTTAAGTCCCATAGGGGAGCTTGGAATGGTCTTGGGGGATAAACATTAGTTAACCCCTTGAGAAGAACAAGTTACTTTCTTACCTGGTAACGTTCTTTCGATGGGATGGTCCGACGACATATTCCATATCTATGACAGGTATTGTCCACAGCTATGCTACTTCGGAAAATCTTTGGCGTCTGCGTCGATGACGTCGATGCGCCGTCCCCGAGGACCTCCTCCGACAGCCGACATCACCCGATGTGATAAGTAGGACGCACGATGCCCATAGCCTCAGTTATAGTTTTTTCCCAGAACGTGTGCCACCAGTTTTCTGCCAGTCAGACACAAAGCCTTGCGGAACGTAAGCTGCAATCGCAAAAGAAATTCTGCAGCGGGGAAGGTAGGGAGGGAGCGATATGGAATACGTCGTCAGACCATCCCATCGAAAGAACGTTACCAGGTAAGAAAGTAACTTGTTCTTCGAGGGGATTGGGTCCTCCGACGTATTCCATATCTATGACAGACTCCCAAAGCCGTACCAAGCAAGGAGGTGGGAAAGAATTTAGAACACAAATTTAGCATGCCCAATCAAATTGCGGAATAGAGGACTGCCTTGCCAAAGGCCAGATCCTGCCCTCTGATGAAATCGAGGGAGTAGTGACGTACAAAAGTATGTACTGAAGCCCAGGTGGCTGCATCACAGATGTGACGAATAGGAACGCCCCTCTGCAGGGCAGTAGACGCAGCCACTCCCCTGATAGAATGGGCCCGCAAGCCAGCCGGAGGGTCCTTACCCGCCGAGCGGTAACATTCAGAAATTGTCAAGATAATCCAACGAGACAAAGTCTGTTTCGTCACAGCTTCTCCCAAACGCTTTCCAGCGTAACCAATGAAAAGTTGATCGTCCACTCTGACCCGGGACATGCACGAAATATAAAAGCTCAACGCTCTCCTAGGATCAAGCCTATGGAGCCTCTCCTCTTTCTTACCGGGATGTGGAGGAGGACAGAACGCCGGAAGAACAACCTTCTGGCTCAAATGAAAATCCGAAACCACCTTCGGAAGAAAAGGACAAACTAAGGACAACTCTGTCCTTATGAAACACAGTGAAGGGTGGCTTAACTGAAAGTGCCTGTAACTCACTCAGCGAGCGGAAGTAACCACAACTAAAAACACAGTTTTAAGCGTTAACAGTCTCAAAGGGCAAGAATGTAAAGGCTCAAACGGAGCACCCATAAGAAACTTAAGAACAAGGTTCAAATCCCAACCAGGCACCAGAAAAGGTGACGGAGGGAACACAAAAAACTGAGAAATTAAAGGAATCTTAAAATAGGAACGTTCTTCAGACGAGCGCTTAAGGATGGATAGCGCCGCCAGGTAACCTTTAATGGTCCCCACTTGCAAGCCCCTGTGGGCCAAAGAAAGCAAAAAAGACAGAACCATGGGAATGTCACATTCAAAAGGATCCACATTCTGAACTCTGCACCAGTAGCAAAACTTTCTCCAACGCAAACGGTACAGAGACTTTGTTGCCGGCCGCCTGGCCGAGAGCAACACCTCCATCACGTCTTCAGGGAGGTCCCAATCATTATACCTCAACCTTTCAGAAGCCAAGCGTGAAGGTTGAGGGATCTGACCTCTGGATAGAGAACCTGACCGCCCCCTCCCGTGAGAGCAGATCGTCTCGGTAGGGAAGACGCGGAGGGCAGATGGACAAGTCGAGAAGGTCCGGGTACCACGTCCTCCGTGCCCACGCCGGAGCAATGAGGATCATCCGGGAAACGTACCTCCGTAGTACTTGCAGGATGACGGGGACTGGAGGAAACGCGTACAGCAGTGGGAATGACTACTCCACCACGAACGCGTCTCCTAGGGCTCCTTTTGGAGGAAATTCCCGCGAGCAAAATCTTTCGCACTTCCGGTTGACACTGGAGGCGAAAAGATCCACTTGAGGGGTCCCCCAAAGGGCGAAGAACTCCAGGAGAATCTCCTGAGCCAGCTCCCACTCGAGAGATCATGCTCTGCCTGCTCAGAGCGTCTGCCGTCTCGTTGTCGTCTCCGGCGAGATGAACAGCCGAGATCAAAACTTCCAGCTGGATGGCCCAGAACTCGAGCTGCATCACCTCCCTGCACAGAGGAAGTGACCCTGCCCCCCCTTTTGTTGAGGTAGTGCATGGCCACCGTGTTGTCCGTTAGAATCAGGACACTCTGACACTCTTTCCGCGCACGGTCGGCAGAAAAGCCTTCAGGGCTAGCCTGACGGCCCTCCGCTCCAACAGATTGATATGGAGTCTGGACTCCGACGGAGACCAACGACCGCTGACTGTCAACTCGTTGGCATGAGCTCCCCATCCCGTGAGGGATGCGTCCGTCACGATCGTCACCTCCGGCCAGGGCAGCCAAAATGGGGCCCCCTTCATCAGATTGCGTTCGACGGCCCACCACAGAAGGTCCTGGGCGACCGATGGTGGCACCTGAACAGGGTCCGACAGCCTGCCGGAGGACAGACCACTGGAGCTTGAGAGCCCACTGCAAAGATCTCATCCGCAGACGAGCCTCTGGCACCAGAAGAATGCAGGATGCCATGAGGCCGAGCAGTCTCAAGAACTCAGACGCTGGGAGATTCTGGGCAAATTGAAACTTGTGCACCATCTGCTGAATGTGAAGAGCCCTCACCTGGGGAGAAAAACACTGCCCCAGGGATGTGTCGAGCACTGCTCCGATGTACTGGAGCCGCTGCGTTGGTGTCAAATGGGACTTCTTTAAATTGAAGGAGAAGCCCAGCCTGTGAAGGGAGTGGCAGGTGACGGACAGATGATCCAGGACTTGCTCGGGAGAGCTCCCCCTGATCAACCAATCGTCCAGGTAGGGGTAGACGTGAATCCCCCCCTTTCCTGAGATGCGCTGCCACCACCACCATGAGCTTGGTGAAAACCCTTGGGGCGAGGTCAATCCGAACGCAGGACCTGAAACTGAAAGTGCGAGGCGCCAACCGCAAACCTCAGGTACTTCTTGTGCTTGGGATGGATCGGCACATGGAAGTAAGCATCCTTGAGGTCGAGAGACACCAACGAGTCCTGAAGTTGAAGGGCCTGGACGACTGGAGAGAGAGTAACCATCTTGAACTTGTCCTTCCTGAGGAGTTTGTTCAAACCGTGCAAGTCCATGATGGGTCTCAATTCCCAGTCTTTCTTCGAAATCAAAAAATAAGGGGAATACCATCCCTTGTTCCTCTCCACTACAGGCACCAGTTCTATGGCGCCTTTCTCCAGCAGGGCTTGAATTTCCTGCACAAGGAGCGGGTCCGGACTATTCAAAGAGGTTCCCAGGTGGATTGTCGGGAGGCCTCTGCCGAAAAGGAAGACAGTACGCGTGGGTTATGATCTCCAGAACCCACACATCTGAAGTAATGGCTTGCCACTCTACTGCCCCAGCCTTCCCCCAACCGGCGAACCATGGGACCTGGCCTCATGACTGAGTGGTAGCGGCTGCGGCGTTGCCTGAGGGCGAAGAGGCAACTGCCCGAGCGGCCTTGGCACCTCGAGTACCCTTGTTTCCACCTCTAGCACTCCTAGGGTGGCCTCTTTGACTGCTAGCTCCTCTCGCTTTAGTGAAGGACGAGTAATAGCGAAAGGAACCTCCCCTTCATTGCTGTCCCCTAGGACGAAAAAGCGGAGGTTGGCGAACTGCAGCGCCCAACGACTTCGCTGCAGCTTTGGAGGTCTGCAACCTCTCAAGGCTCTCGTCAGCCTTGCTGCCAAAAAGGTGTTCACCGTCAAAGGACATGTTGAGGAGCCGGGACTGCACATCAGGAGCGAACCCAGACTTCCGCAACCACGCAAACCTGCGTATTACGGTGCTCGCCACCATGGACCGGCTGACACAATGCCATGTCCAAACCCGACTGAACGGCCTCACACATGGCATCCTTGCCATCCTGAACCATAGCAAGGAAACCATCCTGTTTGCCCTTCGGGAATACGTTCAGCCGCTAATGCAACAGTTCCACATAGAGTGTGTGTGAAACTAGACAAGGCACATATGGAGTTGGCCGCCTGACGCACCATACCCCCTGAAGAAAACACTTTCTTCGCCCAGCCGTCAAAACGTTTGTCGTCCCTATCCGGAGGGATGGTAGGATGCGATGCCTGCTTTGCCGGGGCCGTAGCCGCCTGCACCACCAAACTCTCTGGAGTGGGGTGCCTGGACAAGTAGCAGGGGTCGCTACTGGCTGGACGGTATTTTCGCGACAAAGACTTGCCCACTGCCGGGAAACTCTCCAGAGCAGTCCAAGCCACCGCCACCCTTCTCTGCAGAGCCATATGAAACGGCAAAACCGGGTCAGTGGAGGGGACCAAGATCAAGGATGTCCGTGAGATCATCCTGAACGAACTCCCCTGGGGGAGCTGACCAACCCAAGTACTCGGTGACCCGAGACATAAGGCGCCGATATGAAGAATCGGCATGAGTGCCAGGCTCCAGCCTACAAAACTCCACCTCCGGAGAGGTGTGCAGTCCACTGGCATCATGCAGTGACTGCCTCAGGTCATCAAACTAGCTATGGCCCGAGATAAGCTCATCTGGTACCGGAACCAAGCCGTCAGAGCCTTCATCACCCTCTGAAATGTACTCCAGGCGGGGAGAGGAAGACAACTGGGGGCCAAAGCAGTGCCCGACCTTAGCCAGAGCCTTTCTAGGGGCCAACCCCTTGCCACGGGGCCCCTCTGACACCACCACCTCGAAAGGCGTCAAGGGCACCGAACGAGTCGGCGTCAACAGAAACGGCGTCTAGCGAATCGGCGTCAACGTCAGCTGCAGTGCCGCCAGCATCAGCGGCGTCGACACAGGCCTCGAAGCCGGAGCTAAGAGCGTGTCTCTCGACGATCTCAGCGCCACAGGCGTCGACGTCTTCTTCGAAGACGGCACAGGATCACTCGGTCTCGAGCGCATCGAGGACCGGGAACGGGCATGGCGAGAACGGCTACCCTTGTCCGAACGGGACCTCTCCCATCAGCCGTGCCGACCACCCGAGCCCGAAGGCGTACGAGCGGTGTCTCTCGACCGGTGTCGACCAACCCCACTCGGAGGCGCGGACGGACCGGTGCCCTGCGATTCAAGAATCGCTAGCATCTGCTTCCCGAAGGAAGCCCATTCCTTCGGTGTCGCTTGCATGGAGGGATAAGCAGCCTGCCGCCGGGCGGAGTCCTCTGAAGAGGACGGGGAAGGCGAACGATGCCGGCGCTTCCGGGAATGCCTCGAAGAGGCAGAGGAGTGGCGAGACCGACTCCTGGAAGGAGACCCACTGGACTTCCGACGATGACGCGGAGAGTCGCCCCTTGAGTCATCAGTCGAAAGCCCCGCAGACCTCGACTTCCGGGGCTTAGACACCCGACCTATCGACAGCTTCTTCTTGCGTTCCCACAAGGCCTTTCCTGTGAGCGACTGGCAGTCGACAGTCGCCTGTATCGTGGGCCTCCCCGAGGCACAAGAGGCAGGCGTCGTGCGAGTCCGTGACCGACATCTTGGACCCACAGTACCCGCATTTCTTGAAGCCCAGACGCGGGGTTGAAGACGAAGTAGACATCGCCACAAACAGGTCTTTCACAAAAAACCAAACAGTTTAGACGAACCGACAATTGAAAACAGCAAGCTCCAAAGATTCGAGGCATACCGAGATTCACGAAGCGGACACATTCGCGGAAAAAGCAGAACTGAGGCTATGGGCGTCGTGCGTCTTACTCATAACATCGGGCGACGTCGGCGGAGGTCCTCGGGGACGGCACATCGACGCAGACGCCAAAGATTTTCTGAAGCAGCACAGCTGTGGACATTACCGGTCATAGATATGGAATATGTCAGAGGACCCAATCCCCTCGAAATTGTATTACTAGGGGTAGTTTGAAATACGATGGTTCCTCCGCAGAGCGCTTGAAGATTGATAGCGCTGCGAGATAGCCTTTTACAGTGTCAACTTGAAGGCCGGAGTTTGCCAAGTAGAGTAGAAACAATAACACTGTTGGTGTGCCACATGAAAAAGGGTCGATATTCTCTAATCTACACCAGCTGCAAAATTTGTTCCAATGGCAGCGGTATAAAGACTTTGTTGCTGGTCTTCTGGCCGAAAGCAACACCTCCATGACGTCATCAGGGAGGTCCCAATCCTTGTACCTCACCCTTTCAGAAGCCAAGCGTAAAGGTTGAGGGTTCTGATGTCTGGATGGAGAACCTGACCTCCCTTCTGTGAGAGAAGATTCTCTTTGAGTGGAAGACAGATTGGAGGGCAGATGGACATATCTAGAAGGTCCGGGTACCACGTTCTCCTGGCCCAGTCCGGGGCAATTAGGATCATGGTTTTCCGGAATCTTCTCAACCTCCTGATCATTTGAGGAATAACAGGGACTGGTGGAAACGCGTAAAGGAGTGGGAACTCCCATTCCACTATGAACGCATCCTCTAGAGCTCCTCTCGGGGGAAATTCCCTTGAACAGAACAGATCGCACTTCCTGTTGGTGCTGGTGGCGAACAGATCCACCTGAGGGGTTCCCCAAAGGGCGAAGATCTCTTGAAGGGCTTCCTGAGCTAGCTCCCACTCGTGGGAGACTGTGCTCTGCCTGCTCAGAACGTCCGCTATCAAGTTCTTCTCTCCGGCTAGGTGGACTGCCGATAGAGCGATTCCTTCCTGAATTGCCCAAAACCAGAGCTGCATTGCCTCTCTGAACAGTGTCAGTGACCCTACGCCTCCTCTTGTTGAGGTAGTGCATGGTCACCGTGTTGTCCGTCATTATTAGGACATTTCTCCCCTGTACTGATGGCAGGAAAGCTTTCAGCGCTAGTCTGATCGCTCTCAGCTCCAATAGGTTGATATGTAGTCTGGACTCCGATGGAGACCAACGACCACTGATGGTCAAGTCGTTGGCATGGGCTCCCCACCCCGTGAGTGAGGCTTCTGACTACAGTTCTCTCCGGCCATGGTTGCCAAAACAGTTCTCCTTTCAAGAGGTTCTCTGGATAGGCCCACCATTGAAGCTTGTGGACTACCTTGTCCAGAATCCGGAGGAGATCTGTCATTTTTCCTGAGTATAGCGACCCCTGGGTCCTTATTGCCCACTGGAGAGATCTCATTCTCAGGCGAGCCTCTGGCACAAGGAAGATGCAGGATGCCATGAGGCCTAGCAATCTCAAAAAGTCGAAGGCTGGGAAATGTTGGGCATTTTTAAACTTGTTGACCATCTTTAGTATATCTCGAGCCCTCACCTCTGGTGGCAAGGCTTTTCCCAAGGAAGTGTCCAGGACCGCTCCAATGAACTGGAGTCTCTGTGATGGTATCATCTGTGACTTCTTTAAATTGAGGGAGAAGCCCAGTTTGTGAAGGAAGTGGCAAACATAATCTAGCTGGATCTGAGCTTGTTCCGAATATACAGCTCTGATCAGCCAACCGTCCAGGTAGGGGTAGACGTGATCCCTTTCCTCCTTAGACTTGCAGCCACTACCGACATTAGCTTGGTGAAGACCCTCGGGCGAGGTCAGCCCAAATGGCAGAACTCGAAATTGATAATGAGAGCCGCCAATTGCGAACCTCAGGTATTTCCTGTGTTTGAGATGGATTGGCACATGGAAATAAGCATCCTGGAGGTCCAGAGATACCAGCCAGTCCTGGATTTGGAGGGCCTGAAGGATCTGAGAGAAAGTTACCATCTTGAACTTGTCCTTCCTGAGGAACTTGTTCAATTCTCGTAAGTCCAAGATGGGTCTCAGTCCTCCGTCCTCCTTCTGTATGAGAAATTAGTAATGGGGCGGGGGGTGGGTTTGGGGGGGGTCGGGGGGTGTACCTGCCCTTGTTCCTCTCCGCTACAGGTACCGGTTCTATGGCACCTTTCTCTAGCAGGTCTACAATTTCCTGCAAGAGGAGCGGATCTGGAACTTTTAGAGAGCTGTGCCCTGGTGGATGACTGAGGGATGTGTAGGAAGGGTAGGCAGTAACCCTGGGCAACTGTCTTCAATGCCCAAGCATCTGACATAATAGCCTGCCATTCTGTCAGATGGTGAGTTAACCTGCCCCCTACAGGTGTTTTGAGTGGAAAGACCTCAGAGTGGTTTGGGGGCGGCTGATGCAGATGCCGAGGGTAAAGAGGCACCTGCTGCTGCTGTGGCCTTAGTACTTTTGACCCGTCCACCTCGGGTGGATCTCCTTTGGCCTCTTTGAGCCAGCTGTCTCTGCCTTTCCCCGAATGCGGAATAATAGCAAAAGGACTTTTCGCCCCTCGGGTACCTCTGGGAGAGGAAAGGAGTTTGGCGGATTGCAGCTCCTAAAGATTGCTGCTGCTTTAGATGTTTGCAACTTTTCCAGACTGTCATCAGCCTTTTTACCGAATAAAGAAGAGCCGTCAAAGGGCATATTCAAAAGTCTGGCCTGTACATCTGGAGCAAAGCCAGACTTTCGCAAACACGCATGGCTGCAGATAGTAGTACTTGCCGCCATGGCCCTGCTGATACTGTCAGCGGAATCGATGCCAGTTTGAAGAGATTCGCACATGGCATCTTTGCCATCTTTAATGATGTTAAGGAAGGCTTCCCTTTCCTCTCCTTCCAGTATGCAGTCAGCCGCTGATGAAGCACACTCCCAGTGTGCGACTGAACCTGGCGAGCGTACAAGTGGCGTTGATGGACTTCAACGCCATACTACAAGCAGAAAAGACTTTTTGCCATAGAATCGTACCTTTTGTCATCTCTATCTTGTGGGACAGTAGGGTAAGCAGATCTGCTGTTTGATGAAGTTGCCGCTTGAACCACCAGGCTCTCTGGAGTCGGGTGTTTTGATAAATATTCAGGGTCAGCCACAGCTACCCTATACTTGGCTGACAATCTTTTATTGACTCCAGGGAGAACCTCAGGAGTTTCCCAATTTGATGAAATCTTCCTTTGTAAGGCTGCATGGAAGGGGACCACGGGGCCCTCCTGTGGACCTTTGTCTAGTATGTCTGTAAGGTCATCCTGTTGAAACAGGTGAAGGCGCAGACCAACCCATGAATTCAATAATCCTTGCCATTAGGGTTCTATAGGGGGTTTCGGCATGTTCCCCTGGGTGTGGTTTGACAAATTCCACTTCTGGGGAAGTGTCCAGCCCACTTGCCTCATGTAATGATTCCTGAAGGTCTTTCAACCTTCTTTCCTCAGAGGTAAAATCCTCTGAACCAGGTGGTGTAATCCTCTGCAGTCCGAAGGGTCTTTCCTGGTCAGAACCTTCCCCTTCTTCATAGATTGAAGATAATCTGGGGTACTCGGATCTCAGAAATGGTGTAAAACCCATTTCTAAGGCAGAAGGAGTCAAACTCGTCATTACTGGGCGTGAAAACGTCAATGCCAATGTGAAAGGCTTCGAAGGCGCAGAGAAAACCGGAAGAGGCCTCGAAGAACTCCAGAGGATCGGGATCCTACTCGATGTCGACAACATTCTCGGCGTCGTGCCGGAGGCTCTTGGTATAACCGTTGGCTGTGAAGTAGCCGTGGTTTTCTCTTTTATCGGCATCGACGATGGCGTCAATTCGATCGACCAATGCGTCGAAGAACCCTTCGACAAAGGCGTCGATGGCGCCGATCCATGCGTCGAGGGAATCTTCGACAACGGCTAAGATGGTGCCTTCCTACCCGATGGCCCGTGGCGCTCTCGGGTGGACTCTTTCGCCGGGTGCAACGACTCTGGGCATTTCGATTTTTGGGGTTTTTCACCTGGGGTATCACCCTCGGCTGTCTTCCAGGGGGTCGAGGCCGTTTTCTCGAAGACGCTTAGCATTTTCTTCCTGAATTCCTCCCACTCAGCCTGAGAGCTGTGTTTTGTGGGGCAGGAGACCCTTTCTGGGGAAGCAGAAGATGACTAGGAATGGGATCTTCGACGTCTCTTCTTTGAGTGTCTAGATCTCGACGAGTGGTGGGAGCTACTTCGAGACCTAGAATGGGAATCCTTTCGACGGCGAGGAGACGAATGCCTCGACCCGGCTGAAGAACCTTTCGAGGAGGTTTTGACTGACTTACCTCTCTCGAGCTTCCCCTTGCGCTCCTTCAAGGCTTTCACCGTCATCGACATGCACTCCTCACACTCCGAACAATGGTGCTCGACTCCCAAGCACCACAAGCAGATCCTGTGTGGATCCGTTAGACATTTTCTTTCCGCAGTCTTGAAGCCGATTCGGATGAAAAAGCCATCGAGAAAGAGTTGGTTTTATCGAGTAAATATAAGAGGTTTATCTGACTGAACTGAGCAACGATATTCCGAGGCCCCACAAAGCGCAGAAAAATTTAACTGAGCAACGGATGCCGCGCGTGGCTATTTATTGGCATGGTGACGTCGGCGCCGATACGGTGGCTGTCTAGGGACATCGACTCGGCGGACGTCGACGCGCAGCGCCCTCTACAGAGAAAAGCTGGAGACGAATTATCAAAGATAAAGAATACGTCGGAGGACACAATCCCTTGGAATGAGGGCTTTCTTCAGACAGCCTGGGGAAAGCCTTTGACTGCTTTCGGAGACAAAGGGCCTCATTACGACCCTGGCGCTCCCGTAATGAAGGGGGCCGGTATGGCCCCCTTCATTACGGGAGCGCCGATTACAAGCTTCCCATCACGGGACCCGGATCGGGCGTGCTTTCTGGGTCCCGCGAGGGGAAGAAGGAGGTAACAATGGGCCAGTTGTAATCTGCCCGTTGATACCTCCATCCCCAACCCCATTGAGCCCTAAGGGGGCTCAAATGGGAATGGTTCCTGCAAGGAGGAATTACCGGGTCCTCCAATGTTGGAATGACCCGGTTATTCCTCCTTGCAGGAGCCCGGTTTGGTGGCAATCATGGAGCTAATAGCTCCATGGCTACCGCCAAACTTGTAATGAGGGCCAATGTGTGGATTAAAGCATTGACTTTTTTGCTGACCTCTTAAGAGCCCATGTCCGGGTAGTTGTACTTTTTTGACATGGCTAACTTTGTAAGCAAACGAACCAGACAATTTGAGGGTATGGCATGCCCGATTGTAACACGGATAGTGTGCCTGGTCCCACACTACAAGAGCGGTTAGCATTGTATAATGAACAGGTGGTCATATGGAGCAGAATGCGCCACTACAAATCCCGAACTAAAGATTATTGGTCCTGCATTTGTAATCATTTAATGAACCAACCAACACACTCCCGATTCAAACTGGTGTCGGCAAGACAGTTTGTACAACATAGAATATTGGATTTTTACAAGATACACTAAATGATCAATCTTAGAATTGCCAAATCTGAACAACCCAGAGGACAATGTACTTGGCTTTCATTTTGCAACATTGTATGCATGTTATAATTTGATGTCAGCACGTGATGCAAAAAGTGAAATTCAAACTCCATGAAAATTCAGGCCCTAAAGGTTTTTGATGTTTCGATATAAAACAAGTTTGAATTTGGACCATGGAAATAAAATTCAAAATAGCTAAGAGTATTGCCCCGAATTCCCTTACAATCTGTTAGAAGCACAGAGTACATAAATCCCCCTGAATGGATTCTCCAGTCTGAGGAACACGCACACAAGCTGCCCAACTGTGCTCTTCCAGATGAGCTTCAATCAGATTGTACTGCCTTGAACCCCAATTGTAGGGTGGCATGCAACATCTTGTGACACACGGATCTTATCTTTTGAAAATCCTTGACTCTGTTAACAGATTCTAAAAGGAGTGTTGCAAGGACTAAGAGCAGGTGCAATTTCAGTAGTCACAAAATGCAGAAAGATGCAACCAGAAAAGAAGCCACTCAGACAAAAATATACTTTGATATAAACATCTATCTTTCACTGCCATAAAGGCTGAAGCCTTGAAGAGTGTGCATGCAAGACCTAATTCAATTGTATACAGTGCAGCATTAACCTGAAAATCATCTCGGCGCCAATTACATGAGGCATGGGTACTATGCTCACATTTTATAAAAGAATGCCCGCTAAAAGAATCATCACCCTGTAGCGTAAATCAAACATCTAGTAGCACTGATACGGGTTGCCTGTGTACAACACATTTTCACCATTAAGCATATGCCAAAATCCTTAAATTTGATTTTTTTTGCCATAAACTTACCCTGTCTTTTTGCTGGTTTTGGGTTTTGGTGTGGTAGTCTTTGCCTTCTTTTCCTTCGGTTCTTTCGGGATTTTGGGAGTTTTAGGAGCCTTTGGTTCCTTAGGCTCCTTCTTTACTTTCGGTGCTTTAGGTTCTTTAGGCTGCTTAGGCTGCTTCGGCTCTTTGGGCTCTTTTTTTGCTTTGGGCTCCTTTTTCTTCTTCTTCTTTTTTCCATCTTGACAAAAATCCATCATAAAATCTGGATGATCAAATCCTTCCTGATAAAAACCTTTCATTGCTTCCCCGGCAGTGATGTGATGGTTTTTCTTTTTCTTTTTCTTTTGCTGCGGATGCAAAAGCTCTATTGACGGCAGGTAATCTTCACTTTTCAGAGGAGTGGTTGACCCACCGAGACGAGTCATATCGGACATAGATTTGTCATGAAAAGGATCCGATGGAGAATGCTGGGGAACAATAAAGAAAATCTTTTTTATATTCGTCCTTTAAAATAGACCTGGTAACTGCTGGCTAGAAAACAAGTTTCAATTACTGGCTCAAATATCCAAAACATTCACATTAACTTAGAAACATCTTAGTTCATAAATACCGTATTATAATCTTAGTCCGCATCTCATAAATCTTCACATTAACTCTCACCCACCACTGTCTTCTGTAAGTCCATATTTATTACTACATCTCCATCAGCAGTGGGGATGAACATTATAAAACGATATTTTCTGAACTTTGAGATATAAATGCAATCTTGTCCTTTAATTTCTTAAGCTTTCCTCAAATCACCCGCTCCATTCACCATTTCTTTTAGACCCATGGAACTTCACTGTGATCCATATCATCAATTCCATACTTGGCATAGAATGGATACCATTCCATCTTAATGTTTGGTCCAGTAACATTTCTCTGCTTTCATCAACCACTCATGCTTGGTTGGAGGGGTACACCTCTTCCTCAATTGGGCCAAACACTGGCTGCCAACAATAAATGCCAAGAGTGTGTACATTCTCTTATTACTAAATCTCAAACAAAATCAATAATGGATGGCAGTTTCCATCTACCCTGTTCAGCACTTTGATCCAAGAAAGCACCTCTGCCCAATATTTTTTAATCACTTTACATTCCCACCATATATTTTAACGCATGCAACTTTATCGCCATTACACCTCCAAAAGGAATGACCCACTCCTGGATACATTTTTGCTATTCTTGTTGGAGGAAGGTGCCACATGTGGAGAAACACAATTCCATGGAGCTTAAATGAACTTGATATGGCAGCTATGCACCCATTGACAAAACTGTAGCCATACAGCATCAGGTATATCCATCTCCATATCTGGCTGCCACCTGTGACTGCGTACCCGACGCAGCCTTTGTCCCAACATCTACAATCGGCATAGAGAGGGCCGATAATCCCTACTCCCAGGATATCTATCCAATACCTGCTCAAATCGAGTCATGGGTCCAGTTATAGTATTTCTCCATTTCCCTTGTGAAAGTATCCCCTTTCAACTGCAAATAGTGAGACAGACAGCTGTCCAAAGCAGCTTCACTTCTAATTCTGAATTACTGCCCGTCTCCAAAGCTTCCCCACCATCTCCAAACCGCCTCAAACCACTTCTGAAATTATACCTTGGAGAGATCATCCAGAAATTTTGAAGCCCATACACAACTGAGCACAGTTGCCATTATGCCAGGCATCTCACCATCCCTCTATTTCTCAATAGCTCGCAAAGGGTATCAAGGTAGGATGCTTCCGACCTCTCACTGAAATTGATGGTCTAGGGTCCCATAGCCATGCTGCAACTGTCACAGGATGGAGCACTGCATTTTCCAGATCTACCTACTTTTTGTTCCCTAGACTGGAGATGGCTGTAGACCATGCTGCTGGGTTGCAAGGTAGTATCCTTCCATATCTGGGAATCCAATCCCTTCCACAGTTTGAGCAGTGTCCATCACTCATGCTGAATCCTACATCTTGCCATTCCACAGGAATCCCATTAAAATAGCCTTCATCTCTCCGAGTAGCTGCATTGGGACCATCACCAGCAGCATGTTAAATCAAAATAAGAATCTCGGCAAGGCATACATTTTTAGAGCAGTCAATCACCCCATTCATGACAATCTCAATTGCTTTGATCTCGAAGTCCAGACTAATCTCATACCACAAGGTAGGGTAATTGATATACATCTGGTTAAGATCATTACTCACCCATATCCCTAGGTATCTCAATTTCCTTCAATAATCTTAAAGGGTAAGTCTAATAAGGAGTTTCCTAATCTTTAAACCCTAGTTCCTAAGGGGAAAATCACTTATTTCTCCACATTAATCTTGTAACCCAATTAAAAGCCATATGGTTCCTAGCGCGCTTAACAGTACCCAGGGTTAATTCTTAGGATGAATGATATAGAGCAAAATATCACCCGCTAGGAGGCTTACATTCCCTTCACCAAATTATATGCCCAATTTCAGGGGTTTGCCCAATGATGGTTGCTAGAGGCTCAATAACAACTAAAGACAAAAAGAAAGGGGGATGCAACACACCCGCGAAGTATCTAAAGCTGTATTGCGAGGTGCAACACAATGGATTCTTGCACCTGCCTTAGGACTTGTATATATGCTATCAACCCACCAGATCCAATTTGATCCAAATGCAAAGGCCTCCATAGAATCAAACAAGAACCCCCAATCAACGTGATCAAACGCTTTTTCGGCATCAAACGAAAGGATTGCATCCCCTGGCTGTCTCCATGCTGTATGTACATGATTGTTTTTCCATTATTATGAGCTTCCTCTTAGAAATCATACCTGATCAATATATATATATATATATATATATATATATATATATATATATATATATATATATATATATATATATATATATATATATATATATATATATATATATATATATATATATATATATATATATATATATATATATATATATATGACAAACATTGCAATCTAGCTTTACTCTTGTGGAATCACCAAAATTGTAGCCTTTAAACGTGGAGATATTCCCTTTAGCAAAGCATATGGTGGGCGTGTCAATCTAGGCTCCAGTTTATCTTTGAATCTTCTGTAAACAAAAAAAAAAAGGCCAGTAAAGCCATCCTTGCCAGGTTTCCCCACTTGCAATTTGGATATTGTTCCCCCTACTTACTCTGCTGTGATACAGCAATCAAGGCTCTTCCTCCATTTTTGAGAAAGCCTAGGCAGACTTATTCCAGACAGATAGTGCAACAGACCGAGTTAGAGTACTCTTGTATTTGGTCTATTTCCCAATAATTTCCATATTCTCCCAGCTAACCTTGCGTGCCTTACCGTATTTCTCATAAAATTTTGGTTTTGCAAATTTCAATTGCTTGAAAAACTCAGCTTTGCCTTCAGCATCAGATTTATCCACCCGCATATTGCTCAATTGTGATTCTAACCCTTTAAGTGGGCCTGTAGCCTCTCTTCTTAAGAAGTAGGTTTCTTTTTCTTCATAGCCCCTTTGTTCAATAAAAAACCCACCCACCCCGCGATTGTCACGATCACTGAAGCAAATATGGGGTAAGAACACCTGCCTTTTATTGTATAGCGTGCAAAGTAATCAGCCAGGAAGTTTTCAAATGTTTTCCTAAAATCTGGATCCGGCATTATTAGATCATTCATTGCCATCTTTAAACACTAATCACTACTGCTGGGCGATCTAGATGGACCATCACCAGGTCATGTCGGTGCACATTATACGAATGACATTAAAACCCTTAGTTCACCTTATTTGATTCTTTTCCAGCAGCACATAGTGTAATATGACGCATGGCGATAAGAATAAAAAAGTCTGTTCTCCTGGGGGAGGGGGGAGGGAGGGGTTGAGACTCTCCACACATCAAGTGATTCATACCGTATATGCTCATTCCACTCCCCTCTTCCTTTTGAGGAAAACTCAAACAATCCATTGTTCCATCCAATACCAAATTAAAGTCCCCCTTTTAGCAACATTACTTTCAAGCACCCTGCAAATACTAATGTATGCTTAAGAAAATCTCCTGGCATTTGGTCAGGTGCATAGAACACCATGTCACCACCCTCTCGCCCTTCCATGCACCACCAATCTACCAGTTACACGTTCTTTCAACCACAGTACCACAAATTACTTGACATTTTCTTCATCAATGTTCTTCCCCAAATTGGGAGGGGGGCTGCAACAGGGGGGAGAGTCCCCCATTCTCCCCTTGCCCTTCGTTACTGCCCCTGCCCCAAACCCCTCCCTACCCACCAACCCACAATTCCCACCTCTAAAGAATTGTGGTAATTACTTTGTGGTACTTTACCCCCCCCCCCCGGTTAGTAAAATAAGGGTTAGTAAAAAAAAAAAACTATCTAAACCCCAAAGAAAAGATATCAAAAAAATAAATATTCGACATTTTTTTCCCGACATTTTTTTTCTCAAATTTAATGCATTCGAAATTGATTAGACATTTTGACTGCACACCTCTGATCTCATCACCGTTATCACTAATATTATATCCTATGTCTTGTATGGTTGTTGGGTCTGAGGGGGCACCTCTGCCCCAGCAACAGCTGGTATGCCTACCAACTGGTTGTTTTGATCCATTGATGGGGACTGGCAGAAAAAAGCCTTGAGATGCCAAAGGATCGACATACTTTTAAACCAAATTGTGGCTTTTCATGGACGCAAGTTTTATTCCCCTTCCTTTCTCCTCAGAAGCCCTAGGGGGCTAGTGATGATTTTATTCAATATGTATCACCTATTGGACTCTTCTCCTCTAGGGGCAAGCAGAGGGTGGGGTACACATGAGCTAGCAGGTATTTAAAAGGTTCCTTTTGCACCATTACATGTAAAGACATCTATATGTAACAGGTTGCTCATGATTACATAGATGTCATCAGTGGGTCCGGTTAGCCACCCAACCCCCTTCCTTGCTTCACTTCAATTTTCAAAAGTGAAGGTGGGAAGGGGTTAGGTCAACAACTCCTCCATGTTCAACTGGGCCACAGAGACCCTACAGGTCAACAGGTGAGGTGGCACCCTAGCACCGTCAATCAGCCCAGCTGCTTTGCTCTGCTATCGCCCTGTACTGGGAGAAAGAAAAAAGAAAAACCTGAGAACACACCATGAGGGCTTTCCTCTTCTTGAGGCTATACACCTTAACGGTCAGGATATGGCCTCGCATTATGAACAATTCCACCTCGCTCCCTAGCTTTCAAACTGGGTGAAGAGTCAGATAATCCCTGCTTCACAACCATTTCTTAGAGAACCAGAACCCTAATGCTCAGGTGAGGAGTGGTGCTAGAGCCCTCCTCCCCCAATTGACTCCAGCAGCTCGGCCTACCTTATTCCTCCAGTACCCGTGGTATAACACAAAAACGGCAAGAGACAGCAGAGGAGGGCTCTCACCTTTTTCCTTTCCTCTTGACATTCCTGGGCCCAGAGCTCCTAAGGCCCAGATTTGGCCTCACGCCAGAGTGGCTTCCTCCATTCTTAAAATCCCCTGCATCCCACACCCCCCTCCCCCCTCCCCCGTTCTGTAGTGGGCCTCAATCTCTCTCTGCACAGGCCAGAGTCTGCACCTCATCTGCAGACACACTGAGGCTCAGCATTCATCCAAAGCAATCCAGGGGTGTTCGCTCAACAATTCAGGCCGCATAGTTGAAGCTTTAGTTCAAATCAACACATTTAAGGGAAAAAGGTTCTGACATGAGGGGGCTTCAGTAAGAGCTTTCCTAGCAGGGAGCCATTTTGGCTGTGCCCCTAGCAGTCTTATTTGGAGCCATTTAAGCACAGGCATAAAAAGGAATTAACCATGCAACAAAAATTCATAATTTAGACAAGTTTCGGCACATATATGCACTTAAGCCAATAAAACCACAGATGAACAAGCTTATGTGCATGTTTCAGGGCCACCACCAAGCCACGATAATTCCATTAACATTGAAAATAACTGGAACTGTGAAGTCACCAGTAACAAAAAATAAGTTTTTCACCAATATGAAAGAGCAGATCAAATCCTGCTATGATCAGAAATTGCAAATCCATTTAGTGGCCAAAAATATGTTCAATTGACATTTTACATATCTTAAAAAAAATAAAAAAATTAAAAAAAAAACCAAGAGGAACAAATTGCAGGACAAAACTGTGCCACACTCCTTTGACAAAATTACAGGTTTTTCCTGAATATAAGTCAAATAAATAAATAAAAAAAAATAATAAAATTAAAAAAATAGTGTCTGCTCATCCTAAACAGTCAGTGCACCCATCCATTAGGGGAATTCATAGCAGCAGCCTGTTCAGTATAAACATACTCACAATTCTGACTATTGTACTCTAACTTCATAGTTGTTCTGCCACAATCATCTTTGGAGATTAGAAAGCAAGAAAACCTAGAGGGTTGTAGGGCCTATATTAGTCTAGCCAAAAGGATATTGCAATTCTGCTTCTCCAAATAAGGCACTGACCAGAGGACTTGTATCTGTACAGTAGTGCTTGCAAAAGCAGCAGCACTGGCAATCACCTCCCCTAAAACAAGCCTCTGGAAGGCAACTGAAACTGTCTTAGCTCTTAACACATGGGCACATGAACCGGCAGGCAGAGAGAACCTCAGACACTTCCAATTCAAATGCAAGCAACTATCCAGTGTACAGGCCTTCACCTCCTCCCTTCCAGAATGTAATTTATAGCCATCCTGCACATACACTTTGCAAGCAGTCTTGAGGCCTGGCTGATGCTTGGCGAGTGCCTTACTGATTGTAATCAGTTTTTTGGCTTGGGTTTGGAGGTACGTGTGTGTGTTTTGCTATTTTATTTTGAGCTAGCTGTTGGTTTTCTGGGAGATTTATTCAGTGTTTTCCTTCGACTCCCAACCGATTTGAGCTGGTCTACTTCTAGAGTGCCCTGCCTTTGTGCTGTAGTCTTTTGTTTCTGGCTTCCCCCCACCCCACAAACCGTAAGCAATTGGTTCAGGCCGTCTGGAGTCTTTGCCTCTGTCCTGGTGGTAATCTCTCACTACCGCTGCCTTCCCCCATTCACCTTCATCCATCCTCTGATCCCTGCCTCCCCATTCATCCCCTAGCCATCCCTTTTGGTTCTCAGTCCAAAACTGCATTTTGCAGCAACATAAAGAAGGCTGCACAGTCTTGCCAAGCACACATCGGGCAGGATGGAACAAGGGGACACACTGAGGGAGCGTGCCAGTGTATTCTGTATTCTGACATATACAAATGGAATAAAGTGACAAAGCAGCGTTGCCTGGCTGCAAGCCCAAAATCCCCATTAAAAAGGACATTCTTTCACCTTTAAAATAATGCTGCCGACACTATTTCCATCTGCTCTTCCTTAAACCACCGTGATCAATAAGGCCCTACCATGACCAGCATATCTCATTGTGCCTCAGCAAAACCAGGCATGATTTCTGAATGACAGGCCCTGTCAAATCAATTGAGAAAAAACAAGGAACTCCACTTTTACCCGCACGGGAAAACACGTTCATTTTCTTTACAAAGTATCAAAGCTCAGTAGTTCAAAGAAACTCCAGCTATCAGAGTCATGTAAATTTCAAGGCATCTGTGCTTCAAACAAAACTCCTGCATACAAGGAAATAGCTAACTATAGCTGCAAGACCGTGTTGGAATCCAGAGGGAGATACAAAACCGAATTTAAAAAGAAATGCCAGCTTTTTAAATAAATATACAATGTAAAATGGGCTTTGAAAACTCAAGGAGAGAAAGGCCAGTTTTAGAAGTAACCTGTTGAATGAAAGCCTGCCATACCTAGCAATGTGAAGGGGTGTGTTGCTGGGGAAAATACACACTTGGGTTATTTTATTCAACTGGCTGGTTTAATTCAGGACCAAAGATAAGTAAAACTGTTAAACTATATTGGCTGGATTTTGCAAGTTCCAAAAGAAAAATCGGTTTCTGCTTAAGGGGGATGCTACCAACAGGAGGGCGCCTCAGCAGATACTAACACCCCAGTGATAATCTTAGGTTGGATAGAATCTAGTCTAGGCTGAACCCATTGACAATGGAATTTCCAGGACAAGGAAGCGATAAGTGGGGAGGGGGCAATAAACCTTCAATCAAGCTGAAAACCCCCACCTTGCTCTGGAGGAAATGACGGTTGGTGGCTGCTGAAGAAAGAAACAAATGGTCCAGTGACAAAGGACCGCAATGTTTTTCCAAAGACTATTTATGAATAAAAATGTAAAGACTTATCTCTGCAGCAAGACTTTGTAAAAATGTAAACATTTCGCAGTTTAAAAGTGATTTTATGGGCTTTCATTGAAGACATGGTAGAATTCACTGACCCCTTGGGAATCGAAATGGCAAAGAATCAGGGATTACAAGGAAAGTATCCATGATGCCAATGCAAGTGTTTATACTTGCATCCCTTATCTTAATCCACACATGTGTATAAAGTTATGGAATTTTAGGCTGAATCGTTCATACTCAAAATTACCAAAAAGTATTAAAAGGGCAAAACAATGTCTCAAGGATTGCAGAGTTGGAGTGCTATGCTCTACATAAAATATGTAACCTGTGTATATAATTTGCTAAGAGAATTCAATTGCATAAAATGTACCGTTTGTGGCAAAATCGGATTTTGGCTAAAATAACTGGGAGGTTTTTGAACATTGTAAACTTGCATCACAACTGACGACATTCTCTTGAAATCCAACCAGTTGAAAACGAAGCAGAGCCTAGCACCCCTGACAAATCCTGTAGGTTAGAGGCGTGCTTAGAGAAACCTGCCCAGCCATATACTTTGAGGTCACCATGCATTATAAATAAAAGTCCCTGACAAGACTCCAGACATACTCTTCCTGAAGTTCCTGTGCTGCGTTCCTGATCTGCTCCATCCAGATTCCAGATCCCAACTACAAGGCATTGCTGACCCTATTCCAGGGCCCACTGCAAAACCCAAGCATTGCTGATCCTATCCCAGCAAGGCCTCAATTCTGAAATCCCACTAAAATTCCCAAATAACCAAAGGGGAAAGCTGTATAACAAGTCACTGCCGTAAACCTGGACACGTGGCAGGACGGTGGCCTATTCCACCAAGCTTTGAGTGAGATATATAGGACCCCAAAAATTAAAGAGGAGCAAATCAAAATTGTTAAAATCACAGCCTACATGTATCTCCACATGGGAGTGCTGCAGAAAAGGCATGAGGAAAACAACTCTTGCGCAGAATCAAGTTGAACTATTAAATAAATTCCAGACTGCTCTAAATTTAGCAGAACACAAATTACAGAAGAGCCAAGGGTTGGAGGTAGAATCTGGAAATGTCATAAAATTAAAAGATTTGGCTCTCCAACAGCAAAATAATGCAGATCAAGAGACCCAATAAGAGGCATTGAAGGAGTGTAAGGAAAAGGTTGACTCTCTGCAAGAGAGTCAACAGAAGTTAAATCAACAAATACATTTTTATAAAGCCCACAGAGCATATAGTTACCCTACAAGATCAGATAGAGCAACTGAAAGAGGAAAATATTATGAGCGACCTCCACTCTCAAGCAGAATTTGATCAAGAGCACCAGAAATTCAATACCATCAAGAAACAAAGGGATGACCTGGCTGAACAGAGGGGCACCCTAAGTCAGGAGAAAGTCGCTCTAGGCCAGGAAATAAGCAAGTTAAAAACAGAGCTCCAGGGAAGTGAGTTAGCCCTCCAGAAACAAAATGAACTCAAAACAGAGTATGGGAATCTACTGGCGCATGCCAGACGGGTAGAAGGTGCTCTGGAAGAGAACACCCAAAGCAAACATTCACAAACTCGGGAGGTTAGTCTCCTGCAACTGAAATTGTCTCATTCTCAAACCATACAGGAAGCACACAGACAATGAGGCCTTCTGTGAAAAGAATGATTAGCTCCACGAACAAGTGGCAGCACAAGAGCAGGTCATAGAGGCCAGTAAAGCCTTTATAGCTGAGCAAAAGGCTAATATCTTTGCTTATCAAGAAGTAGCGGCTGAGAAGGAGAAATTAGAAAGGTTGAAGAAAGAGGGTGCTAGATTTAATCCTAACTGGAGGGAACCTTAACAGGTAGAGAGGGACAGGGCAACCCATGATCATAGTATAAGGACCTCAGTGTTAAATGGGTTTGAATCCCTTAATACAATGTACACTGCTGACTTCATGGCTGCCGGTTCACATGGGCCGGAAGTCATCAGAATTTAATAGGCCAAGCATGATGGAACTGAAAGGGCAGAGCCCCCCATAAACTGATGGACTGGCGTCCCTTTATAGATACCCAAACATTAAGGCTGATGTCTCTGACAAGGAAGTCTCCTATGAGGGGAGAGTCAGGGAATTAGATCCACAGAAATACTACTTTCCAAGGGAATAGTTGGTTCAATTTGATGAAAAACCAAATGAGGCCCAAAAAGAGCATCCAGAAGACCTCTACCCAATTAGGGCAGTGGGGGATACTCTGCAGACCCTGGGAGCAGAGAAGAGTCAGAAGACTACTCTCCTGAGCACCACAGGAATAGAGAAACTAGGGCCCTCTATTCTGCGAGCCCCTCAAGCTCACAGAATCATGGGTGCCTAGATTATCCTGAGGGGACCTCCAGTAGTAGCGCCTCTGAGTCTGAGGGCGAGTGGACTCGGGTGACTAAGCCAAAGAAGGCAAACAAACTCGAGAGTTATGACAAAAGACCCCATTAGGCAGATTAAGGCCATTAAGAGTGTCATAACCCCATACCATAAAAACTTCAAATATTCTGTTTGGGAACACTTGGAACTCTGAGCAGATGGACACTTCATCTGAAAGACAACCCAAACTGCATAGAGTATGTAAAATGGACTTTCTCCCCCAAGTACTCCAGCTTCTTTGCTGGACTGGAGGACCAGAACCATTCAAGATGGTCCACCTTCGGGGCAGCCATCTTGAAACACTTTTCCGCCCACCGAAACCCCCAAGAGGCTTGAAAAGCGGCCTACAATCTGCAGTGCGGGGAAGATCAGGCCCCACGAGAATTTGTGCAGGAGCTCAAACGTGCCTTTGCACAAACCACTAGGAGGGTGCGCACAGAGGGCAGGGAGTTTGTAACCATCTTCTTTCATGCACTCCCCAAGTATATCATGACCCAGCTGGTGAGGGATTTCCATGACAAAAGATCTCTGGACTGGGTCATAGAGCATAGAGTCATTTATGAGGTCCAAAAACCTGCAGAATATAAAAAATGTGGCCAAAAACCCCAAACCAGCCAACACCCCTGCTGTTGCTAAGGTGGCAGAGGTAAAGGTTGCCCCCATTTTAGACCTAGAGATGGGGGGAGCCTAAAAACGTACCTACACAAAATCAGCTAAATCTGAGACCCAGAAGGCCTTCAGGCCAGTCACAAACAGGTGGCAGTCAGAGAGGTACTCCCACTAATGGCACCCCTAACTCCCCTGATTATATCAGTTCCCGATACAAGGGCACCAAACCAATTTTTGGGTATGTATGGACTACCCCCTGCTCCGGGGTGGGGGGGTAGGATCCAATCAGGTAAGTACCGCCCAGGGAAACTCCCCACCTAACTTCCCCCAGGAGGGCAGTAATCCCCCAAATGCTGGGTTAAGTTTCTTTCCCCGATACTCACAAAACCCCAACCTGCAGGACAACCCTCCTTTCATTCCCTGATTTCAGGAACCCAGATAACCTAATCCGGGAAGGTGGAGGGTTACCAAAATTCAACATATCCAGGGCACTACAGGAGAAGAACAAGTTACTTACCAAACTGGTAACGTTCTTTCGATGGGATGCTCCTCTGACATATTACTTATCTTTGATGTTATCCATTCCAGCTTGCTGGCCTGGGAAATTTCAGTAGCGGGCGCTGCGCCTCGATGTCCTTAGAGTCAGTGTCCCTCGACAGCCTCCGTATCGGCACTGACGTCATCATGAATATAAATACACTTGCGCAGCATCCGTTGCTCAGTTCCGTTTTGAAGTTCAGATTTGCTTTGCATGAATTGGTTAGTGACCTTGAAGGAGCGTGAGCTGAAACTACAAGGGAAGTTTTACTGCGTCGATGGATGGAAGGGGCGATAAGGAATACATCGGAGGAACATCCCATCGAAAGAACATTACCAGTTTGGTATGTAACTTGTTCTTTGAAGGGATTGTGTCCTCCGACGTATTCCTTATCTTTGATAGACTCCCATAGCAGTAGTATAAAGAGGAGGCGGGAGTAAAGTTGAAATATTTCCTTTTAAAGATGTACAGAATGCAACACCGCTTTTCCAAATCTTGTCTCCTGGTTAGAGGAGGAATCCAGACTAAAATCTGGTAAAAGTATGTGCGGACGACCATGTGGCAGCCGCACATATGTCCTTAATTGGGACCCCTCTTTGGAGAGCCGAAGAGGCTGCGATACCCCTGGTTGAATGAGCCCCAAGATGTTGAGGGGGTTCTTTTCCTGCCAGTCTATAGCATTCTATAATGGTTAAAATGATCAATCTTGAAATGGTCTGTTTTGTGATTGGCAATCCCAATTTGTGTCCTGCATATCCTACAAAAACACTTGGTCGGCTTGACTTATCCTTGCAAGTCTGCTAATGTAAAAGCTTAAGGCACGCCTTGGATCCAGCCTGTGCAATCTCTCTTCCTCTTTCCCTGGATGGGGAGGAGGATAGAACGAAGGTAAGGTTATTTTCTGAGTAATGTGAAATTTAGAGACCACCTTTGGGAGAAATTTGGGCATCACTTGTAAGAAAACCTGGTCTTTATGAAAGATTGTATGAGGAGGTTTGCAAGATAGGACTTGTAATTCGCTCACTCTTCTACCGGAAGTTAGGGTCACTAGAAAAACTTTAAGCGTGAGAAACTTTAGTGAACAAGAATTAAGTGGTTCAAAGGGAGTACCCATCCAAAACTTTAAGACTAGATTCAGGTGCCACAAAGGAACTTGAAAAGGCTTTGGGTGATAAACATTTGTTAATCCTTTCAAAAATTGGATTACTACAGGTAATTTGAAATATGAAGGCTCCTCAGCAGTACACTTAAAGATTGATAGCGCTGCGAGTTAGCCCTTGATTGTACCAATTTGGAGACCTGAATTTGCTAAGTAAAGCAAAAAAGATAACACCATCGGTGCATTACATGAAAAGGGTTCAATATTCTTTTCTCTACATCAGCTGCAAAATGTGTTCCAACGGCAGCGGCATAAAGTCTTTGTTGCTGGCCTTCTGGCTGAAAGCAACACCTCCATGACGTCATCGGGGAGATCCCAATCCTTGTATCTCAACCTTTCAGAAACCAAGCGTGAAGGTTGAGGGTTCGGATGTCTGGATGGAGAACCTGACCCCCCTTCTGCGAGAGAAGATTCTCTTTGCGGAAGAAGAATCGGAGGACAGATGGACATGTCTAGAAGGTCCGGGTACCACGTTCTCCTGGCCCAATCCGGGGCAATTAGGATCATGTGCTTCTGGAATCTTCTGAACCACCTGATCATTTGAGGAATGACGGGGACTGGAGGAAACGCGTACAGAAGTGGATAATCCCTGTCCACTATGAACGCGTCCCCTAGAGCTCCTCTCGGGGGAAATTCCCTTGAACAATACTGATTGCACTTTCTGTTGATGCTGGTGGCGAACAGATCCACTTGAGGGGTTCCCCAAAGGGCGAAGATCTCTTGAATGACTTCCTGAGCTAGTTCCCACTCGTGGGAGACTGCTCTGCCTGCTCAGAGCGTCCGCCGTCAAGTTCTTCTCTCTGGCTAAGTGAACTGCCGATAGGTAGATTCCTTCTTGAATTGCCCAAAGCCAGAGCTGCATTGCCTCTCTGCACAGTGGCAGTGACCCTACGCCTCCTCTTTTGTTGAGGTAGTGCATGGCTGCTGTGTTGTCCGTCATTCATTCTTTCCCTGTACTGATGGCAGAAAAGCTTTCAGCGCTAGTCTGATCGCTCTGAGCTCTAACAGGTTGATGTGTAGTCTGGACTCCGATGCAGACCAACGACCGTTGATGGTTAAGTCGATGGCATGGGCTCCACACCCCTTGAGTGAGGCATCCGTGACTACTGTCATCTACGGCCATGGTTGCAAAAACTGTTCTCCTTTCAAGATGTTCTTTCGACAGGCCCACCACTGAAGGTCTCGAGCTACTCTGTTCAGGACTTGTAGGAGATCTGACATTCTTCCTGAGAATTGTGACCACTGGGTCCTTAGTGCCCACTGGAGGGATCTCATTCTCAGGCGAGCCTCTGGCACTAGGAAGATGCAGGATGCCATGAGGCCTAGCAACCTCAAGAAGGTCGAAGGCTGGTGGACGTTGGGCATTTTGAAACTTGGTGACCATCTGTACAATATATTGAGCCCTCACCTTTGGTGGCGAGGCTTTTCCCAGGGAAGTGTCCCGGACTGCTCCAATGAACTGGAGTCTGTGATGGTATCATCTGTGACTTCAAGTTGAGGGAGAAGCCCAGCCTGTGAAGTAAGTGGCAGACAATCTAGATGGATCTGAGCTTGTTGGAGATACTGCTCTGATCAACCAGTCTTCCAGGTACGGGTAGATGCGAATAACTTCCCTCCTTGGACTTGCAGCCACCACCGACATTAGCTTGGTAAAGACCCTTGGGGCGGAGGTCAGACCAAATGGCAGAACACGAAATTGATAATGAGAGTTGCCAATTGTGAACCTCCGGTCTTTCCTGTGTTTGAGATGGATTGGCACATGGAAATAAGCATCCTGAAGGTCTAGGGATACCAACCAGTCCTAAAGCTGGAGGGCCTGAAGGATCTGAGAAAGGGTTACCACCTTGAACTTGTCTTTCCTGAGAAATTTGTTCAATTCTCGCAAGTCCAAAATGGGTCTCAGTCCTCCGTCCTTCTTTGGTACTAGGCAGTAGGGGGAATACCAACCCTTGTTCCTCTCTGCTACGGGTACCGGTTCTATGGTACCCTTCTCTAGCAGGTCTAGAACCTCCTGCATAAGGAGCGGGTCTGGAAGCTTCAAAGAGTTGTTCCCCGGTGGATGACTGAGGAGTGTCTAGGAAGAGCAGGCAGTAGCCTTGGGCAACTGTCTCCAATGCCCAAGCATCTGACGTAATAGCCTGCCATTCTGTCAGATGTTGAATTAACCTACCCCCTACTGGTGTCTTGTGCAGGGAGACCTCAGAGGGGTTTAGAAGCGGCTGACGCAGATGCCGAGGGTAAAGTAGCACCTGCCGATGCGGCTCTTGTACCTTTGACCCGTCCACCATGGGTGGATCGTTTCTGGCCCCTTTGTGCTGGCTGTCCACTGCCTTTTCTGTGGAGTAAAAGTCAAAGAACCTATCCCTCCAGGAGTTCCTGAGGGGCGACTTGATGTCTGCCGGATTCCAGCCCCAGGGGATTTTGCTGCTGCTTTGGATGTTTGCAATTTCTCCAGGCTGTCATCAGCTTTCGTTCCAAATAGAGAAGTGCCATCAAAGGGCATGTTTAGAAGTCTGGCTTGTACATCTGGAGAAAAACCAGACTTCCGCAATGGCCCTGCTGATACGGTCAGCAGAATCAATGCCTACTTGAAGGGACTCGCACATTGCATTCTTTTCATCCCTGATGATGTTTAAGAAAGCATCCCGTTCTTCTCCTTCTGGGAGACAGACAGCCGCAGATGAAGCACACTCCCAAAGTGTGTGGCTGAATCTTGCTAGCATGCAAGTGGCGTTGATAGACTTAAGCGCCATACTACATGCCGAAAAGACTGACATGGCATCAAATCTTTTATCATCCCTGTCTTGAGGAATAGTCTCTGGAGTTGGACGCTTGCTCAGATATTTAGGATCTGAGGCTGATACTCTGTATTTAGCAGAACGTTTATTTACTGCAGGGATAACTTCAGGAGTTTCCCAATTAACAGATATTTTTCTTTGCAGAGCAGTATGAAAGGGAACAGGATCCTCCTGTGGACCTTTATCCAATATATCACTAAGGTCATCCTTCGGAAAAGAAGGTGTATGTGTAGTCCACCCCATGAAGTCAATTATTCTGGCCATCAAAGTCCTATAAGGAGTCTCAGCATGCTCTCCAGGGTCTGGTTTAGCAAACTCTACAGTATCTAAACCACTTGCCTCATGTAGGGACTCTTGAAGATCTTTTAACCTATTTTCCTCAGAAATGAATTCCTCTTGAATGGGTATTGTAGTCCTTTGCAGACCAAAGGGTCTCTCGTTGTCAGAGTCCTCCCCTTCCTCATATATAGAGCACCAGGCTCTAAAGTAGTCAACTCTAGGGTATGGTGTAAAACCCATTTCTAGAGAAGGAGCCAAATTTGTTGCTACTGCCTGAGAAAACGTTGAGGTTGTCCTCGTAGAAGTCATAGGCTTCGACAATCCTGAGAAGGGCGTCGAAAATGTTTGAAAAGGCCTCAAACTCGAGAGGATCGGGAACCTACTCTTGTCTAGATTGTCGATGGCACTCTCGACATCATGGTCGAGGCTTTCAACACCTCTACTGCCTGTGACGTAGTGGCAGTTGTAGGCTTGTCTTTCATTGGGGTTGACAGTGGCGTCGAAGACGGCATCGATGAAACCGATTTATGCGGCAAAGGTTCGGCCTCTAATCTTCCCGAGTCGTGGCTCTGGAAGGCTGACGGTAGAAACCTTTTGAAGCCCTGCTCAACTTTCCCCTGGAGGAGCGAAAAGAAGAGCGGTGCTGCTGGAGGGTTCCATGATGGCCTGAAGGGACTCAGACGGCCTTCCCAAATAGGTTATCTCCATCAAAGGGTATATCCAGCACCTTCGGTTGGACCTCCTGGCGGAAATTCGTGGCCTTCATCCAGCCTTATCGACTAAGGCAGACAACATTCCCCATTTGCCAGAACCCTGTGTCGGCGACATTCAATGCCACTGTGATGGCGTGATTCGATGCTATCTCCCCTTTCTGCAAGAGAGCGATTGCCTCCATCTTCTGATTATCAGGGAGGAACTCCCAAATAGGCCCCAGCTTGTACCACAACTCTGTCATATCTGGCTAGGATTGCCAGTGCGTTGGCTACCTTGATAGTGGACGCTGCGGTGTAAATCACCTTCCTTCCCATGGCATCCGTCCTCTTCCACTCGCTGTCTGGAGGGACCGACAAGGACGGTTGGCCAACCGATTACTCAAGGCCGGTGATACCACAAAATCCGGTGATGGTTGCGATCTAAGGTACCGTGGTGCGGAGTCCGGTACCCGATAGTGCTTTTCCAGCCCATACAGGGTGGCTGGAGCCCTGCAAGGGTTCTTTATGAGGGCCAGGCCCTCTTTCCCAAATGTCATATAGAAGGGGTACCGCCATGACCGTCTTTCTCTTGGCTTCGCACCTCTGGTACAAGAAGCCCTCCTTAGTTTCCTCAGGCACTAGCTGGAATAGCTTGGAGGCTCTAGAGATCATGGAGTGAAACAATCCCACTTCATCCAGTGGAGACACCCTTTGTGGGGCATCCATATGCGGGGATTTGCTGTCCGAGGCGACAATATCCTATTTGTCGTGGCCGTATCAGTATCTGGATCTGCTGGTGGAGAAGGCACCAGACGTGGTGGCAGAGGCTTAAATGGGTGCGTCGGATGACCCTTCTTCGTTGGTGGCTGATCTGGGGACTTGGGGAACCACAGGTACAGGTGGCTGAGGCATCATCAACTGGATCGGACACCAAGGTTTGTAGAGTCGACAGAATATCCAAGGAAATGTCCCCTGGTTGAGATGGCAGAACAGGAAAACTAGGCCCTGCGCCATACTCGTCCTCTTCCACGTGGACTGTGTGCAAGGACTCCTGGTCTTCGCCGTCCATGGATGAGACCTCCATGGCTTGGGCCACAGCCTGTGAAGGTTGTTTCTGAGCCTCCTCCCCAATGCCCCTGAGGGTTTTGAACTAGGACTTGAGACGGTTTTCCCCCTTCTGGCGTGCCAGCAGACTTTGCTCAAGTCACTGCAGCGGTATCACGCCTTGGGGGTAGGGACACCTAAGCTGCAGGAGGGCTACCTGTGCAGGGTCAGCGCCCTTAGATGCAGCAGTCGCTGACAAGGTCTTAGCATGCGCTGCTTGGGCCGGCATGGGCTGTCCGGCCTTCTCAGTCTGCGGCTTCTAGGATTTCTCACAAAGTTTACCCAGGGTACACTACTTTCTTTTCGAGGAGGAGCTCAATTGCCGGCAGGCAATGGAGGCTGGTGGGGATGTCGATCACGTCGTATCCACCTTGGGACTCACTTCGGCAGCAAACCCGGTGGGCTCAGACTTCTTGGCTTTATCTCGGGCCCCCACGGCTGAGGTGTCCTCACAGGACTTAGAAGACCGCTCCTTGGACCAGCCTGTCTGGGTGAGGCATGACACTGCTTGCCACACGGGCCAGAGGCATTGGTGTTAAACCAATGCCGCAAGTCTACTGTGTCTGTCCCTTGTCTTCTTGGAGAACCTGCGGCAAATTTCACACTCCAACTCCTTGTGGTGTGGGTGCAGGCAGTAGAGGCATTGTAGGTGCTTTTCTACCATAAACACGTTCCGTAACCTGCATTTGGTGCAGGTCTTGAAGAGGGACCTTCTCGGTCATGGTCGGAAGGCACATAGTAGGCCCAATGGCCTTCTAGAATCTTCGATGATCTTCGCCCTTGAGGGGTGCTGAAATTCACAGACAACAGATCCTGCTGTTGGCAGATGGAAAAGAGCACACAAGCCCCTTAGAAACAAAGTAGAACTTTTTTTCCATCAAAAATCCTGCTTGGAGAGCAAACTCAAGGACTCCAACACTGAAGCATGAAGGTAAAAATCTGAAGACTGCCAGTGGAGGCGCTTAGGGAGAGGAATGTCATTGGATGGGGCAGTATGACCCAGAAGGCAGTGATTGGTTTACATGAGAAATACAGTTTAAGTGACAGTGAAACAGTTTTCTTTTACCAAGGATTCCTAGCCTAGCAGGGAATATTCATGAGCATGTGAATCCATGCCATACCCCATACTGGAGACCACGGTCTTCGGGCGAAAACTGAGCACATACTTCAAGCAAGGAACTTTAAAGCCTTCGTCGGGTCACTAAACATATGCTTAACATTTCACATCATTTGTAAAACAGTGTTACGAGTAGTACCCATGCCTTATCTTGCATTTTGTTTAAACAGCCTGCCAAAACATCAAGTCGTTGTTTGACCCTTCAGAATACAGTGCACTTGAGAAATATGCAAGCATACTGAATGGGAAACATTTGATTGATTGGAGTATAAAACTGTAGTTAAACTGTATAATGCAAAACCATATGCATACAACAGACACTGGCCTCTACAACAAGCTCAGAACCCTCAGAACTAAAACGTTCAGCAGCGAGTCTTGTAACCGCAACCATTCCACATCTCTCAAGCCTCACATTCTCCCCGTCACCACACTGAGCAAACCTACCTAACATGGCATAACAGGTTCATGCATATACAACTTTGCAGAACAGGGCATTAGCTAAAAAAAACAAAAAAAAACACCCCCACCTCCACACCAGACCCACACCTCTTGCCAGAATAGGTATCCCTGGTTGAGATCAGTACTTTTAAGATTTAAGAAATCAATTTAGGATCAGGTGGATTCCCTAGGAAACTTCTGCAACAGTCGCCTATTGGATCCTCAAAGGACATGTAGGCTTTGTAAATCCGATAGACACGTGATTTGCAATACTCACCTGGGCCTAAAAAAACAGCACTGTATTGCGGAAGTTGATTTTGTTAACTTTCATTTTGGTCTGTGTGCACCTTTGGCGGTGCATCTCGATTACTGGTGTCTCACTGTCTCGTGTTCCTTCTTCCTTTGACTGCTCTTTTAACAAAATTAAATTAAAGTCATAGCATGATTTGTATTGTAGCATTGTATGTTCCCTTCTTGTATAAAATTAAAGATAACAAAAGAATCCTATAGACACGCCAAAGGCCCTGCCCTGGTATTTTGTAAAGTAACGAGTACGAAGACATGCCCCTGCTAGATAGCAAGCTTATGACATGGAGTACAAGAACATTTCAAATCACTCAAAACAGCAACTATACACCTAGTAATTGCTGCTCAGAATGGAGAAGTATTGCAGTCCAAAGCATAGGTTTCCCAAAATTGATTAGCAGTGTTTGCCAACTAAAGTGTTCTTGATTAGCAAACACACCCATTTGATTAGCAATGCTGTACCAATAGGTTTAATGTCACCAGAAGCTATGTGTACTCAAGACTTAAAAGGAGCATCAATACAGCATGTTTCTGAACCGCTGAAGTAAGACAGTGAGACAAGTCCGGGCTTGCAACTTCTTTAAAATTTCACTAGACCTACAGTTAGAGTAACTTAGTTTACCTATTCGCCCTAAGAGAAATGCACTCGACCCATGGCAATCGTTGACTAAATTGAAATTAGCTTTCAGTAAAATGGTGCATGTCACTACAAACCCCTTTTGTAAACATTCCCTGCAAATGGTACTTGCCCTTCATTAAAATTTACTGGACTATGCGAGTGGGCCATGCAAGTTAGCTGCATGAATAGACACAGATAGATATAATAATTACTTTATAAACTGCTGGCCAGCTCTCTGCAGGTGCTAATATATAATGCAATCAATCAATCAGAGCAAAGCGAGCTCTGGAGGCTAACAGTGTCCATTATTGAAGTAGATCTGTAGATTTACAGACGAACATCCAGTGATTTTTGTGTATTCGTTATGTAAGAGGAAAGAAAGTAAAAGATTAAGCTAAGTGGATCACAAAGCAGGAAGAGAACTGGACAACTAGTTTGACATTTCGAGTTTGTAGCCATCTCACCTTCTGGGTAGCTGGTATAAAGCAGCAGAGTGTTAAGATAAAATGGCAATGGGTTTGGGGGATCTGCTCATGGGTGGAGCACCAGTTTCACAGATGAACGCAACCCACAGGTCAAAGAACCAGCTTTACCATAAAAACCATTTGGCCGTATGGTAATGTACATTTTCAAACATGTTTATATCAATATGTTATCTTCCCCCAACAGAATGAAATATAGTTTACACTGAGACAATAACCTTTACTGTAAAGCATGAAGAGAATGCAGGGTCATACAGTAGCAATATCATAACTATGCAACACCTTACATTTTTGAGAATGGAATTGCATAATTGCCTTAAAAAAATACTTAATACATACTGGTCTGTGTCAGACAGGATATAGTTAGCTTAATGAAAAGTATCAACCCGGATTACTTCTGGTTTGCAATTATTTGAATAAGAACTACTAAATCTTGCGTAGCTCTTCCACACAGGCCTTTGGCACTTCTGAGTTAGCAGATGAGTACTGCTGCACTCTGTCCATTAGCCCCTTGGAACTTGCTGTGAACACAGAAAAGGGGTTGGAGAGCGCTTTGAGGGCAAGAAAGGAATTCGGGTGAGCTGTGTTTTCATTGAACATGGAAATTTAATTAGCTAGCCTTGCTACACAAGTGTCAATTTAATGAGCACACCTACAGAATTGTATAGCAAATTGCAATGCAGCACAGCTTTTGTTATGCTTTTGTCAGTGGCAGTAGCTCCAATTTATCTGGACGTAATAAAAACATTTGTTAAATGCTACATCACATATGCATCACAGAGCTACTAGACTAAACAAAAGGAACCCCTTGTGCAGATTGCACAAATTCTTCACTATAACATCGCTCATCCTTATACTGCCAACTTGAAGGAATCATGTGACACACTAGAGACCAACTGTCTTCAATCTGTTGCCACTCTCCCATACCTCTAAAGAAGGCCCCCTTTCAGACCTTTGCACCACTTTTTAAAAAGTGGTTTTAACAGCCTCGTCAATACAAGCACATATTAAGTGTATCCCCAAGACCCACATCAGAAAACCTCTTTAAAAAGCTACTACAAGCCAACTCTCCCTCCCCCTCATAACGGGTTTGATATATTGTTCCATCCTCTGTTACTATCGAAAGGAGTGGTCTTGTGTCACTAATTAAGAAAAGAGAAAGCTGCGAAGACCATTAACAAATACCTAATCTTGTCAATACAATTGTTGAAACCTTTAACGTCGGGAAATCATCAAGGAGTGGTCATGTGCCTAATTGCGATTCCCAAAAAGAAACAGAACTATGCTTTCCTTTAAAGTGGCAAACCTTTCATTCATGAGAAGCTAAAGCATATTTTCTATTGAAGGCATCAAGTATAACCCAAGTCAAGAGCCTCTCCCATTTTAACAGTGAAATCAGCCTCTCTCAGAGTTAAGAAGCAATTTAACTGTACTGCTAAGTTAATAACAATTAATTGGCCTAAGACACAAGTGCGACAGCAATACCTGAAGTAAAGGGTGGCACCGTGGCTTCTGGGTAATTACTTGGGCTGATAAGTGGCAGAAAGGTGCAGGTAAAGTTGGGGAAGGGAAACTGGCTGCTTGTAAAGACTTGTGAAGTTTACACAGCCTTTAGTGCCAGGACTGGGGAAGATGAGAAAAGTTGGTCTTAAAGGCAAACCCAGGTTGTTATTGCGGCAGAGAGATGAGAGGCTGCCACATTTTAAGAGAGTTGTTCAGAGGAAGAGTGCCTTGCTTACTTGAAGTTGAAGTACTTTAAAGTGCATCTTGTCGAAGACTATTTAGAAGTACAAATCACTGAAGCGTTGGTAATAGTCCAAAGTATTGAAGCTGTGGTGATATATCTGGTTGTCAGCAGATGCAACACTGTAGTAGTCTAAACAAAGTGCAGTACTGTAAGACTAAGGTGACTGTTCTCAAAGTGAATCAAGTAAAGGTTTAAGCTCAGGGACCGCCTATCTCCTGCCCTAAAAAGTCTTCACTGGCTCATGGTTGTTGCACGGATTAAATTCGAATCCCTCTGCATCACCCACATGGCTGTCTGGACCGGGAACCACACTATCTTCAACTTTATCTTACTAAATAGTCTCCCTCAAGACCACTACGTTCCTCTGGCACCAACTTTGTGTAAAGGGTTTTGCTAAACGGAGGGTAGGTGGTTGTTCGCTTTCCTCAGCCGGCTCCCTCCTGTGGAACAGCCTCCCCCTCTCTCTGCTCCTTGAGCAGGACTTTCTTCAATTGTGGAAGCTCCTTAAGACTTTCCTCTATCTCCTCCTTCCCTTCCACTCTCCTCTGCTAAATCGCACAGTTGCTGTGATTGGTGTCCAGGGCCTTTATGCATCCTCGGGCCCCTGACCTCCCACACCCAACTCCTGTCTACCCTCAGCACTGGCACATCCTCTGCCCCAGAGGTTCACACATACACCTAACGTGGCTCTGGCCATGTAGTAATCAAGAATCATAGCACTTCATCTGTGGCTCACCCATTAGCTCGGACTACCCAGCACGTATCCCCTTTGCCCCATTCCTTGCTGCACTTGCACGTTCTGAATACTCACAGGGCATAGTAGGTTGTCCTTTTTCCTCCCATTGCTCTTAAATATTGTATTTTGTAATGCGTTTCATTCCCTTCGCCCTGTGGGCACTTTGAAATAGTATCTTACTTGCTGTATAAGCGCCTAACAAGCCAAGAACAAATCAATTAAATAAGTGAAGTTGTTGAAGTGCAAGCACCAGCACTGAAAAGTCCTCCTGACAAATATACCATTGTGAATTCTAAAAACTAACCAAGAGAATACTAACTGTTAACCAAGAACTGTGCATCACTGACAGTTGTGGATGTAGCATTTTATTTTGCACTGTGGCAAGTCTTCTTGAAAAGGTGATAAAGCATTGTGGCTGGGATTACCATTGGTGCTATTTGGTGGAAGTGGAAAGTGGGTATTTCACCAATGCGAAGAGCTTTGCCATCATTGGCCCTTTGCTTAAACTTTTACATTGGCTGTGAAACATCAAGAACTGAGACATTTCTTTCTTTGCTTGAACACTAACAGAATTAAATCATGGGGAAGGGAAATCACCCAGGACATTAGACGGTTATTCAGAGACTGAATGAGTTCATGTTATGATGTATTGCCATATATTATTTGTGTGCATTTGTTGCTTAGTGTGAGGGCTACTTATGCAGAGAGCGTTTCTCCTTCACTTGTCACAGTTGTCTGAATCATTACTTAATACTCACACCTGACACTAAGGTGTTGCAAAACACTTTTAGACTTAGGAAAGATACACCCTTCCCTGCTTTCCAATGTGATTTTAAATATTTAACTTCAATTTGTCTTTTAAAAGAACATCAGTAATTTTTAGGGAATTACTGGGGCCCACCTTAAGATTGCCTGTGCCTAACTTTGAAAACATATTACAGTCACTTTAAATGGAACTCTCACCCAGAAATTGACAGATTTTTAACTGGTGCGTTTCCCGCTTCCATGAGTTTTGATGGAGTTTCAGAGCTGCATTCCATGCATACTGGTCCTCCAGCCACTGAAGTTTAAAATGCTCTTCATTCTCAAAGCAAAGGAAAGGACAATTACTTAAAGGTAACTCCTGTTCTCCAGCATAGGTCTTGCATGTATTCATACTCATGAATAGGATTACATAGCAGTACATATACACAACCACAGGAGGTGGCAAGGCTCTCAGAATCCATCAATACACTTACCCGTTTAACAGACTCACCTCAAACCGGTTGCGTAGCACCACTTGGCCGACACCGGGACTACTCCCTGGAAACTGTCGACACAATCTTGTGAAGGTGTGGGTAGACCTCCACGTAGCAGCCCTACACATGTCAAAGCAGGGGGAACACCAGAGAGAAACACTGTCGTTGCTGCAATGGCTCTGGCAGTGCGGGCTCTTAAGCAGCCTGGAAGTGTTCTGTTGGCCAGACGATGACAGTGCATGATCCAGTCGTGGAGCCACCTGTATATGAAGGCCTTAGACCAGGCCTTCCGGTGTCCCACAGGTCCACAATTGATAAGTTGAGACTTCTTACGAAAGTCTTTGGTGCGTGCCACATAGAACATCTAGGCATAGGCACGAGCAACTCCTGAGATGGAAGTCCAAAGGAACCTTTGGCATGAAGGTGGGATTATTCTGCAGCACCACCTAAGTAACGTGGAAGGAAAGGTACAGCTGCTTGCAGGTGAGGGCCTGAATCTCCCCGACCAGTTTGGCCATGGTGATCGCCACCAGGAAAGCAGCCTTCCACGAAAGAAACTTTAAAGGGGCATGATGCATTGGCTCAAATGGAGGCCCGTGAGTATGGGCAGGGCCAAGTTTAGTACCCCAAACCGGGGCAGGAGCCCTTAGCAGCAGAGTCCTTAAGTGACCCTTGAGGAACTCCTAGATGAGCCTGTGCGACCACAGGGAGATCTTGCCTGGAGCCTGTGTGTACCGGGACATGGCAGCCAGATGAGCCTTGGAGGCATGAGCCAGGCAAGCTTTAACCAGTGAGAGCAGGTACGGGAGGAGCTGCGGAGCTGTCACACCTTAACATGATCTTCTGTGCCCGGCACCACATGTGAAACGCTTCCACTTGTGCTGTAGCAAGGTAACGTAGAAGGAGCCCTGGCCTTGGACAGTATCTTCTTGCAGTCAACAGTAGGTAAAAGTGCCCGAATTCTAGGGCTGCAGGAGCCAGACAGACACAGTGACGCCGGGTCGTGATGCAGGATTGATCCATTGTCTCTGGAGAAGAGGAGGCAGATGCAGGGCCATAACCACTGACCGATGGAGAAGTTCCAAGTACCTTATCTGCTTCGGCCACATCGTTCGAGGAGGACCATCCTACAGTGCTACAGTGGCAACGTCGGAGTGTGTTGATCACACGTAACAGTAGCAGAATCGGAGGAAAGTTATACAGGAAGAGACCGTCCCACAGCAAAGAGAAGGCATCGCCGAGACTCCTCAGCTGAGTATATCTGCTGGCAAACTTCTGGCACTTGTAGTTGGCAGCTGTTGCGAAGAGGTCGATCAGGTGAAGACCCCTTCGCTGAAGAGGCTAGACGCCTATGCTTGTTGAAGCTCCAACTCATGGCAGGACTGCAGCTCCATGCAGAGTGCGTCCACAATGGTGTTTGACGCCAGGTGAAAGGGGACGGGGAACATGTCCTGAAGAATGGCCCAGCGCCACATGAACTGGGTTTCCAGGGATAGAGCAGGTGGGCGCGTCCCACACCGTTTCTGGATGTAGAACATGATGGTTGGTTAAAATCCGCACTACCTTCCCCTGTAGCTGAGGCTGGAATGACTGGAGGGCAAAGAAAAACGGCCATAGTTCTAGGATGTTCATGTGCAGGTCCTTCTCAGGGAGCCAGAGGCCTCTGCCGTCAGATTGTCTTGTGTGAGTAAGCCCCACCCCCTCCCACCACTCTAGAGAGGCGTTGGTAGTGACCGTAGCCTGGTATCGTGGTATCTGGAATATTGGCTCCCCAAGTGAGATGTGGCCGAACTAAAGCTAGCTGGCATTCCCGATTGAGGGCGATCTGGTCCGTCCATGTGCCCATGACCTGCTGCCACCCGACGCCCAGGAATTCCTGTAGGGGGCCGTATTAGGCAGCTGCAAAAGGGAACCAGATGGATGGAGGCGATCATCATGCCTAACACAGATTTGATGGACCGGACTGTTGCAATGGACACCACAGAACCTTCCCCAGGATGGCCTTCACCCTCTGCTCAAAGCGGGTTGCCAGACACGCGATTGTGTTGAGCTGGGCACCCAGGAACAGAGTTCGGAAATCGCACTATGCCACCGGATAATTGGAGAATCAGTCAGAAGGTGTATGGTCTCCGCCATGTGCTGGGTTGCCAATGCGTGGGACTGAATGAGCCAATCGTCCAGACAAGGGTAGACTTGGGTTCCCTTGCGGTAGAAATGCAGTGCTACCGGGGCCAAACATTTGGTGAATACCCTCAGAGCAGATTTCAGGCTGAAAGGAAGGGCCTTGAAATGAAATGCAACCCCTGGATGACAAAATGCAGGAACTTCCAGTGTTTGCAATGAATACAGATGTGGAAGCACGTGTCCTCCAGATCAAGAGATGCCAGAACATACCCTTCCTGGAGCTGGCCAAGCACGTGCTGCAACTTCCCCATCCTGAATATTTTGGAGTTTAGGTACTTGTTTAGGCGTCGCAAGTCTAGGATTGGTCGCCACCGCCCTGGCTTATTTACCAGAAGGTATCTGAAGTACACTCCGGAGGAACTGGTTCTATTGCCCCTTTTTGTAACATGGCATGAGCCTCCTGTAGTAGCTTGACCCTGTGGAGTTCTTGACGCGTGACAGGAAGTATACAGGGGCACCTGTGAAGAAATGCTGAAGCATGCCCCCATTGAAGAACGTCCAGCACCCATTTGTCCGTGCAGATCTTTTGCCACTGATGGGCAAAGTTTGATAGCTGGTCCCCCACTAAGGTGTGAAAGTATAGGCGATTGGATGGTTCGGGCCTGCTTTGGCATCTGTCCTGGATGGCGGAGGACGACGCTGGCCTCCACTGCCGCAAGCATGGGAGCGACCCTTGTAGGCCTCCTGGGTGGTGAAGCGGGAGGGATGCTGACAGGGTGTAGTGTACCAATTAAAGGACCTTGAGACTTCTCTTCAGGAAACTAAAGGAAGACCTTATCTGCTGCAAGGTCCCAAGAGTGTGCCGTCTGTCGGTGATGGACTAGAGAGTCATCCACTGGCTTCCCAAAAAGGTTGTTTCCTTCAAACAGCATGTCCACAACCTTAATGTGCACATCTGTGAGCGGAATTCCGTGCCCTTTAGCCACCTTGGCTTCAAAGAGCTGCATCATTCCCCATCTGGCAGAACCTAGAGTCGGCCATGTTGACCACAACTGAGGGCATGGTCTGAAGCCACCTCTTCCTGGGAGAGGACCAAGGCTTCGGCCTTGTCATCAGGGAGAAAATCCAAGATGGGCCAGAGCTTGTACCACAGCTCTGTCGTACCTAGCCAGGATGGCGAGGGCATTTGTAGTCTTGATGGAGGCTAATGTGGTAATGATGTGCTTGCCAGCGACATCAAGCCTCTTGCCTTCATGGTCAGGAGGCAGCATGGATGATGTTATTGGAATTTGTACAGCGCACGGTCACCCAAGTTATCTAGGCGCTAGAGAGGGAGACTACCATCCATCAGCCGCTAAGCAATAAAAACAGACATTTTCTTTACAGCCTTTTTAAATGCCAAATGATTTGGCAGTCTTTACTGACAGTGGCAGTCTTTACTGACAGTGGCAGGTCATTCCACATCCGAGCAGCGGCTACTGCGAAAGCCCTGCCACCGATACGCGAGCGGCAGAAGGTAGGGACCACCAGCAAACCAGAGAACGCCTTCCACAATCACCTCTGTCTTGTCTCCATTCAACTCCAGCCAGTTGCACCTCATCCACTCACCTACGGCAGTCAGGCACTGATGAAGGCATGACATCTCAGCCCGATGAAGATCTAAACGGATCAGGATCAGAGTGTCGTCGGCATAGGAATAGCACCAGACGGCGAGGGAGCGAATGAGAGATCAGAGGCCAGATGTACATGTTGGAGAATGGGCGACAAGGCAGAGCCCTGCCAAACTCCACAAGTAAGGGGGCAGGAACCCAAAAAGAGAGGAGAGAGAGCACCTGAGTGCGATCGGCCAAGAACGACGAAATGGATGAGGGGTTCGATTACCTCTTCCTGGCAGCAGCTGACACCACCGAATGCAGAGAAGGCTGAGACCAGAGACACTTGGAGGCTGCTTCCCGGACCTGGTACTTGAACAGCATGTTGTGCTTAGATGTCGATGACATGGTATTTGGAGCCTTCATGAGTGCTAGTCTATCTTTCCACATGCTGTCCAACAACTGGACCGACAATGGTCTGCGTTGTGGACTGTCGCCATTGAAAATGGTAGTCCTTCTGTTCTGCCACCAGATTGAAGAGCTTGGCTGCCTTCAAGATTGAGTGGAAGGAGCCAATGTCGCCAGGGGGGGGGGAGGGCTATGGCGGTTATGGAGGCTTAAGCCCTGGTGGGCTTGTCGACATCTGGAGGCTGCCCATCAGCAGGTATGTAGTCATACTACGTCTAAGTACTAGCAGTGTCGGTGTATGTGCCAGTATCCGTGTGAACTGGCTCCTCTGCCACAGCACGCAGCACTGGCCCTGGGATAACGGGTGTTGGCTGATGCAGAGGAGGGCTCCTGGCCGGGCCAGGCACAATCTCCAATACCAACATTTGCAAGGTGTTTAAAATGTCCAGGGACATGTCCCTTAGTGCAGGTGCAAGTGGTGCAGCCAGAACAGGAGCTGGGCTTAAGCCCATTGGGGAGCTAAACGGCTGGTAGGGCTCATGGGATGGCGATTCCATCAGGCGGCAGGGGTCCATTGCCCCCTTCCTTGTCTGAATAAAATTGTACTGATGCAGACACGAGGTGATCTCCTGGGGGATCCCAAAGGAACAGCCTTGGTAGGCCGGGGCAGAAAAAACCAGAGCAGGAGTCCAGGCTCTCACCCAATCCAAACACTTTGGAAAGAAGCCCAACACAGGAGCCTGCAGAGTAGGAAAAGGCACAGACAGGGTTGTGGTCGGGACCAATAACAGGAGTCTAGGAGGCAGATACCCCCTGGGCAAGCAGAGTTGTCGTGAACTCTTCGTCGCTGAAAGAAGACTTGTGTTCCCCCAACTTCAGATGGGGTCATCAACAGGGTGATTGTTCTGGTCGTAGACTAGGAAGTAGACTGAGCGGTGGTCCTGATGGACATGGTTGTCGACAGGGCTTGCGCCGCTGACTGGAACTTCAAAGAGCGGCTGCGCTGCCAGGTAACCCTTAATGGTACCCACTTGCAGGCCCTTGTGGGCTAATGAAAGCAAAAGAGACAGAACCACAGGAATTGAACACTGAAAAGGATCCACATTCTGTACCCTGCACCAGTCGCAGAACTTTCGCCGGCAACAGTACAGGGATTTTGTTGCGGGCTTTCAGGCCGAAAGCAACACCTCCATCACATCTTCAGGGAGGTCCCAATCCTTATACCTCAGCCTTTCAGATGCCAAGCATGAAGCCTGAGAGACTTGACCTCTGGATGGAGAACCCAACCCCCTCCCGTGAGAGCAGATCGTCTCGGTAGGGAAGACGGCGTGGAGGGCCGATGGACATGTCGAGAAGGCCCGGGTACCACACTCTCCTGGCCCATGCCAGAGAAATAATGATCATTCGGGAACCGAACCTCCGTAACCTCCGCAACACTTGCGGGACGGCGGGGACTGGAGGAAACGCGTACAGCAGTGGGAAGGACCACTCCAAACGCGTCCCCTGAGGCTCCTCTTGGAGGACATTCCAGCGAGCAGAATCTTTCGCACTTCAGTTTGACACTGGTGGCAAAGAGATCCACTTGTGGGGTCCCCCAAAGGGCGAAGATCTCCAAAAGAACTTCCTGAGCCAGCTCCCACTCGTGAGCCTGCTGAGAGCGTCCGCCGCTGAGTTTGTCTCCAGCTAGGTGAACTGCCGAGATCGAAATTTCCTGCTGGATGGCCCAGAACCAGAGCTGCATCGCCTCTCTGCACAGTGGGAGAGACCCTGCCCCCCCCCCTTTTTGGTGAGGTAGTGCATGGCCACTGAATTGTCCATCATACTCAGGACACTCTTCCCCCGCACAGACAGCAGAAAAGCCTTCAGGGCTAACCTGACGGCCCTGAGCTCCAACAGATTGATATGGAGTCTGGACTCTGGAGACCAATGACCACCGACTCAACTCGTTGGCATGAGCTCCCCATCCCGTGAGGGATGTGTCCGTCACGATAGTTCGCTCTGGCCAGGGTAGCCAAAACAGAGCCCGCTTCATCAGATTGCCTTCAACGGCCCACCACAGAAGATCCTGAGCGACCGAGGGCGGCACCTGAACGGGATCCGACATCCTGCCGGAAGACTGCGACCATTGGATCTTGAGAGCCCACTGCAGAGATCTCATCCGCAGCCTGGCCTCTGGCACCAGTAGAATGCAGGATGCCATGATGCCGAGCAACCTCAAGAACTCGAACGCCAGGAGACTCTGGGCATGTTGAAACTTCACCATCTGCAGAATGTGATGAGCCCTCACCTGGGGAGGCCAACACTGCCCCAGGGATGTGTCGAGCACTGCTCCGATGTACTGGAGCCGCTGGGTAGGTGTCAAATGAGACATCTTTAAGTTGAGGGAGAAGCCCAGCTTGTGAAGGGAGTTACAGGTGACCGACTGATGATCCAGGGCTTGCTCGGGAGAGCGCGCTCTGATCAACCAATCGTCCAGATAAGGGTAGACGTGAATCCCCCCCCCTTTCCCGAGATACGCTGCCACCACCACCATTAGCTTGGTAAAGACCCTTGCGGTGGAGGTCAATCCGAACGGCAGGACCCGAAACTGAAAATGCGAGTCGCCAACCGTAAACTTCAGGTACTTCCTGTGCTTGGGATGAATTGGCACATGAAAGTAAGCATCCTTTAGGTCAAGAGACACCAACCAGTCCTGAAGTTGAAGGGACTGGAGAGAGTAACCATCTTGAACTTGTCCTTACTGAGGAGCTTGTTCAAAGCACGCAAGTCCATGATGGGTCTCAATCCACCGTCTTTTTTCAGAATAAAAAAATATGGGGAACACCATCCCTTGTTCCTCTCCGCTACAGGCAACAGTTCTATGGCGCCTTTCTCCAGCAGGGATTTGATTTCCTGCGCAAGGAGCAGATCCGGACTCTTCAAAGAGCTTCCCCCGGTGGATTGTCGTGAGGCCTCTGCCGGAAAGGAAGACCATAGCCGTGGGCTATGATCTCCAAAACTCACATCTGAAGTAATGGCACGCCATTTCTACAAGATGCTGCGCCAGCCTTCCCCCAACCGACGAAGCATGGGACATCGCCTCATGACTGAGCGGCTGCAGCAGTGCCCGAGGGCAAAGAGTCAACTGCCCGAGCGGCTTTGGCACCTCGAGTACCTTGCTTCCCACCTCTGGTACTCCTACGTTGGCCCCTTTGACTGGCAGCTCCCCTCGATCTACCAAAGGAAGATTAGTATCGAAAGGAACCTCCCCTCCATTGCTGTCCCCTAGGACAAAAAGGCAGAGGTTGACTTACTGCAGTGCTCAATGACTTCGCTGCAGCTTTGGAGGTCTGCAACCTCTCAAGGCTCTCATCAGCCTTGCTGCCAAAAAGATGGTCACCATCAAAGGGCATGTTGAGAAGCCGGGACTGTACATCAGGAGCAAACCCCAACTTCCGCAACCACGCAAACCTGTGCATCACTGTGCTTGCTGCCATGGACCGGCTGACACAGTCTGCCACGTCCAGAACAGACTGAACAGATTCACACATGGCATCCTTGCCATCCTGAACAAGGGCAAGAAAACCATCCCGTTCCTCCCCTTCGGGAATATGTTCAGCCGCCAAAGATACACAATTCCACAGAGTGTGAGTGAATCTTGCCAGGGCATAAACAGAGTTGGCTGCCTTTAAAGCCATACCCTCAAATGAAAATACTTTCTTCGCCCAACCGTCAAAGCACTTGTCATCCCTATTTGGAGGGATGGTAGGGTACGCAGCCTGCTTTGCTGGGGCCATAGCCGCCTGCACCAACAAACTCTCCGGATTGGGGTGCGTAGACAAGTAGCAGGGGTCGCCACTGGCTGGGCGGTATTTTTTCGGTAGTGACTTATTCACTGCCGGTAGAGACTCCAGAGCAGTCCAAGCCACCGCCACCCTTCTTTGTAAGCCCATATGAATTGGCAGCACTGGGTCAGTGGGTGGACCTTGGTCCAATATATCTGTCAGGTCATCCTGCAGAAAATCCACAGGTGGAGCAGACCACCCCAGATACTCGTCACCCTCGACATGAGACACTTGTATGAGAACTCAGCATGAGTACCAGGCTCAGGCCTGCCAAACAACCTCCGGAGGTGTGTCCAGACCACTGGCGTCATGCAAGGATTGACGCAGGTCTTCCATCTGGCTATGACCAGACAACAGGTCATCAGGAACCTCAGGAGGTACAATCCCCTCCTCATGTGACCCTTCTTCCACCTCTGAGATGTAATCCAAAGGCTGGAATAAATCCCTGGATGAAGGTACAGAAAAAGGCTCAAACACAGGCCTCACTGATTTAATCAGGGCCTTCCTCGGAGGTTCCACGGTCCTCCGGTACAGCCTCTTCAAAAGGCGTCGATTGAATCGACGTCGACAACTTCGACAACGTCTTCTAGGCCAGAGCCCCGAGCGTGTCCTTCGACGGCCTCGGCGCCAATGGCTTCCTCGGAGCCAGAGCCTCAAGAGAATCCCTTGACGGACATGGCGCTGATGGTGTCGATGCCTTCTTAGAAGGCCTCACAGGCTCCAAGGGTCTTGAGGGTGTCGAGGACTGGGACCTGGGCCTGGCACGGCTATCGCGATTCGATCGGGACCTCGACGGCTCCCGATGATCGCGCCGACCACCCGAGCCCGAAGGCGTGCGAACGGTAGCCCTAGCGCATTCCTTGCCGGCTTCTCTTGATGGCTCGGACGGAATGGGTCCCTGCGATTCGAAAATTGCCATCATCTTTTGAAATGCGTCCCATTCCACCAGTGAATGCTTGTTGGGACAAGCCACCTGCCATCTGGCAAAGTCCTCGGACGAGGACAGGGAAGGCGACCAGTGACGGTGCTTCCGAGAGTGCCTAGAAGAGGTAGAGGAATGGCGGGACCCACTCCGAGAACGTGACCCCTGGACTTACGCTGAGAGTCGACCCTCGAATCGGTCGAAAGGGCAGCAGATTGACTTACAGGGCTTGGAAACCCTACCTACAGGCAACTTCTTACGCTCCCGCAAGGCCTTCGACGTCAAGGACCGGCATTCATCGCAGTCATCGATGGCGTGGCTCTCGCAGAGGCACCAAAGGCAGATGTGCGGGTCAGTCAGGGACATCTTGGAGCCGCAGTCCCGACACTTCTTGAAGCCAGACGGCGGGTTAGAAGACGAAGACATATTTTCACAATAACCAAGTTAGAAAAACCGATTCAACAGGAGAAGAACCGAGGCGCGCCGAGATTCCGAAGTGAACATGTTCACGGAAAAAACGGAACTGAGGCTACAGTCATTGTGCGTCCTACATATAACATCCGGTGACATCAGCGCTCGACGGAGGCCCTCGAGGGACAGCGTATCGACGCAGGACGCAGACATTTTTTCCGAAGCAGCACAGCTGTGGTGATTACCGTCATAGATGTGGAATACATCGGAGGACACAATCCCCTCAAATTATTCATTTGACTAGAATTAACAAAATTTGGCTCAGTGGGGGAAGTTTAGATGTATAGAGTTTTATGGCGCAACCCTAGCTCTAGAGCAGCTGAGCACTTTGCAGCGGGAAGGTGTCAGCACTGGACTCTGCTTCTCTTATGCCTTACACATAAAATGTGTCTCATAGCAATTTACTATTTAATTCTGTAGGTCTGTTAATTACATTTACACTTGTGTAGCACAGCTGGAGAAGATTTAAATGACCCTGTTCAATGAAAGTAGAACACCCTGCCTTCCTCTCTTGCCCTTAAGGGCTCTCCGCACCCTCTTCACTGCAGGTTCAAAGAAATATGGAAAGAATGCAGCAGTAACCATCTCCTTCACTTTTAAAAGTGCTAGAGTTCTTTGGCAGTGGCAGCCAAGAAAAGGTCTTTCTCCAAATAATTGCAAAGGAGAAGCAAACAGGAGTATACTTCTATTAAGCCAACTAGATTATGTTTGGTAAAGACCAATACGTGTTAACCTTTGATTAATTTCTTTTTTTCTTTTCTTATGTCAGTACTGCAATTCCATTCCTAAAGTTGCTACATTATGCATAATTGCATTGTCTCCATGTTTTACAGTCAAATTTAGGTCAGCATCTACAAATTTCAGTGTCACCTACATTTCATTTTGTGAGCAAAGATGCATCATATTGACGAGTGAACATTTTTGAAAGCGTAAATGATCACACTGCTAAATTCTTTTTGATGGAAAAATGTAGTATTGACACCTGCTGGTCGCATACATTTCTATAACTGGTGCTCAAACCATTAGCAGACCCCAAACTCATTAAAATTCCATCGGATCATCCGGTTACTTTATACCAGCTAACCAGAGTGAGATGTCCGTAAACTGCAATACTCCACCTCGTTCTCGGCCACCTACTTAGCGTTACTTTGTCCTCTTACATAAAGAGTACACAAAGCTAACTAGATGTCCACGCAAAGTAGCAATCAATAATTGCATCCTGGCTAACGTCTACAGACCTACTGCGCTACCATACATTGTAGTAAATGTCCAGAGCTCATTTTGCTCTAGAATTATGATTGCATTACACATTAGCACCTCAGAGAGAGATGGGCATCAGGAGGGTGGGAAAGCAAGCAGATCCCACAAGTAGCCTCCCTAATTTCATGCTGGCCTGCTGCTGCTTCACCTTGTTCTTGGAGGCTGTGCCACAGGGAGTCTCTCCATTGGAGTAATTCACTGTGACACAGCACCAGAGCACCGCAGCCAGCACCCCTGCGCTTGGCCTGGCCCACCTCTAGGTCCAAGAAATAGTTATTTACTATCACGGACATGTCTCATTTCTTTTTAATGACAAGCAGGAATTGCAGATAACTTGTATTGCCTAGCTTTCAAAGGAACTAAGCTATCAGCATCTCAGATGGCAGATCGGAGTGTCAATAGCAATAAAAAACAATTTTAGGGCAGCGCAGGTCTGGATTGCAGCGCTTTGGCCTACCTGGCCCAGGCTTGAGGACCTTTACCATCCTTGCCAAAAAGTGGTATTTAACTTTATTGAAAATAGTTTATTTCACACTTCGTCTCCAGCTACGACTTTCCATGAACATTCTGAACTTTTTATTTATAAAACTTCCTTCCATAGCAAATGAAGGGACAAATGTACAGAAAACGTGACACTGCCCTGTGCAATACCGTCTGCACTCACCTGCACTGAAAACTATTTCCAGAGCCTTTTTATCATCATTTCTTTCCTGTCGGTTCCTGTAGCTAACCTTTACATTTTACAGACTCAAAATAAACATTTTATGTCCTGGTGTAAATAACTTCTGGTGACATTAAAAATATGAGTACAACATTGCTAATCAAGAACATTTTAATTGGCAAACACTGCTAATCAATTTTTAATGTATGCCTTGCAGACGTGCAGAACTGTTGGCCGAGCGACAACAGGATTTTTATTCATCTAGCAGGAGTGGTTGAAAGAGCCAAGTTTGGAGTGTTTCGCAGAACTGGACAATAGTGGGAGCATTTCGAGCCTTTGGCCGGACCAGGTTCCAGATGGTCAGGGCGTGGGAAGTAGAAGGAATGCTTGCGAGTCTTCTCTTTACGGGCTAGCTTAGACTTCAAACTTTTGATGGTTATTCAGTGTGAGGCACAACAGATTACAGAGAGATTGAGACGGTTGCAGGTGATGCATGTACATTTAAATATTAAATTGGTTGGGAAGCCAGTGAAGCTCATGCAGTGTAGGAAAAACGGTCTAATTTGCGGGTTTATGAAATAAGGAGGTGTGCAGCATGGTGTGTCATCTTGAGGGAGCCAGTTGCACAGATGGAAGCTCAGTAAGTTCGGTTTACCTCAATGTGAGAGATCACAAGGTCTTGGACCACCGAGTGGAAGTCATGCGTGGAGGGATGTAGGGTTGGATTCTGTGGAGCTCTCCAGACGGGCAACTCGTGCCTTTTTGACCATGTACTTATGGAAGCAAAGGCTACTTTTAACAATGAAGCCCAGGGATTTGGTGGGGTTGAACAGCTGTGGGGTGAATCCTTCCAGGCTCATGACATCCAGGCATCGTTGGACAAGTTGATTGGTGCGTGAGCGAGGACGACAAATTCAGTCTTGGTCGGGTCGATTTTGAGGTAGGCGTTTGAGGTCCATGTTTGGATAGTGACCAGCATTCGCAGAGGCGAATGTCCTTGGTGCCACAGATCTTCATGTATAGGCGAGTCGTCCGCGTACTGATGGATGGCTGTTGGGTTAGTTTAGAACTCAAGGGTTCCACGTATATCCTGAAGATTAATGGTGAGAGGACGGCATCTTGGGGGAATACCACATTTCACTGGGAGTCGGTTGGATCTGAAGGAGCACATCTGTAAAACAGTGTCTGCAAGATAGTTAGGACACAAACCATGCTATGATAGTTACAAACAATCTCATCCAGTTGTCGTAGAGGGAGATTAGTGATAGGTGGTCAACTGGCCGAAGACAGGCGAGAGGTCCAAGGAGACTGGAAGGCACAAGTTCACTTGTTTGCAGTGCCTTCTGGTTATGGTCCTCCAGGCAACCATATGTAGGGAAATTCGCCCCCCCCCCAACGGAGTCCCATTGGAGCGAGCCAGACTGTCATTTAGAAGTCTTATCAGCAAAAGAACTTACTGAGGTCTGGTGGGAGAAAAAACCTCTAGCAGTTGTCCTCTGCTGTTTCGTCCTCTGGGTGCTGGACGACCCATTTGCAGTTTTTACTTTAACTCCTGTAAACCCAGCAAACAAGAAAACAATCTGGAGTGTGAATCAGCTCCAAATATTGCAGATGGTTTGGCTGATGTTGGTTTTGTCAGCAGAGAGGAATTTCGTTGCGCTCGTGCTCAACTTATTTTTAGCTAGTTCCTCATCCTTTTTCCTATGAAACAGGTTTTCCCCAAATGGGAGGTCTAGTACTTTGTCCTGTACCACTTTTGAATTTGGTGGCCTGAAGCCATGCCTGCAAGCATCTGTGCCAATACCGACACCCCAAGCAGAAGTGTCTGCGTGGTGTGCCGCCACATCCAAGAGACCTTGCACAACCATTCTGGCACCCGCTAGGTCACCTTTAAATTGGATGGTGTGCTCAGGTGGAATTCATTTTTCAAATTGAACAAGATCCTTCCAAAGTCTTTGGTTTGCTGCTGCCGAGAGTGCTGCAGCATTTGCTTGTCTCGGCTAGAGCACAGAGCTTGTGAAGAGCTTTTTGTCTAGTGCTTACAACACACAAGCTCTGCTCAGCACTTGAGGCAGCAGAAGAGGACGATGGGTTGGAAAACATGGTAGCAGCCTCAACCAACCACCAATGAAGATGACTGGGTGCAGGAAGACTAGACTTACTCAGACTGAAGCAGCCCATACCTCAAGTCTATTCTCGTGTTGCTAGCAGTTACTGTGTGAGACTTAGCCCAGACTTTCCTTGCCTCCACTAGAGTATTTTTTTTAAGCCCCATTCCAGTTTTCTCCAACATCCTAAAGAATTGAGCCCCTGCTAGTACATCTCTATCCAAAGGACAAGGCTCAGTGAAAGGAATTGAGGAATACCATTGGCCCATGAGCCTGTCATGAAAGGCCCTTGCTGACAACCAGATTTCTTTGCTCTCTGGCTGGATCAGGATCATCTGGGTCCTTAAGGGCTGACAGTGGCGGAACAGGATCCTGGGCTGGAGTAATCCGATGGGCCTCTGGAGCTTCCGACAGTGGTGGAAGGGCATAATGCTCCACTGGCAGTGGAAGAAGGGGTGAAGTAGGTATTCCTAGAGTTTAAGGAATATCTCCTTGAAAATATTTTTGAAATACTCTTCGGATCCATGTGCATTAATGCCTGAAACCTAGGACAGAAAGCTTTGTCTGACTGGTACAATCTATGCTGTTGAGGCATAGGCCTCTGAGGTGGAATAGGCCTGGATCATGATTCTGTGAAGATTGGTTTCCAAGTTAGCCTAGACAACCACGGATCCGAGGAATATAGCAGAGAAGAGGTGATGGGCAGCCAGAGTTGGTAAGGACATCAGAGTAAGGACCAGCCACTGCACTCTAGGGATAAATGGAACACAGTCTAAAGGAGCTCTGGGTGAAGGCTTACAAGGGTGCTATCCCAATGACGCACTTGGTGTGCACCTAGGAGGATTCTTTGCCGCAGATGGCCCCATAGATATGCCAGCGTGAATTGATGAGCACCAGAGGAAGCTGGCGTCATCCTAGGCACCTTGGTCTGATCTAGGTCCAGCACTACAGGGGAGATTTTCTTTCTATTGCTGTGGCAGGACTGAGGAGGCCGCCTACTGACTGGGCCTGCCATATTTAGCTCTTATGCAGGGAATGTCGGTCGAGCTGGTACAAGATTTAGGCCTCTGCCAGGGACACATTAGCCCTACCTGAGGGAACCTTGTGGAGGGTTGGAGATGGAAGGGTAGACCCCCCCCCCCCCACCCTGGTAGATTTAGCCCCCAAAGGGGGTGTTGGCCTTGCCAGTACTCTATTTAGCCCCAAGTTGGGGAAACTTGGAGCAAGCTCTAGTTTCCAATCTAGCCCCGTGGGCCTTGGATCAAGACCTGGTAGTGCTAGGGTGCGGTCAACCCCTCCCATGACCACGCACCTCTGAAGAGAAACCACCGGGCTGGGGTACTCTGAAAAGGAAGCCACTTACCATTCGGCATTTCTTTCCTGGCACAAAATCACGAACGTCATACGGCAATGGCTGATGGTAGACTTCTTCCCAGTGTTAAAGTTGTCGAGTGAGGGGCCCAGCCAAAAGTGCATCACAGGCAAAGCACGCATCCCACCTGTGATCCAGGCCAAGGTACTCCAAGCAGAGCATGTGATGACCCAACGTTGAGTAGCTTAGTCTACACAGCCCGCAAGAGGCAAAGCCCTTTAGTCCCGGCATAAGCGGATAAAAAAAAGTCAGCGAGACAGGTGACAAAAGAAAAAAAAAAAAAATGCTACTGCAATATGCCCGGCCCTGACTGCACGTGGAAAAGGACCGAGGACGAGGCCTGGAGACTAGACCAAGCCTGTGGCAATGCATGCACCGGGCCTGTGACCTAAAAATAGGACTGAATATTTTTTGTATGGTGCTACAACAAAGCTCCAGTCCCGTCCTAATGGACGGAATGTCCCAGAAGCATGGAGGAAAGGGCACAGGACGTAGGAACATTGTCTGTTCTCAGAAGTCATTAGGTCACATGTTCCCCTCTGTATCAGAGTCAAGATCTTTGTAACTTCAAATGTTAAAGTCGCACTTCATGAGGTCCTGGAAAGCCTATTAAAACAGGGAAGTTTAGAATTTCGGCTTGTTTACAAACATTTTTGTTACTAGTGGACATTGGATTTATTTAACTTTACCCTTGGAGCTCTGTAGCTAAAAAAGGCAGGGAGAAATATCCTAACTCATGCTGTCGAACCCAATGTCTGGTCTAAGAAAGGCCTCCAAAGCAGGAAACTACATCTTGCAGTCTTCTGTTAAGTAGTTTATATGTCCACCCCTACTTGTTTAGCAGGCGAGCACTGAACTGTTCAAGATTAGAAACATATGTACCCTTTTGACCCCCGTTCCTGCCACAGTTAAGAAATTAGCTTTTTTGCTCTCCAGAAAACCCATGTGGAGCTGAACATTGTGATTACAGAGCTTTGCCAATTCAATAGTGGGTCATGTTCTTTGTAATGTGTTGTTCTGAGGACAATTATATACATTATGTAACATGCCCCTTCTGCACATTTGCAGGCTATTCCAGATGTCTTAAACCCATTGCTTTGAGTTGACGTCATTGTAGATGAGGTCCTAACCATAAGGGCAGGTATCATGTCAGTTAATCAGTGTCGCAGAATGCACAACAGTCTGATGTAGGTAGGGAACTACACCTCCTGCCTCTGTGTTGGTAGCCCTCATCTGGAGTTGGAGGGTAAGAGGATCAGCTAGGGAATCCCTGGAATTACGGAACAGACGTTGGGTTGACTAAAAGTCTGTGCCTCTCCCAAGGAGTTCTTCCACTTTATTTTGAGGTTGAGGAGTTAAGGTTAGAGCTCCCACTTCAGTCACACTAATACTGACAAACTGATATCTCGACTGATTAAGGCTAAGCACTCTTGTGCCCCATCAGACCCTCTTGCTCCTCAGCTAGTCAAGCCTATTGCACCTCACCTCACTGAACTCTTCAACCTGTCCTTTGACTCGGCTTGCTTTCCCTCGGTTTTCAAAACAGGACGGACCAAAACCTACCGGCTAGCTTTTTCCCCCCGTCTCGTTCCATCCACACAACACTAATGGTGCTAAAACAGTTGTGTTCAACAGCCTTGCCCATTTCTTAGACATCCACAACAGTGGAGAGCCCCTACAAGCAGGTTTCCGCTCCGCTAACGCCACAAACTGCTCACATGAAGGCGTCCAACTTAATCACCTCTGATAAGCACTCCAACCTATCCTCTAACCCAATTCTCGTTGACCGGTCTGGTGCCTTTGACACTTGATAACGGACTTCTTGGAATGCTTGATCAAGCCCTTGCCTGGATTGAACCCCATCTTGCACCACACAAATCCTCTGACTCCTGCAGCAACACCACCTCCCAACTCACTCCTCTAACTGTTGGTGTTTCACAAGGCTCTGTATTGGGTCTGCTCCTCTACACTCTACACCTCTGCTCTTGGGGGTATTAATCTCCTCCTTTGGGTTTGCGTACCAACTCTTGCGGATGACACCCAAATCATCTTTTTTCCTAAACTTTCCTCGGAGCTCTATCAAAATTTCCAACTTCATCTGCCATTAAATATCTGATGGCTTTGCACTCTGATGTTAAACTACCAAATCAGAAGTGCTGCTCTTCCCTGCCAAAAGCACTCATCTCCTACTATGGCTATGCAGTTCCCACCAACACTCTGCCTTATTCTTACTCTTATTCAGCTAGAAACCTCAGTGTCATCTATGACCCTTCTCACTCCTCTAATTTAATCTCCAAATGTGGAACAGCAGCTTGCCTCAACCTCCTAAATATTAGGAAAATCAGGGCCCACCCCCTTTCCTTTCAACAAGGCCATGTATCTCTTAACCACTTGTCTTCTCTAAAATGGACTACTATGCCAGCATCCTCTTTGGTCTCCCCAACTATGCATTCTGTCCTCTCAACAAGATCATTTTCTTGGCTACCAGGACTCTTTGAACTCCCTGACATCACACCTACCTTCCTCGTAGCGTCACCAGGCTGGATAGCCGACGATGCAAAATAGGGCAAGACCTACGTTTCTTATCCTGGTTAAAAAAGATCTATACATAATGTACCACTGTATCTATCCTCCATCTAACTAGACAAGCCTTCTCGTAATCGCTGCTCTGCCTCCTAGACTACCCTTGTGGCTCCTCTCCCTCCCTGGGTTTCCACTTGCTTCCACTTTTTCTCTCTTCTTGCTAGACTTGCATGAAATTCGCTTCCCCCGGACATCTGAGAAACAGTCCACATGTATTTGTTCAAAAACCAAACTAAAAGCCTACCTCGCGAGTTGCTCTTCGCTTGCCCCCCTCACCTGCCAGCTAACATTTTCCCCTCGCCTCCAACCTGCCTCTGTTTCTCACTTACCTTGCCTCCACTCTAGCACTTAACCCATCAGGGTCACATCGCAAGCACAGATGACCAGATTGTCTACCTGCACTTAAACATTTTCAATGTTGATTGTCCTTAATCTATGCATGTCCATGTATGCATTGTCCCCACTGACTGTTCCATTTACTCCCCTCCACAAGCTGGTCAGAATGTCCCTCAAACTCAGCCCATTGTAAGAAACTCCCTGCTTCCCGTCAAATCTGATTTGTCTATTGTGCGTTCTTTTGAACATTGTTCCTTCTGTTTATTAATACATGTTTAAAAAGGTTATTTGCAAAGGTGCTGCCAGTGCTTAAAGCCTAGGTTGCTCTGCAGACTTCAGTGCTTGAGGAAGCATTTCCCCAAATAGATCTTTTAAGTATTCCTTCGTAGGATCCAAGCGCATAAGCATTTGCTATCTAGCAAAGAAGGAACCCTCTGTTGCCAGATTTGCCGACAAGGCTGCTGCTCAACTGCTGTTGGGCGGCACAGACATGTACAAGGAATCCACAAAGAATGCCAGGATTGCTTGACCAGCCAAGGGATCAAGGCTGGCAAGGTAGGAGCCAATGGTAAAGTGGGAGGCGACATCCTCCTCGTTTGAGCTGATCTTTCAACTCTGGGCTCAAAAGGAACTCTGCCCAGTGAAGGTGTGGGAGTGGACCTATGCCACAGCTCAGAGAAGGTAAAGGACAAAACATTTCTGCTTCATTGAAGGCTTCAATGGGAGGCTGGGTTCTAGGCTTTATTTTGCCTTGTCACTGCATTTCAAGATGGTCTTGAGGTCTGCTTCCGGATGTTCAACCCCCCCCCCCTTAGTGGGAACTTCAGTTGCACCAGGGCCCCATTTGCCCCCCCTAGTGGAGCCTTGTGCTTAATCCTGGTTTGTTTAGCCCCTTTGCAGAGACCCTCAGCACATAGTTTATCCCCCTAGTACTGGGCTCATCAGACCGTCCAGGTGGGCCACAGTGGCATACCTCTAGCTTGCTGCTTTTGAGTTTAACCTCTGGGGAGGGAACCCCCCCCCCCCCCCTTTGTGACCCCTGGTACATTTAGCCAAAGAACCAGGAACCTCATTATTTTCTCTGGTATCCGGTTTAGTTCCATTGCAGGGTACCAAGTTTGAAAGGAAGAGGTTATCCTCCGCATGTAATACGCAAGTCCTTTAAGAGAGCCAGGAACACAAATAGACAGGAGTGCTTGAAAAAACAGGTGCGGTCCAAAGATGATAAAATCACCTGTGTGTCAACTTTTTCACCAATCAGCAATGCACTGCGACGCAGTATATTGAAAAATTGGGGGATGATTAACAAGATTTTTCATTGGAAAAACCCCGTTTTGCGTTTAGACGCATGACGAACCTACGGGATAAATTGGTCCACACATACAAAGCCAAAGATCCAACTACAATTGCCACACAGTCATCTCTGTGGAACACAAAACCAGTGATGGGCCATTACAAGTGCGGTAAATGTTCAGTGTGCAATCTCACATCGAACATCAAAGAGATTGAATTAAAAGGTACAAAGTGGATGTTAAAACACTTCTCCAACTAACACGAAATGGGCAATTTATGTTATCAGCTGCCCATGTGGTCTGCTATATATCGGGAAGACTAAGAGACCCGTACGACAAAGGATCTGTGAACACAGATCCTGCGTCAAGAATAAGGTCCCCGACAAACCATTAGCAGAACACTTCATTGCAGCAAAACACACCCACGAAGACATTCATTGGACCATCATTCAGACAATTAGCCCCCATCCAAGAGGAGGGGATAGAGATCTGAAGCCAAGATAAATTGAACAAAAGTGGATCTTTGACCTTAATACGGTCAAAGATGGTCTCAATGTGGCCATTGAATGGGGTTTGTTTATACATCGATACTCTATGCTCAAAAATTGGGTGCCTTTAGATCTGTCATGTATTGAACATATGGTATATGTGTTTTTCGTGCACCCGACACGCTTTGATTTCCCCTATGCCGTACACAGTACTTAGGCATATAACAGCCGGCCACGTCAGGGATAAAACCATCATTTGAGGATAAGACTACACAGCCCATGTATACTTGGGCTGACAGTAGCCCTCTGTCATCATGCCCGACGGTCACAAGACGAAAAAACGTGGTGACGTGATCGTACGTTACCTCTCTCTCGGTAGTCAGGTGGTATATTAATACACGTGACCTGGCGTTACCGTAGAGAACCTTTGGGAGAGTACGAACGACAGACGCTTGAAGCTCCTTCGTTAAGGTAATGCAAGGGGAGATTTTGATTGAATAAAGCGCCACTCTATGGATAGCAAGAGCAATGCTAATGGTGTTTCACTGTGTTTATAGGCTGGCTGACATGGACCGTTGAAGATTGCGAGTAGACAACTTGTAAACATCTGGGAAAGAAAAAAGGAAGTTGCATTTGGTTTTTCCATTTAGCGGCAAGCAGTAGAAGAGGCTACAAGAATATTGTTGGTAAATATTTCTGTTTAACAGGTTCACACTTGGTTTAGTCCCCTGTGATTATTTGCTGGGCAGACCATGGTTAATAAGTAACACCTGGTTCTGTAGTTTTGATACAGGTTGATACTTGGTGTAGTCACAGAGAATTGTTTATTGTGATTGATTACTAGGTAGACCGCGGAAAATCAGCAACACACGTTTCGTGTAACAGAAGTGTTTGAATGAAATTACCAAAGAAATGAAGTGAATTTATTCGTGCATAAGATCGAAGCACATTTACAAGTGAGTGAAATTGTAATGAGAACAGAATGACCACCATAGAAGATACATGACCATGTTCTTTTGTGACATATCAGATGTAGGATCATTATATAGTAATTGTATCCAACATAGATATGTGCATGATTACAGATGAAGTACACAACTCATGTTTTGGGGTTGGTGAGTGCCCGGATCTAGGGATGATCAGGGCTTGAATGTATATTGTCCCACCGGCTAATAAGTAAAAAGAGATTATGTATGTAGTAGCTCTGCCTTGTTACGCATTACATGATACCACACATGATATCTGATATAGATGTCCGTCTTGTTTTAAATCTTTTAGATCTATTTTTGGGAGTACAAGGGTGCCCCTGGTATGCAACACGTTTCAAATTTGACTACGTGAGAAAGAAACAGTGACCTGAAGACAGAATTTGTGAAGAAATACAAAGGAAATTGATTTGATTGTATTCTTGTGAAATGTACAGATTCTAGAAACACATGTTTAGTGTTGGCACGATGGTTTTTTCCCCAAAGGAGAATATTGTAATAAGAATATACAACAAAAGTGTGTCCACACATTATGTTCGATTGTACAAACCTAATGGGTGATGTTCAGATACACAATTAATGAATTGGTGTATTTTTCTGTGAACCTGTAGGGTTCGTTTTAGATGTACCACTGGTGTGTTTTACTCTTTATGATTGTGATAGACATTAAAATGTGTTATTCTTATAAAAGCCTTGTGTGTCTGCCTATATATCGAATGGGCATCTTGTATGTATAGCGGGCAGATGCTACAGACAAACTCATAGCCTGAGTGGGAGGAAGCCGTTGCTGTGGGATTTTGTTTTGTTTAGGGTACCAAGTTGGCAAAAATAAAAAATAACTCACCGAAGGGACGAATGTACTCCAACAGGATGGGATCAGGGCACTATTTTGTAGGACCCAAATAAATCTAGCTTCACTTTGTTTATGCGAGGGCCGGCGCATGCTTGTCTTTAGCCCCGCCTTCTGTAAGGAACTCATGGTGGCAACAGTAAAGACAGACACGAGTGATAACAGAAGCCCGGCGTGGAGACAAGCACGGCATAATGTACTGTTTTGAGACTGGAGCTGAATTGGGCTCCTCTGGAGAGACTGAGGCGAGCCCCAATCTGCTGCTGATGATTCACTGCTCCCAATCAGCATTACAACGAAGGATACATCAAGTACAAGAGTACTGGAATAGGGCCGTGTCTCTTTAATTGAACTCCTTTGTTTTTTTCTTTCTGCCGCAGAAGACGCATCACGTGACTCATTGTGGCGAAAAGCCCGGTGTGGACACAAGGGCGCCGTAATCTACTATTTTGAGACTCTTTGGAGCTGGGTGGAGCTGTAAAGGAAAGTCACGCCAATGACCCGGGAAGGCGCGGGACCTGGAACTACTGGCAGCACTGGGAAACAATCCAGAAGGCGGACAACAGCACCTTCCGGACTTCCCTGCCAACATCACGGTAAGAGCACAATAATTAACTTATAAGCTTGGGCAGACCAATTGTAAGCACCAGCGTTGAAATAGAAGCACCAGGAGACTAGTACTCCATCATGATCTGTGCCTCCTACTTAAGGCTGAGAAAACAGCAACCGGAATCCTGGAAAATCTGAGAAGGGTGGAGATTGAAACTAATCACTTTGGCGATACCCCCACTCTCAGAGTCTATTTTGAAGGAATTCAGAAGGCTTGCGCATGTCGTGGAAGACGACAGAGCAACTAAGCCCCAAATAAACAAACAAGAGACTGTGAAACAACCAGATTGCATGCTCCCGGGAGTGGATAGTAACTGGGTAACAACTTTCAAAAGGAAGAAGAAAATACCCCAAAAAAGAAGCAAAAAAAATTAGCACAATGGTATTTCCAGTAACTTCGAAAACAAAAAAAAGCCTAGCAGACAAGCAAAAAAGGGAAAACAACAAAGGCGACGAACATACAAAAAATAAATAAAGGCAAATCTCAACTCAGGAAGATCCCCAAGAAACTGTACCCAAGGTCAAAAATATGGACATAACTGCTGGAAGAGTAAAAAGACCTAGGGAAAAAAAAATGGAAATCCGCAGAGGGAAATCAATGAGCAAGGAAAAACAGAAGAGGAAGTAACTTTGGGGACTAATAAGGGAGCCCCGTCAAACACAAAGAAAGAAAAACAGTGCAAATGTGGGTCTACAGACAGATCTCGCAGGTCCCCCAAGTAGATCCTCTACAGACCTCGACCGTAGGGGTTAGGAGCACCGCAAGTCCCCCAGGTAAAACAGAAGAAAAAAAAGAGGGAAAGGGGCTAACAAAAGCTGCCCATTATTAAAGGGACCTCCGTGGGCCCCAATATTCCTGGGAAAAAAGGACTACAAGCTTAATAAAAAAAAATGCTCAGGATACAATAGAACCCACTATACAAATTGCACCGATCTTTCTAAAACGAGACTCCCAGAGAAACAACTGTACACATGTTGATTGAAATCAAAAATGGACAAGAAAAAATGAAGGAAATACCAAAAGGAAAAGTAGAAGCCTGCTCAAAGATGGCCAACTTGGAGGTGATTCTCCAATTCCAGCTATTGGAGGTTGACTTGGAAATTCAAGAATACGCCGTTCCCAAACTATGGCTTAAGGCACTGAACAAAATTCCGCAACATACGTCACTCTGTAGGAGGGCCATCCTGGACTACTTTAAAAAAGTTCTGAATATCTTTCTATTTGGCTCAGGGGATCTGGAATACGTAAAGTTCCCAAGCAGTATAAACAGGAAATTAGTAGAGGTGGGTTTTACATCGCAGAAAGCATGGAAAGCGATAAAAGACAAAAGAGATGGAAAAAGTCTGCAGATTGATAAATTCCGGTGAAAATTCAAAATCAAAAAGGTGAGCGCGCTGACTCTGAAGGAACAAGTGTAGAAGCTATGGGAACTTCAAATCAGAAGGCAAGTGCGAGTCCACAGGGGAGCATTGGAGACCTCAAATCTAGTACATTGGCGGCACTCCCAGAGATCCTCACACAAGTACTTCAGAAGCTAGGATTGAGCCAACAGAACCTTTAGGCAAGATTTAATGAGCATTACAAGTTGGAATGCACGCGACCCAAACACCTTTACTGCTAGTAGTAGAAAGAAAGTCCTCTTCTCAACTCCGATGTCATCCTACACCAAGAGACGTGGCGCACACACCACATAGAAATAGAAGGCTTCACAATATTTACAATACCAGCACCTCAAGAATCAAAAGGTCGACCGTCTGGTGGGCTACTACTTGAGATTAACAACTCTCTGAGCAATGAGGTCACACTAGTGCACAGTGGAAGGGAAGGCATCCTAGCATGCAAAGATACAGACTTCTCAGGGACATTTTTACCTCATAATAGTTTATTTAATATAGCACAAAACCAAGCCCGAAGGTAGCAGGGCGCAAACATTACATGGATACTTGAGAACTTGGTTACAGTGATACATACAAGATAAGCAGTAGGAACAGTTCAACAACATAGTCTGCGTGTGCTTATACAGTTAATGCCCGGTATTGGACGCGAGAAGAGGTAGGCCGTAGGACAGATCAACAACATTACAGTCTGAACATGCTTGTACAGTTGAGTGCCAGGTGACTGAGGCATGCAAAAGCTGCGTGACAGTCAACCATAGTTTGTAGTCCAGTGAGGTAGCTGGATACTAGCAGTGGAGGTCGAGGTCCCTAGGGGCCAGGTTAGCATGAGCGTTGTCAGGAAGGTGTCACTCAGGACGAGTGGTTCTATTGGGTGGGGGATCATATTAGATGTCGTTGGATCGTATCCATGAGAGAACCTTACGCCTGAAACTTGGGTCCTTTGAGTTCTAAAGGGAGTTTGTTCCAGGTTTGGGCAGCTGTGACTGGAAAGCTGGCACCGCCAGCTGTGCATTTTTTGTATCAGGGCACCAGCAGGGTGAAGGCGTTTGTCATTCTTGTGGGGCGGTTTGAGATTATTTTGTGGATTCTGTTTACTAGGTATGGAGGAGCTATATTGTTGAGGCATTTGGACGTGAGCGAGAGAGTTTTGAGGGTGATTCTGTCTTTGATTTTTAGCCAGTGGATGTTCATTCTCGCGGTGGAGACATGGGCTCTGTTAGGTATGTTTAAGGCTACTACAAGAGTGTTATTTTGGAGTGTTTCGAGTTTGTTAAGGATATACTTGTTAGATCCCGCGTATAGGGCGCTGCAGTAGTCCAATCTGGATATGATCAGTGCATTGGCTAAGGTAATACAGCTGGCCTCCGTTAGGAATGGCCTACATGCTCGGATCAGTTTACACGTAGAGGCTGTGGAGGAGGCTAGGGAGTTAATTTGTTTTTTGAAAGTGAGAGCCGAGTCAAGTTTTTTTAATCACCGTCTGTGCCGAGGATCAGAATCTGTTTTGACGTCATTCAGGCAGAGGCCTTGGGATGCCATCCATGCCTGAATGAGGAGGTATATCTTATTTACCAAAGCGGAGTCTTCCAAGAAGTTACCCGAAAGGGGGATGAGGATCTGAGCGTCATCTGCATAGTTCGTGTAGATGACACCCAGTCTATCCAACTAGTCAAACAAGGGTTTGGTAAAGATGTTATACATAGTAGGAGACACACATGATCCCTGGGGGACACCGCAGGAGACTTGTATGGGATCAGCAGCTGCAAGGGGGGAGAAGACTCTCATAGTCTGGTTAGCAAGGAAGGATTGAACCCAGGTTATGGCATTGCTTCAGAAATGGGCAGCGGAGCTGAGGTGATTGCATAAAACTGCATGATCTACCAGGTCGAAGGCTGCCGATAGGTCAAGGAGGAATAGCATAGCTGATTTTCCATTATCCTTCAACTCGTCAATTTGAGTCTTAAGATCAATCAGGGCTGTTTCTGTGCCGTGAAGGGGGCGGAAGCCAGATTGACGAGAGCCTAGAAGGTTATTGGTTTCAAGGTAATCCTGGATTTGCAGGTAAGCTACTCTGTCAATTTTGAGTAGGAATGGGACAGTAGTGATGGGTCTGTAGTTTGTCGGGATGGAAGGGTCGAGAGTTTGTTTTTTTAGCAGGGGTAGGACCCAGGACTGTTTAAGGTTATTGGGCACTAGGTTTGTCTTAAAGGAGGCGTTAATCAGTTTTGAGATGAAGGGAACTAGGTCTCTCGCTGCGTCTTATAATTTGAGGAGGGCAGTTATCTCCTTTACAATTAGACGGTTTTAGGGAGAGTATCATTTTTTTCTGGCTCTATTATGGTTATTTGTTTGAAACTAAATGGGTGTGGCGTGTTATTAGCCTGATTTCGGGAGGGCTGTGCCTTGGGAGTGGGCTCCGTTGCCTTGGGAGTGCGCTCTGGTGGCGATAGCAATGCAGCTTTTTTAATTGCAATTTTGGTTTGAAGAAAGTTAATTTTTTCTGCAAAGGCGTTTTGTATGTTAGTGCACCAGAGTTTATTTTTGGGAGTACTAACCGTTTGCGGTATGGGCGATTCCATTTCACGCAGGATGGAGAATAATTCCTTAGTGTCAGATTTGGCTTTAGTTATTCTGTCCTAAGTGTTTTTTTGTATTCATGATTTCCTTTTTGTATTGTTTGGCATGGGTGGCTAACTTGATTTTGTTCTCTTCAGTAGGCGAGTGTCGCCATATAGATTGCAGTATTCTTTTTTGAGTTCGGAGGACTTTCAGTTGAGGTGTGAACCAGTTATTCAGGTGGGAGAATGGTTTGCCTTTACAGATTTTGGTGGGGCGATCAGATCTAATGCCATGGTATTATTATAGGTTTCCACAAGTAAGGTCGGGTCTGTAATATTATCTACGTTGTTAAGGGAGGGGAGGAGGTGTGGAAGGAGTTGTTCAGCTGTGATGTCTTTTTTTTACTTCTAGTGGGGAGTGGCGGGGCCATTATTATCGGTTTAGGATGGCTAAGGTCAAGTGAGGCGGAGAAAGAGATTAAATGGTGGTCTATCCACATTTGAGGAGTTATACTTGTGATGCTGATGTTGCAGTTCAGGTCAGCAACCCAGTCAAGAGTCCTGCCTTTGGAATGTGTGGAGGTGGTGACTTTTTGCGTTAAACCATAGTCGTGCAGCAGTGCTGCAACAGATGTGGCATGTTTGTCGTTGCGGTCATTGAAACCAAGGTTGAAGTCACCTGATAGTAGGATTTGCGCATGGTCTTTTGGATTTAGTCAGGATACTAGATAGGTCGTCCTCGAAGGCATCTAGTGGTCCAGGTGGTCTATAGATCACATGGATGGTGACAGTGCGGTTGCATGAGAGTTGGAGTTTGGCAGTGATGAGTTCACAAGACTGGAGTGGCGTGGTAGTAGCTAGTCTGATAGGCAGGTTGGCTTTATGAATAACAGCTAAACCACCTTCTTTGGTGTTGGGTCTGTCGGCTCTCAGCAGTTGGTAGCCGTCTGGTATTACTAGCATTATAGCACGGCCGGCAGCCTCATGGGGCCAGGTTTCTGTTATGCATAGCAGGTCTAGGTTCTCGTTAGTTAGGGTGTCAGATCTCAGTAGTGTGGGCAACCATGGATCTAGCATTAATGAGGGGAGCCAGTTAGCGGAAGGGTGCTAGTTGGTAAGGTAGTGGGGGTTTGCTTCTTTTTAGTTAAGGTTGCCGCTTGAGACAGTAGCTGCTTGGTAGGTGGGGCGCCTAGTGGCAGAGGAGCGGGCTTTGGGTGTTGTGATCGTTTGTTCATTGGGTTAGATAGGTTGGTATAGCCCCTAAATGTGGGGTAGGAAGATGGTTCATGTAGCTGGAACAGTCTGGCCCTTAGTCTCATGTTTCTGTCTTTAGGTGGGCAAGAGGCAGCGGGTGCAGGTGCCATGATAGTAAGGAGGCTCAGTACAAAGAGAGCTATATGCTTTAGGGACGTAATCATTATGTTCGTGGGCAATGAGTGACTAAGTGTGTTGGTGCAAGTTATGCTATGGCCTGGCCTTGCATGGATATGTGTGGGACAGGCAGTGTGCTGGAGGTTTGAAAGACGAAGCACATGCAATAATGCTATAGGCTAATAGTAATCTAGTACATTATATGCAGCTCAGGATAGGCAAAATGGGCTTGTGCACAATAGCAGGTAATCTAGTACACAGTATGCAGCTCAGGATAGGCAAAATGGGCTGGCGCACAATAGCAGGTAATCTAGTACACAGTATGTAGCTCAGGATAGGCAAATGGGCTGGCGCACAATAGCAGGTAATCTAGCACACAATATGCAGCTCAGGATAGGCAAAATGGGCTGGCGCACAATATGCAGCTCAGGATAGGCAAATGGGCTGGCGCACAATAGCAGGTAATCTAGTACACAGTATGCAGCCCAGGATAGGCAAAATGGGCTGGCGCACAATAGCAGGTAATCTAGCACACAATATGCAGCTCAGGATAGGCAAAATGGGCTGGCGCACAATAGCAGGTAATCTAGCACACAATATGCAGCTCAGGATAGGCAAAATGGGCTGGCGCACAATATGCAGCTCAGGATAGGCAAAATGGGCTGGCGTACCATAACAGAGCAAGACTCCTGTGTAGGCTGGTCAGTCCACTGGATGGCCCAGAGACGCTTCCGTGCAGGAGCTGATGAAGATGGCGAGAATAGTTCCCACTGTTCCAAAGGGTTGAAGTACCAGTACAGATCTTCTCGTTCGATCAGAGGCAGAATGGTTTCACAGAGCGACAGCAGTGCAGAGGAGCAGTCCTTCAGCGGGTCACCAGCGATTCCTCGGTTCAGCCTCTTGGTTGCAGGATACTTGGCTCCTGTATCCGTCGTTCGTGAGAACTCAGGAGATCGACCTGGTAGTGGTGTTTCCAGCCTCCTCTTATCCAGGGTTCCCTTCGCGCCAAAATGGAGAGGACCCAATGGGAGATCTGCTCACAAAACACTCACACCATACGTGGACCTATCACGGACCACTGTGGTCCCAGGCATTCAAGACACACTAGACTCTCTGGCACCCAGGATGTGTATTGGGACCAGACATCCCAGCCCACATCCTGGAGGCACACACAAGGCCTGTAGAAGCCCGCGAAAGCATCTGTGTTTCGCGGGAAAGTACATGCCCAAATAAGGAAGGCCCCGGGTCGGCTCGACCTGGGGAAGGTGAAGGGGGCAAGACGGTCAGCGGACAGGACAAAGGAGCCTCGTGGTCTGGCCATTTTGGAAGTTAGGCCACCATTTTGGGCTAAGCGCGAGAAACGCGCTTAAACAGCCAAAAGGAGCTCAAAACACAAAGAAACGATCGCTGCCACCGTTCATTAACAATCCAAAGAGTGTGTCTAGGGCCTGTAGAGTGACTAAAGACCCAAGAGAGCAGTAACTTAGCTTACAGTGCCCTCTTGTGTCATGTTTCACGAAAGCTGCAACATGATAAAAGAACTACGGAAAACGTTTCCCAGTACTGACTGTCTTAAGGGCATGTCAGTTTCCCTGTAAGAATGGAGCGAAAGCCCAGAGGAGTGCGGCAGAAGGCTGCGCTTCTCTGGCAAAGTCTAGATCATGGTGAAAAACAGCAAAAAGTTTAGGGGTTGCCACATGGAAGGGAAATTACCCACAATTAAGAAATCTTTCCCAACATCCCCGGACGCTGGCCATCATCTAAGGAAGGAAAGGAACGAAGTTATAGAACTGTTCAAAAGACTCATACTTATCTGTCGGACTCTTGTCAGTGAATTAACTAGGCACCAACGAGCCTGCATCAATCAACGCTCCCCTGCGCTGAAGGCAGGACGGAGAGCACACTATCCAAGAAAACAAGGCGAGCTGTGGATCAAAGGGAAGGGTTGGACCCCGGGGAAGAAGGGGTTCAAGCACACAGACAATAGGGAATTAAACTACCAATCCTGTGTTTCAGTCCCAGTCTCCAGTCGAATAGCCTCCAGGGAAGGGTCCGAGGTCGTAAGAGGTCAGAACAGACTGAGTGACGTCCCCATGGATACTAGTTGAGCGTTACACAAAGTCATAATGCTATTACTTTTTTGCAAAATCTGCGCTGACCCTAAAAAACAAAATCTGCATCATTTGCTTCAAGATTGAAGGGACTTGGGAAATTAGAATCTCCCACTTTTCGAAGTTTGTAAACAAAGCGGAATGTCTGCTCTCAGAAAATTTTTGGAACCGCTTGATATCAGGGCATAAAACACTGCCCTAACAATTGCAGTGGGCCAGTTCCTAACAAAAATTGACTTGACCCCAACGGGAGCCCGGCAGACAAGTCTATTGTAGAAGTGTTCATTATAACGGTGGACCATCTCGTTTCTTGTGGCTTAAGGAAAGCTAGAAGGCTTGAGAAACAACGGTTGCTGCGTGCAGGACCTGTTGGGGTTAGGCTCCTCATGCAATATAACTAAAAAAACATATCTTTTTTAGTTTGCCCTCTGATTATTAGAAATATGAAAAGAGAATGCGTAAAATATTGTTGTTTAATGTTGAAAAAACGTTTATTATTTTGTAAAGGTCTAAATATGACCAAAAGAAATTTTAGAAAAAATAACAGTTCAAAGGTGTTTATTAAGTTGTATGAATGGGTGATAAAACGCCCAATCTAAACCTAAAACTAAGATGGGAGCAAGCTACAACCATCAAATAATAAGGCAGGCCTAGTGGCGTCTTGTGAAATAATAAGGGCCTATACTAAAAATAAAAGAAATGAAAGAAAAAGAATATTGCCAATCCTTGCCACTAAATTACAAAAAGAGTGAGATAATGTTCACCAGAAAAGAAATAAGTACACAAAATGATAAGTCTGGGTGGTATGGCTGGGGTCTCCCTTCCCCCGTTTTAAGCATGGGACAAGGCAGGACTTCTGAGCACAGCACACTCCTGGGCCTCTCTACAGCACAAGGTTCACTAGTCCATTCACCAATGCTTGGCACTTCTGCCAAAGTCTCTTGCCTTAGAAGGCCTGCTGGACCAAAATAAACAAAAGTTCCTTTGGTGGTCTTGCACTGTGGGCAATTGTTCTTCGCCTCTTGGATCTCACTGCGCCGAGCTCGGATCCTTCCTGTCGGTTCACTACAGCCTTTCATGCTTAACACAATCTTCTCGTGTGTATCAGAACTCACCCAGTTTGATTTGCAGACAGATTTCACGGTTCACTTCGCTTTATGTTCAGGATTTACTTTCCTAGCTCTTCCCTAGGGTTCCCTCCGTCAGGTTCACTTAGCCATCGTTAACACAGTTCGTGAATTTCTAAACACTGTTCAGGCTTTACTTCATATCTTCGGAAAGCGTGGTTTTGCTTTCCCTAGTTTTCTCTCGGCTTCACTCTGTCGAGTTCACACTTGCCTCAATTCTCAACGTTTTCTTGAAAGCAGGGTTTCCCGTTTCCCCTAGCTTTTCTTTGGCGTCCCTCCGTTGGGTTCACATTTGCCTTAGGCTCACGTTCAGTATTTTCTCAGGAAACTAGAGGGTTTCCCTTCCCCTAGCTTCTCTTGTAGATGGGTCAGACTTTCGATTGCACAAAGGATTTTTATGTGACCTTTGTAGGACCACGCCGACCCTCAACCGCACTCCCCTGGGGCCTCTTGGCACTTCCATTTTCACCACAAAACAAAAAGGGCCAGCCAGAGTAATTCGAATGAGTACTCCTGCGGCGCCTGAACACGCTGCAGCTGGCCCTTCTCTCGGTTGTCTCAAAAGTTCAAAACACAACTTCCCTGGTCACATAATTTTGCCACTTGCAACCTTCGGCACAACACAGTTCGGTTTGCTATCAGTTCTCTGACTCACCGGCTGTGTTGAACCCGCTGGTTGGTTTCGCCTCTGAAGTCAAGGACGGTACCACAGTAGCCTGCGTGCCTCCCTGCCTGTGTTATCCGTGTGGGAGGTCCAGTGCACAGTTCACGCCTGTCACACCACATGCCAGCTGTACTCCCCGGTCTTGTAATTCCTTTATCAGAGGTTTTGCGGTTCTGCGTTGGAGGGCAAGGGCAACTCCCACCTCCTGGTCCTTTCAGATCTCGCTGCTTTTCTTCTCTGGAATAGCTGCCCCATTGTGCTAGTTGTGTGCTCTTGTGCTCTGCCTTTTATCCTTATGGGGAATGGAAAGGGCTGGCAGGTGTGTGTCAGTCAATTGCCTGTGTCTGCCCGACAATGGTGTTTAGACAGGTCAGGTAAACTGCTTGGGTGGAAGGGTTTGTCACAGTGTAAGAAAGTATGCGTTGGAAAAATATCCTATGGGGTAGGATGGGAATAGGTGTTATACGGAATTATAGGCCTCGTACTAGGGGCCTCGTACGGAATTATAGGCCTCGTACTAGGGGGATGGGTAAACTCAAAGGGTGAGATTTGTAGGGGTTGTAAAACTAACAGGAGTGACTGGGATTCTTACCGTGAAATGGACAGGCGTGATTGAGGGAATGGTTGTGTTTTGTCAAAGCAGACTTGGAGTTTGGAAAATAATAACCAGAGGGACGTGGAGAAAAATGATTGGGAGTACTCTAGTCGGAAACAGGAAAACAGGGATTCTGGGAGATGTGGTTTCCGAGTGCAAAAGGTTTTGGGGTCCTAGGGGATTTACCAGATGCGGAGGGGTTGTTGGATTTTAGTAAGGGAGATATTTTGGGTGAAATTGAGGTTGATCTGGAAAAGCCTATAATGGCCTCAGGTATTTCATCTTCCTCCCCGGTGTAATACTGTGTCTCACCTGGGGCATCACCCATCTCCCCCCCCTCCAGCATAACTCCGGGCTCCCCTACACAGGTGATCCTCGCTCGTCGACCCCCAGGGTTGGGATCTGCAAGCTGAATAAGGGATTCTCTGCGTCTGTTTGGGAGCATACCCTCAGGTTTCTTACACTTCCCATGCCTCAACCAGTGCAGAACCTCACCCTTCAGTCCTTTTGCAACCGCTGAGATTGGTGTCTGATAAGGGGACATGACGTAGGACTAACAAAGTTGTAGTTATGCTATGTTAAAGGATATTTATACTGCGCACCATCACCACCGCAGTGGTCCTCTGGATAAGAGGATAGGGTACGTTAGTACGACTAAGCAGGGAAAAGCGCAAGAGCTGTGCTGCTGGCAGCTTCAGTTTGGTTTGCATCGTTCATTGAGCTTAGGTGTGGTTTTTCAGTCAGTAGTTGTCTTGTGCTGTTGTGCGAGGCCATGTGTGGTTTGTTTTGTTGCGGTGTAGTGAAGTGCGTGCGGTTTGTTGTGCAACATAGGTATGGTTGTGTTATGCTTAGAATTTGAGGTGTGAGCAGAGGGATGAGATTTTTTGTAATTTGGTTAGTGGTGGCACTCCATACCTCCTCCCGTTTGGACCTCTTCCCTGTACCATTGCGCTATCTGGGCTCTGTGGTTTTTATGTTCGGTCGCTGCCCTTTTTCCTTCAACTCCTATGTCCTCTGCCTGTGGATCAAACCAAGGGTACTGCCATCTCTCTCACTAACCTCTGGTAAGGGACTGTGAACCCAGGACTCCCTCCCACCTCTGAAGTATTTCCAACTCCCTGCACTCGTCATAGTACGCTCTAGTTCTCCGTCTTGCAATATGTGGGTTCATTCCGATGTGTGTGGGTGTCCAGAGGTAGGTCTGGACCAACCCTCCAAGCTCCCCCCTACCCGCCACCCCCCAAACTCCCCCCTGCCCGCCCCCCCTTCCCCACCCCCATCTGCCGCACCACGAGAAATGTAAAAATCCTTCCCCTTAGGGTCGTGTGCAGATCACCCAACGCCTGACTAATGGCAATTGTGTTTGGTCATTTAAGAATGACAAATGAGCAGGTTTTTGGACACCATGTTGGAATTTAAGGTCATGGTTACTGCGAGATCTGTGCTTTCTATTCAGCTATACATCTGTAACATGGACATGCTACTCTCTCGATTCTCGTGTGTAAATCCTGCAGATTAAGCTCAGATGTCCATTTAGTATTAAAATAATGTGCGTAATAATAATTTTCATATTAACAACGTCTTAATTTAAGCACTCTGCAACCTGCTGCCAAAATCGATAGTATATGGGACACTTTAGCTTACTCCATCGAATATCTTTCTGCAAAGGTGCTCCCTAAATCGCGTATCCTTTGTCTTAATATGCCTATGTCACAGTTTTCTTAACAGTCTGTAAATACGCTTTCTGGTTAACAAATGGCTACTCTGCAGTCAGGCACATGATCGTAGTGCATTCTACATCACAGCCCGCTAGCTTTCCGAGACAGCTGCGTGCCAATTCAATGCAGTCTTGAACACGTAGGTGTCCATGACGCCTCACAGCTTGCTTAGTAGCTGTGAAAAACGGTCCCTATAAACATACGTTGTTGAACACGTATTGGTCACTGTGCCTGCTATGTGTCAGGTGACATTTCTAAATAGAAAGCAGATTAAGCAACAACATTAAACGGACAGCAGAATTAAAGGTACTTTGTATTGTGAAAGCCGCGCTGGCTGTGTAGGGGAGAATGCCAGATCAGGGTGCACTCAAGGTGCGTCTGCATGCCAACTCACTCGTAGCCGCTCTTCTTGGGCGGTGGCGAGTTACAATGGCGTTTCTATGGGACTATACCACTTTTAATGAAAATTTGGGAGTAAATGCATGTTGATCAGGTTTCCATTTCTCTTCCCAATGAGACAACGTGAGTAAATGTGCGAACATTTTTGTGTCTACTGTCCTCTTTTATAGGACACATTTTGCATCATGATTCTTCGGAGGGGTGGTCATGCCTGCATACACATAGAACACTATGTATTTTTGGGGACGTGTAGAATAGAGGGGTGAATAAGGGGGCGGAGAACTTGCACTGCAATATAGCTCACTGCCTCTAATCGAGTGGAAGAGCAAGGTTATATTATAAAACAAAGCCATAACAGATTGCATGCACTGGGGAAGATGGGAGGACTTGAACTATGGTGTATGCAATGTTTTAGAGAAGAGGCCAATAACCTTAAGCACTCCAGGCTACGATTCCAATCGGTGCTAGCCAGCAAAGTCAATGGTGAGAGCTGTATTACAAAACATCTGGAGAGTCAAGTTTCAGACCCCTGTTCTAGAGGACGAGGTATTTTGCACGTTTGCTTTTATTGCGACAGGTTACTTTTAGTACATGATTTCGTTCTGGGAACACTGCTATTAACGAAAGGGAGCTGCAGTTCACACATGCTTTTATAAGGGAAGTTTAATGCACTCTGGGTCTATGGAAGGTTCGCTATTAAGGGAACTGTTATACAAATTTACTCTTGTTTACCAATGTCATAAGGGGAAGGAAGGCATCCAACTTAGCTTGTACTTGGCGCTGTTGTTGGGATTAGGTAGTTGTGGTAGTAAGTACCCTGGTTCAAGGGAATTCAGCTGTCGGATGGAGGTAGAATATGTGTGCTCACAAAGGCATGTTTTGGAATGGGAGATTTATTATGGTTTTGAGGATATCCTAATGAATGGGAATATACACAGGCACCATTTTATTACACCTTCTACGGCAATTCTATCAGGATGTGAGGTGAAACGCAAGGACGGTTTGCGTTTTAACAAGTTTCGATATCAGGGCAGGAACTTGTGATTAAATGCTGGTGTGGCTCTAAGGAGAGCTGTAATGCAAGGATGGTCTCGCTCGATGGAAGTTGCGTTATGGATGGAGGGGAGGACAAATTTACTCCTAGTCCAGAATCCCCTTCCTCCATGTGCTTGCCTTCCCCTCTTAAAACACATCTTCCATACTTTAGGGAGATTCCAAAGCTCACTTGACCTTAACCCACTTAAACCAGCTCATCAACTACATTCACCAACTTATTGTCAACCTATTTTAAAAGGTTTTTGAGAACTGCCTGGCCAAACTTGGGGGGCACCCTGGAGCTCATGTTCAGACAGTAAAGTCTGCAAAACGATTGTGTCACCCATGTAGCTGCCCTGGCAATGGCGTCTCGGTGGATGGCATTCTGAAAGGCAACTGAAACTGCCTTCACTTACCAGATGCACATGAAGTCCCTCTAGTCCTTGATTGATGTACCCTTCTATGATGCAAGACAACCCCATCAGGAGATTGTGGCCTTTGAGGCTTGGGCACCCTTGATGATGTTCCCGAATGTTACAAAGGAGGGAGGGGAGTGCCTGAACTCAATAGCCTTATCCAAGTAGAATTTCAGGGCTCTAACATTTAGGTAGTGTAAAACTCAGCATATTAAAAAAAAAAGCACTAGGAAGGACATCTCCTGGTTAGTGTGGAATTCTGATACAATCTTTGGCAGGAAATATAGGTGTGTGAAGAACCAACTTGTCCCAATAAACAGTGAATGGCTCTTCAGCACCGTGCTTACTGTGCACTAAAGTAATGGCACTGAGAAAAGCAACCATCCAAGATACAAGCTTTATATCCACCATATCCATTCTTTCAAACGATATATAGGAACTGGCTGATTAAACTACATTTAGGTCCCATTTACTGTGAGGAACCTTCACTGGTATTGATGAAATTTCCAATGATATGACGCTTTACAGCTAGGGTGAAAAGATATTCACTGTCTGAATTTAAGTATGCAAAGTGTGCTCTGCAAGAGTCTACCTGAGGCTGCTAGTTATAAGAATTAAAGTAACCAATTCAGAGATGCTGACAAGGTATTTATCATTTTACATAAGCCCTAGTGGCAGAATCTCAACTTAATACTTTTGTATTGTTCCTTTGTAGAAGGCTTCATAGCTGCTTGGATGATATATTTTCCTCCAATAAGCCTAGGTGCTGTAGGGACTTGACCAGAGGCACCACATTGCCAAGCTCAGTGATAGTCGGATGAGGAGTAAGACCCCAACCATTGTCCCTGGTACAGGATGTGCAGAAATTCTGGAAACGAAATGAGGGGGTAGATGGCAGACAACTCCAAGATGTTGAGATGGCACTTCCATTCTAGGGAGGAACATAGATCGAAAACCTGCAGGTGGCCCATGGTCACATCCCAAACCAAAATGGAAGAATTTTGTTAGTGCCTTGGGGGAAGACGCTCAAAGGAGGGAGTATCCCCTCCTCCGATGATTCCGGAAATCGTTCTCATATAAAAGATTGCATTTCGTCCCATGTGACTGGAAATAGCCGAGAGTGAGGGTCAGACGTGTGACAAGGATTACCTTGACGCTGTCCTGAGTGTTTTCAGTAAGAGGCCAAAAGGCCCTCCAGCCTCCTACATGTCGATTTCTGAAATTTCCAGTAGGACCAATGTTTCGGTGGTAAGGAACACACTGGCTGGAGACATATTGCAGCAAAAGTCTATGAAGTTCTGGCTCTGAAAGCCTGCTACCCAGTTTATAGACTCAACGAGATTATATAAAAAAAGATCCAGAAGAATCACGAGCTGATGTTCTGCTAAACGAGGGCAATGAGACCTCTGAAGCCAGTCGTCCAGGTATGGGTAAACCTAGACGCTAGAGTGTGAGGAAGGATGCAACGAGCAACATTTTTGTAAACTCGTGGAGCAGAGTGCAATCTGATGGGCAAGACTCTGTATTCAAAGTGACAATTTCCAATTAAAAAAAAATTTAAATTTCTGATGTGGTGATCAAATTGGTATATGCAGGTAGGCATCCTCCAAATGCACCGCACAGATCCAGTCTCCCTGCTTGAGACCAGACCGAAGCTGAGCAGGTGTGATCTTTAATTTCCTCTTGGGGTAAAAATCAGATTGAAAGTCAAAAGGTCTAATATAGCGTGCAGGCAAGCCAGTTTGGCTTTGGGCACTGAAGAGGCGAGGGTAGCAACCCTTGCGTGTCTCTCTTTGTGTAGGGCCGTTTCTAGGGCTTTCATTATGCAGAGAGAGGGTTTGGTGCGGTGATGGTCCAGTTTCAAAATCAAACCGAAATACAAGCTATGATAATTTAGGAGGCTAGTTCCATTAGCTTTCGAAGTCCCTGAAACAACCTCATCAGATGGTGGTATAACAATAAAAGAGAAAAACAAGTTACTTCTTACCTTGTAACCTTCTTTAAATGGGATGTTCCTCCGACGTATTCCTTATCTTTGATAGATCATCTCCCAGCTTGCTGGCCTCGGAATTTTTTTTTCAGTAGAGGGCGCGTATAAATAGACTCGCGCAGCGTCCGTTGCTCAGTTCCGTTTTGACATTAACAGTTGTTTTACATGAATTGGTTATTGACCTTGAAGGAGCGTAAGCTGCAACCACAAGGGAAGAATTACTGCGGGGATGGATGGGAGGGGCGATAAGGAATACGTCGGGAGGAACATCCCATCGAAAGAACGTTACAAGGTAATAAGTAACTTGTTCTTCGAAGGGATTGTGTCCTCCGACGTATTCCTCATCTTTTATAGACTCCCATAGCAGTGGTGTGCAATTGGAGGTGGGAGTAAAACGCCATGTTTCCTTTTAGGAATGAACCGAATGTAATACGGCTTTACGAAACCTAGTCTCTTGACTGGAGGAGGAATCCAGGTTGTAAAATCTTGTGAAGGTATGTGCGGACGACCATGTGGCAGCCGCACATGTCTCGAACCGGAACCCCTCTTTGGAGGGCCGAGGAGGCTGCGATAACCCTGGTTGAATGAGCCCTAAGGTTTTGAGGAGACTTTCACTGCCAGTTTTTAACATTCCAGGATGGCCAAAATAATCCATCTGGAAATGGTTTGTTTTCGCTAGTCTCAACTTGTGCCCCGAGTAACCCACAAACAGTTGGTCTGCTTGCCTAATCCTAGCAAGTCTGCTGATGTAAAATCTTAAAGCCCGCCTTGGGTCCAGCCTATGTAGCCTTTCTACCTCTTTCCCCGGATGGGGAGGCGGATAGGATGAAGGTAAAGTAATTTTCTGAGTGATGTGGAATTCAGAAACCACCTTTGGGAGGAAATTAGGCTTCACCTGAAGGACAACCTTGTCTTTATGAAAAAAATGTATGAGGGGGGTTTACAAGATAGAGCTTGTAATTCGCTCACCCTTCTAGCAGATGTTAAAGCCACTAATAAGACAGTTTTAAGGGTGAGAAATCTTACAGCGCAAGAGTGGAGTGGTTCGAAAGGAGTACCCATCAGGAAATTTAAGACTAAATTTAAGTCCCATAAAGGAACCTGTTAAGGTTTTGGAGGGTAGACATTAGTTAATCCCTTTAGAAATTGTATTACAGAGGGTAATTTGAAATACGAAGGTTCCTCCGCAGTGCGCTTGAAGATAGATAGTGCTGCGAGATAGCCCTTGATAGTGCTAACTTGAAGGCCTGAATTTGCCAAGTGGAGTAGAAAGGATAACACTGTTGGTGTACCACATGAAAAGGGGTCGATATCTTCTCTACACCAGCTGCAAAACTTGTTCCAACGGCAGCAGTATAAAGACTTTGTTGCTGGCCTTCTGGCCAAAAGCAACACTTCCATGACCTCATCAGGGAGGTCCCAATCCTTGCATCTCAACCTTTCAGAAGCCAGGCGTGAAGGTTGAGGGTTCTGATCTCTGGATGGAGAACCTGACCTCCCTTCTGTGAGAGAAGATTCTCCTGGAGTGGAAGACGAATTGGGGGGCAGATTGACATGTCCAGGAGGTCCGGGTACCACATTCTCCTGGCCCAGTCTGGGGCAATTAGGATCATGGTTCTCCGGAATCTTCTCAACCTCCTGATCATTTGAGGAATGACAGGGACTGGTGGAAACGCGTACAGGAGTGGAAACTCCCAGTCCACTACGAACATGTCCCCTAGAGCTCCTCTCGGGGGAAATTCCCTTGAACAAAACAGATCGCACTCTGTTGGTACTGGTGGCAAACAGATCCACTTGAGGGGTTCCCTAAAGGGCGAAGATCTCCTGAAGGACTTCCTGAGTTAGTTCCCACTCGTGGGAGACTGCCCTGCCCGCTCAGAGCATCCGCAGTCAAGTTCTTCTCTCTGGCTAGGTGGACTGCCGATAGAGAGATTCCTTCCTGGATTGCCCAAAACCAGAGCTGCATTGCCTCTCTGCACAGTGGTAGTGATCCTACGCCGCCTCTTTTGTTGAGGTAGTGCATGGCCACTGTGTTGTCCATCATTATCAGGACATTTTTCCCCTGTACAGATGGCAGAAAAGCTTTCAGCGCTAGTCTGATTGCTCTCAGCTCTAACAGGTTGATATGTAGTCTGGACTTGAGCATCAGCGGTCGTTGGTATGGGCTCCCCACCCCGTGAGTGAGGCATCTGTGACTACTGTTATACCCGGCCATGGTTGCCAAAACAGTTCCCCCTTCAGTGGTGGGCCTGCCAGAAAAACATCTTGAAAGTCTCCAACCACCTTGTCCGGAATCTAAAGGAGGTCTGTCAGTCTCCCTCAGAATTGCGACCAGAGTCCTCAGTGCCCACTGAAGAGATCTCATTCTCAGGCGAGCCTCTGGCACAAGGAAGATGCAGGATGCGATGAGGCCTAGCAACCTCAAAAAGTCGAAGGCTGGGAGACGTTGGGCGTTTTGAAACTTGGTGACCATCTGCAAAAATTCTTGAGCCCTCACCTCTGGTGGCGAGGCTTTTCCCAGGGAAGTGTCCAGGATCGCTCCAATGAACTGGAGTCTCTGTGATGGTATCATCTGTGACTTCTTTAAATTGAGGGAGAAGCCCAGTTTGTGAAGGAAGTGGCAGACATAATCTAGCTGGATCTGAGCTTGTTCTGAAGATACAGCTGAGATCAGCCAATCGTCTAGGTAGGGGTAGACGTGAATCCCTTCCCTCCTTAGACTTGCCGCCACTACTGACATTAGCTTGGTGAAGACCCTCAGGGCGGAGGTCAGCCCAAATGGCAGAACTCGAAATTGATAATGAGAGCCACCAATTGTGAACCTCAGGTATTTCCTGTATTTGAGATGGATTGGCACATGGAAATAAGCATCCTGGAGGTCCAGGGATACCAGCCAGTCCTGGAGCTGGAGAGCCTGAAGGATCTGAGAGAGAGGTACCATCTTGAACTTGTCCTTCCTGAGGAACTTGTTAAATTCTCGTAAGTCCAAGATAGGTCTCATGGGGGGGGGGGAATACCAGCCCTTGTTCCCCTCCGCTACAGGTACCGGTTCTATGGCACCTTTCTCTATCAGGTCTACAATTTCCTGCAAGAGGAGCGGATCTGGAACTCTCAGAGCTGTTCCCCGGTGGATGACTGAGGGATGCGTAGAAAAGGCAGGCAGTAACCTTGGGCAACTGTCTCCAATGCCCAAGCATCTGACGTAATAGCCTGCCATTCCGTCAGATGTTGAGTTAACCTGCCCCCTACTGGTGTTTTGTGAAGAGAGTCCTCAGAGCGGTTTGGAGGTGGCTGATGCAGATGCCGAGGGTAAAGAGGCACCTGCTGCGGCTTTTGTGTTTTTACCCCGTCCACCTCGGGTGAATTTCTTCGGACCCCTTTGAACTGGCTGTCCTCTGCCCTTTACGAATGCAGAGTAGAAGCGAAAGGACTTACCTCTCCAAGAGGTTCCTTAGGGGCGATATGGTGTCTGACGGATTGCAGCTCCTAAGGATTTTGCTGCTGCCTTTGATGTTTGTAGTTTTTCTAAACTGTCGTCCGCCTTCTTACCAAACAAAGAAGAGCCGTCAAAGGGCATATTCAAGAGTCTGCTTTGCACATCTGGAGCAAAACCAGACTTTCGCAACCAAGCAAATCTGTTTGTTGTACTTGCCGCCATGGCCCTGCTGATACTGTCAGCAGAATCGATGCCAGTCTGAAGGGATTCGCACATTGCGTCCTTACCATCCTTAATGATGTTGAAAAACGCTTCCCTTTCTTCTCCCTCCGGGAGGCAGTCAGCCGCTGATGAAGCACACTCCCAAAGTGTGTGGCTGTACCTTGCGAGCGTACAAGTAGCATTGATGATTTCAACGCCATGCTACATGCGGAAAAGACTTTTTTGGCCATAGAGTCATATCTCTCATCATCCCTGTCCTGTGGAACAGTAGGGTAAGCCGATTTGCTACCTGCTGAAGTAGCTGCCTGAACAACCAGACTCTCCGGAGTTGGGTGTTTGGATAAATATTCAGGGTCAGCAGAAGACACCCGATATTTAGCTGATAGTTTAACTGCTGGGATAACCTCAGGTGTTTCCCAGTTTGCCAACATTCTCCTTTGTAATCCTGCATGAAATGTCACTACAGGATCCTCCTGTGGACCTTTGACCAAGATGTCTGAGGTCGTCTTGCTGAAAAGCAGGTGAGGGTGTGGCCCACCCCATAAACTCTATTATCCTTGCCATCAAGGTTCTATAAGGGGTTTCAGCATGTTCCCCTGGGTCTGGTGTGGTAAATTCCACTTCTGGGGAAGTGTCCAACCCACTTGCTTCCTGTAGGGTTTCATGGAGATCTTTCAACCTACCTTCCTCAGAGGTAAATTCCTCTAGTGCAGGAGTTGCAGATCCCTGCAACTCAAAAGGCCTTTCCTGATCTGAATCCTCCCCTTCTTCATAAATAGATAAGACCCTGGAATGGTCAGGTCTTGAAAATTGTATAAATCCCATTTCCAGAGCAGAAGGAGCAAGATTTGTCATGATTGGCTGCAAAAACGTCGATGTCATCGACGCAGACGTTAAAGGCTTCGAAGCCATCGAGAAAGGTGGTAGAGGCCTCGAACTCGAGTGTATCGGGATTCTACTCGAGGTTGTCGACGACATTCTCGTGCTGGAGGCTCTGGGTATGGCCACTGGCTGTGAGGTGGCCGTGGGTTTGTCCTTTCTCGGCGTCGAAGACGGCGTCGACTCGACTGACCTGTGCGTCGAAGATCCCTTCGATAACGGCGTCAACGATGCCGATCTATGTGTGGAAGGGATCCTCGACGACAGCGTCGAAGACGCAACTTTGCCTTTACTCGAAGGTTCGTGACGCTCTGTAGTGGCTTCTTTGGCCGGGTACTGTGACTCGCGGCTTTTTGATTTTTCGGGTCTTTCACCCAGGGTATCTATCACCCTCAGCAGTCTTCGAGGAGGTCGAGGCCGCTTTCTCGAAGACGCTCAGCATCTTTTTCCTGAATTCCTCCCACTCAGCCTGAGAGCTATGTTTTGTAGGGCAGGAGACCCTTTTTGGGGAAACAGAAGACGAGGAAGGGGATCTTCGACATCTTTTTTGAATGCTTAGATCTCGAAGAGTGATGGGAACTGCTTCGAGATCTAGAACAAGAATGTCTTATGATGGCGAGGAGACTAATGTCTCGACTCCGCCAAGGAAACTTTCGAAGAAGTTTTAACTGCCTTACCTCTCTCGAGCTTCCCCTTACGCTCCTTCAAGGCTTTTGCCGTCATGGACATGCAGTCCTCGCACTCCGAACAATGGTGCTCGATTCCCAGGCACCACAAACAAATCCTGTGAGGATCTGTCAACGACATTTTCTTTCCACAGTCTTGACATTTTTTGAAGCCGGACCGTGGAGTTGTCGGTTCGGGTGAGGAAGCCATCGAGTACGAGTCGGTATTCACGAGGAATATATCGATATAGTTGAATGAAGAACTGAGCAACGATATTCCGAGGCCCCACGAAGCGCGGAAAAACGGAACTGAGCAACAGACGCTGCGCGTGTCTATTTATACGCATGGTGACGTCGGCGCAGATACGGAGGCCGTCGAGGGACATCGGCTCGAGGGACGTCGACGCGCAGCGCCCTCTACTGAAAAAAAAGAATTCCGAGGCCAGCAAGCTGGGAGATGATCAAAGATGAGGAATACGTCGGAGGACAATCCCTTCGAAACAGAAAATTGCACACAGCGGAAATCACTTTTACATTGATGAAAAAGAAGAAACAAAGGACAAGGGACTATCACTTTAAACATTTACAGCCAGGCTATCAGAGAACAAGCTCCTGAAGACAAGGGACCATCAACTTTCCAGACTTAGTACATTATCCTTTCAAAAGGGTCACTCAACCAGACAAATTGACAGGAAATTTGATTGAGCATTCAGAATACCCAGAAATGACCTGCTTCAATACAGAGACAGTGAAAACACTAAAAGATTACCCTTGGTCATCATGTAACATCCAGCACTAACAGACTTAAGTACCTACAGTCAATATTTAACGGAGATGAGGAGGGACATTTAAGGAAACACCTTTAACTGCATACAACCGAAGAAAATCTAGTACGGTCCCTCATCAGAAAATGGTTCAAGGACAAATAAATCCGTGAACATTCTGTGGCATTGTTAATAAGAAGCAAAACATGTCAAAACATCTGCACTGAATCAGCTGTGTCTATTATACGCCTCATCCAATGCAAGAAATGAAAATGTTGTTGAGTTTTGCAAGGAACGTGAAAGAAAAAACCTGCAAAGACAAACTGCAAAACAGCACCAGTTGGTCAACACTTTACACAGGATGGACACACTGCAGGACCAGTCAATGATTGTACTGAAAGGTGGCTTCTTAAACGCCACACAAACAAGGGAAATAAAGTATTTGAAGATTCTCAACCTGAAAAATGCTGTCTGAACAGGGGCACAGAACTTATGACAAACTATTGCCTACGGGCACGAGACCTTCAAGGCAAGCACATAAATAGTGCCAAGGTACGGCTTGTCGTTGCTACCTCTCAAATACGATTTTTGGACACAAAGTTTAGATCCCTGAATAGGTAAGGACAGAGGCATCCTGCAAGGCAATTTTGGATGTCTGAGCAGAAATGATTGGCCAACAGTCGAAATGTCATTCTAATATAGGTATAGCATATGTTTGTATTTGCAACTTTGTAAGGCACTGTCAAACCCGGGGCACGACTAGGGTACATTTGGAGATGGCACCATGGAAGCCTAGGGAATATTTCTGTATTGGTTCCACCGTGTGTGTACAGGTTAAACTAAGTAGCTCTGGTTGATCTACTGTATGAAACTTGAAAAGCGTGGGTACAAAAAACACACCAACCTCAGAAAACGTTTTAGTCCCAGCACTGGTGCTTTTATTAGTCTGGTTGGGCATTACAATCGCTGCAAGCAATTATTTGGCTGTGGCTGCCAGGAAGACGCTAATACACATGTGGAAAAACAGGAGGCATTATGAAACATTGGACATTACCTTGGGGTGAGGATTTCAAATAGATAAAATACCATATGCATAAACGATTAAAACTATGGGATTGGCAGAAGAATTACTCACACTTGGCAAGCCTAAAAATGTATGAGTTTGTGTCATATGTCATGTATACCCATAAAAAAAGCACAAAAGTACTTGAATCTATGCCCATCGGAAAATCTTAGGCGATATTACGAATAAATCGCCTACCTACTCAGATGACCTTAGGAGCTGAAAGATCAATTCCCCAGGTGGACAGATATTTTAGGTTGTGTAAACATCAATCCGAACCAGAAACGGCGAGACATACTTGCATGTTGCCCTAGTATGACCACCAGTTACATAAGTAATTACGCAATATATGTGCATAATATTGATAGCATCATGGGAAAAGATTTCTGGAACCAGTGTGTTAATGCACTTTTAAAGTGTGGAATGATGCCGATAAAAAATGTGAATTCTGAATTAACTCTTGGTCGAATGAATGCCAAATCACTAATTAATTTAAGGTCAATGTATGTATGATTTGAAACGAACACAGTCACTGCTACTAGGACGAGTAATCATCTCTATTGATATCATAATGTACCTTCCAAGTTAATGTATTGCCACTCCCCAGGCTGCCACTATGTTGACTTATGGTTTTATTATGTTTCTTGTTTACGTCTAATATATATTTGCAGAAGTAGAGGATGTAGCCAGATTGCAAGAACAACACTTTGCTGATTATGTGCCTGCCACCCCCAGGAAGACAACCATACAGAAGATGTAAGGTGTGTACAAAACAAGGAAGGAGGAGGGATACTCGGGTGTACCTTCAAAGCCAGCCCTCTGCCTACAGCCTTGCTTTGTATCATACAAAGAAAAAATATTGGGAGATAGAGTGATTTCCTGAAATGCCCATCTTTCATACAAAGTGACCCATAGACTCTCGAGTCATGCAACACCCAATTTACTTGTGTCTTGGAAAAGACACCATCATTCAGGCTTCCTCCACTTTAGGCGTGCCTCACCTTCCATCAGCATTAGAATTGCAAATGCAAACTTCTTGATGGCTCTGGCCTTGGAGAACACCAATGAACTAGAACTGAAGTAGATCTAATTTGCATTTTCCTTATACATGTGCAGGATCCACTAAGTCGAAATCATGGGCTCCCAGTGGCATTGATCCAAACAACTATCAGTATGTTTTGTAAGAAATTTTGAAATTGCGAAAAATGGTATGATCTGCTGCAGATGGGAAATTATGTGATCTGTTTTATACTTTATACAGTTTAAGGAAATAGCCTGTAATCATGGTGTTCAGATATCAAACACAAATGCACTGGAATCACTGTATTTTGTTGTTAGGTGTCATTTTTCTTACTTTTATGATGGATGACATATGCATTTGTAATTTTATCTTTTTTATATTATAAAAATAATCACCTTATCACCCTTTGTGATATCATTTATTTTAATATGGGAGGTATCCTACAACATTTCTACAATGTCTGTACTAACACATTATATTCTCCTAGTCTAAACATGTATGTGTCCCTAAAGAATAACTTTGTTTACTTTTATCGAAATCCCACCTCTATTACCCAGTTAACTTTAAACTAACTATATGCCTCAGATAATTTTGAATTTGAAAGGTCACGCTTTGAGGTAACCCACCAGCCCGTTTGTCACTTTATTCACGTGTGGCTTATACTCCACATTTGTTCCATCACTCCCATCCCATAACATTTCCAGGTTCCCCATTTTTATTTTACACGTTGATTTTCCCTCCCCTTAATTCATTGTTTATTTCTTCCACCCGAATCATCTTGGTTTGGATGCCATAGATCGTCTGTCCGGTCGTATTTGTCCTCTTTTTAGACATGCTTTGCAGCAAGTTCCTGGGACTTTCACTGCATAGGCCACTTAGTCCATTCAACGATATGGGAGTTTTCACAGGAGTTTGTCCACTGTCAAAACTGCACAGCAGACACATGTGTATGGGCATCTGGTTAGGTCCCTTGACCCTTCTCTCTTATCATAGGTTCGAGTGCCGCCAATTCTCCAGGTATATAAAGGGTTCTCTTTCTCCCCGCCTGTAATATAAAACTGAATGAGTTTCCTTTGAAAAATAAGTATCAATATTTTTCCTTTCAACCCAACCCTTTAAAACCCATTTGTGTTTTAGCTTTAAACATTCCATTCCTTCTACTCCTCAAACTATCCAGAAGAGACCACATCACTCCAGCCCTAAAAACACTACACTGGCTCCCAGTAAAACATTGCATCACCTTCAAAACAATGTGCATAACGCATAGGGAAATCAGCGGACAAGGAGCAGAATTCCTACAAAAGAAAATAACAGTCTACAAACCAACGAGACCCCTCCGATCAAGCAACGAAATCCACCTGGAACTCAAACCATACCTTAAGAAAAAACTTGGAGGCACCTCCTTCTACCACTTAGCAGCAAAAACCTGGACCAATGTCCCAAAAGAAATAAGAAACATTGAAGATCACCGAAAATTCAGGAAATCACTAAAAACCTGGCTCTTCAACACCACAGACTAAATCTGGAAACCGAAACCGGAAAAAGGAGGACTAATCCGGAAAGGACAGACATCCCCCAACCAGAGAAGGTAGCTCCCACGGCACCTGGATGGGTGACACCGGATAGACTGGAACACAGGTGGCACGCACGAAGACTGAGCCAACTCCCCCAGACAATCCCACCAACACTTTCGCCCGTCCCTTAGTACCACAGTGGTGTGGAATTGTCGAGATCTTGGCAATCACCACTCTACCAAAGAGGTTGACCTTGGCAGGTGCACTGGCCAAAAGAGTATCAAGAGAGGATAAGGGGAGCTATGAGAGAGCATGTTAGAGGTGGGGGCCAGAGGAGTAAGGAACCTTGTATGCCAGTCGGACCCAGATCAGGACAGAGCCGCACCAGGGGAGACAGCGCAAGCCGAGCGCCTGAATTCAGGACAGAGACGCAAACTAACCAACCCTACTTACAATTTCCCTTTCTGCATACACCTCTCAAACTCCAAACCAAACAACCAAAATCTACAGCACAACAAACCGCACAAACTTCACTACATCTCAACAAAACCAAAACACAGTCTTGCAAAACATTACACGACGACTACCGGCTGCAAACACCCCAGGCCCAGCCAGCGGACCCACCAGGCTGAGGCCGCCAACAGCACATCACTGCTCTCTTGCACTTTTCCTGCCTCCTCCCACTAACTCAACCTCCCCTCCTCTTTCAGAGCCGCCAGAGCGCTAGTGGACCACTCCGGTGGTGATAGTGCGCGGTACACACACACACACACACACACACACACACACATATATATATATATATATATATATATATATACATACACACACACACACACCACAAAAAGGAGGAAATGGCGAACCGCAATCCCGCGTGCCAGGCATTCGTAATAGGCTCCAAGATTCCGGACAAAACACAGACACCGTGTGGAAAATACGGGTGCCTTTAATGTTTTTTAAAAAAAAAAAAAACATTGTACAAAACAATATACAGTACTTGAACCAGTAGTAGGAAGCGAGTTTCCGGGAGCAGACCGCCAAGAACCACAGATGGGACCCCAAGGAAAGACAGAACTTGTGATGCCAGTTTCAAGGCACCACGCCGCAACAAGTGCACCCACAAAAAAAGCAGCGGCACCTGGAAAGCGGTGGAGCCCGAGCACGGGGAGGGTGGCTGGGAGTGTTTATAGTTGTAGTAGTGGGTTTAGGGTTGTTAGGGAAAAGCATGAGTGGAGGAGGACACAAACGACAAAGGCACGGCAGAGGCCAAGAGAGCAATCAGAGCTACATCCAAACACAGAATCAGACTGGTGCACCAGGGAGGGGGGCCAGCAAAGATCTGATGCAGGAGGAGGTTGACAAGGTGTGGAGGGACCAAAACCACCCCAACGGGCAGAGACGAGCATGGGCAGGCCCGGATGCACGAAACACCAGAAGAACAACGACCTATCAGCCCATGGGAAAGAGCGGGCTGCCGGACTTGGCGAGTAAATGGGTCAGGAAATGGTAAATGTAATCACGTGGAACGTCAGAGGTTAAGGGTTTACGCCTGGCTCAATAAGGCGAAGGTCCACATCGCAGCATTCGGACACCTGACGGCCGAGAAACAAGCCAAAGTAGCAAAGAAGTGGGGAGGCCAAAAGTATAGCTCAACGTACTCCAACTATGCAAGGAGAGTGTTGCTGTGGATCGCTCCAGGGATCCCATTCCAACTCCTAAAACAAAAAGGGATGCAGAAGGCAGGGTACTGATCTTTCAGGGAATGCTGGAGAATCAGGAAGTGTGCCTGGTGAATACGTATGCTCCCAACCACAAAGCTACAGAGTTCTTCAGGACATTCACGCCCAGGCTGGCCCTATATAGGTCCACATCGATCATCTGGGCCGGGACTTCAACTACACATTGGACCATCGGCTGGACGGATCGGATACCAAGCCCATGAAACCAGCGGTGGACGTCTGGATGAAGGTACACGTGGGTACTAAGGGATACACACACAGCACCCCGCACGGGACATTCACTCAAATTGCCTATCTGTTCACGGGCAAGGAGACAATGGGGGAATTCACCTAGGCAACCATTCACGCACGAACGCTATCCGACCATGCCCCAGTAGTTGGGGCTTGAACACACATACAGAAGAGCCCCCATACCCACATGGCGAATGAGGGCAGAGGCGTTGTTGGATGGGGAATTCCAGGAGTACATCCAGAGCATGATAGACGATTATTCTGATCATAATGCAGCGAGTGTGGAGAGCACTAGAACGGTTTGGGAAGCCCTTCAGGTGGTAGTCAGGGGAGCGGCAATAGGGGAAAACCGGAGGCCTCCGGGGTGAAGTTTTGGCCGAACTGGACGAAGTAGAAAGGGAGGTGGCATGAGCGGAAGCGCGGGCGGGCAAAATGGGTGAAGAACTGGAGTATCTCACTACTTTGAGGCAGAAGTGTATGGCGATTTGGGAGGGACTGGGAAAGCTTGATTACGGGAAGTATATACAGTGGCTACATGCAGATGGAGACAAGCCCAGCAGGCTTCTAGCCTGGCTGACTAAACAAGAGGGTAAGCGGGAACCGATAAATGCAATTAAAGACGAGCAAGGGGGAGGAGATCAGGACCCCGGAAGGCATCAACACTGTTTTCTTGAGATTCTATGAGAAACTGAACTCCCGGGTCCAGGAGTTAGAGGAGGGAGGTATAGCAGAGGGTCTGGCAGAAATCACCTTTCCCCAACTGACCGAGGAGCAAAGGCAAATGTTAGATACACCCCTCACAGTGGAAGAATTGTTGGCGGTCATGACTGGGCTTCAGACAGGCAAGTCTCCGGTGCCCATTGGGCTACCCAGGGAATTCTACAAGAAATACAAGGACAGCCTAGCCCTGAGACTGTTGGAGCCGCTAGAGGAGGCGTACGAGAGGGGACAGCTCGCTATTATGTCGGAATCAATAATTGTACCAATACTAAAACCAGGGAAACTGCCTCTAGAGTGGGGCTCTTACAGACCAATCTCCCTGATAAACCAAGATTCCAAAATCCTGACAGTGGCTCTGGCCAAACCGCTCCAAAGGATTATACCCACGCTGGTACACCCAGACCAAACGGGATACGTACCGGTAAGGAATACAATGTGGAATCTCTGCCGACTCAACCACGTCAGACAGTACAAATCAGAGCGGGGAAGCGCAGTGGCATCACTGGATGCCATAAAGGAGTTTGATTTGGTGAACTGGCACTGGCTCCTGGGAGTGCTTTCCCACTTGGGATAGATGAAGGATTTCTATGCTGGATTAAGCTCCTATACAAAGATCCAAGGACCTGGGTGAAGACCGAGATGCACGTCTGGGAGGAATGGAGCATTGCACGGGGTACGAAGCGGGGTTGCCCACTGTCCCCGATGTTGTATATCTTGGCCCTAGAACCATTCTCAGATTTTCTAAGGGCTGAGTACAGGGACACTGGAATAGTGATCGACAGGAGAAGTACACCAAATATCTATTTATGCAGAGCACATGCAGCTCTATGTCCAGAACCCATAGACATCTGCCAGAACTGCTAGAAGACCTCGAAGCATTCTGCAGGCTTTCGGGAATCGCTATCAACAAGGGAAACTCCTCGCTTTTCCCCTTGGCAGGCCTGAGAGGAGTGACCCCAACCCAGTTACCGGACCTTGGCCTCACGTGGACCCCACTCGCTTTCAGATATCTAGGAGTGAATACCTACCATGACACCAAAGAAACACACAAGGAAATACAAAGGCAGCCCTAGACAATACAGGGAGACCCATGCGGTTTTGGAGCACGTTACCATTGGGTATGATAGGGAGGGAGGCTTTGTTGAAGATGACGGTGCTACCCAGTCTCCTGTATTATTTCACCAACACTCCTTACAACATCCCTGGGTCGTTCTTTAAACAATTACACACCAAGGCATGGGAGTTCCTGTGGGGAGGAGGGAGAAACAGGGTGGCACTGAACACATTGCAGAGGGACTATGAATGGGGAGGCATCAGGCTCCCGGATTTCGAACGATATTTGGCGGCCCAACTTCAGTTTGTAGTACAATGGCTGGGAGAAGACGCATCTATAGACTCAATACTCTTTCAACCGGCAGTGCAGCAGTACTACCAGAGAGGTCCTGTCGATAGACAAAGCCTCGGCAAAAACACTTCTAACATGGTTAAGCTGGGCATGGACCTGTGGAACAGCGCGTAAGGAATCCAAGGGTCAAAAGACCCCTGCTCCAGACAGATCCCTCTGGTGGGATTAGTCTATGCGTCCATTACAAATCTGGCAACGTATAGAAAGCAGTGGGAAGACAAGGAATTAGCCCAAATAGGGGGACCTGTGGCAAGGCAGATGTTGGGTGGACTTTCAGACCCTGGTAGAAGAGCAGGGTATACATAATGGCCAATTCATAATGTACAACATGGTCGGAACGATAAGGAAGAGATGGGAGACCATACCGGAGGTGGAAGATGCAGGAGGGACACTAGAAGCATGGTATGATGTCTTGGAGGGGGTGGGGGGTACACAGTGTCCAGACTATGAACTACTAGGCGCCAACACCACAAGAGTCTTGCAAGCACAAGCCAAATGGGAGGAAGAGCTTCAGAAACCCTTCTCGGTTGAGGAATGGAGCAGAGTCCTCCGGTATGCAAAGAGTCTCCAGGGACGCAAGGTTCAGGCAGATGCAGCTCTACCTCATACAGAGCATATCAGACGCCTAAAAGAACGAACATGGGGAGCAGACCGACCTGGAGCTGCCCGCACTGCGCGACAAAGCTGGCGGACATGTTGCATATGTTCTGGTCATGCCTGAGGATAATGCACTTTTGGGACACTATCGAGGAAAAAGCATCGATGGGAGGAATCCAAAAGCAATCATGGACACCAGAGTCTTATCTGCTGGATCTGCTCCCGAGAGGAGGTAAGCAGATAACACCTGGCGAAAATGAAAGACCGGATGACAATATTTGCAAAACATTGCATAGCAATGGCGTGGAATACAAGCACAGGACCCTCTACAGAGGTGGTGGGCAGACCTGCAAAAATGGGCGTTAGCCGAATCAGTGTGGACAAGGGCGATGCAAGGGGGCTGGGAGGACGACGACAGGGGGGGGCAAGGTACTGGCATGGAACACCCTTGTACAAGACCTGCTCGGAAGTGAAGGAAGAGACAGCACAGGCAAGCCTAGAGGCTCAGATGAGGGTTAATCAGACGACAGAGGGAGCTTGACAAACAGGAGACGAAAGGAGCCAGGGGGAGGGTGGATGGGGGGGGGGGACGGCTCAGCCCAACCACAACCGAGAGAAGCACACAGCGTAGCAGACGAGCACTATGGACTGAGGAGGAGGGGGCCTCGCTGTGTTTCAAACAAATATAAGAATTATAAACTCCAAGCGAAAGTGCCAGTAGAAATGTGATTTGTGTTTAAAGATATTTGTTTTGTGTTGAAAATGCAAATAAAAAGGTTTTTTTAAAAAAAGAAAGTATCTGGACAAGGGATGTCAAACAATCCCATGAGATCCATTATCTCGTTGTAGAAAGCCTATAACGATTAAGGAACTTAATTTGCTTTGTGGGACTCATCCTAGTCTGAAGTAGGGTTCGGAATTGAGTGGAGCTGGCAGCTATTTAGCTCCTGCTTGTTGCCCAGAGGAGCTTAGTTAGCTTGGCACCAAGAGATCCGAGGAGCTACTTTTGGCTTGCTAGGCCAACTAATGCTAAACGAAACACACCCATGTGAAGTTTACCATTTATAGATTGTCCCAAATGCAAATACTAGGACACATCTATACGTCATTTAAAGCAAAAGGAGTAAGAAATAATGAACAAAATGATGTTTCCATATTATGTGGAAGTTAGATTTGCAGTGCACTAGGCTCCTGGCCACTCGTTAATGCTCGATACCCAGCAGCTGCTTTTAGGTCATGCTTATCCAATCTTAATTTCGAGGCCTGCAAAGGATCGCCCGAGGGGTCATGTGGGTCTGAGATCTGAGGTGCTGGGTCTATTTGGCTTAGTTTGGGTTCAAGCGGTCCCTCTTGTGGTTCTCTGGGATTGGCCCTGGTGGTGGAACAGGAGGGGTACCCATGTTTAGGAGGAGCCTGAGGCATTCATTTCCTGAATTGATCCTTGAAGTAAGAACTCATAGGTTCCTTCTGCAATAATGATCGGAATTTAGCTTTAAAAAAAATGCCTGTTCAGTTTGTTGAGTATGAGGAACTGGCACCAGTGTAGCCCAGGAGTACACCAAAGTGGGCTGCAATGATGGTTTCCATCATCCATGGATCAACATAGCATAGAGGGGAGGAGATCAGAGGCAAAAAGTGGGAGGCATGGACACTTGTGTCAGAGCCGACCACTGAACTGACAGCGCAAATGCGTCTCTTCCCAAAAAAGTACTATGCATAGATTTAGGCCTAGACTTTTTAAAGAGTTGAAAAGGCTGCTGCAGAAAGCTCTGCCTAAGACACTTCATGCAAGGCACCAATTTTGTGGTTGCAAATTTGGAGTGTGTCACAGGTTCTCAACATGGCCCGACTGACTGGTGGCAAGGCCTTTGCCAAAGGTTTTTCAGCAGGTTTCGGGAGTTTTGATAAACCCTTCATTTGAGATTTAATTTAAGCCCAATGAGTGATCCTCGGTTGAGCAGGTCGATTTAGTTTCATGAAGGGCCCTAGCGGGTTTTAGCATCTAATAGGTGAAACTCTGCATTAGCAGCAGTTTGGTTAGCCCCTGACCGCGAAACCTCAAAAAAATCCCCAGTAGTTTTAGTCCCTATTCAGGGATCCTGCGCTTTGTAAATATTTTGCTTTGCCACAGGACGGGGGATCCTCAGAGTTCCAACTGGTACATATTGCCTCAGTACAGAGAACATCAGAGGTCACTTTGGTCTCAAGTGTAGACTCTGTGCTGGTTGTATTACAGTCTAACCAACCACTCTTCGAAGCAGAGATTCCTGGGAAGATATTGCCTACAGAGTAACTATTTCACCCTGATATGAAAGATGAATAAAAAGTACCATCTTACAATACAACCACTGCATTTTCATATGGGTAATCAGTTAATGCCACTTGTGATGTAAAGTGCCTGGTTTGAACAGTGCATGGTGGGGGCTTGAGTTAGGACTGGATCTCCTACCATACCAGGGTATGGGTTTTTAGATCTTGTGCAGAAATCTTGTCCCTTAAACAAAGGATTTTCAGTGGCATTTATTAGAGCAATCAATTTATTACATTCCTTTAAAACGTTATAGCACATAAATCCATGTACGGATGTCCTTCCAACCATCTCCCTCGATTTACATTATAAAAGTGGCCCTTAATGTCCGTGGAAGTCATTTTCCTCTACGGACTGTGGCAGGTATAAAAAAAAAAACAAAAAAAAAATAAAAAAATAGATTACTACGTTTGAATGAAGTATTAAATCTATACATACATATACATTTTACATTGATTCATAAAACCAGTGCATGCAATGCCGTACAGTCAATGTTTGTAGATTACAGACGGGTCCACAAAGCAAGGAGACTTCAATCTGTCTGCTACCGGGCGCCAACGATTGCAGCCCCTCAATACCCAATTCACCCACAAGAAAGGTCCTGTGCCGGACCAAAGACGTTTGCGATGTCATGGCTGTGCCGATATCCGTGGGCATAGTAACTTGTACCATGGTCTGTCTGTTCTGACCACACTCACTACCAACTTTCATAGCGACTCATCCAGTTTACACATCACAACCATTGTTAACATGCCTTGACCAATCAACAGGCTTGTGTGTCCTGCAATGAGATTATCTGTAGTGGGAGCAGTTCCGAAGTGCCTCTGAGGCTGTAATTAAAGCACACAAAAAGAAATGGTATCCCTACAAAATATCCCCACCAAAAAGATCACTGTACATATGGCCGTTTGTCTCGCCATATTTTTGGTGGGGATATTTTGTGGGAGCGAGGGTGTCCCCCGCACCTTTTAAAATAATGCAGGTTTGTGGGGGTGTCCCCTGCAGGGTCCATGGGTCAATATTGCAGCAAAAATATGGCGATATTTTTGCTGGGATATTAACACATGGAACTTAAGAAATGCCCCTTCCATTTTCTTCAATTGCTGCCTTTGCAGACGGCCCTCTGGTTATCTGTGATGAAGATCCGTGTCCCAAAAAAAAAAGGTTAACTTTTCAGTTTTCGTACTTTCTACAAGTACTCCATCTTTTCTTGCCACAGGGAGGTTTCCCTGACTTTTTGAAAACCAGTTATGTGCGCAAGTATTAAAATGGAGGTTAATTCTCGATCGAATTAGTGTCTAGTCACAGATCTCCCATGTCTTGGTACATTTCTGGAGAGAGTACAAGTCCTACAATTAAATGACTGAATAAGAAAGCCGAATCTACTAGAAACATCCAAGTCAGGTTTTCAAGCTGGCTACAGAATTGAAATCGCAACACTACAGATTGCACACAAGATGATAAAGTCACTAAATGGTGGCGGCTCATGTGTACAGGTGCTACAGAATTAGATTAGTATTGACCACAAAATCCTCCTGACGACATCCTGCAAGTTTGAGATCTTTACAAAGTTACTTGAACACAATGTCCAGGAAAAAGAAAAAAAGTGCAACTGCAGCAAAAACATTTTTTTAAAGTCCAAACTGAAGCATGATCCAACAATGAAGAGGTGCAACACAAGGACATCGTCCAAATGTTTTAGGTATGGCCTTTCTTCTTAACTACCTCGGAGAATATCAATGATATAAAACATCAAAGGAAACTCCACTTCATAACTGCATCGAGCCATGCAGCATTCTAAAGGAATGTTAACACCATCAGCCTTTAGTGTACACAATACTACAGAGAACAGTGTGGCTGTGGGGAGAGAGTACAAACATAGGGGCTTCTATTACACAGATTCGATACAAACAGCCCTGGACACACTGCTAGGCCTGAAAGCTGTCTTTAGAGAGTGCGGACTGCGTTCATTAAAGCTAGGAAGAGTGCTGGAACATATTTCCATGAGCCCCAACTTAAGAGTGACTCACTTCAAACATGACAACCCAAGTTGCGTCTGGCTCCATCTAAAATCAGACCTCGCTTACCACAAGATATTACACGAAACTCAAACATCTATGAAGTTGGCTTTCTACTTGTTCCGCGTCAATGGCAACTATGAATAATTCCACGGAACCAACGAGCCCAAGGACACAGACTTTGAAGATCTCTTGCACAGAGGGTTTGGGTGGATCTCGGACAGTCAAGTTCCAGCATGCGTCAGGGTCATGGGGACCAAGACTGGTCGTAGCTGCCCAGTGCTTCGTCAAGAACCATTTAGTGTTCAGTTTGATAAATGGGGGTCTCAATTCTTTCATGAAACTCCAGGGACTTCGAAATTGGAAAATTCAGGCTGAAGAACGTATGACATTCTATTACAGAAGTGTGGAACCTGGAGTATCCTGCGGGGCTACATATTTATCAACAAGCAAACAGGAGAGGTTGTCCGCCTTCTGGAGGGCTCTTGTGCGCGTTTAATAACTCATTGAAGATCCTATGGTCACACTCTAAAATAGCTAAAAAAATGTAATCAGAGTAAAATATCTTTGAAAGAATGGGATTGGACCCTGCAATTGCCTGATATTACAAAAGTTTCCAAACCAGGAGGAAGCATAATGTTGGCAAATTGGCGCTTAGAAGGAAATCCTTTCAATGTAATATTAGCAGGTGAATTTAATTGTCAGAATCTTCAACATGCCTGGCTTGACAAAGTGAGTGAGGTCAGAACCCAAGAGGGGGGAAGGAATACTTGCATCAAATTTAGAGAAGTGGCCTGTGTGAGGTTTTTTTAGGGCTTGGGGTATCCATACAGTATACATCTAAATGCAAAATTATTATATAGACAACCCCACTTGGCAAAGTCAAAATTGAACTTCCACCATAGATTTACATTAGCTCAGACATGTTATTAGAGGTGCGTGTATATTTTCACATAAAACAGACGAGATTTCAGCAACCACTCCAGATTACATCTGAACAAAGCCCTAAATATACTTCCGCATGAGAGCCATCTTCATATAATAGACATTGGATCTACCAGGAGGACATTAAAATGGTCAGAGTAAAACCATGAACAAAATAAGTTGGTTCAGTTATGGTTGACTGCCACAGGGTATACACGTGTGTGCAATTATCTCCACACGGACCGTTTTACTGACACTGTAGCAAAATGGACAAACTCATGGTGAAGTGGGGGGGTCACTACACAGAATGCTTGCCAAATGGAAAAGATTGTATCTTCACAATACGATCAACAGCCATAAAAAAAAGAAACCCTGTGAATCATAAAGATGCAGGAGATCCGAAACGGTATCAAAAGGGACAATAGATCCCAGATTTTACAAAGAAATCAGTTGAAAATCTGGCTGAAGTGGTGCAGACAACACAACCGGATTGCAAAGAGCCAAGATATGTTAAGCATCTTGGTCAGTAAAAATGCTGCATCGTTTTGAAAAGTGATTAATTACGAAATTCCAAATGGGTTAATCCTCAAGCATTCCATTGCAGAGGTGGTGTGGGTTCGCCACTTAACACTTATGCTCTGCCCTCCCTCGTAAAGCATTTTTAAACTAGCTCTACCAGATGTGTGTAATATGGGAGTAAAAATTACAAAAATTACATGGGATGAAGTAATTTCCGAAGAGCTACTAGAGAGAATCCACACTCCAATATCCTAAAACCACCCATTATACATGGCCAAGAAAATTCCATATTCTGTTAAAACTGTCATTAAAACCTTTAGGAGACCATGGTCCAAGGACACTATTATTGTCCCCATTTATAAAAAGGGTTTGAGGGATAAACCGAACATCCATCATTGCTCAACTTGGATAGTAAGATCCTGGCCACCTTTGTACTGGACGACCCAACTGCTTGTGCTAGAAAGATGCATCGGGTTTACAAATTCCAGCTTGGATTTAGAAAAGGAATGGGCACGAATATAAATGGTGCGCTATATATTCCTTATGCCATAGGGAAGCAATTACTAAGACCTTTTTTATACACGCCTGGACCTAACTGCAGCGTATGAGATGGTAAACCAGCAAAGGCTCTGGGCGCAATTGAGCCATTAAGGTATGCCACAGGGGCTAATCGAAATCATTGATCTGTTATTGCATGATACGCACCTACAAGCTCAATAATGAAGGTAATGTTCTGCAAATAATTCCTACGCTTGAAGGCCTGAAGGAAAGAATGCATTTTAGCACCTACTCTAATTCATATGCATCTGATTTAGCGAAACATTTTGACAGTTTCCTTGTCCCCCCAGCCCCTTCCACTTAGGAAGATGAAAATCCAAGACCACCTTAGGAAGAAAAGAGGGCCTCTCTCAAAGTCACCTTCACCTGGGTGAAAAGCAAGTAGGGAGGTTTAACACAACGTCTGGAGCACTCACAGGTTTCTTTAAAGTGATGGCACCAAGGAAAATCATCTAAAGGGTGATAAATCCAAGAGAACATGAAGGAGCGGCTCAAGCGGAGCTCCCACAAGGAACGTCAAAACCACATTTAAATCTCATGCCATGGGGGAAACTGGTTACACAAACCCTTTAAGAGCTGCAGAACAGTGGGGATTGTGAAGAACGAGCCCTGTTCGGGATGACCTCTTGAAAAACGAATTTACGGCTAGGTATCCTTTGACATAGCCAATCTGCAGGCTCGCTAGGGCCAAGGGCAACAAAAATTCAAGAACAGGAGATAATGGACAGGATAAAGGGTCCAGGTACTACCGACACCAAGCCGAAAAATGTACATCCACAGGCATGAACACACTTCGTAGAGCGTCTCTGAGCTGACGGGAGAACATCAAGGATGTAACCTGACAAGTCCCACTACTTGCCTCTCAGTAGTCAAGCAAGAAGGTGCAGGCTGCTGAGGTTCGGATGGAGAACCTGCCCTTCTGATAGCAAGAGCAAGCGGACTCTCCCTGGGTGGCGCCAGGCATGGCAGATGGACATGCCAAGCAACGCTGGACACCACGTTCTACAGGCCCAGCCCAGAGCAATCAATCAATGTGGTTCCCAACAGGTGCAATCTCCCTAGACCCAGCAGAATTACAGGTATCAGCATAAATGAGGTCAAAAGTCCACTTATTCTTCACTGTGTACCCAGAGCTCCCCAAATAGGGGTGTCACGGTATTAGTTTTATGACGGTACGATAATCTTCTTGCCAAATGACGGTATATCATGGTTATCGCGGTATAGCAGGTGGAGTTAACTAATCTTAACAAATATTTTCTAAAAGGTCATAAATTGACAGATTTATCATCACAAACAAAACCAGGCACCCAGGGCAAGAATTGGGCTTTTCAACATACTTTCCACTGAAATGCCTTGCTTCCACCAAACACAAACACACGTGTGGAGAGGAGGGGGGGGGCTGCTGCAACTGGCAAAGCAAACTGAATAGCTTTTCTTAAGTGGTCATTTAGGCTTTATGCTCCCCCACTGGCTACTGGTGAAGATGAACATGTTGCCATCTTGATAACCTGCATGCCACCGATCAATGGAGGCTGATGGTAGTATACGCTTGTGCGCATATACACATACAGACAGACACAGACACTCTTTACGTTACAGCCTTTAGTTTACTTGCGGGCCAAAAGGTGTTCAGTACTCACGGACATGTTACCCTTTGGTATGGCAGCAGGGAATACCCACAGAGATGAGTGAATTTCGCAGTGTGACTTATTATATGTAAATTCAATGATAGAACCAGGGAAATCCCCCATTGCCATATGTTTAGAGAACATTATCCATTATAAATATATAAACCACAAAGCCGCCAACCCAAGTAAACCCTTTTCCTTCTTGGCACTGTATCTATTCTTCCTATTGCTAACATATTGATTTTGTGTCAGGCACGTGTGGTTTATGGAATGGCATTAAAAACTGCTCCAACTGAAACTACTTGGCAGACGGCACATCCAACAGTGCAAGACCAAGACTGCGCAGCACTTGCTTACTGCAGCCTTTCCAAATCAGATTGAAAAGCACACTTTACGGTATGAACGGTATAAACAATGTGACGGTTATTATTGTTCAATTAAGTGGTTCACGGTATCTTTAACGGTATACCGTTATACCGTTACATCCCTATCCCCAAATAGGAAATTCCCGGGAGCAGAACAACTCGCACTTCCAAAAAGTCCACTTGAGAATTTCCCCAAATAAGATCTCCTCCAGAATTTCCTGGCAGAGCTTGCGAGGCCGAAGTCTGCTCAAGGCATCCGCTGTGACATTCTCACTACCTGCCAGATAAACTGCAGTCACAGAGACCCAGTCTCTAGAGCCCAGAACCACAGTTGTGTTGCTTCTCTGCACAGAGGTAAGGATCCCACAGCACCTTATTTGTTGAGGTAGTGCATGGCCACTGTTTGCCCATTAGGATCAGCACAGTCTTGCATTTAACAGAGGGGAGGAAGTCAACCAGGGCAAGCCGGATCGCCCTCAGCTCAGGCAAGCTGATGCGTTCCTGAGACTCCACAGGACCACAGTATGCTCGCAGTCAAATCTGACAGTTGGGGCCCCTGACCAGTCACCGATATGTCGAGATTGGCAAAAACGTGCCTCTCAGGAGTTGTCTTGCACAGCACAAAACACAAGAGCCTGAGCCACCTGGACTGAGACCTGTTAAAGGTCCGATATATGACCCTGAAACTGACGATTGGAAACAGAGCAGCAACTGAAGTGATCTCGTGTGCAGCCTCGCGTCCGGCACCACTAGGATGCAGGCAAACATAAGGACCAGGACTTGTTCCTGGGATTGGAGGATCTTGACCTTCCAAAAGATGTTCACCACTCAGTCAGGAATGCCAGGCCAAGACAGCTCTGATCAATGGAGAGAATGGGACAGCAGAACCTGTGACTGAAGTTCAGGGAAAAGCCCAGGCTATGCAACAGAGTGCATGTGCGCAAAAGATGCTCAGACACTAGATATGGGCAGCAGGACCTGATGAGCCAATCGTCCAGGTAGAGAAACACATGAATGCCTTTCCCTCCTGTGGACAGCATCTACCACTGCTTTGGTGAAATTCCATGGTGACTAAGACCGACCGCCAGGACTTTGTACTTTTATTGATGTTGGCCCACCACGATCCTTGGATACTTTCTATGTTTCCGATGAATCAGCATGTGGAACTAGGCATCCTGAAGGTTCAGTGAAAACAACCAGTCCTGCAAATCGAAGGCTTGCAGGACCTGAGCTAGTGTAACCAACTTGAACTTGTCCTTGTGCAGCAACAAATTTAACAGCCTCAGAGTGGGATGAAGCCCCCTGTCCTCCGTCACCAGAAATAGGTGGAGTACCAACCCTGGCCTCATTCTGAGTGCAGTGCCATTTCTAGCGCACTCTGACAGAAGCTAACAGACCTCCAAGAGGATGGGATCCGGAGGCAAGGTGCTGGTGGCTAGAGGACGCTGCACAAAAGGGAGACAATAGCCTTGTTAAATGTAATGCAGGGCCCAAGCATTGGATGTGGTGTTGACCCATTCTGTGCTGAACAGGGAACATCTCCACCCCCACCCCTCCACAAGGGAACTGTGGTAGGTTTGGGCCCTTGAGATACCTAGGTAAGGGTGGCTGCTGCACCTCATCTAGGGGCACCCCCTACCCCCCCTTGACTTTCCTGTGGAAGCTCACCCACACCCTATCAAGGTGTAGGAGCCTGAGGGACGAAACTCCGACCCTTAACCAAGATGTGGAGGGCTGAACGGCTAGTACCAACAACTTCACTGGGGCCTTTGATGTCTGTCTTAAGGGTGTCATCAGCCTTCACCCGCAACAGATTGACAAGTCCAGGAGTCCTGCCTGCAAATAGTGCAGAAATCCAGCGGCCCTCATCTACGAGTGGTGCCCGAGCATGTACTTGTGGCCATCGATCTGCCCATGCAGTCAGCTATGTGTAAACCAAATTTCAAAATCTGTTGCAAAGCTTGCCATTGACAGCAAGCCATCCCTCACCAACCCCCCCCCCCCCCTTCTCCCCTCTCTTCAGGGATATGCTCAGCGGCGTTTACCACAGGAGACCATAGGCCCATTTAAGCTTTTGTGAATATTGTATGAAGGGTTGCATATTTGTATGTTTGGTAATTATGTAGAACATGTATCTGATGAAATCTATTCATCTCTTTTTAATGAAGAGTTATGTGATTTTGAATTTTATGTACACTGATGGGCTAAAGGTTTTATTTTTTTATGGATTTTCTTTGATTTTTTTTTCTTTAACAATACCCAATCCGGCCTGCACCACCAAGCTCTCTTTGGAGGAGGCAAGAGTGATGACAAAGACTGGGTCAGAGAGGGGGGGGGGGGCGACCAATGTTTCCTGGCTAGCTCCCTGTCCACTGCTTAAGTCAAAGCCAGCTTTTCCCATACCTTTCCTGGGACTCTGGTCCACAATGTCTGAAACAATTTCTGGTCTGAACAGGGCCCCGAGAGCCCCAGAAGCATACTGGAAGTAAGGAATAGGCGAATATCCAGCTCATCCCGACGGTCCGAGGCCAGTGAACCCTGGACATCCTCCCTTCTTTGTAGAATTCCTCTGAGGAGTCCATTTCCTCCTGGTGACAAGGAGTTCAAACCCAAAGGGAACCTAGTCCCCCTGATAATTATAGATCTCACATCTTTGACATATATGGTTTGAAACTGAAGAGGAGCATACTCCAGAGGCTCTACAGCGGCAACTTTCTAGGACGAAGGCGAGGCCGGTGCCAAGAGGTCTACGCTCGCAGGCAGAGTGGAAGTTCTTCCCTCTTTTATTGAGGCCCGAACCACTGCAGGCACCATGCCGGTCGCAGAAGTCCGGAAACGAAGGCGGAGAAGCCACTGGTGCCTTGGCAAAGATGTCAAGCACCTACTGGCAAAATTGATCCCATTCCGCCCAGAAGGAGGAGGATTGGGTGTGAAGGGTACCTTAACTGGCAATCCTCTGGATCAGTGACTTTGGAAGAGAAGGAAGAATGCCGGTGCAAGTATCCACTCTGAGTGGGATCTCTTGCTGTGCTTTTTCTTCTCCTTATGCGGAGGTGACCTCTCCTTAAACCGCTCTTCCACACAACCTCAAACGAGACTGAACAACTTCACCTTTCGTCTTGTGGATGAAGATGGAGTTTTGCCGCCTGTTCCCAGAGGGCCTTGGGCTGCATGGACTGCCAACCCACAATCTTGAGTGTCATGTTCTTCACTCAAGCAGTACAACAAATCCGGTGCAGATCCAAAACGCCACCATGGCAATGTCAGATTGAGAAGAACAAGTTACATACCTTGTAACGTTCTTTCGATGGGATGTTCCTCTGACGTATTCCTTATCTTTGATGGATCATCACCCAGCTTGCTGGCCTCGGAATTATTTTTTCAGTAGAGGGCGCTGTGCGTCGACGTCCCTCGAGCCGATGTCCCTCGACGGCCTCTGTATCGGCGCCGACATCATCACGCGTATAAATACTTGCGCAGCGTCCGTTGCTCAGTTCCGTTTTGGCGTTAACAGTTTTACATGAATTGGTTATTGACCTTGAAGGAGCGTAAACTGCAACCACAAGGGAAGTATTACTGCGGGGATGGATGGGAGGGGCGATAAGGAATACGTCGGAGGAGCATCCCATCGAAAGAACGTTACAAGGTAAGAAGTAACTTGTTCTTCGAAGGGATTGTGTCCTCCGACGTATTCCTTATCTTTGATAGACTCCCATAGCAGAGGTGTGTAATTGAAGGTGGGAGTAAAACGCCATGTTTCCTTTGAGGAATGAACAGAATGTAATACGGCTTTGCTAAACCTAGTCTCTTGACTAGAGGAGGAATCCGGGTTGTAAAATCTTGTGAAGGTATGTGCAGACGACCATGTGGCAGCCGCACATATGTCTCGAACCGGAACCCCTCTTTGGAGGGCCGAGGAGGCTGCGATACCCCTGGTTGAATGAGCCCTAAGGTTTTGAGGAGACTTTCACTGCCAGTTTGTAACATTCCAGGATGGCCAAAATAATCCATCTGGAAATGGTTTGTTTTGTTATCGGTAATCCCAACTTGTGCCCTGAGTAACCTACGAACAGTTGGTCTGCTTGCCTAATCCTAGCAAGTCTGCTGATGTAAAAGCTTCAAGCCCGCCTTGGGTCCAGCCTATGTAGCCTTTCTTCCTCTTTCCCCGGATGAGGAGGCGGATAGAATGAAGGTAAGGTAATTTTGAGTGATGTGGAATTCAGAAGCCAACTTTGGGAGGAAATTAGGCTTCACCTGTAGGACAACTGTCTTTATGAAAAATTGTATGAGGGGGTTTACAAGATAGAGCTTGTAATTCGCTCACCCTTCTAGCAGATGTTAAAGCCACTAATAAGACAGTTTTAAGGGTGAGAAATCTTAGCGAACAAGAGTTGAGTGGTTCGAAAGGAGTAGCCATCAGGAAATTTAAGACTAAATTTAAAGTCCCATAAAGGAACCTGGAAAGGTCTTGGAGGGTAGACAGTAATACAATTTCTAAAGGGATTAACTAATAAGGGTAATTTGAAATGCAAAGGCTCCTCTGCAGTGCGCTTGAAGATCGATAGCGCTGTGAGAAAGCCCTCGATTGTGCCAACTTGAAGGCCTGAATTTGCCAAGTAGAGTAGAAAGGATAACACTGTTGGTGTACCACATGAAAAGGGGTCGATATTCTCTTCTCTACACCAGCTGCAAAATTTGTTCCAACGCTAGCGGTATGAAGACTTTGTTGCTGGCCTTCTGGCCGAAAGCAACATCTCCATGACGTCATCAGGGAGGTCCCAATCCTTGTATCTCAATCTTTCAGAAGCCAGGCGTGAAGGTTGAGGGTTCTGATGTCTGGATGGAGAACCTGACCTCCCTTCTGTGAGAGAAGATTCTCCCTGAGTGGAAGAAAAATTGGAGGGCAGATAGACATGTCCAGAACTTCTGGGTACCGCGTTCTCCTGGCCCAGTCTGGGGCAATTAGGATCATGGTCCTCTGGAATCTTCTCAACCTCCTGATCATTTGAGGAATGACAGGGACTGGTGGAAACACGTACAGGAGTGGAAACTCCCAGTCCACTACGAACGCATCAACTAGAGCTCCTCTCGGGGGAAATTCCCTTGAACAAAACAGGTTGCACTTCCTGTTGGTACTGGTGGTGAACAGATCGACTTGAGAGGTTCCCCAAAGGGCGAAGATCTCCTGCAGGACTTCCTGAGCTAATCCCACTCGTGGGAGACTGTGCCCTGCCTGCTCAGAGCGTCTGCCGTCAATTTCTTCTCTCCGGCTAGGTGAACTGCCGATGGAGATTCCTTCTTGAATTGCCCAAAACCAGAGCTGCATTGCCTCTGCACAGTGGCAGTGATCCTACGCCTCCTCTTTTGTTGAGGTAGTGCATGGCCACTGTGTTGTTCATCATTATCAGGGCATTTTCCCCCGTGTACAGATGGCAGAAAAGCTTTCAGCGCTAGTTTGATTGCTCTCAGCTCTAACAGGTTGATATGTAGTCTGGACTCCGATGGAGACCAACGACCGCTGATGGCCAAGTCGTTAGTATGGGCTCCCCACCCCGTGAGTGAGGCATCTGTGACTACTGTTATCTCCGGCCATGGTTGCCAAAACAGTTATCCCTTTAAGATGTTTTTCTGGCAGGCCCACCAATGAAGGTCTCGAGCCACCTTGTCCGGAACCTGAAGGAGGTCTGTCATTCTCCCTGAGAATTGCGACCATTGAGTTCTCAGTGCCCACTGAAGAGATCTCATTCTCAGGCGAGCCTCTGGCACAAGGAAGATGCAGGATGCCATGAGGCCTAGCAACCTCAAAAAGTCGAAGGCTGGGAGACGTTTGGCATTTTGAAACTTGGTGACCATCTGCAGAATATCTTCAGCCCTTACCTCTGGTGGCGAGGCTTTTCCCAGGGAAGTGTCCAGGACCGCTCCAATAAACTTGAGTCTCTGTGATGGTATCATCTGTGACTTCTTTAAATTGAGGGAGAAGCCCGGTTTGTGAAGAAAGTGGCAGACATAAGCTAGCTGGATCTGAGCTTGTTCAGGAGATACAGCTCTGATCAGCCAATCGTCCAGGTAGGGGTAGACGTGGATCACTTCCCTCCTTAGACTTGCAGCCACTACCGACATTAGCTTGGTGAAGACCCTCGGGGAGGTGGTCATCCCAAATGGCAGAACTCGAAATTGATAATGAGAGCCGCCAATTGCGAACCTCAGGTATTACCTGTGTTTGAGATGGATTGGCACGTGGAAATAAGCATCCTGGAGGTCCAGAGATACCAGCCAGTCCTTGAGCTGGAGGGCCTGAAGGATCAGAGAGAGTTACCATCTTGAACTTGTCCTTCCTGAGGAACTTGTTCAATTCTCGTAAGTCCAAGATAGGTCTCAGCCCTCTGTCTTTCTTCGGTATGAGAAAGAGGGGAGGGGAGTACCAGCCCTTGTTCCTCTCCGCTACAGGTACCGGTTCTATGGCACCTTTCTCTAGCAGGTCCACAATTTCCTGCAAGAGAAGCGGATCTGGAACTTTCAGAGAGCTGTTCCCCGGTGGATGACTGAGGGATGCGTAGAAAAGGAAGGCAGTAACCTTGGGCAACTGTCTCCAATGCTCAAGCATCTGACGTAATCAAGCATCTGACGTAATAGCCTGCCATTCCGTCAGATGTTGAGTTAACCTGCTCCCTACTGGTGTCTTGTGAGGAGAGTCCGCAGAGCTGTTTGGAGGCGGATGATGCAGATGCGGAGGGTAAAAAGGCACCTGCTGCTGCAGCTTTTGTATTTTTACCCCGTCCACCTCGGGTGAATTCTTTTTGACCCCTTTGAACCGGCTGTCCTCTGCCTCTTCCGAATGCGGAATAGAAGCGAAAGGACTTACCTCTCCAAGAGGTTCCTGTGGGGCGATATGGTGTCTGACAGATTGCAGCTCCTAGGGATTTTGCTGCTGCATTTGATGTTTGTAGTTTTTCTAAACTGTCATCCGCCTTCTTACCAAACAAAGAAGAGCCGTCAAAGGGCATATTCAAAAGTCTACTTTGCACATCTGGAGCAAAACCAGACTTTCGCAACCAAGCAAATCTCCGGGTTGTTGTACTTGCCGCCATGGCCCTGCTGATGCTGTCAGCAGAACCGATGCCAGTTTGAAGGGATTCGCACATAGCGTCTTTACCATACTTGATGTTTAGGAACGCTTCCCTTTCTTCTCCCTCCGGGAGGCAGTCAGCCGCTGATTAAGCACACTCCTAAAGTGTGTGGCTGAACCTTGCGAGCGTACAAGTAGCATTGATGGATTTCAAAACCATGCTACATGCAGAAAATACTTTTTTGGCCATAGAGTCAGATCTCTTATCATCCCTGTCCTGTGGACCAGTAGGGCAAGCCAATTTACTACCTGATGAAGTAGCTGCCTGAACAACCAGACTCTCCAGAGTTGGGTGTTTGGATAAATATTCAGGGTCAGCAGAAGACACCTATTTAGCTGATAATTTTTTGTTAACCGCCGGGATTACCTCAGGCGTTTCCCAGTTTGCCAATATTCTTTGTAATGCTGCATGAAATGGCACCACAGGATCCTCCTGTGGACCTTTGACCAAGAGGTCTGAGGTCCACAGGATCCTCCTTTAGACCTTTGACCAAGAGGTCTGAGGTCGTCTTGCTGAAAAGCAGGTGAGGGTGTGGCCCACCCCATAAACTCTATTATCCTTGCCATCAAGGTTCTATAAGGGGTTTCAGCATGTTCCCCTGGGTCTGGTCTGGAAAATTCCACTTCTGGGGAAGTGTCCAACCCACTTGCTTCCTGTAAGGATTCTTGGAGGCCTTTCAACCTACTTTCCTCAGAGGTAAATGCCTCTGGTACAGGAGTTGCAGATTCCCTGCAACTCAAAAAGGTATTTCCTGATCTGAATCCTCCCCTTCTTCATAAATAGATAAGACTCTGGAGTGATCAGGTCTTGAAACTGGTATAAAACCCATTTCCAGAGCAGAAGGGGGCCAGATTCGTCATGATTGGCCAAGAAAACATCGACGTCGCGGACGTTAAAGGCTTCGAGAAAGGTGGTAGAGGCCTCGATGAACTCGAGAGTATCGGGATTCTACTCGAGGTTGTCGACAACATTCTCGTGATCGAGGCTCTGGGTATGGCCACAGGCTGTGAGGTGGCCGTGGGTTTGTCCATTCTCGGCGTCGACGCCGTCTTCGACTCGACTGACCTGTGCGTCGAAGAACCCTTCGATAACGGTGTGGAAGACGCCGATCTATGCGTCGAAGGGATCTTCGACGACGGCGAAGACGCGACTTTGCCTTTACTCGAGGGTTTGTGATGCTCTCGAGTGGCTTCTTTCGCCGGGTGCTGCGACTCGCGGCGTTTTGATTTTTTGGGTCTTTCACCCAGGGTATCACCCTCAGCACTCTTCGAGGGGGTCGAGGCCGCTTTCTCGAAGACGCTCAGCATCTTTTTCCTGAATTCCTCCCACTCAGCCTGAGAGCTATGTTTTGTGGGGCAGGAGACCCTTTTTGGGGAAACGGAAGACGAGGAAGGGGATCTTCGATGACTCTTTTGAATGCTTAGATCTCAAAGAGTGATGGGAAATGCTTTGATACCTAGAACGAGAATGTCTTTTGTGATGGCGAGGAAACGAATGTCTCGACTCCGCCGAGGAAACTTTTGAAGAAGTTTTAACTGCTTTATTTCTCTCGAGCTTCCCCTTACGCTCCTTCAAGGCTTTCGCTGTCATGGACATGCAGTCCTCGTACTCCGAACAATGGTGCTCGATTCCCAGGCACCATAAACAGATCCTGTGAGGATCCGTCAACGACATTTTCTTTCCACAGTCTCGACATTTTTTGAAGCCGAACCGTGGAGTCGTATGTTCGGGTGAGGAAGCCATTGCGTACGAGTCGGTATTCACAAGGAATAATGAAGTATATTTGACTGAAGAACTGAGCAACGATATTCCGAGGCCCCACGAAGCGTGGAAAAACGGAACTGAGCAACAGACGCTGCGCGAGTCTATTTATACGCATGACGACGTTGCCGCCGATACAGAGGCCGTCGAGTGACATCTGCTCGAGGGACGTCGACGCGCAGCGCCCTCTACTGAAAAATGTTTCCAAGGCCAGCAAGCTGGGCGATCTATCAAAGATAAGGACTACGTCTGAGGACTCAGTCCCTTCCAAATCCAGGTTTCAGTGATCGCAAGGTGGTCTAGGGGAGGAAAGCTGGAGTGAAAATAGTCTGTGATAAAGGAAGTTTTGTTGCATAGAGACTGAGCATTCCAGAGTGCAATGTCCAGTTGATGCAGTAAGGAAGAGTACAGAAGTGGAGTCTGCGTGGAAAAGGGTGAGGTGGCAAGGTGTAGGAGGAGGCATGGTTAGCTTGTCATCTATGTTTGTTGGAAGGTGGTAGAAGAGAGATCGAGTAGTGGGGAGTTTAAAGGAGAGTTTTATAATAGGGATAGGAAAGGAAGAAGTTGTAGCGTAAAAAGAAAGCATAGGGAGAGATGAACAGGAGGCACATGAGAATTATAGGTTCAACAGGGAGGAAGGCAAAGGCTAAGAGGCAAAGAGGCAGGTCAACAACTGGTGTTCACCCTTCACAGGACGCCCCTGGCTGGGTGCCCCTACAGAGTTCTGAAGGGATGATGCATGCTCTTGTCACCTTTTTGCCTAGTCCATCAGTGGTTGGTCTCTCTGCTTTCGTTGCAGGGATAAGGAGATTTCTTCCCGATTAGTGTTCCCAGAGGATCCTTTTGTGGCCTTCAGCTGGAGATAGACCAGATCCAAGATGGACACAGAAAGTGATGTCACCAATCCAAGAAAGCTGCAGGAAGTGAGTGAAGCCACAAATCAGAAGGGTTGATACACGCTGTAATCACCTGATCGCCTAGTCCATCAGTGGTTGGTCGCTATTGTCCCTGGTGTTACGGGGAGGAGGCCAAACACTCCAAAAGGTGCCATGCAATATACACAAGAAACCAGAAGTAATTCTGACCCTTTCGTGCTTTCTTCTATGTTGAACTGCATTAGTACAAACCTATCTAATCCCAACTGCATTCCCATCCCTCAAAAAGAAATGCTCGTTTTGTCTTGGTTACATCCAAATGCTCATTGCTCTGCTGCAACATCATATCCAAAGATTATGAAAGTCAATCCACTGCTACAAGGTCGCAGCTTGGGAGTCCGGACCTTTCCTTCAAGGTCATTTTTCTTTTTTAGAATGCTGTGAGGAGAAAGAGGGAACCTAAAGGCCTACTACACATTTAACAGAATTTCTTAAAGAAATATTGCCAAACCCATATTTTCCACCACTTGCAATAAGGGTAAATCCACCCAATTTCTAGTGACCAAAATAGCAGCGTTAAACCTCATTCCTTGAGTGAGTCGACAGGGACTGCTTTGGACACTGGAGCGCGACTACTGGCACTGTATTAAATTCTTCATTTCTATGAGGGCAAGTGCAGAAAAACCCGCTGGTAATTGATTAGAGGTATTTCCTTTCCTCCACTTGACCAACAAAGGCTGAATTACGAGGTGCAGGAAATGAGTGGAAAAGAGGTAATGAAATTACCACCAATTTACCACATTGCCTCCTGCACTGCCAAACCCCTAATCAGACACTGCATTTTATTTTTAATCTATACATGGTATTACTCTTACCCCCAATTTGCACCCTCTGCAATGTTATGACAGCACACAGTGGGTTGCTGAAGGGGTGCCATGCAGAACAAAATTATAGATGGGTAGCTTTAAAGCTATGTGTTGTACTTTTCAAGCATCACCATCAGGATCTTTCAACTATCACTCAATACCAGATAAGTGGAGAATATTGTCACAGTTGATCCCCATCTATCTAGAATTCTATATTACTTTTGTTGCCATTTCACAATAACAGTCCGTTTCAAAACCCCAATACTGTGAAATGGGCCCCAAACATACAAAACACATTACTGTTAACGGTTCGAACCCTAATGGATGCAAATGCTCTTCCTTATCTTCTGCACTGCCAGCCAGCCTCCGAGAAATAAGTCCCATCACAGCAAAACCCATCCTCTGCATTTTATTAGTTTCTTTTTTTATAGCATTTGTGAGAATGTTCCTTTATATATTTAGAAACGCATTCAATACGCTATATTCATCCAAATTAGTCTGCTACTATGTACAATATCAAGCATTACTTTCCAACAACAGCATTTAAATGCACTTTACCATTAAAACCCCAACCAACACCCCCCCCAAAAAAAAAAAAATACAAAAATGCCAAAACACAAAGAAAACCTCACTGTGCAGGCGAAAACAAGTCTGTTATGCACGCACCCTTCTATTAAGGATGGTTTGTTCTGGTGTAAAATCAAACCTTCCATGCAACACCCATCATAAATGGTCAATTCCATATCAAGAAAACCCCAATGTTCTGCAACCACATTCAATTAATTTACACTAAACAATTTCCTATACATAATCGTCAGTCCTTACATCTACCCAATTCAATCATACGCAAACACACATTTCAACCCCATTTCATTCTAATAAAATATTTCAATACTCCCCGTAAGAAATTGTTACCCAAAAAAAAGAAAAGGAAATCTGCTAGCCTCCTAAAATTGTATACGAGAACGATTTAGTACATATCACTATCATTTAGAAATCTTCTAAAAAAAGATTGATTGAAAATTTACAACCCATTTAAAAAAGAAATCTCCATGACTGGCCTCCAAAACAGATGGATGATTAACACCCAATAAACAAAAAGCAAGTAAGTAATGTCTTCCAATGTCAATGTGGTACCAATACAGTATTGCAGTAAATTGGTTTTACAGAAATGTTAATGTTAAAGGACATGCGTACCGCGCACTATCACCACCGAAGTGGTCCCCTGGCGGCTCTGAAAAAGGGGAGGGGGTGGGCTAGTGGGAATAAGCTGGAACAGTGCAAGAGAGCAGTGATGTACTGTTGGCAGCCTCAGCCCGGTGGGTCCGTTGGCTGGGCTTGGGGTGTCTCATGGTCAGTAGTCGTCGTGTGCTGTTGTGAAGTCTATGTGTGGTTTGTTTTGTTATTGCATGGTTGTGAATTTTGTGCGGATTGCTGCGTTTTAGGCTTGTGGTTGTGTTTGGTTATAGTTTGAGAGGTGTAAGCAGAGGGATAGAATTGTTAGTTGGTTGGTTAGTTGGCATTGCTGTCCTTGCAATTGTGCGGTACATGCTAACAGTCACATTTTTATCTAGATGCGACGCAGGCTAATCTTTGTGGTTCTCTCGGGTATGGTACTGGTTAACATACTGCAGGCAGCGTTTGCTGTCAAGCCATGAATAGATCTAGGCTGGTGGTCACATATCTCTCTAATAATGCATGGTGCAAGTCGGTAGCAGTCTAGGCCATTGAGAGGTAAGTTAGAGTGGCAGGAGCTTTCTGGAGTAGAGTAAGTGCTCTACCCCTCACCCATGCCAGCACTTAAGTTTTGTCAGTGTCTGGTGGCTTCATTGGCTTCCCCTGCTGACACTTGCAGACACATCTTGGGACCGCCAATGTGGGAGCCACCCTTGTCCTTGGGCCCTTAGCCGCAGGGGCAGCCCAGGGGGGGTTAATGGGGGGCGCTAATGGGGGGGGGGGGTGGAGGAGTGGGTGGAACAGTTAAGGCAACCAGTCACGGGAGGGGGAGGGCTGGATGCAGGGAAGGGGGTCCGGGGCAGTGAGGAGCGCCGGGTGGCTACTGGCACAAGATGGAGGCTCACCTAGGCTGGGGGAGGTCAGACTGAGTACTCACCTGCTCTGTAGCTCAGGATACCGAGTGTAGGCGGCGAGCGTTGCGGGCCGTGGGCACCAGGAGGCTTGGGCCCAATCAGGCTGCTGGGGCGGGTTGGGAGGAGCAGGGAAGTGGATGCAGGGAAGGGGGTCAGGGGCAGCAAGAAGCACAGGGGGGCTACTGGCGCAAGATGGAGGCTCACTTAGGCTCGGGGGGTGTCAGGCGGAGTACTCTCACCTGCTCTGTAGCTCAGGATATGAAAGGGAAATGCAGAGTAAACCCACCAGAAAATGGAAGGTGCCTCCCTAGGCACACCTTACCTTGCCCAAAAAACGACACCAATGAAGGAGAATCACCGGCCTGCAGCCCTATGGCCTCCCTAGCCAGGAGAAATCCATCCACCAATCAGGGGAGGGGGCGCGGCCAGGGAGGGATGGGCAAGCCCCGAGAGCGGGAAGCCACAGATATTGCAAATGTGCACCGAGCGCTGAAAGGGAAATGCAGAGTAAACCCACCAGAAAATAGAAGGTGCCTCAATAGGCACACCTTAGCTTGCACAAAAAATGACCAATAGTTACACCGTAGAGTCGTGAATCTGATTAAATCAGAAGTCACATTGCTCACTTGCCAGTGTTAAACGAAAACTAGTTTTAGAAGCCATAATTGACAAAAAATGAACTATTATAATTAAACAGAATTGAACAGTTAAAATTAGCTAGAAACTAGAAAAAGTACAATCACTGGCAATGCCAACAGTTTGGGCTTCTGTAGGCATGGGAAAATTACTTGCCAGGAACAGCAGTAGCAGTATTAGTTGGTCATTGAGGAGAGCGGGTGCAAAATAGCACGAGTACCTGTGCACCTATAGCAGTGCCTGGCAAATGCCGAATACTTACACAAACATAAACTGTTGTCATTGCCAATGCCTGTTTTTAGCAGGACTTCAGTGAAGGACATGCAGAGCAATTATAAACAAAGTGGCTGAAGGCAGAACGGGTGAGAGTTTTATTACACCAGTAGAGGGTTTACAACTCCAAGTAAGATACACTGCTTTAAAAAAAATAGACAGGCAATTCATGTACAAGGTTTGACGGTAAGACTTGATTAAAGCAAGCTGAAAGAGTTCAACGGCTAACCCACAGGTACTCCTAACGGACCAAGTCCTTAAAAAAAATGAGTGATTTTAATCACATTCTCGCATACCATATAGTACTATACATTTAAACAAAACACCCAATTCCTGGCCTTAAGTGCATATTTTATGGCCAATATCTTTAGAACAATTTTGAACTCAAAGGCTAGTAAAAAGCTATACATTATTTTTCATTTCAAATACCTTTTATGGACGGCAGGCTAAACGCTAGACAGAAATAAGGTAAAACTAACCGATGTATGTTGATTCACAGTAGAGTGTAATTAAGTAAATGCCATTACTAAAAGTCCATTGTGAACAAATAGTCTATACACAAATTTGTCGCAAAAGCAACAAAGAGACACGTACCCAGCTTGTATCCGTATTCATAGGCACCATATTTAGAGATCTGATTTCCCAGTCCAAAATGGCCACTGTGCCAGCGTCACGCTAGCTGCGAGCAAGGAACACCGTCCTAGGTGGAGGGTAATTGGGAGAGGATATTTGCAAGCGAGACATGGCATCCCCCCCCCTTTTCTGATGAGAGCCAACTTTCCTCTCCCCTTGTCTTAATAGGCTGTTACCAATGGCTTCCCCCCCCCATTCATATCATCATAGTACTGGGATGAAGATGAAACTAGGAGTAGTACACACCAACTTGTCATTTCACCACTGTGATACTGAGAAGAGGCCCGAGGACTGTTGAAGGTCAGGCATGTCCCAATAACTATCAGGCAATTAACGCTACGAGCTCACACCTGCAACCTGTTAAACGGTTGCAGGTGCATAAAATGAGACATCAGAAGCAGAGAAGAGAAACATCCAGAATGAGATCAAGAGCCAGCTGGGCAGGAGAGTGCTGCAAACTGAGGTGGAGGCAAAATATGGGCCTGTAAAAAGTATGCCGACTACTGCAAAGCCAGAAAGACGCTGAGGCCAGAGCGGGCTGCGAGAGGGTCGGAAGCTGTGCAGAGCCCTATGCCACGTGTTCCCCATTGGGAGTGGAGAACACGAGCCTCACCTATGCCACCGACTGCTGAATGCGAGGATGGAAGCGAACACTGATCGCCAAAGCTCCCCAGGAGTGAGAGAAGCCAATGAAAACCAGAGCGCGAAACCAGAGGACCCGGAGGAGCTGCCACACACCAGTGGGCGACCGGGAAGGATCACTCAGGCTGGGGAGCTCCAGGGCCATGGTGTGTAAGGACAGATGCCGGTGAAGTGAAAATAGATAACAAATGGGTCTGGAGACCAAACATGAACTATTAAATACCGAACAAGATGTCCAGCACGTAATGAGTTTTGAATGCTGAAATGTGGAAAAGATATGAGAATATCGTAAGAATGAAACAGCAAGTGATGTGCATTTGCGAACAAGATGAATTTAAAGAGACCATTGACTAGTGTGAAAGCAAAGTGGTAACCAGGAGAAATTCCATGAAGGAAAGTGTGAGCCACACTATTAAAGGCAAGAAGCTGTTAAAGTGAACTAGAAACATATGTGGATTTATGACAGATACAAAAAGGAAACCAATGTTGTCAAGAAGTCCTATGAGAATGAATGAACTGTTGCCAAGGGTCATTGGTTGCATGACCTGTGAAGGGTGGATCGTGTGGTCCGACAACAGAGTCTAGACTGAGGAACCCTTACTTGGAGAAAACCAAGGGAAATCAAGAGGTTGAGGCTGGTCAGACTGAGATTGTTCAAGTGACAGAAAGAAAATGCAAACTAGGCAATTTGATTTGACTGAATTTGAAGTCTGAGAAGCTGCCTACTTGGTGGGAGGGGGAATCCGAACCCTAAAACTGGAACGGTCTTGAACTTGAGAAGCTCATTTGAACAGTGTCTTTGGTTGCCGATATTGCTGCACATAGTTCGGCTTTATTTGTGAGGGCAAGTATATGTTTTGGACAGACAGGCTTAAATTGAACTTACTGACTCAGACTATGCTTACTTTATTTAGGTAGGGAAATCCCACATTAATATATGGCAAGTTAGGCCTTACACCATCCTGACGTTTGAGCTCATAAAGATCTTTTGTTTGAACTTTGAATCGGTCGTTTGCGTCATGCTTCATGATGCCTTCACAATATGCAAACAGCAGATGTGTCTGTAAATAGAAGACAATGGGCAAAAGGAATGGTTTAAATTGGCATCCTTTAAAGTAGAAGATAGATAGGATGCAGCTGATCCATTATCAGGGGTACAAATTCCAAGCTTCTAGCCAACCATAAATGTCACTCGCCACCTGAATTCTACACACACACAGGACACCATTTCTTATTCGCCAAGTGTCATTTATCAATAGTCAGTGTAGAGTGCACACTTGGCACCCTGTATTGTGATTTTAAAACATATTGCAATAAAAAGCTTGATGAGTCAGATACTCTCGAGACATCAATATCAAGGTATTCCATTTAGCAAAGTTCTCCCAGAAGTGAACCAATATGCAAGCATTATAATTAAATCAGTACACCCTTTAAAAGCCATCATACAGATATGCATGCAACAATTTGTGATAAGACACTCCCGAATCTGGCCATGACAGTGATGAGACTTAGAATGTAATTAAAAATACATTACATGTGTCATCAAAACAAAAGAAATAAATGACCTACAAACCAAAGTCTTATGTTTCCAACAACGCAAGTGTGAGAAATACTGCCATCACTAACCCAGAAACAAATAAATACTACAATTGTTGATTTCCAAGAACAGGGTGCCACAAACATTAGGTAGTTTAAGATCTGTTAAACACAGCGTCAAAAGCATGTCTCTCAAGACTACATCAAAAGAGATGAATCGTCCAAATACATTAATGATTACAATCTCATCATATCCATGTGGAAAGTCAAGGTAGAGGTTTTGTCAGAGACAAATCTCACACCGTCACAAGATAGGTTACAACCTCTCTCACTGAGAGGCCCTTGTTAATACATCTCTAGGAGAATATGACATCATAAAGAAAAACCCCATAAATAGTTAAGCAGCTTTGGTATAAAAATGTTCTCCTGTAGAGTGATTTGCACAACGCATCAGACTGTATTACAGGCTCGGCTCTATCTCAAAAAGAGCTTCAACATCATTCCAAGAAATTGAATTTCTAGCAGAAGAGAATCTCGTTGAAGACATCACAGGAGTCAATTGTTATGCAAATGTTGCCAACAACTGCTGTTTCAATTGTCACTGCTTGTAAATATTTACTTGTATGATTCTCAACAGCCAAGTGGTGCTCTTGCTCACCTGCATAGAAATGCAACATCCAGACAAATCACAGTGTATCCGGAATAAGACCAAGTGGATACATTTTCAAGAATACTTTCAAATTAACCCTAAACACACAAGATGGTCCACAAGAATACCTTGTGTATTTACTAGAATGTCTGGAGAAATCAATACATTACATGAGATTATGGCCATTACATACTTGGAAAGATGCAACATTCTCTGCAACCATATGCCAAAACTACAAGTGTCATTTGTATACATTTCTATAACAGTGTCCCATTTCGACAACTTTTACATAAATCAAGCCAATGCATGTCATGCACTTTTTGTGACTAATCATATACTAAGACAGGTGTCGAAATAAGGATTTGTTGACAAGAAGCAAAATGAAGCTCCTGGTTATCAGGCATCACCTGTTAAGGCAGGAGCTGTGCCGGGGAACCTGGAGCTAGTAGATCATGCACAGCAAATTTAACTTTAGCGTAAGATGCAAACATTTTGTCCATGTGTACATTATCCAATATGCTTTAAATCTCTTCAGTGTGTCCTTTATTCTCTTTTATACACATACCCAAACCTACACAGTTAATTTAACATATGTTTGTATGGCACCAGTTGCCTTGGGAGTCAGAAGTAGCTCCTGTTCGCGCTTGGTTTCAAGGTAAGAGCTAAATAGCACCCAGTTCCAGGCAATTTTGAACCCAGTAAGACTAGGTTGTATGATAAACACCCGTTTATTGTGCAGTGTAACTACTTTACATTAACTACACTGCAAGCTTTTATATACACAAAAACGTGCCATACTTTCTACCCCAGTATAATACACTACAAATAAACTTGATTTTTAAAAAAGAAAATTAAAAACAAAAAGAAACGCTTCCATAAAATACCAGTACCAACTTTGAAATTTAGTAGACTACCTCCATTTTTCATGAAGCTTAAAATAAATCCTGTACCTGCAGTATTCACTGCCTTTAGTGTTGCGCTGGTGTATATAAATGCGTGTAACCACTTAAAAATATTAAAGTAGACTGCAAGATCGATATTTAATAAGGTTATAAACTTAGACTAAATTGCATATAATTATATGCATATATAATGGAACTGATGACATTGACCGGTGCGCGCGCACACACTTTAAAAACACTAGAACCGGTGCTCAACAGTACCAAGTAAAATGGACACAAAGCCTGCGCTCCCAAACACAAAATAGCTACAAGACTCCCAACATTACACAAACCATACCATCCAACCTGCACAAAAGTCAATTTCCAAACACTGCCGCTTTACAAAACTGCAATTAGTGAATAGTCAGTGTCAGGGAAAGGTGTGAACGGTGTTTGGTTGCCACTTTTCACTGGCACAGATGACGCGACCCATTACAGAACTAGCAAGCAACCTACTATGCACCAAACACTGCTAAAAGACAATGGGCCTCATTCCGAGTTGGGCGCAAAAGGGATTACCGGCACCGGTAAGGACACTGGTGCCGGTAATCCCTTTGCGCCCTATTCCGAGTTCCCCTTAGCGGGTCCCTTCCTTAACGCCTGTTTTGACCAGGTGTTAAGGAAGGGACCCGTTAAGGGACTTTAGAGCTAATAACAGTACTGCAAATTGCGGTATGTTATTAGCTACTTCCCCATTCCCACTGAGCCGTATGGGGGCTGGAATGGGTTTTTCAATGGGGACTTACCGTTCCCTCCAAGGTCAGAATGGACCGGTAAGTCCCCATTGAACCAACCCGAAGGCGGTACCGGTATGGGAGGCAGCCATGGAGCTTTTTGCTCCAAGGCTACACCATACTCGGAATGAGGCCCAATGAGTAAATGAGTGCCAGGAAAAAGGGGGCATTTACTGCAACCTAAGCCAGCTTTATAATGGGACTGTTAACACCCTTAAACACTCCACAAAAATGTGTAAACACTACAACCAGTGCTTAAACTTGGCAAGTCATAGTTGGAACAAAACCCGAGCTCCCTGACAAATATTGCCTTTGTTTCCACCTAAAATTGCCCATTATAAAAGCATTCATGGACACAGGTGGGGGTGGGGAAGGCTACTTGTTTTATACCATTTTGACCACATTGACCGACTCAAGGCCGTCCCTCTCCCTCATGGACAGTATTGGGTGCAAGACCACTTAAAGAGCTGCTTCTCTGCCCCTCCCCCCCAAAACACAAGTTCACCGCCGGTAATATAACAGGTGTGTCTGTGGATATCAACACTTGAAACGCCACAACATTGCGCCTTGAAACACTTATGATATGGTATTTATAAGGCGCCTATACACACACAACAGACCTCTCACATTTTAGGCTGTCTAAAGGCCATGTCAGGGACTCCTGGATCTGATGTCTGCGCACAGCTTTGGTAGTCTGTGGACACTGCACAATGGAGACAGGTTTTCATCTTTAACTCCCATATATCCAAGTCACACTCACTGGATGATTTCAAACAAAAGACACAAGCCTCTTCCAATCACAAAATTGATCAATCCTCATTCCAGCTCAACACTTCTGAAGCAGGATTCAAAACGGGAGCGATTATTTCGGACAAATGGCAATTGAGCAGAGGAACTAGACAAGGCTGCCTGTGGTCTGATGCTGTACATCCTCGCACTAGAACCCCTAGCGATGTATCTAAGACAATATGAATGAGGTGTCTACACTAAGGGGAGGCCGCACCCAATATCGTATGCAGACGTTATGATGTACCCGAAGTATCCGGATGAAAACCTACAATGTATCTTAGAAGTAATGGAGCGATTTGCGTCACTCTCCGGCATAGCGGTCAACCCCAAGAAGTAGAGTATATTTCCTTTAGGGAGATACAAAGGAATCCCACAAGAAAACCTACCAGTTTTACAGATACCCTGCGAGACGAGAACTTTTAGATACTTGGGGATCGATATCTATCATGTGGTCTTTGAACGCAAACATAACAGAGAAAGCAGTAGCAAACCTCGAAAACAGCATGAGGGTATGGGATAAACTCCCCCTAGCCATGGTGGGAAGGGTGATGGTTGTGTTGCCTAGGCTGTTACATTTTGCAAATATCCCATACATGTTGCCCAGACACTTCTTTGGTAAACTTCAGAGCTTATGTAAAGGCTTTATTTGGCACAATACCAGGAATAGGATTGCCTTATGGAAACTACAAAACATGTAAGATAGAAGGGGCATAAAATTGCCCAGCTTGGAGATACCATCTGGCCGGGCAGCTACAGTATGTGGCTAAGTGGCTAACAGAAGACAACAGCAGAATCCATACTGTTGAGGGATGAATGCGCCCTGTTTTTTTCTGAAAGAACTGATGTGGTTGCCCATATCAGAGTTAAAAGGGCGATCAAAGCTGCTAGAACTGGGATGGAAGACATGGCACAAGGCATGTCAGGCTAAGGAGAACCCGATTCCGTGCTCTCCGCAAGTGCTGCTAGTGTCATTGCGGGGAGTGGATAAGCAACTCAGAAAGACAATTCGTAGACAATGGGAACCGGCGGGCATAGCAACACTGGGAGATGTGTGGCGAAATGGGAAGGTACTGGAATTCCAAATGCTAGTGGAAGAAACTGGAGTACACCCGGGGCAATATATCACCTACACTAAATTGGAAGGTGGGTAAGAGATATGGTCTGAAATAGAACTAGAAGACTAACCATACACGGCCATTGAAACAATATATGATATCTCGGAAAGGGGGGCATGAGGTATCCCGGATCTATGAACTGGTAATGTCCAGGGTGGGAAAGGAAGTGACCCAGCTGAGACAGGAGTTGGAGGACACAGGGGAACCAATGCAAGACGGGCAATGGGAAAGAGCACAGAGATACCATAAAAAGGTGTCCAGGAACGCGAGACTACAACAGATCCAGCTATATGTAACCCATAGGGCATACATGACCCCTCAAAGGATCGCCCGATTAAAGAGCACAGAGACACAAGCATGCCCTAAATGTGGGTAAGTGAACGCAGGGATGATACACATGTTCTGGGCATGCCCGGAGGTTGGGAAATGTTGGGGTTAAGTTAACCATCGCTTAACCGAGAAAGGAATTAAGCTAGACGTCGGATCTGTGTGGGCATGCATGTTAAGGGCATTCACTAGACCACATAACCTGAAACATGTGAGCAAACGTAAGTATTTGGCCTACATTCTGGCCAAACGCAGAAGCTATGGGTTAGAAAGTGTGCCATAGACCCAGGATAGAGGTGTGGTGGCATGCTCTTCAGAAATGGGCTGAAGCGGAAGTGGTAGTATGGTATGAAGCGGCCAACAGGGGGGGATGAGGAAGTGGGATCACTGATGGCCTGGAGACAACTTGTGCCACACGATCTGGGTCCACCCAGGCCAGTCCAAGCAAACACAACACCTCTGGGAGCAGTGAAGGAGGAGTGCCCCTGGGGGAATGACAACTGAAGGGGTAGTGGCGTAGGCTTGAGTTAAGGGGGGGATGGTTAGTAGATGGCAGTGGTAAATTCACATAAATATACATGATGCTTGGAAGCTTGTAACGTGCACTGTCGGGTGTGTGTTGGTGTTTGTAAGTTGTAAAAACCAATAAAAATTGTTTTACATTTTTTTTAAAAAAACTTCTGAAGCATCTTTCACTTCAGCTGCGAGTCAGACTACCATGCAAAACAACATCCTTAAAGGTATTTTTAACTATCAATTTTTAATTCAGCTTTCATTTTAGTATACACAATACAGTGGTTACCAGATTGTACATTATACTCTCAGCGTACCGACTGACTTTAGCTTAAACTACCTTTTCCAGCAAAACGTAAATTCACTTGGGAATAAGTGGTATTCATCTAAAGCCTCATGTGCAGTCATTCCAAGATATATTTGGAAAACTACACCCTCAAATCTCGTATAGAGCACCCAGAGTTCCAAACATGTGCAAAGCAATGATATACTATTCCCATATTTAAACTGTATAGTGTTTCAAAATACAAGACAGTTCGAAATATGCACAAATATACATGCTTTGGAAATATTGAAAGCTAATAGGAAGAGAAGAAATTAATGTGCTACCACATTGACCAATTGCAGAGTTTCAAGTAGATGGAAAGGAATAACTGGAAAACTGTCCTGCCCGTTTCTTCCAAAGATGTGCACAGATTTTTCTTTAAGAATATACTCTGGCAATAAACCCCGAGCCGGCGGGCATAAGATAATGCATAGTTACAGGTTTGTCGGCGAGGAGCTTATTGCCATTATACCCAGACCTGTTAGACCGGGGTACTAATGGTGGGGGGTTGGCTGCGAGGCGCAGTTCATTTGGCAGCCAAAAAAATAAATAAAATGTTACTAAACTGCTAACGTGGTCTGGTAAAAATGTAGTTTTTCAGCGGCGCCGGTAGTAAACAAAGAAAATGGCTGCCATGGAAGGGGAGACTGGACACAATGTAGTTCCTTCTCCCTTTCTATGGTGGACTGAAAGAAAAAAGGAGAGAACACCGTCACGAGGGACGCACAACAGCGTGTGGGCTTACAGTCTGGTAAGGCCCGCAAATGCACCAATCAGTGCATTTGTTACACTAACAATAACATGCACTGTGTACTAATGAAGTGTATTTTCTTTTCTAACACCAAACAGACTAACACTTGCTGAAATTATCTGGATTTGAAAGGGAGATCGCAAAGACATACATGTTCATACTTGCATGGCAATTCATGTTTAATTTATATGGGCGAACATTAACTGAAAAAAATATGCTACTGCACATAACCAAATTTTAACCTCAGTTTTGTTAACCAAACTGACAAAATGAGCCAAAAGTTTGACATAAAAACATTTCACAAGTAAATTTAGCGCCGAGTCTTCTCATGGTCAGAAGACATCTTCATACTTTCAGAACTACCAAACATAAAATACATCATACAGTTTGAAAAGCATAACTATAAATGAATTTCAAATGTGAAAAAAGATCCAATTGGTAAGGGAAGAGATTAAATGTGCAATCGCACATAAAAATTGGGCATTTCCATGAAATGTAATTTATACTGTGCACTTCAAAAGAATTAAAGCTCTAAGAATGACTATCCCCTGTCTTGTATAAAGATCGAAGTCGCTTCCAAAAATGTGCACAGAAAGATGTTTAACTATACTTGAAGTTTGTTTTCTTCCTAAACGCCCCACACGCTTTAAAAAGGTGATAAAACGTTCATGACTGAAGACAGAAATTGGACACAGACTACATCGGGAAAGGAGCAATAATGCACAAAAACAGACGAAGAGATGGTGAAAAATGTGGCTGGGGATCAAATAGACAGAAGGCATCGTGGGTGTGGAGTTATAAAACAAAATCGTAATTGTTCAGAAAAAGTAAACCAATATACAACCCACTCCAACATAATACCTACTCATACTTAAAATGCAACAAATTTCAGTTCAAACCAATTTTACTTTTATTTGTTGGCCTAACTGCATGAAAAAGCCTGGCAACTAAACATAACCAATTGGATGAAAGTGCTTCAACAATACCAAGTAAAAACGTAAACTAGGACCCATCACAAAATATGCTCATCTAAAAACAAAAGTCCATGTGCCTGGTTCAAGGATGCTGGGGAAAAAAGTCTAATTGTTTTGTAATATTTTGCCCACATCTAACAACCAATCATGACCAACCTGCACACTTGCATACATTTATTTTTAGGGTGAGACTACTGCAGTCCTTCTAATAAGGACATAGCAGTGTGTGACCGACTGGTATGTCAGCGAATATCGCAACAAAAAACATTAATTTGACCCTTTTGTAAACAGTCCACCCAGCACCGACCACGTCTCACCCACTTGACAGAGTATGCAAAACAGTACTAAAATGTTTCTGCAACTATTTTCACTGTGGTATCAAGGGGGCCTTCATGTGCCATCCATGAATCAAACATGGCAGCTAATTTAAAACCCACTTTCCGTAATAAACCAATCAGTACTTTCCTCTGATTTCACAGAAGACCAAGGGTACCACTGATTGATCAAGAGGGGTCTGGACACCGAATCAAGGAGTAACCACACAGACCAGAAGATCACTTTTTTTAACCAAGATTTCAGGCATTTTGCAATAAAATTGGATGGATTAACAATTTGCAAAAGCATGCTTTCAGGACCAGCCACTATCTCCTCACACAAGGTTCATGCAAACCCCCCTCGTGGTTTGGGATGTAGGTACAACATTAGTTTCTCCCAATTTAAGTAAATCTTGATTTCAAAATGTTTGGGAACTTACCCTATAGTTCTGCACCCACCCAGACCATACAACACAAAACTCTACAAAAAGAAATTTCAATCTGGTATATATTTTTCGCTACAAGTTTCCTGCAGGTTTGAAAGATGCCAAAGTTATAAGTCAACGAAAAAAAACACTCTTCCTATTGGAAGAGCAAATTCATCTCTATTCATGCCTCCATTTCTGACCCTTTAATGTTAACATTACAGGATCTGCGCTATATCTTTCAAAACAGCACAGCAATGGCACAGGCCACACTCTTGCTCCTCCAAATGGTAAAAACGGCAATCCCAATAATAGTACACAGTCTATAATGAGAACAAATTCCTCACTGTTAAAAGGCAGAGAAATGAAAGCCACACAACATGTTTCGCCACCCTCTAGTTGCTCAATTACATAATAGTTCAGTCTCTGCTAGCTTTATAAATTCACCTCTATGGTCAAGGAAAGAAGACAGGTCTTTCCTTATGAGGCACATAATTAATTCCTTTTCAACAACGTTCTAGAATATAGAGGGAAGCTTGGAGTGCTCTTCAGTAAATTTGAGAGATTTTAAAAATGTCAACTCTTTCCCCTAGTATTTGGAGGTTTCCACAACCCCAGATTTCGGCCCCCATATTAAGCAGTCGTGTGTGCTGTTCTACAGGTTTCCCTCCACAGTGAGTAGCGAAGGAGTTTAAAGCCCCTCCATATCTTAATTGGAGGTTGCTCTTAGCAATTAGTTTGTCCCAAAGGCCTTTTTCTCCTATATGGACACCAAGGTAATGATCAAATGCATCTGATAACTTAAAGGGCTACTTTTCTTTGTTGACCATATAGGGCAGTTTGTTTTACACATGTCAATTTCAAGGATCAGCCTTCCACCTTCTATATCAAACTTAGTGAAGGCATGTTGACTTCTCTGTGGGGTATTGCCAATTAATAAAGCAGCATCTGCGAAGAGGAGAATTCCTATACGCTCTTAGTAGCATCTCGAAGGATGCACCTCTGAGATTAGATAGCTTATTGACAAACCACCCGGGAGTGAGGCAAGGGTTGGTTTTGTCACCTAGTGTTTAACAGGAAATCTGGAAATGCAATCCCCCTCCTGTGCCATATTATACGCGAGCAGTTTTCCTGGTAACGGTTAACAATTATGGTTCATAGATTAATCAGGAGACCCAATTCAAACAAATTGTTCCAACGGTCTTCCCTAGGAACCACATCAAATGCGGTATGATGGTCTACATAGATCAAATACAGGGTGTGGACATGAAGCATCACACATTTCTGTTGGAGCAAGTAGAACTAAAATACTTGACCAATTGTAATAGTGCCCGGCCTAAAAACCAGCTTGTAGTCGCGGAAGGGCTTAATTTTCTTCGACCCAGTTTCCTTTTCTTTGGAGTAGAAGCGTGCCATGAATTTAAGAACTATCGTCTAATAATGGAACTGGTCTATAATTTGAGGACAGATTCCAGTCACATTTATAGATCAGTATAATCTCAGCTATGAACAATTTGTACAGGAGGCGAAATCATCACTGGTTCATACTGAGGAAAACAAATCAGCAGTTATCTTATTGAGGGTGGGGCCTCCATTACCATGATGCCAAAACCATCTCAATTTTCAAGACTAATATTCAATTTGCAAAGACTGAAGGACCAATGCACCTTACTATCGTAGGATTATCAACTACCAGATGAGCCTCATAACAGGTAAAGTGATTTCCCACTTATCACTAGTAATGTGGATATCCATATTAGACTAGTTACTCTCCATCCCTTTGGCAACTACATTCCGAAAGAAGCATGTATCTGATGTTGCAGGCCTTTTTCAGTCCAGCCCATCTGCCATTTGTTGCTTTTCCCTTATCATACACTTACTCTTTCCTTAATTCTCAAATATTCCCTCTATTTCTACTATTATCACAGTTCAAAAGGTGAATATTGGGAATTACAATGTCTGCATTCATTATCATACCAACTATGACAATTGGATAGAGCTTTTTAATACCTTTGAGCCAGCAGTATAAAACGGGCTTGAGGTTTAAGGATTCTAAAAACACTGTATGGCATCTATTATAATATTGTTTCCCCAAGTAGTCTAATGGGACAAATAGCTGCGTATAATACAGACTTCATCGTTTAGTATCATTTTCTTTCCTAGTTGCAATTAATTGGGTATTACCCTCCTCTATAGTATCTCTTCGTCTATTATCTGATCGCATCAAGCTAAGGGAAACAGGATCATTGTCACTTCCATGTCTAGGAGTGACCAGGAACCTATTAAGTAAATGCCAACTTCCTGTATTAAATATAAAATGTACATGAGATTCAAATCTCAGGGTACTAAAAGTTTGCTTTGTGGGTTAGTCCACTTGGAGAAAGAAAAAAAAAACATTACTGTCCCTAAAGCCTCTTGTAGGAATGCTTTCAATCAATCTAGTAATGCAGTTAGCATGTGGTTGGACTGGATAACATAGGGCCTGTGGTATATTCCATAAGTCTCCAAATATAGGAATCTGTATTGCTCTACCAGTTGTAGTGCTCCCTCATTTGGTCTTATTTAAACATTCAGAATATAAACATTGTCAAATTTTAAAATTATTTTAGATTCTGCTAATCAGTACGCTTAATTTCTAGCACTGAAAAATGACACTTCACATTGTGCGAGACCCACATTGACAGCCCTCCACTTGGTCTACCTTTTTTATCCCTCTTTTCTAGAGTTGAGGAATGTGGGTACCCAGGCTTATGAAAATTAGAGACAGCACATGTTTCTTGTAACCAAAGGATTCCCAAGTTGCCAATCCAAGTCTTCAATTTGAGGCCAGTCTGCAATATTCAACAATAGTAACTATCTTGAGGGGTTATGAAAAAGATTCTTCAAATAATGCTCAACAACCTACAGGTTCTCACTGTGCCCTAAAGTCTGAGCTCAAAGAAGAAGAGGGGGGTGGGGGGTCGGGTTGAGTCGTGTATAGTTTAATTAGTCCAGCCAAAATTAGATGTTGGCTTCACAGCTGAAGGTTTATTTCCATTTGACATGTTGAATAGAGGGTCTTCCTTTCTTATAATGAAAGACTAAACAGGGTCTTCAATTTGATGCTTGAATTCAGTGGCAGCAAAGTTATTTGATCTAGCCGAATAAAGCCTTCGACCATGCTCTTGCCCTGGATGACCTTTCGCACTGACCGACCCTCTCGGGTACAACTGGGGTCTTTCATCTCTTCCATCTCTCTGCTTGTGGTGTCCCAAGGGGTCTAACCTTTCTCCCTGGCTTTCCAACCACTACCTGGCACTTCTTGCCCACTGCATCACTACTTTCTGCTCTAACTTTCAGTGTTATGCGGATGACAGCTCTCTTTCAAGCTCCTCTCAGTCGCCTCTTCCCCCATCTCGCATACCAGACTGTCTGGCCGCAATTCAGGAATGGTGTGCCGCTAATGAGCTCCTCTCAGGCCACCCACTCTGGACCTCTTCCTGCTCCTAGCTGTGAGGCCAAGAATTCTATTGTGTCAAGGAACAGTGTCAAACTGTTCAGATATCGAAAGACATCAAGACAAGTCAGTTCTCACTGATCTGTATCTCCATGTCTGATCCACTGAATACATTTGTTCATTTTCTTACTTTTTATAATAGGTTCACACATGAGCCTGAGCCTGAACTGCACTACATGCAACTTGGAGGCTTATTTCTGCGTTTCCAGTACTTCAGGTAATTTTCCGTGCAGCATGACTACAATTAACTCATTGTTAGGGTGTTCGGTCACTCGTCTTTCACTTTATCCAAGCATCTTGTAGGTTGACTAACACTTGGTGTCACGTCACACTATCCTAAATTGTATTCTTTTATTTGTATACAAAAACTTCTCTTCCCCTACAACACTTGTGCCTTAAAATTCTCTTGACAGTGCGACTATTTCTCTCCTTGAACACGTACATTGGTTTAATAATCAGATTATAATGTTACCGATCTAAACAAATGTGTTTGGCTGAACTACAGATTAATCTAAATCAATGTTAAATTCTAGATTCTCTGCACCTGAAGGGAAGTGCTGTTCCCGAAACGCGCTGTGCTCACATATTGAATACAAGGAAGAATTGTACACAAAATTGGCTCTTTTTAATTCATTTATTTGAAATCCATGTATTTACATGCATAAGAATTAGGTTAATAGTACATTAGTATCTGACTGACTTTCAGTACAAAGGTGTGCAGGGGACGGGAGTGCCCAAGTATTCCGACACCATTTCGATATGTAGATTAAGGACAACCAGACATTGAGTGCAGGTAAGCAGTACGACGAGCTGTGCTCAGGATGGGACCATAATGGTTAAAGCGCTAGAGTGGAGGCACAGGAAGTGAGGGACAGAGGCAGGTTAGAGGTGAGGGGAAAACAGCTAGCAGGCAGAGGAGAGGTAGGTTAAGAGGTTAACTCAGAGGCAAGGAGGTAGGCTTCTATTTTAGTTTTTAACAAATCCATGTGGACTGTTTCTCGGATATCTGGGGAAGAGAATTCCATAAGAAGCAAGAAAGAGCGGAAGCACAGGAAGGCCAAGAAGCCACAAGGGCAGTCAAGGAGGCAGAGCAGAGATTACCAGAAGGCGTATACAGCTGGATCGAGGATAGATACAGTGGTGCCTTACAGTGAATAGATTTGGGAAACAGGAAAAGAAATTTAAAGCCGGTCCCATTTTGCATCATCAGCCATCCAGCCTGGTGATGGTACAAGGACGTAGATGTGAAGGGAGGGGGTTCAACGAGTGGTGGTAGTGAAGTTAATGATCTTGTCGAGGGGACAAAGCATAGTTGGGCAGACCAAAGAGGATGCTGGCACAGTAATACAATTTAGAGAAGACGAGAGTGGTTAAGAGATGCTTGACTGTGTTCGAAAGGAGGTGCCCAATTTTTGACGCAGGCTGCTGTTCTACTTTCATCTCCAAAACTGGATGAGGTGTGAGAAGGGTCCTAGATGACGCAGAGGTTTCTAGCTGAAGAGTAGGGGAATATGTCAGGTGGGAACTGGATAGGCAGAGGAAGAGATGAGAGAAAGCTTTTGGCAGAGAAGAGCACCTCTGTTTCGGTAGAACATCAGAGCAGGAAGTATTCCAATATTTTATGGCAGAGAGACAGTTGGACATTTTAATAAAGGTCAGAAGAGAGCTCAGGAAAAGAGCAGAAGTCCTCCACAAAGAGTTGTTACGAGAACCCAAAGGAGATTAGTGCCCCAAGAGCATAAGTGTAGAGTGTAAAGAGGAGTGGACCCAAGACAGAGCCTTGTTGAACACCAATAGTTAGAGGAGTGAGTTGAGAGGTGTTGCTCCACGAGACAGTGGCGAGTTTCAAGGTAGGATTCAATCCAAGCAAAAGTTTGATCACGAAATCCCAAGAAGTATTAATTTATTACATTTGTGTAGTGCAAAAATAGCCCTAGGGCATCGAGGCGCTGTTACTTGTGGGGCAATTAGTTACATGGACAGAGTACAAATTACATATACATTTACAGATTATACATTTATACAGTCAGATATGGGGGGGGTGATCAGGAAAAGGGCATGGTTTTTATAGTTTTGCGAGATGCCATATTCTTCAGCTCGTGGTGGTAGGGCATTCCATTGTGGGGCTGCTAGGTACGGGAAGCTGGAACATCCTGCTCTCACCCTTTTGACAATGGGTACTGTGAGCATGTTTGTGTATGGCGCTCTGGTCAGTCTTGAAGATGTAGAAAGGTATATCCTTTGCGAGAGGTAGGAAGGAGCAGTAAGGTGGATTCATTTGTGGGCCAATGCCAGGGTTTTAAAGATTATGCGCTCGTCGTTTGGGAGCCAGTGGGCTTGTTTCCTTGCGGCAGTGAGATGTTCCCTTTTGGGGGTGCCCATAGCTGCACGTAGTGCGCCGTTTTGGACGACTTGCAACTTTTCCAGGTTCTTAGCAGGTTGTCACTCTCAAAAATTGAACCATTAACAACGAATAGAGCAGAAATACTAGCATTTTCACAAGAAGCTACAAAAATATTTAAATTGATTAAATCCATGGAATAGGAGCTTGGATCATCTGCAAAACCGGAGGAACTTGTATATCAATTCAAGAGATTAATTTGCCCTGAAATAATCCAGAGATTACACGCAACCACACCATCTCAATCCTACAGAGCCCAGAGGATCCAGAGAGGACTGAGAATAGATTTGGAACTAACCCTCTGCAAAGAAAACCCTGAGTTTGTTAAAAGGTGGAGGGCAATACTTAACAAATGTTCATTGGATCTAATAATTCGAACGATTGAAGAATTACCAAAATCCCTCACTTCCATCGTGGTAGATTTGGAAACTAAGAAATTACTGTCATCACTAATAACTAAAGAACTCACACAACTATTGGGTGAGATTAACAACAAACTCGACGACTATAAAAACGAAATTGAAACAGAAAAAGAAAATTTAGACGGGACACCATTGATTACAAGTTGGACATTGTGTATGCTTGGAAGGAGTATCATCATCGGAAAGACAATACAAAAGGAGGAAGACAGCCATTCAACAGGGGTAAGAACATCCACCTCTACACCACCATCATCAGATGCCTCCAGCACAGAAATAGACAACGTATAAGAAACCCCAGAAAACATACATGAAACCCCAAGGGATCCGAAGGACTGTAGTCAAATTCCAAGTACCTCGAAAGTACCCACAACAGACGAGCTACTCTTAGATCGCGTCAGATCAGACGCAGCAAAAAGAAAAAACCTGTCAAGTAAAGTAAATGCACCTCAAAAGAATACGACCTAGTTGTAAACATTTCAATCTATAACTTGAGCAAATTTGACCATACTACACATCAAAAGGGGATATAATTTGTTCCACCATTAGTTGTTCCCTATTAAAAAAATAAAAAATGGACGTTAAGTTGACACTCAAAATGATATTAAGTCTTTTCTATCGAGATTATAGAAGGAAGACAATCAAAATTCCTGGCGATGAAATCAAAGCGCACATTCTCACCACATGTACAAAACTATTTTAGACGCATTTCAAAAATCTGTCCTAAAGGACATGAAGAAAACTTAATTTCCCAAAAGAACCCGTACAAATTTAAACAGGGAGAAACAAGTACTGAAACCATTATGGGGAAATTCTGATATAATTATTAAGCCAGAGGACAAAGGAAGAGCGTTGGTACTGTGGGACACTACTAAGTACAAAATGGAAGATCAGACAGTTAACTGATCATGATACTTACCTAGAGCTATTCAATGATCCAACACAACAAGTAAGGGAATTGATCTAGAAGAACAAGTTACTTCTTACCTTGTAACGTTCTTTCGATAGGATGTTCCTCCGACGTATTCCTCATCTTTGATAATTTGTCTCCAGCTTGCTGGCCTCGGAAATTTTCTCTGTAGAGGGCGCTGCGCGTCGACGTTCACTGAGTCGATGTCCCTCGACAGACACCGTATCGGCGCCAACGTCACCATGCCCATAGCCACACGCGGCGTCCGTTGCTCAGTTCCCTTTTGTAGCATAAGATAAGTCATGCCTGAATTGGTAATTGACCTTGAAGGAGCATAAGCTGCAACCACAAGGGAAGTATTACTGCGGGGATGGATGGAAGGGGCGATAAGGAATACGTCGGAGGAACATCCCATCGAAATAACGTTACAAGCAACTTGTTCTTCTAAGGGATTGTGTCCTTCGACGTATTCCTTATCTTTGATAGACCCCCATAGCAGTGGCTTGTAATTGGAAGTGGGAGTAATAAAGTCATTTATCCCTTTTAGGAATGAACCTAATGTAATACGCTTTGCCAAATCTGGTCTGACTAGTGGAGGAATCCAGGTTGTAAAATTTTGTGAAGGTATGTGCGGACGACCATGTGGCAGCCGCACATATGTCTCAGACCGGTACCCCTCTTTGGAGGGCCGAAGAGGCTGCGATACCCCTGGTTGAATGAGCCCTAAGATTTTGGGGTGGCTCTTTCCCTGCCAGTTTGTAACATTCCAGAATGGCCAAAATAATCCACCTGGAAATGGTCTGTTTTGTTATGGGTAGTCCCAACTTGTGACCCGAGTATCCTACAAACAGTTGGTCTGCTTGCCTAATCCTAGCCAGTCTGCTGATGTAAAAGCTCAGAGCTCGCCTTGGGTTCAGCCTATTTAGCCTTTCTTCCTCTTTCCCCGGATGGGGAGGAGGGTAGAACGAAGGTAAGGTAATTTTCTGAGTGATATGAAATTCAGAAACCACATTTGGGAGGAAATTAGGCTTCACCTGTAGGACAACTTTGTCCTTATGGAAAATTGTATGGGGGGTTTACAAGAGAGCTTGTAATTCGCTCACCCTCCTAGCAGATGTTAGTGCTACCAATAGGACAGTTTTAAGAGTGAGAAATCTCAGCGAACAAGAGTGGAGTGGTTCGAATGGAGTACCCATTAGGAAATTTAAGACTAAATTTAAGTCCCATAAAGGAACTTGGAATGGTCTTGGAGGATAAACATTAGTTAATCCCTTGAGAAATTGTATTACTAGAGGTAGTTTGAAATACGATGGTTCCTCCGCAGTGCGCTTGAAGTTTGAAAGCGCTGCGAGATAGCCTTTTACAGTGCCAACTTGAAGGCCTGAGTTTGCCAAGTAGAGTAGAAACGATAACGTTGGTGTACCACATGAAAAAGGGTCGATATTCCCTTCGACACCAGCTGCAAAATTTGTTCCAACGGCAGCGGTATAAAGACTTTGTTGCTGGCCTTCTGGCAGAAAACACCACCTCCATGATGTCATCGGGGAGGTCCCAATCCTTGTACCTCACCCTTTCAGAAGCCAAGCGTGAAGGTTGAGGGTTCTGATGTCTGGATGGAAACCTGACCTCCCTTCTGTGAGAGAAGATTCTCTGAGTGGAAGACGGATAGGAGGACAAATGTACATATCTAGAAGGTCCGGGTACCACGTTCTCCTGGCCCAGTCTAGGGCAATTAGGATCATGGTTTTCAGGAATCTTCTCAACCTCCTAATCATTTGAGGAATAACGGGGACTGGTGGAAGCGCGTAAAGGAATGGGAACTCCCAGTCCACTACGATCGCGTCCCCTAGAGCTCCTCTCGGGGGAAATTCCATTGAACAGAACAGATATCACTTCCTGTTGCTGCTGGTGGCGAACAGACCCACCTGAGGGGTTCCCCAAAGGGCGAAGATCTGAGCTAGCTCCCACTCGTGGGAGACTGCTCTGCCTGCTCAGAGCGTCCGCTGTCAAGTTCTTCTCTCCGGCTAGGTGGACTGCCGATAGAGAGATTCCTTCCTGAATTGTCCAAAACCAGAGCTGCATTGCCTCTCTGCACAGTGGCAGTGACCCTACGCCTCCTCTTTTGTTGAGGTAGTACATGGCCACGGTGTTGTCCGTCATTATCAGGACATTTCTCCCCTGTACTGATGGCAGGAAAGCTTTCAGCACTAGTCTGATCGCTCTCAGCTCTAATAGGTTGATGTGTAGTCTGGACTCCGATGGAGACCAACGACCGTTGATGGTCAAGTCGTAGGCATGGGCTCCCCACCCCTTGAATGAGGCGTTTGACTACTGTCATCTCCGGCCAAGATTGCCAAAACAGTTCTCCTTTAAAGATGTTCTCTGGATAGGCCGACCATTGAAGGTCGTGGGCTACCTTGTCCGGAATCCGGAGGAGATCTGTCATTCTCCCTGAGAATTGCGACCACTGAGTTCTCAGTGCCCACTGAAGAGATCTCATTCTCAGGCGAGCCTCTGGCACAAGGAAGATGCAGGATGCCATGAGGCCTAGCAACCTCAAAAAGTCGAAGGCTGGGAGAAGTTAGACATTTTGAAACTTTTTGACCATCTGCAGAATATCTTGAGCCCTCCCCTCTGGTGGCGAGGCTTTTCTCAGGGAAGTGTCCAGGGCCGCTCCAATGAACTGGAGTCTCTGTGATGGTATCATCTGTGACTTCTTTAAATTGAGGGAGAAGCCCAGTTTGTGAAGGAAGTGGCAGACATAATCTAGCTGGATCTGAGCTTGTTCCGAAGATACAGCTCTGATCAGCCAATCGTCCAGGTAGGGGTAGACGTGTATCCCTTCCCTCAGACTCGCAGCCACTACCAACATTAGCTTGGTGAAGACCCTCTGGGCGGAGGTCAGCCCAAATGGCAGAACTCGAAGTTGATAATGAGAGTCGCCAATTGCGAACCTCAGGTATTTCCTGTGTTTGAGATGGATTGGCACATGGCAATAAGCATCCTGAAGGTCCAGTAAGTCCAGGATGGGTCTCAGTCCTCAGTCCTTCTTTGGTATGAGAAAGTGGGGGGGTGGGGAGTACCAGCCCTTGTTCCTGTCCGCTACATGTACCGGTTCTATGGCACCTTTCTCTAGCAGGTCTATAATTTCCTGCAAGAGGAGCGGATCTGGAACTTTTAGAGAGCTTTGCCCCGGTGGATGACTGAGGGATGTGTAGAAAGGGTAGGCAGTAACCCTGGCCCACTGTCTCCAATGCCCAAGCATCTGACGTAATAGCCTGCCATTCTGTCAGATGTTGAATTAACCTGCCCCCTACAGGTGTTGTGTGGAAAGACCTCAGAGTGGTTTGGGGGCGGCTGATGCAGATGCATAATTAAAAAAAAATACATGTTTTCCCAATGCTCAATGATAAAAGCGGATCATAAAGAGGCACCTGCTGCGGCTTTGGTACTTTTGACCCGTCCACCTCGGGTGGATCTCCTTTGGCCTCTTTGATCCGGCTGTCCTCTGCCTTTCCCGAATGCAGAATAATAGCGAAAGGACTTTCCTCTCCCAGAGGTTCCTGAGGGGCGAAAAGGAGTTTGGCGGATTGCAGCTCCTAAAGATTTTGCCGCTGCTTTAGATGTCTGCAACTTTTCCAGACTGTCATCAGCCTTTTTACCGAATAAAGAAGAGCCGTCAAAGGGCATATTCAAAAGTCTGGCCTGTACATCTGGAGCAAAGCCAGACTTCTCGCAACCATGCATGCCTGCGGATTGTCGTAGTTGCCGCGATGGCCCTGCTGATACTGTCAGCGGAATCGATGCCAGTTTGAAGTGACTCGCACATGGCATCTTTCCCATCTTTAATATTGTTAAGGAAGGCTTCCCTTTCCTCTCCTTCCGGTATGCAGTCAGCCGCTGATGAAGCACACTCCCACAGTGTGCGACTGAACCTGGCGAGCATACAGGTGGCGTTGATGGACTTCAACGCCATACTACAAGCAGAAAATACGTTTTTTTGCCATAGAATCGTACCTTTTGTCATCTCTATCCTGTGGGACAGTAGGGTAAGTGGATCTGCTGCTTGATGAAGTTGCCGCTTGAACCACCAGGCTCTCTGGAGTCGGGTGTTTTGATAAGTATTCAGGGTCAGCCGCAGCTACCCTATACTTGGCGGACAATCTTTTGACTGCAGGGATAACCTCAGGAGTTTCCCTAATTAGATGAAATCTTCCTTTGCAAGGCTGCGTGGAAAGGGACCACAGGATCCTCTTGTGGACCTTTGTCTAGTATGTCTGTCAGGTCATCCTGTTGAAAAACAGGTGAAGGCGCAGACCAACCCATAAATTCAATAATCCTTGCCATCAGGGTTCTATAGGCTGTTTCGCCATGTTCCCCTGTGTCTGGTTTGACAAATTCCACTTCTGGGGAAGTGTCCAGCCCACTTGCCTCATGTAATGATTCCTGTAGGTCTTTCAACCTTCTTTCCTCAGAGGTAAACTCCTCTGAAACAGGTAGCGTGGTCCTCTGCAACCTGAAGGTTTCCTGGTCAGAATCCTCCCCTTCTTCATAGACTGAAGATAATCCGGGGTACACTGACCTCGGAAATGGGCGAGAAAAGGTTGATGTTGTCGACGCCGATGTGACAGGCTTCGAAGGAGCCGAGAAAAACTGGAAGAGGCCTCGAAGAACTCGAGAGGATCAGGATCCTACTCAAGGATGTCGACGACTGTCTCAGCGTCGTGCCGGAGGCTCTTGGTATCACCGTTGGCTGTGAAGTAGCAGTGTTTTTCTCTTTCATCGGTGTCGATGTCAGCGTCGATTCGATCGACCGATGCGTCGAAGAACCCTTCTACAACGGCTTCGATGGCACTGATCCATGTGAAGACGGCGAAGACGGTGCCTTCTTACCAGATGGCCCATGGCGCTCTCGGGTGGACTCTTTCGCCGGGTGGAGCGACTCGCATTTTTGGGGTTTTTCACCCGGGGTATCACCGTCGGCTGTCTTCGGGGGGTCGAAGACGCTTAGCATTTTCTTCCTGAATTCCTCCCACTCAGCCTGAGCGTGGTGCTTTGTGGGGCAGGAGACCCTTTCTGGGGAAACAGAAGATGACGAGGAAGGGGATCTTCAACGTCTCTTCTTTGAGTGTCTAGATCTCGACGAATGGTGGGAGCTACTTCGAAACCTAGAATGGGAATGCTCTCGACGGCGAGGAGACAAATGTCTCGGCCGAAGAAACTTTCGAGGAGGTTTTGACTGATTTACCTCTCTCAAGCTTCCCCTTGCGCTCCTTCAAGACTTTTGCCGTCAAGGACATGCAGTCCTCACACTCCGAACAATGGTGCACGACTCCCAAGCACCACAAGCAGATCCTGTGTGGATCTGTTATCGACATTTTCTTACTGCAGTCTCGACATTTTTTTAAGCCGGACCGCGGAGTCTGTTCCGATGAAGCCATCGAGAACGATGTTGGTATTTCGAGTAAATATAAGAGGTTTTATCTGACTGAACTGAGCAACGATATTCCGAGGCCCCACGAAGCGCGGAAAAACAGAACTGAGCAACGGACGCCGCGCGTGGCTATTTATGGGCATGGTGACGTTGGCGCGGATACAGTGGCTGTCGAGGGACGTCGACTCGGCAGACATCGACGCGCAGCACCCTCTACAGAGAAAACATTTGAGGCCAGCAAGCTGGAGACGAATGATCAAATATAAGGAATACGACGGAGGACAATCCCTTCGAAAACACTTTACGAGGCAGAGATTGATATTTAATTACACATCAAACTAAAGCCTCTGATTAACTTGCATCCAATAATGCCAGTAATTTACATTCCAAGATCCATAAGAACTTACAGGAACCTCCTGGTCGACCTATTAAAGCAGCAACTATCTCCCTATTGTAACCTCTCGCGCAATCATCCAACCATTGACTCACAAAACTACCACCTAATTAAAGATACTAACCACTTGTTGAGGAAACTAGATCCAGTATCTTTTGATGAAATAAAAGACATACTATTCACTATGGATGTGACTATGGATGTGACTAGTCTGTATACAAACATAACCCATCAAGCTGGACTGGAAGCAATGGAATGGATGCTATTGAACACAGAAGAAGTGGTCAAAGTTGACCGAGTGTTCATCTTAAAATTACTTACCATTGTATTAAAAATCAATTTCTTCATGTTTGAACATCGTCACTTTGTACAAATTTCACGGACATCGATTGGTGCCGCAATGGCACCAAGCTATGCAAACACATATGGCCTATCTAGAGGAAACCCAAGTGTTCAATAAATTGCGATGCAAGAACAAACTTACAGGTCTAGTGAGTTACATCGATTACCTTTTTGGAATATGAAGAGGAACTGAAGAAGAATTAGGTGAATTCTTTCAATTCATGAACACACTTGCTCCGAGAATTAAAATGTACTCATAAATGAGTAGAAAGTCTTTAGAATTTTTGGACGTTCTAGTCTACTTGAAGCAAAACAGACTTCAGACAACTGTGTTCACGAAATCTACAAATAACAGCTTACTTTTAGCAACTAGTTTTCATCCTAAGACCACGATTGAGAGCATCCCCCTTAGACAACTGTTTAGCTATAGAAGGATTATATTGGAAGAAAGTGAATTTGGAACCAAACCAATTGAGCTCTCCAAAAAATTCCTAGCAAGAGGATGTGACCAAGACACAGTACAAGTACTTGCTGAAAAGGTGAAAAACATTTCAAGATTAGAGGCTCTGAAACCAAGCATCAAGAACACCAATAGCGATCTAGTGTATGTTACCACCTAATCACAACAAAGTAATCAGATAAAGAAGATCAAATTGGGACATGTTAGCCCTTGATGCGAAATTGGAACGTCTCTTTCCAACTCCACCATTATTTGCCTTATAACAAAAGCAGATCAGTTCGATACCATTTAATTAAGTCAGACTTCAGCCACAAAATAACAACAAAGTCTTACAATGGGACGATCCCGTGTAACAACTGCAGTTGTCACAAAATAATTGAGGGAAACTTAAATCACCCACATAAACGACAAATTCCTTTGAGACATCTTGTGACACCAAGAATGTGATTTACGGCATTAAATGCCTGGGTTGGCTATATTATGTCGGCCTTACTGGAAGGAAAGCAAAATCAGAGGGGGGTGTGAGGGCGAGACGGGGGGGGGCATAAATCTAACATTCAACAAGCTTCCCTAAAATTGCCAGTACCAAAGACTTTAAAGAACAGAATCGCTCAATAGCACAAATCCAGTTCATAATTCTCCAACATGTGACTCTACCTAGTCTGGGAGGCGACTTGTCAAAACTTCAAAAGAGAGAATTATATTGGATTGATAAACTAGACTATTCACCCACAAGGGATGAATCTGCACTGGGATCTAAATTGCCATTTCCGATGCAAAGTAGCCAAGTAGTTGGACATTTCAATAATCCATATGGTGAGGACCCCATAGGTTTGAGTTGCAGATAATTATTTTGGTAGCTAGACTGAATATAGTCCTTTGTAATCTCCAATGGACCACAATAAATATACAACTTGTCAAAGAGATGGTGGCAGTTGAGGGAAGACGTGCATGAGCAGGGCTCCGTCTCCCCTCCCGTGTTGCATCAGCAAGCATAACAAAGCGCGATCTCTCATAACAAAACAGTAAGATTATTTTGGAGAGGATCCTCAGCAGGTCGTAACACGGAGAGAACTGAAGTGGTCGGAGCGAGTCGACAGTCAAGAGAAAGAAACTCCACAGAGACGCAGCCACGTCGGAGAATCGCAATCGGGACTGCAGAGTCTGAAGTAAGAAGCCCCCACAGAAGGGACGCCGGATGACCCGGCCAACCAAGCAGAGGCCGACCGAGAAACGAGAGGACACGGCGCCGGAGAGCAGCAAGAACAGCCACTGTGGAACGAAGCCCAGAGAGGAAAGAACCTCCAGGATATGCCGCAGGCCCCTCTTGGGGAAAAGCATGCAGCACGGGAGAACCGCAAAGCCAGCAGGACAACAAAGGAAGCCCCCCAGGGACCACAGCACGAACGGGAATCAAGAAGGTAAGCCCCGCAACGTGGAGCGGCCCCCTCCCCTCTCCAACCCCGATCGTAACGGAGGGGCGAGCGGAGGAGGCAGGAACCAGCCAGCAACCCGCCAAGAAGCACGGAGTGGGGCCTCCCATTGCCAGGAAAGGGAACCTGCCAGGGAGAGAAAAATATATAAAGGGGAAGCCTGTCTGGCGAGTGAGCAAGGAGGGCCGCCCCCCCAAAAAAAAGCACCCACAGGAGCGGTTTGCCGCAACACAAGGGAGAGGAGAACGAGATGTTTACAACGACCTGATAAGGCCCTCAACACGACAGGCGCCCCCCCACAAACCAGACGCCCACAGGGAGAAAGGACACAAAAAACACAAAGAAAACAGGGTGCAGGAGACACACCTCTGCCATCAAAAATCAGTCAGCCCCATGAACGGAATACAGCAAAACAGGAGGACCAAAAGGGTGAGAGACTGGGGGAGCCTCATCCAAAATAAAAGAGGAAACACCTTGCCGTGACAGACCTCAGATGAAAAGCGGATTACTCATACCACCCCCCCAGAGGGGAAACCTAGTAGGAAGGACCGCCAAACAGGAGGGGAACAAGATAAGACGAGACAGGAGAAAACGAAAGGCCGGAAAGCAACACAAAAAGGGCACTAATGTCAAAATCCAGGGGAAAACAAAACCATACGATTCACAAACCCTGCAGGCAAAACAAGATAAGAATCTGGTCCAACGCTGGGGAGCAGATAAAGGACCTCCAGAGAGCGAAATCCCGAAAAGCACAGAACACAGGAACGGACGCGGAATCCCCCCAAGAAAACATGGTCACGAAGGAAGACATGAAAGCCTGGTTCGGTGAATTCCAGGCACAATTAATGGACAATGCATACACAATTAGAGTCAATGAAAAGTGAATTTAAGGCGGTGGTCCAAGAATTAAAAACAGAAGTGGCGGGCCTAGGAGAAAGAACGGACACCCTCGAGAAAGTAGTACAGAACACAGAAAGGCGCAGAAACATCTAGCCCGCTTAACACTATCTGGAAATTCAATGGGAAGATTTGGAAAATCACGAAGATCAAATATAAGAATTAAAAATAGATCAGAAAGTGGAAGATAAAGACCTGAACGGGGCGGTGCAGCCGGTATTCAAACACATTCTAGACCTGACGGACAAAGAGGATGTCCCAATAGACCGAATTCAGAGTGGGTCCGGGAAGGCCAACAGCCCAGGGCGTCCGCCCCCGGGACATCTTGGCGGCACTCACCATATACTCCCAAAAAAAAAAAAAAAACATTCTCAGGAAGGCAAGGTCAAAAGAGACAGGCGATGACCCAGGTGACGAAGGAATTACCACGTCAGATCAGATACAAGTGGACATTCCCCTTCGGGCTCCTGTTCACTGGCAAAGCAACCTGAATAGCTTTTCTTAAGTGGTCATTTAGGCTTTTAGCTCCCCCACTGGCTACTGGTGAAGATGAACATGTTGCCATCTTTATAACCTGCATGTCACAGATCAATGGAGGCTGATGGTAGTATACGCCGGTCTGTCTGCTACAGCCTTTAGTTTACTTGCGGGCCAAAAGGTGTTCAGTAATCTCGGACATGTTACCCTTTGGTATGTCAGCAGGGAATACTCCGAGATTAGTGAATTTCGCAGTGTGACTTAATATACGTAAATTCAATGATAAAACCAGGGAAATCCACCATTGTCATATGTTTAGCAAACATTATCCATTATAAATATATAAACCCCAAAGCCGCCAACCCAAAGTAAACCCTTTTCCTTCTTGGCACTGTATCTATTCTTCCTATTGCTAACATACCGATTTTGTGTCAGGCACGTGTGGTTTATGGAATGGACAGCTCCAACTGAAACTATTTGGCAGATGGCACATCCAACAGTGCAAGACCAAGACTGTGCAGCAATTGCTTACTGCAGCCTTTCCAAATCAGATTGAAAAGCACACTTAACGGTATAAACGGTATACCGGAATAAACAATGTGATGTTATTGTTCAATTAAGTGGTTCCCGGTATACCATTATACCGTTACATCCCTAGGGGCCAGTTGGGGACTACGATAAGGGACAGATACAAGTGGGGGGGGGACCACTGGCACAGACAACTGCTACACAATTTCGACCCGACAGAGCAAAAAGAGCAAAGAACCAAACATAGCACGATGGGGCTGAAAATCTTAACATCTGACATTAGAGGATTAAAATCCCCAGTTAAGAGAAAAAAAGTGGAACACTATCTACACAGAGAGAAGTACGATGTAATAATGCTTCAAGAAAAATAAAGTCAAAGGGAAACTCCACTTGAAAAACTACAAGCAAATACAAGCCAACGATTGGGGAAAAAAAAGGGGGTTTGTGAATAGCATTCAAATCCAAGAAACGCAAGCAAGGAAGATATCTGTTCGTAAACATCCAAATTGAAACCCGCAGGCTAACACTCGCTACAGTATACGCTCCAAACACTGGCCAGGACGGATTCATAAAAAGCTACTCTGAACAAACAGGATAACTTTGCTAAAGGGGAGATTATATTAGCAGGAGATTTCAACCTAGCATGGGACCCGAAAGAAGATCGATCAAACCCAAAAATGACACAGAGAACCCCTACGCAAACACTGAACACCACCATGGGGAAACTGGCGCTAGAAGATGTATGGTGGCATATCAGGGGCACGACCCCGGGATTCACAAACCACTCCCATGTACATGGCACAAGCTCAAGGATCGACTATGTGTGGTCCTCGGCAAGCCTGGTAGGGGAGATAAAGGATGTAGAGAAGGGACCAATATCACCATCAGATCACGCACCGTTGAGCATAACACTCCCCACATGCCACAAGCAATCAGGCTTATGGCGATGGACACTACCACGGGAAGTCATACAAGAGACGATCAGACAACAAATAACGGAATACTTCGAACAAAACGACATGCCAAAAGTGACAAAATCTACAATATGGGAAGCATTCAAAGCAGTAATGCGAGGACGGATGATCACACAAAGCACAGAAGGACAGACAATCCCGGAAATGGGAAGAAGAGCTGGAAGACAACTTAGCGAAAATAACTCAGGAAATGTCAAACAACCACTCCCTGAAATTGAAGAGGGCCTACAGACGCATACAGGGCCAGCTAGAATCCATTAGAATGAAAAGAGCATAGAACAAACTACTACACCTGAAACACTGGTATGCAATGAAAGCAAAATAGGCAGACAAGCTCCTGGCAAGACAATTGAAAAACAAACAACAAAACCAGATGGTACAGGCGCTGAGGGATGAGCACGAACAGAGGAAAACGCGATCGAAAGACATAAAAGAATTATTCAAAGAATACTATCAAAAGCTGTACACAAACAGATGAACCAAAAGAAGAGGACCAGGTAAACTATCAAAAGAACCTAATCCTCCCAAGCATGTCAGAGGAGAAACAGCTGCTCGATGCACCAATTACGATGGAAGAGTTCACTAAAGCAATTAGAGAACTGCATTTTACAAAACCTATGCCGGAACCCTCATGCCGATCCCGACAGATCTCTATAATACATTTAAAGATACGGTTGTATACGAATTGTTGGTTTTACAACTGTTCAAATTACAATTGACCGAATTGTGAAGGTCAATTGTAACATATGTGGGGGGAAACCCCCCACCTAACGCCAAAAACACATATATATATACACATATATATATATATATATATATCTCAATTGTGAAAAGGTCAATTGTGACCCTTTAAATCATTCGGACAACTGTAAACTAACAATTTGGGTAATACCAAAGATACAGCTAACATCACAAGCTCTATGAATGAAGCAAAAATTCTAGTCTTTCACAAAAAAGGGAAAGACCCAGAGAATCCGAGCTTGTATCGCCCCATAGCCCTAATAAATTTGGATGCCAAACTGTACACGAAAATTCTAGCCAATAGACTCACACCGCTCCTCCCTAAACCGATACACCAGGACCAATCCAAATTTGTCACTAACAGAACACATGACAATATTAGACGGATCATCCACCTGATAGAGAAAGTGGGAATCACCAAAACTCGAGCAGCAGTACTGGCACTAGACAAGGAAAAAGCGTTTGATCGAGTGGAGTGGTCCCTACCGTTTGGAATCATGGAAAAAACTGGCGATGCACATCTAAAAATGATACGGGCCAACTACAAACCACCCTCGGCCAGAATAGCAGTGAACAGAAAACTATCAGATAGAAAGGGGCACAAAGCAGGGGTGTCCCCTCACCCCACTACTGTACGCAATATTTCTAGAGCCACTTTGTGAAAATAAGAGAAACACCGGATATCAAAGGCATATCAATGGGAGGCATAACCCATAAAACAGCGGCATATGCAGATGACATGATGGTTGCCCTGGCGGACCCAGAGGAAACATTGCCCCTTCTTGTGCAAACCATAGATGAACATTCAACAAACAAAAATTGGAGGTAATGGGATACAGAGACAAACAGGAAATCCACAAGAGTACTCCATCTACGTGTGGCGAAAGAGGGGGTAAGGTACCTGGGCCTCTTACTGACAGATACCATCAAAGGCCTGTATGGAGGAAACTATCCGACCCTCCTAGAACAAGTGAAAAGAGACGGAAACCACTTTCGATAACATGGGGCAGGATACCAGTCATAAAAATGATATTGCCCAGACTGCTGTATTACTTCCAGGCACTCCCCATACGAATCCGTCCCTCCTTTTTCAAATCACTCTCCAAGACGATATCCAAATACATCTGGCAAAACAAAACTGAGACTTTCCAATATCGCACTCACAGCCCCAAAGTCTATGGGAGGCATGGCATTACCACATTTCAGAAAATACAAGGCGGCACAGATGTGGGTCCTGAGAGAATGGATCCCAAACAGGTCCGAGAAGCTATCGGAAGCACAGGATAGGGCAGTGGCAACGACAAACCCGGTCTAAGCCATAGCAGATGACGCAGAACATAGACACCCAAATGTCTGCATAAGCGAGGTCCTGAACACAACACTAGAAATCTGCAATATGGCAACAAAAACAAAACAAAAAAAAAACATTGACGATAAATCCGGCCCCATTTATGAAGCTATTCGAGAACCCGAATTCCACCCGGGCACAGAAAAAGGGGCATTTCAGAAATGGATAAAAGCGAAATGTACAAAAGGTAGGGGATATGTTTGAAAATCAGCAAATTAGGACGTTTGCAGAATGCTGGGATATTCTTGGGCTCACGGAAACAGATAAATATAAGTATTAACAACTGCACCACTGGCCATCATCCCCAAGAATAACACAGGCGGCAACAAGAGCATTAACCCCATTCGAATCAAACATGTCACAACCAGGAGATAGGAAATTTGTCTTGACTATATACAGATTCCTAAATACCCAGCCAGAAGAAACAAAATGGCAATACATGAAAAGATGGGAAAAACATTGGGAAGGGAAATCGAGAACAATGGACATATGTATGGCAAATAATCCCCAAATGGACACGGGCGATCCAGACAAGAGACGCATGGACACAAATAATGATTCAATGGCATTACACACCGGAAAGACTGCACACAATGTACAGCACCTCGCAAAACAAATGCTGGAGAGACTGCGATGAGGAAGGCAGCTGGAGACACATATGGTGGGACTACCCAAAACTTCAAGGCTTCTGGTCAGAGGTAAGATCCCAAATGCAGAAAATATTCGTGGGAACAGATAACCTAGGAGAAGAGGCCTGGATGGGTGGAATGTGGGACACCCAGGATAGAACAATGCCAAAGATGCAAAAAGGAAACTTTATGGGACTACTAGTGGCCACATGGCTAGCCATAGTTCAGAAATGGCAACAGGAAACACCTCCATCCAACCTTGAATGGCTACAGACAGTATGGCAGCATGTAGAAATGGAGCGTATAACATTCAAGGAGCATGCCAGAGCTTCATAACAGACTGGGGGATGACGCTAGAATACCTAGAAAGTGACTTTATGCTACAATGGTGTCCGCACAAAATAAGAATATTGGACATGTTTAAATAAAACTAGTTGAACTCTGAGGGAACAAATACGCACCACTACGAACTGGCCGGTGGGTAAGGGGGAGGGAAGGGAGGGCGTATTTAAGGGACAGTGTTGGAAGTCCCAATGTTAATGTTTAAGAAATGCAAATAAAAACAAACAAATTCCATCTACATACTTGTTCCATGATTATTGGAGATAACTTACATTGTACAAGGTGCATTTTGCTCCAAATGACTACATTTGTAAGTAAACATACATTGATTAACAAATGTCGAGAAGTTGGTTGGACCAACATACCACTCAAGTACCTTTTGACTATGTATATAGCTCACCGATTGTGCTGAATGGAGATGCATGTACATATACTGACTAGGCAAATTTAGAAACTAATGATCTCTATGTAACTTCATGATTAAGAATGTGCCTGAATGACAACGTTTAATTATGATGTATACAATTGTATTGATAAGGTAAAAATGCATAGACAAAGAGTAGCCTTATACACTCAACTTTGCCACACGAATAGCTAGTAGCATTCTAAGCATGCGTCAAACAGTTAAAATAAAGCCGAATTTCTGCTTCAGTAACAGACGTTACTATTTAAACACTGACAAAACATTGAATGTCAAACATTATCGGTATTTAACAAGTTTAACAAGTTAGTTGATAGTGGATCTCTTTCTCCGGTAAAAAAGCGTAATCAAAGGCAGAGATCCAAGTAGGAAACACACATCCAAGATGGCGGCACAAAACGCTGCAAACTAGTTACTCAATAACCGAAGGCATAACGGCAACATTGCCTAGCAATGCGCTGATGCAGGACAGACGCGTCACACAGAGGCGCTGTGCGAGAGACAATCACATCTCTACCTCTGTAATAGTAACCTTTCGATACAGATAGTATTAACATCTTACATTTAAATAGTAACAAGGACCTCTGCTTTTAATTACGAGAATTGTAACTTTACAGTACACAGATTTAGAGCCTCTGCACCCTAGACAAGTTATTTGATACAGCGTTAGCGTAAATGCTACAATACCGAGTTATGAGGAATACAGGTGCGAACTATAACAGGAAAGCTGATGTACACACACCACTAGAGGCAAGATTCGATACCTCTGAGAATAGCGATCAACATATTTACTTTGACATTAAATGAAAAATTACACTTGCTCGATCAATAACTTACTCGAGCATTTCAATTTTTCAAATCACAGGTCCTCTACCTAAAAGATAAGTACAGTATCAGACCAACGTGTCCTATGATAAATAGAACAGTATGAATAAACTACGATTATCACAACACTTGTATGAACCAAACCTAAGCCGAGAGGTAGGTCACAAAATATACTGTGGAAGCCATTGAAGTCACTATGGTTTACTAACTAAACATCACAGTAAAGTTCTATAACAGTCTGAATTGTCATTACAGCAAACCCTAGGCGAGTTGATATGTATTAACAAATATAGCTACGAAAAGTGACTATTTGAGTAGTGGTGGCCTCCTAGTTGGACAGAGCTTTTCCAGCTACTTGACCAACAGGAGACCACATTTTGATGCAATTTTTATCAGATTAATCGTGCTCTATTCACAGAGATCGTAATTGACCACTGGTAGAAGATTGAAGGGCAACGTCAATAGACAGGCCCATTTACATGTTAGCGCAGTGACACCAATCAGTCCTTTACAAAGATGTGATTGAATTATTCCAGACTCCTCAAAACATGTCTATTAAATCCACAAAATTAAAGTTTTCCAGATATCTACAAAAAGCGCCCGAAACGCATAGTAGCAGATAGGTGGACGATTAGTCCTCACACACTTGTATTACTTCTATTAAGCAATCAGGATGTTTTTTATTGCTCAAAGAACGAATATTATTGAAAAATGAAATGTACAGATAAGAGAACTTGTTACTTCTGAATGTTACTATGAGATTCATTCACCAAGAAGTATTGCTATGAATTGCTCTACATTTTGAAAAATGATTGAATAATCTATGTGGTGCAAAAAAAAAAAAAAAAAAGATTACTTTGTTATTTACTATATGGACATTATAAACACTTTTTTTTAAATGAAGCCTTGTAATGAATATCTGAGAATGTACACAACTTGTCAGTTGAAGTGTGTGCCCTTGTTTGCACCTCACTCTCTGGAGGTGCCTACTTCTTTCTCTTAGCAGATGTTCCCAGGAAGAGAGCATTACAATAGTCTAGCCTTGAGCCGGTTACAGCTCATGCTATGGTAGTGCAGCTGTCCTTGGAGCGGAATGGTCTGGCTGCATTCAAGAGTCCAAATGCACTCCGAGATTCTGATTCAGAGACTGGGAAATCAGAGTGAGTGCCAGTGTCAAAGGCAGCAGACAGGTCAAGGAGAATTAGGATAGAGGATAGGAGGATGGGTTTGAGTGCTTAGAATGGGCAATGAAGTTTGGGAACATTAATGAGAGCAGTTTCAAAGGAGTGGCTGGAGCAAAAACCTGCTTGTAGGTGGTCTCCAAGACTGTGGATGTCTAAGAAATTGGTAAGACATTGGTAAGACGGTTCAACAACCCTCTCGAGCACTTTAGGGTAGCGTGGAAGGAGAGACAGAGCGAACGATTAGCTGGTAAGTTCAGCCCCTTGCTTTTTTTGTTAGGAGAGGGAAGACCACAGCTGTTTTGAAAACTGAGAAAGCAAGCTGAGTCGAAGGACAGATTAAAGAGATCAGCGAGGCGAGAGGCCACTATAGAGGCAATAGGCTTGACTAGCTGAAGGCCAAGAGGGTCTGATGGGTCACAAGAGTGGTTATAGCCTTCATCAATAGCACTTAGTAACAGTGAGGCTAAAGTGGGAGATAGAGGCAGAGGATGAGGGTAGAAGTAAGCGAAGTGTAAAATGTAGGGGGAGGGAGTGCGAGGAAGGTCATGAGTCTACTTTTGGAAATGTTTGCAGCAAAGTATTCAGCGAGGTCATTAGCTGTGAGAGTGGAGTTGATAGACTTGGGAGGAGTGATTTTAGGGTGCCCTGTACCCGGCGAGGATGGTTGGAGTAAAAGTCAATGAGGGTTAGGTAGAATTCCCTTTATTCTCTATCAAGACTGGCCTGTAAAGTTGCAAGTCCTCATGAGAGTGGGTAGGCCTCCATTTGCGCAGCAGCCAACGCTGGTCTGTGCAGAGTACGCACATGAATGGGGTAACCCATGGTTGAGGATGCTGAGACTTAGGTGGTGAAAATAAGTAGTGAGAGGAGGAGTCGTCATAGTAGGGATTGGACGCTGGAGAAGGCAGTGCTGTTGAAAGAGGTAACGTGTGTGAAGGTTGAGAGTGAGACCTGTAGGTCAGGGGGAAAGAGGAAATGGCAGAAGGTTTACATTTCATTTTAGTAATAGGTGAAGCAAGTGGTGAGGAAAGGTCGGAGGGTGTAATGGAGATGGTGGTGGAAACAGTGATCAGATATGGATGGTTTGACAGTATTAGTGGCTGAGAAAGAGGTGGAAATTATAAGTTACTCACCGTAGTGACTAACCTTAGTCCCCTTTCCTCCATACTGCATGGGCGTCCCTTCCTAGGGACATGAGATGGAACCTTTTTAACCAGAAAAACCTCCCTACCCTTCAAATTTAGAGGCGTGCGGCCCTGAGAGCATGTGCTGTCCTCCGGTGCCACACCTGTAGCCCCATAGAGGCGTCAACAATAGTTTAACATTGCCTAATGACACCAGTTTTATGGGGGGGGGTAAGGGGGGGGTGACAGTGGTGGGGGGAGGAAAGGACTAGGAATACTTTAGTCACTACGGTGAGTAACTTTAATTACTCTTAGGTCCCGTCCCCTTTCCCCCATACTGCAAGGGCAATTACAACAGAGAGACCCTCCTTAAATAGGTTTCTAAAAACCGCCTTTCCAAAAGCCACGTCTACTCTAGAGCAGGCGTTCAAACAGTAGTGCTTGCAGAAAGCCGAAGTGGTGGCCCATGTGGCCACCCTGCTTATGACTTGCCAGGGGACATGCTGCTGGAATGCGATGTCCGTTGCCTTGGCTCCAACCACGTGCATGTTGCCGGCAGTGGCTTATGCTGTCCCTCGTAGGTTTCTTTGATGGCCGAGACCATCCAACAGGCTTTGGAGGCCCGATACCCGGTCTTGATCGCCTGCAGGTGACAAACAGTGCATCTGACTTGCAGAAGCCCTTGGTCCTATCCAAGTAGAATTTCAGGGCACGCCCAACAGAGGCAGTGCAGAACTCTCTACTTCGTCCATAGGCTCAGCAAAAAACGTAGGCAGACCATTTCCTCGTTCAGATGGAATGCGGAAGGCACCTTAGGTAGGAATGCTGGGTGTGTCCGCAGGACTATATCCTTGTGAAACGTAGTATAGGGCTCGGAGGTGACCAGCGCCTGGATTTCGCCGACTCTGCGAGCCGAGGTGAGGCTGACTAGCAAGGCCGTCTTAATGGTGACCAGCCTGATGTCCGTGGACGCCATTGGCTCAAATGGTTTGTGCGCCAGGGCCCCCAAAACTAAGTTAAGGTCCCACACAGGGCGTGGCCTCTTGATGGGCAGGTAGAGTCTGGAGAGTCCCTTTAAATGCTTGACAATCAGGTTGGAAGAGAACACCTCTTCCGAGTTTCTGTAGGCCCCAATGGCTGCCAAGTATGTGCGGCAAATGTCTACCTGCATGCCTGAGTGGGCTGGGTGCGCAGAGGAGAGCATGTCATCCAATGTACAAAAAGTGTGTTGATATCCTTAGTCTGCCCAGTGGCAGAACATGGTCCACTTGCCCTTATACTGGATCCTGGTAGATTTGCTCCTAGCCCCCAGTATGATCTTTAGATTAGCCTGGGAAAGGCTTATGTACCCTAGCGTCATCTGCTCCGGAACCATGCTGAGGGGGCCAATTTCTGTGGCGCAGGGTGGATGACCGTGCCCCCTGCTGTGCCAGAAGATGTGCTGGGCCTGTCGGAAGGCAAATGGGTGGTCTCTCCGAGAGGCTGAGCAGCTCCGAGAACCATGGCCTGGCTGGCTACCATGGAGCTATTAGAATGACGCTGAGGTGGTGAGACTCCTTATCTTGCTCATCACCCTGTGTATCAGCGGTGTGGGCGGGAAGGTGTATGCAGTCATGCCATTCCACTAAATCTGAAGCGAGTCGCCCAGGGAGCTGGGGCCCTGTCCCTGCCAGGGGAGGGGAGGGGGGGGGGAGGGACTGTTGGCACTTCCTGTTGTCCCAGGTGGAAAAGAGGTCCACCTGGGGGTGTCCCCATCTGCTGAAGATCTCCTGCAGCACAAGGTTGTTCAATTGCCACTCAATTGTCCGCTCCCAGTCTGCTGAGCTTGTCCGCCTTTAGGTTGGATTCCCCGGAATGTTGACAGCCGTGAGGTAGATTCTGTTACCCAGGGCCCATTCTATTATAATGTAGAATGTTATTGTATATAATTCTATTTCAGAGCGTGCTTCTTGTATGGTTCTGGAACCTGAGTTCAGAACCATACAAGAAGATGCCTGAAGGTTGGCTGTTGGGGACTTCTTTCAAATAAACTATACTTGATAAAGATTTATTAAGCTCCAGTAATTATTACGACAATTGGCGACGAGGAGCTGTGCATGAAGGAAGTCCCCAGACGCGTGCTGCCTCAGATCCCCGATCACAGTGGCATATATCAGGCCACGTTGTTAAGACGGCTGGAACCCACAGAAAAGGAAAGGAGAGCGGTTTCCCTATGAACTGATGTCTTCCAAATCGAGGTAAATGAAGGAAAATGTACCCAGTGTCTGCATGCGATGAGGATCGGCATCTTACAAATGGTGCGTGAGGGTTAAGGCCAACTGCAAAAACATTCGAGTAAAGCACCCTGTGCGTGAGTATGTGACGTGTAGAAAGTGCTGCAAAGAATATTTTGAGTAAAGCACCTGCATGCGTGCAGCCATTTTGGGAGACTGTTTGCCGTGGTCACCAATAAACAATTGCACTCCGAGTGATACGTGGCCGGAACGGAGCAACAAACAAATATACTGGATGTGAACCGAATGAAGCGTTAGTGTATTCAGCTGTTGCTGAGTAATGCACAATCGCTTGTGCGTTATGTGATCAGTACGAAGTCATGGTGGATGTGGATCAGAGAGAGTACACCGTATCTTTGAAACATAGGTAAAGGAGAAAATACAACGTTTGTGATGTGTAATGAATTTAAAGGCACAGCACAACTATCCAGTTAAAGGCAAAGAAAAGCTCACCACTATGAGACCGGCGAAGGTTTTCACTACGTTAGATTTATCTTCTGCGTACCATCAGGTTGTGTTGGAAGAATAATCTAGACACCTTACATCATTTATAACACCTTTGGGAGCATTTAGATATAACAAGGATGCAATTCGGTCTGGCGTCAGCAGCTGCTGTTTTTCAGAAACAAATGCATCATCTCTTTAATGGTCTACAGGGTGTACATTATTTTCAGGACGACATTAGTTTCTGCCATGTCAGAAGAAGAAAATGATGCAAAGTTGTTAGGTGTACTACAAGTCATACAACAGAAAGGTCTTACCCTTAAGATTGAAAAGTGCAAAATAAAAAAATAAAAGTGACTTACTTGGGTTATTGTATAAACGCATAAAGAATAAAGCCAAAAGGAGCTCTGGTAAATACTATTCTCAAAATTCCCGATCCAATCAACAAAGATCAGCTTAGGTGTTTATTCGGTCTCAGAATATTATTCCAAATTTGTAGATTATGCTGACAAAACAAATAGAATGAGAGATCTGATGAGCAAAGGTACAAAATGTGTTTGGTCTGAGGAATGCAAGAAAGAATTTGATACAATCAAAATAATTAACAAAGCACCTGCCCTGAAAATGTTTGATTGTAGTGCAAAGACGATATCCGTGGATGGCAGCAACATAGGTTTGGGAGGTGTTTTGGAACAAGTACAAAATGGATTTGTAGTCCCAATTGCTTTTGCTTCTAGGACTTTGAAAGGAGCGGAAAAGAACTATTCAACTATTGAGAAAGCGGCTCTAGGAGTCAAATGGATTTTAGAGCATTTCAAAGGGCTCATCTGGGGAATTCCTGTTGACCTCAAGACAGATCACAAGCCTCTCATACAAGTCTTAAATTCAAAGAACCCTCATTTGACATCCCCACGCATAAGGAGGTGGACTTTGATCATTATGCAATATAATGTGATTATAAAGTACACCCCAGGAAGAACAAATGTAGTTGCTGATTGTTTTTCTCGTCTGCCGGGTGACAATGAATGAGCAGACCATATTGACAATGATGAAACAGAAGAACAAAGTATGGATTGTATCATTGAACAAGTACATTCCAGTTTTGGGAAAGAAGAGTGGCTTGAAGCCATGAAACGAGATTCAGAACAAGAATATTTGACAATAGCGGTTGAAAGTGGTTGGAGAGATGTCAATGGAGATATTAGATCCTGGGAGAAGATAAAGGATGAACTATCATGTGATAATGTATGTATTTACCGAGGAGATCGAATAATCCCTCCAGTGACATTGAGAGAAAAATCATGGAAATTGCCCATGAAGGTCTAACGAAGAGAAGGGCAAGAGAAGCCTACTGGTGGCCCAACATGTAGAGTGGATTGGAAGCATTGGTCAAAGAATGTCCTGCATGTGCAGTAGCTGATAAAGGAAAGTTGACCAGAATCACACCACTACAAACCGCAGAAGTACCCAATTCAGTGTGGACAAAGTTGGCCCATATGAAATATTAGAACCACAAAAAAAATCTGTTTTATTGTGTTGGTTGACTATACATCCAAATGGGTGTAGTGCGGTATTGTTGAGGAATCTGTCTACTTTGAATGTTACAACATTTTTGGAGGAAATATTGAGTAGAGAAGGTGAACCACAAGAATTGATATCTGACAATGGAGCTCAATTTATGTCACAAGAGGTTCAACGCTTTTTGACAGAACGAGCCATCAAACACAGCATCACAGTTTTATATCACCCTATGGGAAACGGCTTAGTAGAGAGAATGAATCGTTTTATAAGGAACAAGTTACTTACCTGTAACTGTTCTCCAGCATGGGTCTGGCATGGATTCACAAGCTCATGAATATTCCCCGTCAGGCTGGGAATCCTCGGTATAGGGAAAAAATAAATTAAAAAAAAAAAAAAAAAAATCGGTATCAGTTTCGTTTCTGATCTGTCTTTCTTAGTAGTAACCAATCACTGGTCTCTGGGTCATACTACCCCCAGCCAATGACTGCCCCCTCCCTAAGCCCCGCCTCTGGCAGCCATTCTGAGATTTGGTAGCACGTAAAGTGGCAGTATGACCAAGTGAAGAGCTTCAGAGGGGTAGGCGGGAGGGTTCGCATGTGAATCCATGCCAGACCCATGCTGGAGAACAACAGTTACAGGTGATAAACTTGTTCCTTCTCCAGCATGGGGTCTGGCATGGATTCACATGCTCATGAATAAGGGAATACATAGCAGTACAAACATGCACAACCACGGGAGGTGGCAACAGGCTCAACATTAACAAATACAACAACTCAACATTAAGCATCTCTTACCTCCTCACCAGGCTCACCTTAAGCGAACAGGTTGCGCAGCACTGCTTTGCTGACCCTGGACTCCTCCCTGGAGTCCCGATCGACGCAGTAGAATCTTGTGAAGGTGTGCGTAGACCTCCACGTAGCAGCCCTGCAGATGTCCAGCAGGGGCACACCAGACAGGAACGCCGTAGTAGCAGCAATCTCTCTGGTCGAATGGGCTCGGACGGCCGGGCAGAGGTCGGTTTGCCAACCGGTGACAGTGCATGATGCAGCCAGAGAGCCATCTGGAAATGGAAGCCTTCGAGAGAGCCTTCCCTTGATTCACAGTCCCAAAGTTCACAAACAGCTGTGATGTCTTCCGAAAACTCTGTGCGGTCCACGTAGAACTTCAGCGCTCTAGCTACGTCCAGCGAGTGCAGAGTCCTTTCAGCCAGCGACGAAGGAGACGGGAAGAAAACTGGCAACACCAAGGGTTCGTTGAGGTGGAATTCCGACGGCACCTCGGGCATGAAGGAGGGGTGCGTCCTCAGCACCACCCTCGTGTCGTGAAACGTCAAGTATGGCGGCTTGCAAGATAGGGCCTGGATCTCTCCACTCGTCGTGCGGAGGTGATGGCCACGAGAAATGCTGTCTTCCATGACAAACTTCAACGGTGCCGAATGCATAGGCTCAAATGGATCTCCCCCCTCCCCCCATGAGCCTGGTCCGCACCACGTTGAGCTCCCACGCCAGGGCAGGGGCCTTCACCGGCAGGAATGATCGGAACAATCCTTTCATAAATTCCTTCACCAGTCGATGAGACCACGAGGACGCTCGTCCCGTAGTTCTGGTGTATCGTGAGATGGCAGCCAGATGCATCTTGATGGAAGCGTGAGCTAGTCCAGCCTTGGCCAATGACAGTAGGTACGGCAATACTTGAGGGGCCGTAATCCACAGAGGGTTAATCTTCTTTGCACGGCACCAGACAGAGAACCTCTTCCATTTTTGTCCGTAGCACTTGAGTGGAGGACGCCCTGGCCTTTGCAAGAACCGCTCTGCAGTCGGCCGGGATGTCGTACCCTCCAAACTAGTGCTGCAGGAGCCAGGCCTGCAAGTTCAGCGACTCAGAGTTGTGGTGAAGAATGGCGCCTCCTTCTCTGGAGAGGAGATCTGCGTCCGTCGGCAGCTTGACTGGTGTGGACGTTGACAAGTCCAGAAGATCCGGGAACCAGATCTGTCTCGGCCATGCCGGTGCGACGAGGATCATCCTGCACCGGGACCTCTTGAGCTGGTTGAGCCGGAGCAGCAACGGCAGCGGAGGGAACGTATAAAGAAATAGGACGTCCCAGGGGAACGAGAAAGCATCTCCCATGCTCCTCGGCTGGGGGGAACCTGCTGGCGAACCTCCGGCACTTTGAGTTCGTCGCCGTCGTGAAGAGATCGATCTGGGGTTCGCCCCATCGTCGGAAGAGTCGATCCACTTGATCCTGGCGTAGTTCCCACTCATGGCACTAGCGCAGCTCTCTGCCGAGTGAGTCGGCGATCGTGTTTTTATTCCTGCCAGACGAAGAGGCACCAGAAACATCCCTTGGGCGACGGCCCAATGCCACAGGTCCTGGGCTTCCTTGGATAGGGCAGGGGATCTGGTTCTGCCCTGCTTCCGGATGTAGAACATCGTGGTGGTGTTGTCGGTGAAGATCCTCACCACCTTGCCCTTGAGGGACGGAAGAAAAGACCTGAGGGCCCAGAACACTGCGCAGAGCTCTAAGATGTTAATGTGGAGTGACTTCTCCGGGAGCCAAAGGCCTCTCGCGTGAAGATCTCCGGAGTGCGCTCCCCAACCTTCCAGGGAAGCGTCCGTCGTCGCCGTCACTTGGTGAGCTGGGGTCTGAAAGTCCGTGCCCGCCGACAGATGAGAGCGGGTACCCCACCACCGGATCGTCTAACGGAATGTCTCGTTGAGAGGGATCCTGTCCTTGAAACTGCCCGTCGACTGGACCCAGCGGGCGTCGAGGAACTCTTGTAAGGGGCGCATCTGAAGCCTGCAAAGGCGCACCAGATAAATGCAGGAGGACATCATCCCGAGGAGGGACTTGATAAATCTTACCCTGCCCATGTCCGTGGCCAGCAGACGCTGCACCTTGCCCAGAATGGTCCTGGTCCTTTCCTCTGACGGCGAGGCCAGCAGTGTCACTGTGTTGAGCTTGGCTCCCAGAAACAGGGCGACTTGCGACGGAACCAGGTGGTATTTTGGAAAGTTGGAGAATCCCAGGTCCGTGAGCAGCTGGACGGTCTTCGCAGTGTGCTCCACAGCGTGCTCCCTTGTCCTTGCCCGGATGAGCCAGTCGTCCAGGTAGGGGTTGATATGGATCCCCTGTAGGCGCAGCCGCGCCGCGCCCGGTGTAAGGCACTTGGTGAACACCCTGGGTGCCGACTTCAATCCAAACGGGAGGGCCGTGAACTGGTAGTGCCGCCCTTCGACCACGAACCTGAGGAACTTTTGGTGTCTTTTTAGAATGGGGATGTGGAAGTATGCATCCTCCAAGTCCGACGACAGGAAATCGCCCTCCTCCAGCTGTCCCAGCACGTGCTGGAGGGTGACCATCCGGAACTTCTGTGCCTTGATGTACTTGTTCAGTCGTCGCAGGTCCAGGATGGGGTGCCATCCTCCTGTCTTTTTTACGAGGAAGTATCTTGAATAAACTCCGGAGCCCCGAAGCCTCTTTGGGACGAGCTTGATGGCACCCTTCTTGAGCATCGCCCTTACTTCCAACAGTAGTTGAGGGACGTGATTTTTCTTCCTGGCCTCGGGTGGAACGCGAGGGCACTTCTTCTGAAACTCGAGGGCGTGCCCTTGGGCCAGGGCGTCCAGCACCCAACGGCCGGTGGAGATGGACTCCCACACGCTGACGAACCTCACCAGCCGGCCTCCCACTGGGATGCTTCGGCGGGGGCCCGACCACAAGATCGGTTCAATCTTGTTTGGAGGCCGCCTTGCCTCCTTGACCTCGTCGACGATGGGCACCACCTGACTTGCCGCGTCCCCTGTAGGCTTCCTGGGACGAAGATCTTGGCGGTACATGGAGGAGCCACTGCCGGATCCCCTGGAGGCACCTTGTCTGCCTCCGGAGCTCCGAAAGGACGGCCGTTGTTGAAGCACTCGCAGTGCCCAGGCAGTCTCAGTGTCGGTCTTGATGGCCTGAAGGGACTCATCAACCGCCTTCCCGAACAGGTTATTCCCGTCGAAGGGCATGTCCAAAACCTTGGTTTGTACGTCCCGGCGGAAATCCGTCACCTTGAGCCATCCTCGTCGTCTCAGGCAAACGCTGTTGCCCAACTGACGGAAACCGGTGTCGGCGATGTCCGTTGCCACCGTGATGGCGTGGTCCAACGCAATCTCACCTTCCTGTAGGATTTCAAGGGCCTCATCCCTTTTGGCGTCCGGAAGAAGTCCAACAGAGGGGCGATTCTGAACCACAACTCCGTTGTAGCAGGCTACGATAGCCAGGGCGTTGGCCGCCTTCATAGTCGTCGCTGCAGATGAGATGACCCATCGTGTCCAGCTTCCTGCCCTCGCCGTCCGGCGGGGAAGTTGATGTCGAGGCCGATGCCCCCCCAGCTTTCTTCTTTGCCGCCGCCGAGACGACCGAATCCGGGGTAGGTTGCGCCCGAAGGCACAAGGGGGCAGCGTCGGGGACCCGGTACTTCTCTTTGCCGGTGCCGTGGCAGGGTTCTTGCGGAGGGCGAGCCCCTCATCCCAGATGTCATCAAGAAGTGGTAAGACAAGGACCGTCTTCTTTTTAGCCTTGCGCCGTTGGTAAAGGAACCCTTCCTTCTCTTCTGGGCAGAGCTGAAAGAGCTCAGATGCCCTGGAAATCATGGCATGAAAGGATCCAATCTCGTCAGGCGGGGACGCCCAAGCAGGGGGCGACTGGGCACACGTCCCGTCGTCGCCTCAGCCGTCATCTGTACCTGTCGTAGCCGTGTCCGTGTCATCCCCATGGGTAGTAGACCAGGGGGAAGGCAGAGCAGGCCGCAGAGGTGGCGTAGGATGCGTCGTCGTCCTCTTATGCGGTGGACTTTCTGAAGGTCCTGGCTCCGGTTCCCCCGTCGGGTCTGGCTCAGGTACCTCCGACTGGGGGAGGGGCAACCTTGTCCTCATCTCCGAGCATAAGGACTGAATCGCTGACAAAATGGCCGCCGAAGTGTCCTGCGGCACCGGAAACGACAGGCGCATCTGAGAAGTGGTTGAAGAGGGAAGGTTAAAGTCACCAAATAAACTTGCATCATAAGCCCAAGTAAAAAGAAAAATATTAATACAAATGAGCCAGAAAGAACAAATTAGCAAGGACCCGTATAAGTCAGCACACACTGGAAATCTCTGGGTTTGAAGAAGGGCAGCATGCACTGCGATTTGGGTGACAGAAGCACACGCCATCAGACTGGGTTCGGGAAAGGGCAACACTGAGGTGGATGCTGGGGCCTGGGGAAATGTCGATATGCTAAATTCCTGCGCAGCTGGATGCACAGCAAGCGGAATCCGAGGCTGAAACCCCCAGGCATAACAAGTAATGCTGATACATCTACAGCAGCTAAACTATCTACACCCCACAGATCCTCTTGACCGTGTTGGAGTCCAAAACATCAAGTAACTCCAACATGGAGCACATTTCACTTAGTCTGCCTCCTTGCTCAGTTCCCAGGCAAAGCCACTTGGAGAGCATAGGCGTGATGCTGCTGCAAGCTTTCCTATAAGGCTCAGGGAATCACCAATGAAAAATGGTGCACTATTCTCAGACACCTAAATCAAGCCAATGGAGTGCTTGGGGTGTTTCTGCATGAGCTACTTTTTACAGTGCCCAAAACAGGATACAGAATGGGGGACCTTTTCATCAAGATCAACAAGCCTCGGAACTAGAAGAAAGGAAAGTGACAAAAGTGTTAAGTAGAATGCAAAATGCAAAGGTGGGATAGGACTAGATGGATTGATGGCAACGAGAGCAGATGTAATCACCCACCTAGATTAAATGAAGGAGAGGCAGCAAAAACGAAAAGCGGAGAGGGAATGAATACCATCACAGGACCCATCAAACAGCATGCTTGAGACATATTGGGTCACGAGGCAGCAACACAAAAGTCAGGTGCAGAGTAGTCATAGGGCAGTACACTACAAAGGTGATTTTGGAAAATTGTCAGAAGACAGTCCGTGGCAGGAATCGTGTCTATGAGAAGGTTATTTCTGACTAAATTATTGCATTTATTATTTTTATACTGTAGAAAATAAAGTTTTGTCTTGCATCTGCATGGGAGCAGATAATTGGCCTAAGAAACAGCCTGGGCTGGAGGCTGCAGTCAAGACAAGGTACTGAACCAAGATGGCCGGCAAGGCATCCAACTGAAGGGGAAGACTAAAAGGCAGCAAAATACCTGCAAGAGAGCTACATTATGAAAAATAAAATGTAAAAAAAAAAAAAAGGATGGCCAAAGGTTAAGGGGGAACGTTTCAACACAGCATTAAAACACCAGCTACTACACTAGTAGGTTGGGATAACGGGAAACCTATAGAAAGAAAGACGTGTGAAGGTAGTGAAAAAATGGTGACAAATGTTTGGGCATGAAGTAGCTTTGAACAGTAAAAAGCAGTAGTAAGCAACTACAAGAGATGTTGAATACAATTGAAGGTCACATGATATTATGAAAAGAATTTAGCAAAGACTGGTTTAAAAAGGAACAGCTAAAGTGATGGATCAAATTGCAAGATGGATACATGGCGTCAATGTTGCAGGAATAAGCCAAGTGGTAGCAGTGAAAGCATTCTCCACAAAAAACATTACAATTAAAAAAAACTAATTGGCATAAAAACAAAAAAAGCACACGCGTAAAAGAAATGTTGCACAGAGCAAAAAAAACAATGAAACCCGGACTTCAAAGGTTCCCAAAACACACCAGAACTTCAAAAAACAAATTCTGCAGTTGAAAGTTGGGAAAAGAAACTAGCAATTGTAAGGTGTGCAGCCTCGTTTGAGTTAAAAAAAAGATGGTTTAGAAGGTTCCCTGGATCATTTTCTTAATTTCCCGTTAGATCCTAGTTTCAGAAATATATTGCAACATTTTATTACTTAATGGAGGAGTGCTTCCTAATATTTTCTTACACCTGGAAACAGCTGTCGAGTTGCCGAAAGGAAAGCATATAGCATCAAAAAGTCAAAAGGTCGAGAGGAGCAAAGGACTGGAAGCAGATGCAGGGGGGCACAGAGAAGCAAGTCCCACTGAAGCCCACTACAATATATGTAAAGTAATTTATTTAGAAAACCAAAATGTCATGCGCTTATTTTATTACAAAGGTTTGTATGGAGACAGCTAGTAATCCGAAATTGTGGTGTAGGTCACAAAGAACACCAAACTCAAAAAACGTTGGACTGGAGTAAATGACCACTCGTCTTGCACGAAAGAGGGTGTCATCACGTAATATATGCACATGTAGGGCACCATTAGCGTGTCTCCCGCACATAATTGTAGGCAGGCCCATAAGTGACGATATGTCAAAACGATTCCCCCCAAAGTGAATCACAGGCATAAGGCTGAACAGCTCTTCAATTAGTTTAAAGTATGTTTATTGGACACAGCGTTAAAAGAGTTAAAACACAATCTATTACGACAAAGCAAAGTTTAAAAGCAAACAAGCAGATATGTTTTCAAAGATTTAAATACAATAAACACAAAAATTAATAGAATATTTTAGTGCTGATTAAACATCCACAAAAAAAGCACAAGCAAATAACCTTCAAGTAAAATTGACAGCCAGTTGCTAAACGCCATGATGTTAAGAATTCTGTTAAACTCCCTATTTACTATTATAGTGGTTAAGCAAACATTTCCGCCTTATTGCCTTACTGCCTGCAAACATTTTAACAACTCGCGAGGTAAGGGACTAGTTACCCCATAAAAGTAAATAAAGACGGGTCTGCCAATAAAAGGTAACAACAAGCAATGTTGCTCTGCGAGTTTGCTTAGTAACCGAAGGTTTGTTAAAAGAAGCTACAGCTTCTACCAATCCTAATATTTATAAAAATGTACATCGCCAAAATTCACCCAAACTTAAGAGTAATTACAAACTAAAAAAAGTTCATATTAAATTAACCTGTAAACAAAGACTGCAGAGTGCTAGCAATTTAGGACACTTTTTCAATAAAGAACATGGTTTACATTTTAGCTAGCATTAGAAACTAAAATGTTGCTTTCTTATTTTACTACACACAACTGAAAGGCATCTTTTTATGCATGGTAAGGCCAGTTAACGGTAATTAATTGAAGAAACCAGTAAGAATCACTTTCGGTTCCATTGCACGGACACAGCTATTCTGCTTTATTTTTGCTGAATCTCACAAGATTATAAAATGGTACGTTAGTATTTATAAAAAGATTTTTATATGCTAGTTCCTCTCCTATTCTAGAATTCGTAGAAAGTCCGACAATTAAGGTAAGACATTTGCAGAATTGTTTTACCCGATTAGCGAGAGTTGTACCATGGATTTTAAATCGAAGAATGGTAGTCCACATTGTTTTACAATTATTTTGTGATCAACACAGCTATTTGTGATCATATGGTAAAGTCCCTTAATGTTTCTCATGGTGGCATTTCGCTTCTACAGTTTGTGGAGGCCTAGCCTAATGAGATACAAGTATTGTACCACTCAATTTCTAATTATTCGACTAAATGAATTGGGCAGTCTACAGCGTCAATTGAAATCTTTTCAACGTACAAAAAGGAACCCCTAAGGGCTCGAAACCCATTGACTAACAAGAATTGAACCATAAACAAATGCATGGATCACAAGAGGGAATCTGTATATAATTCTAAATTAAACTATAAAGTTCCCCATTTGAGATGATAAATGTAATTGTCAGATAGCTAATTTTCACATATGCTTTAATTACCCTGGATAGAGATACACACACACACACAAAAAATCCAAAATGAATGTATGGAACAAAGGTGACAGAAAGTGATCGTATGTCAAGAACGAAGTTATCCCACGTGATGAAAAGCATTATTTTCTAATGTTTTCCTCTGTAATTTAGTCCATGTTCTAGATGTACCAATAAGGGAGAAACAAAACTACAAATGCTGCCGGTAACAGAATCGGGGTCTTCAGTACTGGTTACGTAAGGGTTAGTCCAGCTTCACATCCGAGTTCACATATTTCAATGGCCAACTTCAGGGACTACTGCCCAAAAGAAAAAAGGATTTAACCATATTTCAATCCATGTCTATCATAATAGATCCATCTTCAGAGCCTACAGTACACAATCATGGACTAGGGCTGAGATTCGCAAAATGGGGTTGCAATGAAACAAAGATTAAACTGAACTAATATCCATTAATTGATCAAATACTGATTAAAAGATTGTGTTTCTAGCTGCTTTTGAAAAAGTGCAATTCAAGCACAGGAAGATGCAAGATGAATTTAGGGCAACTTCATTGAACTTATTTCACAGGAGTGCAAGTCATTCAAGTCACCAGCAATACATACAAACTATAACCAGTGATATTGCCTTAATAAAGTTACAATATTCAGAGGGGAAATAACAAAACAAATATCCAAAAACAATTTAAATCGACATTGTATATGATTTTTAATATACCTATTTTATGATGTGCTGTACTTTTCCTTTTTTCGCCACTCGAGGTCGTTGCACCAGGATAATACCCTGTAGTTCCTTTCTTGCCCACTTGATGCTTTAGCTCTGGCTTCGGTTTCCGGTTACCAGTCCCTGCCATTTTCAGTTTTCATTGTTTCTGGCAATGGTTTCAAAACAAGATGGATGGATTGTTCTCCCGCACAATGGCTTTGGAGCGACAGGATCTTGTCATTTTTTTTCTTTGAAGTGGTTTTCGGTTCAGTCTGGGCACTGTTTTGGAGCCATGGAATATTTTCCAGAACTTTTGATTTCTTTGAACTTTCCGGTTTTTGGAAGAGTTTCTATGGACACCGTGTTTGGAGCAATATTTTATTTTTTTATTTGGTTTTCTCTGCACTCTGGTACCTTTTTTCGTGGAATGCTTGCATCTCTCAATGGTTTTTCTGGATTCTCTGAGCAATCGTTTACCCTAGGCAACTTGTATGTCATTTTTCAAATTGTGGATGTCTATTTTGGATTCTGGAGCGATTTATTCAGATATGGGTCTTCGATTAGTGAATTTCTCCCTGGAAATATGAACAAAAGCTCCCTTTTCGTGATGATGTAACATTTGCTTGGATATTTTTAACGCCAACTTTGGTAAGATTAATTTCTTTCCTTTTTTTCAAATATCAACTGTTTGTAATGTACGATAACGGTCACCTTTTATTATTTTAAGTTGAATGCTATGCTTTGTAAATATGTCAGTTCGTCTGCCTTTCCACAGTTTTGGACACTCCTTAAGCCGGTCTGCTTCATCACTGTATTTCTATTTACAAAAATGTGTTTTCTCCCATGAAATTGCTTATGCAATTTTGGCTTCCCAGTAGGATTTCTTTTTTTAGCGCATTAAGTAGCTCCAAAGAGTGGGATTTAATGTTCCGAAATGTCATAAGCTGTTGTGTCACCCCTATATGGTGTTAATGGTTTTCGGTGTACAAGCTAAACTTGCCCTGTAGCAGTTCTCGGGAATCTCGCCCAACGCCTAGTGCCACTTCTTGTTAATTGCCCCATTCAATTACTGTCAAAGTAATCTAGTAATGGTTCTAAAACATACTAGTTTTCCTTGTAATATTCGCTCTGGGTTACTATGTTGTAGTAATGTTCCACCTCATCTATTGGAACAAAGACTAATGTGAATAGCAGCTTTATGTTCGATTCAATTGCTTTGTTATATTCACTTTGTAGGACACTTTTTTGTAATTGTCGCCAAATTGCCCTGGTAAAATGGTAGAAACGCCCTTGGATATTGGTGGCTGGCGATGTTTGCTTAATTGCCTTATATATTCAATGCCTGCGTGTGAAATCTGCAATAATAGTTTCTGGCTTTATTGGGGTGACTGCACTCAAAATAACATCAAAATATTCTTTGTAGACCTTGTACGATTTTGTCGGCAGTAATGCATTAATAAATAAATAAAATCAGTCTGCCAGGTGTCCTGGAGTAAAGAAATCTATTCCTTTGTGTGCAAAACACTTAATTCTTGCGTCACTTTTACCATTGTCATACAATAGAAACAGATTATTTTGTCCGTTTGTAGGTCAGTCGGCATTTGAACATTTTCAAATAACTGCTGGTGAAGTGGATCATTTTCCTTCAGTAGTCATTTTTGGCAAATTCTGCATTGCAGGAGTTTTACACTTGGCATCTGCCCTGCGATGTGAAAGCATTTTTTCCACATAGTTCCTTCACTTAAGGTCCACTGGTCGATTCCTCCTCTGAAAGTGATGTCAATAATGCCATTTTTTTTATTTCTGCCTTTGATCCCTCTTGTAAAGGATTGTGTTCTGTTTAATGAAGAATATTATCACTCTGTTAATAACCGTCCTCTACAGCCATGCAAAAAAAGAACCCATACATTTCCAGTTAATTCGGCCATTTCTCTTGTATCCTTTATGGAAAATCGATCCTTTGTATACCAAATGTCTTTCCCTTCTGTGATGGCACAAATTCCACCCCTTTCACCTCCATTTTTGTAATTGTAAATTTGTAAAACTGTTATACACAAGTGAAGTGCTTCAAAGTGGCAAGGGAACAAGGGAATATCATCGTCATTCTTAGGCCTTGAAAATTTTGAATGATCTAACCGCAATAACTAGCATACTAGGCCAGAGGAATTTCTACTAGTATAAGTGCATGACAAAGTTTGGGTGGGGGAGGTGAGGGGATTTGGGCGGAGGGGAGAGGGAACATACAAAGACAAAAAAGGTTGGCCATCAATGAGCCTATGCATGCAGGCACAACCAAGCTAGGGAGGGGAGATGGAGGAGGACAGGCAAACATGCTAAGCCTGGTAAATTCAAGGTCATGCAAGTGCACAGACAGGTCATGCAAGTGCACAGACAGAAGTACGGGGGAGTGGGACAAGTGCGCCCAGTCCCGCAGGGGCCAGAGCAAAGTTCAGAGTGGTTGCCACTCATGAAACGTATTTCGAGTGCACAGCAGAGTGCGGAGGCCAGGAGGCAAGTGCAGGACTGGCGGGGGAGCCTAGGACCTGCGAGGCATTGGGATGCTCCAAGCGACCAGTCAGCAGATTGAGCAGGTTGGGAAGAGAACGAAGGAGGGAAGCAGGAGAGAAGAGAAAGGAGGTTAGCATGGGAGAGAGGAAGAGGAATGTCTAGAGGAGATTCCGGAATTTAAGGAGGTCCGGCTCAAGACAGAGGCAGGTAGGCTGTTCCAGAGTAATATGTAATAAAAGCACCCCCAATTAGTATGCATCCCATAACTTACACCTTTCATATATACATACTTTATCCGTGCCAACACTAATCCTTTGCTGTGTTTAAAATGCTCTACCCGTCTGTATTTCTATCCATTTCTCTTTCTGGCAAATGTCTCGTTCCCAAGAGCATTCAGACGTTATTTAAAAAAAGATATTTTTTTATTTTCATTTTTTTTTTAACAGTTGACCCTGACATTTTCGAATCTTGGCAGGCACGAGAGCATTTGCATACACGACTCTTCATTGCAGCAGTATTTATTTTTTCAACACTGCAATTTTCTCCTCTAGTGTTTACATGGGGACACTCTGAAAATGAACTTTTCACCACCATTTTTTATTTTCGGAACAATGAAATGACAAATAACCCATACGAACTATGGAAAGCTGTCCAAGAGAGAAGCTAAGGTAGCATTGGAACGCCAGGAAAGCACATCTTGGTAAACTGTTGGCACAACAAGATGAATGCAATCTATTGTCCCTTCAGCCATGTTGGCAGTATCCAAAGAATGCCCAATATTTCATGCCAATTTAGGAAATGGCAGAAAAGCTACAACTAGACAGAGCAGCACCACAATTCTCTCAGTCTTTCAGCAACACACAAGAAGTGGAGCGTTGCACAGTAATGATTTTGGTAAAGACAGCACAAAGACAGCCACCCAAAATACACTGTGCTCCAATTTTATGCGATGCCAGGTTCTTGCACCAACAAGCCTTCGGAGGCCCACCCTATGTTTTGCCCCCCAGAGCTTTTCAATCCTCCAAGATTATCAGCTGACTGATGGTGAAGTAATTTAAGAGTGCCGGTGTATCGAGGAAAAGAGACTCTGGACTACAAGTACACTTCCTCCTACGCCCCCCCCTTCCACTTCCTCCATACTCATGAGAGATTCCCAGACCCCAATACAAGTTGGGAGGATAGCCCTACTGTTAACTTACCCAAGCAGGTTTTTGAGAACTGAAAGCCAAAACGGAGCATCGGCTCTAGAGCTTCCATTTATACAGCAATGCCTGCCAAAAGGTGAAGCAGTAGCGGACATGGACGCCTTGGTGATGCTGCCCAGAGAATATGGTCCCAATGGGAATGGAGCCCTCTTAGTAAGTCAAGCCTTGCACAGAATAACTTCACAATGCAGGAGACTATACACCTGGCAATGGCAGCCTTGGAAGCCAGAGAGCCCGTTGGGACACCCGAACACAAGACTAAGGACATCAAATTTTTAGCTCCATTTAGATAGAATGAGAGCTCATCTCGTGTCTAGGCAATGGATGACACTTTCCCCCTCAGAAACAACTTTTGACAAGGAAGAAGGGGAAGAGTATACAACACCACTTTCTTAAGGAAGACTGAAGGGTTCCCTAGACAAAAGTGCCTGAATCACCCAGATTAGCCTCACAGATGGCACTGCAGAAATGGTATTTTCCACGTATGGACCCCCTCAGCCTTCACTTGCGTTTACTGTGCGCTTTCTGCATTTGTCCTTTTACCAATTTATTGTGTGACATTTAATCTTGCACTGTATGTGGCTGTATATTTCCATGCATATGAATCTACGCTGACTCGCCTGGTAAAATAAACACAAGCACAATTTTTCCCTGCATTTTATTTACTGCATTTCCTGTGCTTGTGAGTTATTTATGCCAACTGCTCGAGTGTTCTACTGCGTTTTTATTTCATCCATAACAGAAGCGGGGTCACTATAGCCTGAACCTCCTTGGCCTTTTTATTACCTCATGCCGGAATCTGTATTTGGTTACTGCCTTTTGTATTTTTACTTTAGTAACTCTGTAGCTGCTTGCCGCCGGGAGAGTTTCCTGCTGTGGTTAGTCATGTGTTCGTCCACTCAGAGTGTATCTGTGTGGATCTCCAGGCATGCTGCTTACCAAACAAGGCCTCCATGCTGTAATAAGGCAATTCACGATCAGGTAAGTTCTTCTTAAGTCTTTAATGTCTCCAAATACAAGATGACATAGGAGAACAGACACCGGCTTCCCCACCTGGCAGGCACTCACCAACTGACACCTTACGAACACCACACACGTCACACATACATTCCTGCAAGCGCGTGCATTCCATTCCATCTGAGATCACAGATTACAACACTTCTCCCCCCTTTGATTAATCAAGAATTCAAAGAGGACTAAGCCAACCAACACGGAATGCACAACATGTAGCCACCATGATGTGCACTCCATAATCTGTGATCTCAGATGGAATGGAATGCATGCGCTTGCAGGAATGCATGTGTGAGGTGTGTGGTGTTCGTAAGGTGTCAGTTGGTGAGTGCCTGCCGGGTGGGGGAGCTGGTGTCTGTTCTATATATCATCTTGTATTTGGAGACATTAAAGACTTAAGAAGAACTTACCTGATAGTTGACTTAACTTATTACACTGGCGACGAGGATGGTATGACATATAGGAGAACAGACACCGGCTTCCCCACCCGGCAGGCACTCCCCAACTGACACCTTACGAACACCACAAACGTCACACATACATTCCTGCAAGCGCGTGCATTCCATCTGAGATCACAGATTACAACACATGCCGACCCATACAACCCTCCTGAAAACTAAACCTGTTCCAGCACATGCAACAGCTGCCAGCTTTACAGCCATTGTAATATGCAGCCCAGGGCTAGCCCTTTCATTTCTTCCTGAGAAATTGTGCACCTCCCCAGTAACAGCAATCTAACAATCTGACCATCTATTATCCCTGCCTGTGTTTGCCCACTTGTCCTACTGCTTCCTGGGAACAGCCCAGAAACCAATTTGTATTTGTTTAATATTTATATCGCGCGCCAAACCCTGAGGTAACTGGGCGCTTGAGAAACTTAGTAGTTACATACAGATGCCCGGTTGTGTTCATCATGGGGGTAGGGTGAGGGCAGACTCTTGAGGGAGGGGAGTGACCACCTCATACAAGTGTGGAGAGAGGGACTCTGGGCTCTTTTTGGTTGCTGGCAGTGGTGTGCTGACATGTGGGCGGGGTCAGAGAAGCTGCAGAGTGCACTCTCCACCATCCTGTTGGCGTAGCCTGCCTGTCATTGCCAGAGTGGGGACCCAGTCCACCTGCATACACAACATACCCTCACCAGTCTTAATCCTTGCCCAAAGCTATGGTTCAGCCTCAGGTCTCCCACATGGCCGTCCCCATCAGGGCCTTCTTCCAAAGTCCACAATACAGCTACCAGAAGGAGACTTTCCAGGACTCTAGTTGTGGATGCCATCAGCTCAAAGAGCTTACGACAGATGCTACACTGAGGTCCCATGGAGGATTGGATGGCAGTTTAGGTGTGAAAAGCAGTCCCAAGCCAAAGCCGTGTTTAGTCACTGGATTGGCTATTAAAAAAGAATAATGGCTACATGAGGAATCACAGGGCATTGCCCCTGCTTGTACAGAGAGGGGGGGGAATTCCCATGAGGCCAGGAAGGGGAGGGCGCTACCAGATAGTCCCCTTGGGGTACTCAGCGGGTGGATCTCACGGGGGGGGGCCTCTTAAATGGGACCAGTGACAAAGGCCCTGGGAGAACGCAGTATTCACCTAATCCTTTGGGGGTATGAGGAGAGTGAGGATTACCAATCGGGGCCTCTCTGGTACACCAGAACTATGTGTTACAGTAGAGTACTGGGTCTCAATCACAATAGTGGGGCGAAGGAGAGGGAGACTTAACCAACCCTAATACAACATACCACAGAGATGAAGATGGCACAAGGAGGTAAAAGCCCACAGCAAAACCAACAGTACAGGTTTCAAGAGGCAGCTCCAATCAAAAAGGGAAGGACTGACTAAAGCGTCAAGTCAGCTCTGGAAGAGCACAGAACGAGACACCCACTCCGTGGCAAAACATCCAAAGGCTGGAAGCATAGACAGTCATAACCTTCCAAGAGGTCCAGGCGAGATGGACCTGGCCGGTGGCAGAGAGGAAGGAAGCCAGACCGGCAAAAGCAGACAGATAACAGTGACGTGAGCAGCCAAAGATGTGAGGGAGAATCTGGATCTGTAGAGCTGCAAGAGACAGAATGCGGAGCGCAACAGCAACACAGAAGCTCTGCTCCACCGTCAGAGGATAACAAGACCGCCCAAAAGGAGGGAAAGGGTTTGACCGGTTAGTGGGGCACTGCGGGAGCTAGGGGGATGGTGGAGGAATTTTACAATGTGATACAAACTTTGTAAATCAGATAAACACATCCCGAAGAGCAAAAGGAGATGAGGAATTATCCAAGTGGTTATGAATATTGGGAATAAACCTATGTGGGATATTACCTGGCGGGTGAGCATACCAGGGCTGTCCAAGTGGACAGGTGAAGCAGGGACCCAGCCGAAGCAGAACAGGTTCTGTGATCCATATGACAGCAGGGAAGCCCCACCAGTGTACAACAGGGTCTGGGACCCAAATGGAAATGGGCAAGGCCCAGCAGTAAAGTATAGAAGGGCCAAAAACCCACAACAGTGCAAGGACACCTACAACCAGTGGGCTGGAGCCCAGAGGAAGTCCGGGAGATGCGGAGAACGTATAAAAGGAGACAGTGAAAATCAATTCTGGCAGTTCAGTGAACCGGATTTGATATGCCATTAAGAATTACAGTATTGAACCATTTAGGAAAGTCTACGGTCAGCTCTGGCAGGTTGGCCTGATGTGGAGAGCTACATTTTTGTTTCCGTGATGGAGGATTCCACCAGAAGATTTGGGAAGGAACAAGTTACTTACCTGTAACTGTTGTTCTCCAGCATGGGTCTGGCATGGATTCACATGCTCATGAATATTCCCCGTCAGGCTGGGAATCCTCGGTAAAGAAAAAACCAGTATCAGTTTCGTTTCTGATCTGTCTTTCGTAGTAATATCCAATCACTGGTCTCTGCGTCATACTGACCACAGCCAATGACTGCCCTCTACCTAAGCACCGCCTCTGGCAGCCATCTTCAGATTTGGAAGCACGTGAAGTGGCAGTATGACCAAGTGAAGAGCCGCAGAGGGGTAGGCGGGAGGGTTCGCATGTGAATCCATGCCAGACCCATGCTGGAGAACAACAGTTACAGGTAAGTAACTTGCTCCTTCTCCAGCATGGGGTCTGGCATGGATTCACATGCTCATGAATAAAGAATACATAGCAGTACACACATGCACAACCACGGGAGGTGGCAAAGGCTCAACATTAAGCAGTACATCCAACTCAACATTAAGCATCTTACCTCCTCACCAGGCTCACCTCAGGCGAACAGGTTGCGCAGCACTGCTTGGCCGACCCTGGACTCCTCCCTGGAATCCCGATCGACGCAGTAGAATTTCGTGAAGGTGTGCGTCGACCTCCACGTAGCAGCCCTGCATATGTCCAGCAGGGGCACACCAGAAAGGAACGCCGTGGTAGCTGCGATCGCTCTGGTGGAATGGGCTCTCGGACGGCCAGGCAGCGGTCGGTTTGCCAACCGATGACAGTACATGATACAGCCGGAGAGCCATCTGGAAATGGAAGCCTTCGAGAGAGCCTTCCCCTGATTGACAGGTCCAAAGTTCACAAAGAGTTGTGACGTCTTCCGAAAACACTTCGTGCGGTCCACGTAGAACTTCAGCGCTCTAGCCACATCCAGCGAGTGCAAAGTCCTCTCAGCCGGCGACGAAGGCGACGGGAAGAACACAGGCAACACCAAGGGTTCGTTGAGATGGAAGTCCGACGGTACCTTGGGCATGAAGGAGGGGTGCGTCCTGAGCACTACCCTCGTGTCGTGAAAAGTCAAGTACGGGGCCTTGCATGAAAGGGCCTGGATCTCTCCCACCCGTCGTGCGGAGGTGATGGCCACAAGAAACGCTGCTTTCCACGACAGAAACTTCAACGGGGCCGAGTGCAGAGGCTCGAACGGAGGTCCCATGAGCTTGGTCAGCACCACGTTGAGCTCCCACGCCGGGGCCGGAGCCTTCACCGGCGGGAACGATCTGAACAGTCCCTTCATGAACTCTTTCACCAGACGATGAGACCACAAGGACGTCCGTCCCGTGGTTCTGGTGTATCGGGAGATCGCAGCAAGATGAATCTTGATGGACGCGTGTGCCAGTCCAGCTTTGGCCAAGCGTCAGCAGGTACGGCAGTACCTGGGGAGCCGTAATCCGTAGAGGGTTAATCTTCTGTGCGTGGCACCAGACAGAGAACCTCTTCCATTTGTGTCCGTAGCATTTAAGAGTCGAGGACGCCCTGGCCTTTGCAAGAACCTCTCTGCAGTCGGCCGGTATGTCGTATCCTCCAAACTCTAGCGCTGCAGGAGCCAGGCCTGCAAGTTCAGCGATTTCGGGTCGTGGTGGAGGATGGCGCCTCCTTCCCTGGAGAGAAGATCCGCGTCCACCGGCAGCTCACTGTCTCCTGGTGATCTGGGGTCTGGAAGTCCATGCCCGCCGTCAGATGCGTGCGGTTGCCCCACCACCGGACTGCTCGGCGGAAACTCTCGTCGAGTGTGATCCTCTCCTCAAAGCTGCCCGTCGTTTGGATCCAGCGCGCGTCCAGGAACTCCTGCAACGGGCGCATCCGGAGCCTGCACATGGGAATGATGTAGATGCAGGAAGACATCATTCCGAGGAGGGACTTGATGGACCTCACCTTGGCCGCGTCGGAAACCAACATCCGCTGTAACTTGCCCAGGATGGACCTGGTCCTTTCCTCCGACGGGGAGGCCAGAAGAGACACTGTGTCGAGCTTCGCTCCCAGAAACAGTGCGTTTTGCGCGGGTACCAGGTGAGACTTGGCGTAGTTCACGGAGAATCCCAGGTCCGTGAGAAGTCGGACGGTCCTTGCCGTGTGATCCAGGGCGAGCTCCCTCGTCTTGGCTCGGATGAGCCAGTCGTCCAGGTAGGGGTAGACGTGGATCCCCTCGCGGCGCAGCTGCGCCGCCACCGGTGCAAGGCACTTGGTGAATACCCTGGGGGCCGACCGTAGTCCGAAGGGGAGGGCTTTGAACTGTTAGTGACGCCCTTGGACCACAAACCTGAGGAATTTTCGGTGCCCCTTTAGGATGGGAATATGGAAGTAGGCATCCTCCAAATCCAACGACGACAGGAAGTCTCCTTCCTCCAGCTGACCCAGGACGTGCTGGAGGGTGACCATCCGGAACTTTTGCGCCTTGATGAACTTGTTCAGACGTCGCAGGTCCAGGATGGGGCGCCATCCCCCCCGTCTTCTTCTTCACGAGGAAGTATCTCGAGTAAACTCCGGAGCCCCGAAGTCTCTTTGGGACGAGTTCGATGGCGCCCTTCCTCAGCATCGCCTTTACCTCCAGGAGAAGTTGAGGGACGTGAAGTTCTTTCCTGGCCACGGGGGGGGGGACGCGCGGACACCTTCTTTGAAATTCGAGCGCGTGGCCCCGGGCCAAGGCGTCCAGCACCCAACGGTCGGTGGAGATGGACTCCCGCACGCTGACGAATCTCGCCAGCCGGCCTCCCACCGGGGTGCTTCGGTGGGGGCCCGACCCCACGGTCGGTTCAATCCTGCTTCGATGAGGCTTTGCCGCCTTGACCTCCTTGGCGACGACGGCGGGGTCCGCCAGACTTGCCTCGTCCTCTGTAGGCCTCCTGAGCCGACGAGCGGGCCGCTTGACGGTAGGTGGAGAAACCGCCACCTGAACTTTTGGAGGCGCCCTTGCCTCCGCTGCTCCGAAAGGGCGTCCGTCGTTGTTGCAGAACTCCAAGGGCCCGGGCCTGAAGGGAATCGTCCACTGTTTTCCCAAACAGGTTGTTCCCATCGAAGGGCATGTCTCCAGGACTCTGGCCTGAACGTCTTGACGGAAGTCCGTAGCCTTGAGCCATCCACGCCGCCTAAGGCAAACGCCGTTGCCCAACTGGCGGAACCCGGTGTCGGCGATGTCCGTCGCAACGGTAATGGCGTGGTCCGAAGCCACCTCACCTTCCTGCAGGATCTCCAGGGCCTCTGCCCTCTTGTCGTCGGGCAAGAAGTCCAGTAGGGGAGCCAGTTTGTACCAGAGCTCCCTGTCGTAGCGGGCCACGATAGCCAAGGCGTTGGCCGCTTTAATCGTCGTCGCCGCAGACGAGATGACTCTGCGTCCCATAGCGTCCAATTTCTTTCCCTCGCCGTCCGGTGGGGAAGTCGATGTGGAGGCCGCACCCCCCCCCCCCCCGCTTTTTTCCTGGCCGCCGCGGAGACGACGGAGTCCGGGGTAGGCTGCGCCCGGAGGCACAGGGGGGCCGTGTCCGGGACCCGGTACTTCTTCTCGTACCGGTCCCTTCTAGCTGGCGTCGTGGAAGGGTTCTTGAGGAGGGTGAGGCCCTCATCCCAAATGTCGTCCAATAGAGGCACTGAGAGGACCGTCTTCCTCTTGGCCTTGCGCCGCTGATAAAGGAAACCTTCCTTATTCTTCTCCTCAGGGCAGAGTTGGAAAAGCTCGGATGCCCTGGTGATCATGGAGTGGAACGATCCAATCTCGTCGGGCGGAGAAGCCCTGGTGGGAGGCGACGACGGTACATCCTCGTCGTATACCTCGTCGTCCGTACCCGTCGCTGCCGTGTCAGTCCCCGTATCATCCCCTCGGGTGGACGGGGAGGAGGGCTGGAAGGGGCGCGACGGCTGAAAAGGAGGCGGAGCGTGGATCCTTCTTTTCTTGGTAGGGGGAACACCAGAAGGTCCCGGTTCTGGGTCCCCCGACGGGAGAGGTTCCACCGGCAACGGTAGTCTCGTCCTTATCTCTGAGCATAAGGACTGTATAGCCAACAAAATGGCCGCCGAGCTGTCTCGCGGCGCTGGCAGAGGGGGATCCGACGGGCGATCAGGGGCCCCGTCGGTACCCTCGATGTCGTCGTCGTCGCCTGCGTCGGGATCCATCCCGACGGGCCGGTCTTCTTCCACGCCGAGGCCGTGGCTTAAGACTTCGACCAGCTCCTCCTCCGAGGTTGAGGCCGAATCTACGACGACGCCCTGCCCCCCCTTTTTCTTCCCCATGGGGGATTTCACGGGGGCCCTATCGATGGGCACAAAAGAGGACTCCCTCCGAGGTGGCAGGGAGACTCTGAGCCCCGAGGTCGCCACCACTGGTGTAGCCCCCACAGGCTGAGCCAGGGCCGCCGCGACAGTTTCGATAGAGGGCTTGGCCGGATGGATTAAGGCCTTCACCACCTTAGGTGCGCTCACCGCCTTATCCTTGAGGGGGGGGGGGGGGGAACACTGCCTCGCTCCCCCTCCGATGGGGCCTTCGAGCTCGACCGGGGCCTCTCCAGGAGCTTCGCCGGGTGCTCGGCCTTCCTCTTACCCGACCCAGAGCGTTGGCTCGTGGTAGAAGGTCCGGGAACCAGATCTGCCTCGGCCACGCAGGTGCGACGAGGATCATCCTGCACCGTGACCTCTTGAGCTGGTTGACGAGCCGGATTAGCAGTGGCAAAGGAGGGAACGCGTAGAGGAACATGCCCTCCCAGGGGAACGAGAAGGCATCGCCCATGCTCCTCGCCTGGGGAAACCTGCTGGCGAACCTCCGGCACTTGGAGTTCGTCGCCGTCGCGAACAGGTCGATCTGGGGTGTGCCCCACCGTCGGAAGAGGCGATCCACTAGATCCTGCCGTAGTTCCCACTCGTGGCACGAGCGCAGCTCCCTGCTGAGTGAGTCGGCGATGGTGTTTTTTATCCCTGCCAGATGAAATGGCACCAGAAACATCCTTTGGGCGACGGCCCAATGCCACAGGTCCTGCGCCTCCTTGGACAGCGCTGGGGACCTGGTTCCGCCCTGTTTCCTGATGTAAAACATGGTGGTGGTGTTGTCGGTGAAGAATGGTGCCGGGGAGGGTGCGCCCTGCCTGGCGCCCGTAGAGCCCGACCGTTCGGCGCTCCCGGTGCCAGCGGACTCGCGGTGCTTTGCCTTGTGTTGGACCCCCGTCGCCGGGGCGTCCTCAAAGGTCTTAGAAGACCGCTCGGATTTCTTCTTCTTCTCGCCTGACGGGCTCTTCCCTTCCAGCCAGTTGGCGAGACGTTGATGGCGGTCCTTCATGGTCCGCTCCGACATGTTGCCGCAAAACGCACAGTCCTTCTCCACGTGCGTCTTGTCCTCATGTAAGCAGTAGAGACAAAAGGAGTGTTCGTCCTCCTTAAAGACGTTCTGCAGCTGGCATCCAGGGCAGACCCTGAACAGCTTTCCGGGCGTCGAGCATCCCTTCTCCTGGGCCATGTCCGGGCCCGAGAAACTTCTGGAGTCCTCCAAAAGCGTAGCTCGACGAAATCTTCGCCCTTGAGGGGCGCAGACGAATCCGACACGGGTCCCCGTTGATCGGATGGAGAGTCGGTGGAGCTTGAGGCTCTTTTGACCGAAAACAAGAAGTTTTTTGAGAAAAAATGTGAAAAAATAGCACTAACGCTCGAGAGCAATAGCACGAGGATCCCAACACATGAACGTGCGGTAAAAATCTGAAGATGGCTGCCAGAGGCGGTGCTTAGGTAGAGGGCAGTCATTGGCTGTGGTCAGTATGACGCAGAGACCAGTGATTGGATATTACTACGAAAGACAGATCAGAAACGAAACTGATACTGGTTTTTTCTTTACCGAGGATTCCCAGCCTGACGACGGGGAATATTCATGAGCATGTGAATCCATGCCAGACCACATGCTGGAGAAACTGTATTTTGTTTGAGTTGAAGCAAGAACCAAGGAAGAGTTTTTATCCAGGAGATTGGGGAACTGAGTTTTCTTTAAGTTGGTCTGAACATTTAAGTGATGGACATTGGAACTACATATTCTTTCACAAGAACTATGCCTTTTGAGTCCATATCCAGAATGAGAGGGGCCTCCTCCTGGATTAATGAGACATCCAGTTTTCCTTATTTTGAAAGTGTAAGGGACGGTAATAGGTTTAGATACGAAACAGTGGACACTCTACAGACATCCTGACCAGGTCCTTCGTATTTTTGTTAAGGTAGGACAACCCCTCAAAGTAAAATCGGACAAGTTACGTTTTAGTTTTACTTTTTTGATTCTAAATAAAAGTCTATGCCAACCAACATACCACCTCTGTGTCAAACATTTACTTCTGCACCCTTACAGTGTGAATTGATGTAGGCATCAATTGCTAAAAGATAGGACCTGCAAGACAAGTAGTCCATATGACATATGTGAATCTGCCTGCACTTGTGTGTACTGTACGCACATGGCAGCTTTGAAAAATGGTGTCCAGGGGGACATTTTCAGTCAAAGCCAATGTTGCTCCAGTCACCCTTGTTAACTGAAAGGAAGAGGTTTATGTAAGAGCTCATAGCAGTTTTGACTACAGCATACAATCCACCATGCAAGGATAGCTTTAGTGACTGGCACCTCCCCAGTCCATTAGCAAAGGAAGCAAAAGTGACTGGATTTGCAGTGACTTTTGTCCAGATAAAACATGGCTACATATGCATTACAAATGTGTGTAGCACACCGTCCACTCTAGCATTAGGGTTTTGGGAGAAAGCTGGAAAAACACTATTTTGGTGAAAAACAAGGACATGCTCCGAGGGTCACCTTGTAAATTGCAACAAAAGGACTAGCCACTGAGAGCCTGGAGTACATTTACTCTCCTGATGGAGGTAAACACTGAGGAAAGCCACCTCATACCAGTCGTGTTTGCAGACCCTTTGCATGGTCTACAAGGCCTTCTGGGGCCTGGGTGCGCAATACCTTCAACTCTCCCATCGGAAATACCTTCCGACTCGAGCTCTTCACTCCTCCAACTCCCTCAGGGTCAGTCGCTTCTCCAAGCAACAAGTTGGGGGTAGATCTCAATCCTCGGCTGGGGCCTGCCTCTGGAACAGCCTCCCTGCGTCTCTGAAACTTGAGGAGAACCATCTTCGGTTCCAGAAGCAACACAAGACCTTCCTCTTCTGCCTTTGCTCTTCCTCTCCCCTGCTGATCTCAGTATGCTTCGGCAATGGGAACCTGGCTACCCTCCGATTTCGGGCCCATATCCCTGCCCACCCAGCCGAACAACAACACTGCCTCCTGGCAACCCTTGCACTTGCCACCTGCTGGCCGCACTACCTGTTTTGATTACGCGTTCAGCACTTTCCACTCCTCCCCTGCCCCTTGCACTTTCCCCCCTTCGCTGCACTTGCGCGTTCTCAATGTTACTGGGCCTAGTAAGTGTTTTGTGCTCCCTTGTACACCTCCCTTGCCACGGCACGCCCTAAAACACTTGTGTATGAGCTCGATATAAATAAAATACATCAGATGCTTTACAGATGGGCGCCAAGTCCATCTATACAGGAATGGGTTTCAATCCCAGCCGGTTGGTGGATGGGCAACAGGTGGGTGGACAAGTTTCACTACAACCATGAAGGCTTTAACCACAGGTGTTTTCCACTATAGGATTCAATGTAGAGCAGTGGTATATGCCACCAGAGCAGCTAAGTACTTTTAGTGAATTGCAAATTAACCTGAAGTCCAACTGGTAAATTAGGTGACAATGCCTATTGGAGAGCATCAATTAGGTGTGGATTTGCTTCCTTTTGCACCAGATAAGGCATTTGACTTTTAATAGAACAGTTTCTTGGGTTTGGTTCTCTGGATTTGTGAAGTACATTTGTGAAATGCGTACAGAGATTTAGTGACCAACTATGACCTCAGGAGCCATGGCACTAGACAAATTATCAGTTGATTCCATTGCATTAACATTCAGTACTGGGAATTTAATTGGTGGTTCAAGCAACATGTGTAGGAGCCATGGATACCACACCAGTCGCGTGCAAGTTGGAGCAATATGAATTAGTGTCAGTTACTTCTGGAGTAACTTGTGAACCACTGGACGGATGGGAATCTTGGGGGGTAGCAGAGGCAAAAGCAAATATACTGACCAACTCATCAGAGCATTTCCCTGGAACCGTTTTTGCAGGTGGCTGGATGCAGACACTGGTCATTTTACATTTCTACAGGTCACAAATGAGCAAGTCTGAATGTGCCCATATAACATCTTTGTGTACCGAGTTCCCGCCAGTGCTCATGAATCATGAACCTGCTCCCTTTGCCAGGCAGTTGACATGTTGCGCTTTAATGAACATGTTCCTATTTGAGGAGCAATGCCAAAATGTGCTGGGTGATTAATGACAATATTGGTGTGTGTTCCGCCCAGTTTGTTGATATAAAACATGGTTGTGATGTTGAATGGGTTGATAATTACTATTATTGCGGTAAGGCCTTCTTGGAAACTACAGGGAGCTTGCTGGATGGTAGTAATTCCAGAACACTGATGCAGAGGGATGCTTGTTGATGGGCCCATTGGCCCTGTTCTGTGAGTGAATATAAGTGACCCTCCAGTCAAACATTGGTCATTCTCATTTGCACAGGGAGATTCCTAAAAGGTCAGCCTTTACAGATGTTGGTCTATTTTAGGGCTCCGCAAATTGAGGAAAGCGCCACTAGATCGTCCAGCCACAGATTGCTTACAACCACAGACTTGTGAGCCGCTCCTGAAGAGTGCTCTTTAGAAGACCTGCTAAATCAATAAGATAAAAGTTTGATGACATCATAGACATTAGTTTAATTGCATAAACTGTTACAGACCATTTGGACTGATAAAGGGAATTTCCAACAGAAGTGCTTGCACACTTTGTGAAGGATGAGCCATAATTTCAATTGCGTTTAGGATCTACACATTTTTTTGGGAGGATGGGGCTTGATTTTTGGAAGTTTCAGAATCCCAGCTAATTAAGCAGGTTGATCGTCATTTCTGTGCTTTAACATTGAGAGGCGATGCTCCCGGTTATGAGCCAACCAACCTTCCTGATAGAAGTACAACTTGTATCATGGTGGCTGCATAATTGCGCCAACTCTGAGCTCATACTATTGTGAACACACTAGGTACTGATGAGATCCCAAAAGGGAACAATCTTTAACAGTGTTGTTGGTCTACCTTGAACCTGAAGTGGCAATGGCCTGGAAACACGGAAAACATATGCATCTTTCGTGTGTTGGGAAGGGGGAAAGCCCCATCCCACCCCCCCCAGGCGCTTTAGAGTGAGGCGAGATGCATTCAGAGCAGTATGATGGGCCTGGGGCTGGGGATGTGGGCAGAGGGACACCTACCAGTTAAACAGTCCCCCCACTTCAGTATAACCAAATATAGTCCAACTATATAGACAGTTTAAGGCGCAAGCAGCATTGCTATTTTACGTAGATATTAGTAACCATAGGTAGAAGGGAAGACCTGCAGGGTGAAGTCAGCATTGTATGCACTATGCCCAGATTCGTGAGACCAGAGAAATCCCCAGCCGTGCCCGAGCTCCCATGAAGACAGGCCACACCCCCAACCACCACAGCGCCTCTTCATTGTGGAGTGAGTGAAAGTTAGAGTGGCCCAGAACATCCTTTGCGTCCGTCTTAAGGCCCACCAAGTGCACTGTATGATAAAACAAGCTGTATAGTAGGAGTATATTTTGTTTTCTGACCTGCGACGTGAGAAGATGAGCCCCGGAGCACCCACGTGATGTAAAACGTATGGGCTGGGACCAATAGATTGGCATTCTGTATGGTGGAACATGTATAGGGTCCATCCAAACAGCCGTGCAGATTTTTACTGTGTGTTGTTGCGTCATTATGACGCTGTGTACCTTTAAAAGTTTCTGCTTGGACCCCTCTTTGGCAGCAAGTTCTTAGCAACAGAGTTCTTTGCTGTTGCGCTCATCTGCGTGTGAGATTAAAACTTATCCTGGGGCATGGCAAGGAGCGCCAGCTATGTGGCAGCTCCCTTGATGGCCTACGCATGATGCCTGCAACATAACCTAAATATGTGCAGTTTTTGCCGTCCTTCTGGAGCGGATTAAACAATGGAGACTGTCGGAAGAGCTGGGGCATCAACAGAGGTCAAGATGAGCTTCTGAAACCCCTCGGTGGCCTAACGCGAAGCTGACCAACCCTGCACCCCAGCCCGCCTCCCCTGAACCAAGATGGCGGACTCCCTCAAAGGGCACGGCTAACGCGTCTACCCAGGACCCACATCTGAAACAGTGGCTGGCAACCGCCGGACGAGGGACACCTGCCTCACGGAGCCGTATCTGTATCCCAGCGGGCCCCAGGTGCTCCCATGGGGTGCTTTCACACAGGGCTTGCTCCGTCTCCTTCAGCCTACGCACCCTGCGCGCAGCAGAGCCCCTGCCTGATCACGAGGAAGAACTGTCGCGGCATGCAGCTGTGTGCAGTGCACATGCGGACCCCGGCTCTCCCTGAGCCCCGCACCAACTGGCTCGGGTGGCCTCCACGCACAGAGGGGCTCCCGCTGGACCTGAAGTTAAATTACAGAACTTGGCTGCTCTTGGCATCAGCCCCGGACTGCCCCCCCCCTCCCCCTCGCCTTCACGGCCTGGGGTGGGAGCTGAGATCTTCACTGCAGCCGGCACAGACCTTTGGTGCTCGGGTGCAGGAACCTGCAGTGCCAGCCCTTGGGCGAGAAGTACAATACCGCCTGCCTCCAGCTGGGGCCCCTGTTTGCCCAGGATCGCCTGGCCTCTCCTCCTCAGTGCCGTCAGCCGGCGGAAAACCCAGTAATCAGCACTGCGTCTGCTAGGGGGCCCCTCCCCCCCTAACCGGACTGCTCTCCACCACCGGCCCTCATCAACCACGACCACGGTGCCTGTTGTTTCCTGGGGTGCCCCGGGCCACTAATCTATTCCCCCCCACCCCCGTCTTAAGTTTAAAGCCCTGCTGCTCCCCATCAGAGGTGTTCCCCGCTCCTGTATTCTGAACAGCCAGCAGGGGAAAGCAGCTCCTCGCGGAGTGCAGGCTGCCAACGGGCAAATCCATTGAGACCCCGAGACCGCGTTCTCCAACAGGAAGTGACACGAGTGCCCAGGGTTCACCCTTGAAACTGGAGCCCTAGCCTGGACTCTGCTTTTACTCCTCGCCTGCTAGCCACGGCGGCCTTGGTGCCCCGAGCCAGCAGAAACAGCTTTTCCCCACCAGGCTCTTCCTCCTCCTGCAGCCGGCCTCGGCGACACCTGCCTGATCTACTTCCTGGGGCGCCCCAGCCCACTCCCCTGTCCTCTACCTGGAGATTCAGACCCCGCTGTTGCCCGCTGCAGGCGGCCTAGACCCCCTCATCCTTTGCTAGCGAGTGGTGCGAAGTGGCCTCTCCTGGACTCCAGGCAACCAACAGGCGTTCGTATTGAGAGCCTAAAACTACAGAATTACCACAGACCACAACAATAAAGTGCGACCAGATCTACCCTCAACAACTCAAGTCCTACCCTCGGATTTCCTCCTCCTGTCCACCCTATTCTCTGTGCACCTGGCCATACTACCAATTACTCAAGCTTTCACTTCACCCACGATCCGGCTCCCCAAGAATCGCTTTCTCACGCCTGCCTCCCCACATAGTACTGGACGGAAACTATGGACTGGGCCCTGCCGCCTCCGACAGCAATCGTACAACCCTATTGTTTGCGCCCAGGCTCGCACAAGCGTCCCCGGAATCGTGTCCTGGTGTTATGGCTAAACAGCTCAAACCTCCCATGACCGTGGATATTTCCACCATGCTCCTCTCAGCGGACAAAGGCAAGAAAGCAGACTCCCCGAAACGTACCCCTCAAAAAATGCCGGAAGAGAGAGACCCTCGCTACCAATGACCTCCAAGCCTTCATGTCTGACATTAAGTTAGAATTTAGATCTTGCATGACGGAGCTCACCTCGAAACTGGAGCAGACGGACCAGAGGGTCTCGGATGTTGCGCAGAGGTTTGGGGGGGGGGGGGGGGCCGAGGACCGAGCCCAGCAGCAACTACCCTCGTGGAGATGCAGCGTGCAATCCAGGACTTGAGGGACAAAACCGAGATCCTCGAGTTCAAGCAAGAGGACCTCGAAAATAGAGCCCACTGAAATAACATGCAGATTCAAGGGGTCACCTCTTCAGTCCCCCACAAGCATCTGGCGGAGTATGTGGGCAACTTTCAGTCACTGTTGCCGCACTTGGACAAGTCTCAGCTCCTACTAGATCGCACCCATAGACTGCGCCCAAGACGAGGAACGAGTTTGGACTCCCCCCGGACGTGATCAAGAGAGTCCACTTCTATACCACCAAGGAAGCCATCTCTGCAATAGGCCGTTCACGTGACCAACTAATGTTCCAAGGCTCCCCGCTTCAAGTTTTCCAGGATCTCTCTTCCGACGCTGCAGAAGCATAGGGCCCTTTAACCGCTCACTTTTTCTCCAAGACCATCAGATTCGCTACCGGTGGCTATTTACTACAGTTCTGCAATTCTCTCACAAAGGAGCTCCCTGAACGATTAGCCACCTCAACGATGCAACCATCATACGCCCCGCCTCTCCTGGGGGCGAGAAGACTCTTCCCCACCCGACTCTGCGGAGACCAGACCGGCCAGAACTTCCCCCAAACCGAGGCGCGCACCTTGGAAAAAGAGTACAAAGACATCGAAAAATTAAGTAATGTCTGGGAGCGTTCCTGAGAAACATACCGCTCTGGAACACGAATCATGAATCGCTGCTGTGGGCCCTGTGCCAGAATCAAAGGTGCATGTCACTGTATTCCCTTGGCGTGAAATCCAACCTTCTTGGTTGGCTATGGGGATTCCCGATGAGATGGAATCGGTAATCCCCCCCCCCCCAACCCCAAGTTCAGGTTTTGGCCTCCCGTTAGAGGTCAATGTTGGAAGACCCTTCCTCCGGATGAGGGCAACCTAAAAAACCCCAGCCACAGGATGATCCTGTCAAGAATGCACCACTCAACTATGGCTGACTTTGGCTCCCCCCAACCCCTACCCCAGGGACCTACACCCTCTCCAGAGGCCCTGCCCCCGCACCAGAAACTAAAATTTGTCACCTTAAACGTCAGAGGCTTAAATTCTCCCCCAAAAAGGAAATCCCTTTAACAGCTACAGTACGGGGAGGCCTCAGTGGCCTTTTTGCAAGAGACTCACTTCATCCCAGCGGGCTTCTCTCGCCTTCGTAGTAGACTCTTTCCCTTGCATCTCCTGGTCTCGAACGGCACTAAGGTGGTGGGCACAGCAATTCTTTTTTGCGAAAGACCTCAGACCGCAAATCCTGGATTCACTCAGTTGCCTGGAGGGCCGCTTCATCACAGTCAAATGCCTCATCTTCGGCCAACTCTACTCCCTCATCTCAGTTTACGCTCCCAATGATAACCAGGAGGGGTTCTACCGAGACTTAGAAGAGGCTCTCCTTCCATTCATAGAGGGGCAAGTTATCATCGGAGGGGACTTCAACTGAGTCCCTAACCAGATCACATCCCCCATCTGCCAGAGACTTAAAGTTGGCAAAGAGCCTACTTCACCGCTTTCGGACCCTGGTGGTTGTAGACACCTGGAGGGTAATTTATCCTGATGTGAAAGGCTTTACATTTCATTCATACGTGCACCGAACCTTCTCCCGGATTGATTTGCTGCTGGCTTCGACCCAGGGTCCTCTCTGATCACACTCCAGTCTTGCGGTCCCTGCGAGCACATGATCCTGATCCTCCTCGCCGCCAATGGAACTTGTAATACCCCATCTTAAACGACAAGGCGGTAAGGGACTCCACTGCTAGAGCAATATAAAATGTCTTTGCAGAAATCCGGAATGAAGACAGATCCCCAACCAATACTTGGGACGCCTTGAAGGCAGTGCTGAGAGGGGAACCGATTGCTCAAGGTGCTGCTTTTCACAGACATGTAGCCCGCACGGCCCTGGAGAATGAGATTCTTGAAGCTGAGGCCACCCATAAGCAGAAGGGTTGGTCCCCGAAATCCTATCGGGTGTTGCAGGCAGCCCAAAAGAGACTGGAGGTGTGTTATGCCAAGGCCACGGAGCACTTGCTAACCAAAACCAAACCGTGGTATTACGCCAGAAGTACTCGCCAAGGCCAAGAAAAGAAACACCAATTTGGACCTTCGCGACCCCCATGGCATGGTCCATTTTGCAGAACGAGCGGTGGCCCACCTTTCAGAGACAATGACAGCATCTCCAAGACGTCAAACGGAACTGTACTACCTGCAGGGTGCTACCCTTCCACACCTCAAGGCTGCGGCAAGGGAAAAGCTTGAGGCCCCTATCACAGGTGAGGAGGTTGATGCGGTCATCAAGGGCCTTCAGCCCAGAGCCCTGGGCCCAGATGGATATTCCAGCCGATTCTATAAAAAAAAAAAATTACAAAAAATTCTGCCCCCAGCTGGTGGCCCCCTTGACTCTTCTCCAACTCCTTTGCCATCACAGGAAGTACTACAACCTCTATGCAGGAGTCAATCACAGTCCTCATTCTCAAAACCGGAAAATCCACAGGGACAACAGCTCCTATAGACCCATCTCTCTGTTAAACTTTGATGCCAATATTTAATCTAAGATCTTGGCAAATCGTCTGGCACTCGTACTCCCTGACATTATAGACCTGGACCAGACAGGTTTCATAACCAACAAGTCAACGAAAGACAAAATCCACAGAGCCCTGAATTTAATAGATGTCGCCAACCAAGAATATCAACTTGCCCTGCTGGCCCTGGATGCAACCAAAGCTTTTGATAGAGTGGATAGGACTTTCCTGCGTCTCCCCCTTGAAGCTTTTCATTTCGGCCCGATTTTCCAAAAGCTGGTCCTAGCCAATTACCAGTCCCGCAACCCCGCCTGAGTCAACAGTCACCTATCTGACACGATCCCTCGAACATGCGGAACGTGACAAGGATGCCCTTTATGCTGTTCGCCTTGGCCATGGAGCCCCTGGCCCAGCGCATCTGCCTGAATCCCGGATTAAAGGGCCACTAATAGGCCCCTCTCAACACAAAATTGCCCTTTACGCTGACGATGTGCTGTTGACCATTACAGACATCGCAGCTTCTTTGAAGCCGGCCTTAGCTGAAATTCAGAGGTTAGGGCGGGTGGTGGGTTGGACCTGGGCCTAGGGGGAAAATGAATCCCTAGAGAAGCAATGCCCAATACAATAGAGTGTCAAATTGATCCCTTACCTGGGGGGTGCAGATCCTGGCCTTTTCGGCAGACGTCTGTAAGGCAAATCCCCCCCCCCCACCCCTCTCTTTGAGGAGCTGGAAAAAGATCTCAATCGCTGGCTCTCGCAAGAGATCTCGCTGCTAGGCACCCTTACGGCTTGCAAGATGAATCTCCTCCCACGGTTTCTCCATGCCTGCTTGTCTTTGCCCATCACGATCCCGCTCCCGCCCTGCAGCGTCTGCAAAGAAAGATGATTTGCTTCATCTGGAGGGGCAGAAAGCTGCAAATTCCCCCAGAGACCTATGATGGGCAGTTCCAAATTGGGTGGACTGGGGGGTCCCTGACCTCTGTAGATATCAGATAGCAGCACAACTAGCTCACTTTCAGGCATGGGGAATTGCCTCTGGGCGTCCAAAGTGGGTGGGGATTGAACAATCTCTGCTCCCTCTCCGCTTTCTCCCATTCCTCCCCCCTTCCCAACGCCGGATCTGGCCAATCATTCTGGCCTCTACTAAACACCTGGGGGCCTGGGTCCATTCTCTCCAATCTTCCACAACCCAGCCTTTTCGCCGGGCTCTTGCCCCTCGAACTTTCGGAATTGGGTGGCACGAGGTCTCGAATCGCTACAGCAACACTATGAGGGCCGCCCACGCTCCGAGCAATGCAAGGAGTCGTTCCGGTTAGCAGAAACGGACAGGTTCACCTATTGTCAATTGCGGCATTGGTGTTCACATCCCCTGACCCGAACCGCGGCGACGCGCGCCCCCACTCCGCTAGAACTCACCGTGAATGACTTGCCAGCCCGAGGGAGTATCTCTGCGATCTATAAATTACTGCAAGAGGGCCCCGTCATTGGCAAGACCTCTTATTTGTCTCAATGGGAGGCAGACCTGGAACACGCCATAGAGAATCAGACTTGGGTAGATATTTGGACGAGAACCCGGATGTCCTCCCCCTGCATTACCAATGGCAAGTGTGCACACAAACTGCTCCTACAATGGTACTACACCCAACCCCCACTCCGCCTTCACCACTTTCATCAGGCTCTAGATCCCCAATGCTGGCATTGCTGCAGATCTCCAGGGTCCTATTTCCATATGTGGTGGTCTTGCCCTAAGGTTAGAGTTTTTTGGTCCCAATGCCTTGCCACGATAAAAATACAAATGGGGGTACCCCTAATGCTAATGTGGATCAGTGATAACAAACAAGGGAGATCCACAAGTAAACATTAAACAGGTCTACAGTCTTGAAAGGACTACAGCCTAATAGGATCCATACGTAACAATATCCTGACTTGTTTTCAAGCAGGAACTGTTTAATTTTCTGCAAATGAGTTAAATCCTGTTAAATTGTTGCGTTTTGTTTTCCTTTTCTCTCTTGACTATTTTTTTTATTTCAATTTAACTATTTTACTTTATCTGAGATTTGTCAGTTTTAAGGATTTAGTTTTGTAAATATGCATTTACTTTGTTTGTATATACCTTCAACAAAAATCTTGTGTATGATTTTGAATAATGTCATGTTTTTTTAATTGTTTTCTTTTTTCAAATCTTAATATATTAAAACTTCAACTCAATCTGAGTATGCTTTCACTCTGTTGCTCCCATCAGTGACTCCTTCCTCCAAGCTTATTTTTCATAAACTAATGACAATGAAATGAATATTGTTTTACTTGGGGATCTCCCTTCTTGTTTGTAAAATTGCCACGATAAAAGACATTACCCAAGTGGCCATCTTTCTGGCTCCCGAAAACATTCTTCTCGGGGTCCCGGTCCCGGGCTCCTAACCGAGAACGGGCAGAAAGGCTGTCCTCCTAACCCAATTCTAACTTGTGCCAAAAATGACTCAGCTGAAGGCCCCCTAATGATGCTCTGGTGGATAAAGCTTTGGGACATTCTGATAGCCAAGAACGTTACTGCTGCCAGGGCGGGCACCCTCCATCGCTTTGCGAATATCTAGGCGCCCCTGTTGGCCTATGATCAGAACTACCCGGCGCCGACATATAAACCGCGCCTAATTGCGAGGGCCCTGCACTCGGACAGCAAACTACTGGCGCAGAGTCTGGCCCAGGCGGAATGAGAGTCAAGCTAACATACGCGGTAACCAGGGAGAGAGGGGGGGGGGGGGGATTGCTTTCTTACGCTGTGGTTCAGTGTTGTATTTAATTGTTACCTTATGTGATCACCTGTGTGCCATCTTTTAAATAAACAAATAAAATAGATTTTAAAAAGTTGCTATCTATACAAGATCGACTTGGGCCCTTCTTCCCAAGGTGGTGGTATTCTCTCTGGTGTAAAAGTTTAGGGGCATGCCTTCACATGTCCAGAGTTACTATGGGCTCAATTCTTGTTATTACCTGCTGTACGGTAATCATTCAAAACATTTGTGGTTTTACAAAACTGTTTCCTGGTCTTAAGTTTAAGACTGGCCTCATAGTTGGGCACTTTTTTGAAAATGTACTGGACTAATACCAGTGTTTCTCTCTAGACAGAGCCTTTTCCTTGAGGGCCTGCTTCATAAATAAGGGGTCAACTTCTGGCCAGAGGAGCTGGAAGTGATCCATTTATTTCAATTTCTTAACACACAACTCTCCCTCAGGCCTCAGTGTGCACGAAAAACTAAAACAGGAACAACATAAAAGGAGTCAGACAGAAGGAAAAGTCAAGCTTCAGGTAGACTAGAAATAGGCACTTAATCAAGTGTTATGTTAGAGGATGGTGGCAGGTTGGGCAGTCTGGTTAGCAGTTCTATAAAATAACCAATTGACTATGCTTAAAACCTCCCCTCATCTGTGGTGATCCCATCCCATGCATGATGAACAATCTTACCCCCCCCCCCACCCACTACCAAAGTAACATGGGAGGATACCTAAACCAGGAAGCTATTGCTTTGTTGAAAAGTGAATACCTGTAGTGGGGAACCGTGTACTCTTCACCCATCAGGACACTGGGATCTGTTTAGCAATTGATATGAGCCAGGTAGTACCGCTGAGGAGCTGTAGCTCCAGCCGTCATAGGTTGGTTATGTGAATTGCGACATTCCATACGAGAGGCCCTGCAAGCCACGAAAAGAATGGAGAACTGAAGTTCCACCACACCGTTGATACAACCTTTCTGAAATTAGTCCCAGTATTTTTAAAGTTACATGTTACTTCTTAGCCTTTTCAAGGTCATCCTCCACGTTACCAACAAGAAGAGCGCCTCCTAGGTGCTTGACGAGGAGGGTAGCTTAAGTCTCTGGGCAAAAGCCTATACTCCCACAGAAATCATGCCTTTTTAACTCGGTAGCCCTGCCACCTCATACCCTTCTATCACCGGCTGCATCAAAAGCATTGTCAAGTAGGGCATTTGCTGACAGCTGTCCTTCATGGACTATATATCTTGGACACTTTTCCATGAGAAAGTTGGTATATCCTCAACAAGCGAACTAAGGTCATGCTAGTGTGCTCAGTTTCAACGTACAATGAAAGCTGTGCCGTTAACCACACAATTCCATAGGCAGCAGAGGTTTCCATTTTGTGTTGATCTTTTTTCTCTCTAGGAGGTGTTCCAACGATGAAAGTGGGGCAGCAACCCCTCTTTCTTGCCGTCACAACATTCAAAGAATTCCAAGTTGGATGGTGCGAAATGTACCAAAGTCAGTTGCCACTGGTTTTTACTTTTCAATCATTATACCAATTGCCCTTATTGAGGCTGGCCTTTGGAAAAGGAGGTGGAAATCTGCATGTTAATGGAATTGAGACGTGGGTTACAACAAGCAATTGAATCGCTTCCTGTGTATTTACTGGAAACCTAGTAGGAGCTCTTTCTAGAAGGGCTGTATACCTGCACTGATCCTCAGATGGGAGAACTTTTTATTAGAGGATCCATATCTTCTGGAGGGTACACGCGATTATCTAAGGGATAGTCCAGATCCTCCTCCTCCTACGAGGTTTCACACCTTCATATACTCATCTGCCTCCAGATCATCAGAAAGGATGTAATTACTTTGCAGGACTTTTAATGGGGTGTGAATGGGATCTGTTGGAAGCGGATGCATCCTCTCTAGCCTACCTTGTATGGTTTGCAGGAAATCTACATTATTGTGGTGACAAATTCGGTATTACTCCAAGGTGTGCTTGGAGGCACTGACAGAAGCTCAAGGTCAGCCTCTTCTCGCCATTTAATTTTTTTTAACTTACATTTTTATTCAAGGAACCAAATTGTACATATCACAACAATGCATTACTGGCTCTTTGAATTCAACTCCCTCCCCCTCCTTTTTCCCCCACACCTGCCTCTACAACAAAACTGGTGGTTCTATGCAAGGTCTCTTCTAGGCCTTGCATCTCCACTGCCACCATGGAGATTTACATCAGACAGGGTGTGTAGTGGAATTTGTCTTGAGGCACAGTGCCTTTCCAGTGGTGGGCTGTTTGTGTTACCCACTCTTCCCGTGTGTTCCTATATTGATGACCCCCCCCCCCCTGGTTCCCAGCACCAACTCCCAGTCCGTAGACTTCTCTGATTTACACTGTCTCACCCCGCCATCACAGGGCCCCAGGCTGCCATGAATGTGCTTATCTGGTCGTTCACCATTGCTGTCTGTTTTCCATCAGATATATATCCCTGATGGTTTGCATCCATTTGCCTCCCATTTCTGTGCTAGGGCGACCCTGAGCATAGCTTCCCACATTCCAGGGTATCTATAAATGTCAGAATCCCTCAAAGAGGGGTGGGGGCAGCAGCATCTGGAGGGGGCCCAAGGGGAAGCCCTCAACTAGAACCTCCGACATCCAGAACTGGTGGTCTTGCCAGTATGAATGAACCTGCGGGCAGTGCCACCAAATGTGTGCTTGGGAACCTATTGCACCACATCCCCTGGGACATAGTGGGGAAGAACCCAGGAACATTTGTGATTCTCAGGGGGTCGCTGTGCCACCCTTGTAAGACCTTCCAAGTTATGCTCCAAGGCTGCCATGAAGAGATTCCCATAAAACGTAATTTTATACATTTCCCCCCCCAGGTCTCCAAGATCTCCTCTCCCTCCAGGTCGTCCCAGAATTTTTTTTAAAGGTTTGCTAGTCTTTCTCTGCTGTGATCAATACCTTATAATACAGTCTTGGTACTATTCCCCTTCACGACTCTGAAGTGTCCAGTGTTTTTTCAAATGATGTAAGTGGGCACTCAAATTTGTCACCCCAGCACTGATTGGCGAGGATCCCTTTCAGTCGTAGATATTAGAATATGGAGATTTTATCCCCCTCAAGCACTACTGCTCTATAATTCAAGAAAGCCGCCTTCGAACTATCCCACCCTTTTAAGACCCCTCTCAGACCGCACCTGTGTGTTACGGTATCCCTTGCTTCCCAACCAGATAACCGGGCTCCACACAGAGGTCATTAGTGAGGGCCAGGAGAAAAAAGCACTTTGTGCTCTTCCCTTCCCTCCACAGAGCCCATAGTACGCCCAGACACAGGTGGTTCTTCAGCCCATTTGGTATTTCCCTAAAAGGCGCTGAGAGTAGGTCCCTCATTTGAGAGGGTGGGTGTCCATACCTTCCAAGTAGGTCCAATATGTCCCCATGTCATCACTCATATGGTCCAGGATCACACGTAGCTGGACTGCTTTATAATAGAGAGCCAGGTCTGGGAGGCCGAAGCCCCCTTCTTCCCGTGGGAGGGTGCGGGTGGATCTTTTAATCCTCTGGGTCTTATTTTGCCAGACAAACCTCTGCACATACGTTGAAGGCCGCAGAAGAACAAGTTACTTTCTTACCTGGTAACGTTCTTTCGATGGGAGGGTCCGACGACGTATTCCATATCTATGACATGTAATCACCACAGCTGTGCTGCTTCGGAAACTTTTTTCGGCGTCTGCGTCCTGCGTCGATGACGTCGATGCGCCGTCGTCGAGGGCCTCCTCCGACGTCATCCGATGTGATAAGTAGGACGCACGACGCCCGTAGCCTCAGTTGTAGTTTTTTCCCCCAGAACGTGTGACACTAGTCAACTGCCAGTCAGACACAAAGCCTTGCGGAACGTAAGCTGCAATCTCAAAAGAAATTCTGCAGCGGGGAAGGCAGGGCGGGAGCGATATGGAATACGTCGTCGGACCCTCCCATCGAAAGAACGTTACCAGGTAAGAAAGTAACTTGTTCTTCGAGGGGATTGGGTCCTCCGACATATTCCATATCTATGACAGACTCCCAAAGCAGTACCAGAGCAAGGAGGAGGGAAAGAATTTAGAATCAAAATTTAGAATAGCCAATCAAATAGCAGAGCAAAGGACCGCCTTGCCAAAGGCCAGATCCTGTGCTCGGATGGAATCGAGGGAATAGTGACGTACAAATGTATGTACTGAAGCCCATGTGGCTGCATCACAGATGTTGCGAATAGGAACACCCCTCTGCAGGGCAGTAGACGCAGCCATACCCCTGGTAGAATGGGCCCGCAAGCCAGCCGGTGGGTGCTTACCCGCCAAACGGTAGCACTCCGAGATGGCCAAAATAATCCAGCGAGACAAAGTCTGTTTCGTCACAGCTTGCCCCTAACGCTTACCAGCGTATCCAATAAAGAGTTGATCATCCACTCTGACCCGGGACATGCGTGAAACATAAAAGCTCAAAGCTCTCCTAGGATCAAGCCTATGGAGCCTCTCCTCTTCCTTACCAGGATGCGGAGGAGGATAGAATGCCGGAAGAACAACCTTCTGGGCCAAATGAAATTCCGTCACTACCTTCGGAAGAAAAGAAGGACGAACTCTAAGGACAACCCTGTCCTTGTGAAATACAGTGAAGGGAGGCTTAACTGAAAGTGCCTGTAACTCACTCACTCTGCGAGCGGAAGTAACCGCAACTAAAAACACAGTTTTCAGAGTTAACAGCCTCAAAGGGCAAGAATGTAAAGGCTCAAACGGAGCACCCATAAGAAACTTAAGAACCATGTTTAAATCCCAACCGGGCACCAGGAAAGGTGACGGAGGGAACACATTAGTGAGCCCTTTCAGGAACTGTGAAATCAAAGGGATTTTAAAGTAAGAACACTCTTCAGACGAGCGCTTAAAGATGGACAGCGCCGCCAGGTAACCCTTAACGGTACCCACTTGCAAGCCCCTGTGGGCCAAAGAAAGCAAAAAGGACAGAACCATGGGGATGTCACATGCAAAAGGATCCACATTCTGAACTCTGCACCAGTCGCAGAACTTACGCCAACGGCAACGGTACAGAGACTTAGTTGCCGGCCTTCGGGCCGAAAGCAACACATCCATCACGTCCTCAGGGAGGTCCCAATCCTTATACCTCAACCTTTCAGAAGCCAAGCGTGAAGGTTGAGGGACCTGACCTCTGGATGGAGAACCTGACCCCCCTCCCGTGAGAGCAGATCGTCTCGGTAGGGAAGACGACGTGGAGGGCAGATGGACAAGTCGAGAAGGTCCGGGTACCACGTCCTCCGAGCCCACGCCGGGGCAATGAGGATCATCCGGGAACCGAACTTCCGTAACCTCCGCAGCACTTGCGGGATGACGGGGACTGGAGGAAACGCGTACAGCAGCGGGAATGACCACTCCACCACGAACGCGTCTCCTAAGGCTCCTTCTGGAGGAAATTCCCGCGAGCAAAACCTTTCGCACTTCCGGTTGACACTGGAGGCGAAGAGATCCACTTGAGGGGTCCCCCAAAGGGCGAAGATCTCCAGGAGAATCTCCTGAGCCAACTCCCACTCGTGAGAGATCGCGCTCTGCCTGCTCAGAGCGTCCGCCGTCACGTTTTCGGCTCCGGCCAGATGAACTGCCGAGATCGAAACTTCCTGCTGGATGGCCCAGAACTCGAGCTGCATCGCCTCTCTGCACAGAGGAAGTGACCCTGCCCCCCCCCTTTTTGTTGAGGTAGTGCATGGCCACTGTGTTGTCCGTCAGGATCAGGACAGTCTTCCCTCGCACAGACGGCAGAAAAGCCTTCAGGGCTAGCCTGACGGCCCTCAGCTCCAACAGATTGATATGGAGTCTGGCCTCCGACGGAGACCAACGACCGCTGACTGTCAGCCCGTTGGCATGAGCTCCCCATCCCGTGAGGGATGCATCCGTCACGATCGTCACCTCCGGCCAGGGAAGCCAAAATGGAGCCCCCTTCATCAAGTTGCCTTCGACGGCCCACCACAGAAGGTCCTGGGCGACCGAGGACGGCACCTGAATCGAGTCCGACATCCTGCCGGAGGACTGCGACCATTGCGTCTTGAGTGCCCACTGCAAAGATCTCATCCGCAGGCGAGCCTCTGGCACCAGAAGAATGCAGGATGCCATGAGGCCGAGCAACCTCAGGAACTCGAACGCTGGGAGCGTCTGGGCATGCTGAAACTTGTGCACCATCTGCTGAATGTGAAGAGCCCTCACCTGGGGAGGAAAACACTGCCCCAGGGAAGTGTTGAGCACTGCTCCGATGTACTGGAGCCGCTGTGTTGGCGTCAAATGGGACTTCTTTAAATTGAGGGAGAAGCCCAGCCTGTGAAGGGAGCGACAGGCGATCGATAGATGATCCAGGACTTGCTCGGGAGAGCTCCCCTGATCAACCAATCGTCCAGGTAGGGGTAGACGTGAATCCCCCTTGCCTGATATGCGCTGCCACCACCACCATGAGCTTGGTGAAAACCCTCGGGGCGGAGGTCAATCCGAACGGCAGGACCCGAAACTGAAAGTGCGAGTCGCCAACCGCGAACCTCAGGTACTTCTTGTGCTTGGGATGGATCGGCACATGGAAGTAAGCATCCTTGAGGTCGAGTGACACCAACCAGTCCTGAAGCTGAAGGGCCTGGAGGACTTGAGAGAGTAACCATCTTGAACTTGGCCTTCCTGAGGAGTTTGTTCAAACCGCGCAAGTCCATGATGGGTCTCAATCCCCCGTCTTTCTTTGAAACCAAAAAATAAGGGGAATACCATCCCTTGTTCCTCTCCGCTACAGGCACCAGTTCTATGGCGCCTTTCTCCAGCAGGGCTTGAATTTCCTGCGCAAGGAGCGGATCCGGACTCTGCAAAGAGGTTCCCCGGTGGATTGTCGCGAGGCCTGTGCCGAAAAGGAAGACAGTAGCCGTGGGTTATGACCTCCAGAACCCACACATCTGAAGTAATGGCATGCCACTCTACAAGATGCTGCGCCAGCCTTCCCCCAACCGGCGAACCATGGGACATGGCCTCACGACTGAGCGGGAGCGGCTGCGGCGTTACCTGAGGGCAAAGAGGCAACTGCCCGAGCGGCCTTGGCACCACGGGTACCCTGTCGTCCACCTCTGGTACCCCTGCGGTGGCCTCTTTGACTGCCAGCTCCTCTCGCTTTACTGAAGGATGAGTAATAGCGAAAGGAACCACCCCTCCACTGCTGTCCCCTGGGACGAAAAGGCGGAGGTTGGCGAACTGCAGCGCCCAACGACTTCGCTGCAGCTTTTGAGGTCTGCAACCTCTCAAGGCTCTCGTCAGCCTTGCTGCCAAAAAGGTGTTCACCATCAAAGGGCATGTTGAGGAGCCGGGACTGCACATCAGGCGCAAACCCCGACTTCCGCAACCACGCAAACCTGTGTATCACGGTGCTCGCCGCCATGGACCTACTGACGCATTCAGCTAAGTCCAAACCCGACTGAACGGACTCACACATGGCATCCTTACCATCCTGGACCATAGCAAGGAAACCATCCCGTTCATCCCCTTCGGGAACATGTTCAGCCGCTAACGCAACACAGTTCCACAGAGTGTGCGTGAAACGTGACAAGGCACAAATGGAGTTGGCCGTCTGAAACGCCATACCACCAGAAGAAAACACTTTCTTCACCCAGCCATCCAAACGTTTGTCGTCCCTATCAGGAGGGATGGTAGGGTACGACGCCTGCTTCGCCGGGGCCGTGGCCGCCTGCACCACCAAACTCTCCGGAGTGGGGTGCCTGGTCAAGTAGCAGGGGTCGCCACTGGCTGGACGGTATTTTCGCGACAAGGATCTGCCCACCGCCGGGAGACTCTCCGGAGCAGTCCAAGCCGCCGCCACCCTTCTCTGTAAAGCCATATGGAACGGCAGAACCGGGTCAGTTGGGGGACCAACATCAAGGATGTCCGTCAGATCATCCTGCACAAACTCCCCTGGGGGAGCAGACCATCCCAAGTACTCAGAAACCCTAGCCATAAGGCGCCGGTACGAGGAATCAGCATGAGAGCCAGGCTCAGGCCTACAAAACTCCACCTCCGGAGAGGTGTCCAGTCCACTGGCATCATGCAGTGACTGTCTCAACTCGTCAAACTGACTATGGCCCGAGACAATGTCATCCGGAACCTGACTAGGAACCAGGCCATCAGAATCCTCATCCGCCTCTGAAATATAATCCAGGTGGTGAAAAGAAGGCACTCGAGAGTGCTTGCTCTTAACCAGAGCCTTCCTAGGGGGTCCACCCGTGCCCTGGGGTACCTCCGACACGAAAGGCGTCGATGGCGTCGAGCGAATCGGCGCCAGCGTCGAGAGAACCGGCATCGGCGTCAGATGCAGCGCCTCCAGAATCGGCGGCGTCGACACAGCCCTCGAGGCCGGAGCCCCGAGCGTGTCCCTCGACGACCTGAGCGTCGACGGCATCGACGACTTCCTCGGAGCCAGAGCCTCGAGAAAACCTGTCGACGCCCCCGACGCCACAGACGTCGAAGCCTTCTTCGAAGACCTCACAGGTGCACACGGTCTCGAACGCGTCGAGGACCGGGACCTGGAACGGGTACGTCGAGAACGAGTCCCCTTGTCCGAACGGGACCTTTCCCGTGACTCGTGCCGACCACTCTTGCGAGCGGTGTCTCTCGACCTCACACGACCGACCCCACTCGGGGGCGCGAACGGCCGAGTACCCTGCGACTCAAGAATCGCCAACATCTTCTTCCCGAAGGAAGCCCATTCCTCCGGCGTCGCACGGCCCGAGGGGTAAGCGACGTGCCGGGCAGAGCCCTCCGAAGAGGACCTGGAAGACGACCGATGTCGGCGCTTCCGGGAATGCCTCGAAGAGGCAGAGGAGTGGCGAGACCGACTCCTAGAAGGAGACCCACGAGACTTCTGACGATGACACGGAGAGTCACCCCTCGAATCATCCGTCGAAAGCCCCGCAGACCTCGACTTCCGGGGCTTGGACACCCGACCTACCGACAACTTCTTCTTACGTTCGCGTAAGGCTTTGGACGTGAGCGACTGGCAGTCGATACAGTCATCCGTGTCGTGGGCCCCCCCGAGGCACCAGAGGCAGGCGTCGTGCGAGTCCGTCACCGACATCTTGGACCCACACTCCCCGCACTTCTTGAAACCCGGACGCGGGGTCGAAGACGAAGTAGAAGACATCTTCAGAAGGATTAACACAAACGAACAGGTTCGAAGAACCGAGAAGAAAAGAACTCCAAAGAGTCGAGGAACCGAGAATCACGAAGCAACACGTTCGCGGAAAAAACGGAACTGAGGCTACGGGCGTCGTGCGTCCTACTTATCACATCGGATGACGTCGGACGAGGCCCTCGACGACGGCGCATCGACGCAGACGCCGAAAAAAGTTTCCGAAGCAGCACAGCTGTGGTGATTACATGTCATAGATATGGAATACGTCGGAGGACCCAATCCCCTCGAAATAAGCTTCCGGGATTTTCGTGGCTAGGGCCTTGAATAATAATAATTTGGCATTTATATAGCGCTACGAACCCTCAGGTATCTGAGCGCTGCTTATTACCCACGGTGTGTGGTGCTCATTTATCGACCTCGGAAGGATGAAAGGCCGAGTTTGGCCTTGCCGGGATTCGAACCTGCGTCAGCAGGCTCTGCACAGATGTCAAAGCGAGCGCTCTACTCGCTGTGCTGCTGTGCCATTTGACCGGAATAGATTGGAGCTGCAGAAGTATGTTCATTTTCAGCGCTGTAATACACCATACCACAAGAGTATGTGTGCCCCAATGGTTTAGGTCAGTTTTAATGGCCGTAAGGAGAGGGTCATAGTTGGCCACTGCAAGTGTTGCCAGATTCCTAGATCTCTGGACCCGCAGATATGAAATCCCCCAGATTGTTCAACTCTTACTCCCAACATACGGTTTCTTTTATAAAAGCACTGGTCAGCGGCCCTGATCGGCATTATCACAGATTTTGATTTGTTCATTTGCAGGCCCAAGAAGGCCCCAAAGGTCTTAGAGAACAGCGATGGGAGCATCCACCAAATACCCCAGTATGTCATCAGCAAACAAAAAGTGAACTCCATTTGGATCCCCTGGTGTTTTCATATGGCCATCGCCAGGGGCTCCATTCTAAGTGCCTACAGCAAGGGGGACGGGACATCCCTGTCTCATGCCTCTAATCAGCTGGACGGGGGCAGACAATTCCCCATTGACCTGGACCTGTGCACGCGGGCCCTATATATTGCTCCCACCCATTTCCAGATATTGTCCCCTATTCCCATCTTCTCCAGGAGGATAGCCATATACTTCACTCCACCTTGTCAAAAGCCAGTCTCTAATGAAAGGAGACATGGATCTAGGTCGACCAACTGGCCGTAACGCATTAAATGTAGTGTCTTCCTAATGTTGTCCGAGCCTTGACGCCCTCGAATGAAGCGGATCTGGTCTCATGGACAGCATTACTCCCTATGATCATATGATAGGTTATTTATAACGCGCTTAATACACAGAGGTTTCTAAGCCGGACCCGGGGATCGAACCAGTGTTGCTCCGTGTAATCTTGCTTCCAAGGTGAGCACGTTGCCCCCGAGCTATCCTACGGAGACTGCTCTGTCGCCTTGCACATCTCTTCCCCAACACCTTTGCCAAGATTTTTACATCTGTATGGAGTAGGGAGATGGGCCTGTAAGATGAGCATTGTGCCGAAATCTTACCCTCTTTCAGGTGCACCACTATAATGGCCCCCGATCATTGACTCTGGCAATGCCCCCACCCCCCAGTACTGCATTGAAGACGCGCACAGGGCTACGGCAGACCGGTATAGCTTAAAGAATTTTATCGAGAACCCATCTTCGCCCAGTGTAATGTCCCCTTTCATTGATTTTATTGCCTAGATGACCTCTTCCTCTGGTACTGGAGCGTCGAAGTCAAGAGTGGTTTCCCTGGAACAGGCATCTGTGCCAGGAATTCTAGTATAGGTGATTATTCAGTGTCAAATTCGGACTTGTATAATACTTCGTAGTATTGTCTGAAATTCGCCCCTATACTAGTGGTGTGGTAGTGCGTTCTCACAGCCGTAACCATTTTACTTTTCTGGGCTTCCCTCAATTTCCAGCCTTGTTGCTTTTATCGTAATACTTGTTTGAGAAAGAGCAAATTCTTTGTTCTGTTCAGCAATAGTTCTTGTAACTGTGCTTTATGGGCCACCAGTGATCTCGTCTGGTCCTGGGAGATGGAGCCGCATGGGACCCATCCCAGTTGGAGCTCGGCCATCTTCCCCCCCTAAGGAGGTCTTCCCGTCTCAGACTCTCCCTTTTCTGTTGGGATACTATCCCAATTAAAAGTCCACAGCCGGTGGCCTTGACCTCGTCCTATAGGGTGTGTGGGCCCACCTCCCAGTTATAGTGGAGTTCAAAGTATTCCATAATATCTGCGAGCACTGCATGGCCAGTTTCCTTATCTTTTAGGAGTCAGTACACTTCCACCTCCGTGGGCGGCCCCAGGTGTCTCCCACCACTATGCACACCAAGTCATGGTCCGGCCAGGGTACTGGGTCTACCTGCGAGTCCTCAACGTGACTAAACAAGGCGCTGTCCACTAGGATGTGATCAATCCTTGAAAAGGGTTCAAGGGCTCGTGAATAGAGTGTGAAGGGGGATTCCCCTGCCGTCTGAGGGGTCAGAGAGTCTACCAATCCCAAGTCCACATTAACTTTATGGAAGTTCTGAGTGGTGGCCTAGTCTAGCTGGGATGGTCTCTGTAGGCCTAGTCTCTTCCAGTCTCTATCGGGGTCCAGTACCATGTTAAAGACCCCCCCCCTCCAATAAGCGGGTCCTCTGTAAAAAGTTACAGCTTATACCCAACTCTGTCCCAAAAGGTTATTTGTCCTTTGTTCGGGCAGTAGATCACTCTCATTGTCAATGGGTTCCCTTGATGGCTCCTTTAACAAATAGGTAGCAGCCATCCAGGTCCCCCAGTGTCGCTTTTGCCTCGAACCCCAGGCCACATGCCATAACGATGGCTACGCCTCTTTTTGGAAGCAAGCAAGGCTCTGTGTACTTCTATTCTCCCCCTCGGAGTGCTGGTTCTTTCCCCCCTCACCCAGTGAGATTCCTGGAGAAAGAACATGTCTAGTTTGGCTCAGCAGAATTCACAGGCCAAGAGTGATCTCTACATCAGAGAGTTGACTCCTCTAGCACTTAGAGAGCCCATCACCATGGTTGGTATTTCGTTACCCATTAGGGTTTGGGAAACCAGATCTTTCATGTATATGTGTTCCACCCTCGGCCCTTGGTTTAGCCACTACTGCTTCCGGGCTTGAATATGTGCTTTGCCAATAGCAATGAACCACCAGAACTGTAAACCCAAACTCCCCGGAACCACTTAACTGAACTGTACCTTCCCCGGGTCCCCCTACTCTCCCCCCCCCCACACACCATCCATGACCTTTTGATGCCCGATCCCACCCCCATAACCTCCTTCCCCAACTCTCCCTTTGGTTTCCCTCCACTCCCCAGGCATCCAGTCAGGTCTGCCGCCCATTTGTAGTCCCTGACTGAATGACCACGGTGCCCGGTAACCCCGGGACAAATCTTGAGAATGCTCTTTTCATTGAGCCCCCCAATCTCCTTAGAAAGCCCTCAACTCACCCCACACCCGCCCACCTCCACGGGTCCACACCAGGACACCACACAGAGATGCAGTATTCTCCCTCTGCCCTTTCCATGGTTTTCCTTGGGGTTTGACCCCACTGATCTAGACAAAAATATGTTTTCCCCCCCTGTGTCAGTCAATTGCCGCCTTGTGGCGGCAGGGTGTTCAATTTCTTACATTTCCTCGAGCCATGGACAAGTCTCCTATCCCTCGAAGATACTCAGCCCCCTCCACCGGAGACATCCCCGGAGGGTTGTGGTCATTCGGTCTTTCTATGTATTCACAGGTGCAGGACCTCCTAGGGTGGTCGGAGTTAGTGGTGGTGGTGGTCTGGTGTCTGGTCTGGGCCCGTGTGGAAGAGAGGGTGTGCTTCTGGGTTCCTGGGCCTGCCTCACCACCCTGTTGTGGCCTTAAGTTGTGCGCTGGTGCTTAGTGGCAGGTCACCACATTGAGGTGGCTTACGTGGGTGGTGGGGGACCCCTCTTTGGGTTTGTGTGGATAAGGACCAGGGGTCAGACTCCCCTTGCTTTTTGGTCCATCGGCCCCAGAGCACTTCCTTCTACAGCCACTTGGGGGACTCCCTCCTTGTTGAGGGTTCTCATCCCCTCTCCCACTCAATGGGGGACGGGGGGTCTGCTTAATGGATGCTTGGATGGATCCAGGTCCTTCCTAGGCCGTGTGGATTGGTGGGCTAGCCTGAAGCCCTGCCGATTCACACTGCCTTTTACGGCCGCTGCAGTGTTGCGCCATTTACTATTCCGGCTACGTTCGAAATATCTTTAGATTTCCTTAGGGTTTCAGCCTCAAACTTTGTTTGTGCCCAGGGTGTTGGGGCACCAGATGGGAATGCTCTGCACGTCGATGTGGGGTGGGTGGTGGGGGGGGTCAGAGGGGATGTTGGGGGCTGGGGGGTGCAGTTCAGTTCTTTTGTCCCGACAGTGACAGAGCAACACAAGTCGGCTCACCCCTGCACCCCCTGGTGGCCGATCCTTCCAGCTATTTCTAAGTGATTCACTCTTGCGCTTTGAGAGAAAGAGTCCTCTAGTAATACCTCACTTACAAGGATGAAGAAAGTCTGGGCTGGCAGCGAGAAAGATTCCTTTATTTACATGGTGTGATTTCAGGGCTGAAGGCAAGGGTACCTAGCTTGGTGTGTATATAGCAGAGGCAGAGCATTTTCTTTTCTGTGCCCCTTGAAAAAGAGCTGCTTTCTATGTTGAGTGCTTAGTGCTTGTGTCCCTTGAAAAAGTAACTTCCCTGAAAGGTTAGGCCTTAGCCGTGTGATGAATGCACTAAGTGGAAGAGTGCATGAGTGGAAGAACAGACGACTAGAAAGATCAAATGAGTATGGAGATCGGATGGAATAGATGAACATACTAAAGCCAAAGAGTGTGTAGAGTGGTTGGGTGTGTAGAGCGGACCAGCGTGTTGAGTTGATGAGTATGTAAATACAGAGAAGCGAATAGAACGCAGAAGGGCGTAGAACTGATGACTATACTGAAAGGACGAATGTATAGACTGAATGAACGTTTAGACAAGACAAACGTTTAAGAGCGAACGAGCATGTAGAGAGGAGCAGCGCGGGGAGCGGACGATCGCGTGGAGCGGACGATCGCGTGGAGCGGACGATCGCGTGGAGCGGACGATCGCGTGGAGCGGACGAGTGCATGGACCGGACGAGTGCGTGGACCGGATGAGTGCGTGGACCGGATGAGTGTGTGGACCGGATGAGTGTGTGGACCGGATGAGTGTGTGGACCGGATGAGTGTGTGGACTTGCATAATATGTTTTGGAATGCAGGGAACATCTGAAAGAGCATATATCATACCACACCCCACGCTTACTCTCTTCTTTACACCGCCACTCAAGATACAATGACACCATTCGGTATAAAACTGTTCTCATATCAACATCTCCCGCTCACTCCAAGTAATCACTGCTGGTTTCACACCCCCAGCCAGGCGTTCTCCTCAGGCCTAACGCAGCCACACTCGGTCTGGATAAATCCTGCCAGAGCGAACACATACTCCTGATCTCTCAACCACCACACCTACCGCTTAGAAGCAGCTACCACACTAATTCCGCACCAGCTGCACACATACCGGGTGCGCACACGCACCTTAGGACTCTCTACTGACCCGAATGTCGGTTCCCAAAGGCGTTCAACCTACCAGCGCCTTCAGACCATACCAATGGTATATAAGGCGCTATATAAATGCAAAATAACAATAACCTGGACTGAACTGTTTGGCCTATTTCTTCACCATGCTTAGCGAGTGTTTGAAAAACTGGAGGCTTGTTTTTTCCGCACCAATCAGGAGCCTTTGGCACTTAACTTATGGGTTGCTGTTTCGGCCTTGGAAATTGTTTAAATGTTAATGGGTATCTTTGATTGTGTTGCAGTCTTGTGGTCACAAGAAGGGTTTTTCCTTAGGTCAATTATGAGCAGCATCATGTGGCAAGGCTCGAGGCATTATCCTGGTTGTTTGACTTAACTCCACGTAAGTGGAGGTTTTCGTACCTCCAAAGCTGATGGGCCAATGCCATGCAGGCCAAAGCCAGTGAAGAACTCTGCGATTCTTAAGGGCCTTTGGTGTAAACTTCATTCAGCCAAACAAAGATCCATCTTCACCCCATTTGCTTCTAGTTTCTTGGAGTCCAATTATTTCCAATAACCCAGGCTTTATTCATATATTAACCTGAAAGTGACATTCTCCATAAACTGAAATCTATTTAAGAGTGACAAACTAGAAGCAAGTAGAGTGAAGACTGCCATTTCGCTTCAGGATTGACAGTTTGCAGCAATTGTTTAAATCCATCTGTAAGAAGCTACAATCCAAATCAAGAAAAGCATAGAGGGTGCGCCTAGGGAAGACTGAAACATGTTGGCTGGAATTAGAAATAACGGATTACGAATTGATCAAGAATGAATGCATAAAACATTAGTAGGAATATGTTCACACTGTTTACTGGTAGTACCGAGCTATCTTTAGGTGTTAAAACTTCAGCATTGTTGCCAAGTACATATAAAAATAATTTGTTAACCCAAACAACCAAGGTACACTACATTTTTTAATCTAGTGTTCTAGTCCGTGGTGGACTATACTCAAGTATGGAGATAGGTTAACTCCGTAAAAATAAGCAATATTAAAAAGGTATACCAATTTACCACCATTACAGCGATGTAAATAGGTTTGTGTATGGCAGGATAAGGTCAATGGAAGCTGATAAGCAACACTGGTCAAACCCTTACAATAATTTTTTTTTTTTTAAAAAATCACTAAATTAAACCCACCCAAGCCACTCCCATCGTTGGCACAAACAGAGCAGGCGTTCACCAAAACACCCATTCCTAATGCGCTTTAGGCAGATCAGTAAATGAAGTTAATTTGTGTAGTTATGAATGTTACGTTAAGGGCTCTTTTATAGCGCACTACTACCCGGAGGTATCTTGACACTGTACTCTGGTAAGCCGAGGGCATAACAAATGAGGAAAAAAAATAAAATACATAAGACGCTAATTGCCAAAGCTACTGTACCAACTGTTTATGGTAGAGAAAAGTTGGTAGAGCCTTTCGGAACTTGTCATGATCTTTTATCAGCCTTAAAGTAAGGGGGAAGGGTGTTCCAGAGGAATAGAACCGCAACTGAGTAAGCCCTACCATCAACAGTTGCCTTCTTTAAATCGCAAACAAGGAGACAGTGGTTGGACAAGTGAAGATCTCTAGCAGGTTTGTAAGGAATAAGTCTCACGAAGGTAAGAAGCTCGGCGTACTAGGCAGACGGCCTTTAAAACGTAACCCTACTCTCAACCGGAAGCCAGTGAAATTGGTGCAGTACCAGAGAAATGTGTGCATACTCATGCTGTAGCAGTGCACTGGGCACAGTGGCTGTAGGGTTTCCCCTGGTCTCAGGTCTGTCGTAGCAGCAGCACTGATGGTACAGCAATGTGAATTTCTTGTACTGGGTTCTCCACCAAACTCTGCAACTATACAGTCACTGAAAACATTTTTCACTTTCTCGTCGTAAGACATTTTCTCGTTGAAATAAATACTTGCCACAGACATTGCCCAGGTTTAAATCCTGAATCCTTTTTACTAAGTACAGCAGAGGAGGAAATGTACTACTGATTTCATTACGGAGGTGCTAGCGAAACCAAGAAGCAATCTCCTTGATGTACCATTACACCATTCCCAATTTAATTATGTTGACTGTCAAGTTTCCTGAATAGTTAACAGAAATTAGTTGTTGGGTATGTGGTTGATTGCCCCAAGATGGACAAGTGCCAAACTACCTAGCATGCATTCTGTCCGGGTCGATGAATTTCTTGCTCTGACCTAAGAATGCATATTAGCGGATTACCAAAGTGCTACAATATGCACCGACTCAAGGCATGCTTTTGGCGTTGCCCACAATTTTGGTCAGCTTCGGTTCAAACCCCCCCCACCCCCCCCGACCCCCCCTATCCCCATCAATACCCATGTGTCTGCTCTATGGGATGCCATGTTACTGTTAGGTGTACAGCAGACCAATTCCTTTGTTAGGAGGGGTCACAAAACAAATGCTTTAGCTTATGTGGCTGCTAAGGAGGGGGTAGTTTCCAGCTCAGGCGGAATTTGTATTTAGACAAGCCGGGTGCAGACAGCACCATTCCAATTACAAGAGTTAGCTACTACTATACAGGACATTAAGAATCAGAAGAGCTCTTGGTTTCAGGTAGGATGACTTCATCAACCGGATTACCTTTGTCAAGATCAAAATGGTCCCAGACTCACCAAACGTTACCATTTTCCTACTTGGCTCGTATTTACCCCAGACTTGCCCACATAGGAAGGGAGGGTTATTGCTTCCCTCAAGAAGGATGGGTTCTGTGCATAATTGAGACAAGTGATTTTATAGCTTGCTAGTAACTTGAACATTGAAATGTTTACCCCTGCCGGCAGCACAATGTAGCAGACAACAAAAGCACACCGAGCCGCACATTGACACAGGTGGCCCCATTGTGAATTTCGACATGTACTTCATTCCATTACAATGTGTTATGGGTTTGAAACTGCATTAGCCCTAGTGGGAGCTTTTTGCTGGATGGCTGGAAGCCTATCCCAGTCTAAAGGCCGACAAGAGGACTGAGGTAAAATTGTTAAGGGACTTTGTGCTCACATTTGGAGGTACCTATATCAACAGTGACCAGGATTCTCTCTTCACTGGCCAGGTGTCAAAGTAATCATGTACAACCTTTTCAATACAGCAGCAATTGCACTGGCCACACTACCATCAATCAGCAGGGGCAGCCAAGAGACAGAATGGGGCTATATAAAACTGCCATCCTTTTCTGAGACAGGTCTTGAACGGCTAGATGCCTTCCCACTGGTAATTTTTAGCATTCTTCATATTACAACAAGTACTGGATTAAAGCAGAATGTGCGATCCAACGCATCTTCGCTCATCAATGCCACTGTCTGCACCCTATATGAATGGTCATCTGGCAGACGATAGGATGCCGGAATAGTTAAACACCCCAAGTAATGAGGCCTATCCACTAACAGATCAAAGAAATAGATTCCCTGGAGCACAGAGAATACGACTTTGTTAAAGCACACCAGCAGAAGTAATTATTGGCCCAGCACTTGTAAGGGGCTCCTTTAGGTTCTAAACACCAGCACCACCACCACCAAGGTAAAGGAACTGCTTACGTGGGTACATATTAACCATTGTAAGAAAGGTGACACCTGAAAAGATGATTTGCTGCCTCCCCAAAATTGAATTTTACTATTGCTTCTATGCTTCCGGATATCACTTTAGAATAATGACTTTGAATGAAAAACAGTCAAGACTAGGAAATTAGCTTAGAAGATGGTCTTGTGCAGTCAATCCTGAGTAATGTTTTCACCACGGCCAAGGCAATGGGCCATGGTGGAATGAGAAGGAATGGGCAGGGAGAGTACTGTGGATTTCTTGCATCATGGTATTGTGCAGTAGATAGTTTCCTCTCATCTGCAGCCGAGTGAAATGTGCCACATGTTGCCCTCCATACATTGCCACTTCTAATTTGAAGACCGATTACCATCAAGTCCCAAACACCCCCATAGAGGAGGCCCCTCACGCCCTTGCTTGTTATGGTCACCACCCATACAAATGGATCAAACTAATCTGGAGATTAATCTAGGAGGCTCAATTCATCGCCTAGCAGTAACCTGGCTTGTTATTGTGTTAACACTTAGTATTTTTTAGATCACGAAAACCAATATGAAAGGCTAAAAACAGACACTCTGATGTTAAGAATTAGATAACGGTCAGTTAAAAATCGTATTTTAATTTTGTCGATAAAGGAGAACCAGCGTTCTAGTCACTCCTCCTGAAATAGTAAAGCTGGTGACGACCCGCCATTTTTTTTTGCAACAAATCAGAACCACATTTTGTAATGATGGCCTATCCTCTGCTTTTTTAACTTCTCCCTGCTATATCTCTCCAGCAACTTCAACGTTCCACTCCAACTTTAAGCATGCAATTATTTACATTCTTTAAAAATCTTTCTTGATTCTGCTCTCCTTGCCAATTTCGACCTCATTTTACAAACGTTTTTGAATTGGTGGTCTACACCCAAGTATCAAACAATCTGGACCACCATTCTCTTCTCCCTGCATCAATCAGGTTTCCATCCATTTAATTCTGAGACTGCCTTAATTAGTTTTGCTATGTCTTTACTCTGCTAGTAACAATATGCACTCATTCAATTCTTGATCTTTCTGCAGCATTTGAGATGGCGGATCATAGCTCCCTTCCTGCTACAATGGTTTTGTTCATGCCCAATAGGTAATTCTTGGGCTGGTCATCCATTTTAGTAGTTGCCTTTTCCAGTCTGTTAGACAAGGCACTGTCCTGGGGCCGCTTCCTTTTTCTCCACATTATCCCTCTATCAGCTATTTCATACTCCCACCTTTCCTGTCTTTTCTAGGTGGACTACTCTCCAGTCTTTCTTTCGTTCTCCACCTTCTCTCCACTCTAACCTTTTTTAGCTTGCCTCCATGCTGTCAAGTCTTGGATGACTTCTCATTTTCTTCATCTTAACTCCATGACCAAGTTTATTTTTTCCTGCTTCTTCTATTCCTCCTACTATGCCTCCTTCTCCATCCTTTCCACCCACCTCACCTTTCCTCTGCTTTAACTGCAATCCTGACCAGCTTTGATCCTACTCTCTCCATCTCAAATATTGCTGCGTCTTGTTTTCATGCCGTACCTTGCACAGAAGATCACTAGAGCCCAATCCAAGAGACCAACCAGAACGTATGCCAACAAGCTTCTCATGGCCAAATTCACACTGGCCATCATGGGCATTGCTAGTTTCTCCAGTTATGGCAACTAAACTTGCTTTCTCCCCCATGCCCCGAGAGCTGAACTGACAGGAATGCCGACTAATTTAAGACAGCTTTTTTAATGATGCATTTACTATGTGCGAGACTTGCAGTGTTCGTAGGCTTTGCACGATAAGCCAACTTCCAGGAAATTGTGCTTTCCTGTTCTGGCAGATCAGCCGACCAAAAATGACAGCTAGCAGCCCGTTTGACTTCACACCATTAAGTCTTATTTGAGAGCAGCCTTTTAACCTCACACGGGTAATTGTTATATCTGATAAGGATTCAAGAACAGGAAATTGACAGACACGAACAGAAGCATCTTGCACATTCGCAGTGTCAAGGGCCATAGGGTATCGTGAGACAAAATAGGTAAGTAAGAAAGTTATCCCTTGATAAAAGACAGCCGGCTAAGATAGCAGTGCAATGCTGCAGAACTTCACAAATGCCAAAGAGTACAGTGAAGGCATTTACTAAACAGGTACAAAGATCTCACCAATTTAATGTAGTTTTACATAGGAGTTCTACGCTAGCTCCCTCACTGGTCAAACAGCAGAAATGACAAACTTGTGTGCAGGGCCACCATGTTACTTGATCGATATGTAACCCAGCACAAGGATGAGAAAGGGAGGGAAAGCAGAAAGCCCAGCACACCTGCCAGTCCATTCAAGCCAGAGGGGCAGGGGAGGAGTGCAGAGCAGCAGATCAGGGAGACAACCAGTCCGTTCCAAGCAGAAATGTTCCACCCCAGAAGGAGCTGTTTCATTTGAAGCACACTCCGCTCTAAACGAGACAGGTGGGGGCTTGCTGCGTGCATGGAGACTGATGGTGTATAGTATAGCGTAGCTTAATGAGAGATAAAGGTTACTCATGCTGTTCAACTAAAACCACGACGTGTTCTATTACTTACACATTCAAACATGCTGTTTGCCCACATGGCAATCTTGTTCATAGATGTGATGTTATATCTGCTTTTTGCAAGAGTGGTTGCTGAGTGGGCTGTCTTGCTGTCTCCCACGCTGCTCCTGTGTCAAGAGCAAAACTGGATCGATTTTGGATTTGACTTTGGTGACTCTGCTGAACTTTGTTACTTGTGTAACCAATCCATAACATTGATGTCCTTCGGGCCATTTGTCTGCTTCCTGCCTGCCCCTTTTCCCAGCAACCTCTTCATAACCACCAACGCTGCGCGTATTCGCGTGCAAGTTTTGCAAGAGTGGTTGCTGAGTGGGCTGTCTTGCCGTCTCCCACGCTGCTCCTGTGTCAAGAGCAAAACTACTGTGGATCGATTTTGGATTGGACTTTGGTGACTCTGCTGAACTTTGGTACAAACCATTTATGAAAGTCTACTAAGGAACTGATTGACTTTATTTTGGTGGATAGTGGCTTATTTTCTTTGTTTTTTCATAGTTACTTGTGTAACCAATCCATAACATTGACGTCCTTTGGGCCATTTGTCTGCTTCCTGCCTGCCCCTTTTCCCAGCAACCTCTTCATAACCACCAACGCTGCGCGTATTCATGCGCGCGTTTTGCAAGAGTGGTAGCTGAGTGGGCTGTCTTGCTGTCTCGCGTGTGAGCGGGCTGCGGCTGCTCCTCTGAACTGCAAAATGTGTTGGCTGTAAAATGACAACAACGGTTAGTAAAAAGTTTAAATTAACTTCAGGTATGCCTGCAATTAATCCCGGCCAATTATTTAATTTAGAGATGGCTTCGATTAAAATTGGTAATAGATTAAGCCGCAAAAAGCTAAATCTTCAGTACTCAATGTCACTTTCGTCTGACATTCGCCTGTACTATACCCAAGAAATGTTGTCTAGCAAAGAGAGTGGGTCTAATGGTAGTACGTGTCTGTCAACTGAGCTTCCGTTACTAATGGCCCCAAACCAACTACTGTGCTCTGAGACTGGGCAAGAGCCGACAAAGAATGTGTTGGCAGAGGTTACTGAGAGTGCTACCCCTTTGCTTGTTTCCGGAACACTTGCGGAACCAACTATGTCAGTTGATGTGAACAATATGAATGAAATTACTAGTAGAGATAATCTGATAGTTGCTGATATGCATGTGATTCCTAACTCTTCAGGCGAAGTCACAGACATGACTTTGGTGACAGCTTGTACTCTTGATGGTCTCCAGCCTGGTGGAGAGTTTATGCCCCAGACTGACATGGGCACACAGCCCATGTTGGAGCCCATTTGTTGTTCAGTGGCACCCCAACGTCGATTGCGCGTTGCCTATGAGGCGCTTACTCCGACAGGGGAAATTGATGTGGAAGCCATGGAGTTTCTGAATACATCGGGAGGGTCCATCACCCCCTCCGCTGATGTCATGTATATATGTTCAAACACTGGGGATTTAATCCAACTACACCAAGATATTACAGGGAATGAAAATCAGGTAGCTAAATTCGAGGGGGGGCTCCCATTCAAAAATGTCAAACCCCCCCAGACATTGATCAAATGCCTAGCTCCAATTGTATTGAAGAATCGCCCTCTTTCATTGCTCCGACACCCTGAAGGACAAGGTTTGAGGAACCTAATCGAGAGTCGGACTTTTTTTATTAATAAGAACTGCTCTAAGCGGTTTTCCTTTCCGGAAGCCCCGGCGCTTAACAATACTCTTGGCGCCATGAACACTGCATTGCTAGCATTAGCAAAGCTTTACGAAGTTCTTGATGGTAAGTTTAATCATCAAACCATCTTACTAGAACAATGTTGCAGTGGTCTAGCAGTGTTAACACAATTTCCGCCCACTGAGCACTCAGTCCAATGTTGAGGCTGTTAAAGCTCATCGGCCTGATTCCCGAAACCTCATGAATGATGAATGTATACAAGTCTGTACCCTGACTGAAATAGGAGGCAATGAAAGAATGCGTGATGTAGATCTAAATGGTTGTAATCAGCAGACAACGATAATGATTGATGAATCTGCCTCATCCAGATCTAACATTAAAGGTACCCAACAATCTAATATTACCAAACGTATCGATGATAAAGCTATCCATGAGACCGATGTTCAGACTAAGGAGGGGGAGGGGGGCAGTAATCACCGCAGCATAGTCAAGCTATACATTTTTTTCATCTATACCTGCTAAGGCGAATGCAGCCAAGACAACGGCGGTAGTTACAGACCCCTCGTCTCCTGCACCTAGGAAATTTACAAAGGGGCGAGGTACCAGATCTCAGGGCGCAAGTTTATCAAAGCCCTATCTATACGTGAACAAATTGTTAAAGCTGCAACCGGCGATCTGGTAAAATCATTCCCCAAGCAAGCCATTCAAACCTTCATGCCGTACGGGCACCTGGATGAATTGGTTACTCTTTCAGTTGGCATGGGTGCCCCAGAATCTGAACGGGGTCTTAATCCCCAAAACACATCAAATAATCCTGATTCTGGCAATTCTATGAACAATGGTATAAGCCCATGCAATAAGGGACATGAAGTTACACAGACAAGGTTGCCCACAGGGGTGAGTGATGGGCATTTGAGTCAGTTGGCCCTAGCGGAACAAGAGAGGAAATTAGAACATCAACTTATACCCGGGGTACCCTCCTGTCCACTGAACAGTGCAGGCTCTATGATGCAGGGTGTTGATGCGGGAAAAGAGACTACTGTAGTGGAAATGTAAAAACGGTAATGTTTGGTGAAACCAACTTACAAGCCGAGGCGAATTCCAAATCAAGCACAATGCCCTCCTTGCAAGCTGAGTCTTCTGGTCAACCTCAGCTTTCAGCCATGCCCCGACAATCAGTAAATATCTCGGGTGCTCCACTGCCCCAACAATATGGCATCACACAAGTACATGGTCAGTTGCTCCAGCCAGAAAATACTGTCCAGACCCAGGATATCCGAGATATGATAAAATCTTCCATTGCGGCATATATCGACGAGACCAGCCAATGTTCTCAAGGGGCTGGTGGTAGTCAAATGCTGCGATATCCTGATGTGAGGCAGTTATTGAAGGGACCAGCCCAGTTGGTCAATCGAGTAGCGTTAGAAAATGATGTTCCAACAAGACTGAAATTCTCGACAAATGCTCAAGTCCCTAATACTAATTTTATAGATGGTAATAAACAACAAGCCAAGTTCAGGTCTCACTGCTTAGTGATCAGATGTCGTGAAGACCCTTATTCTAAATATGTACTAAATCGGGCTAGCATCTTGAACATATGCAGTGAAATCCCGTCCTTGTCTGACCTATCTTCAACAGATGTCACATTGGTCGAATTTACTAACATAAATGATCCATCTGAAGCAAGAATTCCTCTCCAATCAACAATTGTGATTAATATTTTGTGGCAATCTAAAACAGCCTTTTATGAATTGGGCTTCCATCTGTTCCAAGATCCACTCATAAGTAATGTGACGGACAAAGCTCAAATTAGGACATACCAGCCTATCAAGAATAGAGAATCAAATCAGATTGTAAACTTTGCTCCAAAAATGTTGACATCACATGAATTCATTACAAGATCATAACATAATGTCAATGATAATATAGGCAGCCTACTTTCGTGGAACAGGAGAGAGCAGAAGCACTTATTTGACCTTGCAAGTAAAGATTTGGCATCTTATGAACTGATAGCCCTACAGGAAACCTGGCTTGTTGCTTGCCCCATCTGGGCGTCCCATAACAATATAATAACACCGGCTATTCAGAATTGTAGGGGCCAACTTGTGGTGGCCTTTTGTTAGCAATCAACAAATCTGCAGGCTTTGTAAGTGAAAAATCAGTCTCTCCCTCTATGTATTTCCAGATTGTTAGACTGCAGAGAAACAATGAGCTCTTAGTAATTGTCAACATTTATTGGAGTAGAGGTAATATGACCTCTGAATCTTTTTTTCAGTCATTAAATTCGATTCTTGATCGCTTGACCATTGAAAGCAATATTTGTCAAACTATTATAAGTAGGGGATTTAAACCTCCATTTGATATCACAAAGTCCACAAGGACACACTGCTGATGAACTAACGTGGTCAAATATGATGGAGGAGAGAGGATTTGTGATGTTGAATGGCGCAATTGTGGGGGATATTCCTGCTGAGTTTACATGGAGTAGGGGGTCACAGCGAGCAATCCTCGATTATGTTTCTGTCCATAGGAATTTTTTTAACTGTGTACAATCTATGCAAGTGGTTGCAACTAATCGTAGTGATCATAAGCTTGCTATGCAGTATTTAAGAACACCACCTGTAACTCCATCTATGGTTGAGACCTATGCACATTTGAATCTCGTAAAGAACAGTGGTACCCGAGTGAGATGGACCGTAAATCGATTAAATCAGTTTCATGGGGCGCTTCTTGTGTCATCTGGGTAAAACAACTGTTATATTACAGTGATGCAATTGTTTAAGCAGGTAAGAATGCCGGACTTGAGTGTTGGACACAAACATTGTCATCCCTTTGATCCTATAATACAGTGTAGAAAAGCTGAATTACGAAGAGATCTACGTAACCTAAAATTTGTACCCATAACCAATCGTTCTTTAGTCAAAAAAACTAAAAGCCTCCTATAGAACATGGTTAAAGGGTCAGCGAGCCCTGTGCTATCAACGAAATGGGGAGGTAATGCTGTCTCAAATCCTTAAGAAGTCCACTAGTGGCATATGGGCTTGCCTGAATGAGGCCACGCTAAAAACACAGGACGCTGTTCAAATAAATGCCATTCCAAATGAAACCTGGAAAGCCTATTGTGGCAAGCTCTATTCATCGCCCTTTCCAAATTTGATCCCGAATACATATTCTCTAGGCTGGTCCCATCACTTTACCATCTCCATTGACGATATACAGATATGTATTAAAAAACTTGAGTCGCTCGAGGGCGGTGGGCCCGGATGGTCTTCATAATGGTATACTTAAAGATCATCCAAAAGAACGGGCAAGGATTCTCCATCAGATACTTAGTCAAATACTTTTGACAGGTGTTATTCCTGACTCATGGAAGAAGTCCATCATCCTACCCATATTTAAGAAAGGGAATCGTGACGATCCGGCCGCCTACCGCCCCATAGCGCTCCTGGATTGTCCGGCCAAAATTTTTGCACCATTAGTTTTGAATAGATTTAACACATGGCTGGATGCAAACAAGTTTAGAGACATGTTTCAAACAGGGTTTTTGCCTGAAAACGGGACGACTGTAAATACAATTACTCTTGAGTATTATTCAGAAGGCACTCCAACAACAGCCTAATGGCGTTTGACGCTGTACCTCGTGAACTCCTTTTTAAAAAAACTGATGGATAAAAAATGTCTGTGGTCAATTGTCAAGTGGCTTATTGATTTACACAGATACCTCAATACAAATCAAACTTTCCAGCGATGGTCTTCTGTCCCATCCTATTAAGCCTGCATGTGGGTTGAAACAAGGTTGCCTGCTAGCCTCAGCTTTATCTACCTTCTTCATTTCAGATATTGGTGTAGATCTCAGTAAAATTGTGGCAGATTCACCTAAAATTAATGGGGTTAACGTAAAATACTTGCTTTATGCTGATGATATGGTGCCATTTTCGAAAACTCCCAAAGGATTACGCACTTCTGTGTGCTTTGGATACATATACCAAAAATAACTTACCTTTACTTTAAGGTAAACAAAGGTAATGCAATTTGGTAAAAGTAAGCAACGGAATGTCACATAGATGACCTTTACTAAAAATGTTAACCTCTTATCAGTTTCCTCTTATATCTACTTTGGGGTCTACATAAGTAATTCATCAGACAAGCACGCTAATCATGAACATTTAAAGCAGCGTTTAACGACCGCCATTTCACAAAGTAGACTAATTAGGAGTAAATATTGCAAATTCTCCATAACACCATTATTGGTCTATTATAGACAGAAATTTACCCCTGTAATTCTTTACTGCACGGAGGCCGTCTTGGGAAAATCATATCAATATTGGGCCATATTAGAAGGCTGCTATTGGAAGCGTGCTCTAAACCTTCCACTGTCGGAACCCATTTGCATCCTGCAACACGAGCTAGGACTTCTGTCCCTTTATGCCATCTATAAATGGAGGTTATGCTCGCTGTATCATAAGTGTATACTAAGTATCAATCAACCTAGGTTGTTAGGAATGATTGCAGTATACCTTTTAAGATCTGATGATGCTTTTGCGGTATCCTGGAGAAGTAACGCTGAAAAAATAATTACTAATATTTTTTTCCCTAGCATTATTGCTAGGAAATCCCAATAAGGCGAAAAAACGGATATGGGAGGATGACTGGATAAAAACAAGGTCTGCATGTCTCCTATATAAAAAGTTTAAGATTAACCCATTTGCCTTAAAACGCTATGGGGAAACAGAAAGCTATTTAATTATGTTCCCACATTCCCAACAGCGGGATGATTACCTAAGGTTTCGACTCAATATCTGGCCCACAAACGAAATTCTGTGCTCCCGCCGAATTCTCAAAAAATGATGTTCAGTGTCGGTTTTGCCAACTTGCCGTTGAAACAATGCAGCATTTATGTGTTGAATGCCAAAGCTCGCATGCGAAAAGAATTGTTTTGAACATCTGTTTTCCGGGTATATGACTATGTCTCAAATGCGCTGTTGGAATTTGCTATTTCATAGTCACCTGAAAATTGTCAGATATGCCATACTGAATTTTCTGTATAGTTTGGGACTAAAAGGCAAAGTCAGTACATTAAGTCGCATTTAAGGAGTTCACTAGATAAGTTTTAGATTTAGGCTACACTTTGCCATTTGCATCTTGTTTGGTTCTTTTCTTTTTCTTTTTTTAAAGCATGAATAAGTACATGTATATATTTTAATTTGCAATTGATTAGGCAATTTTGTATATGTATATGATTTGTGTTCATATTTTCATTTTTTTATTCTAAAACATGTTATGTAGATTGTATGTTGAAAAATCAAGTTTTACTTGATTAAAAAAACTTTCAATAATAAAAAAAAATATATATATATCTGCTTTAGCTTCTTTCATGAGAGCAAGAACCCTCAGAAAAAAGGGGTCATATTATACAGTAACAGGATCACTCCTGGGTCAAGTGATAATTCAGAGTAATGCGTCAGAGTGGTATATCTGAGTCTAAGAACTTCACAATTCCTGACTGTATAGGTTTAATCTTGGTGGGGAGCACATGAACCTAGGTATGCCTATCTTTTAGCACCGAGACACAGCCTAGGGTGAGTTTTGACATGAATAACTGATGACCAGGGGGTCTGTTTTCACAGCCTCAAACAAGGTGGAGATAAGAGGCTCATGGTCACGCCTCATCATAGGCTATCCAGACAGATGGCACCCCAGATAGATGGGACTTCTTAGAGATGACTGGAGCATTACTAATAATAACCTCATGCCTCAGTCACGATAAAAGGACCAAGCAGAAATATTTTTTCTAAGAAGCATTTTAATCCCCCCAAAAAAATGTTTTAATAAGTCTAGGTGGGTAAAGTTGGCCCATCAGGAAATCCATATTCCCATTCATCGCAGAACAGCGGTTTTCCTTTAGCTTAGGTTATCACACCATCAGGGAGTTAATATAAACTATAATGGCGATTGGGCAACAGGGAGGGCTGCCCGCTGAATCGCTCTTCACTTACTTGAAAACCCCAGCCAACAAGGTAAATAACATATGCAACTCTCCTGATAAGGGGAGACTTAAACATCATCCAATATCGCCCATATCAGTTTCCCGAATTAGCTTTAACACATACAAATCAGATCAACTGGTTAGGAGGTACTCTAGTTTATCCACAAAAAAATGCTAGACATCGACCATTAGCCGCACCCACCGGTCACTAAAATTTTTTGCCGGTTTCATCCAAACCGCAGAGGCCCCTTTTTACAAACAGACCATCAGCTACTGGCTCCACATTTTGACTGTACAGAACCTTGCACTGCAATATGCTGCATGGCATAGCGCCTGCCCAGCAGTCACAAGGACAGATAGATGCAGGAGGAGTACAGCTACAGACATTAAACTAGGATCATGCCCTTCCAGAAATGAAGACAATACCCCAGTGGTATTCAGAAAAGCTAGGACAGCTGCAAGACATCTATCCCCAGGTTACACCATAGCATAAGCATAGGGCACTAGCCATGTTCCTTCCCTCTAGCTGCACGCCGCCTTTAGCAAGCTGTAACAGCTGGATCTCAATTTTTGGCTTTATTTACAGCCGATAGATGGAGCCATCACATCTTCAGCATCAATAGTGGCAGACATTATGGGAACACAGGGCACGGCTGCCACCATGAATTTAGGCTGGTCCACAGCATCCAACAATTATCAAATGGTTGAGAGCATAATTCTACACTTATTGAAAGGAGAGCCTGCAAGGTTAGAAGTTCATAGAAAATTGACCCAGTTAAATGAGCAAGAAAAAAGGGAGCAATTTGGAGACATAGTGATATCCACTTAATCACTAGGCATACATCACCTAGGCAGTCGACCTGCAGAGGCACAGAAAAGGACGAACAAGGATAGTAAGCCAGACAAGGAGACATCATGAAGGGAGACCCTCAAAAGGAAGGTGATCGTTTCAAGGTAAGGGGGGTGGTAGAACACAGGCCAGAGCTTTCACCAATAGAGGAAGAAAAATGCCCAGAGCATGAACCAAAGAATGGGAAAATTACAGGAAATGGGGATGCCCTGCAGTGCAAGGCACTCACAAGGTTAGAAAGCCATTGCGTTAACCTAGGGAGCAGTCCCAGTTTAGACAGACAGACAGATTCCAGAGACAGAACACAAATAAGAGTTCACAAAAGTATGCTCTAGTCCTCAAGATGCCAAAATGTTCTAAAACTTGGGGGGGGGGGGGGGGCGGGTGGGGCGGGTGGGAGTATGTGAAATTTGAGAAGAAAAATAAATCACTGCAGCCCTGCGCGTTTTACAAAATGCAGAGTCCACGCACTCATCGAATCATTCCCAAGACTAAGCGACACACTGACTGGATAGAGGTCCTTTATACTCTGGGTCAGATAGTTCCATATTTGAAAGCAGCCACAAGGCATTGTTGGAGCATACAAAGGCACACAGAAATGCACAAATAACTACACCCACTGGGCATACATTAGCAAATAATGAAGGGGACTTTGTAACCATTCAGCTGGAAGGTGAAAATCCCAAAGAGATTGAAGCACTGTTTTGGCCACAGTTACATATCCAATATAAAGGTCTTTTAGCATTTCAAGATTAGCCACCATTGTATGCGAGACAAGCAACAAGAGCTGAAGTAGTGATGCCCGCCTTTTCAAAAGAAGGGAGTGGGGGATCAAGTACAAACACATTGACGAGACTGGGCAGCGTTGGCAGCAGTGCAGCGGTTTAAAAACTACGTAGGGCATGATCTGGAATGTCCAGAGCATGCGATTCCAGTGCTGAAACCACCCAGACCACAGAGGCAGTAGCCAGTCAAGCCACAAGCAATTGCCCACATGCAAACCATAGTGGACCAAATAAAGTACCAGGGGGTAATTATAAAGTAATCTACCCCCGATAACAGTCTGCCAGTTTTAAAACCTGATGGTACTTATTGTTTTATTGTGGACTTCAGAATTTTGAATGCACATTGTAAGACAGAGGCAGTCCAAAACCAACAGAGTTCTGGACTTCTAGCCAAATTACATATATGCAAATATAATACAAACCTTGATCTAGGCAATTGGTATTGCACACAACCTTTAGTGTAGATTTGTAGGATCTCTAAGGATTTCCATGCGTCTTTATTCTCAGGCTACAGACATTTCAGCCATCGGATCTCCACTTTTCTTTACTTTCATGACCAAGCTTTGATGAGAACCACTTTTGGTGTTCTGGGTTATCTCGTAAAGATGTGGTCTTAAGTGGTGCTAGACTGTCTACTAGGTGTCCAAACTCAAGGTTATAGGTATCAACTAGTAGCTCAGGGCGATCCGACCAGAGGTATTGGCCATGATTTTGGAAACGCATCTCTGGACGTCCGGTACCAGTAATTTCTTTAAGTTCCGATTGGTGATTTTTTCATTAACGGATTGTTAGCTTTGGCTCTGGGTTCTTGAACATGGATGTGGAAGTCACTATCACCAAGGACCTGTTGACAAGTTTTAGCTGGAGTGCCACGACACTAGGCAGAGGTGGAAAGGGGCATTGCAAATTCTTACTCCATGAACAATTGCTCAGGATCCAGATCGCAGATCATCAAGCCAGGCAAAGAACTCACCTAAGAGTTGGAATGTTTCCTGAAATGTTGCAATGGTGAATATCCTGAAAATATCCAAGTTGGATATGGCATTGCTCACAGTGATCCTTCTGGGGTGATCGATCCACTGAAGAGTTTGTGCTCAACCAGGCAGAACCTACCTGGACCTTCAGGCAGGGTTTATGTGACTGGACAGGCCACCTCAGAAATGTCCCTGGTAAAGTTAGCCCCTTGACATGGAGACTCGGTTGCCTCTGTTGTCAGGATCAGTCTGTTGTCCCTACCTGCTGCTAGGACTGGACTCCCTTCTGAAGGCAGTAAGCCCAGGAAGGTGTCACCAGGTCGGGGGGCGGGGGGGGGCACAGGGAGAGGGAGGCTGTGATGAAAATGACACTTTCCTTTGGGCTCTTTTCATCAAACTCTTGAAGAAAAGGACCAGAGCACCAAAGGCTTCTTTTGAACGTTGCAGTTGAAGGCTAAGCATTCTGGCAGAAAGCACTCTGCAAGAGAGAAGAATCCAAACAATGGTCAGGCTCCGAGCACTTAATAGTGTGTGAACCGATCAGAAAGCACTGAAGGAAACCCTTTTTAACTGCAGCATAGGCAGAGCGAAAACCAGTTGCTGCAAACCCAGGCAGCGAAGGGAGAAAAAAAAAAATCAACGTGAAAGAAAAGCAAAGGACTAAAAGAGGAAACTCTTCCCAGTGCTGCATGCATTCAGTACCAACCACTCACAGACAAGGACTGAAGGGGAGGCCGTATATGAACACACTGTCTGGCCACGCATTATTTTGCTGTGCCTATAGTAAAGAATATACCAAAAGTATTGAGCACAGGGTATTAGACATGGTGGTACCAGTTATGATGTCTAAAGCAACCAGACTGGCACCGCCAACATAAACCAAGTACAAGTAGACCTCCATGCAAAGCTCATGAGGGCTCCATGTGAAGATGCCCCTGGGATTTCCGCCTAGAGCTTAATTTTTTTTAAACTGTTCGATTTATTTGTGTTGTCACTCACATGAACTGACCATAACCTGTTGGGAGGATGGGCACTCTGACTTAAGGTTTGGTTCTCAAGTTACATCGGAAGTGAGCTTTTGTGCATATTTCTGTTTGAAATCTTTTTGCTGCACCCAAATCAGGACCGTAGAATTCTTCAAGCACAGAGACTAGTGCGGAAGTTGGATGTTTGAGCCCTTTACCTGGGTATCCAGTCAACATGTGGAGGAAAGAACCAGGTAAGGGGTGACGTAGTGTTATTAGAATGACAGTATAGTTCAAATGGAGGTGTGGCAAGTTAATGGAAGGAGAAAAGGTTTAGAAATCTTGGGTGCACGTCGATGCAGCGATAGTAGAACACTAATCATGATTGAAGAAATTAGGTTAAATTGTAAATTGTCTGAGGGAGAAGGGAATATGTATATGAAAGCAGTTTGAGGGAGAAATTACTAAAATGAGTGCAGCTGTGCAATGGAGTCTTTAAGCAGCCCTGCTTTCATTTGTTAAGAGTATTCTGCATTTCACACAAAAATTAGAGAATAGTAACCAGGTTACTCACCGTAGTGACCACCTTACTCCTAGTCCATAGTCTCCTTTCCTCCATAGTTATGGAACATCCCTCTGTCCTGTGGGACGGGTTCTAGAGCACTTTGACAAAGCATCAAAAAGTCTGCAAAATGTTTAGTCCTTCCTCTTTCGCCGTGGGGCACAGCACGCGGCCGTAACCCTTCCCATCTCGGCTCCGCCCCACGCATCACCCATCAGTCCTTTTCTATCGCCAGGTCAGAGACCTTTGAGCAATAACAGAGGAACCTTATTAGAGGGGACGGCGGGCGGGCGTATGGAGGAAAGGGGACTATGGACTAGGAGTAAGGTGGTCAAACCTGGTTATACTCCTACGTCCCGTCCCCTTTCCTCCATACTTATGGGAGATTGCCCAAGCACTCCTCACAGGACCTACAGGTGGATGGAAAACCCCCTACTGAAAAAGGTTCTTCAGCACAGCCTGGCCAAACTGAGCATCAGATCTGGAGCTCAGGTCTAGGCAATAATGCTTACAAAAGGCCGATGGGGAGGCCCAAGTAGCCGCCTTTGCGATGGTCTCCCAGGGCACATTTCTGAAAGGCAACTGCAGCTGCCTTGCCCCGCACCACGTGTGCATGAATACCTTTAGTACGCTGCAGTCCTTCGACAGGGTAAGACTCCGTAATGCAGGCAGCGATCCAGCTGGAAATAGTCGCCTTAGAGCCTGCTTACCTTGTGGATTACCAAAAGGTCACCAACAGCTGAGAAGAGCTCCTAAATTCGAAGTTCTGTCTAGATAGAAATTAAGAACCCCTCTCACATCCAAACAGTGCAGAACCCTTTCCGCTTCTGAAGCAGGGTTCGGAAAGAAGACTGGTAGGGAGATCGATTGGTTCAGATGGAAATCAGAGACCACCTTCGGCAGGAAAGAAGGGTTTGTCCGTAGGACCATCTTTTCCTTGTGAAAGACCAAGAAGGGACGCTCCACTGATAAAGCCTGGAGCTCACTCACACGCCTCGCTGAGGTAACGGCAACCAAAAAATGACACCTACGACAGGTGCTTGAGGTCCACCGTGGCCATTGGTTCGAAGGGTTTATGGCACAACGCCCTAAGGACCACATTTTCATCCCACAACGGGTGCGGATTACGAACCAGGGAATGAAGGCGTATCAAACCTGTGAAATGTCTCTTAACCACTGGATTAGACAGAGTAAGAGCATTGGTCCGTAGATAGGTAAGCAGAGACCACTGAAAGATAAGTTCTGCATGACAGAACGTGAATTCCCAACTTTGCTAGGTGGGATACAAAGGACAGTACAGCGTCAATTGTAGCCACCCTTGGGTCCACTTGTTTGTGTAAACACCAATGACAGAACCTGAGCCATTTGCTTCTGTACCGAGACCTAGTTGAGGGTTTCCTGGCTGCCTGAGTAATGCGCATGTTATCCGCAGACAGGTTGAGATGTTCCAAGGACCTGAACTCGGGCACCATGCCGCCAAGCTGAACGATTGTGGGGAGGGATGCCACAGCTGTTGATCCCCCTGAAGAAGATCGGGACTCAACAGTAACCTGATCGGTGGAGACACCGACAGGTGTTGAAGTTCTGAGAACCAAAACCTGGCCTGCCACCACGGGCCTATGAGTAGAAGAGAACAGTTCACGGTGTTCTTCAGCTTGCAAATCGTCCAATGAATCAGAGGCGGGAAAGCATAAGCACTCCTGTTTTGCCATGGAATTTCGAGCGCATCCCCCAGAGAGGAGGCTCCCAGCCCGTTTCTGGAGGCACACAGAGGAAGCTTCTTGTTTGCTGCAGTCGCAAAGAGGTCCACTTCCGAAGAGGTCATCTGCCATGACATTCAGCTGGCCCGGAATGTGTACTGCAACTAGCCAGACACCATGACGAACCGCCCACTCCCAAATCTGGATGGACAGGTCCACTAGAGGGGGAGACTTGGTGCCCCCTTGCTTGTTGATGTAATACATTGACACCACATTATCCGTGCCGATACGGACCACTTTGTTGGCAAGCTCCAGATGATTTATGTGGAGGAGCTTGGGCTGAGGCGACCAAAGATCCGAGACCTGAAGAAGATCCAATGTTGCACCCCACCCTAGAAGGGAGGAGTCCGTCGTGACCATTACCATAGGGTTTGGTCCTGAAAACCCATCCCCTCACCCCTCCTACCTCCCCTGCCCCCCTCCCCCCCCCCCCCCCCGACTGGTTGCTGAGAGACAACCACCACAGGTCCGCTCTTATGGAAGCCCGAATAATTATCAACTTGGAGTCCGGATCCACAGCCTGACGCCAAGAACTCCGGAGAGCCATCTGAGTGGGCCTCAACTTCAGACGAGCAAGAAGAGCCAACACGCACAAGGCAATGAGGCCCAGAAGCCTCTGGAACCACCAGGCCGACATGCTCTCCGACTGCGCAATTATCTGACACGAGGCCAACAGATCCGCCATTCTGTCCCAGGTCAGGTACACTCTGCAGTCGATCGTGTTCCAACGAAAACCCAGGAAAATCAAGTCCTGCGAGACAGTCATGGAAGATTTCTGCCAGTTCACAGACAGCCCAAGATGGAACAGGAGCTGAAGGAGAGACTGAAGATTGCACGCAGCTTTCAACAGGCAAGGGCTGCGTAAGAGCCAGTCGTCCAAATACGGATACACATGGATACCCTGCAGACGAAGATAGGCCGCAATCACCAACAACATCTGTGTGAAGACACGCAGCGCCGAGCTGAGGCCAAAAGGAAGCACTCGAAACTGGAAGTACTCCTCTGCCACAGAGAAACAGATATCATCTCCTGTGTGGATTCCAGATCAGAATATGTCTGTACGCCTCCTGAAGGGCCACCACGCTGAGCCAGTCGCCCATCTGCAAGGAGGACCGTATCTGGCCGGGCGTGATCATCTTGAATTTCTCTTGGGGTAGGAGAAGATAGAACTGGGAAAGGTCTAGGATGGTGCGCAGGACAGCCTGATTGGGTTCGGGCACCGTAAACAGCCAGGAGTAGAAGCCCTCCCCTCACCTCCCAAGGGGAACGGGTTCCACAGCTCTAAGGTCCAGCAGTTTCTGAACCTCGGCTTTTAGGGAGGACGATCACGACTGCTGGAAAGGAGGGTTGAAGGGTGGGGTGGGGGGGGGTAAGGGTAAGCGGAAGCCCACCCAAGCGACTGAAAAGACCCACCGGTCCTCGGTGATGGTCTGCCACGCCTCCCAATGAGAAGCAATGCGTCCTCCCACCAGGGACTTGTGAGTGCAGAGAACCCTCATTTGGCAGGCTTTTCAGTGGCGTTACCACCTGGACCTGAGGAGGAGGCTGAGGAGCAGGAGAAAAACCCGAGTCTGTTGCTGCCTCCGGCGAGAATTACCTAAAAGGGTATCTATTCGTCTGGTTTCGGAGGTTTTCTAGATCGGAAATCCAGCAAACGGTCTCTGGGTTCTAAAAGGAGTTTTAACCTGGACGGACAACGACTTAGCTGCCTGGGTGCTGTCCTTTGTTTTGGTCAGCTCCACATCTGTTGTGGAATGGAAAAGCTCCTCACCGTCAAACGGCAGGTCCAACACCTTGTCCTGCACCTCCTTTGAGAACTTGGTTTGTTTTTGTTTGTTTTATTCGTATTTATATAGCCCACAACAGCCCGAGGACATTGTGGCACTTGTTACAGCACAAAGCTTAGTTACTTAGTTACATGGTCATTAGAAATATATATATAGGTTGCAATATAGTTATAGTCATTAGCAGTATATATACGGGTTACAATACAGTTATATTACCTTTGTGTTATATTACAATATACATGGCAGAAATGGAGGAGGCAGTCCTCCACTTGCTAGTTGAGCAGAGTGGCCTTGAGGTTGTTACGGAAGAGAGAGATGGAAGTTTCAGCTCCAAGGGTGGCAGGGAGTGAGTTCCAGAGTTTCGGTACAATATAGGAGAAGCCTAGACCTCCCGCTGTGTGTCTCTTTATGAGTGGTATTTGTAGCTGGTTGGTGTACTGAGCTCTGGTGGGGCGAGTGGATGTGGTCCTCGATATTGCTTCAGATAGGTATGCTGGAGCGGGTTTGTTGATGCACCTGTGAGTGATGGTGAGGATTTTCAGAGTAATACGGTCTTTGACCTGGAGCCACCGTGCTTCACGTCTGGCGTGGGATGTATGGTCTCTTCTAGGGATGCTCATGGCGGCTCTGAGGGCATTGTTTTGTGTGGTTTGCAGTCTGAATGTTTTTGGCGGAGGTGCCAGGTAGAAGGGCATTGCAATAATCGAGTTTGGCTCCTATAGTTGCTCTAGCTATGGCCAAGCGGTTGGATAGGTAGGGTTTAATGGCATTGACGAGTTTGGTGCTGAACACTGATGCAGAGGCTATGGCGCTGACTTGTTTGTTCGATAGATTTGCATCAATGTGAACACAGTCTTGACAGAGGATGATACGGAGATGGTTGAGTTGTCTATGTTGAAATTGTTGTATTAGGGGCTTAGTTTCGATAATGTGTTTGTCTGGCCCAGGATGAGAATTTCAGTCTTCTCCCCGTTAAGACAGGGGCTGTTGATTGCCATCCAAGCTTGGATAGTGGTATAGATGTTGTGAATGGCCGTGGCGTCTTGGTAATAGAGTCCAGATGGGGGTAAAAGTACTTGAGTGTCATCTGCATAGTTTGTATATGCAACACCCATGGAGTCAAGTAGGTCGAAGAGGGGTTTTGTGAAGAGGTTATAGAGGGTGGGGGCTGTACAAGATCCTTGGGGGACACCACAGTTTATAGTGGTAGGATCTGCATTAGCTGTGTCGGAGTAGACCTTCATGGCTCTTCCTTCAAGGAAGGAAGTGATCCAGGATGCTGCTTGATTAGAGAAATGGGCTGCATGGGTGAAGGTGGGTGGTGAGTGTTTGGTGATCTACCAGGTCAAAAGCAGCTGATAGATTGAGGAGGAGCAAGGCAGGTTTGCCTTGGTCCATGACCTGTGAGATTTGATTTTTTTAGGTCTAATAAGGCGGATTCTGTTCCATGCCCGACACGGAGACCAGATTGTCTTTTGCCTAGTATGGAGTTAGCTTCTATGTATGATTGGATCTGGATGTGAGCTGCTTTGTCCAGGATTTTTAGGAGGAACGGGACTGTCGTTATCGGTCTGTAGTTGTTGGGTTGCGCTGGGTCAAGTGTGGCCTTTTTTAGAAGTGGCCGCACCCAGGCTTCCTTGAGATTGTTTGGGACAGTTCCGGTTTGGAAAGATGCGTTAATGAAGGCAGTCATCAGGGGTGCTAGGTCATTGGCGCATTCCTTGATGCTTTTGGGAGGGCAAATCTCTGCTTTGCAGAGGGATGGTTTGAGGTTTTTGATGAGATTAAGGACCTCAGGTTCAGTGATGTTTCTGAAGGAGAATGGAGCGTGATTGAGATTACTACGCTTGTCTGGTGTAGGGCGGTTGGTTTTTTGGGAGGGCTTTGCAGTGGTTTTGGATTTTGTTCTGGAGGAGTTTTATTTTGTTGAGCATGGTGGACTGAATGCTGGCACACCAGGCTTTGTCTTTAGTTATCTCGTCAGCGGTGGCCGGAGGACTGACTAATTCATTATAGATTGCGAATAGTTCTTTAGCTTGGGAGTTGGCCTCTGAGATCCTACCATTGAAGGAGTTGATTTTTGCTGCTAAAATGGCTTTTTTATATTGGAGGGCTATTTGTTTGAAGAGGCTCTTATTTAGATCATTCGGATCCGTTTGCCAGTTTTTAAGCGACTGGCGCTTTTGAGCTCAGGGGGTTTGTAGTTCTTCCGAGAACCAAGACTTGCAGTGAAATTATTTTTTTTTCTTCTTGCTTTCAAGTGGGGCTATAGAGTTTATGGCATTGGTGGGAGTATCATTGAAGATAGCTGATAGTATATGTGGGTCCTGAGAGAAAGGTGGTGCTAGGCATGGGCTTTTAAGGTGGGGACGCAAGTTGTCTGCGTTGAGTTTTTTAGAACTACTTATTGTGGCAGGTGGTGCGTGGGTGAGAGTCTTAGGTTTAGGGTTGGTGGGGATGGCATGCAACCACACCCGTTGAGGCATCAACTCCCAGCATTAGGCACCGAGCCGAAGTGTCGACGTGATGCACCGCGGCCTCCAGCAGATCCTGGGCCAAGACCCTGGCATCGGACAATCCCGCCTTAAAGTCTTCCAGCTTCTCGACCGGAATGAACTCCTCAAACTCCACATCTTCATAGTCACCCCCCACTAACACCAGTTCTGCATTAGCCTGCCGGAGCTGCAAGGCCGAGTTAACAAAATCTTCCTCCCAAGGGAGTCGAGGAGCTTGTCCTCCTTTCCCAGAACCTGAGTAGCCGTCGTAGAAGAGGATGCTGCAGGCCTGGACTGTGAAGTGGCCGCAGCCACCACCGTGGAGGAGGGGGGGCAGACCTCTTCCGAAGAATGGAGCCTGTACCGCGCGTCAATTTTCTTATTGACGAAAAGTCCAGTGTGGTTTTTCCCAGACCCTACGGACCTCAGCCAAAGCGTGCTTCTGCAAGAACAGGCTGGTACGCTGCGAAGGAGACAAGGTGAACGCCCCCGAAAGCACACCCTGCTGCAGAGCGGGTGCCTCAGGCACTGGAACATCCAATAGGCACATCATGTCCAGTAACCGGTCGTGAAAAGCTCTAATAGAGCGGGGCTGGTCTTCGCTGTCCTGACCGCTCTGCGCATCATCCGACAGGTCAGGATCCTGCTGAACCATGTCAGGCACTGCCTTGTCCACAGGGGACAACGGAGGCAAGGGCGGGAGGGTCGGGGGAGGCACTGTAGGCAAGGGCGGCGCCGGCGGAACCACCAGAGGCACGGGTGGAGCCAGAGGCACAGGCGGGCATATCTCCCTAAAAAGACCCTGGAAATAATCCCTCATGGGGTCAGTACGCACGAGTACGTGAAATTTGCCAAAAAAAGCGTCCTCCGGCGAAAGCTTTGGAGCTGCCAGAGAAGGCTGCTCATGAGGGGGATAATTTCACGGACGCAGAGGGGAGGGTTGCCAAGCCGGCCCATCCCCTGAAGTCTCCACATATATCAAGGGTGCCGAACCCACAGGCAGCGAGATGTTATGCGGAAGGGGCATCCGAGTGTTCCAGTCGTAAACTGGATGGAATGGGTGCGCAAACAGAACCTTCTGTTCACCTACAGAACCGCTCCGCACACCCGAGGCTGACTGCTTAGTTGTGGGAGAAGCACCCAAAATGGCCACCGTAGTCGTGGCGGGAACGTCCGCCATTTTGCCGTCACCTGAGGGGAACTGCGGCACGTGTGGAAGTGAGGCAGGGGTCCCTGTCGGTGGATCAGTGGTCTTCATTTTAGGCTTTAAACAAGGAACCTCTGCTGAGCCGGTACTATGGCCTGGAATGTTTCTTTGACCTAGCAAGAGCCAAACTAGCCTTCAGAGGAAGGACCTTGGCACTGGCGGTAAAGGAGGAACTTCCACTCCTTACCTCCCTCAACAGTTCTGGCATCACCACAAGAGCGGGAACTGTGAGAAACAGCTTTCACCGATAAGGCCTTCTCAGGCCTCTCAGAAATGTTAGTTTCCTTAGCCTCTGTACGAGGGACCTCAGACCAAAGTCCAGTCGCAGCCTTTCCAGCGCGGGCCTCGAACATGCGTTCGGTAACACCAAGCCCAACCAAGGCCTCGGGACGCACCCTAGTACTTTAGAGGGAAGCCGATAGAGAACCCTCAGAGCAAGCTCCGGTACCCCATGAATCAGTAGAACTAGGTCTACAAGCAGCCCCCACAGGAGGGGCCTCGGAGCATACTCTGGTATCCACAGGCCCCTTAGGGAGTCCCTCGGAAAAAACTCTGGTACTATTATTAGGCCCAGAAGGCACCTCGGGGCAAGCCCCGGTGAGAGCGGTCGACGCTCCTCCCGCCCGATAAGAACCCGGGAAAGTGTCTTCCGGCCAGGGTGCTCTGAAAAGTAAACTTACCAGGTGTTTCTTCTTTTCGTCGATGATAGATTGTAAAAGCGAAGGAGGAGTACGTCGAAACACCTCTTCCCACCGTTCTAACCGACGTTGAAGTGCCTGGACCGAAAGGGAATCACAAAAACAGGAGTCCCAACGGTGATCCAGACCCAAACACACTAAACAAAGAGGATAGGAATCTGCCCTCGCGAAGCGTCGATGACACGAGGAACAATCTGGAAAGTCTAGTTTAAACGACAGACTATTAGGCGATCGCTAGCGAGAGCCCAAGAGGAGGGAAAAAAAGAAATTCTTCCGCAGATGCAAGTGTGTCCAGTCCCAAATGAGCAGAGAAAAAGGACTGATGGGCGATGCAGAGCCGAGATGGGCGGGGTTACGGCTGTGTGCTGTGCCCCGCGCATAAAGAGGAAGGACAAAAACATTTTTTGCTAAATTTTTGATGCTTTTTCAAAGTGCTCCGGTACCGTCCCACAGGACCGAGGGATGTCCCATAAGTATGGAGGAAAGGGGACGGGACGTAGGAGTATTATGGCCAATAAAATGTGTGAAAGTCAACAGCCGACAGAGAAAACAGGTTAAGTAGAGATGAGTGGGCCAGATGTCTGTTGTCATAGGCAGTGACAATTTAGCATCTTTTTGTGTGAAATGTTTTAATGATACTAGGTCTTGGACTCGGAGATGGCCCGGCTTTGTGGCATTCTGCAACATGAGTGTCGCGGTTAGTCTTGGTGCACTGAAACCATGCACAAGGAAACAGGATAGCCAACTCTTATTCCACAGCCTCCAAACAGCTGGGTACTAAAGACCGGAAACCTGGGAGGAACTACACACACACAAAGTTGAGTTTTAAACTGGCTTCTCAGAGTAAAATGAACTGTGCCTGGCAGGGGCAGAGTTATGGCCATTTTAAGATGGTGCAGTTATAGTTGACTTAGAATCGATAAAATGAATTAATTTTCTTGCCCTGCAACCATAATGTCCCTATAACAAAAGTTTTCACTGAATTTCGTTTACTGATGCACTGTTATCGACAGTACTCGCAAGGGCTGCAGCCACAGCCAGTGGCCAATTGGCCCAGATCAGGGCCTTTGTACATGTTCCAGCCTCATCCCCAAGACACCTGAAGGAATTGGAATAGGATATTGCCACCAACTATTACTCCCCTGAAATGGTCACTGGCCATGATCCGTAGCTATAGTGTATATAGCACTGCCTTCATCCATCCCCTGGCCATCACAAGCCCTATGAAGTGGACTCTGGGCAGGCCTGCGCCCATTTGAAGCAACTTTAACATCTTGGGAGAGATTTGATAAAAGTGGTTTGGAGACGGGATGATCGAAGATCGATTCAGAAACACTTTGAAAAGCATCCAGGGAGGTCTCAAAAAAATGTTCTCCAGTTAGTGCTGTAAGTGGTCTCTTGGATGCTTTAATCGGTGACCAGAATTAATATTCATTGTGGTCTAGATTGAAAACACCTGAATCCCCTTACCAGTCTATAGGGGTTACAAGGGTTTATGATCCAATCTCATTATAATGCGATTAGAAGAGAATGAAAAAAGTGGTTTTGTAGTTAGTCCTATACTTCAGTAACAGCTTGGTGCTCTTTAGACATGTAGGCCTTCCCACATTAAGACTGATGCTATTCCTCTGGTGGCAACATAAACACCCTGAAGCCACCTCCATTAGGTTGATGGAAACCTGTGAGGAAGGATTCTGATCCTCACCCCCCACCCCCTAAAGGGAAGTAGTAGGTAAGTCTGGCATTGCTCACCACGATCACCAATCACAGGTCACCATAACATCTGTGTAAGCAAGTCGGAGGAGTGAAACATGTTGAAGATTAACTTTACTTCCAAAGCTTTATCTTCCCTAACTGCAGGGGTACAAGTCCTGGACAAAGGTTGCTGCAGAATCATGATCTCTGCACCAGAGAAGAAATCTTGACGATTTCATTCTGTAGTCTGGTGCCCTTCAAAAATCAAGCTGTCAATGTCCATCATGGAGAATCTAGCTTTTCTACCTCAAGAAAAAAGTCCAGCAGCACTGGGAAGAGGATGAGGAGATGTACATACCAATGCTTCAGCAACAACTTTATACCAGTGTGTAAGAGCCCAAGACAGGGTCATTAGGATCACAGGGCATCTCATTCTGAGAAACCTGCCTCCTATCCTAGGTATGGAGGGGGGGGGGGGCAACAAGTTTCCGTGTTCAGGAGATGAAGACTGCCTCCCCCTCTGCTCATAGGCGATAGAACCTGCTGACAAGGATTGGGCATTTCACATTTTCTGCCAACACAAAGATTTGCACTTGTCCCAATCTCAAGAAAGTTTCTGTAGGATGGTGTGGCTGAGCTCCCACACCTGCATCATTGCCAGATCTCTGTGCAGTGTTTGGAGATATTGATTTGCCTGGAAAATGCTCCATGTTAGAAGTCTCATGCACTACTGCCCAGTGCCATAGGCTGTGCTTCAATGAAAACCTAAAAGGAGCGCATCACCCTGCTTCCTTGAGAAACACATTAAGGTTGTGTTGTCCATTGTAATTTTATTGCACTTCCCAAAAATGTATGTTTGCCCCAACCCCATGTCATCTCCAGAGTGAGGAGAGTCTGTCCTCACAGGACAAACTGGCCTAGTTCCTCAAAAAGGAAAAGGTACATCTTTGCTATTATTCGCTGGGTTTATCCTCCATCACAAAGCCTTATGGAAGGCATCGTCTAGCCATATCTGGTCTTACCACGTTCCTAAAACAAACCCATTCAAAACCTGCAATGCAAGTCTTCAGCAATCTTTTCCATATATACTACTTGTCTTGCATCAACATTACTGTAGAACTTAACGATTGCCTTTCTCTCCTCTGGTATAGCAACTTTTCTTCTGAAGGAACTTGGAAAGCAAACATGAGATGGAAGGTGAATATATTGTTAGGAGGAGCTGTTGATTAAAGAAAGAATGGGGGAGGATAAGGTTGGTTCTGTTGCTTCTTGGTGTAGTGCATACTCCCCATTACCACATTGCTCTCTTTGAATGCAGAAAACAAGGCATATAGGGATCACTTCTGCGGCATGGGTCATCGACATCATTCCACCGATTGTCATCTTCATCATGAAAATACCAGTCTCGCAATTCTCTACCTTCAAGAATTGAAACCGGAGGATTAGTGCTTGCCAATACAGTCTTTTCAGTATTGGGAGTGGACATGCCACTCTTCAACAAATAACAAGTTACTTACCTGTAACTGTTCTCCAGCATGGGTCTGGCATGGATTCACATGCTCATGAATATTCCCCGTCGTCAGGCTGGGAATCCTTGTTAAAGAAAAAAAATCAGTTTCGTTTCTGAACTGTCTTTTTCCTAATAACCAATCACTGGTCTCTGGGTCCTACTGCCCCCAGCCAATGACTGCCCTCTACTTATGCCCCGCCTCTGGCAGCCATCTTCAGATTTGGTAGCACGTAAAGTGGCAGTAGGACCAAGAGAAGCGCTGCAGAGGGGTAGGAGGGAGGGTTCGCATGTGAATCCATGCCAGACCCATGCTGGAGAACAACAGTTACAGGTAAGTAACTTGGTCCTTCTCCAGCATGGGGTCTGGCATGGATTCACATGCTCATGAATTCAAGAATACATAGCAGTACACACATGCACAACCACTGGAGGTGGCAAGGCTCAACATTAAGCATCTCTTACCCCCTCACCAGGCCCACCTTCAGGTGAACAGGTTGTGCAGCACTGCCTGGTCGACTCTCGACTCCTCCCTGGAATCCCGGTCAACGCAGTAGAATCTTATGAAGGGGTGCGTCAACCTCCACGTAGCAGCCCTGCAGATGTCCTGCAAGGACACACAAGACAGGAACGCTGTGGTAGCAGCAATCGCTATGGTTGAATGGGCTCTCGGACAGCCGGCCAACGGTCGGTTTACCAACCGGTGACAGTGCATGATGCAGCCAGAGAGCCATCTGGAAATGGAAGCCTTCGAGAGGGCCTTCCCTTGGTTCACAGGACCAAAGTTCACAAACAGCTGTGATGTCTTCCGAAAACGTTGTGCGGTCCACGTAGAACTTCAGCTCTCTAGCCACATCCAGCGAGTGCAAAGTCCTCTCGGCCGACGACGAATGCGACGGGAAGAAAACAGGTAACACCAAGGGCTCGTTGAGGTGGAAGTCTGACGGCACCTTGGGCATGAAGGAGGGGTGCGTCCTCAGCACCAACCTCTGCGTCCTCAGCACCAACCTTGTCTCGTGGAATGTCAGGTAGGGTGGTTTGCAAGAGGGCCTGGATCTCTCGCACTTGTCGTGCGGAGGTGATTGCATTCGGCACCGCTGAAGTTCCTATCGTGGAAGACAGTTTCTTGTGGCAGAGGCTCGAATGGCGGCCCCATAAGCCTGCTCAACACCACGTTGAGCTCCCATGCCGGGGCCGGGGCCTTCACCGGCGGGAACGATCGGAACAGTCCCTTCATAAACTCCTTCACCAGGCGATGAGACCACAGAGATGATTGCCCTGGAGTTCTGGTGTAGCGGTAAATCGCCGCTAGATGCATCTTGAGGCATGAGCTAGCCCTGCCTTGGCCAGCGACAGTAGGTACAGCAGCACTTGAGGGTCCGTAATCCGCAGAGGGCTAATCTTCTGTGCATGACACCAGACAGAGAACGTCTTCCATTTGTGTCCATAGCACGAGAGTTGAGGACGCCCTAGCCTTTGCAACCACCTCCTTGCAGTCCGCCGGGATATCGGACCCTCCAAAAAAGTGCTGCAGGAGCCAGACCTGCAAGTTCAGCGACCCCGGGTCGTGGTGGAGGATGGCGCGCCTCCTTCTCTAGCAAGGAGGTCCGCGTCCGTCAGCAGTTTGACTGGGGGGTGGGGGTCGTTAACATGTCCAGAAGGTCCGGGAACCAGATCTGCCTCGACAACGCCGGTGCAACGTGGATCATCCTGCACCAGGACCCTCCGAGTTGGTTGATGAGTCCCAACGGCAACGGTGGGAACGCATACAGGAACAGGGCGTCCCAGGGGAATAAGAAGGCATCGTCCATGCTCCCCGGCTGGGGCAACCTGCTGGCGAACATCCGGCACTAGGTGTTCATCGCCAATAGATCGATCTGGGGATTGCCCCATCGTTGGAAAAGTAGACCACTTGATCCTGACGCAGTTCCCACTCATGGCACGAGCGCAGCTCCCTTTTGAGCGAGTCAGCGCTCTTTATTCCTGCCAGATGAAAGGGTACCAGAAACATTGCTTTGGCGACGGCCAAGTGCCACAGATCCTGGGCTTCCTTGGATAGGGCTGGGGATCTGGTGCCTCCCTGCTTCCGGACTTAGAACATCGTGGTTGTGTTGTCGGTGAAGATCCTTACCACCTTGCCCTTGAGGGACGGGAGGAACGACCTGAGGGCCCATAACACGGCTCGAGGCTCCAAGACATTGATGTGTAGTGACCTCTCCTCTGGGAGCCAAAGACCTTTGCGTGGAGATCTCCGGTGTGCACTCCCATCCCTCCAGGGAGGCGTCCGTCAGTCTGATGTGCCGCGGTCTAGAAGTCCATAGCCGCCGCCAGATGCGCGCGGGTGCTCCACCACCGGATCACTTGGCGGAAGGTCTCATTGAGCGAGATCCTGTCTTCAAAGCTGCCCACCACCTGCATCCAACGGGCATCGAGGAATTCTTGCAGTGGACGCATCCGCAACCCGCAAGTAGATGCACAAGGACATCATGCCGAGCAGGGACTTGGACCTTAACCTGGCCACGTCCATGGTCGACAGCCGTTGCACTTTGTCCAGGATGGCCTTCGTCCTTTCCTCCGATGGAGAAGCCAATCGCACCAATGTGTCGAGCCTGGCTCCCAGGAACAGGACGACTTGCGACAGCACCAAGTGGGATTTGGCAAAGTTGATCGAGAATCCCAGATCTGTGAGCAGTTGGACGGTCTTCGCTGTGTGCACGACAGCGAGTTCTCTTGTCTTTGTTCGGATGAGCGCCGACTTCAATCCGAAAGGGAAGGGCCTTGAACTGGTAGTGTCGCCCTTGGACTACGAATCTCAGGAACTTTCGATGTCCTTTTAGAATGGGAATGTGAAGGTAGGCATCCTCAAAGTCCAGAGACGACAGGAAGTTGCCTTCCTCCAGCTGTCCCAGCACGTGCTGGAGGGTGACCATCCGGAACTTCTGGGACTTGATGTACTTGTTTAAACGACGAATGTCCAGGATGGGTCGCCAGCCGCCAGTCTTCTTTCTTACGAGGAAGTATTGCGAGTACACTCTGGAGCCTCTTTGGTACAGCTCGATGGCTCCTTTCTTCAGCATCGCGCTTACTTGCAGCAGCACGAGGGACGTGGTTTTCCTTCCTGGCCACGGGTGGAATGTGGGGGCACTTCTTTAGAAACGCAGGCCAGGGCATCGAGCACCCATCAGTCGGTGGAGATGGACTCAAACATGCTGACTAACTTCGCCATCTGGCCTCCCACCGGGGTGCTCAGGTGGAGGCCCGATGCCACGGCCGGTTCAGTTCTGCTTGGCAGCAGCCTTGCCACCTTGGCGACAACGAGATGCTCCCGACTTGCTGCGTCCTCTGTAGGCCTCCTGCGATGAGAAGCTGCCGCCGAATCCTTTGGAGGCACCTTGCTTGCCTCCGGAGTTCCGAAAGGGCGGCCGTCGTTAAGGCCTGAACCGTCTCCGTGCCGGCGATGGCCTGCAGTGACTCGCCCACTTGTCTTGCCAAACAGGTTGTTCCTGTCGAAAGGCATGTCCAGAACTCTGCACGTTTTGGCGGAAATCGGTTGCCTTGAGCCAACCACGCCCGCGAATGCAAACACTGTTGCCCATCTGGCAAAAACCAGTGTAGGCAATGTCTGTGGCCACCGTTATGGCGTGGTCCGACGCCACCTCGCCTTCCTGTAGGATCTCCAGGGCCTCAGCCCTCTTGTCGTTCGGAAGTCCAGCAGGGGAGCGATCTTAAACCACAGTTCCCTGTCGTAGTGGGCCACAATCGCGAGGGCGTTGGCCGAATTAATCGTCGCCGCCACCGAGATGACCCGCTGTCTCATGGCGCCCAGTTTCTTCCCCTCGCCGTTCGGAAGGTCGAAGTTGAAGCAGTCACCCGCCGCTTTCTTCTTGGCCGCCACAGAGACGACTGAATCCGGGGTCGGCTGCGCCCTAAGGCACATGGGGGTGGAATCCAGGACCCGGTACTTCTTCTCGTACCGGTCTCTTGGCAGGAGTCGTGGACGGGTCCTTCAGGAGCGACAGCCCCTTGTCCCAGATGTCGTCAAGTAATGTAACCGAGAGGACCGTCTTCCTCTTGGCCTCACGCCGTTGATAGGGGAAACCTTCCTTCTTCTGTTCCTCAGGGCAGAGCTGGAAGAGCTTGTACGCCCTGGTGATCATGGCGTGGAAGAAGCCAATTTCGTCGGGCGGGGAGGCCCAAAGAGGTGGTGATGGAAGGCCCATCCCATCCTCACCACCGTCGGCATCCGTCCCCGTAGTGGGCGTCTCCGTTCCCGTGCCATCCCTTGGATCAGGAGGAGGAGAAGAAGGCGGCCGTGAAGGCTGGAAGGGCCGGGGGGGGTATGAATTCTCCTCTGCTTACTTGGAGGGCTTCCCGACGGTCCAGACACCACTGGATCATCCACTGGGGTAAGGGCAATATTGTCCTCATCTCTGTACACAAGGCCTGGATCGCCATCAAGATTACTCCCGAGTTGTCCTGGCATCCTGTCGATGGGCGCAGTGGTTGGGGAGTGGAATCCTCCGCCTCCACGGGCTCCTTGTTGGCACCACTGTCGCTTTCTTCGTCCGCCTCGTCGGGATCCCTCCCGTGGGACCGGACCTCCTCAAACTTCTTGTTCAGGATCTTCACAACTCCAGCCAGCTCCTCTTCAGAGGCTGTATCTGTGTCCGTGATGGCCAAGGTGCGCGGCCCCCCCCCCCTCTTTTTCCACCAGGGTTTTCACGGGGGTCTTAACAATGGGTTGAAAAGAGGATTCTCTCCGCGGTGGCAGGGAAACTCTAGGCCCCAAGGCCGCCTCCACTGGGGTAGCCTCCACAGGCTTCGCCAGGGCCACCACGACTCAATCGATAGAAGCCTTAGAATCAGGGCCTTTGCGACTTTGGGCACGCTTGAGGCCTTCACCTTGGGGGATGGGGTCACCGCCTCGCTCCCCCTCGGCTGTCGCCATCGGGATCGACCGGGGCTACTCCCGAAGCTTACCCTGGTTCTCAGATTTCCTCTTCCCCCGAGCCAGAGCGTTGGCTCATGGTTGATGGCATCGGTGAAAGTGCGCCCTGCCCGGCAGCCGAGGAGCCCGACCGATCGGCTCTCCCAGTGCCCGCGGACTCGCTGTGCTTTGCCTTTTGTTGAGCCCCCATCACCAGAGCGCCCTCAAAGGTCTTAGAAGGCCGCTCGGACTACTACTACTCACCTACCGCTGGGCTCTTCCCTTCCAGCCAGTTTATTTTAATTTTATGTTTTACATTTGTAGAGCGCACTGCAGCCCAAAGGCATTGAGGCGCTTTTTACAAGAAAGTGTGCGTAGGCAGGATTACAATTCAGACGGTGGTTACTTGGTTACAACATATGCACAAGGTTACAAAGTAATATTTGGTTCCATTAGTGTACAAAGTAAAAGGCTTGGGAGTTGACAGAAGCAGTTAGGCAAAGACTTGTTTTGATGGCTTTGCGGAACGCTAAGTGGGAGTCAATTCCCCTGATGTGCGAGGGTAGGCCGTTCCAATGGGAGCAGCAATGGCTGGGAAGCTAGAGCCCCCTGCACACACTGCGTGTTATGGGCTTAGTGATCATGTTGGAATAGGCTAATCTGGACGGCCTAGCGGATGGGGGAATGGCTACGCACTGAGCCAGGTAGGGGGGTGCCAGATCATGGAGGCATTTGTGGGGAATCATGTCGCAGCCCTGAGGGCGTTGTTCTGGACAAGTTGGAGTTTGGCAATGTTTTTGCATGATGTCCCTCCGAGGAGAGCATTGCAATAGTCCAGTCACGAGCCGATAGTAGCCCTGGCAATAGTGAGGCAATTGTGTAGGTAGGATGGGTCTTACTGTATTGAGCAGTTTAGCGTAGTAGGCCGAGTAAGCAATGGTGTTGACCTGCCTGTTCATGGTGAGATTAGAGTCTAGGTAGACTCCCAAGGCTTTGACTGTATGGGACACAGCTATGGGTATATTATTGATGGTGAATGAGCAGTAGTTCTTGTCAAGGTTACCCAGGATGGTTGGTGAGCCGATCAGCAGAAGCTCAGTTTTGTTGCTGTTGAGACACAGCCAGTTTTCTGCCATCCATGCTTGGATGGTGCTATAGATGGAGTGAAGGGTGGTCTTGTCTGTCTCATAGTCACCCGTGAGGGGAATGAGCACCTGGGTGTCATCAGCATAGTTGGCGTATGAGATGCCCAGGGAGTCAGGGTCGAAGAGGGGTCTCGTAAATAGGTTGTAGAGGTTAGGCGCAATGCAGGAGCCCTGCTGCACTCCACATGTGATGTGACTTGGAGAGGCACAGGCTGAGTCTGAAAAAAACTTTCATGGCCCTTTCCTCTAGAAACAAGGTGATCCTCTCACAGGCTTTGGGGGAGAAGTTGGCTGCAATGGAGAGGTGTTGGCAGAGAGTATTGTGGTCCACGAGGTCAAATGCGGCCGATAAGTCGAGGAGCACCAGGAGCGCAGGTTTGCCAGCGTCTCCGATGTCAGCCATTTGATTTTTTAAGTCAAGGAGGGCAGTTTCGGTCCCATGTCATGACTGAAGCCAGACTGCCGAAGGCCAAGAAGGCGGTGGTCCTCAAGGAATTTTTGGACTTGCAGATGGGCTGCTTTGTCCAGAATTTTGAGCAGGAAGGGGACAGTAGTGATGGGTCTGTAGTTCCCTGGTGCCGATGGGTCAAGGGATGGCTTTTTGAGGAGTGGTCGTACCCAGGCCTCCTTGAGGTCAGTTGGGACATGGCCAGACTGAAAAGAAGCATTGATGAATGCTGTAAGAAACGGGGCAAGGGTTGAGCCACAGTCTTTGATGAGCTGGGCAGGGCATACGTCGCCCTTACAATTAAAGGGTTTGATAGTTTTTAAAAGAGAGAGGACTTCGGATTCGGTCATATCCTTGAAGTTGAATAACGGGGAGGAGCCGATTTTAGGGTCCTTATCCTAGTTACTATTCTGCGAGGCAATTAGGAGAGTGAGGGCCTTTTGGTGGGCTAGGATTTTGGTTTGCAAAGTGTTAAGTTTGTTGAGCATGGCTGATTGGATGTTATTGCACCAGTTTTCATCCTTCAGGATGGTCGTTGGCGGGGTGGACAGGGTTTCCAGCTCCCTAAGATTTCTTTGGTGCCTGATTTCGAATTGGCTATCCAAGTGTTGAAGGAATTAGCTTTAGCGAGGATTGTGCCTGATTTGTATTCTTTCAAGATGGCCTTGAAGGCTAGTTTGGTTATGTCATTAGGGTTGGCTTTCCAGGCTGCGAGGACGGCTTGTTTTTTTAGCGCGCAGCTGGAGGAGTTCCTGTGAGAACCAGGCAGTGTGCTTGGTTTTTTTGGCTTTCCTGAGGGTGAGGGGGGCGATAGAGTCAACATCTTGGGTGATCAGAAACTTTAAAGCTTTGGCAAGAGTTTCAGGGTCTCATGAAAAGGGGGCTTGGAGGGCGGGCACTTTGAGGAAAGGAGTAATCCTTTCCACCCGGAGTTGGCGCAAACCTCTGGTGAAGATTTGAGGGAGAGGGGTTAGGAGGCTATGTAGAAATGTTGACGTCAAATTGGATGTAGTGGTGGTCAGACCATGGGATAGGTGTGTTCTCAGTGATAACTACTGGGTATTTGTGGTGGGTAACCCAATCCAGCGATCGTCCTTTAGAGTGAGTAGGATTGGAGATGGCTTAAGCGAATCCTAGAGTAGATCAGGCTTTGTTCAGGGTGGCTGAGTGGGTGTCAGTGGGATCATGGAGGCCTAAATTTAGGTCTCCTGTGAATAGGATTTTGGAGGTCTTTTTAAAGGTTTCCTGAGAGAGAGTGGATGAGGGAATCATGGAATTCCATGGTCGGGCAACGAGGTGTAGAGCCAGGGTCACGTTGGGGGAAGAGGTTGATTTTGAGTGGGAGGTGGTTGTAGCTGCGACGAAGGTTCCCTTCTGTTCTCCTAATAGCTAGGCTTTCTTTGGCGACGAGCGCTACACCACCGCCCCTAGCGAGGGGTCGGTCTTGCCTGTGGATGGTGTAGCCGTCTGGGATGGCAAAGGCGAGGGTTGGGCCAGATGTTTCATTCAACCAGGTTTGTGATCATGAGGAGGTCTACATTATTCTGTAGAATGAGGTCATGGATGTCCAGGGCGTGGGCTGGGACAGAGCGTGCATTAACCAGACCACATTTCAAAGAAGTGGTCGGTACAGTTCCATGGCCAGCCATGGGGACAGTCTTTGAGACCTGGGGAGGCACGAGGGTGTCATGGGCAATAGGCATAGGAGTAGTCATGCCAATGGGGGCAGCAGGGATGGTATCAGCAGGCTCAGTAGTGGCATTGTGTGCATTAGGCACAGACTTACTAGCAGGCATATGAATGGCATTGTGTGCAACGTGCGCGAGCTTGTCGGTGGGGGCAGCTGGCACTTGATATATATATATATATAATACATTACTCACCGTAATCGTATTTCTGATGCTTGTATCTGCTTAGATTCACATGCTGTGCATAGGCCGACATCTAGTGGAAGCTGCGGAGTATTACAGTTTGTTTTTCGAAAGTCGAAAATGGGCGTCGACACAGGCGTGCCAGTAATACTATCCCTAGTGTGACGTCCACTGTACCCAAGATCCCTCACGCGTGTAGGATCCTCAGATTGTATTTTTTCTGACATGAGGAAGCATGAGGAGTAGCGCGAGTACAGATAATCCAAGCAGATAGACAGAAAGGTAAGACTACAAGCAATCATGCGCCTTCTCTCGGAGGGGAGGAAGGGTGGGTCGCATGTGAATCTAAGCAGATACAAGCATCAGAAATACGATTACGGTGAGTAATGTATCCCTTCTGAGGCTTGTGGAATCTGCTTAGATCACATGCTGTGCATAGATTAGCGAGCAGTACCAGAAGAAGGAGGTGGGATGTGAGAAGGGTCATGAGCAAACAGGTGTCTTAGAACCGCTTGTCCCACTTGTGTATCTGTCTTGGAATGAGTGTCAATGCAGTAATGCTGAGTAAAAGTGTGAATAGAGCTCCAAGTAGCCGCTTTGCAAATGGTGTCGAGGGGAACATTTGCAATGAAAGCCAGAGTGGCACCGATGCCTCTAGTAGAGTGGGCCGTTGGCGTAAAAGGCAGAGTCTTTTCAGAAAGAGAGTAACACAGCTGTATACAGTTGATAATCCACTTCGAGATAGCGCCCTTAGAGACGCGATCCCCCTCTCTGCCTGTAGCTACGGAGACAAACAGTTGATCTGTTTTCCTTAGCGGTCTGGTTTTATTTACATAGTATAGGACCGCCCTACGCACATCTAGGGTGTGTAGTTTCACCTCAGCCGAGCTTTGCGGGTTCTGGAAGAAAGTCGGAAGCTCGATGGACTGGTTTACATGGAACTTGGATATGAATTTAGGTGAGAACCTAGGGTGTGTGCGTAAAACCAGTTTGTCCTTGTGGATAGTAAAGAAAGGATCCTGCACTGACAGAGCCTGAATTTCACTGACCCTTCTTATGGAGGTAATGGCTACTAAGAAGGCCGTTTTATAAGTCAGGTGTTTGAGACTACTTTTATGCATGGGTTCGAATGGGGGTCCCATGAGCTTAGCTAGCACCACGTTGAGGTCCCATCCTGGCGGTGGGTTCGAAATAGGAGGGTGAAGTCTCTTTACTCCTTCCATGAAGGCTTTAACCACTGGTACTTTCCACCACGAGACCTTGTTATGGGATGTGGTGTAAGCCGAGAGGGCTGCCAGGTGTACTTTCAGCGAGTTAAAAACCAACCCTGCATCCAGCAGGTGGAGCATGTATGTCACAACGTTGGAAGGAGTGCAATCAACCGGGTTGATTTGTTTATTCTGGCACCAGATAACGAATCTTTTCCACTTATCAAAGTAACAGTGCCTTGTATTTGGTTTCCTGGACTCCTTTAGAATGTCCATACACCTCTGTGGTAATTTGAGATGTCCAAACTCTATGACTTCAGGAGCCATGCTGCTAGGTTCATAGAGTTGGGTTCCTGATGCACTGTTTGACCCTGTTGCTGGGACAGTAGGTTGTACCAGGCTGGGAGTCTGATGGGTTCGCACACCGCCATCCTGCGTAGGTGTGGAAACCATGGTTGTCTCGCCCACATGGGAGCAACTAGGATGAGCGTCATCGATTCCTTGTTCATCTTGTACACCACCTTCCTGATGAGGAGTTGGTGGAAAAGCGTACGCAAACATCCCTGACCAGTTCATCCACAGGGCATTCCCTTGGGAGTCCGGCTGGGGGAACCTGGATGCAAATCCTGGGCATTGTTTGTTTTCGCTTGTGGCGAATAGGTCTATAGTGGGGAAACCCCACTGAGAGAAGAGATCTTCTACTACGTCTCTGTGAAGGACCCATTCGTGTTCTTCTGGGAGGGAGTCTCTGCTTAGAGCATCCGCTAGGGAATTGAGCTCCCCTGGAACATGTTGCGATGACAGGAAGATGTTCCGTCTGAGTGCCCATATCCATATTTTCTGGGCAAGCTTGGACAGATTTGGCGAACGAGTCCCCCCTTGCTTGTTCAGATAGAACATGGCTGTCGTGCTGTCTGTCCTGATCTGCACCGACAAGTTCAGTAGATGGGGCTCGAACGCCCTTAGCGCTCGGAATACTGCCAGAAGCTCTAGCATATTGATGTGGTTCTTGGCTACTGAGTGAGACCAGAGACCCTGAGCTGTGTGGTGGAGATGGTGAGCTCCCCACCCAGTCAGGCATGCATCTGTAGTCACCACGGCTTGTACTTCGGGATCGTAAAAGGGTTTCCCCCTTGCGAGATTCTCTCTTGTCCACCAGTGTAGGCTCTGTACGAGCGTTGGCGAAACGACCACTAGATCGTCCCAATGACCACTTGCCTGAGACCACTGTTTCGCCAACCATTCCTGCATGGGACGCATGCGCAGACGCGCGTGGGGGACCAGGTAAATGCATGACGCCATCATGCCCAGTAACCGCATAGCTTTGCGTACTGTTATCTGTTGACCTGACTGATAATGCGGAATTTGCAGAAGTATATTCCGAATTCTCTCTTCCGAAGGGAAGGTCAATCCTTTCTGAGTATCTAGGATAGCTCCTAGAAACTGTTTTGAGGTGCTTGGCACCAGACTTGACTTTTTCTCGTTGATGGAGAAGCCTAATTCGTGGAGGAGGTCGATAGTCCTTTGAATGTTTGACCTGCAAATTCCTGGGGTTTCCCCCGTTATGAGCCAGTCGTCCAGATAAGGGTACACCGGGATTGCTTCCCTGCGTAGGTGTGCAGCCGCCACCGCCAGTACCTTGGTGAATACTCTTGGTGCTGAAGCTATCCCGAAGGGCAGTACCTTGAATTGGTAGTGGCGACTGTCCACCTTGAAGCGCAAGTACTTTCTGTGCGCTGGGAGCATGGAAATATGAAAATAAGCATCTTTCATATCCAAGGTTGCCATGTAATCCCCCTTTTTTAGGAGGGGGATTACCTCTTGTAGCGTGGTCATACGGAATTTTTGGGGCTTGACATACTTGTTGGCAGGCCGTAGGTCCAATACTGGGCGCATTGTCAAATCTTTCTTTGGCACAAGGAAGTAAGTTGAATAGATACCCTTGTTTACCTGGTGTCCTGGGACGAGTTCGATCGCGTCCTTTTCTAGCAGAATGGCGATCTCCTCGAGAAGGATCTTTTGATGCTCTAGGGAGTGCACTCTTTGTCGTGGAGGATGATTCCGGGGACGCTGCAGTAGTTCTATACAATATCCTGCGGATACTGTTGACAGCACCCATCTGTCTGAGGTGATCCCTTCCCAAGCCTGGGTGAAGGTGGAAATGCGTCCCCCTACTGGGGTTGCGTGGCAAGGGACCCTGAACTGAGCGTCACTGTTTTGGTGGAGGCGTGCCACCTCCCTTGTTGGGGCTGCCTCTGCCTCTTCCACGACCTCTCGTTACCCCTGCCGTAACTTTGGGTAGACTGCTGGTTGTTATTCCATTGTGTACCTTGTCCCTGGGCATAGTTGCCTCTTTGTGAATTTTGGCCGCGTGGGCGACGAAAATTATTGTTCCCCCTCTGGTTAGGGGGTTTGTTGGTAAGCTGGCCAAGGGATTTGAGAGTCTCATATTCATCTTTGGCATTTTTAAGTGCGTCTTCGACCGCTTTCCCAAACAATAGGTCGGGTTCCACTGGCTTGTCTATTAAAGAAGCCTGGGTTTCTGTCTTGAATCCCGACTGTCGTAACCACGCATGTCTCTTGATAACAGTACCTTCTGCTATCAATCTCCCTGCGTTGTCAGCGGCGTCGAAAGTTGCTTTTAAAATGCAACCAGACACGGCTCTCCCCTCTGCTGAGATCCGAGCCAGCTGGCCCTTTAACGGTTCTGGAGCAGAGGCAATGAGCGCCGCGACTTCTTCCCATTGATGGCAATTGTAACTAGCCAACAGGGTGGTGGAATTCGCAATCCTTGCTTGGTAGGCGGACGTTGAGGCTACCTTTCTGCCAAACCCGTAAAGTTTTTTGCTCTCCTTATCGGGAGGAGCTTCTGATGAAGATAAGGGCGTGCCAGCCCTTTTTCTAGTGTTGGTCACCACTAGGGAATCTGGTTTAAGATGTCCCCTTATATACAGAGGGTCAGACTGGGCTGCCCGGAAAATCTTTTCAATTCTGGGGTTGACAGCTCTGGTGAGGTTAGGATTCACCAGGGAAGGATCTATTCTTCGTTGGATGGATTTGAGGATAGGGATGGTCTGAGCGACCGGTTTTCTCTCTCCTACAAACTCCTCCGCGAAGTCCCTTTCCTCCTGTACACCGTGGGTGTCGATGTGGAAGTGTTCCGCTGCTCGAGCGAGAACCTCGTTGAGGAGGGGCTGGTTATCAACTGGAGAGTCAGTAACTGGGGCTTCGCTTTGTACTGGGGAATCTATTCTGTAAATTTCCTGCTCATCTTCTCCCTCCTCCAGGTCCTCATCCTCTGCATAGTAATCTGTCCCGGTTTGTTCTTCCATAATTTCAAACTCCTGGTCCTCTTCAGGGAAAACTTGTCCCCGGTAACTGGGGAGTGGAGTAGAATATGGAGTGGAGTAAGGCTGAACCTCGAAGGGTTCAGGTCTTTCGACCCGGGGCTTTTTACTTAGCGGGATAGGATCGGAGGAGCCTGAGGGTGTGGCCCCTTGAGGGTTATATGAAAGAAAGTGTTCTGGGTTCTTATCATAAAAATCAGCCAAGGAAGACATCCTAGACATAACCCTGTCTATGTCTTCACTGGACCATTCCCTGGAACAGGGTATTACTTTAGCAGGAGATGATTTATGGGACTTTTCAAGGGTAGACTTGTGTTTACTTGTCTGCCTAGGGTGAGAGGATGGCTTAACAGGGGTGGAAGGCTGTGCTTTCCGCTGTTTCCCCCCCTCCCCGTGCGTGGAAAAATGTTTTCCCTGTCCCTTGGAGGCCCCAGAGATTTTCGACGCCGGGCGCCGAGGGTCTGGAGAGGTATCTGTGTGCTTCGGGCGTGGGGCCTCACTGGTGTTAACCGCGGTCTCGGTATCTTGGAGCGCGGCCTGGGGGTGGAAGTCGTCTTCGTCTCCCGACGATCGAACTTCCGTTAATGTGTGTAGCGAGGCACTCTTGGCAAGAGTGGAAGATTGCCTTGCGTCGTGAGGTGATCTCGATCGAGAGCGCCCAGAGGACACCGAGTCGGACCGTTCTTTTTGTGCCTCTTCCCGGGAAGTCGACGTCGTCGAGGTCCGGTTGGTCTTAGTGTGTTTAGTGTGTGTTAGGTGTGTAGCGCTTGCGTCGCCGGGGGTCTTCCCCATAGCCGCCCTGCCGGACGACCTTCCGAGGTCGGGGACCTGCGCTCGCCGGCTGTCTTTCGACGCCGTAATGCCCTCGCCGTCCGAAAGTACGGCGTCGCTGCCATCGCTGAAGGCGCCCTCCGCTGCCATGGCCTCCTGCCTGGCGTGGTGGGCCCAACGCTTTGTCGAACGGTCCTTAAGTGTCTTAGGTTTAAACCTACTACACGCTCTGCAGTTCGCTTCGGGGTGATCCCTCGGCAAGCAGAGATTGCACATGGCGTGCCTGTCGACCCAAGGGTATTTGCGATTGCACTTGGGGCAGAATTGAAAAGGGGTACCCTCCATACGCACCTTAAGGCAGCGGGCTGCTAAGTGTAGGAATATATAAAATGTAACTATATATCAAGAGTGAAGAGTATGTACCACCCCCCACTCTCCCTACTTGTAAGGGCCGAGGCCAGCGGCCTACTAGGCCCGGGCCGAGGCCAGCGGCCTTCCGAGGCCCAGATCCGTCGTGCAGCAGTCGACGGTCGATGACTTCTCCAGCCGTCGTCGAGGTTGAGGGTCGACGTTGGGGTGGGGAAGGGAATGAATAAGAATTATAATTATAATAACAGCAAAAGTATGGCTAAGGCCAGGGAACTCCGCAAGATGCTTCCGACCAGTATGGCGGAAAAAAACAATCTGAGGATCCTACACGCGTGAGGGATCTTGGGTACAGTGGACGTCACACTAGGGATAGTATTACTGGCACGCCTGTGTCGACGCCCATTTTCGACTTTCGAAAAACAAACTAATACTCCGCAGCTTCCACTAGATGTCGGCCTATGCACAGCATGTGATCTAAGCAGATTCCACAAGCCTCAGAAATATATATACGGGAGGCATCAGGCAATATGGTTGCGACATGTGCTGCAGACATTGGGGTGGAAACATCAGCAGTGGCGATTTCCCAACAATTGGAGGCGGCGCTGGAGCATGGTCCCTTACTGGTGGCCAGTGGAGGTGTGGGCGGGCACGGGGTAGCCAACCTGCTCTGTGCCCTGTGCATCCGCCAGTTATGAGGCGGATACGCCGATCCTTCATAGTCCGTTCCGACATGTTCTTGAGAAACGTACAGTCCTTCTCCACGTGAGTTTTGTCTTCGTGAAGGCAGTAGAGGCATCTGGAATGCTCATCCTCCTTGAAGACCTTCTGCAATCCGCATCCAGGGCAGCTCCTGAACAGCTTGGATCCGGGCGTCCTGTTTCCTTTGTCCTGGGCCATGTCCACACGGGGTAGGCCTCAAAGATCTTCCGGAATCCTCCAAGAAGCGAAACTCGACGAGAACTTTGCCCTTGAGGGGCGTAGAAAAATCCGAAACGTGTCCCTGTTGATCGGAAGTAGAAACGGTGGAGCTTGAGGCTCGAGTGACTAAAAAAAATGAGATTAAACTCTTTGAAAAATCGCAAAACGCAGTAAAAGCTCAAGAGCTATAGCACGAGGACTCCCAACACTTGAACGTGCGGTAAAAATCTGAAGATGGCTGCCAGAGGAGGGGCTTAGGTAGAGGGCAGTCATTGGCTGGGGGCAGTATGACCCAGAGACCAGTGATTGGTTATTAGGAGAAAGACAGTTCAGAAACTAAACTGAAACTCGAGGATTCCCAGCCTGACGAGGAATATTCATGACCATGTGAATCCATGCCAGATCCCATGCTGGAAAAAGTGGTTCTTATGACAACAGCAGGCAGATTATCTTCTTCAAAAGTCTACACAAGGAGTTCTCGTAGCAGTCATAATTCACCACAATAACGTCCAGAAGGGCAGCTGTTTTGAAGCCAACATGGAAAGTCTTAGAAATGGATCATGTGGTAGGTGTAGTCGTCAAAACCTTAGTCTTATCCCTTAAATGGCACTTCAATGTCTTTAGGCTTGACCTTTTATACTTTAGTCAACGCATCGGGTTTTACTTTACTCCAAGGGGTATATAAAGCGCATCCAAAAGAGTGGGGAGTGTTTGCACAATGGACTAAAGGAACTGCAAATAGGGCACAAGAACCATTTCTCTAGGAAAGAGAAACTAGTTCAAAAATAAATTAATTACATGAAGAAACAGGGTGATCAAGCCCTTTACCTGGTCCAAGTAACCACTGCCCAGTAAAGATGACAATGACCCTCCGCCAATATGCTACTCACCTGCTGTAACAGTGCCACTTCATCACCCACCAATACCCTCTGCCCCTTTCGCCCGTGTGCATTACAAAGAATACAGAATCATCTGGCAACCTGTCTAGGGACCATTCTGCCTCTACAAAGAATCAGACAGTTGAGACTTCAGAAGGGGAGGGGGTAAAGTAGTCAAAACAACATGATGTCCTTCAATAGGACCTACTGAAAGTGTGTCACAGTTGGGTGAAGACGCTACTAATAAATGGTTCTACTGGACAATGTTTTGGATGAATTACAGAAAGTTGACTGGTTCTGGGATACAACCACCTTATGGGAAAACATAGCACCCATAGAAGAGGTAGTAATGGGCATATGTGCTCATCCTGTCAGGATAAGTGCTGCACCTGAGGGAATACACCATGTGCTGGACACCACAATATATAATCCTTCAAGGAAGCATTTCTGCCACTCCGTACAGTTTGTTAGGGAACAAAAAAACCATCAGATTCCCATAACCATACCACCGCAAACTTGGCAGGATTACTTAAACAAATCCTCACCCCAGACAATTACAACCAGTAAGAACAAAGGCAGCATGGCCCCATAACTTTAAAGATCCATTAATGGGGAACAATGCCGGGACGGATCAGAGGCTTGATATAACCATAATTGAGGTTAAAAAAGAGTAAAATACTGGATGTAATTAAAGTTGGCGAAGGCCAAAACAGATTGGTCAAAAGGTGGTGTAATTGAGAGAAGACAGGAACTAACATCCAGAAGACCCCGGACGATCATTCTAATATTGCAGACGTCACCAACACAGCCCCTAAACTAACATCATATTTTGTGGGTTTACACCTTAAGCAATACTGGTGTTGACCCCATAATTGAGGACCTGCTGAACCAAGGAACACTAGTGTATACCAATTCTCCTTGTAATACGCCTATTTTTCCTGTGTGCGAAAAGGTTGGGTATCGCTGCAAGCAAAATGGAGACTTGTGCAGGACTTGAGGGCTATTAGTGAAATTGTGCCCCCCGCCCACACAATTCTCTCAAGACACCACTTTACAGTGCAGTTGACTTATGCTCAGCATTTTTCAAGGTGCCAGTTCATTTTTGCCTTCGGGGAATGAGGGGGTACAAACATTGCCATATGACATGGACTATGCTCCCCAAGTGATGCGTACATCCCTTAGCATCTTTTACATAATATTGCATACAAATACAGCATCTGTTTTCCGGGAGACTCGCTCATTCAGTACGTAGACAACCTACTGCTTTGCTTCCCTGACCAAGATGCAGCACGAAGATGTTCATTTGTTGAGTAACCATAAGGTGGCCCCATCCAAAACGCAGTTGTGTCAACCTAAAGGGAAATACCAAAGGCATCTTTATGCCTGATCACTGGGCCTTAGATCCGTCCAGAGTAATCACAAGTTACTCACCGTAGTTACTAACGTACATAGTCCTCTTTCCTCCATACTGCATGGGCGTCCCTTCCTAGGTACTGGAGACGGAAACTTTTTCATCAGAAAAACATTCCCTGATTAATCTTTAGAGCCGCGCGCGGGGGTGCGGCCGTGGGAGCATGTGCTACCCTGACTCTGCCCACCAGCACCACTCCGTCCCCTTTTCGACCTCGATGGGAATGGGCCGGTTTTGCCACATGTAATTCCAAACGCTGTAACCCGCATTTCTCTTCCATCTTCTTGTCTTTATTTTGTCATCTATATACTTAGTCCTCCAGCGTCACGCTCCGCCCCGGCACATGTCGACTTCAATCGGGCTTCAGCAGGTGCCCGGCCTGCGAGGGGCTCTAGCCCACGTCTGACCCCCACACTCTTTGCCTCTGCTGCCTTGGCCCGGACCATGGGTGGGAGGGTTGTACCGCATGCAACGCTCAGACTCCACGCGCACTGAAGAACAGGCTAGCTAGGTGGCGGGAGCTCTTCGAAAAGGTCGCCTCCAGAGGGCTTGAAGTTTGTCAAGGAGAGATCAGGGCCCAAGGGAGGGCCACTATTTTCCATCGCACCCGTAAGAGCGACTCCTTCCAGAGGGAACGCGCAAGCGGGAGGAACCGCTCGGGTGGTTACCAGCACACGCACCAAGGCTAACCAAGCTACGGGCCACATGGCCGAGTGTTCTTCGGACCCTACCGGTATTAGTTCTTCTACCGGGTCTACGGCCTAGTCCCGGCTCCATGTCCGAAGGGGCGCCTCCACGCAGCACTACCAGCGACAACGCTCAGGGCAATACACCTGCCAGGCCTAGACCTGATCTGCAGGGTAGGCCTCATGTTCCAACACCAGGAGCCTTTAGTGAGTCTGGGCCCAGAGGGCCATGCACCACGCCTTGGCACGTGGCATGCAGTTCAACAAAATGGCTGCTGTGCCAGACAACATAGTCGCTCGTCCGAAGAGACTCCTAGGAACGGAGCAGGTGGGTGAACGAGTTTCTGGGTGGAACTGGTGTTAACCAGTTATTTGGCCTACAGTTTATCAATCAGCAGCACAAGGCAGGTTCCCCCTGCAACCCAGAGTGCACTTCGACCCCGGCAGCCCACACCCACTCGGTCAACATACCCTGCCACCTCTTCTGCCTCCGAAGACAGGATCTTTCAAAGGTTTTTGGGGAACTTGCTCCCTCCGGTCACTCCACCAGCACCCATAGTCATTCCTCCCATAGCTCTGGCACCACAGGCCCGGCGCTGCCCCTGCTGCCAGCTCCTTCAATTCTGCCTTCCTTGCCTCCTCCAGTGCAGGCAGTTCCAGGCCAGCCTCCGCAGCAGTCCCCAGCTCCGGTCTCCACTGCCCTGCACCCTCCTCCCGCTCTGGAGCAGCCAGACCGGTGGATACAGACGAGGAGGCGGACCCCGACAAGCTGTCGTCAACGAAGGCCTTTCACGACAGGCTTGCAGGTTTGGCAGAATATCTGGGCCTGCCTCATCCCGAGGTAGAGCAGCCCGAGGAGAGGGTCTTGGCAGAGCTCCTCTCCCTAAGACCCCCCTCAAAGACTGGTATCCCAATGCAGATGGACATTGTCGCTCTGGCCAAGAAGGGATGGCTGAAGCCTTATTTTGCCCAGCCTGTCAATTGGCGCCTAGATGCCAAGTATAGACAGATGGAGGGGGATACACTCTGGCTATCAACGCACCCCCAGCCGCATTCTTTGGTGATCGCTGCGGCGTCACTATACTCCAAGCCTGTCGTCCTCAGCCACCTCGTCCTCGGCGTTGCTAGGAGTAGACTATCCTGGAGGCGTACGGAAAGAAGCTGTACTCCAACGCCTCCCTGCACCTGCATCATGCTGGCAGCCGCTACCCAGAGAAAGTTCATGCACGAAAATCAGAACCATATGAGGCCCTTCTGACATCATACACTAGAGTAAAGTGTGACATACAGATGTGGGTCAAGGCATGGCATGTGAAGCAGAAGAGGCTCCCCACCCTTTCACCACCATCAGCCGCACCCTTAGCAACAGCGCCGTAGGAATAAGGATGGATCAAGAACTTCTCATTAGAACATTAGAAATAGAAAAATAGATGGACAGTGAAGACCATCATCCTCCAGTAAACATATTGGAACAACTTAAAAAAGATTCCAAATCATTAGAGAACGGTTTGCAGCACATTGGCGGGAAAGAATCAACAGACCGGTTGAAGTAGATGGTAGCAATGGAAGCCACAAGGTTGTGAACTTTGCTCGCAAACATGTGTATCATGTTCTAACTGCATGTAGGGCAGCGCAAGTACAGTCTTCAAAGTATAATAGGCCAGCCTCACATGATTTATTATCCAACACAAGCATGTGTTAGATTGATAGTCAATACATGAATGCTATTGGGATTGTGACAAATGCCTTAGTGCACACAACAGAACACATCCTAGCAGTCCCCAAGTACCGACCCTTCTGGAAATTTCTGCCAACTTGGAGAAGGGAAGTGAAGAAGAAAACTGAAGGCACACAAATTCCTTCAGAGGTCAAAGCAAAACTTGCAATTCGCACAAGCAAAAGATTTCACCATAGTAACTGAATACCTAACATGGCACTGTGCACTAACACAAATTTAAACTAGCAAGGTGAAATCAGCCATCGTTGCTATATCGGCAAGGTCCTCGTTAGACAACGGCACAGTGCAAATTGCACAGCCTGCGCAGCTGGGTGGGCAGGCCTTTCATGGGGGTACAACATTGGGTGTATGCCAAAATACCATACCCACAGTTGGTAGCATACAATCCTATCACTTATTGGCCACCTTTTCCACATTACTATAGAAGGAATAAAAACAACCAGACCGGTCAGGCTCATCTGTCCTTGCAAGCCCAGCACAACTGCACTTACCTGCATGCACTCTGTAAAACTGAGTCAAGAAGAGGCAGGTATCTCTATCACCACCTGGCCAATGAACCTGTAGCAAGTGTTGGGTACATAGTCATCTGCCACACCATTCAGAAGATTTATCCCCCCTCCTTGCTACTTGTAACCTGGCATTATGGAACTAATCAGATTTACTTCCAAGGCCCACAAACAGGACTATCTGGAAGGGCCAAAATAAAATATCAAGAACGCTTGCATTATATCCCTCAGACTGCTCCCCTTTATATATGGTAATAAGAGAAGGGGTGTGGAGAATGACATAACGGGATGAACATTTCACAGAGGAATTGCTTGCAGGAGGCACCGCCCTATTGACAGGGAAGTAGTGGGGAAACTATAGTCTAGGGGATAAGTGGACAAATACTACTGATCCTGTGTTATGCCTATTAAAATGTCAACAATGGTGTAGGGATGTGCTGGCCTCAAGTGTCATTAAACAAATCCCTTATGACACTAACCGCAGTGTTCCTCCGACTAGGTTGGTGGGGCACCACCACAGGGGTATAGGCAGTACAACTTTGTATTCTATCTGTGCACCTTCAGCAATACCAGCCTTCTGCCACAAGGGGTGTTTTGGCTGTGTTATACCAAAGTGTAAAAATGCCCTGCCCTCCCCATGGAGAGAAGGGTACCCTGACCTATTTTTTACCTGGGCTACGGGTGTTAATTGATATACCAACAGGGAAGATTTTGAAAGCCTGCTCGATTCACTAGAGAAGTACTTAAAATGTACAGGCGATTGTAGACATACCGCTCATGTCAACGAGGAACGTTACGGGGAGCAGTAGGGAGAGTATATATGGGGGAACATTGAGGTTGTTCATATGCTATTACATGGACAGGAAATGCCCTTTTCAGACTCTAGGCAGTGCTTGAGATGGTGATCAATGAAACCAGTTAAATGTTACGACGACCTGGCCAAGGAACAAGGGGAAATGTGGAAACCGGTCCTGCAAAACAGGATGTCATTAGAGAAGAAGCTACCAATACAAGTGTGCCCATTAATAAAAGAGGATTGTGTGCAGTTGTACCTTAGAAAATATCCACAATCCTGCAGCACAGATTAGGAACATTGCCTATGTCCCTACAAAGCACTCTATGGACTGGTTGGCAACATTCACAAATATGTTTGGTGCATAGGGTTAAAAGCTTTTGATGTTTCAGGCATGCTCCCATTAGTAATATAAGGTTGCTTATTTTTTCATTTGTTCACGGCATGGTGCACCACTAGTATGAACTCATTACTACTAGAGCTTTAAAACACATTGCCTGATGGAGGTACAGGAAAAGCAGATCACAAACTCACTCAAGAATACCTTCGGTATACTCATTGTAGCATAAGGGTTTAGAGTAGTGTACTCTAAAACGACAGACTGCTTGCTAGGTTGCCATTTTGTCTCGATATATTCTGCCATCTAAAAGCTGCGCTCAACACTTGCAGTTTTTTGGGAAAACATGCACTCATGCTGAAGTGATGGGAACAGAAACTCAAAGGCGTTTCAGGGACTAGCTGTCAGCAGATGATAAAGCAGGGAAGCACAGCTCAGGCGAAGGACGGGCATTTTACTTTAAGATACAAATGACAGTCCGGATGACCTTTAGATCATCCACTTCAGGTGATCTCCATCCTTTCAAAACTTTGCATCTGGGGGCGGGAGAGGGGCTGGTAACAAGGGACACTATCTTATCTCCATATGTACATGCCTTCTGCAGCTTTTTATGTATAGAAGGACTTTGAAAGCAAAATGCAAGGCGCAATCACTCACTTGGAGTGAGTTATAACAGAATGAGTGTGTAGCCGTTTCTCCAAAGTAATTCCCTTCAGACCGAAGAGATGCCGACCCAGACATTCAGAGTGCGCACTTCACGTCCAAGCAATGAAACACCCTCTCCACCTTAGAGGAGAGATTTAAGGAAGAAAGAGTGAGGGGAACACCTCATGGTTTATATAGAAAGCAGAGAAAACCTTTCCAAGGATGGATGAACGCGTCCTGATGCCAACCTTACCCCGATCGAATACACTGAAAGGCTTAGATGCCGACATTGCTTAAATTCCGCCACACCAGGCTGATGCGACAGCCACCAGGAAAGCAGTTTTCAAAGAAACAGGCCATGTCAGCTGAAGCCATTAGCTGAAAAGATTTGAGACCGGGTCAAAAGAATGATGTTAATGTCCTATGTAGGATAAGTGACCTTCACAGGAGGAAGCATCACAGACCAACAAAATGCTGCTTAATTAGTAGATTAGACGGGAAAAGCAAGCATTGTCTGTGCTCTTAAAAGCACCAATCGCCGAATTATGTCCATCACATATCCAGGGAGAACTCACGAAGATGCAGATCTGCAACACAGAATACCACCAGGTCCAGACCACAAGATGCTGTATTGAAGTGGTAATTCCACACACCAGTGACAAAATAGCCCATTCACTTTTTTTACTGGATCCTAGTAGTAGGCCCTCTTGTCGCAACGATGACCCATGTGTTCTTTTTAGTCGACAGACCTAAGCGACCAAAGGTCAGTTCGTCAGATAGCACGCCAATAAATTCAGTGACTAAGGGAGGGGCACGGCGGACAAGGTCACAGAACCAGAACTTCACTGGCCAGTAAGAGACCACAAGAATGATCGATGCTTCCCTGGAGAGGGAGTGGCACGAGTGCATACATCTCCAGGCCATCCCAAGATATTACAAGGACGTGTCCCAGAGTTTGGCATGGCTCCCAGTCTTGAAGCTTAAGAGGAGCATTGCGTTCTAAAAATTAGCCGACAGACGGGAACCTCCCCCCCCCCCCCCAACCCCCACTCCTGAAAGAGAAGATCCATTACCTTGGGATTGATCTCAGAGTTAGTCACAGGCTCTCCTGGTGAGAGAATCCAGTACTTGTTGCCCTTTCCTGCAAGGTGCCAAGCATTAATGGAACTATTCTGCTAGAGCGCCCGCCGGCCCCCACTTTGATGGCCAGAAGGGTCAATTGTGGCATAATGGTGCTAGTTTAAATAAAAAGAATAGCAGTTGTATCGTCAGTCAGGATCTTATTTACCTGCATTTCAATACTTGGCAGGAAAGCTTTCAGGACATAGAAAAGAAATAGCTTGAAGTTCCAGATAGTTGATGGGCCACTCGGACTACTCCTGGGGCCACAGCCCATGAACCTCCAATCAGTTCATAGTCGCATCTTACCACTGGAGGGAAAGAGTGTCGGGATTATCACTGAGGTGTACAAAGGGCAGTCCCATAGCAAGATGTTTTAGTCCAGAAACGACCCTATAGATTGTATAGCATGTATATTATATTGGCCGGAAACCAATTGCATCATGTGACAAACGTGTGAAACATCGCAAACACAGAACCGTCAATGTAACCAGTGGGCGTCCATTTTGTGAAAGTATCCGCCATTTGCCTTTTCTTTTCTGTCAAAACCGCTTTGCAAATGTATTCTACAATTCAAGCTCTTACATGGTGCGAGGCCACAGCCTGTATGTTGAAAGATCAACCCAGACAGGAATGCCAAACGATACAGAAATACATTGTTTTCCTCCCTCACAAAGTCCTTTGAAGCAAGCAGAAACTGCATTTAATCAGCGGCCCAGGTGCCGGCATGTCTTACCAAAGCTGTAGCAATAGGCAGTTAAAGCATGAATTATATTCTTTTAGCGGTCCTCCTTCGCGGATCTGCTTCAGAACTGTCTGACCCTTGGTTCACGAATAGAAAAGGGTAGACAACGTGCTAAGGAATGTGTCTCTTACAAACAAATCCTTGCTGAACAAGAGCTTTATGTTCTCCAAAACAAAGAACTGTCTCTGCACCTGTTGCTAGAATAAGTATATTTAGACTGAATAGAAACTTGTCATAATTGTCATGATATTCAATCACCGAACCCTAGCCTAAAAGTTGCATTATAGGCGGTTTGAATTGCCTTCAAAGATTGCATGTTTGTATAGATGTTGCTTGAGCGATGTTCGCTCTCGTGTATCACGAGGTCTGGGTGAGACACGTTGCGAGACGTTAGACCCCAGTCGGCCGACGGAGCATACTTTGAAATAAACCAGATTTCTTGGAAAATCGAACCTCGTGTCTGTCATGTCACTAGTATATGGTTAGTGTGTCTTAGTTTCCATATGTGGGGGTGGGGGGGTCTTTACGGCCTAGCATATTCCCTGGGGAGTCCCACCAGCAGAGAGCATCTAGCATATCCCCTACAATCACGAAAATGGCATGTGCCACAGGGATCATCCTCTTCTCCCGTATTTAATCTCTATATCTGCCCTTTGCTAAACATTTTTGCGCAGTTCAATCTTCAGTATCATTCATATGCGGAGGATACGCAGATTTTATGTTAGTTTAAGACAACCAGTGGAGGCATCAGAATATTTTGAAATGTGGGGAGAAAGTTTGAATGTGAATGCTCAATAACAAGCTCCAACTTAACTCCAAGAAGACAGAAATGAACGTCTTTGGTGCCAAGAAGAAATTGGAAACTCCCCCTCCCCCCCCCCAATGGTTCCATGTCCTTCGTTGCTTGGAATTACTTCCAAGTACATAGAATCAGTAAAGAATCTAGGTTGCATCTGGCAATCAAATTTGAGGTATAATCTGCATGTTAATCAGATGATTAAATGAGTATATTTTTAACTGAAAATGTTGAAACCGCTTCTCCCTCTTATTTCAGAAGGGGATCGAGCAACTGTATTAGGCACTCAATGCCAGGTTGGACTACTACAATGGCCTCCTGGTAGGCAGTCCTAAATACCAGTCGCAGCACCTTGCAGTGCCCCAAAATTCAGCAGTTCAGCTAGTCTTTTCACTACCATGGAAAGAGTCAGTATCAGAGTTTCGGAGGAAACTTCATTGGCTACCGGTCCAGCAACGGATTCAGTTTAAGCTTTTGTGCTTGGTTTTCAGATGTCTGTGTGGCCTGGCACCACTGTAGTTTACTGCTAAGATTAAGCTCCAACATCCCCACTAGATCCTTACGGTCCACGAATCAAAATCTACTGGTAGTTCCTACTGCTAGATCTGTTCATTGGGTAGGCGGTGGGGACCAAAGGTTTTCAGTAGCCGACCCTCGTGCGCGGAATTGCTTGCTGCTCAATTTGCGTAAAGATAAAAAGTCTATTTAAGAAATAGCTCAAAACTGTGTTAGAGTAAGATCGCCCTGAGTAACTATTACGATGGTTGAATGTACTGCAATCTAAATCTGTGCCTAGATGTGGCTTGCCGCTTGGTTCCTATGGGATATGTGCGTTATCAAATCAATGTAGGAAATGGCACAATTACCCGAAATCATGCCAGATAAAGCTGGGTCCGCCTCATCCTGAGACAGAGCACAGAGAGCACAAGGACATAAACCCAGCAGACAGCCATCATGCGGTCGCTTGCTTGTGGCTGAGAAAGAAGGAACAGGTCAGCAGTATGTCCTGAAATCTTTCCTGTATCGGGAAAATCATAGCTCTGTGTCCCAGTGGAAACCTATGAAAATCAGGCTGGACGATTTCCTGGGGTGGACAAAGCCATAGGGCATAAAAAAAGTCCAGTCCTCCTCCCGACTGGCCACCTTCACCAGTTCCATGTATAACCAGAGTGTAGAGTTTAAGCCAGAACCAAAACTGGCCTCCCCTGTTACCACAAGGTAAAGTGGAAGAGGTTCAGTATTGTTCTCAAGCCAGCCTGGTCGAGTCTGGGAACGGTGAACAACCTTGCAAAAAATAAAATGTAAAGAAATTCCTCAGCACGGTTGGGACGGTGGACATTTTCCCAGCACCCCCACCCACCAACTGTCTGAGCAGTGGGCGACAAGTGCTTTTTGGGGAAGGGGGGGAGAAGAAGCAGAAGCCCGAACTCACAGCCAAAGGGATCCATGTGCCCTGCGAGATGACCCACCAAGCATCCACATGAAATAGCACTTACCCCCCCACCCCCCAATAGGCATGTGTGGTAAGCCAGAATCAGGAAATGGACAGAGGAATTCTTTTTTATATGTTTTATCCTCTCTTCAGACTCAAAATACTTAATGGCTCCCTAAATCTGTGCTACTAAGCCCAAATAAAGGTAAAGTGTGCTAGCGAGGGTGTCAAAATGGCTAAACATTTAGTACCCAGTGAGGGACAGTAAGATTGTAACATGTAATCTCATTGGCCCTCGCAGGGGCATTACCCGACCTTGGCGTGGGGGTGTGTGGCAGCCACGCAGACAATGAGGCTCGGAACAGGGTAATCCCTGCTCCAAACCCCCCCCCCCCCCCCCCCCCCCAACGGCTGGAGGCTGCCATCTTCCTGGGGATCGAGGTACGTGCCCTCCCCCATCCAAAGAATTCACTCACGCCCTCCTAACCTCACTTGCCTTTTCTGTCCATTTTGGGGGCAGATGCGCAGAGAACACTTCCGTTACCAGCGCCTCCGCTCCCGATCCGGGACAGGCCGTCATGGAAAGGCAGAAGGGACTACTTGTAGTCCCTTCTGCCTTTCCATGGCACCCATTTTGTTAGTTTCCTTTTTGTCATTCATTTTCGATGGCCGCCATGGAAAGGAAAACAGACTTTGTTCTCCCTTCCGCAGTGGGCATTTTTTTGAAATTTTTTCTCTGTTCCAAACTACCTCTGTTTTACGGGCCGGGATACTGATAGCAATAGGCCCCTCGTAGGTGAGCGGGGGGGGGCATTACAACTTCAGGTAATGAACCGGGGCCTTCGTCAAGTCTCTCGCGATGGGCCCCGGGGAATTACCTGAAGTGGTCCCCCTGCCCCCCTGATCGGAGCCTATTGCTTAAATGAAGTCCTCCATCAAGAAATCCAATTCTAACCCCTTTTCTCTCGAACTGTAAACCAGTATAATTGGGGATTTAAGAAACCATTGAAGACAGTAGGAAAGAGTTGTTTATGAAGTGGACACAAATACCCTGGGAAGAAAGGGAAGGGCACCAGGAACTCTGGGTTGAGAAGACATTCAATGAAAAAGTGCATCAAGCGTTGTAAACCAAGACTGTCAATTGAGTCGAATACTAAGAGGAATAATCCCATAGAGAGAATCCAGAAGAGAGGGATTACTAATTTGGATAAAGTTCTAGAAAACCCAGAAAGGGCTGGAACTCCAGAAAGTGGGATGAAATCCAAGGCAAGAGCAAGAGAGTGTCTCAAGGAAAACCACAATAAGCATTCTTTAAGAGTACGGTACCCAGGACCAGCTGTGATGGCATATCTTGAGTGACACACCACAAGTGTCCCGATGCTGCAGGAGACCCATGCATTAAGATTGGTTCATGAGTCCTTTGCCCCTAAATGGGGCAGCCAAAGATTCTTCACCACATACTCTTTGTAGGCCGTTGGGGTAATGACATCGATACACCCCCATGGTTACATTCACTGTGGACATTGATCCGCTGGGTCGATTTGTTAAGGGGGACATTTGATGGCGAGGATGTCTTGTTGGTTAACTCCTATGGCCCCAACGTTGATGACCCTGTCTTCTACTGGTCTCTTGCTGATATTATTGGTCACAATGTACCTGCGGTCTGGGAGGAGTATATGAAAAAGATTCTGGATACTGCCATGGATCACTCTTCTAGTGCACCCCGGCCTTTTACATTGGTGGCAGACTCTTTCGCGAATTATGTCGCAAATGCGCTGGTCTCTGAGGTCTGAAGGGGATTACATCCTGGGGGAATGGAATACACATTACTTTACGGTCCACGATTCTCTGTCCGGGATCCATTATTGGCTTCTGTATACAGAGTGGATTGGGAGGGTGCGTTGGTGGCTCCCTCCTTCCACACACACATTCTCTGACCATTCACCCATAGTGCTCCCTTTGGTCTTCATATACACACACGTAAACCCTGTCTCTGCAACATGTTGCATGATACCAAGCTTGCGAAGTGTTACATGACAAAATTGAGCTTAACAATAATGCAGGATCAGTAGCATGTCACTACGGTCTGGGAAACCTTTAAAGTGTTCATTGTTGGGAGGGGGAGGGAGCGGGGGGGTTGTTATCCAGTCCTTCGGGGCCCTTAAGTCACTCAAATCAGAACTTTGTGTGCTTGAGCAGCAGATTTGGCAGCTTAAAAACAAATATGGTATGGCTCATAAGGCGCTGCTGGGTCTAATCAAGGCCAATCTATTAAAATTCCAGGAGCTAGCTGATATAGGTTCTTTAAGTCATAAAGCCGGTTCTTGCGCATAGATATGTTGAGTCCAATAGGCCGGGTAGGGCCCTTGCTAGGGCCGTGAGACTGGATTCGCCCTCCCAGGTGATCACCGGCATCGCCACAACAGCCAGGGTTGCCCTTACAGCCGAGGCCGACATCAATTCAGAATTCCAGGTGTACTATGCATCATTTTATCCAAACAGGGATGCCGTTTTCGACTTCAAACTCACAGCATTTGGAGACCATCGACCTTACACCGTTGCAGGAAGAAGCACACTTGGTGCTTGAGGCCCTCCCCCACCCCACGACTGCCCCTCCCCCCCAAATCACCCCAACAAGTTCACTACTGCTATTGTGGCCCTGGCGTCAGGTAAGGCCCCAGGATCTTATGGGCTAGGGGTTGAATTATACAAGGACTACAGTCCAATATTGGCTCCACAACTACTGTCGGTGTGGGAGGAGTCTTTGGTTGAAACCTGGTAAGTCGCTGAATGAGGTCGCTTCATATCAGCCGCTGTCTTTGATAAATGTCGAAGTGAAGATTTTCCTTGATTTGACTCCTCCCATATCTGGCCGATATGGTTCACCGGACCAGTCTGGATTTATCCCAGAAGTTATATCAACAGAGGTAGTCTCCCTCAATTTTTGTTATCGGGGAGCCAGTGTCTCAGAGCGGGAGACACATTAACGGGAAATTACAGAATTGAGAACTGGCTACCCCTCTCTCAGTGCTACCAGGTTAGGCCGAGTGATCTACAGGATCATGCCGAGCAACACATCGCACTTACCAATTAGTGAGCTTTGTGCATACACAAAATAAATAGCAACCGAGAAAAGAACCATCTTATTCAAAGGTTAAAATACAGTCACAAAATTACATCTTTTCCATTAATTTATTCAGTATTAAAACCAATCACAAGTAGTTAAAAAAGGGAAAACTAGAGATACGATGCAACCGTAAATATAGTGCATCCCCGACTTCGCTTATTAAAAACACAGTATAATTCATATGGGGTTCGTCATCTTAGTCATGACCACTCTATTTAGGCGGTTTGCAGATACAAGACTGCGTACTTTAGCTAGTCTCGTCATGTGTCGACATGTTTCGGCTATATCAACATATGAAACACTATCCCTAGTGTCTCTACAGACGATATATTGTTAGGCCTTCTTCAGGACAGAAATTTCTTTGCAGATGTTAGGCCTCTTTTCCAATCCCCCGTTGCAGGATAAGTACAATATCCTGGTAGTACTTTAGCTTGGGAATTTTCAGGCAAAAACCAAAGCCAAATCGAGCCTGAAAATTCCAAAATGGGCCTGGAAGTGATCCGTGAACGCCTGGAAATAGTGATTTAATCATACCTTGACTAGGTTTTTCCTAGCAAAAAGCTCAAGTACTACCAGGATATTGTACTTATACTGCAACGGGGGATTGGAAAAGAGGCCTACCATCTGCAAAGAAATGTGTCTGTCCTGAAGAAGGCCTAACAATATATCGTCTGTAGAGACACTAGGGATAGTGTTTCATATGTTGATATGGCCGAAACATGTCGACACATGACAAGAGACTAGCTAACGTACATAGTCTTGTATCTGCAAACCGCCTAAAGAGATTGAGTTGTCATGACTAAGATGACGAACCTCATAGGAGTTATACTGTGTTTTTTAATAAGTAAGCGAGTAGTAGTCAGGGATGCACTAGATTTACGGTTGCATCGTTGTATCTCTCGTTCTGTTTCCCCTTTAACTACTTGTGATTGGTTTTGATACTGAATAAATTAATGGAAAAGATGTCATTTTGTGACTGTATTTTAACCTTTGAATAAGATGGTTCTTTTCTCTCTTGCTCTTTATTTTGTGTATGCACAAAGCTCACTAATTGGTAAGTGAGATGTGTTGCTCAGCATGATCCTGTAGATCACGCGGCCTAACCTGGTAGCACAGAGAGGGGTAGCCAGTTCTCAATTCTGGAATTTCCCCTTTATCCCAGAAGTGCCACAGCATTCAATCTATGCATTATTGCCCAAATTACCGTGGACATCGAGAAGGATTTTAACATGGAAATATCTAATGAAGGTCCTGCAGCAATATAAATTTGCGGCTTACTTGCTCAGTGGCTTGCAATTACTTAACTCTCATCCAACTACATGTTAACTAGTATGGTGTTAGGGACGCGGCAGAGAGGTCACCTATCCCCTCTGTTTGCGTTGACTAAAGAGCCTCAGACAGCAATAATAAGATCTAGGCATGGGCATAGGGGATACATATGACTGGGTCACCACAGGTCATCTCTGTATGCAGATACCTTATTGTATATTCGGAACCCGAAGTGAACCTTCGCCCTATGATGGCAAAGTGTACACATTCTCCAAATACTTGGGCTACACCGCTAACAAATCCAAGTCAGACTTGTTCCCCCTTACAGATGCCATGGTCCAGATGGCCGACCCACAGGGGTTCAGCTGGGTGGATTTTTCAATTACTGGGGTATCAAAGTTTCTATGCAGCAATGTGCCCAGTTTGCGAATAACTACACCGAATATATGCAACACCTGGGGGCCCAAACTTAAGATCTGGGCTAAGCTGCTGATCTCGCTTTAAGGTAGATTATCTTTGTTAAAGAGGATTGTTCTCCCAAAGCTCCTATATTTCTTCTGTAATAGCCCTTTCTGGCTGGTAAGGAACTTTTTCTCTTCCATTTGCTCCATGATGGTGGTGTTTCTGTGGGGGTCAGGGGTGTCTGGTCTGAGTTAGGAAAATCTTATGCAGCCGTACGATCGGGGGGGGGGGGGGTGGCTGGCTGGTGGCCCCCCGACATGGAACTGCACTACCTTTCATCATAGGCTCAATATGCAGGGTACTGGTACCAGGACCGGAGGGTGGTGCATTGGACACTTGTGTGCTATAACTGCCTTAAGGTTAGCGGGGGAAGCAGCAATGAACAGACACCAACAAAACTAAGTGTGGCATGAGTGGGGTGTAGAGCAATCACTCTACTCCAGAAAGCCCCCGCCACTCTACCTTATCTTTCCTTAACGTAAACTGCCATAGACTCACACCATGCACACCTAGAGAGATTTGACCACCAAGCTAAATTCACTCAAGGCTCGACTGTAAATGTTTTTCTGCCTAATATACTAACATACTTACAGATTTTGACTTGTGCCACTCTGAGACAATGAAGATTAACCAGCCTCACACTAAGACAGGTGCAACAAAGTTACCAAGAGCCACACTTAGATGGAATCATGAATGATATCATGCACCACACTTAGATGAATTGTGGATCATAGCATGTACCTCATCTAGACAGAATTATGACTGGTAGCATATAGCTCACTTAGTTGGTACTGTAAATGATGGATCGAATTGCGAACGATAGCATGGCCCCACCTGAAAGGAATTGTGAATGATAGCATATCCTGCACTTAGACTTGTGAATGATATCTAGAGAGTGTGCCTGCCCTAATATCGTCTCTATGTTAGAGCTGAACTTGGAAGGTGTGCCCTAATTGCGTCACTGTGTTAAGGTTGAATCTAGAGAGTGTGCCCTAATAGCGTCACTATCTTAGAATTAAACTTAGAAATTGTGCCCTAGTGGCGTCACTGTGTTAAAGTTGAACTTAGAAAGCGTACCCTAATTAGCGTCACTGTGTCAATGTTAAATCTAGAAGATATTGCCAACATCAACGTGTACCCTAATAGTGTCATTATCTTAAAGTTGAATCTAGAAAGTGAGCCCTAATAGCGTCACTGTGATAAAGTTGAACTTAGAAAGCGCGCCCTTATAGCATTATTAAACTCGCAGCAGATTGTGATTTCCTGTGATTGTTAGCATATCTCACTCTTGGTTGGAATTGTGAATGTTAGCACGTCCCACTCTTGCAGAACTCTGAATGATGGCATATCCCACTCTTAATTGGATTGTGAATGATGGCATGTGCCGCACTTAGACACAATTGTTAATAGCATGTGCCCTAATAGTGTCAATGTGTTAAAACTGAATCTAGAAAGTGTGCCCTAATCGCGTCACTGTGCTAATATGGAACCTAGACGATATTCCCAACATCATGGAGTGTACCCAATGACAGTGTGTTAAAGTTGAATCAAGAAAGTCACCATGTGAAAGCTGAATCTAAAAGTGTGCCCTCATTGCGTTGCTGTGTTAATGTTGAACCTGGTGTGCCTGCCCTAATAGCGTCACTGTATTAGAGCTGAACTTGGAAGGTGTGCCCTAATAGCGTAACTGTGTTAAAATTGAACTTAGAAAGCGTACCCTAATTATCGTCACTGTGTTAAAGTTGAACTTAGAAAGCGCACCCTTGTAGCATCTGTGTTAATGTTGAACCTAGACGGTATTCCCAACATCATTGAGTGTGTGCCAATAGCGTCACACTGTTAAAGTTCAGCCTAGAATCATCCCCTATTAGAGTCACTGTATTAGAGTTGAATTAAGGTCGTGTCACCAACAACATTGAATGTACCCTAATAGCGTCACTCTTTTAAAAGTTACATTTAGTAGGTAGATTGTGCCCGATTGCATACACTTCACTGATTACCACAATATCATACTACTACGCTTACTCTCTCCTATACACCACCATTCAACTAGAACACAGCAGCACTAGGACACATTCGGTAAAGCTGTTCTCATACTAACATGACCCATGAAACCACCCATCATCCTAATAAAACACAGCTAGCTAGCACACACCGGCTAGTTTAGGACCACATCTACCACTAAGAAGCAGCTATCATGCAACAACCACACCGGATGCACACATACCTGGTGCGCCCACGCACTTTACGACTCTCTTTCAACTGCGGTTCCCGAGGGCGTTCAACCTACCAGCGCCTTGAGATCATACCAATGGTACATAAGGCGCTATACAAATGCAAAATAACATAACATTTAATGGTAGGAACATAGACTCCTGTACATTTGTTCCGGTACGCACCACTGTTAATTCTTGGACTAGGTTATTTCAGTGACTAGGTATTGCGGTGCCTTGTCCCACTCTCGATCTTTATGTGCAAAAATCCTGGGGAACTAACACTAATCTGACGCTGGGAGAGCTCTTCCCAGACGGGTCCTTTGTGCCTCTTGCAGCCTACACAGCTAAACTTGGCAGAAGTCCAATGATTATCTTGCAATATTATAGATTAAGGGCTGCTGCTAGACGGATGTGGCCAACTTTCCCACATGAGCCGGAAACTCATCCACTCCCACACCATTGTTGCAGGTGGGGAAACCAGCCGTTTGCTGTCCAGGTTGTATAAGTTAGTGATGGATGCTCAACCAACTAGGATCATGATACGAGTAAGGTGGACCATGACCTGGCGGTCCAAGATGTCCCATGGCAGAAATGTGCACTTACTAAAGGAAGTATCAATGTGTGCCAGGTAGAGTCAATTTAAATTGCTGAACCAGCTACAGTCTACATGGGCTAGACTTGCTAAATTCACACTGTACGCCCCTGATGAACGCATGAAATGCAACTGAACCCCAGCTGACACTGCACATATTCTGAATTGCCCGGTCATGCACTGTTTTTGGGAGGAGGTGGCCGCAACTCTGCATGAGATGTTAGACATTCGCTGTACATCTGCTCCAGTTAAGTATCTCTTGTGGAATATAGGCAAGATGTCGGTGGTGGTCCGATGACTTTTTAATGTAGCAGGTATTGTAGCCAAGACATGTGTGCTCCGAAAATGGAAATCGAAGAGTGGCCCAACGCATACAGAGTGGTTGCAAGACCTTATATATTCACCTTTGACAGGGAGACTTGTATAACCTCTGTCTCTTCACTGTGTAGACCCAAAGACATTTATGGTATCCCAACATGGCCCAGGGTCAGATGTGGTGTGATTTGGCAAGTTAATGTGGTTCCTTTTGCATGCCTAACTGCAGTCAGCTCCGTGCACCTTTGTCAGTTTACTATTATTCTGCAAATTAATATGAATTTGCTCAGCTGTACTAATGCCTGCCTCTGTGGCTGTATCACGCTACTGCATAAGCTCCCATTAATGTGCTTACTATATTGCCCTGTAAAGTTTGCTAAAAATAAATCTACAATAGACTCCAGTAAAAAAGAAATACTACAAAATGTAACAAGGAAAACAGCACTTGCACAACTGTTTACTTTTTCAGGGCAGTGAATCAATGGATTTTGGTGATTGGATTAAATCTGGAAATGATGAGGCGAACATTTTTCAGTGATGTCTTATCAAACAAAGCTCACAGGTCAGAATATTGTGGCTGCGGAACACAAGGCCCTGGAGGAAAATATTGCTGTTAAACTCAATGTCTACAAGAAATTGTTAGGATGACAAATATATACACGATTTGGCCCCCACGGCTGTCAGTTTAACTTTATTTTGGTCAACAGACCATAAAAGTGTTAAAAATACAAAAACAAAAAACAGACAAGTTCACAGTGCATTCTCAGAATACATTTCTCAAATTTACAATTTGTTAAAACATTAGTTACAAATGAACAAAGTTACTCACCATAGTGACTACCTTACTCCTAGTCCACAGTCCCCGTTCCTTTGGGACGGGACCAGAGCACTTGCTATAATGCATCAAAAAATGTAATTTGTCTTTTTATTTTTACACAGGCCAGTGCATTTGGCCATAACCCCACCCTCCGGAGCACCACCCCGCGCATCACCCTTCGGCTTTTCTATCGTCAGGTCTGAGACCATTTAAGCAATAATAAAGAATACTTTTTAGAGGGGACGGCAGGCATATGGAGGAAAGGAGACTATGGACTAGGAGTAAGGTAGTCACTACGGTGAGTAACTGTTATACTCCTACGTCCCATGCTGTCCAGTCCATACTTGTGGGAGATTCCCAAGCACACACCATAAGTAGCACGGGTGGATGGAAAAACCACCTTTTACTGGAATAAATTCTTAACAGCAGCGTGGGCAAATTGACCATCAGCCTTGGAGCTCAGGTCTAAGCAGTAATGCTTACAAAAGGCCGTTGGGGAGGCCCACGTAGTAGCCCTGGCGATGGACTCCCAAGGGACATACTTTTGGAAGACAACAGCAGCTGCTTTGCCACAGACTAGATGTGCATGGATGCCTTTCGGCGGTTGAAGGCCCTGAATCTTCTAGGCCTCTGAAATACATGAGGTAATCTAGCGGGAGATGGATGCTTTGGAAGCTGGTTTCCCTTTCGGGTCTCAGAATGTGACAGAGTTGTGAGGCGCTTCGGAGTTCACTCGTTCCATCGAGGTAAAACTTTATGGCTCACCTGACGTCCAAGTTATATAAAACTCTCAGTATCAGATGCTGGGTTAGGGAAGAAGACAGGTAAGGAGATTGGTTGGTTCAAATGAAAAAAATCAGTAGCCACCTTAGGCAGGAAGGACGAGTGCGAAGCACAACCTTATCCCTGTAGAAAGTGAGGAACTGTTGTTCCACGGAAAGAGCTTGTAGCACGCTTACTCACCTTGCTGATGTTATTGCGATCAGAAAAGCAACCTTCCAAGAAAGGTATTTAAGATTGGTAGAGGCCATGGGTTCAAACGACTTATCGCATAACGCAATGAGGACCACATTCAGATCCCATTTGGGATGAGGGGTGCGCACCGGCAGGGAGAGATGAAGACCGGCAAAATGTCTTGATGACTGGATTAGTCAATGAATAGGAACAGCTGCCCGTCGACAAGTAGGCTACAATGGTGGATAATTAAGTCCTGGCATCCATATTCTGTCATGCAGAAGCTGCCAGGTGAAACACAAAGGATATAAGTGTCGACCGAAGCATGCCTAGGATCGAGCAGTTTGGCTTAACACCAATGGCAAAACCAGAGCCATTTGCTCCTGTACTGAGCCCTCGTAGAAGGCTTCCTGGTCGCTTGGATAATGCGCATATTGTCTTCGGACAGATTGAACTGTGTTAAAGATCTGAACTCAGGCACGAGGCCACCAAGCTGAATGATTGTGGGGAGGGGTGCCACATCTGGTGATTTTTCTGGTGAAGAAGGTCGGCAATCTGATCGGGGGAAGTACCAACAGATGCTGTAGTTCCGAAAACCAGAATCTGGCTGGCCACCAAGGAGCCATGAACAGGAGAGTGCAGTTCGATGTGCTCCTGAACTTGCAGAGCGACCAATGAATCAGTGGCAATGGAGGAAAGGCATAAGCTTTCATGTTGTCCCACGTGACAGAGGGCGTCCCCAAGGGAGGACGCTCTGAGGCAGTCCCAGGACGCATAAAGAAGAAGTTTGTTTGAAGAAGTTGTAAAGAGGTCCACCTCTTGAGTGCCCCATTGATGGAAAATGTTTGAGGGCATCGCTGTTCATTTCACTCTCCCAACTGGCTGCCGACTGAGTGAATCTGCGGTCAAATTGATGTGACCCTGGATGTGTACAGCCTGGAGCCAAACATTGTGCTGGATGGCCCAGTCCCAAATGTGTATGACAAGGAGAGGAGACTTTGTGCCGCCCTGCTTGTTGATGTAAAACATTGCCACAGAATTGACTATCAGCAATAGTGTAGTCCGTGTTTGCACAGTCGGTTGAAAAGCCTTTAGCGCCAGGTACACAGCCAGGAGTTCCAGGTAATTGATATGGAACTGCCTGTCTTGAAGCGTCCGCACAAGTCGAACACCTAGAGGTAATGTAGCGTAGCTCCGCAGCCCAGAAGGGAGGAGTCAGTAGTGACCATAACTTGTGGGCAGGGTTCCTGCAAGGAGGTCCCCACTGAAAGGTTGTTGGCGGAAGACCACCATTGTAGATCCACTGTCATGCAGGATGGAACTGGAATCATCTTGGTATCCGGAGCCTAGGACCAGCAGCTCCGAAGAACCAGCTGAGAGCGCGTCATCTTCAGGCATGCAAGAGGTATAGCTAACACGCAAGACGCCATGAGGCCCAGAAGTCTCTGGAACCTCCAAGTCATGTGAGAAGACTGGAGGAAGATTTGGCACGTGGCCGACCGGTCTGCAATCCTGTGCTTCATTAGGAACACTCTGGTACTGACAGTATCCCAATGGAAACCCAGAAAGATCAGATCTTGAGAGAACGATTTCTGCCAGTTCACTGACAGCCCAAGATGGAACAGGAGTGACTGGAGATGGGTTGTAGCCGTCTGTGGGCAAGGACTGTGCAGGAGCTAATCGTCCAAGTATGGATATAAATGAACCCCCTGCAGTCTGAGGAATGCTGCGATGACAGACATCTTCGTAAAGACATGCAGCGCCAAGCTGAGACCAAAAGTTGAGACAAAACTGGAAGTGTTCTGCTCCCACGGAGAACCGCAGATATTTCCGATGCAGGCTCCTAATCAGAATGTGCATGTATGCATTTTGAAGGTCCACCATGCTCAGTCAGTCGTCCTTCCGGAGAGAGGACTTTATCTGGCAGGGCGTAATCATCTTTAATTTCTCTTGGTGGAGAAAGAGGTTGAACTTGGAAAGGGCGAGGATAGTGCGCAGGACAGCCTGGTTGGGTTTGGGCACTGAACAGACAGGAGTAGTATCCCTCCCCTTGCTCCCTGAGGGGAGCAGGCTACACCGCTCTGAAGTCTAGAGGTTTCTGTACATCAGCTCTCTGAGGGAGGGCGACTCAGTCTCCTGGAAGGGAGGATTGAAGGGTGGGGCAGGGTCAAGCGGAAGCCCGCCAGAGCTATTGACAAAACCCATCGTTTTCAGGCGGAAGCCCGCCAGAGCTATTGACAAAACCCATCGTTTTCAGTGGTCTGCCACGCCTCCAGATGAGAAGAGATTTGTCCTCCCACCGGAGTCTCGTGCAACCAATGAAAAATATTTGGATGATTTGTCGGCAGGGAGATTACCTGTGCCAGAAGGAGGCTGTTGGCCTAGAGAAAAAAACAGCCACCTTGCAGCTGCTGCTTACGGTGGGGCCCGCCAGCCGGAGCACCAGATCGGCACACAGCAATCCTGAAACCACCTGAAGCCAGAGAAGGACCGTGTTTGGGACCCTGACCTCTGTGTATAAGGAGCCTTAGCTGGGGTTTTCACCAGGCCAGGACTGATGAAGACTTGACTGTTTGAGCACTTGCCTTGGTCTTCATTAGTTCCTCATCCAAAGAGGATTGGAACAACTCCTTACCATCAAAAGGAAGGTCAAGCACCTGGTCCTGAACTTCCATTGAGAACTTCATAGCATGGAGCCACACTTGGCGGGAGAGGTCGACCCCGACCATGAGGCCTCGTGCAGAAGTATCTACGTGACGCGCAGCAGCCTCCAGTAGATCCTGTGCCAGCACTCTGGCATCCGACAAACCCGGCTTTGAAGCCCTCAAGCCAATCCCACAGGAATACATTACTGGAACTCCATTGCTTGACATTGGAAGCTGCCAGGATAAGCTCAGTGTTAGCCTGATGAAGCTGGAGCGCCGAATAGTTAGACTTTCTTCCCAATGGTGTCAAGAAACGTATCCTCCTTGGAGAGGATTTGAGACGCTGCAGTGGAGAATGTAGAGGCTGGTTTGGATTGGAGAGTGGCGGCTGCCGCCACCATCGACGAGGGAACGGACAAGTAGGCAAAGATATGTCTTCAAACACATGAAGCTTGTAGCGAGCGTCAATCTCGTTAAGATGCTGCCCGTAATGTGTTTTTTCCCAGACCTTGCAGGCCTTGGGCAAAACGTCCTTCTGGAGGAACAGGCCGGTACGCTTCTGAGCAGACAAGGTGAAGGCTCCAGAAAGCACCCCCTCTTGTTGAGCAGGGGTCTCGGGTACTGGAATGTCAAGCAGCACCATCATGTCCAGCACCCGGTCGTGGAATGCTCTAATAGAGTAGGGCGGTTCATCGCTGTCCTGGTCCGCCTGATTGTGCCTCGGCTACCGTCTCAGGTTTTAAAGTGTTAGGCAGTGCTGCCGGTGTTTCCTCCATCAGGGAAAGTGGAGGCAGAAGACGACCGGCTGAAAGAGGTGCCACTGGTACCTGTGTAATATCCGGAGGCGGTATAGGTGGTCTCGGATAGATTTCCCTAAACCAATCCTTAAGTATGCCTTCATGGGATCAGAATGCATCAGCGTCTGAAATTTCCCTAAAATCACATCCTCGGACGAAGGTCTAGGCGCTGGAGAGGATAGAGGCTGCGCGGAAGGGGCATACCCCCATGAACGCAATGAGGATGGTTGTCAGGATGGACCTCCACCAATTGGGTCCACATAGATCAAGGGTGCAGATGCAGGAGGGAGCAAGACTGTATGAGGCAGCAGTGTCCAAGCATGCCAGTCCATCGGAGGGTGGAACTGGTTCTTATTATCCACAAAGCATGGAAAAGGCTGCTCTGCCCCAAAAGGAGGACGCCCCCCCAGCACCAGCCGTAGTGAATGTCGGTGTAAGGGAGGTATTCAAAATGGCCACTGTGGTCTTCAGAGTTTGGGCTGCCATTTTGTCAACGCGCGAGGTGAACTGCGTCACAGGAGCAAGTGAAGCAATAGTCTCCTTAGGGGAGTCAGGGGCCTTGTGTGACATTTTAGCCGTGAAGCAAGGAACCTCGGCAGAGCCGGTACTGGAAGGCCTGTGTTGCGTGGCCGCCTTCTCTGTCCCCTCAACAGAACTGGCATTGCCATGACAGTGCGCGTGGGAAGGCTAAGGGATGTACCTTACATCCAAGACCATCGATGAGGGTCCCTCAACTCAGTTGGTGTCCGATTCAACTCCAAGAAGGGGAACCTCAGGTGTAATCCCAGTACGTTTAGCCACCTCGAGAGGGGCCTTGAACCAAGACTGTGTGGTTAGCTACAGATGCAGGAGCCTCAGGGTGAACCCTGGTACCCAGAGCCACAGAAGAACTGGCCCAACCTTAACCCCCAAACAGGGAACCTCAGAAGATCCAGTTTTGACTGGCCCACTGCGGGGGCCCTTAGAGGAGTCTCTGGTGCGCCTGTTAGGCCCCTTGTTGGACACCTCAGGGATATCCCTGGTAGTAGAGCTACTGGAGCCTAGAAGACCCAGGGAAGGAGTCCCCTGGCCTGGTTGCCCTAAAAAGGAAAACTCACTGGACGTTTCTTTTTCTTGTCGATGAAGAGCTGCAAATGCGGTGGAGGAACACGTTGAAACACCTCCTCCCACCTGACAAGACTACACTGGAGTGCCCGGACATAAAGGGAGTTGCAATAGAAGACGCCCAACAGTTTTCCGGGCCTAGACACTCGAAGCAAAGAGTGGTGATGTGCCTTTGTGAGGACAAGATGATCGTGGAACCGGAGCAGGAAGGACAAAAAAGGAATAAAAAGAAAAAATTCCCAATGATGCTAGTGCGTGCGACCCTGTGGAGAAAAGGACTGGAGGGTGCTGCTGAGCTCAGGTCGGTGGTCCGGCCATGTGCGGTGGCACCACATAAAAATAAAAGGGACAAAAATTTAATTTTTGATGCTTTTTAACAAAAGTGCTCCAGTGCCGTCCCAAAGGAGGGAATGTCGCACAAGTATGAAGGAAAGGGGATGGGACATAGGAGTAAATCATAACATTTCTTTTGGTTTCTATAAAAGGCCTAAAGTACAAATACAAAAAAAGGTTATTATAAGATTAGTATACACAAGCATAACATAAGACTGGTATGTATGGGGGGGAGGGGGTCAACGTTTCCAGGATACATTAGGCAGCCCTCAAAATGATTTGCACTCTGCACTAGCCAGGGGTGAGTGCTAATTGACTCCGGGGTTAAGCAACTGTGCGATGTATGCATGTGGAGCATTGGAGGGCGAGTCATGCGATGCCTGGCTAGTAGCTTGCTACTTGAAAATGTGTACCCCGGTCATTGGAATTACTTTGAAAACGATTGGGGGGTGGATTTGGGACTGCCTGTAGTGATCTACTGTCCAGTAGTGGGGGCTCCTGCATGCCCGAGGATTGCCCTGCCGAAATGAATGGTGCAATGCTTGCTAAACAACCTACTCTCAAACGATATAAGAGTCAATGAGCTAGAAATTCATGTGTCCATACCTTTTCTTTGTACCTTAAATTCACTTTACTTGTGCGCAGTCTTAAGCATGTTGAAAGGAAACAAATTAACTTTAATACTGCGTTCAATTAAGACAACTTAATTTCATGGTGAGCTATTAGAAATAACTGTACTGCATCAAGGATGATCATATATATGCAGAACCATACACACCCGATAGCCCCTTCCACGTACATCTGCAATACATTGCATGCCGTTGACCAAAATTACACATGCAATCCTAACCTTCCCTAAGTAGAGTGAAGCAGCCTAAACAATGATTTGGTTTGTTTGGGGGTGGGCATGGCCTCACTTCCATTGCAATTTGCTTAAAGGTAAACTATAGAGATTATGAACAACCCATAACCGTAAGGACTAGAGACGGCCAATCCAACCAATAAAAACCAATAGCAAAATCCAACTTCATCAAGGACGATCACTTTGAGCGCACAAGAGACCCACTAACAGTACAGAAACATGCCATCAAAATGACCAAGTTTAACCTGAAGGAATATGTGCGTCCTTCAAACAACAATGCATAACAATTTACATACTCGGAAGACCGCTTCCTTCAACTAATTCTAGCTTTATTTAATACAGATACTACATTTTTTTTTTTCTTTTTTTTTTTTTTAAGTGTGGTCAACTGAGGCCATGGGCATTAGGACTTTGAGTTGTGTTAGGCATTTGTATAGTGCCTGCCATTGGTATGGCCTCGAAGCACTGTGGGGATGAACACCCTTTGGAAGAACGTGGCACGAGAGGTGAAGAAAGGATTTCTAAAATTAGTGCATTTTCTGCCAGCAGCAGGAGGTAAGGAGTGGCAAGATCCCTAATCAACAACCCATATTTGCCTGGTTAGAGAATGGGTGCCGTGACAGATTGTTATGGGAAGAGTCATAAGGTTCAGATTATGTGCACAGCTGGTCTGGATTTTGCGTGGGTTTCAGCAGTATTCTATTGGTGGTGATGGGGCGAGAAGCCTAGTGTAGTTTCTTGAAAATCAAGGCGAACGTGCCATGACCAGGCGCACTACGGTTAGGTCTTGGTGTGATGGTGTGCTTGATGTTCCACTGCAAAAAGACTAACCCCTGGTTTGAAAGGGGTTTCAGGGCTTATAAAGGCTAGACTGAAGCATTCAATGGGTTTGAGTAGCAACCTCAGTAAGTGCCTTGTGGCAAAAACACCACTTTTCTTCTTTTGGGTTTTTGTATAGTTTTATGTGACTCCAGGGCTTACAGCAAAATTAGCAAGCAGGAAATCAGTTGCAATTGTAAAAACGACCCTATCGATTTGGGAGCATAAGTATCGATACACTTCTGTAAATCACAAAATCCAAGTTTGCATACCCTTCTATTGAACTGAAAATATTACGTTAAGCTTGTACAATGCATTCGCTTTTCAAAAACCTTAAGACTAGGTGGCAATTTTAGAGTGAAATCACATTTGTCGGACATTACTTTCATGCAGAAAAAAACACAATCTTAATTTTAAACTGCTTGGGTGCAGGAAGAGCATGCAAGGAATGCAGTCCTGAGACGGCCAACCTTTTCAGAACAATCGGAGACACAACTATAGCACTCACTGAAAACCATTTAGAATTCTGAAAGTGCTGATAAGGACGGGTTAAAAAAGGTTACACAAGCAACACTTGCACATAGTGTTCACAAGGAATCAAAGGGTTTACCAATAGGTTCGAAAAGACATTCATATTTCATAGCCGTGTTGAAATATAAAAACATGATTAACAATGTACTGCCTAAATATGTTCAGATCTATGTCCAACATACCATTACTGCAGCCAACCTTGAGAAACTCAGTCACTGGCAGCACCACCCACAAAATTACATGCCACAAATTAAGTGCCCAACTAGACTTAAGAATTGCACTTCACTCCGCTGTGCGAGTTTAAGCATCAGGTCAGTGGCAAGTACATTTTTTCAGGGTTCAAATTTATGGGTCAAAGTGCGCTATTTAGCTCCTGGTTATAGCTTAAGGGAGCCTGCTTGGCTTCATGCCAACAGCTATAAGGAGCTACTTTTGACTCCCAAGCCAACTGGTGCCATGCAATCATGTAAGGACACATCTAGAGAAGATTTAAAGAATAATGCATCTCCTATAATGAACAAAAAGTTTGAATCTCATGGCAGTGACTGATCTCATATGGCAGTCAAGCATGTAGCACGGTATAATAGTCACTCCCAGGACCAGCTGCCCCCACCACTCAGAGGTAACTTCTGATTACTGGACGATGCTGGATACCAAGGACCTGGATTTAGCTCTTGGTAATCAAATCAATATTTCAATACATGGCGCTGTGCAGGCACTTTAATCTTGCGGCTGTAGTTCACTGATGGTGGAAATACTTTTAGCAATGTAATTGGCATGGGAATACATAAGGCAGGCATGCAGAGATTTTATTTTGATTTCAGATCTATTGGCCTGGAGGGGTGGGAGACTTGCAATCTACATAGCACAAGGACTTGCCAATAAAAATATAATTTAATCAAGAACCCAGATTATTAAAATGTGTGTACAAATCTTAAACTTAATTTGGTACTGGTGGTGCAGTTGAGTGCTATATAAGCTCTAAGCTTGCATCATTCCCTTTTCAAATATTTTCCTATGCAGTAACTGGCACTTGGCTCTGCTCCAAGCAGATGTATTTGACCATTTAACATGCATTTGTGCTAATAAGAACATACTTTGCTATACAGCAATAATGCACCATATAGAATTTCATATATTTTACAAAAACTTACCTGATGAACAGGCACTTTTTGAGGCGTATTCTGCGGGGACAAGTGAAGTTGTGTCCATGGCTGATGATGTGGATGGGGTGGTGGTGAAGACCGATGCATTGCTGAATGGGCCTGCATCGAAGGACAGTTAGCCATTTGCTGCTGAAACGACTGCTGTTGTCCAGCTATCATTCGCTCTTGTATTGCCTGTGGAGCTGCCTGGCTAACACCAGAACAACCATTTGGTCTCATGTGCCCACCCATCTCCCTTGGTGTTGAAGACATACCCATGAAAGGTGGCGTCTGTTGCAGGTTTCTGGGACCTATATTCCTCTGACCCATTCCCATTACACCTGGGGGCTGGTGCTGTGGTGGAGGATGGGGTATGTTTGGATAACTTCCAACTTCCATCGGTATTCCCGCACTTCCAGGTCGAACCTGCGGCGGAGGGGTTCCAGTTGGATTACTCATTGCTTTCAAGGGAGACATGGGAGGTGGAGAGGAGTAGGTTCCCTGAGGCTGCGACGGGTGCATAGTTTGTGTATTTATTTGGTTAAGTGTTCCACTGGGATGAATGGGCTGCTGGTGCATTAGTCCTTGACCGCTGTTGGACGGAAATCCAACAGCATTTGGGTATCTAGGAATAGATTGATTCATCGGCGTGTTATTGGTAAGGCCTAAATTCGGATTCATCCCTGTATTGTTAACCAATCCCTGATTTAGGTTACTATAAGGATAACGAGAATACGGTCCTGAGCTTAGAGTAGGCGATGGTACAGTCTGGCTTCGAGAATTAAAGTTAAGGGCTTGTGGCCGAACTGTACCCGATTGATGATTAGGGGAAAATCTGGGACTGTGTACAACAGGTTCGCCATGGTGAGGAGTAGGGGGGTGGTGGTGAAACTGCTGGACTGAGTGACGTAACGATGGGCCCATGTTGGGAGTCTGCTGGGACACATGAGACAAATGGGTTGGTGCTGCAGCACCCAGAAAATGATTCCCCCGATTCATGCTGTCTGGACCTTGAGAAAACTGGTTCATTCTCTGTGGTGGTGGAGGACCATGTTGTTGCATTGAAAAATCACGAGTCATAAAATTTCCCAACTGTTGAATATGTTGAACGTGACCTGGTCCTGGTGGTCCGGAATTTGTAGGTGGCTGGTGCTGGTAAGAGGCTCTGATCTGGTCTGGCACCTGAACAGCTCGAGGAGCCCACATAGAGCCACCATCCACAAATGGCTGTGCATGCCTTTCGTTCGGCATGCCAGGATACACTCCCATTTGACCACCATGAGATACTGGTGGGTTATGATACTGCGAATGGGGAGATGCTATTCCATTTCCAGGGGTATTATTCATCATCCTGCTAGGCTGATCCATAAGGTGCATTTTTTGCTGCTCGTATTGGTTATAGTGATCAAAATGAGACAACTTTGTTTGATTTTGATTGGTCGGGGTATGGTGTAGCGGTGACTGCAAAGAAACAAATCCTTGATCCATCGGAATCTGTGGCCCCATAGAATTAACTGCATTTTCAGAGTAGTCACATTCGCCAAGCCCTTCTAATCCTTCGCTGAAAAGATTACCATCCTCGCCAAACAAACTCAACATTCCTTGATCTGCCATCTTTCAGTGCTTAGCTACCCAAAGCAAGAACAGAAAAAGCAAGTCAGTGCCACCTCACTGAGGTGTTTGTCCGCAAAGCATGTAATCCTTGGATTGCTCCTTTTTGTCATTCCATATTTCCTTGAGTCGTTGGACCATGCAGTGTCTGGATACAGTTCCAATTCCTACAAAAGAATCCAAATGAATAAAATAAGCATTTGAAAGATAATTTTATTCAAACAGTAATTAATATCCGAACACCCATTTGAGTGCTTTTGCAATAACCACAAAGATGTATTCACCAGTCTGCCTAGTATCCAATTATTTGAAGAAACAGAACAAAATACGACAATTTGCAGCAGGAGCACATGCTATGTTGCACAGCACGGAGACGGATATAAGAATGCAGTCACGCAACCTATCTGCTGAAAAAATGCTCTGGTTACGAACAGCAGACCCCTACTTTAGTCAGGTGTAATCAGATGAGCATGCAGCACCACAGAAACAGTTTATAAACTAAAGGCTACGCTTGCTAAAGACGCCTCGAGAAGGAAGCAAAGGGTACTCAAAATAACACAAATATGTATGACTTGCATAATTAAGGAACTTTAAACAAAACATACTCAATGAGGGCTCATTTATTTCACTTTCAATTCACAGAAGAAAAAACGCACAAGTGCAAGTTAATTCGCGAATCCATTTAATTTACATAATATATAGCCGTAGAAGAGAGTGAAGTCACACGTGCAAGGACATTTCTTAACTGTGGACGCAGATATGGGTAACTCGCCCTTAAGTGTGTACTAGAAAGTGTTTACCATGACTGAAATTGCTCGGTCAGCAACATTCATAAATCCAAGCCCACCCCGAAGCTTAGAGGCACCGTAACCAGGGACGTGAATGGGTCAATGTGCGGTTTTACACCAAGCACTTGTTGCAGCTCCAGAGCTCTACATAGTGGAGGCACGCACGGCTGGGAATCTCCAAAGCCATATCAACATTAAACTAGCCATGGGTTAATAAATGCGCATGGAAGGGCATACGCAGCAGCCGTTACAAAACAGCCGAGCTTCAAGATACTGTCCTTAAAACTTCGTCGAAACCTTGGTACTATGCCACGCTGCAACAAATGGGGGCAAGGTTTATTTAACCAAGTGAGTGAACGTGGGTGGCTAGGAATTACAACAACATGGTAATGCTTTGTCGATCGGACCCTCGAGGCAGAGACGGTCACACGGGCATCACCGAGGAAATTACTGGCTAACCAGGGCCCCTTCGAAAGGGAACCAATAATCGCAAACTGCCTCTTTTTGCTCTGCCACGATCGGAGCGCAAGGCGAGTGTGCCGTCAAGCTTGCAGTGGTGCTCGTAAGGGCTAAAGGGAGGAAAGACCTGATGGCAACGGCATTAAGCAAACAGTTAAGGTAGCAAATGATGGGCAAATCAGATATCTTTTACTATAAAAGAGAGGTACGTTAACCAACACCATCAAAAGTTTAGCAGATCAGAGAACCTGCAGCTCACTGATTCCAGGGACTACCACTGAAAGCCCATCTTCAATCATAATGGGGACAGAAGCCGTTTGCTAGTATGAGCCGAGCAGTCAGGAACACAATAAGTCTCAGTAGGGATGAGGCATCTGAAACGGTAGACCTTCACAGTGACGTTTTACCATTGGGTTAAACCAGAACAAAGAGGCATCCTCAGAATTCCAGTAGGCCACCGTGGATAAAAAAGGGAAATCCTGCATTAGTCAAGAGATATTCTGTAACCCGCCATCTCCAAGAGAGGAGAAAACAAAATCCAGCACCATACATTAAGGAATCAGTCAAAGCATCAATGGCAGAACATGGTCCATTTGCCCTTGCATTGATGTCTGGTGGAGGCCATTCTTTTCACCATTACCCTCATGTTATCTTCAGACAGATCCAAACGACTAAAGGTCAGGTTCCTCAGCATATTGCAGATAAGAATGTTCTAACTCTCCTGTGGATACGCTGAAAACAGAAGGAACACACAGAGCAAGAGACCCCCCCCCCCCTCCTCCAAAGAACCTGCCCAAGTCATAGGGAAACAGGGGATGGGGAAATTGTTGCACATCGGCATTCTGAGGAGACAAAAAATCCACTGGAAAAAATGCAAGAGGCCTGGTCCTACTCCACTACAGAATGAAATACCACTCATGGTTCTCAATGCAGAGGGAGTCTGCCTTTTGATTAGACTTGCAGACTATTAAGGACTCGACTAATAATTCTGTGCACACTGGCCCATGCCACAGTTTGACAAAAGTGTATTAGGTGGGCACCACTCAATTAACTAAAATGTACTTAGTATGCGTTTTCATGATTCTTTAAAAAAAAAAAAAAAAGTGTCCTATTGAAAAAAAAAACCCTTTGCACTTGGCAAAGAATAATTGAAGTGTTGACTAATGCTATTAAATGTATAAAATATAGTTGGCACACAGTTTAGAAGTTCGTTATTGGAAAAAAAAGAAGAAAATGATCAAGGAGTGTCAAAGAGGGGTCCTTCAATTCCATTCCACAGCTCGTCCATCAATTTAGCCAAATGAGACCTGGGTGTCTTCAGCCCTCCAACTCCCATCAGAGTACAGAAGTGAGGAATCTGTAATGAGTGTTTATCTGTATTTTGTTTATTTGTAGAGCACATCGAGCCTTGGGGCAACTGAGTGCTATTCTTAAATTGCATTACATAGTTCTCCAAAAGACATTGTATATACAGATTTACATATTTTTACACAACACAATGATATATTCAAGGACAGTGGTTAGAAGTCAAACATACAGACAAATCATAAAGAACATCCCTTGATGCGAGTAGCTGATTTAGGATGGATTTGCTGACCTACACGAGGTGGTCCTCTCTCCAGAAGCCAGACGTTGACCTTGTTACGGAATACCATGAGGGAAGGTTCTGCTCTAATGGTACTGAGGAGTGAGTTCCATTTTTTTCCTGCCAAGACAGGGAAAACTAACCCCACCCGCTCACTGGTTAAACCGTGGTATTACAATGCATTGAGCTTGTGCTCTTCTAGTGGGTCGTAGTGAAGTGTGTCGTGTGAAGGTATTACACGGGTAAATGGGAGCCTGGTTATAGAGGCACTTGTGTGTTAGACAAAGAATAGATCTCAAATCTCTCTAATACTCAGCCAGTTTGGGTTTTGTCTGGCTGTCGTAATTTGGCGTTTCCCAGGGATGTTACACGCAGCTCTGACTGCATTATTTTGCATAGTTTGCATTTTATTAATATTGTACTGCGAGGTTCCTAGATAGAGGGCGTTGCAGTAGTCTAACTTCGATAGGACTAGTACTCTAGCTACTGTACTGCAATTGCTTGGTGAGAGGTAAGGACGACAAGCTGTGATGAGTTTGCATGTGTAAGATGTGCTGACGCTAAAGATTTTGTTTGTCTTGTGAGTGAAAGAGTGGAGTCGATATAGATTCCTAGAGTTTTCACATTATCATCGACTTTAATGGTGTTGCCATCAATGTCGAAGGTTTTGAATGTTGTTCAGAGTTTGTTTAGTGGGGGAACCGAGTAAAGGTGCGAGGGAGGATCCTCCTTGAACTCAAGTCACTTCTGGAGGCTGAAATTATGGCTCCAAAGATCGATTCTCAAGATCAAATGAATCTGAACTATTGCAGATACAGTGAAAGGACAGATTGTGTGATTTAAGAAGGTGTCGCTGGAGCCCAAACACAGACCTGCTAGGAGCCATTTGGTTTACAAAAGTTCAGGTTACTGTATTACAGGGTTCAGACACTCGAGTTGTCTGCTGAGGTGTCTGCCTTTTACTGCACTACTTGCTGGATATTGGTTACCTGTCTCAAGTCGGTTTTCCCTGGCTACTAGAACAGGAGCAGCTAATACTACAAACTCTCCTGCTAGACGCGAAGCTGTCCGCCGAATTGTCTGCTGAGGTGTCCGCCTTTTACTGAGACGGCTTGACCGATCCTTAGTCCATACATAAAAACCCCAGGTACGTGCCAAGTACAGAGTGATCTTGAGACTTCAACAGGTGTGCCAAGATCTATCTGAAAATGTATCACTGTTGGGCCAGTGACTATGGGCAGGACGGGGGGAGGGGGGATCCGTACTCCCTTTGAGCCGTGCACCGTTTACATGATTAGGCACTATTGAAGCACTGCTTATTCGCCGTCAAGAACAAATTGAACTCAGTCTACTGTGCCGATGACTGCGGGGGGGGGGGGGGGGAGGGGTCCTTTTTTCTACTCCATTTGTGCCACACATTGTTCTTTAAGACTAATTGAACACTATGCCATGCATTGTTTCCTAAGAAGTCCCTGAAAACTAAGGTTCCTGTGTGGGTGACTGGGGGCGTTTCCTTTTTTCTACTCCCTCTGAGCAGCGCATTTTTTTTCCCCTCACATCTGGATATTACTAGTAGATCTTGATGCGGTACATATTTGTACCGCATCAAGATATACTAAGGTTAATAACCAGGTTACTCACCGTAGTGACCACCTTACTCCTAATCCATAGTCCCCTTTCCTCCATACTTATGGGACATTCCTCCGTCCTGTGGGACTGGACCAGAGCACTTTGTAAAAGCATCAAAAATGTTGCAAACATTTTGGTCCTTCCTCTTTCTACGCAGGGTACTGCACGCGGACGTAACCCCGCCCATCTTAGCTCCGCATCGCCCATCAGTCCTTTTCTATCGCCAGGTCAGAGACCTTTAAGCAATAACAGAGGAACCTTAGAGGGGACGGCAGGCGGGCGTATGGAGGAAAGGGGACTATGGACTAAGAGTAGGTGTCACTACGGTGAGTAACCTGGTTATACTCCTACGTCCCGTCCCCTTTCCTCCATACTTATGGGAGATTCCCAAGCACTCCTCACAGGAACTATGGGAGGATGGAAAACCCCTTATTGAAAAAGGTTCTTCAGCACAGTCTGGCCAAAATGAGCATCATATCTGGAGCTCAGGTCTAGACAATGTTCACAAAAAGGCCGATGGGGAGGCCCGAGTAGCCGCCTTTGCGATTGTCTCCCAGGGGACATATTTTTTAAAGGAAACTGGAGCTGCCTTGCCCCGCACCAGGTGTGCATGAATACCTTTAGGAGTCTGCAGTCCTTGGACAGTATAAGACTCCGTAATACAGGCAGCGATCCATCTGGAGATAGGCGCCTTAGAGGCCTGTTTACCTTGTTGATTACCAAAGGTTACCAACAGTTGAGAATAGCTCGTAAATTCAGATGTTCTGTCGGTTCTGTCTGTTCTGTCCAGATAGAACTTAAGAGCCCTTCTAACATCCAAACAATGCAGAACCCTTTCCGCTTCTGAAGCAGGGTTCAGAAAAAAGACCGGCAGCGAGATTGACTGGTTCAGATGGAAATCTGAAACCACCTTCGGCAGGAAAGAAGGATTTGTCCGTAGGACCACTTTATCCTTGTGGAAAACCAAGAAGGGATGCTCCACTGACAATGCCTGGATCTCACTCACACGCCTTGCTGAAGTAACGGCAACCAAAGAGACCCATTCCACGAAAGGTGCTTGAAGTCCGTGGCCATCGGTTTGAACGGTTTATGGCAAAACGCAGTAAGGACCACATTCAAATCCCACGCTGGGTGCGGTTTGCAAACCGGGGGATAAAGGCGCGTCAAACCTGTGAAAGGTCTCTTAATCACTGGATTAGACAGAGTAAGAGCATTGGTCCGTAGATAGGTAAGCGGATACCGCCGAAAGTTAAGTTCTGCATGACAGAACGTGAATGCCCGACTCTGCTAGGTGGGATACGAAGGACAGCACAGTGTCAATCGTAGCCGCCGTTGGTCCAGCAGTTTGTCTAAGCACTAATGACAGAAATTAAGCCATTTGCTTCCATACCGAGACCTTGTCGAGGGTTTCCTGGCAGCCTTAATAATGGGCATGTTATCGACAGACCGGTTTAGATGTTCCAGGGACCGGAACTCAGGCACCATTCCTCCGAGGTGAACGATTGTGGCGAGGGGTGCCACAGCTGTTGATCCCCCTGGTGAAGCAGACCGGGACTCACCAGTAGCCTGATCGGTGCACACACCGACCGGTGCTGAAGTTCTGAGAAGCAGAACCTGGCCGGCCACCACGGGGCTATGAGCAGAGGAGAACAGTTCACTGTGTTCCTCAGCTTGCAAATCGTCCGATGAATCAGAGGCAGAGGCGGGAAAGCATAGGCCCTCATGTTGTGCCAAGGAATCTCGAGTGCATCCCCCAGAGAGGAGGCTCCCAAACCATTTCTGGAGGCATACAGAGTAAGTTGTTTGCCGTTGTTGTGTGCCCCAACGCAGGAAAATCCATGAGAGGATCTCTGCCTTCAGTTCACACTCGTAGCTGATCATCGTCTGCCGACTGTGGGCGTCTGCCATGACTTTCTGCTGGCCCGGGATGTGTACTGCTACCAGCCAGAAACCATGAAGAACCGCCCACTCACAAATCTGGATGGGCAGGTCCACAAGAGGGGGAGACTTGATGCCCCCTTGCTTGTTGATGTAATACATTGACACCACATTGTCCGTGCGGATACGGACCACCTTGTTGGCAAAGACCGGTCTGAACGCCTTGAGCGCTAGGAAAATCGCCAGAAGCTCCAGATGATTTATGTGAAGGAACTTGTTCTGAGGCGACCAAAGGTCAGAGACCTGAAGAAGATCCAACGTTGCACTCCACCCCAGAAGGGAGGAGTCCGTCGTGACCGTTACCATCGGGGCTGGGTCCTGAAAACCCGCACCCACCGACAGGTTGCTGAGAGACGACCACCAATCCAGGTCCACTCTCATGGAAGCGGGAATCAATATCAACTTGGAGTTCGGATTCATAGCCTGACGCCAAGATCTCCGAAGAGCCATCCGAGTTCGCCTCATCTTAGACGAGCGAGAGGTAGAGCCAAAAACACACGAGGCCATGAGGCCCAGAAGCCTCTGGAACCACCAGGCCGACATGCTCTCCGACTACGCAAACATCTGACACGTGGCCAACAGATCTGCCATTTTGTCCCAGGTAAACTCTGCAGTCGATCGTGTTCCAGCGAAAACCCAGGAAAATCAAGTCCGGAGAGACCGTCATGGAAGATTTACCAGTTCAACGACAGCCCAAGATGGAACAGGAGCTGGAGACTGAAGATTGCACGCGGCTTTCAACGAACAAGAGCTGCATAAGAGCCAATCGTCCAAATACGGATACACATGGATACCCTGCAGACAAAGATAGGCCGCAATCACCGACATCACCTTTGTAAAGACACGGCGCCAAGCTGAGGCCAAAAGGAAGCACTCGAAGTGTTCCTCTCCCACATAGAAACAGATATCTCCTGTGTAGATTCCAGATCAGTATATGCATGTACGCATCCTGAAGGTCCACCACGCTGAGCAAATCGCCCATCTGCAAAGAGGACCTTATTTGGCCAGGCGTGATCATCTTGAATTTCTCTTGGGGTAGGAAAAGATTGAACTGGGAAAGGTCTAGGATGGTGCGCAGGCCAGCCTGGTTGGGTTTTGGCACCGTAAACAGCTGGGAGTAGAAGGCCTCCCGTCGCTCCCCTAGGGCAACGGGTTCCACAGCTCTGAGGTCCAGCAACCTCTGAACCTCGACTTTGAGGAGGACGACCCAGACTGCTGGAAAGGAGGGTTGAAGGGTGGGGTAGGGTGTAAGGGTAAGCGGAAGCCTGCCCGAGCGACTGACAAGACCCACCGGTCCTCGGTGATGGTCTGCCACGCCTCCCAATGAGACGCAATGCGTCCTCCCACCGGGGTCTCGTGCGAGCGCAGAGAACCCTCATTTGGCAGGTTTTTTGGTGGCGTTACCACCTGAACCCGAGGAGGAGGCTGAGGAGTGGGAGAAAAACCAAGTCAGTTGCTGCTTCCGGCAGGAATTTCCCGAAGGGGTATCCACTCTGCAGGATTTCCGATCTAGAAACCCCCTGAAACCAGAGGAGGGCTGGCTTTGCGACAACGGTCTCTCGGTCCTAAAAGGGATTTTTTACCAGGACGGACAAGGACTTAGCTGTCTGGGTGCTGTCCTTCGTTTTGGTCAGCTCCACAACCGTTGAGGAATGAAAAATCTTACCGTCAAACGGCAGGTCCAACACTTTGTCCTGCACCTCCATTGAGAACTTGGTGGCATGCAACCAAGCCTACCGAGAGGTATAAACTCCAAGCATAAGGCCCCGTGCCGAAGTGTCCACGTGATGAGCTGCGGCCTCCAGCAGATCCTGGGCCAAAACACTGGCATCCGACAATCCCACCTTAAAGTCATCCAGCTTCGAGCGGAATGAACTCCGCGAACTCCGACAGACCTTTCCACATCTTCATATTCGCCCTCGCTAACACCAGTTCTGCACTGGCCTGCCGCAGCTGCAGGTCCAAGTTAGCAAAAATCTTCCTCCCAAGGGAATCGAGGAGCCTGTCCTCTTTCCCCAGGACCTTAGTAGCGGTCGTAGAAGAGGATACTGCAGCCCTGGACTGTAAAGTGGCCACAGCCACCACTGTGGAGGAGGGGGCGGACAAGATGATAGGGCCACCGCTCCCGAATAATGTAGCCTGTAGCACGCGTCAATTTTCTTATTGACGAAAAGTCCAGCGTGTGGCTTCTCCCAGACTCTACGGACCTCGGCCAAAACGTCCTTCTGCAAGAACAGGCCGGTACACTCGGAATGAGACAAGGTGAACAACCCCGAAAGCACACCCTCCTGCGGAGCGGGCGCCTCGGGCACTGGAACATCCAAAAGACATGTCCAGCATCCGGTCAAGAAAGGCTCTAAGAGCTGGGCTGGTCTTCGCTGTCCTGATTGCCCTGCGCATCATCCGACAGGTCAGGGTCCTGCTGAACCATGTCGGGCACCGCCTTGTCCATCGGGGACATTGGCAAGGGTTGGGAAAGGTACCGTAGGCAAAGGTGGCGCCTATGGAACCACCGGAAGTGCGGGTGGAGCAGGAGGCACAGACGGGCAGATCTCCCTAAAAAGACCCTTGAAATACTCTCTCATGCGGTCGGTACGCGCGAGTATCTGAAAATTGACGGAAAAAAAGGTGTTCTCCGGAGAAAGCTTTGGAGCTGCCGGAGAATGCCTCAAATGAGGGGGGATAATTCCAGGGATGCAGAGGGGAGGGTTGCCAAGCAGGCCCATCGCGAGAGGTGTCCACATAAATCAAGGGTGCTGAACCCACAGGCAGCAAGATGTTATGCGGAAGGACATCCGAGCGTTCTAGTCGTAAACGGGGCGAAACAGATGCGCACAAGGAACCTTATGTTCACCCACAGAACCAATCCCTACACCTGATGCCGATGGCATAGTTGTAGGCAGGGGGGGGTGCACCCAAAATAGCTGCCGTAGTCATGGCAGGAACGGCTGCCATTTTGCCGTCACCTGACGGGAACTGCAGCACAGTTGGAAGTGAAGCAGGGGTCCCCACCGGTGGATCAGGGGTCTTCATTTTAGCCTTTACACACGGAACCTCGGCCGAGTTGGTACTATGCGGCCTGGGATGTTTCTGCGACATACCAATAGCCAAACTAGCCTTCACAGGAAGGACCTCGGCACTGCCGGTAAAGGAGGAACTTCGGTTCGAAAACTCACTCCTTGCCCCCCACAACGGTTCTGGCGTCGCCACAAGAGTGGGAACTGTGAGAACACCTTTCACCGATAAGGCCTTCTCAGGCCTCTCAGAACTGTTGGTTGCCTTAGCCTCTGTACGAGAGACCTTGGACCAGAGTCCGGTAGAAGCCTTTTCACAGCGGGCCTCGAACATACTTTTGGTATCACCAAGCCCAGCAGAGGCCTTGGGGCACACCCCGGGACTTTTGAGGGAAGCTGATAAGGATGTCTTGGAGTGAGCTCCGGTACCCCACGACTCAGAACTAGGTCTACAAGCAGCCCCCACAGGAGGGGCCTCGGAGTGTACTCTGGTGTCCACAGGCCCCTTACAGAGACCGTCAGAGAAAACTTTGGTACACTTTTTAGGCCCAGAAGGCACCTCAAGGCAAGCCCCCAGTGACAGAGCGGTCGACGCTCCTCCCAGACCGGGAAGGAGTCTCCCGGCCAGGGTGTTCTAAAAAGTAAAGTACTTACTGGGCGTTTCTTCTTTTCGTCGATGAAGGATTGAAAATGCGTAGGATGAGTGCGCTGAAACACCTCCTCCCACCGCTCTAACCGACGTTGAAGCGCCCGGACCAAAAGGGAATCGCAATAGAAACAGGAGTCCCAATGGTGATCAGGACCCAAACACTCAAAAAAAAAAAAAAAAAAAAAGAAGAAGATGGGATCCGCCCTCGCAAAGCGCCGCTGACACGAGGTACAATTTGGAAAGTCTAGCTTAAACGACAGACTACTGCGCGATTGCTAGTGAGGGCCAGAGAGGAGGAAAAAAGAAGAAATTCTTCTGCAGATGCAAGTGCATCCAGTCCCGAACGAGCGGAGAAAAGGACTGATGGGCAATGCGCAGGGCGGAGCTAAAATGGGCGAGGTTACGGCCGTGTGCGGTACCCCGCGCAGAAAGAGGAAGGACTAAAATGGTTGCAACATTTTTGATGCTTTTACAAAGTGCTCCAGTCCTGTCCCACAGGACGGAGGAATGTCCCATAAGTATGGAGGAAAGAGGACGGGACGTAGGAGTAAGGCTGTTACCCCTCCACCAAAGTCCTCTATAGCAGGCCAATGTATAATGGACTATTTGGCTAAATTATCTGGCACGAGTACTGAGATTAAATCTATTTTGCCTGTCAGGAAAATTGCAGCAATAGATCGTACCCAAATGAACATATTAAAAGATCCAAGCATAATTGAATATGCAGATTCAATAATACACACAAGCCTGCAAAACACTAGATGGCATCACCCAACAAACTTTTGATGCCTCTCGCGTCGGTTCCCCCACTTAGCCGACAGACTTCTTAGCACAAGAAAACTGAAGAGAATCTATTTCATCACCGGATTATTCTGTACAACCAAGTGAAGGAGCGATTCATCACATCCTTAGGGAGGATGATGACCTTATTCAACTGTCATCACCCAGCCTCTCAGCCCTCAACATGGTTTTAGGTTCTTTTGTAAAGTTATATGATAATTGGGATGAGGTGAAGGTGCAAACTATAATGTTGCCATCGATTAACACAAAGGTTGAAGACTTGGAAGCATATGTGGGCCACCTAGCATCTCGTGGTATGGTACCCATTATAAGTGAAAATAGTAGTAATAGACAGGTACTGACACCTGTTGATACATCGTATTATTTTCTTTTTTTTTTAAAACAATTCATTGATTTCCAACATGTACACCATACAATTTAGCAACGAATATGCATGTCAATCTTAATGTACAGTTCCATGTTGTATTTTCTCCCTTCCCCCTCCCTCTCTCTCTCTCTCTCTCTCTCTCTCTCTCTCTCTCTCTCTCTCTCCTCCCTTGTGCCCCTCCTCCCCCACCCCCCTCCCCCGGGCCTACCAAACACTTCAACCTTCCTCAATCCGTTCCTGTGGGCTTTTCTCTTGGAGGGCCATCTTCCTCCAGACTTGCCTGGTCAGACCAGGACAATGTCACTATTTGTTTCCAGGAAATCAGTGTGTTCGCTTCTTTCACCCCCCCCTCTCCCTCTGTTGGCTGCCTCATCCCACACCATTGTTTCAGCATCTGCCCGTTTCTGATGATCATACCACCATGCTTCTGCCTTCGGTCTCCTACTAACTTTCCAGCTCATTGCTATCCTAGCTATCCTACGTTTCGCCAGTATATATGCCAGATCTTTAAGTTTGCTCACATATTCAAGTTTACTCGGCTTGGGGAACTCTCCCCCCCCGCCCCAACATGCATGTCCACGGGGAGTTCACATCTAAATCTCGTTACTTGCCATGACGTGGGCCTCCTCCCTGCAGAATTTCCCTATTTCGGGGCATGCACAGAACATATGTACCATTCCTGCATTCACCTCCCCACATTTTGGGCATGCCTGTGTTCCAGCATTTTTAAACTTGGCTATCTTCTCATGGGTCATGTATGCTCTGTGGGTAACATAACTGACTCTTTTGCAACCTAACATTCCTTGATACTTTCTTGTGGTATCCCCGACCCAGAGCCCATCTCCCATTGGTTCCCCCACTTCTCCCAGTCTAGTCTCGTCTGGCTGACTCTTTCCCCACTTTAGACATCAACAGCTCATACCTGGGAGACCTCATGGCCCCCTTCTGATACATCATAAAAATGTTTCTATGACAGCCTTGGGCTGTCGGGTGAACACTGCATCAGGCCACGTACCTTTTTTTATCATCTTCATCAGCCTACCGCATGTGATTTATTGTCCATGATGTAATCCAGTGTCTTCCATCAATGTATCAAACTCTCACCTTCCCATCATCTTGCCACATATCACCCATGGTCACTATGCCTATTGATTCCCACTGCCGTCTGATACTACTCATTTGCACATCCTCTCCTTCCAGTGGTATCTGTGGGGAGCACGGGAACTAATTCTCCGTTAACTGGCATGCTCTCCGCCACATCTTCCCAAGCCCTCCCCCAAATCCAGCAATCTACTTCCTCCCTCCCGCTGCACTTTAGGCAACCACATCCATTCAAGAAATATGGGGTGGATTCGGCCCCCACCAGTTAGAATCAGATGTGTGATCCTCCGATAGCCACCTTGCTACATATTGGAGTTGACTGGCCAGGTAATACACTTCGAAATTGGGCAATCTGATGCCCCCTTGTTCATACAGATTCTGTAGCTTCCAGAACGCTATTCTATTCCTGGAATTGTGCCATAAACCCCCTGCATATACTCTGTAGTTTAGCAAAGAATCGTTTGGGTATCATATGTGGTATATTTGCAAAGTAGTGTAATAACCTGGGAAGTACTACCATCTTTAGCAGTGCCACTCTACCCAGGAAGGTCAAAGGTAGCTTGGCCCAAAAACGTCATGCTATTTTCAATTTTAGACACTGCCATTTCGGTATTCTGCAGGTGTCCAACTACAGTGTCGTGATATACATCTATTCCCAGATATCCGAACGTCTCAGTTTCCCACTTTATCTGTAAATACCGGCAGCTTATGTTGCGACATTCCCATATATCTACCCTGTGGGAATACGCTTGGACTTCTTGGGGTGAACTGTTATGCCCCACAACATTGCGTATCGCTCCTTGACCTCCAAAATATACTGTAAATTCTCTTCGGGGTACCTCAAGTACAGCAACAAGTCATCCACGTACACGGTATCAAATGTTGCCCTCCCTTAGTGCCGATTCCTACTTCTCCATATTCCTGCCTCAGGTACACTGCTAGGGGTTCTAGTGCTAGAATAAAAAGCATCAGGGACCACGGACATCCCTGTCTGGTGCCTCTACACAATTGCCATTGTTCTGAGATGGTCGCTCCCGTTCTGACTCAAGCCATTTGGTTTGTTGTATAATAATTAGACTCACTTCAAATATACGGGACCGATACCATATTGCTTTAAAACAGCCAACAGCCAAGACCACTTGACCGAGTCAAAGGCTTTCACTTCGTCTAGTGAGATTGCCACCTCCTGGGAGCTTCCCTGCGTCTGCTCTATAACGCGATGAGTCCTCTCAGGTTGTCAGCTATGCTCCTGCGTGGGAAATGCCCAGTTTGGTCAGAATGGATGAGTTTGACTGGTCTCAACTTGTTCGCCATCACTACCGTGAGTTTTTTGTTGTCTTGATTGAGCAGTCTATAGGACCCAAATTCCATGTCCGGTTTGTTGGGTTTAAGGAGCGGAATAATGATCGCTTCCAGTAGGGACTCAGGCAATGTGCTTGTGTTAAACACCTCATTTAGCATTGCCAGCAGCAGTGGGGACGGGTGGGGGTGGTGTGTGTAATTCGGTCCTATAAGCCTTGTAAAACTCACTCGGGAGTCCATCTGCCCATGGGGCTTGGTTAGTAGGCAGTAACTAGATCACTTGATCTAACTCTTCTAACGTTATTGGGACCTCTATGTTCTCTCCTTCTGTCGCCTCCAACTTAGGGAGAGTAATCGGTCAATGCCCCCAGCGCATCCATGTCTTCTCTCAGTAATATCTGCATATAGTTTCTTCTAGTAGTCAAAAAAACCTTTGTTTACTCCTTCCTGTGTATCCCATATCTGCCCATCCACTCCTTGCAATGCTCCAATTGTCTGGAGGTCTCACTTTTATACAACTAGGCTAGTAATTGGCCTGGTTTGTCTCCTTCCGCATGTTGTCTCCATTTTTATTTTTTTTATAGTTTAGGTTGCATAGCCTCTCCCAGTGGTTCCTGCATTCTTGCTGTAATTGATATATGATCTCGGCCTCCTCAGGGGACCCTTTGCTCTCCCGCATTTTTGTTTCCATCTTCCTCTCTGCGTTGTGTAATTCCACTATGTTGCCACCTTTCAAGCCTTTTGTTTTCGATATCGCCACTCCCCTCGCTACTACCTTAAATGCCTTCCACAGTGTCACTGCAGGTATTATATTCAAAATACTCCCTTATTTCTTTTCTCAGGTCTGCTCTAAACGCTGTCTTTCAATGCCTCGGCTCAGAGTCTCCATGTCAGGATTCTCGCCCTGGCAGGTAAGTTCTGTCATGTTACTATCAGCGGTGCGTGGTCCGAGAGGACCATAGCCTTGTATTCTGCTCGGGTCACCTTTAGTTATCGTTAACTACGGACCAATAAATATATAATCTAATCTGGTATACAGGTTTTTGTGGTGGGAAATAGTGGGAGTATCCCCCATCCTGTGGGCAGTGCATTCGCCATGCATCCAAAAATCATGCAACAGGGCCCTCAAGTCCTTTGCCACCGGCGGCGTGACATCCGACTTCATCTGATCGGTCTACCCTCGGGTCCAGGGTGCAGTTCAAGTGTTCTATGGTGGATTGTAATAGCTTAAACGGGACATGTGGCGCTTTCCATGTTATAACTCCTCTGGCATACACTGTAGGTTGTCCCCAGGGTTGTCCATTTCTATTTTTTTGGTTACCGCTTGCCGTTTTTCCTTGGTCAGATGAGTTTCCTGTAGCAGTGCAATATCTATTTTCTGTCTTCTCAGGTACATCATGACCTTGTTCCGTTTAATGTAGTTATTTAGCCCCCTCAGATTCCAGGTCGCTATTTTCAGGTCTCACATCCTATCAGTTTTCTACTACTCCCAGCTCTGCCCCCCCCCTCCTCCTCCTCCTTCGTGGGTTAGGTTTGCAGGCTTGCACCCTTTTAACTCCCCCAAACTCCCTCCCTTTAAAACACCCCAACTTCCCCTCCTTCCTCCACCCTTCCCATCCCAAACTGTTGCTCAGCTCCTTCCTTGGATCTCAGGCTACCCCGAATCTAGTCACTTTCTCTGACTCCACCGATAATCGGAACTCAGCAGGGGGTTACCGCTCTACTAGTATCCCAACTAATCCAACTACTGGGGGGTGATAAGGTGTTGCTTCTTTAACACCTGCATTATCTTCAAAGTCTCCCACACACACTCTTACATCTTAAGCTTTCTGTGCACATTTCACTTTAAGCTTCCTCGATTACGTTTTATATTCTAGACCAGAGGCCCATATCATAGCCGTATATAAATATCACCACCCCTGCTTAGTGCAAAGTACGTCTCAGGAAAACCCAGGTTCACTTATCCAGTCTGCTCTCAGTCTGCTCCTGCTGGGCAGTTCCATGCGTCCAACCATGCTGTCGCCTCTTCCAGGGATTCAAAGAAATGCGCCTCGTTATTCTGCATCACTCAGTTTTGCTGGGTACAGCAACATGTATTTATATCCAGCCTCGCGTAGCCTCCTAGAGGCATAGCTCAGCCGCTGTCTGTACCAAAAAGGTGTAGTCCGGACACGCCATGATGGTCATGATCATCCATTTATGGTCCCTCCTTTGCGGAAATGCTCCAGTAGCTTCTCCCTGTCTTTATAATTCAATATCTTGGCGATGAGCGGCCAGAGAGGGGCTCCAGGCAGTTGTCTCATGGCCAGGGCACCCTTTCTGCAGTGAATCCCTGGGTGAGTGCCCCCACCATCTATCTCCTGTAGCAGCATGTTCTCTACATAATTAGTCGGGTCTGAACCTTCTCCCTCCGGGAGCCCCACGATGCGTATATTATTTGGGCGCGCCCGCACTTCCACCTCCTCTGCTTTCCAGGTTGCGCACTTAGTATGGGGACCTCCTTAGCGTTCGTGGTGTAGGTCCCCGTGTTAACCTTCACATCTTTTCCAGCGCCACCCGTGCGCTCCGCCAGTGATCTAACATCTTACCGTAGTAGGTTGACATCCACACTGACGGCATCCATTTGTTTCAGCGGTCTTCAACTCTGCTATGGCATCCAAGATCTGTTGATCGTTTCGTGTCGGGTCCACTTCTCCCTGCATGTCCTTCAGTTTTACAACTTCCGCAGCTTGAGTCAATTTGGCAAAATCTTCCATTGTTGGCCGTTTCCCCTTGATTTTGCCCACCTTAGACACCATTTCCACTTCCAGGGGAGCCCTCCTTCCCGACCGTAGCACTGCTTCAGCCAGCTCCACTATGTTGTTCACCATTTGCTCTGTTATCGAGGCACCGTCTCTCTGCCTCAGCCGCTTGGCAGGGCCTATGCCCGTCTGTGGCAGTGTGACCCCCTTCTAGTCTACTGCTCCTGCGCTCCAACCACTGTGTCCTGTTTCTTAGCCACTGCCCCCAGTGCCTGGGACGCTGATTTGCCCTCACGGCCTTCGTGTCCAATAGAGGGTTATACCATTGACCCCATACCCTCGTGCAATCCTCATCGTGGTGGAGACAGGACTATCATGTAGGCTCCTGCCAAGAAGTTGAGTCCTCTTTTCTTTGCGCCACGAGGACGCTATTCCTCAATGGGTAATTTATCTCCTCATGCTCTAGGGTGCCAGGTCTGCACCGTGCTGTGCTTGGATCCTAGTTGGTTTTTCTCTGGCAGTTCCTCTCAGGCCTCGCCACCTGATCCATCAGACTCTGGCCTCAATGGAAGCTGTTTTGCGTTCGTTTTTATGTTCGACTGGGCATAGGCTCTGTGTTGCATGCACTGGAGTCTCCAGTGTGTCATTTGACCAGTTTCACCGATATTTGTGGTTCGTGTTCCCGGTCACTGTGCGACTGGGCAGCCTTCTGAATTCCTGCATTTTCTCTCCCCAGAGCTTGTTTCACGACTCCCCTCCGCCGCCGGCAGACGCTTACTTGTATTATTCTGCAAGCTTCCCTGTGCTCCACACGGTCCTGTCTGTAGTGTCTCATGCGGCACAGCTTCTCAAGTTGTCCTAGGAATGGTGCAGGGTTGGCATCCGTCCAGTGCGTACTACGGCCCGCTTCGGTTTCGTTGGCCAAGCACGGCCCCGTTTCTCCCCAGCACACCTGTTGCCCTTTTCTGTCCTTGTTGCTATTATACGTTCTGCGGAGTCCGGGACTTCTGGTTTGCCCTCAGCCATGCAAAGTGTCATCTATTTAGTTGCAGCCGTTTGTTGGCGTTTCTGGGAAAAGGACCTCTTAGTTATACTGGCCACCCTACCCCAAGAGTGCATACCGTTCAGGTTCCGCTGTGGTCGGTTCCTCATGTGCTCTCCTAGTTCATGTGGTCCGCCTCATTTTTGCTTTGTTCGCTGGGGGTCCTCAGTAAGTGTCCTCTGCCGCCACACGACAGGGCTCCGCTACACCAGGTCCTTTAATGCGGCTGCACCATAGGGCACTGCTGCATCAGATCACGCAAGGACGTCCGTACCTTTTGGTGCCCACTTCCGCAGCGGTCCGGGCTCTGATGGTCATCTCCTTGTTTGGTCTCTGTTCTCAACCGACCGATCGCCATTTTGGGGCCGCCGCACTCGATCTCCGCAATTCTTTGGTTCAATCTTCATGAACCACGTTACTGGTCTGGTCCAAAATGCTTCCAGCCGTGCCGCAATACTTCAAACTTACTCGAGTAGTTTTTCCCCAAATAGGAATCTCTCGGTGCATGACTTCTGCCGGATTAATGCAGGATCAGCAGTAGTTCCTGTGGATAAAAGTCTTGTTACATGGCTCTCTAGCCACATCCCCCTTGATCCTATCATTGAAGAATCTGTAATTGAAACACCCGTTACCCACTCCACCCTTACACCCGGGTTATCTTCTAAGGGGATCGAGATGTGTTCTGGTACAGATATAGGCAACAAACCCGCAGAGCAAACAGCATTAATCCACACTCAACTAATATTTGTTGATTTTACCAAGAGTCAAGAAGAAAAAAAAAAAAACACCAAAAGATAACAGAAAAGGCGTAACACTTCATTAAAATGGTTGCGCAATCTTTCAATAATCGATTCCCTAAAAAGGTCTCTGAAGTCGGCTAAAGGTGCAGAATGCTTACTGACCCCTGTACACAAATAGAGTGGTTTGGATATTCAGTCCATCAGCCCGAAGGTTCAGCTGGCCCCCAAACTAGGCTGGTTGAGCAATCTGGGCTAAACGTTCCAGCTGCAATTTGTGGGCCATCACTCTTTATGCAGAGTGGCTCTATATATAATGTCTGTTCAGTTATTCCTAAGGCACCTGCCTATGTAGATATCAACATAGTGAAAGTGCTAAAAGTAGATGCTGGAATACAGACAGTCCTGCAATCAGAACGCAAAACAGCAGCTTTTGAAGACTCTAAGCAACTCAAAACCTGTAAGTATCAAGTCCCATCCTTGGTGTGCCTGGCCGAATCCCCTGTATCGACATCCTTAAACCAGACACCGCAGGCAGTGGATGCGGTCTTGTGTTATTGCAGATGTGATGCCAGGCAAAAGAGCGGTGCACTGTACACGGCTCAAAATTCCATCCAAGCAGTATGCTCTTTCGGTGATCAACCACGGGAGGATCCTGCTAGTAGCCGTGATCAGACAATAAAGAATCATGTCTCCAGTGAACAGACTAATAATGGGAATTTGGGTAGCTTGTTTGATAAGCTATATCTCCAGAGTGAACGCCATTCTGACGTCTGTTCTCGTACATCTAAACCTATACACCCCCTGTACAACTTCAAGCTTAGATCAGAATTTCACTGAAGAAAGACAGGATACAAAACTAGGTGGCCTACTCGATAGGCTATATACTCCAAGTGAACTGCATTCAGAAGTTAGTTTGGGCTCAGTGAACTCTATACAGTCTTGCAGAATCCCCTTAGATAACCACTTGCCACACTTGCGACAGGGTCATGAGCAATTCAAAGCATGCAAATAATGTAACTCGGGGGGGGGGGGGGGAATTCACTTCAGAAACTTAACAAATCAAAAACGTAATTCTGCTTTGGAGCACTCAAATTGCAATTTTCAGACAGAACCTAAAATAAAATGTGTCTAGAGTGCACAACAGTGGAAATATGTTTTCATATGAAGACCATGTTCTATTGATTTCTAGCCTCCTCTGATGACGTGCCCATATTCCTAAATCGCACTATATTATGCTAATTCTATCAGAGATTCCAAGACTATCAGCAATCTCATCAACAGGCAGATATTAGCACCCTATACTGAGGCTTTCCAAGTTGTGCACTAAATTTATGTTGCTTTTTACCCACCTGTGTCTGCATATTTTGATGTAGCACCCTGTATCATAAAGGTGAGGCTTTCCAAACCTTGCACACAAATGTATGTCTGCTAGTAACTGATGTAACCTTTAAGCGAAACTATTTTTGGAAATTTGACTTAACTTTTTCCACTTTAAGTAACCAACGTAACCACTCTTAGGAAAAAGCACCCAGATGCCTCTGGGCTATGCGCACTATATAAATGACAAAATAAATTACATTAAAAAGGTTAGCGTTTTTTGATAAGAACATGTCACAAGCTCAACTTCATCTCCGCTCCAAGTTGGTGATGGATTTGATTCTATTTGAAAGATTGACTCTGAACAAGATTGGCTTTTCACTTGATAAAGGAAGAATCCCATGGTGTATACTAAGCAGTCTAAAGACAATTCTCAATTCAATAATCTAAAGAGGCGGAATGGAGAAAAGTTGCATGCAGGATTCCACGAAGATAGATCGCAGAGATTGCAGGGGCCTGGCAATTATGGCTCCTGGTCGAGACTAGGATGAAGATTAACATAACTAATAGCCTTGCTGCTGGAGAATTAAAATTACTCTCATGGAATTCTAGAGGACACGCTCACTTCTACACAAACAAGGCAACTATTGAAGTTCTAATGAAATTGCAACTGTATAATGATTCAGGAAACCTGGTTGACATTCACCCCTTCTTTAGATGTGTACCACGTCTTCTTACAAGCTGCAAAATCAAGTGGAGCGTGTAGACCCTATGGTGGCTTCGTTATAGATAAAATGCTAAAAAGCGTACCAATGATGGTTGAAGATCTACCATCTATAAACATTGACAACCCCCTTTATGATCTAAAATCTAGAGTGGGTCAGCAATGGAGTAGCGCGACCGCCGATTTGAATTTACATAATGGTCAAATTGAAAAGTTGGATGTAACAATCACACTTATAGTAAATCAACGATTATATTTTTTCGGATTTGGATGATTGAAATTTGCTCAAATTTTACTGTCCTACAAACTTTAGGGAGTGATCATTGCCTCTTGAGGGCCATTTTTAACATACCCTTTAAAAATCATAGATAAGCAAATAACAGGCCCAAGAGACTTAAAAGTAACTCCACATGGCAATGCTATTCGTAGATCTGTATTGAATATGGGCACGTTATTTGATTTCAGGCAACTGATGTCCTACACAACACTGGAAAATTCAAGTTTTTAATGTAGGCAATTTGGAGTGTACAATTGAGGCACTTCCAACCAGTGCAACATAGAACTCTAACCGAGTGAGGCATCCCGTACATAGGAAATGTCTGCATATTTATGATGACCAGCGCTGAGATCAATAAAAGAGCCAAACTATTTCCCAGGATGACAACCTTGCCAAATGCAAAGTTATAAAACAAAGTACAACAATTATTGTAAACATTGGCGTGTAGCTTTGGTACAGCAGGACTCTGAATTTATGCTAATAGCACTTTCCTAAAAAGATGTGGGCATGTTCTGGTCCTTAATAAATGGTCAAGACCTGTTAGCCTGCACTGCAGTAGATGAGCCAACCTGGGTGAAGTTTTTCTCGAACCGTTACATCTTTAACTCTTGTTGATGGATTTAACAACGAGATGAGCCAAGAATTGTAGATTATGATAGATGCCAAGTTGGTGTATATTTAATATAGCTTTATAGACCTGCAAAGAGGGCCATACCGGGTGTTATGGGGCCTGAAAGACCTTTAACAAGGTATGAGGGAGCATAACGCCCGGTACAGCCCGAGCTGCAGGTCTATAAAGCTATTAGAACACCCTCAGTATTTAATTAAATTAAAAAAAAGACCAATGACCGATAACTGGAGGAGAAATACATTTGTATTGGGAAAAGGGTTCGCATTTGATGCACAGGTGCCGAACAAATGCTCAATAAATAAATAAAATAAACTGCAGGTGTGAGGTTTACCAGGCAGGCCTATGTAGGGGTAAAGTTACTTGTTTTAAAAGTAAATATAATATTGCATTATTTCAACCACACACGCACGTGGATTTTTAACTTTGCTGGTGGGCACTACATGATGATTACTTTCGTTTGCAGATTTTGCTGTTGCCAGTGTTTGTATTGCACTGTTCTGGAGCTCAAAAGAAGGGTTTCCCTTAGTTTTGTTGAGGGGGGCAGGGACACAACAGCAAGCCTTCATATTGTTGGATTTCGTGAGGGGGCTGAGCTATGTTGTGTATATACACATGGAAATAAGTGTTGCCATAGTGCTTTACAAAGCTTTTGTTAGGGCTACGTTATGCATGTTCACACAGCAATGCAACTTAAATTGCTGCAGGAGCTTCATTGTTTAGCAGAGCTTCCTTGAGGCATGCTCTGGTGTTCACAGGTCAACTTGTTAGGTTAACTGTTTCAGGTGCTGAATGGGACGCGGGCACAATAGAAATGCAGCTGAAACTACTTTTCCAGGCTGTCATCCGCGGCTGAGGTAAGCAAAGTAATTATTTTCCAAGCTGTATTCAATCTGCTGGCTATACCAGTTCATATAGCCCGCAGATTGACCAATCAGCTTAGTGGAAACACCACTAGCCTGAATCTGAAGTAAATCATCTCGAGCTACTGGGCTAACGAATGATATTCTAAAATAAAAAATCCCAAAAAACTGGGCAAACGCTGCGACTATTTTATTTAAAAGTGGTGTCAACAAAAGCCTCCCCTAAAATGTGGCAAATTGAATACATTGTCCCAATCTTTAAGAAAAGTGCAAGCTCTGAACCAGTGAACTACAGACCCAACTCGTTATATGTTGCTAGCAAGATCTTTTCACCCATCTTACTCCAGCACTTGGAAACATGGGCCTCTGAATCTCAGATTATCTAGATTTCAGACAGGCATTGTAAGGCCCATTCTATATGCTTAAATGGTCTGGAATTAAGATCTATGCAAGAAACAACTTGGTCTACCTCTGAAGCTTGTTTCTATATAGCATCTATTGATCGGTCTTTGGCCGCTGACCGCGCAAGACTATGGGGAAAGTTGAAGTTTGGGTATTCCACGCGCCTTAATGGAAATCATAGGACTTCATGAACATTCATCCATCCACTTGAGGTTGAATAGAGCGGGGGCCAAGTCACGTCGAATTCCGACCTGGTCTGGCCTGTGACAGGGATGGATTCTGGCCTCTGTCTATTCAACCTCTATGTGTCGGACATGAATGACTATTCAAGTTGTTCTGCATTGGTGGCACCCAGGTTAGGGTGCACTGAAGGTATCCTGGCTCGCATACGCAGACTATTTCTTACTCTGACAAATCACGAGTAGGGTTAAAAAGCCTACTCATTGCATTTTCGGCATATGCAAGCGATAATGGTCTCAAGATCAATCGAAAGAAAACAAACATTCTAGCTGTGTCTAGAAGCAAGAGAAGGAGAGCTCAGATGTGGTCTTGGGAGAATACCGTAATTGCATCAAGTAGGACATATCTCGGCTTCATCATTTCAGCGTTACCAGGCGTCTGTAATTTGAGACGCATGCTCAACCAAAAGGGTAGCTATGCTGCTCTCCCAAGTTTTGGTAATAAATCGTACTTTCGGTTCCTTCTCTATTATTGGAGACAGAGCATATACTCCATCATAAACAATCAGGCTTCAGGTCACATTACAGCACAGAGACGGCACCGTTAGACCTACAGACACACATGCTAGAACTAGCAGATAAAGGAAAGAATGGACTATTGGGGGGTGCATGTGTCTCACCAACCCTATTTAATATCGACATCAGACCACTGTGTGACCTGCTTGAGTCACTCAGGGTCACGTTTGCCAACTACGCTTAATACACACAACTGATTTTGGAAATTTTTGGAGACTGAGAAGGATAGCAAAAACTGGACTTCTATTCTTGAAGTAATAGATAATAGGATGACGGAGCATTGGCTCTGCCTTAATGAAACTAAGACCAAATTGCTACTGTTCGCGAGTAGTGGGGCGAGAGCTCAGCTAGGTCATGAATACTGATAGTTTAGCATTAAAGACTCATTACATTGGTGGACAAAGTTAAGAACCTTTGGGTATTCTTTAACACAGACATCAATACAGAGGCGCAGACCTCTTCGACTGTGAAAAACAGCAACTACTATTTAAAATTGATGAGGAATATTTAACCACTCATCTCAGAAGAGAACTGTGCATAGATTGCATGACTACTGCAATTCCCTGCTGATGGGGGCTAAGAAAGAAAAGTGTAACCAGCGGTTGCAAACTCTCCAAAACGATGCAGTTAGAATCATTAAGGGCATCCTGAGAAGGGAAAATATCTCCACACGGAGAGAAGCATTACACTGGCTGCCTATTGTGGCCCGGATCCACTTCAAAGCAGCCAATATTGTCCATAAGTGTCTTTATGGTCAGGCCCCAAAGTATCTAAAGACCCGCAAGTTCCCCTACGTCCCCAACCGGGTGCTAAGATCAGCCAATTTGGGAATAATTAAAAAAAAAAAAATCAGAGATTCAGAAAGGCCGGAGGATTTGGTAAAGCTTTATCGACTAGGGCAGCACAGATCTGGAATAGGCTTCCAAGCAAAATCCAGCTGGAAAAACATAACAGCTGCACGTTCAATTGAAAACGGTACTGTTTAAAAAAGGGATTAACTAGCACCACCTAACTTTCTCCTGAGACTACCACATAAATGTTCAGACTAATAAATGTCCTTTGTGTCTATGTGCACCCTCATGTCCGAGGGTTCCCAGCACCATACAAGTAAATAAAATTATTCCAGCTTTAAAATTCTATGTGGGAAAAGTGATCCCAAAGCTCATCTATGGACAAGAATAATTTTTTTATGTCACCCACGAAATGGTTTGAGCTGTTGGAAGCCAAACTTGGAGTCTCTAGGGGGTACCCAACAATATCCCTCTAGCGGCTATAAGATTCAAACTTCGTCTTATTTCTATCCACGTCCGTGTTGAATGGAAGTTATTGTCATTGTTCAGGAAATCAGGAAATGACTTCTTCCAGTCAGCAAATTTCTGAGAATTTGTAGTGCATGTATTTGATACCTAAATTGAAATGTATAAATGACACTGGTATGATTCGAAGTACGAGAGCAGATATTACAAAAGATATGTTTGAATACTGATACGCTTAACAATCCGACAAAGCTAAAAATAAAATCAATTATACGATGATTGGATTGAGAATTTAGAAAACATACATAGTTATATATCCATGTCCCATATCACAGACGACCATAACAAAGGGGTATTTACCCTCATCTTATATGATTCACAGAGACTATATAGAACATTCCTTACATTTCGATGTAACATATTGCCTAACAAAATTCTCTTACTTCGAGGCATTATTGTACCAGAAGATTCTGCATGTAGATTCTGTAACCACAAAGATTGTTGAATCTAATCGACATTTACTATCCCATTGTACAGCGCTACATAAATAAAGGTTGCAATATCTTGGTAAATTGTTCCCGAATAATCAGTGGTGCACCGAAGAACACATCTAGCATAGGTGTGTAAGTGGGGAAAACAACTCAGACAATCGCGGTAGCAGCTTTTTAAAAAAATATCGAACTAAAAACAAAGTTAATCATGTAAGAGTTGAAAGTTGTGAAACTCATTTAATATTTATGTACGTTTTTCTTGGTTTTAAAAATGATGTGATATGTTGTGTAGTGTTGATATGTAAATTTTGTAATCCTTTATGTGTAAAATCTAGTCCTGATGCTCCTGAAAAGTTTAGTCTTTTGAAATTTTGCTTTAATGTCTATTGTATGATTAGCGTGGTTTTATAAGACGGAATGAATGGATATATTTCATTTTGTCTTTTTCTTAGGTTTCTCTTTTCTTTCTGGATATTATAGTGGAATAATGTAACTATTTGTCTAGTTTGAATGAATTTCTAAAGTTTATTTATAACAAATATAATAAAAACTGTTTTTTAAAAAAGATACATACGAGACCATCCATGAGCCATTATTCATTGCAGCGCATGCCCCCAATGACACCATCAGCTACACCTCCTCAGAGGTGCTCTACCTTTTCTCACTTTCCCCCAGAGGCTCACTGTCTCCCGAGCCCTGGTTCTCTCCAGGCTGGACTATTGAAACAGCCTCTTCCTCAACCTCCCTTCTGCCCTGCGCCCTCTGCAACTCATCCAGAACAGAACCACAAGACCTATCCTTGCCCTCAAGCCCTGAGACTGCATCTCTCTGGTGCTGAAATACCTTCACTGGCTCCCAGTGACTGCAAGGATCAAATTCAAGACCATTTGCATTGTTCCCAAGGCTTTCTGGGGCCTGGGACCTACCCACCTGCAACACTGCCTACCTAAATACTGTCCCTCATGAGCCCTCCACTCATCTACCTCCAACCTTGTGCGAGTGAGCCAGTTCTCCAAGTAGAGATTTGGAGGGAGATCCTTATCCACAGCAGGTGCCTCCCTCTGGAATAGCCTCCCTGCGGCCCTCAGTCGTGAGCCGGATATCTCCCGTTAACCCAGTCCCCTGTACCCACCCACTCTTCCCTACAGCATGCGGACTGACTGGCAGGTGTACCCTCAGTCTCACTGATCCCCGCACCAGTCCTTTCTCGCACTTGCCCCAGGGCCCTTCATGCCACCCACACCCAATTCACTTGAGAAACTAATCCAAGAGTGGCTCTCTACACTTACCCCAGTCTCAACTGACCGGGTGCACTTGATCCTCCTCCCCCCCCCCCCCCCCCCAACACCCCCGTGACCCTCTACACCATGCCTGAAGATAGTCTGTTCTCCTTGTCTTCACCCCTAAATTGCACTGGTAAAACTGCAGAATCGCAGCCAGGGTTATTTGCTGTCTCCCAAACAGTCAAATGGAATTAGTTTTTTTTTTTTTTTTACGCGCGCTTACTCTTCCTGTACAGACTATCATCGTCTCCGAAAGTCAAGGGCTCCGAGCGACTGTTTCCCCCCCCCCCCCCAACCCCATGTTCCCACCCTCCTTGAGCACTTTGAAACACTTGCCTGTGTGTAGGCGCTATATAAATCAATACCATACCAACCACAGAATTCTAATAAAGAAATAGAGAGCCAACATTCCATACTTTGTGAGAGCAAAGCGAGACAACAGTTTGTCATTCAGTTGGCAGCCCTGGGCGCCATGCTGGTAGGAAATCAAAAGCTGCAATGGAAAGGGACACCACCATATTGGCATCCAGGACTGTAGCGACTAGCCTACTCCTAGTCCATACTGTATGGGCGCCCTTCACTAGGGACGGGAGACCAAACCCTTTCACCAGAAAAATCTTCCACTTTAAATTTAGATGGGTGCAGCCTTGGGAGCATGCGCTCCCCAGACTCCACCCACCGGCGCCACTCAGTCCCCTCTGACGCATCGACAATACTAATATTGCCCAATGACACCAGATTTATTAAGGGCGAAGATGGTGGGACGTATGGAGGAAAGCGGACTACCAACAAGTTAGTCACTACAGTGAGTAACTTATAATTACTCCTACGTCCCTTCCCTCCATACTGTATGGGCGAGTACAACTGAATGTAGCCCCAGGGTGGAGAGAGGCCGCTCTTAAGAAAACAAGTACCTTAACAATGCCTGACCAAATACTGCATCTGTCCTGCAGCCGGCATCCAAGCAGTTTGCTTGCAGAAGGCCGAGGGAGTAGTCCATGTAGCCGCCTTGCTGAACCTGCCACAGGACGTGCCTTCAGAAAGCAACCGCCATGGCTTCAGCGCTGATGGCATGAGCATGCATATTTGCTGGGAGAGGCTTGTGCTGCCCGTCATACGCCTCTGATGGCCGTAACCAACCATCCACCTGGCTATGGAAGCTCTGGAGGCCTGACAGCCAGGCTTTGTCACCTTTTGGCAAGGGGGTGGTGTTACCAAAGAGGGCATCTGATTTGCGGAAGCTCTTGGTACTGTCCAGGTAGTATCTTAGCGCACGCCTGACATCCAGACAGTGCAACACCCTCCAAGCGTCATCCTTGGGGTCTGCAAAGAAAGTTGACACCACCATCTCATTTAGGTGAAAAGAGGAGACGACCTTGGGTAACAATGTGGGGTGCGTTCCAAGCACCACCTTGCCTTTACGAAACATAGTATAAGGCTCCGAGGCCACCAGGGCCTGGATTTCACTCATCCGGCATGCCATGGTAAGGCCCATCAGGAGGGCCGTCTTATTGGTGACTAGCCTATGTTCGAGGACAAATTAGGCTTGAATGGTTTATGCCCCAGGGTGCCCAGGACCACATTGGGGCCCCACACCGGGTGTGGTTTCTTGATGGGCAGATACAGCCTGGCCAGGCCCGCCAAGTACCTTTTAACCACTGGCTTCAACGATGAAAATACCTCCTCTTCCAAGTTCCGGTAGGCTTCAATGCCGCCAAATATGTGCAGCATGAGTCTACCTGCACCCCAGAGTGCGAGGTGCGCAGACAAGGATAGTACGTCGTCCAACATGCAAGTCAACGGATCCACCTCCTTTGATTCTGCCGAGTGACAAAACCTGGTCCACTTGCTCTTATACTGGCTCCTGGTAACGGTGCTCCTAGCCACTTGTATAATGTCCAGGATAGCCTGTGCCAGATGCAGATGCTTCAGTGGGACCTGTTCAGGAGCCACGCTGCAAGGGCTAATTTCTGGGGGGCAGGGTGGATGACCGTGCCTCCCTGCTGAGAGAGTAGGTGTGCTGGGCCCAGCGGAAGGTGCACCGGGGCCTAATCAGACAGGCTGAGCAGTTCCAAGAACCATAGCCTTGCTGGCCACCACAGAGCTATCAGGATGATACAGGGGATCCCAAACCTCCCTGGTCGTGCAGACTACTCTGTGCACCAGGGGGAAAGGGAGGCAAGGTATATACGTGTTCATGTCCCACTGGATCTGCATCGCGCATAGAGCCCCCGCCAGGGTGTGAACTGGGGTCACCTCCTGTTGGCCTAAGTGGCAAAGAGATCCACCCAAGGATGACCCCCCCCCCCCCCACATCCCCACTTGTTGAAGATCCTTAAAGGACCGGTTCATCCAACTGGCATTCGTAGTTGTCCACAGCCAGCCCGCCGCTAGGTGGGACTCCCCAGAGAGGAAGATTGCTGCCAGGTGCATGTTTACCAGAGCCCACTCTCAAATGTTGACCACTAAGAATGCAGGAGACCTGGTGCCACCCTGCTTGTTGAGGTAATACATGCTGGTGGAGCGGTCCATGTGAATGATGAATGCCTTGCCACCGATCATTGGGAGGAAGGCTTTGAGAGCAAGCCAGATGACCATCAACTGGAGCCAGTTGATGTGAGCCAACTGCTCCAGATGGGACCATACCCCATGGACACTGGCTGCCCAAAGTAGCTGCACAGCCCTGTAGGGAGGAGTCCATGGTGATGGTGACCCGAGGTGCTGGTTGATGGAAGGGTCTGCCTATCCGCAGGTGGTTGTCCGTACTCCACCAGACTAGGTCCTGGTGATATGATATTTTATTTATAGCGTGCCTATACACAAGTGTTTCAAGGCATGACAAGGCAGGGTAGGGTAGGGGAACAAGGGGGGTGAGGGGAGACAAGACAATGATCTTACTAGGCCCAGTGAAATTGAGATTGCGCAAGTGCACGGGAGAGGGAAGGGGAGAAGTGCCAGGGGAAGAGGAGTAGGAGCAAGTGCAAGACACAGGATCAAACACTGACAAGATGTGCAGACAGCAGGTGGCAGTGCAGGGTGAAGTGCAGAAAAAGTGTTAGATAAGTGCAGGTAATGGTCGGGGGGTTGCAGATACAGCCCCAAGTGCAGGGTTGCCAGGAGGCAGTGCAGGTGTGCAACTGGGAGGGCAGGGACCTGGGCCTGTAGTTCAGATGGTAGCCAGGTAAACCAGTGCAGTATCAGACAGGAGATCAGCAGGGAAGAGAGAAGGCAGAGGCAAAGAGGAAAGTCTGGAGCTGCTTCCATAACCGGAGATGGTTCTGCTCAAGTTTCAGAGACGCAGGTAGACTGTTCCAGAGGGAGGCGCCAGCTGAAGATCTTCACCCAACTCGTTGCTTGGAAAAGCAGCTGACCCTCAAGGAGTTGGAGGAGCAAGAGCTTGAGTAGGAAGATACTTCAGAAGAGAAAGCTGGAGATATTTGGGTCCCAGGCCCCAGAAGGCTGTGTGGGCAATGCAAAGGGTCTTGAACTTGATCCTTGCAGCCCCTGGAAACCAGTGGAGAGATTTCAGGGCTCGAAAGATCCGATCCCTGGGCTTTAGGCCAAGGACAAGTCTTGCAGTCCTGTTCTGCGTGAGTTGCAGAGGACGGAGAGTAGAGGCAGGCAGATTTAAAAAGGCTGTTGCAGTAGTCAAGCCAAGAGAGAACCAGGTGCCAGGTATTGAACGAACTACCAGGGAGAATACTTAGACCCCTGGGGAACACCACAGGTGGAGCGAGAGAGAGATAGGAGAAGAAAGGACCCAAGCTGGACCTGGGAAGGTCAGTCCGAGAGGAAAGAACAGCCAGGACAGAGCCTGATCAGTGATACCCAGGTTATCACAGAGTCGGTTGAGCAGGATGGCATGGTTGACCGTGCCAAAGGCAGAAGAGATATCAAGTAGGATGAGGATAGAGGGGAGATTAGAATCAAGGTTAGAGAGCAGGTCTTGGCAGATGTTCAGGAGAGCAGTTTCCGTGCTTCAGGCTTTTCTGAAGCCAGACTGATGGTCATGGCTACAACCAACAGATTCAGTGTGAAGATTAAGCTAGGAGATGGCCAGCTTTCCAAGGAGTTTGCCCAGGAAAGGAGTGATCGAGATTTGGCAATAGTTAGCCGGAAGGGAGGGGTCAACTGAGGGTTTGAGAAGAGGGTGCACAAGAGTGCTTCAGGGGGCAGGGAAGGTTCCAGAGGCAAAAGTGGTTGCAGAAGTCAGCCAGGGCTGGCGCAAGGGTGTCAATGTGGTCCTTGATGGTTTTGGAAGAACCAGTTTTAATGAGGTTTTCATAGATCGGATTTGTCTAGAAACTTCGTCAGGGGAGAATGGGGGGGGGGAATTTGGGGGGCGGAAAAGGGGGGATAGGTGGTGGGTTGGGGGGGCCCAGTGGGGCTGGAGGAAGAGGACAGACTGGAGGGAGAAGCTGAGAGGAGTGCCTGATGGAATAGGCATAGGGGTGGGGCCCTGAGGTTACTGAGACTTCGGCGCGCCCTGTCTCTCTATGGGGTGAGTTATCTGCCCAGCAAAGCCAATGGATATGCTGTGAACCAAGTGGCAGGCGTCGACCAGTCCCACCTGGAAACTCGCTCCTTTCTGGTCCCCAAAGACTCTGTTGGGTGAGCCGCCATTTTGTCTGGCCCGGTGGCCATTTTGTTTTGCTGCATGCCATGTGCCTGCATCGTGGTACTTGCTGCGCTGGTACCAGCTTCTTCCAGTACGCGGAGTGGTGGTGGCCGAGGCCTACCCTTCACCTCAGGTCGGGGCCTGATGGGCAGAGTACCCTCGGCTGTGGAACCGTTAGTGCTGCGTACAGGCGCGCCCCCCCCGCCCAGACATGGGTCTGGTGTTAGGGTGTAGCACCTTGGGATAAGAACCGGTAATTTAACTTTGCTGTACCTCAGTAGAATCACTGATAGGATCTTGCGACCCCCTCGGCCTGGTGGTCGGTAGCTGGAGCAGCCTCTGCGCTTGCTCTGGTTGTAGGACCCGTTAAATGCACTTTCTGAGTGGCCTTTGCGAGGTGTGAAGGAGAACAGTGCACTAACCTTGGGCATGGTCTTCTGCTTCACAAACGCTTTCAGGTCCTCTGGAGGCGATCTTCCGAAGAGCTCCCTCCATCTGGCTAGTCTGTTCTTGAGGTGGTGCGGTGTCAGAGTTGCACGTGGTACAGCTGTCCCATCCATGGTCTGGGCAAAAGCAGCGGGCATGGGGGTTGAATGTTGGGAAGGGGCCCTCGCAGGCTTGAGACCTGCTGAAGCACGCCGTCCTTGACATGCGCGAGGGAGAAGCATGGCGCCAGAGGAAGGGCAGTACCCAATATTGGAATAGAAAAAAACACAAGAATACTTCTCCGGGGGAAGAGCGCGTGGAATTACAAGGCTGGAAGCCTAAAAAAGGAGCGCTGGTGAAGGTGGTCCTTTCCAGTCGACGCAGCACCGGTGGGCGGAGTCAGGGGAGCGCATGCTCCCAGGGCCGCAACCCCACGCGGATATAGATTTAAAGGGGAAGATGATTTTTCTAGTGCTAAAGGTTTCGTCGCATGTCCCTAGCGAGGGACGCCCATACAGTATGGAGGAAAGGGGACGGGACGCAAGATTATGTTGGCCCTCAACAGAGACACTCACGCACCAAGCACTCCTGAGACATCAGTTCCACAATTGCATCAAGATTTTTCCCTCCCACTCCTGCCACTGACTCAGACAGCCCTTACTAACCTTCAATTCTCCATCTCCAACACGCTGGGCATCATTGCCCGTCTCATGAGGATCCGCATGAAGCCTGCCTCCAAGTGCAACTCGTGGCATGACGCCGACCTAGCCTCTCTGCGTAAGTGGCGAGCTTCGAGCACATCCTCTGACAGAATGGCCTGCCACCTGCTCCAAAGGCAATACAGACTATCCATCCGCTTGAAGATGGCATATACCAAACCTGCATCTCTGGGGCCACTAACACAGCTGAAAAATCTACAAGGAAATCGCCAATCCTACTGCATTTTTAATTTCTCCTCTGCCTTCCATGACCCGCTGCGCTGGCCTCTCACTTCATAACTAAAACTCTTGACATCCTGTCCTCACTCTTTGCTACACAACTCTCCTTCTCCCAAACCTGCTCAGGCCTCACTTGCCCCCTCCCCTCCCACCAGATGAGGTCTCTAGACAAGCCTGCTCTATGAAAGTCTCATTCAAGAAGGTGCTTCCCACTGCACCTGCAGGACTATCAATGACCACATTGTCTCCCTTGCTCCAGGCTTGGCTGATTTCTGCAAGCACTCCTTTGCCAATGCTCCTTCCAGTTACCCCTCAAACACTCCCATGTACACCGCATCTTCAAAAAAAACCTTCTGCCGATCCTTTCTGTCCAGCTTACTATCGCCTTACCTCCATTACCCCCTTCCTGAGCAAACTCTTTGAGAAGCTGGCCATCTCCCAGCTTCTGAACCTGTTAGTTGTCTCCACGACCACCAGTCTGGCTTCAGGGGAGCCAGAGGCACGGAAACTGCACTCCTGAACACCTATGAAGACTTGCTCTCTAATCTCGATTCAAACCCTCCTTCTGTTATCCTTCTTGACCTTTCCTCTGCCTTTGATACTGTCAATCATGCAACCCTTATAGATCAGCTCAATGATACCGCTGGCATCACGGACTCGGCTCTGGACTGTTGACCTCCCTCTGACTGACCTTCCTAGGTTCAACTGGGCCCTATTCTCTACTCAATCACGCTCTCCACCTGCGGTGTCCCTCAGGCCTCTATCTTCTTGCTGTGGCTCTTTAACATCTACCTTGCCCCTCTTGTCCCTTTGATCTCTGCCTTCCCTATTAACTTTGAGTTATGTAGACGACACACAGCAGTCCAAGCTTCCCTCCGCTGCCTCCTCCTCCCATTTCCTGACTGTGCTATTGAGGCATGACACACTGCTAAAGATCTCTGCCTTAACGTCAGTAAGACCGAGATCCTTCTCTTTGAGACCCCAGCGCCCTCCTACTCTGGCCGCCCTCCATGGGGCCTCCTCCCCTTAACCTCCTGTGAGGCAAAAACCTTGGTGTCACTCTCCTCACATTATGGACCTTGCCAAGGCGGCCCACTTTCAGCTGCACCTCCACAGAGGCATTCCCCCCTTCCTCACATTCCCCAAGAAACTTAATGTCTCCAGAGCTCTGGAGGGGGGGGGGGGGGGGGGGATTGAGGGGGGGTGAATCTATCTTCCGCAGGAGTCTCCCTCTGGAATTGCCTCCTTGCCCCACTCAGACTTGAGCTGGCCCTCCTTAAGTTCCGAATGCTTCTCAAGAACTGCCTTTTCCTCTTCCTCCTTCCCTCTCCCCCTGTTAATGTCCTCCTCTGCCTCTTTGACTGGATGCCTGTTCCCTTCTGATTCACCAGGCCCTCCTCGACCAGTCTACCCCTGTACTTGGTCTCCCCTGATGCCCCCACACCCCTAACCTGCACTTGCCTGACTGGGCCTGGACCCCATTAAGCTAGTCCAGCCCCATACCTCACACTTAGCATGTGGACCTTCATTCCCTTGCACTCTCTGCTTTACCCTGGGACTTGTCCTCCCCTTAGCACTTGCCTAATCCATGCAGCCTCCTCCGCCCTGTCTACCACCCCACATCCCCGGCCCGGCCCGCCCCACCGCAATTCTTGTCACTGCATGTGCACGATCCGATTGACACATGGCCTAGTAAGACGGTTTGTTTTTCTTCATCCCTGTCCGCCTCCAACCCCCACCCACCTCCCCTACCCCCTTCTGGTCTTGTTGCGCCTTGCTGTATAAGTGCATTATAAATACCCAATAAATAAAATAACCATTCTATTAGCATACATAGATTGCAAGCAGGCTTCTGAGCAGGAGTGTGTTAGTCTCCTTTTTCAGAAAGTCCTCATTCGACCGAGAAAGGAAAGTAAAGGTCCACCCTGCCAAAACTTACATGAAGATTTTTCTGCACTCAAGACTGAAATTTTTATGCCATCATATAAACCAGACTGCTTAAATTCACTCAGACAGGCATCCCCCTAGCTGCGATATAGAAGTGGTCCACAACCGACAGCAGGTTTCAAGCCACTAATTCACCCGTGTCATTCCAGCACTAAAAGCTCACAAGGTGAAAGCAGGTGAAGGGAGCTCCGCCTACAGATCAGCATACCTCTATCTGACTCGCCAACATCTAGCAGGGTTTTGGGGGGGGGCAGCGCTGAAAATCCTAAAATCCTAAGCCTTGGGTTGATATATCAGAGGCAGCACCGGAAGAAGTGGAGGGAGCAAGGAAGGCAGGAGACCTATCACTGAAGGTGCCAACAAAATAACATGGGGGTGCAGCAGGTAAAGGCATTGGAACCACCAAAGGTTAAGGGCCCAAAAGCAGAATTTCCTAAACTGTATCCATAAAAAAGCAGTCAGCACCTGAGACAGGACCCAAAAAAAATAAAAAAAATAAAAATAATGCAAGTTCATCAGCAGAAGATCCTGTGTTGGGGCAATTACCTCAACTATTTGACCATGGGAGGAAAAGGGTCACTGCACACCAACACCATGATATGGACCACCATTATAGTGGTCCAAATCCCTTAAAGTTTAGATATGGTTATGAATTTTGATTTATCAGAGCAATCTGGAAAAACACCATCTATTACATTATAAAAAAACATTTCTAATAGAAAGAAATGTGATTGATGAATGCCTTTACAACCATATTGAGGGGCCAGTGTGGTTACTAATTTGATTTTTGTTTCGTGGTTGAAATATGAATGAAATCTTGATTGCAAATCTCATATCATAATGGCAAATTAATCGGAAGGGCACAAAAAAGAATTCACATTGTTCCGTTTATGTAGGCATTGCATTTGTAGTGTGGTTACTGTAGTTTAATAGTTGGTGCTTCACCAAGAGCCCCGATAAAGATTATGAATTTAAATTAAGATGCAGATGCTGCAAGTAATTAAGCAAATACTAAGAATGATCTGTAAGGAACGCGTCACCCAGGCGTTAAGCCTACACTGGCTACCAGTGAAGAAAGGAAACCACATCACGCAAAATGCATGGCTCGGAGAGGGATCAGAATTCCTCCAATTGAAAAAACCCACAAAAATAAAAAAATAAAACACACCCAATCGTACACAAATTACATTAAAATCAAGCCGCAGCATACGTCGAGAATCAAGGCACTGTGAGAAAAAAGTACAAAAGGTACGGTCTTCATCTTCATAGCAAAAACCCAAATATCCCAAAAGAAATCCGGACAACAGAGGCCATCTGACAACTCAGAAATGGTTAAAATCCTTGCCATTGCCATTAGAACACGATTATAGAAACCGATCCACAACCTTAAGAGACAGTTAAAAAGACTACAGACCTCCACCATAGCTTGAGAGGTGAACTTTTCAAGAAAGGACACCATGAAAATGAACACAAGGAGCAAACCACCCCTTTAAGCAATAAACCAACAAGCCTTTAAAAGCAAAGAAAAATAACCCAAAAGTGCTACCTTCCACAGGCTAGCACATTTTTCTTTTCCTTCCTTTTGAGCCTCCCACCCCCAAGAGAACTCCAAGGGAAGATGCAGCCAGAAGAACAAGTTACTTACCAACTGGTAACGTTCTTTCGATTGGATGTTCCTCCAACGTAATCCTCATCTTTGATGTATTCCATCCAGCTTCAGAAAAATTGTTCGGCAGAGGGCGCCGAGTCGATGGTCCCTCGAAGGCCTCCATAGAGGGTGACGTCATCGGGTGTATAAGTAGCACACGCGGCGACCGTTGGCCTTAGTTCGGTTTTTCCCCCTTTCATTATCGATTTTCCACTGTGTAGACTGTGCCGGTAGACAGGTATTTGCCTTGCGAGAGTTGGAGTGGCAACAGCCCAGTAAAAATCTACAGAGTGGAAGGTTGGGAGGGCGATGAGGAATATGTTGGAGGAACATCCAATCGAAAGAACGTTACCAGTTGGTAAGTAACTTGTTCTTCGAGTGGACTCCAATGTCCAACGTATTCCTCATCTTTGATAGACTCCCAAAGCAGTAAGGTTAATTTTTATGGAGGAGGGATTAGATTTTCTCAATATCTTCAGATGGCCGAGTATAGGACTGCTCTACCAAAATTTAGCTCCTTAGATTGGGAAGCATCTAGGTTGTAGAATTTTGAAAAAGTATGCAGCGGTGACCAAGTCGCTGCTTCACAAATGGACCTTGTAGGAACACCTCTGCAGGGCTGTAGACGAAGCGATGCCCCTGGTGGAATGAGCCCTTAGACCTTCTGGTGGGTCTTTTCCCACCAGTCTGTAGCATTCCGAAATGCAAAGCACAATCCAGCGTGATATTGTCCGTTTTGTTACTGATTGATCCCATCTTTTTCCTGTGTAGCCAATAAACAGTTGGCTGTCCAATCTAAGCCTGGAAAGCCTAGAGATATAAAAGCTTAAAGCTCTTTTTGGATCCAACCTGTGTAATCCTTCCTCCTCCTTACTAGCATGGGGTGAAGGATAGAATGCATGCAACACAATTTTGATTTAAATGAAACTCAGATGCCACTTTTGGTAAAAATGAGGGTTTAACCTTCAACACAACTCTGTCCTTATGGAACACAGTATAGGGTGGCCCAGAAGACAGTGCCTGCAATTCACTCACTCTTCTTGCAGATGTTAAAGCAACTAGGAAAGCAGTTTTCCATGTTAGTAATCTTAATGGACACGTGTGCAAAGGCTCAAAAGGAGCACAATAAGAATTTTAGGACCAAATTGAGATCCCAAATTGGTACTTGAAATGGGTGAGGAGGAAACACATTAGTGAGTCCTTTTATGAATTGTATTATCAAAGGAATTTTGAAGTAGGAGCATTCTTCCGACGAGCGCTTGAAGATTGAAAGTGCCGCAAGATAACCTTTAATGGTTCCAACATTCAGACCTCTATGTGTTAGGGTCAGAAGAAAAGATAGTACTTCTGGAATAGAACATAGAAAAGGATCGACATTCTTTTCTCTGCACCAGTAGCAAAACTTTTTCCAATGGCAACGGTATAGAGACTTTGTTGCTGGTCTTCTTGCCGAAAGCAACACCTCCATAACGTCATCTGGAAGGTTCCAATCCCTGTATCTCAGCCTTTCAGATACCAAGCATGAAGCTTGAGCTTTTTGACCTCTGGATGGAGAACCTGCCCCTCCATTTGAGAGAGAAGGTTCTCTCTGAGGAGGACGTACTGGAGGACAGATGGACAGGTCTAGAAGGTCCGGGTACCACGTTCTCCTGGCCCAATCCAGGGCCATTAGGATCATGCGACTCCCGAAGCGTCTCAGTCCCCTGATGAGCTGAGGAATGACAGGAATCAGAGGGAACGCATACAATAGTGGGAAATTCCACTCCACCACGAACGCGTCCCCCCCCATGGCTCCTCTCGGGGAAATTACCAGGTTACTCACCGTAGGGACCACCTTACTCCTAGCCCACAGTCCACTTTTCTCCATACTTCTGGGACATCTCTCCGTCCTGTGGGACGGGACCGGAGCACTTTGTAAAAAGCATCCACATTTTTTTCAAAAATGTGTCCCTCTCTTTCCTGCGCGGGGCCCAGCACGCGGCCATAACCCCGCCCACTTTGGCTAAGCCCCACACATCCCCCATCAGTCTTTTACTATTGCCAGGTCAAAGACCCATTAGCAATAACAGAGGAACCTTATTAGAGGGGACGGCGGGCGTATGGAGGAAAGGGGACTATGGACTAGGAGAAAGGTGGTCACTACGGTGAGTAACCTGGTAATACTCTTACGTCCAGTCTCCTTTCCTCCATACTTATGGGAGATTCCCAAGCACTCTTACAGGAACTACGGGTGGATGGAAATACCCCTTACTGAAACAGGCTCTTCAGCACAGCCTGACCAAACTGGGCGTCAGCTCTTGAGCTCATGTCGAGACAGTAATGCTTACAGAAAGCAGATGGGGAGGCCCAAGTAGCTCCCCTAGCGATGAACTCCCAGGGGACATATTTCTGAAAAGCAACCGCGGCTGCCTTGCCCCGCATCAGGTGTGCATGGATACCCTTAGGAGGTTTCAGCCCTTGGATGGTGAAAGACTCCGTGATGCAGGCGGCGATCCACCTAGAAATAGTTGCCTTAGACGCCGGCTTGCCCTGAGGGTTACCGAAGGTCACAAAAAGCGGAGAACAACTCCTAAACTCAGACGTCCTGTCCAGGTAGAACTTAAGAGCTCTTCGGACATCAAGACAGTGTAGAACCCCTTCAGCCTCCGAGGTAGGGTTCGGGAAAAAAGACCGGAAGGGAGATCTACTGATTCAGATGGAATTCGGTCACCACCTTCGGTGAAAAAGCCGGGTTTGTCCGGAGGACTACCTGGTCCTCGTGAAAGACCAAAAAGGATGCTCCACCGACAATGCCTGGAGCTCACTCACTCTCCTCGCTGACGTAACGGCGACCAGAAAGGACACTCTCCAAGACAAGTACTTGAGGTCTACCATAGCCATTGGTTCAAAGGGTTTATGGCACAGCGCCGTCAGGACTACATTTACATCCCATGGCTGGTGCGGATTACGAACCGGATGTAGAGGCGTGTCAAGCCAGCAAAATGCCTCTTCACCACTGGGTTAGAGAATAAGAACAAAGGTCTGTAGAAAGGTAAGCGGACACCGCTGAGAAATAAGTCCTGCATGACAGAACATGAACCCTTGACTCTGCTAGGGAGGACACGAAGGACAGTACTGTGTCAATCGTGGCCAACCTCGGATCCAACTTCTTCTCCAAACACCAATAACAGAACCTGAGCCATTTACTCCTGTATTGAGATCTGGTCGAGGGTTTCCTGGCTGCCTGGATAATGCGCATGTTATCCGCAGACAAACTCAGATGCTCTAAAGACTTGAACTCAGACACCATGTCGCCAAGCTGAGCGATTGTGGGGAGGGGTGCCACATCTGTTCCCCTTGGTGAAGAAGATCGGGAGTTACTGGTAACCTGATCGGCCGAGACACCGAAAGGTGTTGAAGTTCAAAGAACCAAAACCTTGCGGCCAGCACAGGGCTATCAGTAGAAGGGAACAGTTCAGAGTTCAACTTCCTAATTGCACGGTGAACTAGAGGCAGAGGCGGGAAGGCGTAAGCTCTCATGTTGTGCCATGGAATCTCGAGAGCATCCCCCAGAGAGGAGGCTCCCAGCCCCCCTCTGGAGGCATACTGAGGAAGTTTCTTGTTCACCGCCGTGGCGAAGAGGTCCACCTCCGGTGTGCCCCAACGCGAGAAAATCCACGATAGGACCTCCGCCTTCAACTCCCACTCGTAGCTGACCACTGTCCACCGGCTGAGGGCATCCGCTGTGACATTCAGCTGGCCCGGGAAGTGCACTGCAAGCAGCCAGACACCATGAAGCACGGCCCACTCCCAAATCTGGATGGACAGGTCCACGAGAGGAGTGGAGGAGGAGGGGGGGGCGACTGTTGCCCCTTGCTCGTTTATGTAATACATTGAAACCACGTTGTCCGTTCTTATGCGGACCACCTTGTTGACAATGAGCGTTCTGAACACCCTGAGCACCAGAAAGATCGCCAGAAGCTCCAAAGGATTTATGTGCAGGAGCTTGTCCTGAGGCGACCAGAGGTACGAGACCTGAAGAAGATCTAACATCGCACCCCACCCCAGAAGGGAGGAGTCAGTCGTGATCACCACCATGGGGGTCGGGTCCTGAAACTCCACGCCCACCGACAGGCCCCCCCCCCGCTCATAAAGCTAGACATGTGTTCAAGTGTTTCAATGTGCACTTACCTGATGCAGACCATGCTGCTACATCCAGGCCCTCTTCAGGCCTGAATGGAACTACTTTACCTGTGGGACTACGTTCCACCTGGGTGTGGTCAGGGAAGGATACATACCTGATCGGTGGAAGGATACATACCTGGAACTTCTTCCAAAAGCTATTTAAACCACGCCCTATCAGCAACTCTTGCTTCGCGTTGTTCTGCTCCTCGCAGCTGGACGCTCACCGTGTCAGCTCCTGCATCAGGACTTCAGCCACGCCCGTCAGCATCCTGGGTCACCTACAAAGGGAGACAAGAGAATTGGAGAGAAAGAAGACCTTACCTGCTAAAGCTGTATCACGGAGACATCACACCGACGATCCTGAAAGGGAAGACATCATTTTTAAAAGCATTTCGTTTCGATCGCTGCAGCGCTGCATTTCACTCACCTTTCCTGGGCACCTCCATCTTCAGCAGCGATCATCCGGATCCGCAGCCACTTCCCAGTGCCTAGAGAGAAAAATACAAGAACACAAGGTGAGAGAAGGAAGGGAATAGGAAAAGCTCAGTTTCCTTCTAAGACTTACCAGTTGGGTCATTCCCCTTTCATTTCGGGTCCTGCCGCTTCCTGGCATTCCGGACCCCGGCCCCTATGGGGGGAAAAAGACAAAGACATTGAATGAGCGAATGCAAAAACTCATCCAGAACTTACCTGTCATTTATTGGAACTGCACGTTTCACTTCGGGTCGGCGCCATATCTCCGGCATTCCGAACCCAGGCCCCTAAGGGGAAAAAGACATAAGCGTTAGCACTTGCTGCAATAAGACAATGAACATTATTATTAAGCTTGAACTTTTGAACTTGCAACAGAACTCTTACAGCGCCTTACCTGAATAGTCAAGCTTATTTGAACTTCCATCAAACCTCAATCCAGTGAAGTAACTGGGTTTCAACGCGCCCCTGCATCAGAAGCAGGATGGAGAACTCATCCTTCCAGACCCTAAGGTGAGACTTCACGGGGAATCGTGGAAGGGTATCGTGGAGGGTTGGAAGAAAGTGGGAGGCTTGAGCATTATTCCGTCAGTAGGTAATACTGCCTTTTCACGCACAGGAGAATATTCCTACGAGCCAGAGAAGCCAGAGTAGAGGGGCCCTACCTGTCCATCTTCAGAGTCCTGCGCTTCACCATTGAAGAAGCATCAGCACTCGAAGCCAGACCTGCGCCTCCGTGGGAATCAGGTGAGCGTGACAGTCCTGTGAGACAGTCATGGAGGATTTCCGCCAGTTCACCGACAGCCCAAGATGGAACAGGAGCTGAATGAGAGACTGGAGGTTGCCCTCTGCTGCCAACGGACAAGGGATGCGTAAGAGCGAGTCGTCCAAATAAAGATACACATGGATACCCTGGAGACGAAGATAGGCCGCAATCACCGACATCTTCGTGAAGACATGCAGCGCCGAGCTGAGGCCAAAAGGAAGCACCCGAAAACGGAAGTGCTCCTCTCCCAAAGAAAAGCAGAGGTCTCTCCTGTGTGGATTCCAAATCAGGATATGCAGGTACGCATCCTGAAGATCCACCACGCTGAGCCAATCGCCCATCTGCAAAGAGGAGCGTATCTGGCCGGGCGTGATCATCTTGAATTTCTCTTGGGGTAGGAAAAGATTGAACTGGGAAAGGTCTAGGATGGTGCGCAGGCCAGCCTGGTTGGGTTTGGGTACTGTAAACAGCCGGAAGTAGAAGCCCGCCCCTCGCTCCCCAAGGGGAACGGGTTCCACAGCTCTGAGGTCCAGAAGAAGATGCTGCAGGCCTGGACTGCAAAGTGGCCGCAGCCACACACTGTGGAGGAGGGAGGCGGACAAGACGACAGGGCCACCTCTTCCGAAGAATGCAGCCTGTACCTCACGTCAATCTTTTTATTAACAAAAAAGTCCCGAGTGTGGCTTTTCCCAAACTCTTCGGACCTCGGCCAGAACGTCCTTCTGCAGGAACAGGCCGGTACGCTCCAAGGGAGACAGGGTGAACGCCCCAGAAAGCACGCCCTCCTGCGGAGCGGGTGCCCCAGGCACCGGAACGTCTAAAACTCCTCATGTCCAGTACCCGGCCATGAAAGGCTCTGATAGAGCGGGGAAGGTCCTCGTTGTCCTGATCGCCTTGAGGGTCATCCGACAGGTCAGGATCCTGCTGAGCCGTGTCAGGCACTGCCTTGTCCACTGAGGACAATGGAGGCAAAGGCGGGAGAGCAGTGGGGTGGGGGGGGGGTGGCACCACGGGCAAGGGAGGCGCCGGCAGAACCACTGGAGGAACAGGTGGAGCCAGAGGCGCCGGTGGACATCTCCTTGAAAAGCCCTTTGAAATATTCCCTCGTGGGGTCGGAGCGCATAAGCGCTTGAAATTTACCGAAAAAGGAATCCTCAGGAGATTGTTTCGGGACCAGAGGAGGCCTCTCATGAGGTGGACAAATCCAGGGAGTTAACGGGGAAGGGTGCCACACCGGCCCCTCCACCGATGTATCGACATAAATCAAAGGAGCCGCCCCCGCGGGCAACAAAACATTGTGCGGAAGAGGCATCCAGGCGTTCCAATCATAAACCGGCCGGTAAGGATGCACACAGGGGACCTTGGGTTCACCCGAGAGACCGAGCCCTACACCAGAAGCAGATGGCGTAGTTGTAGGGGTAGCACCTAAAATGGCCGCCGTGGTCGTGGCAGGAACGGGTGCCATTTTGTTCTCATCTGAGGGGAGCTGCGGCACGTGAGGAAGTGAGGCAGGGGTCCCCGTCGATGGATCAGGGGTCTTCATCTTAGCCTTAACATAAGGAACCTCGGCCGAGCCGGTACTATGAGGCCTGGAATGTTTTTGTGACATACCAACGCCAACTGAGCCTTCAAAGGAAGGACCTCGGCACTGCTGGTAAAAGAAGAACCTTGCTTCTTTGCCCCCTCAACAGATCTGGTGTCACCACAAGAGCGGGACCGGTGCGCTTTCACCGACAAAGCCTTGACCGGCCTCTCAGAACTGTTGGTAGCTTTAGCCTCTGTACGAAAGACCTTGGACCCAGGCCCGGTAAAAGCCTTTTCTGCGTGGGCCTCGAACCTCCGTTCGGTAACTACAAGACCAGCCAAGGCCTCGGGGCGCACCCTGGTTTTGTTTTTGAGGGAAGCCGACAGAGGCCTCAGAGTGAGCTGCGGTACCCCACGAATCAGTGGAACTGGGTCTACAAACAACCCCACAGGAGGGGCTTCGGAGCATACTCCGGTGTTCACAGGCCCCTTACCGAGACCCTCTGAGATAAACTCCGGTAGAATATTAGGCCCAACGGGCACCTCAGGGCGAACCCCGGTAACAGAGCGATCAACGCCCCTCCCGGACCGAGAGGAACCCGGGAAGGTATCCCCCGGCCGGGGTGCTCTGAAAAGTAAAGAACTTACCAGGCGTTTTTTTTATTCTCGCGGATGAATGCCTGAAAATGCAAAGGAGGAGTTCGTCTGAACACCTCCTCCCACCGCTCCAACCGACGTTGAAGTGCCCGGACCGAAAGGGAGTCACAGTAAAAATGAGTGCCAACAGCGTTCCGGACCCAAACACTCTAAACAAAGAGGTTGAGGATCCGCCCTCGCGAAGCGACAGTGACACGATGAACAACCTGGAAAGTCTAATTTGAAAGACAGACTAGTAAACGAACACTAGCGAGAGCCAGAGAGGAAAAAAGGGAAGAAAACCTCCGAGGATGCAAGTGCGTCCGGCCCCGATCGAGCGGAGAAAAGGACTGATGGGCGATGCGTGGGCAGAGCCAAAGTGGGTGGGGTTACGGCCGCGTGCCGGGCCCCGCGCAGGAAAGAGAGGGACACATTTTTGAAAAAAATGGATGCTTTTTACAAAGTGCTCCGGTCCCGTCCCACAGGACGGAGAGATGTTCCACAAGTATGGAGGAAAGGGGACGGGACGTAGGAGTATTCCCTTGAGCAATACCTTTCGCACTTCCGGTTGCAAATAGGTCTACCTGAGGAGTTCCCCAAAGGGGCAAAGATCTCTAGAATGACCTGAGCCAGTTCCCATTCGTGGGACACTGCTCTGCCTGCTCAGAGCATCGGCCGTCATATTCTCTTCCTCGGCTAGGTGAGCTACCTTTAAAGAGATTCCTTCTTGAATTGCCCAATACCAGAGTTGCATTGCCGCTCTGCACAGAGGTAGTGACCCTACACCTCTTGTTTAGATAATGCATGGCCACAGTGTTGTCCGTCATGATCAGGACATTCTTCCCTCTGACAGATGGCAGGAAAGCCTTCAGCGCTAGTCTGATTGCCCTCAACTCCAGAAGGTTGATGTGTAGTTTGGACTCCGATGGAGACCAACAACCGCTGATTGTCAGATCGTTGGCATGAGCTCCCCACCCCTTGAGTGAGGCGTCCGTCACTACTGTGATCTCCGGCCATGGCTGCCAAAAGGGTTCTCCTTTCAGAATATTCTCTGAACAAGTCCACCATAGAAGATCCTGACGAACCTTGTTCGGAATCTGGAGAAGATACGTCATTCGACCTAAGAACTGGGACCATTGAGTCTTTGGAGCCCATTGAAGGGATCTCATTCTCAGACGTGCCTCTGGCACCAGAAAGATGCAGGATGCCATGAGGCCGAGCAACCTTAAAAAGTCGTAAGCCTGAAGATTTGGGGCGTTTTGGAATTTGGAAACCATCTGAAGAATGTCTTGAGCCCTCGACCTGGGAGGCAAGCTCTTTCCCAGGGAGGTGTCTAACACAGCTGCTATATATCGGAGCCGTTAAGAAGGTGTTATTTGTGACTTCTTGACATTGAGGGAGAAGCCCAGACTGTGGAGGAAATGGCAGGTGACTTTCAGGTGATCTAGTGCCTGTTCGGCAGATCGTGCTCTGATCAACCAATCATCCAGATAGGGGTAGACATGAATCCCCCCCTCTCCTGGAGGTGTGCTGCCACTAGTACCATCAATTTGGTAAAGACCCTCGGGGCGGAGGTCAATCCGAATGGTAGGACTCGAAACTGATGTGAGGTGCCAACCACGAACCTCAGGTATGGTCGGTGCTTGAGATGAATCGGCACATGAAAATAAGCATCCTGGAGGTCCAATAACACCAACCAGTCCTGAAGTTGAAGGGCCTGAAGGATCTGAGAAAGAGTGACCATGTTGAACTTGTCCTTCCTGAGGAACTTGTTCACGTTTCTCAAGTCCAGGAGGGGTCTCAGTCCTCCGTCCTTTTTGGGGGATCAAAAAATACGGGTAGTACCAACCCATGTTCCTCTCCGCTGCAGGTACCTGTTCTATAGCACCTTTCTCCAGCAGGGTTAGAACTTCCTGCTGTAGGAGCGGGTCTGAAAACTTCAAAGGGTGTCTCCCTGGTGGATTGCTTTGAGGTTGCGTTGGAAAAGGAAGGCAGTAACCTTGGGCTATTCTTTCTAGAGCCCAAACATCTGAAGTAATGGCTCGCCATTCTTGCAGATGCTGCGACAGCCTGCCTCCTACAGGTGTTTTGTGATGCAAGTCCTCAAAGTGGTTTTGTGGCGGTTGCTGCAGCCGCTGATGGCAAAGAGGCTGGAGCTGGCTTTGCACGTTTTGCTCGTCCACTGCGAGTGGCCTTTCTTTGGCCCCTTTGACTGGCCATTCCTCTCATTCTTCCATATGAGTAGTAACGATAGGATCATCCCCTCCAAGATCTATTTGTCGCACGAAAGGGCTGAGGTTGCCCGATAGCAGCTCCCAACGACTTGGCAGTTGCCTTTGAGGTCTGCAACCTCTCGTCTGCCTTGCTGCCAAAAAGGTGAGACCCGTCAAAGGACATGTTCAGAAGACGGTTCTGTACGTCTGGTGCAAAACCAGACTTCCGTAACCATGCACATCTACGCATTACTGTGCTAGTGGCCATGGACCTGCTCACACTATCAACAGTGTCCAAACCAGATTCAAGGGATTCCTGCATAGCTTCCTTTCCATCTCTAACAATGGCTAGGCATCCTTCCCTTTCTTTCCCTTCTGGTATGTGCTCCGCTGCCATTGCAATGCACTCCCAGAGTGTACGAAAACTTTGCCAAAGCACAAGTGGAGTTAGCTGATTTTAATGCCATGCTCCCAGCTGAAAATACCTTCCGTGCCCAGCCATCCACCCGCTTATCGTCCCTGTCTGGATAGACGGGTATGCAATTTTGTTAGAAGCTGTGGCTGCCTGTATGACCAAACTTTCGGGAGTGGGAGGTTTAGACAGATAGCTGGGGTTGCTACTGGCAGAGTGGTATTTTGAAGTAAGGTATTCACTGGAGGAATAGAATCCGGCGTCTCCCAATTTTTGGCCCACCCTATTTTGTAATGCCACATGGAAAGATAGAATTGGGTCTTCAGTAGGACCATGGTCCAGTACTTCTGTAAGATCTTGGACAAATTGGGCTGTAGGCCTGGTCCAGCCCAAATAATCTACTAGTCATTAACTGACGGTATGATGGATTGGCATGTTCACCTGGCTATGGTCTACCAAATTCATTTTCTGGGGACCTATCAATACCACTTGCATTGTGCAATGATTCAACCAAATCCTTCATCCTGCTTTCCTCTGAAATCAGGCATTCAGGAACATTTGGAGTACCAAATTCAAGCTCAAAAGGTACATTTTCCTCATCGGATCTTTCTTGTTCCTCAAAAATTGAGGTCAGGGATTTGAAAAACTCCTTCCTAGGCAGAGGCTTGAAAACCTTCTCTGGAGGCGGTAGAGGAGTGCTAATGGGTCCTGAAAGCAACATAGGTGTCTTAGCCTTTTCTTTCTCTCTTCCTAGCTAATCTTGAGCTGGAAGTTTCGGCGTCGATAAAGGCCTCGATAACGTCGACGTAGTACCTGACTTCGACGGCATCAGCTTAGAGGGCGTCTATGCACTCTGAAGACTTGCCCTTCGAGGTATGTTCGGTCTCAGATGGCGCCGGTGACCTCGAGCGGTCGACTCGACTTCAGCAATCTTTTGCTCAGCATCCTAGAAGGTTCTCTATCCTTCCTCCTTCAATCACCCGGGCTCGAGGGCGCGCAAATGTCGGAGATATAACGCTCCCAGCCGGCTTCCGAGGAAGGAGCGGACCGAGGCTTCGCTTTCTCAAAGACCTCCATCATTTTTACTCTAAATGCTTCCCATTCTTCGGATGATGAATGTTTTGTGGGACATTTCATCCTTTTTGGGGATTCATCCGAAGATGAAGTGGAAGGGGACCTGTGGTGTAGTTTCTTCGATTTTTTCACCTAAGACTACGAGCGATGGGAATCGCTTCGGGACCTGGACCGATGCCTTTCGCGTCAAGGAGATTTCTCCTCACGGGACTTCGACTCAACGCTAGAAGCTTTTCGGTCGGACTTACGACCTACCTGCAGTTTTCCCCTCCTCTCTCGCAAGGCTTTCCCAGTCATCGCCTGACACTTCATACAGGCTTCCATGTCGTGGCCTTCTCCAAGGCACCATAAGCACACTCAGTGCGGATCGGTAATCGACATTTTTGAGCTGCACGATTTGCATTTTTTTTAAACCCGATTTCGGGGTCGTGGTCGGTGTCGATGACAAAGACATATTTAGTTATTCATTCTTTCTTCACAGAACTCGAGGCGCGCTGAATCTCCGAAGCAACGTACACTGCGGAAAAACCGAACTGAGACCAACGGGTAGTGCGCGTGCTACTTATACACCCGATGACGTCACCCTCGACGGAGGCCTTCGAGGGGCCATCGACTAGACATCGACGCACGGCGCCCTCTGACGGAAAAAAATTCCGAAGCAGCTGAAGCTGGATGGAATACATCAAAGATGAGGAATACGTTGGAGGACACAATCCACTCGAAACACATTTACAAGAAAACGTAAAACAAACCAAGATCTGTCCAAAGAATCCAACCGACTAACAACCTTTTAAAAAATGATTATTAGTTTTGTTTCAACAAACAATACAAACCAAATACATACAATAACATTATAACCATACATCACTTCAACATATCCACTGCTTCTCACCTCCCCTCCCCCCCTTTCGAGCCCATTCCTTTCAGTGTTGTTTCTGCATCTTGTGATAAGGATTCCTCCTCCACGTTTTCAGTTTTGTCTCGTAGTAGCACAAATAATTCCGCTATTGTTTCCAGGCTATGAAGGTCTCAGCCTCTCCCCCCACCCTGACATTACTCGCATGTTGCCATACCGCAGTTTCCACTTCGGCCCATTTCCGTAGATTTTATTACATTTGTTATACGCCCAAACCCGGGGGGTATCACGGCGTAGTTACAGACAATGGGAGAATGCAATCTTAGAATGAATACAGAGGTACACAGGGATAGCAGTCAACAATATACAACATGATCAGATATACAACAATATACAAAGCAGTCAGATATGTACAGTTAATTGGAGCGTATTAGTGCTCTGGTTTAGTTAGTACTTATTGAAGAGCCAAGTCTTCAAGAAACTTTTGAATTTAGGGAAGGAAGTTTCGTTCATGATGTGGGTGGGTAGAGCGTTCCAATGTCTGGGGGCCAGTGTTTTGAAACTACTACCCCCTGCTTTCTCTCTTTTGTATCTGGGGGGTTTCAAGGTATGCGTTTTTATTGGACCTAAGGAGTCTGGTCTGGGGCTTCATCATGACTTGTGTTGAGGTATTTGGGTGCTTTGTTAGCCCTGCATTTGAGTGATGCTCAGGGTTTTAAATAGAATTCTAGCTTGGATGGGGAGCCAGTGGTGGTCTCTTCTGGTGTTAGAGATATGTTCAGATTTTTTGATGCCTAAGGCTGCTCTGAGGGCTTTGTTCTGCATGAGTTGAAGTTTGGCTATGTTGGCTTTGGAGGTGCCAAGGAAGAGGATATTACAATAGTCTAGCTTAGACAGTATGAGTGCTCTGGCTAGAGTAACGCAGTTATTGGCCTAGAGGAATTTACGGCTGAGGGAGAGGAGTTTGGAGGTGTAGGAAGTGGACGAGGCAAATGTGTTAACTTGTTTAGACATGGATAATGTTGCATCTAAGTAGACGCCAAGGGTCTTGACTTGTTTGAGAACAGGGATTATGGTTCCATCGATGGTGAATGATTTGAAAGCGGGCTCAAAAAAGGTATTGATTTTGCTGGAGGAGCCCAATATGAGGAGCTCGGTTTTGTCATCGTTGAGACAAAGGCTATTGTTAGCCATCCAGTTTTGAATGAGTGAGTAGATTTGGTTAACCAGGAGGGAGTCTTGTTCGTGATTGCCTGAGAGAGGAATGAGGATTTGGGTGTCATCGGCAAAGTTAGTATAGATGACACCCATGGCATCCAACGCTGCGAATAATAGCTTAGTATAGGTATTATAAAGAGTGGGGGATAGTCAGGAGCCTTGCGGCACACCTGCCAGGACAGGCACTGGGTCTGCTGATTCTTTGCCGATGGATACTCTGGAAGTCCTATCAGCCAAGAATGAGTTGATCCAGTTAGTGGCGTTCTGAGCTAGGTTGAAATTGTTTGCTAGAGTGTTACAGAGTTTATCATGGTCAACCAGATCAAAGGCCGCCGAGAGGTCCAGGAGCATCAGACAGAGTTTACCTGCTTCTCTAGTGGCATCCATTTGGATCTTCAGATCAAGGAGGGCTGTCTCTGTGCTATGGTTGGGACGGAATCCTGACTGACGGTCACCTAATAGTTGGTGTTCCAAATGGTTCTGAATTTGTCAGTAGGCTATTTTATCAACTATTTTTAGGAGGAATGGGACAGTTGGTGGGTATTGGCGGGTCTAGGGATGTTTTTTTTTTTAGAAGTGGTGTCACCCAAGCTTTTTTGATACTAGTGGGGACTGTTTGAGGAAAGAGGCATTGATGAATTCGGTGATGATGGGTGTAAGGGTGGGGGCACAGAGTTTCACTAGGTGGGAGGGGAATTGGTCTTCTTTACAATTGGAGGCTTTGAGTTTCATTATGGTGTCTAATACTTTGTTAGGCACTGGTGTGAATTGAAATGGGGGGCCAGTAGTGGCATTTGATGTGGTCATTGATATGGTGGGTGGAGTTTTGTCAGCTAGGAGCGTTTTTTTTTACTATCGATTTTATTTTGCAGTAGGAGGATTTTAGATGAGAGGGCGTTTTGTATAGAGGTGCACCAGTCTTTACTAGCGTTGGAAGGTGCTGAGGTTTGACAAGAGTTTTCAAGCTCTCCAAGGATGGTAAACAATTCTTTGCTGTGAGGAAGCATTAGTAATGCGAAGGTTAAAGGCATTGGCTTTTTGGGCGATTATTGCCGATTCTGGGGTATTGTTTTTCTTATGGCGGTGTTCAAGTGATCTTTTTGTACGTCTTAAGGCTACAAGTTCCTCATTAAACCAAAAACAGGAACGTTTGTCAGGTCTGCGGGTTTTAGTGGTAATGGGCGCAAATAGGTCAATAGTTTGGGTAAGGCATGGTTGGTATAGTTCTGCTAGATAGGAAGGGTTGTTAGTGCCTAGAACCGTATGGGCAAGGGCAGCACTCAGGGCTAGAGTGAGTTTGTCGGAAGAGAGCTTTCTGATATTTCTAGCTTCGAAAGTTTCTGGTTTTTGGGGGGTGATGTGATCTGTACTAGCGTTGTCTATAGTGAAGTAAATTACATAGTGATCTGACCAATTGACTGGGAGGATGAAGTCAATGGTGACTAGAGAGTTAAGAGTGAGAAGCCAGTCCAAGGTTCTTCCTTTTGAGTGGGTGGGTTTATCTATCAGCTGTACAGAATGTAGATGCATCAGAGTCCAGAGGGTTTACTCACAAGCTTGAGTTTACGTGGTCTCGGAAACCCTTCCATCAAACAGGCCCACATCTACCACAATCTTGATTCCTTTTTCGGCCAACCTGTGCGCCACCTCACCCCAAAAACGCTCAATGACTGGGCATGACCAGAACATATGCACCATTCCGGCATTTTTCTCACCACATTTGGGGCATGCTTGTCCTACATTTTTTAATTTGGCTATTCTCTGGGGCATCATATACGCCATATGGGTTACATATCGTTTTATCTGCTGCAGTCTTACATTCCTCGACACTTTTGTGGTACCCTTGGGCTCATTCCCACATCCCATCACTCATTGGGACTCCCACTTCCTCTTCCCAGTCCTGTCCCAGTTGTGCCACCTCCTTCCCCCACCTTGGACTTCAGCAGCCCATATATTCTGGATATCTCGTGTCCCCCCTCTCTGCGATGTCATATTATGTCTATGGTAGTGTCTGGTTCTTCTTCTAGTACTAGTTCGGACCAGGTCTCCTTGATTTTCCGCACCACCCTGTGGTATGTAATATACTGGCCCGTATGTAACCCAGTTTCTTCCTCTAACACTGCAAAGTCCCTTATGTTCCCCTCCTGCCATATATCACCCATGGTTGCTATCCCCACCGGTTCCCAGCGTTTCCTGATCCTCAATTGCTTGTCTTTGCCCGCCAGCGCCACTAGGGGTACCTGCGGGGAGCACTGGAATGAATTCACCATCAGCTGGCAGTCCCTGCGCCATATCTTCCACCCTAGTATCATCCTTGGGTGCCCCTCCATATCTGCCTTAGGCAGCCACATCATTTCCTCTAGGAAGTATGGGGCACAGACCTGTCGGAACAGCCTGGACTCCGATGTTGACTCTTCAGAGAGCCATTTCGCTACATATTGCAGCTGGCTTGCTATGTAGTAAATTTTGTAGTTTGGCAGTTTTATGCCCCCTTTTTCATATGAGTTTTGTAGCTTCCAAAGGACTACTATTCCTCGTCCCATGCCAGAGGAAATCCCTGCACATGCTTTCTATCTTAGCAAAGGTCCGTCTTGTTATAAGGTGTGGGATATTTCCGAAATAATGCAAGAGTCTCGGTAGGACCACCATTTTCAACATTGCCCCTCGCCCCATCATTGCTAGGGGTAGCTTCACCCAAAACTTCATGCGATTTCCAATTTTCCTGATCGCCTCCTGTGTTGTACTGGTGTTCCTCTTCTACTGTGTGGTATATATCTATTCCAAGATATCGGAATGTGCGTACCTCCCATGGTATCTGTAGCACCGGTAGCTGTTCTAACGGGATCCCTTTGTACCTGCCCAGTGGAAATATACTAGATTTTTGGGGGTTCACAGCTATGCCAGACAGCCTTGCATATCTCTCCATCACTTCCAGAATTTACTGGAGGTTTTCTTCCGGGTGCCTTACATACAACATGTCATCCGCATACAAAGAAATTAGATGCGGTTCCCCTCCTACAGTGATGCCCATCGGGTCATACTGTTGCCTCAGGTATATGGCCAAGGGTTCCAAGGCAAGAATATACAACATAGGAGACCACGGGTATCCCTGCCTGGTACCTCTACGAAGTTGCCACCTCTGAAATAACTGCTCCCGTTTTCACTCTAGCCAACGGCATGCTATATAGCATTTTGGCCCAGTGTAAGTACCCAGGCCCTATCCCATAGCCAGCCAAGGCCGCCATCAGCCACGGCCATTTGACCGAATCGAAGGCCTTTATTGCATCTAACGATACAATGGCCAGTTCGCCTTTGTCCTCATTTGCATGCTCAACAACTCGAGGGAGTCGCCTTAGATTGTTGGATATGTTCCCATTTGGAACATAGCCAGTCTGGTCAGGATGTATTAGTTTAGCAATAACCCTCTTCATCCTATTTGCCAAAACAGCTGTCAAGATTTTACTGTCTTGATTGAGCATTGACAGGGGTCTGTATGATCCACAGTTATGACTGGGCTTATTGGGTTTGGGCAACGGTATAATTGTCGTCTGAGGGACTCTGGCAGCCTACCCATATCATATGCTTCGTTCAGCATTTCTAAAAGCAGAGGAAGTACTTCGTCCTTATATATTTTATAAAATTCACTTGGGAGTCAGTCAGTCCCCGGAGTCTTGCTAGTGGGCAACTGTCACTAATTCTTCCAGCTCCTCTAGGGTAATCGGGGCATCCAGCTCCTCCCGCTCTTCAGCACTGATCTGCGGCAGTCCTATATCTTCCAGTGTTTCTACTATTTCTGTACAATCACTGTCATCCCCATACAGGAGTCTATAATATTCCACAAATTCCCAGTTAACTCCTTCCTGGTTATCCACTGCGCTCCCATCCTCCCTCGTTATTGTTCCGATTGTGGGCCTGGGGGTCTCACTCTTGTATAGCCATGTCAAGATCCTCCCTGGTTTATTGCCCCTCGTATGCTGTCTCTCTATATACTTCTTATAGTTAAGATTGCACAATCTCTCCCAGTGCCCCGCACATTCCTGCTGCAGCTTAAGTATTACTTCGTTATCTTCCTTGGTGTTACCCCCCCCTCCCTTAGTGCCCTTTCTAGTTCTCTCTCCATATCTTGCAGCTCAGCCTGGATCCCTCCTTGTAGCCCTCTGGACTTAGCTATGGCTACCCCCCTCATCACCACTTTAAAGGCCTACCAAAGCATAGCCGCTGTTTCTACACTGCCAGTATTTATCTCGAAGTAGTTTATTATTTTCCTCCCTCATGTCCTCCCTGAAGATGGTGTCTTTCAGCGCCTCTGCTCTGAGGCGCCATGTCGGGATCCTAGCCTCGCGGGTCGGTATTGCCACCTCAGGATTAGCGGCCAGTGGTCTGAGAGGACCCTCGCTTTATATTCCGTTTGCGCTATCTCAATCATTAACTCCTGTGTGGCAAACATATAACCCAATTTAGAGTAGGGCGCGTACTGCCTCTCCTGGGGTGGTGTTACATCCTCAAGCCCGAAATCATCCAACAGCGTATGCAGTGCTCTAGCAGCTGGGGTGGGTCTATTAATTTTACCATCTGACCTGTCCTCCCCGGGTTTAGCACGCAGTTGCAATTCCCTCCCCAGATCACCGCCCCTCCCAAGCACATACTGAATTTGTTGCTTCAGGTTCTAAAATATGCCGCTGTGTTCTGGTCCGGGGCATACATGTTTATAATGCTTATCTCCCTGTTTTCCACCAGCCCTCTTAACATGACCATCCTCCCGTCTGCCTCCACCGTGGACTGTAACAGTTGAAAAGGGACATGTGGCACCACCCAAATGATCACTACCCTGGCGTAGGTCGAGTATGACTTCCCCACCACAGTCCCCCTCCATTTCTTCTGGATCATCTCCAACTTGTCTTGCGTAAGAGGAGTCTCCTGCAGCAGGGCTATGTCTACTTTCTGTCTGCGTAAATTATAGCATGACCGTATTTCTCTTTAGGTAACTATTGAGCCCTATGACATTCCAAGTAATTATTTTATGATCCCCCATGGCATATCGGGGTCCCTCTCCTCCCACCACAAGTGCAGTCCATGACCGGGTCCATTTCCATTCCATGTAGGCTTGTTTCCCAACATAAACTTACCCAAACAACAAACACTTCAAACTTCCCAACCTCCCGCCTCCCGCCACCCCCTTCCCTGCCCCAACTCACTACAGTCCATTTCCTCCCACCCCAACCCAACCGTTGCCCATCTCCATCCCTGGATCGCAGGCATCCCCGCATCTAGCCCTTTTCTGGCAATTGCCTTTACTCTCGGCTCAGCAGGGTGAAGTCGCCCTAATGGCGGCCCTACTACTCCAACTCCCGAGTGTAGGTCGTTTCCATCTTGCCACTCCGTTTGCTTCAATGTAAGCGTGCTTAATGCTATCCAATACACCTTCACATTTTATGTTCTAGTTCAACAAGTCCAAATGTCTCATTACAATTGTCAATGTTACCCCTTCACTTATCGTGAGCCTCGTGATCTTGCTTTTCGCCTTATTCTGGGCAACCCTGCATATCCAGCCATGCCGTCGCGTCCTCCGGGATGTCGAAAAAGTATGCCCTACTTTTGTGCAGGACCTTTAGCTTTGCGGGATACAAACATATGTACTTGATTCCAGCCGTACGCAATCTTCTCTTGATCGCCACATAGCTATAACGCTGTCTCTGCACCAACATGGTGTAGTCCGGGTGTGCCGTGATGGTTGCCGATGCCCTTTCGATAGTTCCACATTTGTAAAAATACTCCAGGATCTTCGTCTTTATAATTCAAACTCTTTGCAATTATCGCCCGAGGGGGAGCTCCAGGTCATGGTTTCTTCATCAGGGCCATGTGCACCCGTTCAACAGCAAATCCTTGTGAAAGTTTGTCGGCTCCCATTTCTTGTAGTATCAAGTTCTCCACGTAGTCTGTGGGGTCCTGTCCTTCCTCTCCCGCCGGTAGGCCAACCACCCGAATGTTGTTCCGCCTCGCCCTCCCTTCAGCCTCCTCCACGCGATTGTCCAAGTTGGCGACCTGTTTCGATACGTGGACTTCCTTTGCGTTGCTTGTGCTGGTTTCCGTGTTGGTTTTCACTGCACTCTCTAGGCCACTCGTTCCTTCAGCCAGCGCTCTAACATCTTGTCTCAGCAGGTTGACCTTGAGCCCAACCGCATCCATTTTGGTTTCCAATGCAGTTCTTAGGTCCGCCATCACTGTCCCCCACGAGGCTTTCAATTCCATAATAGCTGTTAGGATCAAGTGATCCTCTTTTGTCGGGGATATTTCTGCAGGCGCGGCAGTCGCCCCCTGTACCGGGGTGGTCGGAGTCTGTTGCGACTTGGTAAAAATGTCCATAGTAGGCTGCGTGCTCTTAGTCTTGCCTCCACTCACCGACAATGTGCGGTCCTGCCCGTGTGCCAGGGCCCCGCTTTTCTATAGCGTACGGGCCCCGCTTCCTTGTTCCTCCTTCGTGGTTGTGGCACGCTGCGGCACCGCCAAGTCTGTTGCAGCTCACGCTAGTCGTGAGCAGCTCATGCACTGTGTTGTGGTCCACTTCTCCTTCCAAGTCTCCTCAGGGCCCCCCACGCCAAGTGGTCGAGCAAACCCCTCAGCTATTCGCCCTGCTCGTGGGGCTATATAGCCCCTTCATTCTTCATCTCACGGCTGGGCCTCTTCGATGCCAGGCGTGCTGTGGGACAATGTGTCCGTCTGATTTTATATTCCCAGTACGGGTCTCTCAGGCCGCAGTTACTTTCCGCTTCGCCTTCCACCCTTCGCACTCTCCCAGCTGGCCTTTGTTCACTGTGGGTCTGCTGGGTCTACCTCAGCTTCCTTTGTTCTGGCGCGTCAGCCATTTTGTCTGGGGTGTCGCACCGCGGCCACAAACTTTGTTGATCTTGTTAACCTTCCTGTAGATCAAGGTCTCCGCTCTCCATCAAAACTGCCCCACGCCTTTACACATCCAATATTATATTTCTGAGCAAAATCATGCCTTTTGTAGCTAGTTTTCAGGCAGGATCATATCGGATCGTCGGGAGCAGCTCGGAAGACACGTCCTACTCCATGGCCCTCTAGCCACGCCCCCTGCGACTAACAACCTTACTTCTCAAACACCTCAACTCGACGACACTAAATAATAGGACTAACACCTTGGCCCATCGCAACAGCCAAAAACTCTACACCTCTCCAACCACCTGCCAAAACCCACACAAAGAACAGATCACCTGCTCTCTCAGGTCTCCCATCAGGAAACTATAGACCTTTGTGGAAACAAGCCACCGAGCAAATTCACCCACCCAGACGCCAGTTGCTCCTGGCTCCACCAGCACCAACAGTTGAGCACAACGCCTTGCCATTTCTCTCAACCCCCTAACCGTGCTACCCCCCCACCATTTCTTCCCCCCAGATCCATGAAAATGCAGCAGTGCATGGTACAAATCCGAATAACATTACATATATTCCATGTGGAGCACTTTAGGCTATGAAGGTCTTTCTATTTGCATCATGCGCACTATACACCTAGCTTTGAGAAAGCATGCTATAAGAGGCAAAACATGTCAGCATAAAGGCAACAGAATACAGGCAACCTAATTTTAAAAAAAATAAATGTCAGACCAAAGTACCATTAAACTAAATTATTTTTCTATAACACAATTCACCAGGATAGTAAGCTTTAGTTGCCTAGTCACAGCAAAAAAGATAAGTACTGAATCGTTGAGGGTGCTATACGGAGGTGGTAACCACTGACCCCAAAGGTAAACATCTTTGCAAAATCAGAAACCCAATAAATGTGAATACGAAGGAATCTGAATTAAATTTTGGGCGCGGCACTTCTATGACCCCCCATCTGCATTTAAGAGTAAACAACTAAATAACCAAACTTTCTCTATCATGTATTTGTACGTTATGGTGAAAGCACTGGAAAATAATGTTCAAACACGCAATTGGTTGTACAGACAAGATTCAGAAAGGAATAGTGATCTCCGATTAACTGATGGGGCCCATTTCCGAAATAAACTTTATAGGACTGGAATTAAAAAAGGAGTGCCTTTCATATCCTGGTGAGAATGCCAAGGCTGCATACAACCTGTCCAGGTTACGTAGCGGTGGCTTTATTAAAACTAGGCTCCTCTTAAACAGAGCGCCAGTATTCTTTCTATCCCCCCTCTGCCCTCCCTTCACTTTGGCCTGCAGCTGAAAATAATTTATCTCACCCTTCTTTGCAAGAGTAGCATATGTGCTGGGGGATGGGAGGCCAGGGAGCGAACATATCCATCATGAATAAGCTCAGCACAAAGACGGGCAGAGTGTCATAGGATACTAAAGGTCAGAAGTCGCTGGAGTAAGCTCGAAGGATGGCGGGAGGGGGAGGGGTGAGGGTAGGGGTGCAATAGGTAATGCATGGTTGCCTCTTTCAGAAGATGTAGTATAGGTGCATAGCGGACTCAGCCACATAAATCATTCAGTCCCAATAGAAAAAGAAAGACGAAAAGAAAATGTAACTGAGGCGAAAGCTTTAACCGTGTGTTATTTAAACAAAGGAGCTATACCAGGAAACCAACAAACCATAGGGGGTGTGTGGGGGCGAGGGAGCGCATACACCCCTTGTAAAAATGCATTTCAAACCAGTGTTCCCCTTAATACTCAATATAGCAACCTTTCTTGCTTGCCTGAACCACCAGGGCTACGGAAAAAAAAAAAAGTCTGAATGGTTTTTTTAAAATTTACATTAATCGAGGTGTACATTTCTGTTTTTATGCTGCACAAAGTCATTAAACGTTTAGATGTCCCCTGGGCAACGGCACACTGACAGTATTTTCTAGAAAGAACACTTCAAAACTCCACTACGTGCAATAGAACGCCAACACAGAGCGGCTATTGCTGAGAGCTTGAGATGGCAATACAGTGTGGGTGGCTGGGGTTTGTGGCAAAGCCTTGTTCCTTCCACAATTCCACCCTGCTTCACAAATCTGCACCAAATTTCGCATAGTTATCAGTTGGGACCCTCCGGACATTACTGGCGACATGACATTTGGACAACCCGCCCCTTTCCACAGATTTCAGCACCCTCGCACATGATGGTTTCAAGAAATCAGCAAAACTATATGGTCGTAGAAAGACCTGTCCCAACAGAAGGAACATAACTCAAGGTCCCAAGGCTCTAGGAAGCACGGTTTCTGAGATATTTGCACCGCAACAAACTGCACCACACCAGGTTGAGGCGACAGGTGGGGAGAAAGCACAGTAGGTCGCCTCCCTCCCCCAAACCTCCACAGTCTGCTCTGGGGTATGTCAGCCAGCCACAAGTGCCCATTCTCAGTGCAGTTTACTTCAGGGTGCAAAGCACAACAAGCTATAAGCGAATCGGAAGTGCGACCTACAGCATCATTGATGTTCAACAATTGATGAGCGCTATGTCTAACTACAGAACTCGTATGGAAAACTGGTACTCTTGCTAGTATCCAATAATTAAAATTGACTACTTGCAGGCACAGGAACCAATCCAGAAACTTAAAACATACATGTCGATAGACAGGAAAAAAAGTTGATTAGCTCTTGCTTATACGTTCATATGCTATAAAGTACCACAATGGACCCAATTTAGAAATCTCTGCATATCAAGTCCAATTGTTTTGTCAGAGTGGACAAGAAGCGACAATCATGCCAAACATTGGACATATATTGAGACCTGTGAAGAATCCTGCAGATCCACGCCCTACCTAAACTCTCCTCCCAGGTGGCCAGACGTTTGCTGATCAAAATCCTGTTGGTGGTGTACAGCGGGAGGATCACCTGGGTGGAGAGCAGGCCCAGTCTAGTGAGGAGATTACGTGGGATAAGGGGCAGGATTTTTCCCCAGAAGGGAATATTCTTACCTCTATGAGATGGTTATGGCTCATTGTAATTTTAATATCTTTCCACCTCCTGGTAAAACTAAGGTTGTAACACCCAAAGAAAGAATCTTTTTTATCCCCAACATCACACGTCCTCCTCAATATCAAGGGTACACTAAAAGAAATAGGGGGAAGTGTTGCCTTCTATACCACATCTTCCTCTAATAGAGGAAAAACATATGGCCCCTCCGTTACAAATGCAAAGGCAATTATTAAATCTACCCAGGAACAAGTAGTGAGACATCCTAACTTTGGGGAAATTAGCTACATGTCTCAGAATCACAGAGACTGAGATGAAGAAAAGGGCTGAAGAGGCATGTAGAAGTAGATGACAGGCAATTAACGATAATAGCCTGCACCTGAAATCAATTGCCCCTCCTAAGAGGCATAAAAGGCTGCAGCAGGATGGTGAAGATAGGAGCTGGGAGAGAAACCGGAGCAGGAGCTGGAAGGCTGGCAAAGCACGAGGTGGGTAGTTCATGAGGAAGTGTGATCACTTAAGTGACGCAGTGAGAAGGAGAGGAAAGAATTCATTTGCAAGTTCTGAGAGGATCCTGTGTGCACAAACCCTGCCGTGTCGTAGCTGCACTGAGCGAGATGTGCTGAAAGTAAAGGTCTTCCCAGGTGCCCCTAGTGGCTGAGAGTGCAGAGCCGTGCTGAACCCTGAGGTCTGTAGCAAGAAGCAAGCCGAGGGACAGCAGTGCAGAGAATCCAAGTTGGCGTGGTAAGACCGGAGACACACATGCTTCAGAGGGGTGTGGGTCTCAAGGGTGCCAAAACTCATAAAAAGTCGAAGTAACCCACAATCGCAGTGTTCCTGCGGCTGGCGTTCAGGTTCACTCTTAAAACTCTTGCCGGTAACACTTACCAGGTTTAAAATGGCTCACATAAGTGGAAGCAAGTGTAAATAGTTTGTAGCTGTGGAAGTTGTTCCGTACAATGGAAACGTACCAAGCACACGGAGTAAAAGCTAGTGCTCGCGTATGAAGCAAAGCCGCAGGACACATTCCTCAATTTATGCCTGGTACAAATACACAGAAAGAAAGCCCTACTGGGGACTAAAACGCATTTGGTTGTGCTAGGGGAGTAAGGGAAGGGGCACACTTCCCTAGGTTTTCCAGCCAAACATAAGGGGTTCGTTTTCAATTTGTTTAGACTATCCTAAGGTGCGTGCGCAGCGAGCAGTTTAGTTTTGTGTTGGTGGTGGTGGTTTGGTTCCCAAAAGTCGCTGCAGAGCAGTCTCCAGCAGAGAGGCTTGCAAGGATCCATTTTAGATTGAGAACTAGTTGACTGTTTTACGTGTTCATAGAAAAGCCTCAACTGTCCAATTTCTTATTTTTCCCGCCAATACTGGCTCTGCAGAACCCATGTGCTGTTGATTTTAGATTACACATTGCAAAATCTCAGTAAAGCAAACCACACAAATTGTAGCGATTTATTGCAGGAAGAGAAGGAACAAGTTACTTACCTGTAACTGTTGTTCTCCAGCATGGGTCTGGCATGGATTCACATGCTCATGAATATTCCCCGTCGTCAGGCTGGGAATCCTCGGTAAAGAAAAAACCAGTATCAGTTTCGTTTCTGATCTGTCTTTCGTAGTAATATCCAATCACTGGTCTCTGCGTCATACTGACCACAGCCAATGACTGCCCTCTACCTAAGCACCGCCTCTGGCAGCCATCTTCAGATTTGGAAGCACGTGAAGTGGCAGTATGACCAAGTGAAGAGCCGCAGAGGGGTAGGCGGGAGGGTTCGCATGTGAATCCATGCCAGACCCATGCTGGAGAACAACAGTTACAGGTAAGTAACTTGTTCCTTCTCCAGCATGGGGTCTGGCATGGATTCACATGCTCATGAATACATAGCAGTACACACATGCACAACCACGGGAGGTGGCAAAGGCTCAACATTAAGCAGTACATCCAACTCAACATTAAGCATCTTACCTCCTCACCAGGCTCACCTCAGGCGAACAGGTTGCGCAGCACTGCTTGGCCGACCCTGGACTCCTCCCTGGAATCCCGATCGACGCAGTAGAATTTCGTGAAGGTGTGCGTCGACCTCCACGTAGCAGCCCTGCATATGTCCAGCAGGGGCACACCAGAAAGGAACGCCGTGGTAGCTGCGATCGCTCTGGTGGAATGGGCTCTCGGACGGCCAGGCAGCGGTCGGTTTGCCAACCGATGACAGTACATGATACAGCCGGAGAGCCATCTGGAAATGGAAGCCTTCGAGAGAGCCTTCCCCTGATTGACAGGTCCAAAGTTCACAAAGAGTTGTGACGTCTTCCGAAAACACTTCGTGCGGTCCACGTAGAACTTCAGCGCTCTAGCCACATCCAGCGAGTGCAAAGTCCTCTCAGCCGGCGACGAAGGTGACGGGAAGAACACAGGCAACACCAAGGGTTCGTTGAGATGGAAGTCCGACGGTACCTTGGGCATGAAGGAGGGGTGCGTCCTGAGCACTACCCTCGTGTCGTGAAAAGTCAAGTACGGGGCCTTGCATGAAAGGGCCTGGATCTCTCCCACCCGTCGTGCGGAGGTGATGGCCACAAGAAACGCTGCTTTCAACGGGGCCGAGTGCAGAGGCTCGAACGGAGGTCCCATGAGCTTGGTCAGCACCACGTTGAGCTCCCACGCCGGGGCCGGAGCCTTCACCGGCGGGAACGATCTGAACAGTCCCTTCATGAACTCTTTCACCAGACTATGAGACCACAAGGACGTCCGGCCCGTGGTTCTGGTGTATCGGGAGATCGCAGCAAGATGAATCTTGATGGACGTGTGTGCCAGTCCAGCTTTGGCCAGCGTCAGCAGGTACGGCAGTACCTGGGGAGCCGTAATCCGTAGAGGGTTAATCTTCTGTGCGTGGCACCAGACAGAGAACCTCTTCCATTTGTGTCCGTAGCATTTAAGAGTCGAGGACGCCCTGGCCTTTGCAAGAACCTCTCTGCAGTCGGCCGGTATGTCGTATCCTCCAAACTCTAGCGCTGCAGGAGCCAGGCCTGCAAGTTCAGCGATTTCGGGTCGTGGTGGAGGATGGCGCCTCCTTCCCTGGAGAGAAGATCCGCGTCCACCGGCAGCTTGATTGGCGGGGACGCTGACAAGTCCAGAAGGTCCGGGAACCATATCTGCCTCGGCCACGCAGGTGCGACGAGGATCATCCTGCACCGTGACCTCTTGAGCTGGTTGACGAGCCGGATTAGCAGTGGCAAAGGAGGGAACGCGTAGAGGAACAGGCCCTCCCAGGGGAACGAGAAGGCATCGCCCATGCTCCTCGCCTGGGGAAACCTGCTGGCGAACCTCCGGCACTTGGAGTTCGTCGCCGTCGCGAACAGGTCGATCTGGGGTGTGCCCCACCGTCGGAAGAGGCGATCCACTAGATCCTGCCGTAGTTCCCACTCGTGGCACGAGCGCAGCTCCCTGCTGAGTGAGTCGGAGATGGTGTTTTTTATCCCTGCCAGATGAAACGGCACCAGAAACATCCTTTGGGTGACGGCCCAGTGCCACAGGTCCTGCGCCTCCTTGGACAGCGCTGGGGACCTGGTTCCGCCCTGTTTCCTGATGTAAAACATGGTGGTGGTGTTGTCGGTGAAGATCCTCACCACCTTGCCCTTGAGGGACGGAAGGAAGGACCTGAGGGCCCAGAACACTGCACGGAGCTCCAGGACGTTGATATGGAGGGACTTCTCCGTCGGGAGCCAAAGGCCTCTCGCGTGCAGATTTTCGGTGTGCGCTCCCCACCCTTCCAGGGAGGCATCGGTGGTCACTGTCTCCTGGTGATCTGGGGTCTGGAAGTCCATGCCCGCCGTCAGATGCGTGCGGTTGCCCCACCACCGGACCGCTCGGCGGAAACTCTCGTCGAGTGTGATCCTCTCCTCGAAGCTGCCAGTCGTTTGGATCCAGCGCGCGTCCAGGAACTCCTGCAACGGGCGCATCCGGAGCCTGCACATGGGAATGAGGTAGATGCAGGAAGACATCATTCCGAGGAGGGACTTGATGGACCTCACCTTGGCTGCGTCGGAAACCAACATCCGCTGTACCTTGCCCAGGATGGACCTGGTCCTTTCCTCCGACGGGGAGGCCAGAAGAGACAATGTGTCGAGCTTCGCTCCCAGAAACAGTGCGTTTTGCGCGGGTACCAGGTGAGACTTGGCGTAGTTCACGGAGAATCCCAGGTCCGTGAGAAGTCGGACGGTCCTTGCCGTGTGATCCAGGGCGAGCTCCCTCAACTTGGCTCGGATGAGCCAGTCATCCAGGTAGGGGTAGACGTGGATCCCCTCGCGGCGCAGCTGCGCCGCCACCGGTGCGAGGCACTTGGTGAATACCCTGGGGGCCGACCGTAGTCCGAAGGGGAGGGCTTTGAACTGGTAGTGACGCCCTTGGACCACAAACCTGAGGAATTTTCGGTGCCCCTTTAGGATGGGAATATGGAAGTAGGCATCCTCCAAATCCAACGACGATAGGAAGTCTCCTTCCTCCAGCTGACCCAGGACGTGCTGGAGGGTGACCATCCGGAACTTTTGCGCCTTGATGAACTTGTTCAGACGTCGCAGGTCCAGGATGGGGCGCCATCCCCCCGTCTTCTTCTTCACGAGGAAGTATCTCGAGTAAACTCCGGAGCCCCGAAGTCTCTTTGGGACGAGTTCGATGGCGCCCTTCCTCAGCATCGCCTTTACCTCCAGGAGAAGTTGAGGGACGTGAAGTTCTTTCCTGGCCACGGGGAGGACGCGCGGACACCTTCTTTGAAATTCGAGCGCGTGGCCCCAGGCCAAGGCGTCCAGCACCCAACGGTCGGTGGAGATGGACTCCCACACGCTGACGAATCTCGCCAGCCGGCCTCCCCCACCGGGGTGCTTCGGTGGGGGCCCGACCCCCCGGTCGGTTCAATACTGCTTCGACGAGGCTTTGCCGCCTTGACCTCCTTGGCGACGACGGCGGGGTCCGCCAGACTTGCCTCGTCCTCTGTAGGCCTCCTGAGCCGACGAGCGGGCCGCTTGACGGTAGGTGGAGAAACCGCCGCCTGAACTTTTGGAGGCGCCCTTGCCTCCGCTGCTCCGAAAGGGCGTCCGTCGTTGTTGCAGAACTCCAAGGGCCCGGGCCGTCTCGGTGTCCGCTTTAATGGCCTGAACGGAATAGTCTACTGTTTTCCCAAACAGGTTGTTCCCATCGAAGGGCATGTCCAGGACTCTGGTCTGAACGTCTTGACGGAAGTCCGTAGCCTTGAGCCATCCACGCCGCCTAAGGCAAACGCCGTTGCCCAACTGGCGGAACCCGGTGTCGGCGATGTCCGTCGCAACGGTAATGGCGTGGTCCGAAGCCACCTCACCTTCCTGCAGGATCTCCAGGGCCTCTGCCCTCTTGTCGTCCAGCAAGAAGTCCAGTAGGGGAGCCAGTTTGTACCAGAGCTCCCTGTCGTAGCAGCCACGATAGCCAAGGCGTTGGCCGCTTTAATCGTCGTCGCCGCAGACGAGATGACTCTGCGTCCCATAGCGTCCAATTTCTTTCCCTCGCCGTCCGGTGGGGAAGTCGATGTGGAGGCCGCACCCCCCCCCGCTTTTTTCCTGGCCGCCGCGGAGACGACAGAGTCCGGGGTAGGCTGCGCCCGGAGGCACAGGGGGGCTGTGTCCGGGACCCGGTACTTCTTCTCGTACCGGTCCCTTCTAGCTGGCGTCGTGGAAGGGTTCTTGAGGAGGGTGAGGCCCTCATCCCAAATGTCGTCCAATAGAGGCACTGAGAGGACCGTCTTCCTCTTGGCCTCGCGCCGCTGATAAGGAAACCTTCCTTCTTCTTCTCCTCAGGGCAGAGTTGGAAAAGCTCGGATGCCCTGGTGATCATGGAGTGGAACGATCCAATCTCGTCGGGCGGAGAAGCCCTGGTGGGAGGCGACGACGGTACATCCTCGTCGTATACCTCGTCGTCCGTACCCGTCGCTGCCGTGTCAGTCCCCGTATCATCCCCTCGGGTGGACGGGGAGGAGGGCTGGAAGGGGCGCGACGGCTGAAAAGGAGGCGGAGGGTGGATCCTTCTTTTCTTGGTAGGGGGAACACCAGAAGGTCCCGGTTCTGGGTCCCCCGACGGGAGAGGTTCCGTCGGCAACGGTAGTCTCGTCCTTATCTCTGAGCATAAGGACTGTATAGCCAACAAAATGGCCGCCGAGCTGTCTCGCGGCGCTGGCAGAGGGGAATCCGACGGGCGATCAGGGGCCCCGTCGGTACCCTCGATGATGTCGTCGTCGCCTGCGTCGGGATCCATCCCGACGGGCCGGTCTTCTTCCACGCCGAGGCCGTGGCTTAAGACTTCGACCAGCTCCTCCTCCGAGGTTGAGGCCGAATCTACGACGACGCCCTGCCCCCCCTTTTTCTTCCCCACGCTGGATTTCACGGGGGCCCTATCGATGGGCACAAAAGAGGATTCCCTCCGAGGTGGCAGGGAGACTCTGAGCCCCGAGGTCGCCACCACTGGTGTAGCCCCCACAGGCTGAGCCAGGGCCGCCGCGACAGTTTCAATAGAGGGCTTGGCCGGATGGATTAAGGCCTTCACCACCTTAGGTGCGCTCACCGCCTTATCCTTGAGGGGGGGGGGAACACTGCCTCGCTCCCCCTCCGATGGGGCCTTCGAGCTCGACCGGGGCCTCTCCAGGAGCTTCGCCGGGTGCTCGGCCTTCCTCTTACCCGACCCAGAGCGTTGGCTCGTGGTTGATGGTGCCGGGGAGGGTGCGCCCTGCCTGGCGCCCGTAGAGCCCGACCGTTCGGCGCTCCCGGTGCCAGCAGACTCGCGGTACTTTGCCTTGTGTTGGACCCCCGTCGCCGGGGCGTCCTCAAAGGTCTTAGAAGACCGCTCGGATTTCTTCTTCTTCTCGCCTGACGGGCTCTTCCCTTCCAGCCAGTTGGCGAGACGTTGATGGCGGTCCTTCATGGTCCGCTCCGACATGTTGCCGCAAAACGCACAGTCCTTCTCCACGTGCGTCTTGTCCTCATGTAAGCAGTAGAGACAAAAGGAGTGTTCGTCCTCCTTAAAGACGTTCTGCAGCTGGCATCCAGGGCAGACCCTGAACAGCTTTCCGGGCGTCGAGCATCCCTTCTCCTGGGCCATGTCCGGGCCTGAGAAACTTCTGGAGTCCTCCAAAAGCATAGCTCGACGAAATCTTCACCCTTGAGGGGCGCAGACGAATCCGACACGGGTCCCCGTTGATCGGATGGAGAGTCGGTGGAGCTTGAGGCTCTTTTGACCGAAAAAACGAAGTTTTTTGAGAAAAAACGTGAAAAAAATAGCACTAACGCTCGAGAGCAATAGCACGAGGATCCCAACACATGAACGTGCGGTAAAAATCTGAAGATGGCTGCCAGAGGCGGTGCTTAGGTAGAGGGCAGTCATTGGCTGTGGTCAGTATGACGCAGAGACCAGTGATTGGATATTACTACTTAAGACAGATCAGAAACGAAACTGATACTGGTTTTTTCTTTACCGAGGATTCCCAGCCTGACGACGGGGAATATTCATGAGCATGTGAATCCATGCCAGACCCCATGCTGGAGAAATTGTGTTTTCCAGACTCCGGAAGCACGAGCTGTGAGCATGTTACACATGATTGCTAATGCTTTGAGGGTGTGGTCGTTTCTCTTTCATCTATATAAAAAAAAAAAATGTACATCTTTGTTCAAAATCTTAAATCTCCTAAAGTTCACTGATTGCTTTGAAATTTTGACACAACATTGCATTCAAATAGACACGTGTTTTTATATAACTACTATACATGGAGGTCACCTGTGACAGGTAGAAACGTGCTTTTTTCTGAAAAACAGCACCATTTGTTGGGACGTAAAAGCAACACACACACACTAAACTGAATATTTTACGATTCCATTTCAATGTTTCCGTGGCTCAAATACGTGCTGAGGAAGCAGCAGAGCGACGTGCAGCCAGACTTCAGGATGCACGGTTGCGAGCACAGCCATCGCGTTCTGCAGCTTCATATCTGCTTTGTTCGCAACAGAATGAACGCAACAGGCTGAGAGTGGCTGAAAGATGTCAACGAGAAACAGCAGATCGGCGTCAAACACGACTACGTGCTCAGGAATCGCATGATTACAATCACCTTGCATTCTGGTACAACCCAGCTGATTATAGTTTGAGTTGGCATGCTCTCAAAGTTTGTCCTTATTGCAAGGCTCTGAAATTTAATGCAGAAACTAAAAAGGAATCTGTTGCGCCGCCAGGAAAATTAAAACTGCCTCAACTTGCAGAACCGCCAGAGCCATTAAAAACTTAACTTGCCGGGTATACTGCCGGATCAAACCATTTCCTATCCAACATCAGGAAATGCAACTCATGCTTCCAAATGACGTTGTTCGGCGCAGAAATCATAACTCAAGTCGTGCCAACTTGCGTTTGCAATCACCATCAACAAAGCTCAAGGCCAACAGTTAGAATTGTGCAGTTTAGATCTAGACACTGATTGCTTCTCACATGGACAATTATGTTGGGTGTCTACAGTCGGCAGACCAGAATCTCTATCTGCACAGACAATAGAACAACAAAAAATATTGTATTCCCACAAGCATTGTGAAATTAAACATATTAGAAACGTGCGCTCGCTTTTCTTTCTTTTCCATTTAACCATACTAAGCCACAGCAACGCATGAACGGGGTCAGCTAGTTTTTTCAATGAAAAGATAGTTTAAGAATCACATCGTAGTGAACGGTCAACCTTCCAGTCCGAGGTTCTATTATGGAACATCAACCTAGGAGGTTGTTGAACACCTATAGTGCAAACACTGCAGACAATCAGATTACAGGAAAATATCCTGATTGTGGGCGATCTCTTTAAAAGGTTACTGCAAACAACCATAGAGTAACAAAAAAAAAAACAAAAAAAAAGTGTGGAGTAGTTGGCAGTGCAAAATATATTTCCAAGTTTTTCAAATTGTAAACCTAAAGACCAGTGTTAAAGCCTAGAAGAGGTTGGACAGTCAAAAAGAAGAAAAAAAACAAGTCACCTCCATTTTGCAGGTTTTGCAACGAGGAGGACTGAATGTGTATCCAGTGTACAAGCTGGTCTTTGAGAGAAATATAGGTCATAGGTTCCTTAATAATGATGTTCACACAAAAAGATTTAGGCAACACACGTCTGTATTACAGGCTACTAGCAGCCGACAGAGAACCCAAGACAAGGTCCAGTTAATAAAACCAAACCCAAAAAGTTTTTACTGTGGTGTGGACTCGAGTCTATTCATAAAAGATAGGGAATAGACCAAGGCTGTGACTGAAGACAGAAGGATAGAGCGAAACAGAAGTACTATCCCTGCCTACTGTGCACTCTCAGCTAGGTTGCGGTACAACGCCTGTCTAATAGTGACAGAATAAGAATGAAATTACCAACTTCTATGGTGTGTAATAGATTCAACCTTGTGAGTTCCAGACCACACTCCTCCAGATTGACTTAAATCGGAAGAGACTACCAGTAAAAAAGGGAAGAAAAAGAAGCACACCCAGGAAAGTAAAGAGGGTCAGTTCTTCCTCTTTAAGGACTCATGTGGCATCTAATGGGATAAACAATTCTTTAATAACCCATTGATTGTCACACTGACCCTAGGTTGCTCGGGTTAAAATGACACAGAAAAGAAATAGGATAAATTCCTATTCCAACAACAGACAAAGACAATACAATCACCACTTTCCATCTGGAATTGATTTATACTGACGGAAAGTGGGACAATGTAAAATGGTTTGCTCAAGCTAAAATATAGGCAAATTGGTGCCTTTTTAGATGTAACAAACACTGTCGACCGGTTTCAGTGGCCTTACTTTAATAAAGCCACATTCATCAGGACAGTCCAAGCTTCCTCACAAGCTGGTATATTTCATAACTCAAAAACCAGTCTATGAGAAAAAGGTAAAATGGTAAAATATGATGACGGAATCAAATTTCCTTGCATTCGCTGAAGACCTAGTGGAATCGATTCTTGCAGCCCCTTCTTTGATAGGGGATGCGTTGGTACCCCAAGTAACTACTAATAATGATTCCTGGAACGAACTTGAGGGTCTCCAAAAAAAAGCTAATCAGAACGGAGCAACATGGCCTCATTATGACTGAATATCTATGTGCGCAAACAGCTCCAGATGGTCTTATCAATTGAACCAAGAATTTTCTTAGACCAGATCCAATTTCGTCGGGACTGGAGTTTCATAGCTAAAATGTACACGAGACTGGCTTATTTTAATAATCGATACAGCCAAAACGGTCTCAAACTAATGGCAGGAATCGAATAAAAAATTGACCTACTCAAATCAGAGGTCCTTGAAAATTTCAAGAAAAAATGAGAAGAAATCGATATTCTGATCAAAGATTTCAAAGAATTCAATTTGAACAAAAAAAATCTTGAAACTGAAGAAAGTTATCTCGGTATCTTCACATGAAAAGATCTATCTTTACGTAGTAGATAGCTATTACGATGATCCACAGCCAACATTGGGACAAAAACAACCTTACCAGAATAAGAAAAACTGGTATCCCAGACAAAACAATAGCAGGAACAAGAAGCTGAATACACCCGCACAATGGACCCTCGAGTGGTAGCTCAGATGAAGATAGCAGACCAGGCACCTCAGGAGCTGGCACCCATAAACGGAGCTCCTCTCGCAATCGTGATCAATCTAATGATAGGAGGGTTCAGTTCCAGGGCAATCAAAACCAAAGAGGTCAGAACACAAATGGAAAGGCTTTTTTATACCAAGGCCAGAGAGGAGGCAGAGGAAGAGGACAAGATCTAGGCTCCCCGATAGTGACGAGGAGCAGAGGGAGAGGCCTCCCACAGCCCGAGAACTATTAGTAATTAACCTCTCAACACATGTTCTAACAAATGTGGAACAACAAGTCCTACAAAAAGGACTAATCTTTGTTCCTACTGCAACACACGATTTCCAAACACGAATCGAATTTGCCAGGCTAATGCGAAATATTAGACTGAGAACACTTTGGCATGGTAGACCAGGTATCCACGGATGAGAGAAACTGACGCCATGGGCTTACACCCCCGATCGACCTTTTATCCATCTATTGTCTCTGCAGAATCCTTAACATTCGAGAAGGCCATAATGAAAAAAATGGAGGAAATTGAAAAACAAGAAAAAAAGTACTTTGCAGAATCTCACATTCCAAGAACGTAAAGCTTTGCGCGATCTAAGTACCAATAAGGCTATTATAATCAAACAGGCAGATAAGGGCGGGGCCACGTTTGTCATGAATCTGGTTGACTATGACCTCATGGTTACATCACTCCGAAGAAATGAAGAACACTATAAAATCCTCACTGGCGACCCCACAGAAAACCTTCGAGCAGCCATTTCAAACATTGTGGAAGAAGCCGCATGTGAAGGATACATCAGTACTAAAGAAGCAGCCTTCCCCATGCCAAAAATTCCGGTATTCTATGCATTACCGAAAGTCCACAAGGGACTAACACCTCCCCCTGGGAGACCTATTGTTGCTGGTATCGACTCCATTTTGGAGCCACTCTCGCAATTTGTGTCCTTCGTATACGAGCGCATTTTCGGAATAAGTGGCCTCAAGAAAAAGTCCACAGAGTATTCTGAATACACTCCAAGGTCAGACATGTGATCCAACCACCCAATTTTTGGTAACGCTTGACATAGAAGCACTTTATACGAACATCCCGCAGGCGGCAACGCTCGAGATAGTGGAAAAAGTACTTAGAGATTTAGTAACTCCCCCAGAGGTTCCCATTGATCTCATAATACAACTAGCGGAGTTAGCACTCACCAAGAATTTCTCTCTCTATAAAGAGTCCTTTTATGAACAATGCTCAGGCACGGCTATGGGCGCTACATTTGCACCCTCGTTGGCAAATCTGTATGTCGCGGAATTTGAGGAGACCCACATATAGCAGTCATCCAATCCTTTTAGGGCACAGTATATTGACGATGTCCTGGCCATTTTTACAGGAACGGAAGGCCAATTCAAAGACTTTCTGACTTGGCTTAACTCTAGAGATAGATGTCTCAAGTTTACACATTGCATCTCAAAAGAGATTATACACTTTCTCGATGTAGAAATCAACCCAGATTGGGTGCTCTAGTTACCACTATCTTTCGAAAACCTACCGATCGTAACTCTCTCGGACTACACCAGCTTCCATCCGAGATGTCTCCGTGAAAACTTACCTTTTGGACAGTTTCTGCGATATAGGCGTAACTGTTCAACCACGCAGGAATATAACCTACAGGCACAAGGACTTACAGACCGTCTTCTAGAACGTGGATATCCAAAAAAACTGAGCACAGCAAGGAAACTAGCAAGAAACATCCCGCAGGATATAACCTTCCCCCTTATCAAAAGGGAAACCATCAAACTGTGGCCTATACTTAATGTAGGGCAAGTCAATTTTCCATTACCAAGGTTCGCTATGAAAAAAATAAAAAAATCTGAGGGACACCCTGATACACTCATATAGACCAGCCCAGGAGGTGACAGGGCAAACAACCCTGTGGAATAATACCTCCCACAAGGACATACACCATGTGGTCAGTGCAACGTATGTGCCCTTACAAAACGCACTAAAACCTTAGATCTTGGTTTGAAAACAATCTGGAAACAACTTGCCCTTACAAATTGCAATACATCAAATGTAATTTACATGATACGGTGCCCCTGTGACAAAAGATATTGGCTGGCTACAAGGCCAATCAAGAAAGGTATCCAGGAGCACCTATCGTGTATTAGAACCCATCGGGAAAATGCCCCTATGGTTGACCATTTCATTAGGCTCAAACATCAGGCCACCGTAATTGAGTGGACAATCATAGAAAAAGTAAAATGTCCCAGGAGAGAAGGAGACATGAGCCTCCTAATAAAACTGGAACAAAAATGGGTTTTCCATTTAAAAACTGATAAGGTGGGTCTCAATGAAAGTATACCCTGGAACTTGTTGGCTATGATGACCTAAGCCATTTGCGATGACATCAGCACAAATTGATTTGTTTATTGATGGCCTAGAGACTTGCTTTGGATACTCTAGATTCCCGAATACATCAGATAAGATCAGATATAAACACACCCATATACAGGACAAGATGTAACGTGTCCTCTTCGAACATTGACATGCCTAAGTGAGCTTTGATGTGCTCCGTATTAGAATTCAGTCCCTGCAGTTAGCAGGACTATATAATCATTTTTTGAATATTGCAGCTTGATGTGATCCCAGCGTGTGTACATCACGGGTGATACTATCGGTAACCCGTAGCAATGTAGAGCGCCTGACGGAGCTTGGGCGCTTCTGCCTGACCCCTGCGTGCATAGAGATGCGCGCGCAGCGTGTAACGTGGCAGGGGGCGATTCAGCTTTTGCCGGCGTGGAGCACTAGAGCCAGCATCACAGGGAGGCTTACATACGCTCACGTGACACGCTTACGCATGTCGCGTGATGCGGAAATACAGATGACTCCGCCTCACTCTCCAACACGGAGAGCTTAGTAAGGCTACATATGCGCTCGCGCCGGGTTCAATATGTGAGGTGCCTGCTGAACGTGGTTTGCAAGTGAGTACATGGGAATAATGGTGGCAGAGCGTAACTTAGATCTCCCGAGGTGGGCGTGGCTCCGAGGGCCATGTAGGAGGCCGTGATCTGGAGGAGCTCCCGAGATCCTGTAATGATCCGGGCAAAAAGTGCGTAATGATGGGCTGACGACCGCTGAAAATACACATGTCGGTGTATGAATGATTGGGCCACGGGTGGTGAACTTCTGGATGGCGCAGGAGGAACGGCGGCAGAGATCGTTGCGGAAAAGATAAGGAGCGCCAGAGACGAAAGACGGCACAAAATGGCCACCCAATGTCCGGAACAAAGGAAGAAGCAGGCCGCACGGTGACCTAGCGAAAGGGGCGTACTGAGTGCACATTTGTCATTTGTGCAAAATACAAGTCCTCTGGGTCATGTCGAATAGAACGGTGAGGCCGAAGGCGAAACAGCCCACCTTAGACGACTTCGCTAAGACGTCCCCGGGTCAAGACAATACCAAGAGCAGGGACAAGCCGCCTGCAAGCGGCATGACGACTTCGGGCGCTAACCAAGAAGTCCTAGCTGCGATTGCAGGCCTAAGGGCGGCCTGGGAATCTAAACTCGAACTAGCCGTCACTGAACTGAAAACGGCACTGGACCTCAAGGTCGGAGAGGTGCAGGAGGACGTTAATCTACTCCGACAGGATGTCAGGGCCTTGGCGGAGCGCACAGAGTCCCTTGAGAAGGAAGTTAGCCCGAATACTGCGGATTGCGCCTCCCATAAGGCCGAATTGCATGCCCTGATACAATGAGTGGGCAACTTGGAGAGCAGAGCGGAGAAGGCGGAAGGACGAGCCCGATGAAACAACATCCGTATCGTGGGCCTGCCGGAGGGATTGGAGGGCCACGATCCCACAGAATTCAGTGAATCCATGCTACTGCAAGAGATACCTGGAGGAGCCCTATCCCAAGGATTTGCAGTGGAAAGGGCACATAGAGTTCTAACAAGGAGGCCGCCGCCGGGGAACCCGCCTAGGCCGGTGATAGCCAAAATTCTTAACTACCGAGATCGGGAGAGGATATTGGAACACTTTCGTAAGGGAGGAACGATCACACGAGGAGCGGCAAACATCACGGCCTATCCGGACTATACCCTGTCTGTGCAGCGTAGCCGCATGAACTTTGGGACGGTAAAGAGGAGATTGAGAGAGGCGGGCCACAAATATATGTTACTGTATCCGGCAAAATTGAAAGTCATTCATAAACACAAAACTTTGTTTTTTTGAGACCCCGGAGGATGCCATGGGATGGCTCGATGCGCAAGGATGTCCCCAGGAGTCAGAAGTTCCGACGGAGAAAGAACACGGAAGAGATAAATAATGCACGAAGAAGGTGCCACAAGATGGCGCGGCACGTGGGACTTGAATATAGTCACTTGCGCAGCCTTCAGTAGAGAAGATCAGACTATTGCACTAAATGTTATAAGCACTGTAGTTAATGTTGAATTAATGGGAGCCTTACAGAGCGGTTCTCTCTACCCCACAACAATTTTAGTTAAGTGGCCATTAGGGCAACTTCACCCTACTGAGCTCTGTGCATTGTTTGGTGCTTGCAGGGCTAGATGTGGGGGTGCCTGAGTTCCAAGAATGGAGCTGGTCTGCAGTTGGGGTGTGTGATGTTGCGGAAGGGATGGGTGGGGGAAGGGGAGGGAAGTTAGGGATTTGCCATGTACATAGTTATGGGGAGTTTGAGCTGGTACGAGAAGCTACAAGCAAGGATGGAGGGCTGTATCTGTATCACATGGGCAGAGGGGAGTCGCTACATGGAAGGCAAGAAGACACTCATGAGCCATGGGAGACCTTAAGATCATAACATGGAATGTCAGGGGACTTAACAGCTACTTAAAAAGAAACAAAGTCATGATGTACTTAAAAAGACAGAAGATTGATATTGCGTTGTTGCAGGAAACGCATTTGACCCAGCAAAAATTGGAACTGGTGGGGCAGAAGTGGAGAGGTACTGTAGTAGGTTCTCCGTACTCTGCCTATGCTAGGGGAGTGCTGGTCTGGGTGGCACTGCACGTCCCGCTCCAAGTTACACAAGAGGTGGTGGACACGCAGGGGAGGTTGGTCATATTAAAGGCTTTGGTAGAAAATAGAGAGGTGTGCATTATAAATACGTATTCCCCCAACCAAAAACACTGCGACGTATTTTAGAACCCTATGTACTCATCTGGGCGCGTGTATGGGAGGAGCGGTTATCTGGGGAGGGGATTTCAACTGTGTGCTCAACCCAAAGGCGGACAGATCTGATGGGAAGATTGATAGGCCCACCCCAGCGGCCAGGGTATTGCAGACATTACTAGATGACTTTGGGCTGGCGGATGTTTGGAGACTGAAACCCCCTAATGAAACACAGTACTCGCACTACTCAGCTCCGCAGCACCTGCACACGAGGCTGGATTACTTTTTTGCCACGCCAGATGTGGTGATAGAGACCACCCAAATAGAATATAGAGCGAGGGTCCCGTCGGACCACTCGCCTCTGGTGCTGACCTGGCAGCACTGCCGCCCCAGGGCGCGGATACCGACATGGCGCCTCCGGGCGGAGGCGCTCCGAGACCCAGTCTTCAGGGAAGATATTAGGGATGCGATCTCACAGTACTTTGAGATAAACACAGGCAGCGTAGATTCAGCGTGCACGCTTTGGGAAGCCTTTAAGGTGGTATTGCGGGGTGCTGCTATTGCTAAGTCAAAAGGCCTACAGGGTGGGGTCCTAACGGAACTAGAGGAAGCGGAAGAGAAACTGGAGCGCGAAAGCAACAGGGCGGGAGGGGACGCGGAACTTGTACTCGAGTTGCAGCAAAGGTGCGCAGAGCTTTGGGAAAGGCTCTGCAACCTTAACTACAAGAAGTATGTCGAGCGGCAACATGCAGGTGGGGATAAAACTGGCCGCTTGTTGGCGTGGTTATATAAGAGCGAAACCCCCAGGCCCCCGATTAGGACAATAACTAGAGAAGACTGGGAGGTGGTTGACACCCAGGAAGGAGTCAACGAGGCATTCTTGGACTATTATAGAACATTATATGAGGACAGAGGAGGGGACAATCGGGAGGAGATTAGAGAAACACTAAAAGACCTGGAATTACCTAAAATTAGTGATGAAGAAAGGGAGGAGCTGGACGCACCGATTACCTTAGAGGAATTAGAGGAGGTGGTGAAGCAGCTGCCCACCTGCAAGACCCCGGGCACGGACGGATTCCCTGGCGAGTTTTACAAAATATATAAAGTGGAAGTACTCCCCCCCCCCCTATGCTAGAGATGCTCAATGAGTCTTGAGAAGGGTCGGCTACCGGAATCGCTCAGAGAAGCACTAATTGTGCCGCTCCCTAAGCCCAACAAGCCAGGGCATAGCTGCGGCTCCTATAGGCCGTTGTCAATGTTGAACCAGGATAGCAAGATCTTGACGGCGGTCCTGGCCAATAGGCTGCAAAGGGTTATTAGCAAACTGATACACCCGGATCAGACAGGTTATGTCCCCAACAGAAATATAACCCACAACCACAGGCGACTCCACCGGGTGATTGAAGAGGGAAACAGGAGCGATGGGGAAAATGGCGGTGGTGTCCCTAGATGCAGTCAAAGCTTTTGATTCAGTGAGGTGGCCATGGTTGCTGGCGGCCCTGGAACAATACGGGATGGGGCCGGGTTATGTTAGGTGGGCAAAATTATTATACAGTGAACCACTGGCCAGAGTACGCACAGGATTGGTGATATCTGAGAGGTGGCAACTCAGTAGAGGCACCAGACAAGGGTGCCCCTGGTCTCCGATGTTATACATTCTAGCCCTGGAGCCCCTGGCAGTGTACCTCAGACAACAATATGACATGGTCGTTATTGAGGCAGGGGGGAGAGAAACACCTAATAACCTTGTATGCTGACGATTTACTACTGTATTTGAAATATCCGGAAGAAAATCTTCAGTATATTCTAGAGGTCATGGAAAAGTATGCAGAACTGTCCGGCATAGCGGTAAACCCCCAAAAATCGAGCATGTTCCCATTGGGGAGCTACATAGGAGCCCCTCTGGAACGGTTGCCAGTGTTGTCCGTACCTTGGGCGGCTGATTCCTTCCGCTACCTCGGAATAGATGTGTATCATACGGTGGAGGGGGAACACTTGCATAATACCGAGGTGGCTGTGAAAAAAATCCGAACAAATATGAAGTTTTGGGAGAAGCTGCCGCTGGCGATGATGGCACGGGGGGCGATGCTCAAAATGGTGGTCCTGCCCAGGCTGTTACATTTCTTCAGTAATATACCATACTTGATACCCAAAAAGTTTTTTGTCAAACTGAACAGCATGTGCAGGGACTTCCTATGGCACGGCACTCGCAATAGAGTGGCGCTATGGAAGCTACAGAACTTCCAAGACAGAGGGGGCATTAAGCTGCCGAATTTTGAGGCCTATTATGTAGCTAGTCAGTTGCAATATGTAACCAAATGGCTCTCTGATGAAGAAACTCCTGAATCTAGTCTGTTTGGGCAGGACTGCACCCCGTTTTACCTAAAGGAGATAATCTGGGTGCCTATACTCGAAATGAAAGAACGCCCGGGTATGCTGTTGCTTGGGTGGAAGATGTGGCACAGAGTATGCCAACTGATGGAGAACCTGTGCCCGTGTTCCCCACAGGTGCCACTAGTCGCCTTAGCTGGGGGAGACAACCAACTCAGGATGATAATCAGGACCTATTGGGAATCGGTTGGGCTGGTCACATTGGGAGACATATGGCAAGAAGGGATTATTAAAGATTTCGAAGAACTGGGAGAAGAGACAGGTTTGCATGGAGGCCAATATGTCACGTATCTTAGGCTAGTGCAGACTATTTGCAAAACCTGGCCAGAGACTGTACTGGCGGAAGAGCCAGACGTCCTAATGGGAACAATATACGACATATCAGAAGGAGGGCACGAGATCTCTAGACTGTATGAGATGGTCATGACCCGGGTGGGGAAGGATTTGACTCATTTGAGGCTGGAATGGGAAGCAGAGGTGGGGGCACAGATGACCGATGGAATGTGGGAACGTGCTATAGGATACCACAAGAAGGTGTCCAGAAACGCCAGATTGCAGCAGATAGTTATACATAACGCATAGAGCCTATATGACCCCGAAGAGAATATCTAAGTTTGCAAACGCAGGAAGACAAGCATGCCCAAAATGATGCTAATATGACACACATGTTCTGGTCTTACCCAGTGATTGAAGCTTTGGGGGGGGGGGGGGGGGGGGGGGGAGTGGCAGGGAAACTAGCGGATAAAGGAGTCACGCTCAACATAGATACGGCCTGGGCCTGCCTGTTGGGAGGGTTTAACAGACCACGAAATACTAAACATCTTGGTAAACTGAGGGACCTGGCATATGTGCTTGCTAAAAGAAGGATTGCCATGGGCTGGAAGCAATGCCACAAGCCACGGGTAGAAGTATGGTGGCGGGACTTGCAAAAATGGGCGGAGGCTGAAACGGTGGTGTGGCAAGAGGCATGTAGCAAGTGCGGGGAAGAAGTGGGTAACCTGATGGCTTGGAGAATGTTAATAACAGGACTGTTTGGCACAGTCGTGGATTCTGCAGCTTCGGAAGGAAGCGATACCCAGCCACACGCAGCGGATTCAGAACGAGAAACGCAAATAAGCTCTTGAGGGGGTGGTGGGGATTTGGGGAGCAGTAATGAGCGTTAATTGATGTTCACAAGTCTGTTGTAAATAATGCTGCAAGTTTGGTTTGTATTGTTTATTTGTTTTAAAAAAAAAAATCTTTAACAAAAAAGAAATTTTTTTTAAAAAAAACTTAGATCTCCCGACCCGTGTTTTACACGGGCTAGTGTTCCCGCTCCCGTTCTCCTCTCCCCTATCTTCTCGAATGATGAAGTTTCTCACAAAACAATGCATGTCTGCCCCTTGTAGGACCATGCCATGCTATGACCTCAAATACGCTACCTTGGGATAAACACTTGTATTACTTACACCGTGGATTTTAAAAATTGGCATCTTGGGAAGTTCAGTGCCTCAAATTATGCTACAACTCTGTATTCATTCACAGATGCATAACACGTGGACTGGGCAGCCTAGTTGTGCAGTGATTTGAGGCATATCACACTCTATATCAGGAGGGAAGGAAAACCAAGGGTGAGTGTGCGTTTTCTCCGACTATAACATACTTTATGTCAATGTTAGAACAATTATTATTAACCTCTGATTTCTAACAAATAGCACTGTGGTCAAATGACATAGGTGGTATGCTATGTAGCAAGGAGATGAGATTTAGATACTAAGATCGAAAGATGAAGTGGTGTTTTGGGACAGCCATGGACTGTTTTTGCTTGGACGGCACGCCATTTTTGTGCCAGCCAAAATCCAATATATGGAATCTAGCAGCTGCCTAGTAACTGTGGTTCACTTTATTTTGATCCTGCAGGCTCTTCCCCAGACTGTTCCAGTCCCATGACACCAACGGCAAGGTGGTAATGTTCTATGCCATCTACCGTTTTTTACCTTTTTCTCATAGACTGGTTGAGTTATGAAATATACCAGCTTGTGAGGAAGCTTGGACTGTCCTGATGAATATGGCTTTATTAAAGTTAGGCCACTGAAACCGGTCAACGGTGTTTGTTACATCTAAAAAGGCACCAATTTGCCTATATTTTAGCTTGAGCAAACCATTTTACATTGTCCCACTTTCCGTCAGTATAAAATCAATTCCAGATGGAAAGTGGTGATTGTATTGTCTTTGTTGTTGGAATAGGAATTTATCCTATTTCTTTTGTCTGTCATTTTAACCCGAGCCACCTAGGGTCAGTGTGACAATCAATGGGTTATTAAAGAATTGTTTATCCCATTAGATGCCACATGAGTCCCTAAAGAGGAAGACCTGACCCTCTTTACTTTCCTGGGTGTGCTTCTTTCTTCCCTTTTTTACTGGTAGTCTCTTCCGATTTAAGTCAATCTGGAGGAGTGTGGTCTGGAACTCACAAGGTTGAATCTATTACACACAATAGAAGTTGGTAATTTCATTCTTATTCTGTCACTATTAGACAGGCGTAACACCGCAACCTAGCTGAGAGTGCACAGTAAGCAGAGATAGTACTTCTGTTTCGCTCTATCCTTCTGTCTTCAGTCACAGCCTTGTTCTATTCCCTAGCTTTTATGAATAGACTTGAGTCCACACCACAGTAAAAACTTTTTGGGTTTGGTTTTATTAACTGGACCTTGTCTTGGGTTCTCTGTCGGCTGCTAGTAGCCTGTAATACAGATGTGTGTTGCTTAAATCTTTGTGTCAACATTATCTACTAAGGGCAATACCCTGTCAATTTTGTAGAATTTGCCCCATTGTTTGGTTATAATCCTTAATAATGATGATGCCAAGATAAGATTAGGCAAAAACAAAATTTAACAGCGAGAAGGCTCAATGACGGGAGATTTCATATTAATAAGCATGATGCTCAATTTACTCTTTAAGAAAATGGAGTCTATAGGTCTGTGTGCGACAAGAGCTGGATATAGAAAGTTGAAGCAAACTAGCCTTTGAAACTATGCTGTGCCATGCTCAATGGGTCGGATACCCCAGTAAGGCCAACTCAGTCTCTGAACCACCTCCCCCAGGATAATAAATGGAGTATGCTTGCAACTGCCATGAACGCACATTTTGAAACCTCAACATCTAACATACAGGACTGCGGATCACTTGACATTCATTCATTCCTCTTCCCCCCCCTCCTCCATCCCCCTTCCTGGGCAGCACCCCCTCGGCTAAGGGACCCTTAGGCAAAGGGCGGTTCCTACGGTTGCGGCTCCCTGTGTGTCTGCAGGTGTCCGCAGGGGACACCAGGCGCCTGTACTTCTATCTCCACCATCTCCCGGCCCACCCCTTCTATTCCTGGTCACTTCATTCACATGGTGTCTTCACCTCACTGTGTCCCACAGTTGCGGTAACAAGGTTTTTCTCCCCTCGCAGGATTCTCAAACTTAGGTGACCTCTGTACCTAATACGCACTCACCGTTCTGAAATGTGGTAAACTTGGGCTTGCCGCTTACTTCCTGCCTGTGTGCTCTTGTATCGTCTGTCTCCCCCCCCCCCCCACCACCACCACCACTCCCTCCTACTCCATGGTGCTCTCCATCTCACCTATCTTCTCTAACTGCTTCTCTATTGACTATCCTGCTCTCCTCACTAAATCTGGTAGGAAAAAGTTTAAAAAGGACATCCTGGTCTCCAACCCAGGCCTCCCTATCGCTGACACCTACACTAGTGCCTGCTCCAAGGAAACTCTCACTGACATCCTCTTTTTCGTACCTTCGCCTGTCCTATGGACCCTTCAAATGGTCTCTGTGCTCTCTCTCCTTTCTCCTCTTCTCCCATTAATGGTGGCACCCACTGGGATGTCCTCTTGGCCTCCTTCCACTCCTCTAAGGCCATCAATAATGTCTACACTAGTGGGACCGTCTTGGTCCAAGGCCCTCAGGCCAACCTTCATCTCTTTGATAGACGCTTCCCACGCCTCATCAACTTCCTTTCCTCTCCTGCTGTCCCCCCTTCGTCCTCGGCTTCCTTGCCTCTACCCTCCCTCCCTGCCCCCTCTCATGCTACTTCTTCACCTCCCTCTTCTACACATCCACAAGGCGTACCTCTGATCTGTACCCCTCCCCGGAAGTCCTTCAAGGATGGCAACCTTCTCCACATTGCCACTCTTAACTCTCGCTCTGCAATCAAGCAATCTTCTGATATCTGTCACCTTCTTGAGGAACTGGACCTTGACGTCCTCGGTCACTCTGAGACATGGTTCACGGCCAGCTGTCTCACCAGCCTTGATACACTCCTACCTGATGGTTAGAAGATCATCTCCGTGCCCAGGCCCAAACGTGCAGGTGGGGGTGTGGCCCTATCTTCCCTGAGTGGATTCCTGCCTCTGTCACTCCTACGCAGACCTACTCCTCTTTTGAATGCCTTGCCTGCCATCTCTCTCTCTCCCTCTCCTAGCCATTCCCTTACCATGGCTACTGTCTATCGGCCACCTGGTCAAATCTCCTCCTTCCTCTGAGTGGGCTGACCTCTCCTCACTCCTGTCCTCAACCACTCTTCTTGGTGACTTCAACATCCACTTGGATGCCTCCTGTCCCCCCGCGGGATTTTTTCGTGACCTCTGCGACTTTCTCTCACTCTCTATTCTCCCGTCTGGGCCTACTCATTCTGCAGGGCACACTTGATGCTCCGATCTCTTCTGACCTTCCCCTCTGTCCCTCTCTCCACTCCTCTCTCCTGGAGTGATCACTTTCTCCTATCCTCCCACCTCACCTTCCCTACCCCACAGCAAAGCCACCCTCACCACTGCCACCCACCTTCTCGGTCATCCGACCCATGAAGCGCGTGTCAGTTGAGGCTTTGGCAGCCACCTTCTCACCCCCACCTCGGCTGACTCCCACCCTGACACAGCCCTCTCCATGCTCCACTCTGCTATATCTGATACTCTTGATATCCTTCCCCTTGTCATGAGAATCCGCCTGAAGCCCAAAGCCAAATGTAACTCCTGGTATGACTCGGATCTCGTCACCCTAAAACGCAAGTGCAGGGTGGTAGAGAGGAAATGGCGTGCTTCATGTTCATCCTCTGACAAACTGGCCTGCCGCCTGCTCCAAAGGCAATACCGTCTCTCCGTTCTCACCAAGAAGAGAGCCCTTATCCAAGCCTGCATCCCTGCGGCATCTAACAACTCAGCCGAACTCTTTAAAATCTGCAAAGAGAGAGAGAGCTCTCTCTCTCCCTCCCTCCCCCCCCCCCCTCCCCCTCCCCCCCCCCTCCCCCCTCCCCCCCTTAACTATCAAGGACCACATTGACTCCCTGGCTTCTGCCCTGGCTGACTTTTGCAACCACTCCTTCGCCTCTGGAGTCTTCCCATCCCCCCCCTTAAGCACTCCCTTGTGCACCCTCTTCTTAAGAAACCCTCTCCTGACCCCTCCTGCCCGGCTAACTATCGCCCAATCTCCATCACTCCCGTCCTGGGGAAGCTCCTGGAGAAACTGGCCATCTCCCAGCTTAACCTCCATGCTGAATCTTTTGGCAGTCTTCATGACCATCAATCTGGCTTCAGAGCTGCCAGAAGCACGGAAACTGCTCTCCTGAACATCCGTGAGGACCTGCTCTTGAACCTCGACTCCAACACTCGGTGTGTTCTCATTCTGCTCGATCTCTCTTCTGCCTTTGACACTGTCAACCATGCCATCCTGCTCAACCGTCTCCGTGATAACCTGGGTATCACTGGTCAGGCTCTGGCGTGGCTGACCTCTTTCCTCTCCAATCGACCCTCCCAGGTCCAACTCGGGTCCTTCCTCTCTGACATCTTTTTCTCCACCTGTGGTGTCCCCCAGGGATCTAATCTCTCCCCCGGCTGTTCAACCAGTATCTGGCACTCCTTGCCCACTGCATCGCCGCTCTCTGCCCCAACTTTCAGTGCTATGCGGACGATACCCAGCTCATTTTCAGGCTACCCTCGGCCTCCTCCTCTCCCTCCCTCCCTCATCTCTGATTGTGTCTGCTATCCAGGAATGGTGTGCCGCCAATGACCTCTGCCTTAATGCCAGTAAGACTGAGATTCTGCTCATCGGCACACCCACGCCCTCCTTCCCTGCAGCTCTCTCGCCGGCCTCTCTTGGCCCTCTTCCTGCAAGGCAAAAAACCTCAGGGTTATCTTCGACTCCACACTCTCCTTCTCTCCTCATATATCTGACGTCTCTAAGAAGTCACACTACCAGCTGCACCTCCTCAGAGGTATTCTTTCCTTACTCTCCTTCCCTCAGAAGCTCGCTGTCTCCCGAGCCCTGGTTCTCTCAAAGATGGACTACTGTAACAGCCTCTATCTTAATCTGCCTGCCTCCACACTCCGCCCTCTGCAACTCATCCAGAACAGAACTGCGAGACTTGTCCTTGGCCTCAAGCCCAGGGACCGTATCTCTCCAGGACTGAAATCTCTACACTGGCTCCCAGTGGCTGCGAGGATAAAGTTCAAAACCCTCTGCATTGTCCACAAGGCCTTCTGGGGCCTGGGGCCTAAATACCTTCAACTCTCTCTTCCTAAATATCTTCCTTCCCGAGCCCTTTGCTCATCCGTCTCCAACTCCCTCAGGGTCAGCCGCTTCTCGAAGCAACGAGCTGGGGGTAGATCTCTCTCCGCAGCAGGGGCCTCCCTCTTCCCCCCTGAAACAAGGAGAACCATCTCCGGTTCCGGAAGCACCTTAAAACCTTACTCTTTGCTTCTGCTTTCCCTCTCCCTGCTAATTCTTCGCTGAAACTGCAACTGGGCCACTCTCACCGACCTCGGTCCTGGGCCCAGCCACTCTCCATTTGCACTGCCTCCCTGGCAACCGCTGCACTGCGGGACTGTCTCGGTATCCCTACAGGCCCCCCCCCCTCCCAGCACTTGTTCTGCACTTACCTTGCACTTGCCACCAGCGTGCCCTTTTATTTATTCTACTTACCTTGTACTGTACTTCCCCCCCCCCTCCCCTTCCCCATGCACCTCTCTTCCCCCCTACCCCTGCACTTGCGCGATCTGAATGACACCTGGCCTAGTAGGATCGTTGTCTGTCTTCCCTTTGTTCCCCCCTCCCTGCCTCGTCGCGCCTTGAAACACTTGTGTAGAGGCGCGTTACAAATGCCTTATATCATATATCATGCATTCCCATGATGAGCTTCCTTCTCAACTACAGACAACCAACCTTCCCAGATAACCTTGCTGATGAGGTCAAACTTAGTAGATAGCCTACATCTCACCATATTGGGAAATTTCAGACTGTGGCTGGAAAAGTGGGACCACAAAAACACTCTGCAAACCCTGGCAATTTACACATCAAGCAACAGGTTAGATGACCTGCCGAAGACCACCTACCCATGCCCTTCAGCAGCTTCAAAAAAGCAAAATCTCTTCCAAAGTCTATTAAAAAAGGTCCCACAACATTAACCTGGTGCTGGAAGAAGGTGGCCCAGCTGGAAAAACCTGAGATCCTAACCTCTGGTCACAATAGAAAAGGAGGAGAAAACCTAGTGATCCACCCAACAGCGTTCACAGGTGGATAAACATCCTTGACATTATAGCCTCCAAAAAACCATTGGAAAAAATAACCATGTTACTCACTGTAGTGACCACCTTACTCCTAGTCCATAGTCCCCTTTCCTCGATACTTAAGGGACATTCCTGCGTCCTGTGGGACGGGACCGGAGCACTTTGAAAAAGCACCAAAATTTTGCAAAAATGTTAGTCCTTCCTCTTTCTGCACAGGGCACAGCAGGTGGCCGTAACCCCGCCCATCTCAGCTCCACCCTGCGCATCGCCCATCAGTCCTTTTCTATCGCCAGGTCAGAGACCTTTAAGCAATAACAGAGGAACCTTATTAGAGGCGACGGCGGGCGTATGGCGGAAGGGGGACTATGGACTAGGAGTAAGGTGGTCACTACGGTGAGTAACCTGGTTATACTCCTACGTCCCCGTCCCCTTTCCTCCATACTTATGGGAGATTCCCAGCACTCCTTACAGGAACTACGGGTGGATGGAGAGAAAAAAAAAACCCTACTGAAAAAGGATCTTCAGCACAGCCTGGCCAAACTGAGCAGATCTCGAGCTCAGGTCTAGAAAATGTTGCCTGATGGGGAGGCCCAAGTAGCTGCCTTTGCGATGGTCTCCCAGGGGACATATTTCTGAAAGGCAACTGCAGCTGCCTTGCCCCGCACCAGGCGAGCATGAATACCTTTAGAAGGCTGCAGACCCTGGACAGTGTAAGACTCTGTAATACAGGCAGCGATCCATCTGGAGATAGTCGCATTAGAGGCCTGTTTACCTTGTGGATTACCAAAAGGTTACCAACAGTTGAGAAGAGCTCCTAAATTTGGATTTTCTGTCCAGATAGAACTTAAGAGCCCCTTCTAACATCCAAACAGTGCAGAACCCTTTCCGCTTCCGAAGCAGGGTTTGAAAAAAAGACCGGAGGGGAGATGGACTGGTTTAGATGGAAATCAGACCACCTTCGGAAGGAAGGGTTTGTCCTAGTGAAAAACCAAGAAGGGATGCTCCACCGACAAAGCCTGGAGCTCACTTGCACGCCTTGCAGAAGTAACGACAACCAAAAAAAAAAAAAAAAAGACACCTTCCAGGACAAGTGTTTAAGGTCCACCGTGGCCATTGGTTCGAAGGTTCTATGGCACATGGCCGTAAGGACCACATTTAGATCCCACAACGGGTGCGGATTACAAACCGGGGGATAAAGGTGCGTCAAACCTGCAAAAGGTCTCTTAACCACTGGATTAGACAGAGAGTAAGAACATTGGTCCATAGATAGGTAGGCCGATGCCGCGGAAAGGGAAGTTCTGCATGACAGAACGTGAATTCCCGACTCTGCTAGGTGGGATACAAAGGACAGTACCGTGTCAATTGTAGCCGCCCTAGGGTCCAGTTGTTTGTTTAAACACCAATGACAGAACCGGAGCCATTTGCTTCTCTACTGAGACCTAGTCGAGGGTTTCCTGGCTGCCTGAATAATGCACACGCAGACAGGTTGAGATGTTCCAAGGACCTGAACTCAGGCACCATGCCGCCAAGCTGAACGATTATAGGGAGGGGTGCCACAGCTGTTGATCCCCCTGGTGAAGAAGATCGGGACTTACCGGTAACCTTATTGGTGGATACACCGACAGGTGTTGAAGTTCTGAGAACCAAAACCTGTCTGGCCACCACGGGCTAGGAGCAAAAGATAACAGTTCACTGTGTTCTTCAGCTTGCAAATCGTCCAATCAATCAGAGGCAGGGGCGGGAAAGCATAAGCCCTCATGTTGTGCCTTGGAATCTCAAGAGCATCCCCCAGGGTGGAGGCTCCCAGCCATTTCTGGAGGCGGAAGGAGGAGGCTTCTTGTTTGCTGCTGTCGCGAAGAGGTCCACTTCCGGAGTGCCCCAACACAGGAAAATCCAGGAGAGGATCTCTGCCTTCAATTCCCACGCGTAGCGGACCATCGTCCGCCGACTGAGGGCATCTGTCGTGACATTCAGCTGGCCCGGAATGTGTACTGCAACTAGCCAGACACCATGAAGAACCACCCACTCCCACATCTGGATGGACAGGTCCACGAGGGGGGGGGGGGGGGGGGGGCCCTGCTTGTTGATGTAATACATTGACATCACATTGTCCGTGCGGATACGGACCACTTTGTTGGCAATGATCGGTCTGAACGCCTTGAGCGCTAGGAAGATCGGCAGAAGCTCCAGATGATTTATGTGGAGGAGCCTGTCCTGAGGCGACCAAAGATCCGAGACCTGAAGAAGATCCAACGTCGCACCCCACCCTAGAAGGGAGGAGTCCGTCGTGACTGTTACCATAGGGGCTGGGTCCTGAAAACCCTCCTCCACCGATAGGTTGCTGAGAGACGCCACCACTCCAGGTCCGCTCTCATGGAAGCCAGAAACATTATCAACTTGGAGTCCGGATCCACAGCCTGATGCCAGTAGAGACAGGTCTACAAGCAGCCCCCACAGGAGGGGCCTCGGATTGCGATCCGGTGTCACCAGGCCCCTTATGGAGACCCTCGGAGAAATCTCTGGTACTATTAGGCCCAGAAGGCATCTCGGGGCAAGCCCCGGTGACAGAGCGGTCAACACTCCTCCTGGCCCGGGAAAATGTCTCCTGGCCAGGGTGCTCTGAAAAGTAAAGAACTTACCAGGCGTTTCTTCTTTTCATTGATGAAAGATTGAAAATGCGAAGGAGGAGTACGTCAAAACACCTCCTCCCACCGCTCTAACCGAAGTTGAAATGCCCAGACCGAAATGGAATCACAGTAAAAACAGGAGTCCCAACGGTGATCCCGACCCAAACACTAAGCAAAGAGGATGGGGATCTGCCCTTGCGAAGCGTCGATGACACGAGGAACAATCTGGAAAGTCTAGTTTAAACAACATACTATTACGCGATCGCTAGCGAGAGCCCGAGGAGGAGGAAAAAATTCTTTCACAGATGCAAGTGCACCCAGTCCCGAACGAGTGGAGAAAAGGACTGATAGGTGATGCGGAGCCGAGATGGGCGGGGTTACAGCCGCGTGCTGTGCCCTGCGCAGAAAGAGAGGAAGGACTAAACATTTTTCATAATTTTAAGTGCTCCGGTCCCGTCCCACAGGACGGAAGAATGTCCCATAAGTATGGAGGAAAGGGGACGGGACGTAGGAGTATATATAAAAAAAAAACAAAACAAAAAAAAACAAACAAACATTTTCTTTCCCCTGGCAACGTTCTGATGGATGTTAATCGTACAGGTTCCTCATTGTTGTCGACCTGAGGTCCCCCAGCAGCTTCCATCCAACTCTTGGCCGTGACATTGGCGCTGGTATTAGTAGCATGCATCGCGCACATTGCCTCAATTCAGGTCGCCCCCCCCCCCCTCTTTAAGCACACTTGCCTCAAAGGCCAAAGAAACTCAGATGTTGAAAGAGGAAACAAACATTTGCCCAAAAACAGAAAAATAGGCTGCGAGGGCAAGGACAGAAAGAACATTAACAGGACTAAGTTATTTGTTCTTCTAGACTCCCATAGCAGTTTGCAGACGGGAATACAAAATGTACTATTGATTTATGCTATGGAGAACAGCTTTGGCAAATTTAACCTGCTGACCCGACAGATTCAAGGCAGTAATGCTTAGTAGACGGTTGAAGCACTGCAAATGTCCTACAATAGCGCCCCTCTTTGAAGAGCTGAAGTAGCCACTCTAGTGGAATGTGCCCTCAAACCATCAGGGACATCCTTGCCAGACAAAGTGTAGCATACAGTAATACATAAAAAGATCCATCGAGATAAGGTATGTAAGGTTACAGCCTGTCCCAACCTATGACCAGCATAGCAGACAAAGAGCTGGTCATCCTGTCTGACTTCAGCCAATCTGCTAACTTCAAAGTTCAAAGCTCTTTGGATACAAGCGATGCAGTCCTTCATCCTTGGAAGAGTGTAGAGGTATATAGAAGGCTGGGAAGACTATGTGGCAGGTGAAACTGACACCACCTTAGGAGGAAATGAAGGGCGAACCCGCAAAACAACTTTCTTACGTTTACTGCCTTTTTATAAGACAAAGCCTGAAGTTCGATCACACTGCGAGCCGGGGTAATTGCTGTCAGAAAGACAGTCTTCAGAGTCAACATCCTAAGTGGACACGAATGAAGAGGCTCAAATGGAGCTCCCATTAAGAATGGCAAAACCAAATTAAGGTCCTAAAACAAACTGTAAAAGGAACCAGTGGAAAGAGGTTTGTCAATACCTACAGGAATTGACAAACAGAACGTTTAATATAAGAACATTGTTCAGGTAACACTGGAAAATGGATAGCACCACCAGTGGACACCTGTAGCCCTCGAAGGGCCAGATGCAAAAAGAGGGATAGCACTGATGGTGTATCGCAAAAGGGTCTATATTGTTAGCTCTGTACCACCTGCAAAATGTGTTCAAACGCCATTGGTATAGAGCCTTTGTTGCCGCTCAGAAACCTGCCATGAAGTTCAGAGTTCCGATTTCTGGGTGGAGAAGGAGACCACCTTTGGGGTAGCAGGTCTGAGCAAAGGGTGAGGACTCAGAATTCAGAGGGACATATCCGGGTAACACGTTCTTATGGCCCAATGCGGAGCAATCAGGATCATGGATTCCCTGAACTTCCTCAACCACCTGATAACGCGAGGGACGATGGGAATGCATACAGGAGAGAAAATTCCCAGTCCCTATGTCCACAACCCCCAGAGCTCCTGAGGAAATTCCCTGGAGCAGAAGGCCGCATTTACAGTTGACACTGGGCCCAAACAGATCCACTAGAAGAAAGAACTTTGTGAGCCAAGTCCCACTCGTGGGAGACTGTTCTGCCTACTCCGAGCATCCGCCATCGTATTGTCTTCGACTGGTTAGGTGAGCGGCCGATAGAGACTCCACCTTGCAATGCTCAAAACCAGAGCTGCATTGCCTCCCTGCACAGCGGTAGTGGCCCTATACCACCTCTCGTTGAGGTAATTCATGGCCACTGTGTTGACTGTCATTATCCGTACAGAGCCATCAGCGCTAGTCTGATTCCCCTCAGCTCCAACAGGTTTATATGCACTTTGGACTCGGACAGGGACCAACGTCCACGGATTGTCAGATCATCCATGTGAGCTTCCCCACCCTGTGAGGGAAGAGTCCGACTACCGTCACCTCCGGCCATCATTGCCAGAAAGGTTCCAACGCATTCTCCTTGCAAGTTCACCGCAGGAGAGCTTGTGTGACCTCGTAGACCTGAAGAAAGTCTGTCATCTTGCCAGAGATCTGACACCACATCCTCAGACGGCAATCAGGCACCAGGAAAATGCAGGAGGCCATGAGACCAAGCAACCTTAGAAAAGCTAAGGACGGAAGAGGTTAACAAAGTTACTCACCATAGTGACTACCTTAGTCCCAGTCCACAGTCCCCTTTTATTCATACTTGTGGGACATTCCGTCTTTCGGGATGGGACCGGAGCACTTTTGTAAAAATAAAAAAGCAAATGTTTGTCCTTTTATTTTTATGCGGGCTACCGCACGTGGCCGTAACTCGGCTCTCCTGAGCTCTGCCCCACGCATCACCCTTCAGACCTTTTCTATCGCCAGGTCTGAGACCATTTAAGCAATAATAGAGTATACTTTTTTAGAGGGAACAGTGGGCAGGCGAATGGAGGAAAGGGGACAATGGATTAGGACCAAGGTAGTCACTATGGTGAGTAACTTTGTTAAACTCCTAAATAAAGTCCCATTTCCTGCATACTTGTGGGAGATTCCCAAGCATGCACCACAGTTCTTTCAGGTGGATCAAAAAACAACCTTTACTGAATCTTTAAAATGGTTCTTAAGAACAGCCAGGCCAAATATGGCATCTGCCTAGGTACTCGGGTCCAAACAGTAACGCTTACAAAAAGCTGATGGGGAAGCCCACGTAGCCGCCTTGGCAATGGTGTCCCAAGGGACATACTTCTGAAAGGCAACAGCAGCCGCTTTGCCACGTACAAGATGAGCATGGATGCCTTTCGGAGGTTGAAGGCCTTGGATTGCCTCCTATATTTCAGAAGCCTATAGCATTCATCGGGAGATAGTTGCTTTGGAAGCCAGTTTCCCTTTCGGTATCCAAATGTGATAAGGAGCCCCACTAGTTATCGAGGTACAATTTCAGGGCTTGACTGATGTCTAGGTTGTATAAGACTCGGCAACTGATGCCGGATTAAGAGGTAAGAAGATGGATTGGTTCCAATGGGAAAAAAAAATAAATACAAAAAAACAAATCGGTAACCACCAGGAAGGATGAGTGCGAAGCACAACTTTATCCTTCTGGAAAGTGAGGAACGGGTGTTCCACAGAAAGCTTGGAGCTCACTTACTCGCCTTGCCGATGTCCCTGCGATCAGAAAAGCGACCTTCTAAGAAAGGCATTTGAGATCGGTAGTCGCCATGGATTCAAATGGTTTAAGGCACAAACGCAGTGAGGACCACATTCAAATCCCATTTGGGATGAGGGGTACGCACCAGCGGGAAAAGAAAGCAGACCCGCAAAATGCCTTTTAATGACCCGATTAGTCCATGAAAAGGAACAGCTGTCCGTGGACAGGTAGGCCGTAATGGCAAATAAGCAAGTCCTGCAAAACAAGAATGCCCGAAGCTGAAAGGTGAAACACAAATGATAGAACAGAGTCAACTGTAGCATGCCTGGTGTCAAGTTGTTTAGCTAAGCACCAGTGGCGAAAACAGCCATTTGCTCCTATATTGAGCCTTCGTAGAAGGTTTTCTGGCCGCTTGGATAATGTGCATGTTGTCCTTGGAAAAATTAAACTGCGCTAAAGATCTGAATTCAGGCACCAGGGCGCCAAGCTGAACGATTTTGGGTCGGGGTGCCACATCTGGTGAAGAAGGTCGGGCGTCAACGGCAATCTGATTGGAGGAAGAATCGACAGATGGTGAAGTTCTGAAAACCAGAATTTGGCTGGCCACAAAGGGGCTATGAAGAGGAAAGTGAATTCGATGCATTCCTGAGCTTGCAGAGTGACCGATGAATCAGAGGAAAGGCATAAGCCTTCATGTTGTGCCACAGAATCTCAAGGGAAGGGCACCCTGAGGCAGTCTCTGGATGCATACAAAGGAAGTTTCCTCTTTGAATAAGTCACAAAGGAGGTCCACTTCTGGAGTGCCCCATTGCCGAAAAATGGAGAACATCGCTGTTCAAATCCCACTCTTAAATGGCAGCTGAGTGAGTCTGCAGTTACATTGATGTGACCCAGGATGTGTACAGCCAGGAGCCAAACCTCGTGCTGGCTAGCCCATTCCCAAATCTGTATGGCTAGGTCCACAAGGAGAGGTGACTTGGTGCCACCCTGCTTGATCTAAAACATTGTCGCAGAATTGTCTGTGCAAACATGGACAACCTTGTTCGTGATAGACGGTTGAAAAAGCCTTGAGCGCCAGAAAAATAGCCGGGGGTTCCAGATAATAGATCTGAAACTGCCTGTCCTGAAGCACCCAAAGGTGAAATACCTTGCGGTGACACAGCGTCGCACCCCACCCCAGAAGGGAGGAGTCCGTGGTAACCGTCACTGGTGGGCAGGGCTCATGAAAGGAGGCCCGCACCGCAGGTTGCTGATCGAGGAACACCATTGTAGATCCGACGTCATGCATGGTGGAACTGGGATTATGTTGAAATCTGGGTCCGAAGCCTGAGTCCAAGAGCTCCAAACATCCAGCTGAGTACGCCTCATCTTCAGACGTGCAAGCGTAAGGGCTAGCACGCAAGAAGCCAGGAGGGCCCCAAAGTCTCTGGAACTACCAAGCTGTCATGTGTGAAGACTGGAGGAAGTGCTGACAAGTGGCCGATAGGTCCACAATCCTGTCCGCCGTTAGGAACATTTTGGCACTGACCGTATTCCAACAGAAACCCAGGAAAATTAGGTCTTGAGAGATCGTCATGGAAGATGTCCACCAGTTCACTGACAGCCCAAGGTGGGACAGGAGCTGGAGGAGAGAATGGAGATGATCGATGCCGCCTGTGGGCAAGGATTGCGTAGGAGACAATCGTCCAAATATGGATATACATGAACCCCCTGAAGCCTGAGGAAAGTTGCAATGACAGACCTCTTCGTAAAGACATGCAGCGCCGAGCTGAGACCAAAAGGGCGCACACGGAACTGGAAGTGTTTCTCTCCCAGGGATAACCGCAGCTATTTCCGATGTGGGCTCCATATAAGGATGTGCATGTATGCATCATGAAGGTCCACTACACTGAGCCAGTCGCCCTTCCGAAGAGAGGACTTTATTTGGCAAGGCGTGATCATCTTGAATCTCTCTTGGGGAAGAGAAAGATTGAACTGGGAAAGATAGAGGATAGCGTGCAGGCCGGCCTGGTTGGGTTTGGGCACTGAACAGACGAGAGTAGAAGCCCTGCCCTTGCTCCCCGAGGGAACAGGCTCCACCGCCCTGAGGTCTAGAAGTTTCTGTACCTCGGCTCTGAGGAATGGCGACCGAATGTGCTGGAAGGGAGGGTTGAAGGGTGGGGCAAGTGAAAGCCCACCTGAGTGATGGACAAAACCCACCGGTCTTCGGCAATGGTCTGCCACACCTCCAGATGAGACGAGATTTTTCCTCCCACCGGAGTCTCATGCGACAGACAAAAAATATAATTTAGAGGATTTGTAAGCAGGGAGACTACCTGTCCCTGGAGAGGAGGCTGATGGGCGAGAGAAAAACAGACCACCTGGTCATTGGGCTTTTGGCAGAGGCTGCCAAACGGAGCTTCAGTACGGCAGGCATGGCAAACCTGAAACCCCCCGAATACAGAAAAGGACAGTTTGGGACCCTGACCTCTGTGTACAAGGGGCCTTAAGTGGAGCTTTCACCAGGACCGATAAAGATTTGGCGGTTTGGGTACTTGCTTTAGTCTTTGTGAGTTCCTCATTTGTAGAAGAATGGAACAATTCCTTGCCATCAAAAGGAAGGTCCAGTACTTTGTCCTGCACTACCTTTGAGAACTTAGTCGAGTGGAGCCACGCCTGGCCTCGAACAGAGGCACCTACGTGGTGCAACAGCTTCCAGTAAATCCTGTGCCAACGCTTTGGCATCCGACAATCCGGCTGTCAAGTCGTCTAGCCTATCCACAGGAATACACTCCTGGAAAATCGGCTCGCTCTTTCCACAGCCTCAGATTGGCGGCTGCCAGGATTGTCAAACCGGATATTAAATTATGCCTCTTATTACAAACGATTTGTATGTATATTGGCCTAAGCCAAGTTGCTTGAAAAATTGTACGGGAATAACTCTCTGCGGCAAGGTCTTGGCCATAGAAATTGATGTAAGCCGCCATCTTGAATCAAGCCTCCATTTTAGGTTAGAAAACCACCATTTTGGGGTTTTGTACAAAGTCATCCTGTAATCTAAAATGGCCGTCTCGTGTGTCCTTGTTCTTGCCTTAACCTCTCCAACCTCTGTAGGGAAGTTAATGTCCAACCTGCCTTCAGGCTACATGTTAGGGTCATGTAGACCTTGTCCTTTGTTGACCTCGGAGCAGGGGATTACTTGAATTAGCAATGCAAACTACAAGTATACAAGAACAGTAATGCTATCCGAATATAATATGCATAACATTGTTTGGTCTGTATTAAAGCAATATATAAAGAGTGTAAATGTTAAATTGAAGAATAATGGAGTGTGTTAGTAAATGTATCGAAAAGTAAACCGCATGCGCGAGATATGTAAATTAGGAAAGTGAACCCGGCGCGACCCTAGCCCAGTGCATGATTAACCTGTAAGGGGGCTGGACATTTTACAAATTGTATAAAAGCACCGATGTCCAACTAGGAAATTCCCTCACTGCTCATATTGGACCTGCTGGTGGTCTCTGATGTATTGACGGCCAGATAGCCATTTGTGTACTTTGTTGAATACTGTTCAGTTTTGTAATAAAGATTCTGGGAATCTTTATAAACCCGTGTCGGTGTATTTTCCTCTGCTCGGTGTAACAGCCGTAATATTGCATGTTTTCTGATTCCACAGATGGCGCCCGAATAGGGACCCTCAAGATTGACTTTGTCTCGTTGAAGGTTGGCACGGCTATCGGACCGGGATCGGACGGTGTCAACAGAACCGGCCACTCTAAAACGAGAAGTGAATTCCTCGACGAAACTGCACGATCCAATCCCTGGACGGTGAGCTATAGCCCGAGACGTCTTGATGAGGGTCCATATATTTGAGGTGGGTAAATTTGCCGAAAATCACCAGACACGTGGGTCCTTTGCATTGTCCTTAGTAACCCGATCGGGCCTCCCAGTCCTTTGGTCAGGTGAATCGTGTCCAGATTCTTAATTTAACCCCGACAAATTTGAATTTGGAGCATTGTACTCGCAAGCACAATTATTTAACCAGGTAACACCAGAACTTTGATATGTCTGGGAAATTGTCTGCCTGCTTTAGGGCATTTTTCCGCAGTGACAGACAATCTTTAGAAGATAGCCGTCCCGCACCACAGGAGGGGGTCGCCGGCATGTACTATGTACTGTAAGAAAGGCTTTGGTAGTATAGCATTTAATGACATTTGGCACAGACAAACCAGACATAATTCTGATCTTTGGTGGCCGACCAATGGTAGTTTTGAAATCCCTCGTATAGAATATTAGAGTCTGTATTAGTAAAGAAGGCGGCTAGGCCTGCAGCATTCGACACGTTGCATAGTTGGAAACATATCCGTCGACATATGACGAGTGTCGAAAAGGCACGGTTATATGATCAAAATAAGCAATTGGAGTCAGTTAGGAACACGGATAGGGCATTTCAATTAGGCATTCAGAAAATCTACCCTTCAAAAGATTTTCATACGTCAGACGAATTGATCAATAAACTTTTGCATGAACAAAAGCCTGATGCCTCCGCGCCACCTCCATATGTTCCTCCTCCTGGCGCTTTGCCCCTTCCTGTTGTAGTTCCCCCGGTCCTCCCTGTTCTTCCAGCCGTCGCCCCTTTGCCTGCCCCCTTGCCTTCACCTGTTGCTATTCAGAATGTGCCTACTCTTCCTCTTCCAAGTGATCTTGCATCGCTTGTAGTAGACCAGGGAGCAAGACCAAGGGTTGTAACTCATAATACTGTGTTGCCAGACAAGAGGAATGAATTGACCGCTTGGGCTAAACATTGTATGGAGAAGGGTGAACAACCTGATGTTTGTTCCACACTCGAAAATTTAAAAGATATTCCTGAGAAAAATGTTTTTATCGAAGGATTAGGGACTCATTTAAGTATGAGTAATAGACTAGATGATGTAGATTTCCCACAAGGGTTACGGGATTTGAAAGCCTTAGCATTGTCCAGAGATACTGCGGAGAAGGTATATGAGCATGTCGAGAGGATTTTTGAGTATAGGAAGGAGTTGGAAGAGTTACAGAACGAGGAAGTACATGGTGATAGTTTAGGTATTATGTACTTACAGAAACGGTTTTCTCCTCGTCGAGAATTAAAAGCTGAGGAAGCACGAATTTGTACAAAGGACGCGATAAGATGGATTTCGGATATGACCAGAAGAAGTATGACACATACAGTCAATATACGTTAGAAATGCAAAATAAAGTGATACAGGTGATGGTAGAGCACCTGCAGAATGTGTGTGTAAGAAGAAAGATTTATTGTCCCGCAGAATTGGTGAGTGTTTATAAGAGAGCTTTTTCGATTGATACTTCAACTGCCTTAGCGCTTGACTTGGCTCTGTTGCTTAGTAAGCGCTCGGAGCGGCCTACTTCTCAGTTGCCTATGAGAGGTCCCTTCGACATTTGTCCCAAAAGTTGAGATTGCGGCTGATGCTGCACGAGGTATAGTAGCCGGAGAAATTCCAACACATTACGTTTCACAGTTTGTTCACGTCCCGTTTTCAAGACAGGAAGTGAACAACATAAAGCAATCCATTCCTCATATACGAAAAAAATCCAACCGGATTCTATAAAGAAATAGAGTGAATACCGTGATATTGACCTATTATTTCCCATACTCCTGCCAGTTGATTTGTGGAAGGAGATTAGGACTATAGATGACAGACCTGGGTTGGGAGATACATGGGATAACATGACTAGGATGGACAGAGAGAGGCCAGCTGGCGAACGACCACCACAACTGATATTAACCTTGCCTGATAGAATTATTATAAAATTGAAAACTATGGTTCCAGAAAAAAGAATCATATGGGACAAGCTTACGGCCTGTGTCCAAGGAAAGTCAGAGGGTGCTACCGATTTTTTCAATCGGTTCGAGCAGGTATTCTCGGATTTCAGTGGACAAGATTTGGGCACAGAGTCAGGGAAAAGGTTGTTTGTCGACAAATTTGTACGTGGATTGCTGCCTGACATCCAGTTACAGATTATGTCCTCTGAAAGCGCTTGGCAGGCGAAGTCCCAATCAGAAGTATTGCATATGGCTCAGTATTATGAAAATCGTGTAAACACTGAAAAAGAGAAGCTTGAGAAAAAAGGTGACTTGAAAACTAAAGTTTTATTGCAGAAGATCGTTAGAAACCTTAGAGGGGGTAATCAATTTAGAGGTCCGTACATTCCACAGGGAAGTGCACCCTTGGCTTGGGTAACCATTAACCAGTGTGCCTACTGCCGGCAGGAAGGCCACTGGCGGGCACAATGCCCGACCTTACAGCAAAAGTCATTTGGGAACATGGGTAGACGATCCAGAGGTCGCCCAGGTGCAGGGGGCCCTGGCAGAGTCAGTTTGCACCAGAATCACAGCAATCTCCTTCACAAGATAAGCAAGTTTCGAATGTGGATAATAGAAACATTTTTGATCACCCTTCTGCCGCGTACCTCTGAAGAACTTCCTTTTGATAATATTATGTGCTGCTAGGATTGCCTGAAGCAGGATTTGGAACCTACACCCATTCCCGTTCATCAGAAAGGCCCCTACGTTGAGATGGCGGTGGGAAATAGGAAGCATCTATTTTTAGTAGATACAGGAGCACAGAAATGTTCAATTGACCATTCACGGGTTCCAAATATTCCCGTCAGGGCAATCCAACGTTTCCGTAGGGTTTTCAGGCACACCAGTAGTTTGTCCAGTCTCTTTGCCGGTACCGATAACACTGGGTCCCTTCACGGAACAGTGTCCATTTTTACTTACCACTAACTGTGGGGAGAACTTGCTGGGGCTAAATTTGTTGAAAGCATTACACGCAGTAATTCATTGTTCTCCGGATGGGATTCAGCTAACAATTTCACCCCAGCAATCACTCGCCTCTCAGTTTTTGACTCAACCTTTACCGCCAGAATTTAGTAATATTACAGAATGCTTATGGGCAATCGATAATGATGTGGGCATTCTCCAAATTGAACCTGTTAAAATTATTTTGAAACATGGAGTAAAATTGCCTCGCATCCCGCAATACAAGATCTCAGTTGAAGGCGAACAGGCTTTGAAATGTATAGTTTCTGATTTTGTACATCGTGGAGTAATTGAGGAGATTACGGGTAGCATATGTAACAGCCCCATTTTTGCCAGTATACAAAAAAGGTGATAATGCGATTCCCTTTCATTTTATAATTGATTTACACGCCATTAACAAAATTGTGGCTCCTCAATTTCCTATTGTACCTGATGTTACGATATTAACCATGATTCCGGTTTCTGCCACTCACTTTAGCGTTGTTGATCTTAAAAACGCATTTTTCAGTATTCCTATACATAAGGATAGTAGGTATTTGTTAGCGTTTACCCTAGGTGGACGCTCGTTTACATTCACTCGTGCACCACAAGGGTACACTGAGAGTCCAAGTATTTATAGTAGGGCATTGAAAGAGCAGCTTGATACCCTCGAGTTGCCTACTACTTGCACTTTACTACAGTACGTAGAGGACCTCCTCTTGGCCGCTGATCCTGAGAGTGCCTGTAAAGAAGGCACCGTGTTGCTGCTTTGTCATCTAGCAAAACATGGCCACAAAGCTTAACTTAAGAAATTCCAATATTGTTGCCAGGAGGTCGCCTATTTAGGCTATCTCCTGTGAAAAGAGGGAAGCCGATTGACACCCGAACGAATAAAGACCATTTCTGGTATGTCTGTCCCAAATACGCAAAAGGAAGTTAGAGCCTTGACAGGTATGGCTTCTTATTGTAGATTGTGGATCCTGAATTTTTCGTTAACAATTAAACCAATGTTTGCTTTGATAAAGAATGGCATTTCTTTGCCATTGCCATGGACCTTGGAACACCAGACAGCATTCGATTTGCTCAAATCCGCGCTGTGTTCGGCGCCGGTTTTAGGAACTCCGAATTATGATAAAGCCTTTGTATGGTTTGTGCATGAACGTGATGATGTGCTTTGGCTGTGTTAACGCAGGAACATGGAGGGAAGTAGGCTGTGCGCCTACTATTCCTCCGCCCATGATGCTGTAGCATGCGCTTTGCCGAGATGTTTGCACGCTGTTGCTGCTGCGTCTGTAAAACAGAGTGAGGGAATGGTCCTGGGTCATGCGTTAACCTTAATGGTACCTCAATCTGTAGATATTCTATTGAATAGAACTCAAACGCAACACCTCACTTCTGCACGATTGACAAGATATGAACTGATCTTGTTCGCTCCCCACATTCAAATTCAGAGGTGTTGCGTATTAAATCCAGCGGAACTTTTACCTGTCTCACAAAATATTGTTGATGATGACGATAAGTCACACGATTGCCTTTATATGACAGAACAAGAGACTAAAGGCAGAATCAATTTGAAAGACACGCCTTTGAATAGCCCTCAAGGAGAGCTATTTTGTGATGGCTCTTGTTTTAAACATCCACGGCTGCTTATGCTGTCACTACTTTAAGCACGGTTGTGGAAACCAAAAGAACTATGCATAACTCTGCGCAGGCCGCAGAAGTTCTAGCGTTCAACTCAGGCTTGTGAGCTTTCTGAAGGGTGTACAGTGAATACATATACTGACAGCCAATATGCCTTTGGGGTGGCCCACAATTTTGGTAGACTTTGGAAAGAGCGAGGTTTCTTGCCTCGCACGGAACGAAAATCCAGCACGGCACTTTAATAGAGCGATTGCTTTCAGCACTTGCACTCACTGTTCAGTTAGCCATCATAAAATGTTCAGCACATCAAAAAGTTACAGATGATGTAGGAAAAGGGAATGCCTTTGCCAATCAGATAGCTAAACAGACTGCCACTGATTTCAGTTCAGAAATGTACGCTGTAAAATAAGTTGTAAATGTTTGCACTGGGAGAAAGTATTGATGTTGTAAAAGATATTCAAGCAGATGCTACTATAGGAGGAAACTAAGAGATGGATCGAGGGTGCAGGAAGATTGGATGATGATCGGTGCTGGGTAGACAATGTTGAAGGGAAATGGTTACTCCCTGACGCCTACATTACAATGATGGTTATTATGGCTCATGGCCCGACGTGTGTGCAAGGAAACTAACGAAAATGCTACACAGTGTATGGGCCAATGATAAGATTTTCAAAATTGCGGAGCGTTTTGTCCAGAACTGCATGGTTTGCTTGCAGCACAATGTAGGGAAAGGTACCTCGACTCCTAGAGGGAGTTCGCTCCACCTTCTGTCCCGTTTGAGGTTATTCATTTTGATTTTATTGAAATGGAACGGTGTAACAATCTTAAATATATATTGGTTGTTATTTGCGCATTTAGTAAGTGGGTTGAAGCCTACCCGGTTAAAGATGCAATGGCCATAACCACGGCAAAAACTCTTTGAAAGAGTTTTTTCCTAGGTTCGGGCTGCCGAGAGTCATCTGGTCTGATAATGGGCCACACTTTATTGCCACTGTAGTCTTGCAAATTTGTAAAGGACTACAGATTGACAAACGGTTCCATTCAGCTAGACATGCCCAGAGTGCCGGATTAGTGGAAAGGCACAATGGCATTATAAAGAACAAACTCGCTAAGACGTGTGCTGGCACCAAGCTAAAATGGCCAGACGCCTTACCGATCGTGTTACTATCGATGAGAACTACCCCTCAAACTAAGACTGGGCTCTCTCCCTTTGAGGTGGTAATGGGGAGACCTGCTAATATTTAGGGTATGTCAAAAAGTCGCTCACTACGGGATATAGAAAATGTGCTTCTTTCAGACTACTGTAACCAGTTGACTAAAAATCTGTTTTCAATTTATCAACAGGTGCGAGAGGCATTACCTGTACACTACGAGGGCCCTGGTCACAGTCTACGACCAGGGGACTGGATCCTCATGAAGGTTTTTGAGAGGTCATCTTGCCTTGCACCTCGGTGGAGGGGTCCCTACCAGGTCCTGCTAGTCACCCAGACTTCCCTGCGGGTAGCGGGTCGAAAACACTGGATCCATGTGACGCACACCAAACGGATCCCACAGCCCGTGCCATACGATACAGAAGACACAGAATCTCTTCCCACTGCTGTAACTCGCGTGCCTGAAACAGCAACAACCAACAAGGGAGAATCGGAGACCGCTTCAGAACCCGCAGGGCCGGACAAGACGGCCATCTTGTCTCCACACTCCCCAAAAGTGGAACTTCCAGATCAATCCTTTCTTGATCCCATTTCCGTCCGTTCACCACTTCCAGGAGGAAGTGACAACACTTTGTTCTCACCAGAAACGGCAAAATATAATTTTCACCCAAGGAAATATACAGCATGGTCTGACTCTGCGACTGGAAAAAAATCATTTGAGGGCTTGTCTGTTTGGCCCGATTGTACGGAAAGATTCTGTCGGCTAAGTGTTGTGGGAACGACATTAGGACGCGCGACTGGAGTCGCCAGCAAACGAACAATTGGTGTCGATTGAAGACTACGATGCCTGCACCCACTACCGCTCGTACTGAATTTTTAGATAAAAATATAACTAGCAGAGACAATGATCAAGTATGTAAGGGGACCCCCCCAAAGTGTATTGTTGCCTTCTCGTACTAATTGCTGGATTTGTAATAACTTTTGGGTTTGGGTTGTGGTATCTGGAAGAAGCATATCCGTTAGAGAACTTTTTACCTATTGAGAATGTTCCTGTGATTCCCACTCCTCCTGTGCAATTACATACTTTGTCGCCTAGTGATTCTTTGCATAGACGGAATTATCAGAATAATACCCTTTTATTAATCATGAATGGCACTCATGCAATTTTTAATAAGACCAATTGCTGGATCTGTACACATTTACCGCAACACGAGGATAAAGGGCTTGGTTGGTATATTTACCCTTTGCCTCTGACAATTGCCTGTTACGCTTCTCTTAGAGCACTATTTTTTGGTCGATGGAATGACAGCATTTCAGGGAACTTTGATGGTACAAATTTAAATAGTTTTGAAAAGAATGTTTTGATGCCCCTGGGATGCACGCTTTTTGCAAATAGAAGCGAGCCAAACATTGCTTCCGTTAGGCCCTCTGATAGATTGTCCCGTCCTTTTCAGTCTTTAATCTCTTTCAAAATGGCTCCTATAGGCAATAAGGATGCCACGCCTCCATTTTATTCTGTTAATCACAGCCCGATTCAGTATCCTTCTGCATACAGAGGAATGGAACACGGTCAATGGGTAATTTTAGAAAGTGCACCAACGTTGCGAATTTGACTAGTGAAAACAGACCTCTGTACGTAGGCGAACCTGTCTTTTGTTTTCGGTAATGTGGCATTTCCATGGTTGCCCAGGGATTGGCAAGGAACCCGTTATTTAGGGATTCTATTACCTGGGGTATTTATTGCCAGTACTACAGAAATTTCAAAGACTCGTCCACGACGAGGTGTAAAAGGGGATACTCCGGCGCAAACTTTAGGAGATATTATGAAATCTTTTGTACCATTTTTTGGGCAAATTACGAATTCAGAAGATATTAGGGGACTAGCGAGTGTATTGGAGAGAACCATCAATCGGACCACTGACATACTCTATAATATGACGCTAGAGCAGAGAGCGATAAGAGTAGTGGCTCTTCAGAACCGGATGGCATTAGATGTCATCCTGGCAGAGCGAGGAGTATGTAAATTAGTGGGGTCCGCTTGCTGCGTTTACATTCCAGACTCCTCTCCAACGATCTTTAGAGTGATCCAAAATCTACATGTCCTTAGTTCATAAGTACATGTTCCTGAGGGAAATATGGGAACTTGGTACATGGTTTTGGGACCTCCTACGGTCATGCGGATGGAAGTTGTTCTGAGCCCTACTGATTATCTTGGGAGGTTTTCTGTTTCTTTGTTGTTGTTGTATACAGTGTCTCCCTGGTATATGCTCAGTATTAGGGGAAATGTTGCGTGCAAGCAACAAGCGTATTGGGAATAAAATATACGCCCCAAAGAAGCTCTCCAAAGAGTATGTGTTGAAGGAAACTCTGGTATCAGAACTAATGGCAATAGATATGTCCGACAATGATTTGGGGTGTCTGGACGATGACGCATGGAGTTACTTGCAATCAAATTAGAAATAGTATTAGCACTTGGCATAGGCCAAAAGGAGGGTTTGTCAAACCGGATTTTAAATTATGCCTATTACAAACGATTTGTATTTGCTTGAAAAATTGTACGCGAATAACTCTCTGCGGCAAGGTCTTGACCTTAGAAATTGATGTAAGCCGCCATCTTGAATCAAGCCTCCATTTTAGGTTAGAAAACCGCCATTTTGGGGTTTTGTACAAAGTCACCCTGTTATCTAAAATGGCCGTCTCGTGTGTCCTTGTTCTTGCCTTAACCTCTCCAACCTCTGTAGGGAAGTTAATGTCCAACCTGCCTTCAGGCTACATGCTAGGGTCATGTAGACCTTGTCCTTTGTTGACCTCGGAGCAGGGGATTACTTGAATTAGCAATGTTAAACTACAAGTATACAAGAACAGTAATGCTATCCGAATATAATATGCGTAACATCGTTTGGTCTGTATTAAAGCAATATATAGAGTGTAAATGTTAAATTGAAGAATAATGGAGTGCGTTAGTAAATGTATCGAAAAGTAAACCGCATGCACGAGATATGTAAATTAGGAACGTGAACCTGGCGCGACCCTAGCCCAGTGCATGATTAACCTGTAAGGGGGCTGGACATCATTTTACAAATTTTATAAAAGCACCGATGTCCAGCTAGGAAATTCCCCCACTGCTCATATTGGACCTGCTGGTGGTCTCTGATGTATTGACGGCCAAATAGCTATTTGTGTACTTTGTTGAATACTGTTCAGTTTTGTAATAAAGATTCTGGGAATCTTTATAAGCCTGTGTCGGTGTATTTTCCTCTGCTCGGTGTAACAGCCGTAATATGGTATTTTTTCTGATTCCACAGGATGAGCTCTGTTAGCTTGACGAAGTTGGAGCACCGAATTGGAAAAGACTTTCTTGCCAAAGGCGTCCAGGAGCTTATCCACTTGGAGAGGATTTGGGACACTGCCAACAAAGATACAGAGGCCAGCTTGGACTGAAGGGTGGCTGCTGCCACCACAGTTGAAGGGAGTGGACAAGCCCATAAGGCCATCTTCTCTGAGGCGTGAAGCGTGTATCGAGCGTCTATCGTCTTGGGATGTAGCCCAGTATGGGGTTTATCCCAGACCTTCCGGACCTCATCCAAGACGTCCTGGAGGACAGGCCGGTGCGGTCCTGAGGTGACTGGGTAAAGGCTCCAGAAATCATCCCTTCCTGTGGAGTGGGGGCCTCAAGTACTGGAATATCAAGTAGGGCCATCATATCCAGGACCCGGTCACGGAATGCTCTAACAGAGTAGGGCTGTTCATCACTGTCCTGATCCGCTTGAGGCTCATCCAGCGAAGCAGGAACAGAAGACTGATCCACTGTGCGTAACGCCTCAGGTTTCAAAGGGTTATCCTGCGCTGCCGGTGTCTTCTCTATGGGAGACAGCAGGGGCAGAGGAGGGAGTGGTGGATGTGGTCCTACAGGAAGCGGCAGAGGAGTTGGCACCACTGGGACCTGCGTAGGAACAGCCAGGACAGAAGGTTCAGGGTACATTTCCCGGAAAAGACCTTTAAATACGCCCTCATGTGGTCAGTGAAGGAGCGTCTGAAACTGCCCCAATAAACGCATCCTCAGACGGAGGTTTAGGCGCTGGAACAGGCAAAGGCCGCTCGTGAGGGGCATACTCCCATGAATGCAACGAGGATGGCTGCCAGGAGGGCCCACCACCGGCCGGAGCCACAGATCAGTGGCACAGAACCAGGAGGGAGCAAGACCGTTTGAGGCAGCAGTACCCGAGCACTGGAATGAAGTGGGGAACGGGTTTTCGTTGTCCACATAGCGAGGAAAAGGCTGCTCAGCCCCAAAAGAAATGCTCCCAGCACTAGATGTTGTGACCGTTGCTGTAAGAGGTATCTAAAATGGCCACCGTGGACCATGGCAGTTGGGCCGCCATTTTGTCAAGACCTGTCAAGAACTGCCTCCCATGTGAAGGTGAGGCAATTGTCTCATCAGGGGATTTAAGTAACATTTAATTTTAGCATTCAAATAAGGATCCTCGGCCGAGACGGTGCTGGCAGATCTTGGATGTTTACTGGACATCTTAGGAACTGCCTCAGCATTATCCTCCAGTGGAGGAAGCTCAGCAGAGCTGGTAGTGGAAGGTCTGTAGTCCGTGACTGCCTTCTTTGCCACCTAGACAGAACCGTTACCACCACGACCCAGAGCGTGTGACGGTTGAGGAACGTACCTCACCAACAAGACCCTCAAAGAGGATTCCGTTGGTGCTAGATTTAGCCCCAAGAAGGAGGAACCTCATGTTTTAACCCGGGACGAATAGCTCCCTCAAGAGGGAGCTCGAGCCGTGACTCGAGAAACAGACCTCAGTGTTTACCCCGGTATCCAGATCCACAGAAGAACTGGGCTGAACTTTAGCACCCAAACAGTGTCCGGTGTTGGCTGGTCCACTAAAGGGACCCTCAGAGACAACTCCGGTGCGCCTACTAGGCCCCTTGTGGGGCACCTCAGGGGGACCCCTGGTTACAGAGCTACTCGAGCCCCTCTTGGTCCTGGACGACCCAGGGAAGGAGTCCCCTGGCCGGGGTGCCCTAAAAAGTAAATAACTTACTGGCCGTTTCTACTTTTCGTCGATTAAGAGCTGAAAAGGAGGTGGAGGAATGTGCCGAAACGCCTCCTCCCACTGAAGAAGCCGACGTTGGAGTGCCCGGACGGGGATGGAGTTGCAATAGAAGCACGAGTCCCAGCAATGCTCCAGGCCTAGACACTAAGCAAAGAGTGGAGATGCGCCCTCGCAAAAGGTTCGCACGAAGAACAGGACATGAACCCCAGGTGCTCTGGCATAGACGGAGGACTAAATGACCATGGAACCGGAGCAGGAAGGCCAAAAGGGAATAAAAAGAAAAAAATTCCCCAGTGATGCTAGTGCGTCCAGCCCCAACCCCGCAGAGAAAAGGATTGAAGGGCGATACACAGGCAGAGCTCAAGAGGGCAGGTTTACAGCCACATGCGGTACCCACCTAAAATAAATGTAAAAAAAGAAGGAAAAAGGTAAAAGAATAAATGGGTTAAATCCCAAAGTGTCCAATTCACTTGGTTAGATCCAACATTTGGGATCCAACCCTGCGAATATTTGTGCAACAATTGGGATCTAACCCAGTGAATTGGACACTTTGGGATTTAACCCATTTATTCTTTTTCCAGGAAGTATATTGGCCAGGAATTGGAGTGCGCGCCTCACCCCTCTTTTTTTACATAAAAATAAATGTATGCTTTTTTACAAAGTGTTCCGGTCCCGTCCCGAATGACGGTATGCCCCACAAGTATGGAGGAGTATGGGCATTCTGAAACTTTACCAAAAGCAAAATATGTTCAGCTATTACTTCAGGTGGTGAAGCATTCCCCCGAAGAGTCCAGGCCCGCTCAGATACAATTAAGCTCCTGAGAAAATGTCATGTTGGACTTCTTGAAATTGAGGGTGAAGCCCAGACTGTGGTGGGAGTGGCAGGTGCGGCCGAGATGTTCCAGAACCTGTTTGCAAGAATGAGCTCTGATCAGACAATCGTCCAGAAAGGGATAAATGCAACCCCCCCCCCCCCCGTGACCCTCCCCCAATAGATTTGCTGCCACCACACCATCATCTTGGTGAAAACCCTCAAGCAGAGGGGAGCCCGAATGGCAGAACTCGAAATTGAAAAGGAGAACTGCCAGTGGCGAACCTGGGGTACTTCCTGTGCTTGGGATGTATGGGCACATGGAAGATCGAGTGACACCATCCAGTCCTGGAGTTGATGGACCTAGAGGATCTACAAATTAGTTAACATCTTGAACTTGTCTTTCCTGAGAAACTTGTTCAAGCTCTCAGGTCTAAGATGGGGCGCATTCCTCAGTCCTTTTTTGGAATTAGAAAGCAAGAGCACCACCATCCCTGGTTCCTGTCCGCTACAGGTACCATTTATAGCACCTTTCTTCAACAGGGTGTAAATCTCTGAAGTGGAGGACTGGTTGCTTGGTGGACAATCCAGATGCCTTTTTAAGAATGGGCGACAGTAACCACGGGCTACTGTTTGCAGTGCCCAAGCATCTGAAGTAATGCTTCGCCATTCTGCCAAATGTTGCATTGGTTTGCCTCCCACCACAGTCCTGTGGACTAAGGCCTCAGAGGTGTTGGTTTTGTGGCTGCTGCCGAGGGCGATGCAGAGGTTGTGTTGGTAGCTTTACCGCCACGTCCTCGTGAACCACAAGGTCATTTTCTGACTCTACATCTGCCCCCTTGCTCTTCCAAATGAAGATTAGAACCGAAACGAACAACTCCCCTCCATTCTGAGAAGCTGTATGTGTTGTGGTTGGTGAATCGCTGCTCCCATCAACTTAGCAGCTGGCTTGGATGCCAGTAGCTTTTCTAAGCACTCTTTTGCTTTGGAGCAGAATAGCTGTGCGCCATCAAAAAGGCATATCCAGCAGTCTCGCCTGAACATCTGGGACAAACCCGGACCTGCACAGCCCCGCAAATCTCCTGGTAACTTGCTGCCATAGTGAGACTAACACAATTGGAAGAATCCAGACCGGACTGCAGAGATTGGCACATTGCATTCTGAACAATGTTGAAAACCTTAAACCTTTCTACTATTCTACCTCGGGAATGTGTTCAGCGGCCATTGCTTATAGCCTGCCATACAGTAAATGAATACTTAGGCAGGGTACACATGGCATTAATGGCCTGAAGAGCCAGGTTACCTGCTGAAAACACCCCTTTCCCCCTAGGCATTAAAATTTCTGCTGTCTCTTATCTGGAGGGATTTTGGGGTAGACAGCAGACTGAGGTAGATGTGGCCGCTTAACCAGACTTTCCAGAGTACTGCTGGCGTAGTGTCTGGCTTTTTCCAATTTTCTATGATCCTGTTTTTCAAACCTCTATGAAACTTTAGTACAGGATCCTTTGGAGGTCCATGAGATCATCCTTCTCCTATTCTGCGACAAATTTACCCCAGCCCAAATACTCATCACCTTCCTTGTCCATGACAGATCTATGAGGTGTTGGCCTGACCAGCTGAAACCAGTGTGTCAAACACAGCTCCTGGCCAAGTATCCCGACCACTGGCATCTTTCAAGGAGTCCACTAGGTTCTGCGACCTTGACTCTTCAAAAATTAATTATTCTGTTATTCTGGAATGTTTGGAGTACCAAATTCCAGAACAAACAGATGATCCTCCTGGAAAATAGACCCCATACACTCTAGTCTTTTTTTGATATGGGCTTCAAAACCTTTGCCTATTCTGTTGAAGACTATGGCTTTGATGCAGACTCCCTCAATGGAGCAGAGGAGGAAGGCTGTGGCTTAGATTTGTATCGAATCTTTCTACTTCTCAAAGAATCTTCATGGACCTACTAGCTGGGCTCTTTGGCATGCGAGTAGCAGTTAACACCCAGTCGGGCTCAGGAGGCACAATGGGGTCAGAAGCTTGCTTCGGTTCTTTCAAAGGGGCAGGTTGCGCCGCCTTCATGAACACCTCTAGCATCTGGCAGGCAAAATTCCTCCCAATCGACTTAAGAAGCCGATTACCTAGGAAAACTTGTCCTCTTCCTGTCGGGGCAGGAGTCAGACCAAGTTGAACAGGAGAGATGACTCTGCTTCCTGGAATATGACGCAAATCACTAGAGAAATATCCCCTTGAGCTTTTCTCATCGGATGACCTCTTTTTTGACAGTGTAGTCAAAGGAGATGAAGGTGAACTTCCACTACCTCACCTTCAGGGCCTTAATGATAATCGACTGGCATGAGCCACAGTCCTCAACCTTATGGCTAACCCCTCGAGACCACATGTATATTCGGAATGGATTCTTGATGAACATCTTCAAAGATTTGGAGGAAACGCAGTATAAAAATCCCTGAGGCGATTGAACCATTCGAAGCGGGCTGTGCATGCGAAAAGGCGGAACTGAGGCAACGGGTGCAGTACGTACTTGTTTGTTTGTTTATTATTTGTAATGCGCGTCATACCCAGGGGTAACAGTGCGCAGCAGATACAAGAATATGCGAGACTTGGTTACCACAGGATTACTTATACCAGAGTCAACATCACGGCCAAGAGCGGAATGGAAGATGCCAAGGGACCTAGACATTTTCGGGCTTCACTATAAATTACACTAAATCTGATATCTTCCCCCTCACACCTGAAACCACTCAACCGTCATGCGAATTCCCACTCAGGTGGGCCCCAGAAGGGATCAAATATATCGGGGTCCAGGTCTCCCTGTCTAGAGCCTCCCTATTGGCTGACAACTATGATGCGGCTGCGCAGTATGCAGAAGCTAGAATGAAGAGGTGGTGTAACCTCGCCCTGGCGGGAAGACTGTCGCTAATCAAAATGATTATAGTTCCAAAGCGCAATATATATATATATGTTTGCCCGGTTCCTATGGCACTCCGGGGCGTCCGCCAGAAATGGCAGCATATGATTTTACCATACGAGAAAGGGGGTTTTAACGCACCGGATATAGCCCCGATACTAGATTGCTGCACAAGCCCAACACGCAACTCACTGGTATAAACACCAAGACCCACCTCCTCATGTGAAACTCGAGATCCTGGCAACCAAGGAGTTAAATGTTATGTCCCTGATCCTCTTCCACTCGTATCAATCTGACGCCCCGGCTGACCCAGTGGCCACCACAATCGGAGCATGGAAACAGTTGCTGCAACCCCACTCCGAACTCCGTCTGTACCATAAATGGCTGCCCATATGGTCATTCCCAGGCCTTGCCCCCACACAGGATAAACTCATGCGTCACTGGCTGGACCTGGGTTATCGGGCGCTTTCCGACCTGTTCCGAGGGGAAATTCATCACCCCGCAGACATGGAGGCCAGGACACTCTGGCTCACCACTGGAGTTACTGCAATACTTTAGACTCAGAGCGGCAGTGCAGGACATGTGGCCCTCATACCCGGAAGAACCCCCAGAGTCCTCCGAAATCTGTTATATTGCTAATTCTGCAGGGGGTAGGAGCAGAATATCCACCCTTTACAAAATGCTGATAGAACGTACCGCAGAACTATCCTATAAGATTCGGGATGCATGGAGCCAGGAACTGGGGTTGGCAATCACTGACGAGATGTGGGCGAAAATGTGTACACACACGTAAGGTTTCCCTCAACTCTAGATTTAAATGTGTGCAATATAAACTCCTTAATCGCCCGTTTTACACTCCCTGGGTGGTTGGGAAGTTTGCACGAAATGAACCCCACGTTTGCCAGAGATGCAAATCCAATGAGGCAGACAACGCACATATATGTTCTGGTCCTGTGGGGCGCTGGCCCCGTTTTGGGAGGCTGTGCTCGAGGCCCTCAGATGGTGGGGTTTCGGATTGATCCTGACCCTCTGGCTGTGTTGTTTGGGCGGGGGCTAAGCGGGTTGCTAAATTTTTGAACGTGGGAGCCATAGTGGCCAAGAGATGCATCCTGCAGTGCTGGAAGTGGCGATCACCCCCTACGCTAGAAATGTGGCTAAAGGCTCTCACCTGGACACAGGTGTGTGAGGACTATATTAATACATTGCCTGTGAATGCTCGCCCCAAAAACGTGTGGACAGAGTTCTGTAGCTATTTGAATAGCAAAGCTGATCTGGAGCTCCTATCCTGGCCCCCATCGCGAGATCACACAGGGGGTAAACTGAACTGTGGGTCCTCTCACTGGACTTGATTCATTCTTGTGAATGTGCCTGCCTTGTTACTAATGCACGGATTGTTGTCCGTACCTTAAAACATGTATCACGGTTTGTTGATGTAGTATGTAATGCACCTGCTCCTTGCCAATAAAGAGAAGTTTTAAAAAAAAAAAAAAAAGTATATATATATATATATATATATATAAGATAAAATCAATTAGTTTTTGCTCTTTTGAAAAGAGTCTGATCAAAGAAAATAAAAGCTCACGAAGCACATAGAAGAGCCTGCACAACACCAACAAAAGGAAGCGTCCTAAATTATCCACACATTCCAAACCCCACAGCCTGTAATACAGAATGAACATCCCAACAAATGTGCTACACTACAGCAGCAAAGTTTATCAAACGGGGGTCCACCTGGACAGGAAAGTACCAATCCAAGCAATGGAAACAGCACCAAAGAAACCACCTTAACCAAGATTTTGTCCCTTCTCTAGCCCGAACATCCTTTCCAAGGTCAATGCTAGCAATCCAGCAGGCTTACTCGAAGACCTGGGCCACGGATCATCCCATATGTGCTTCAAAACAACCTGAACTAGATCCTTTCTACATAAGCCTTCTCAATTTCTCCACCAAATAATATCCCTGAAGCATTAACAGCAGCCTTTATCAAGCTTATGCTCAAAACACCCACAGAGATACCAAAGATTCTGTTAACTACCCTCTAACACAACAGTCACCATTAGACTCTTTCAGAAGTTAATTTAATATGGACATGTTGAAAGTAAAAGCCTCTTACACAAGTCACATTTATTTAGACAGTCAACAGAAACAGAATCCACACTATGCTCTATCGGGGAGCATTTGATGTTACGTCAGTTATAGTGAGGAAAGCATAGGACTGGTCTTGTGTCAGCAGAATGTACCAATAGATAAATAATTGCCCTAGAGTACCTGTGGTGTGGGGCATATAGGAATGAGGGCATCAAAACGGCCACCTGCAAAGTTCATGAAATCTTTTTATTGGTGGTCAGATTGTACTTTCTAAAAAGGGACATTTTGAATCTCACCTCCACTTGCATTTTGCCACACGTGTGTATTTTTCACTGAGTGATCCAAAGGTAGGTTGCCACTAAATCTCCCCACTGCTGTATTTTCTAACACTTTTGCGCTGCATCCCAAGGAATGCAGTTGTGTCTCACAAGGGGAGGTAGGTAATTTCCACTGTTCACATAACCACACACATTTGACTATGCGCTACCCTAAGCATAATCAACCCCGGCCCAAACACTACCACCCATAAAATACAGACTAGTCACACGCAAAGAAAAACAAAGTCCAGCTGTTCACATAGCTTGATAATTTGACAAAGCACCCGTCCCACACCCGATAATATGGGCTTCTGTTAGGGACCTAGCCAGACCCACCTACCTCTGAATCAGGCTGCAATTGCATACACGCATTTTACCACTCAACTCAATACATACTACGGTCTTCCAAGGGGGGCGGGGGGTGGGGGGGGGGGGGTTAAGCCTCACCCCCACCTATACACCATGTGAAAAAGGATAGCGCTTCTTGTGCTTTTGCAGCTTTGCTCTGCAGGATAGAACCTGTGAAGTTTGTACCACTTTAGTGCTTCAGTTTGTAGGACTATGGTTGACATTTCTACATTGCAAGTTCCACAACAAGATTGTTCCAGAAGCAGATGATAAAAATGAATCATTAAACTAAATGATCAGCACACCCGCACCCTCCATCCCTGTCACTCTCTGGCCAGCATCCCTTGGCATCTTCCTGCTCCCACCTGTGAGGCCAAGAACCTCAGGATCATCTTCAACTCCACACTCTCCTTTTCTCCTCAAATCTTTGACGTCTCTAAGAAGTCAAACTACCAACTGCACCTCCTCAGAGGTATTCTTCCTTTCCTCTCCTTCCCCCCAGAAGCTCACCGTCTCTAGAGCTCTGGTTCTCTCCAGGCTGGACTACTGCAACAGCCCCTTTGTAAATCTGCCAGTTTCCACTCTCCGCTATCTGCAACTCATCCAAAACAGGACTGCAAGACTTGTCCTTGGCCTCAAGCACAGGGATCGTATCTCTCCATCACCGGAATCTCTTCACTGGCTGCAAGGAAGAAGTTCAAGACCCTCTGCATTGTCCACAAGGTCTTCTGGGGCCTGGGTCCTCAGAACCTCCAACTCTCTTCGTAAATACCTTCCTACTCAAGCTCCCTGATCCTCCAACTCCCTCAGGGCCAGACGCTTCGCCAAGCGACGAGTTGGGAAGGGGGGGGGGGGAGGGGGAATATGATCTCTTTCTGCGGCTGGGGCCTCCCTCTGGAATACCCTCCCTGCCTCAAACTTGAGGAGAATCATCTCCGGAAGCACCTCAAGACCTTCCTCTTTGCTTTTGCCTTCCCTCGTCCTCTCCCCCGCTGAACTCATGTTTGATACTGCACTGGTTACCTGGCTACCCCATGATTTCGGGCCCAGGTTCCTGCCTGCCCAGTTGCACACCAGCACTGCCTCCTGGCAACCCTTGCACTTGGGTCTGTATCTATAACCCTACCCGCATTTATTGGACACCCGCTGTCTGCACTTACCCTTGCACCTGCCACCTGCTGGCCGCACTTCTCGTTATTGTGATCCCATGTACAGCACTGCACCCCTCCCCTGGCATTTTACCCTCTCCCCTGCACTTGCGCAATTTCAATGTCACCTTGCCTAGTAAGATCATTGTCTGCCCTCCCCACCCCCGTGCTCCCAGTCTGTGCTTCCCCCTCCCTTGCCTCGTCGCACCTTGAAACACTTGTGTATAAGCGGGTTACAAATGCCATATATCAATGAACAGAAAACACTAGTGCGTTAATTGTATATCTTTCATACACAACATGAAGAAACCACAGATTTACTTAATTTGTGTAGTGATGAAATCAAATTCTATCCATAAGTAACAGATATGTTATGTACTTTGTTGGTGCCCATCTTTGATATCAATACAAGCCAGAGGGACACCACAGACATTAAACTACAATTAGTTCCTAGTGGCAAAACCAATTCCATCTTTTCCTCACTAAAACTGCCATGGAGCAGGTTTTTCTACTTATGCTCCTGTACTACATGGGACACTGCAAAAACAGACACCAATTGGTCAAACGAACTCATCCTGCTGAACAGTACGGACACTTTTGTAGGTTTAAAAAGGTGCCTCAAACGTGAACTTACTGAGAAGACTCTTGAGGAGCAACAAATAGTATGCTCACCATGCACCAGCGCTCCAACAAGGATTTGGACGATACTGCACTGAAGGGTAAAACACTTGCAGTTCACTGCATTCTTGAAAGCGGTCCTATATCGAAAAAAATGCTATGCATAAAATAACACTGTCCTATAGCCTGCAATTTCCCTGTTGAACAGGCTTGACATTGATTTGCATACCCACAATAGATTGCCTATCTATGACCAAGAGATCTACTTCCATTGGTGGGAAAAGGGTGGCACTGTGCTTTGCGACCTGGCCAATTCTGTCAGATTTATGGGGAAAGATCTCCCCCCCCCCCAAAAAAAACCTTTTAAACCAACCATAACTCGGCCAGCGTTTGTGAGTTTATATTTTGAATATATTCTTGAGTCAGAGATACGCTTCACTGATATCACTCAGCAACCCTTTTTTGGTCCTGCATTAACAGAGGATGAAACAGCAGTCCATCATGTGGGCCAACAAATGCCCCAAAATGTTGAATAAAGAATGCTGAATGCGCGTGTAGTGTGCATTTGTCTCCAAAGAAGATGCTGAATCCCATTATATTGAATGGGGCTCTGGCGGTGCCCCCCCGCACCATATGTTCGGTGTAATGGGATTAGGGGGCGTCCCCGCTTCAGAATAAAATAGTGCAGCGCGGTTACTACAAAAAAATAAATAAATAAATAATGGGGGGGGGGCAGACCCTGCAGCAGAAGTTACGAAACCACTTTAGGGTAGGGAAATGTCCACTGCAGGGAGACCGGAGCATCTAGGTTTGGGACTGAGGATGCGGAAGTGGGGTACCAGTGTTTTTGAACACTAACTTTTGCGCTGTGTAGAGCCTGAAAAGAGTGTGTATGCAAAAAAAAGAAAGGGCCTCACTTCAATCTTGCCAGACTACCAACAGAGGGACCAGGTCTCTGAATGTCACCAGAGGTACTTTGGCTCCTCCAATCGATCAAAGTGCTCATGCCGCTAGGGGTGATCCCTCTGTGATGGGGGGTCTGAAACCTCATCACTAAGTGGGATGCGCATGCCCGAGAGTGGTCCCGGAAACGCTGGTAGCAAAGGTCATACAAGAGTGGCAAAAACCGCAAAAGAAAATGTAAAAAAAAAAAAATACATACGCAATGTGCTAAAAGGTCACGCAAGTTATTACGTTATTGCGCTCATAGAAAGTGCATACGGGCCCTAGGAAGAGCAAGCAAGACATGGGGGAGGGGGCAGATCAGCTACATCATTAACATTTGTGCCAGCCTCAACAAAGCATAAAGCGATCAATGAGATGATGCCCACAACACAGGAACGGGGCGACACAAAGGGGCTAAAGCAGATATCAAACATTTCCCTAAAAATTATTAAGTCACTGACCAAAGGCAAAAGGAGCAATCAAACCTTTTAAACCCTATGGCAACTCTTGCATTAAATAGCTCCTTACAGTAAAGTCTGCTGACCACTCATTCTGATGAGTCAGATGGAGAGCTGGACAGCTTAAGGGGGCATTTAAATAAGGAGGTGAACAAAGACTTAGTCCCCTCAGTAATGCTCACACCATTGCCAAATGGAATTGCCACTGGTCAATCGAGCCGAACGCCAAACGTGCCACCTTTTGGCCCGGTCCTTCAACAACAGTTGTCAGTTGATAGAGTATTGTTTTTCTCTCCATGGAGGAAAAAAGGAAAGTCGGTGGCACATTTACGCATAACTAATAACGGCACTACATCTTGTTCGAGGAAATACCTAGGCTGAAATCCATTAAACACGATTTGGTCCAAGTGGAGTTTACTGATAACTCACGGGTGAACATTGTAAGATTGGGTTGCTTTTCTCAATTTGTAAAGATGATCGTATTGTTGGAAGCTCAGTTTTTAAAAAAAACAATTGGGGTACTTAATTTTGAACTCTGCTGAATTTCCAAGACAGACTGTAAATGCGATACTAAGCAAACAAGTGCTTATGCCACGTGACCCCATAATAATTAATGTTAAAACATGGTTGTCCCGAGGTCAAGACAGAATTTCTAAACCCATAGAGGAAAGAACCGTATCCTACGATTGGGCATTTATTTTAAATTCCCCCATCACGAACATGGGAATGTTAGACATGGAAATCGAAGCCCTCTAATAAATTTGGTCTTATGGACTATGGGTTTATTTAAGCACCTTTCCTCAAACTATGTATTGTGGTCCAGTTGAGATTTGATCTCTTGGCTGCTTGACACTCAGGCTGGACAGTTTTAAAGGTCTGCTTTGAGCCTGCCAGAGGGCAGTCTTTTGGGGGCTCCTTTGTGAATTGTCGGTTGGACAATGGCATCTCAATGGAAAAAATTACCAATAGGTAGCAGTGATATTTTGGGGCTCAAAGTAAAGTGGTAGGATGTATAGCCTTCCTCGCAAAGGGCTTGTATTATAATGATTGTATACTATAATCCCACTGCCATTGATTTGTTAGAGTTCCTTAACGCGATTTTGGTTGTGCAGGAGAGTTATGGCCCCCGACGTAGGGACGGGTTGGGTCTGGGGGGGGGGGATCTAAATAGTGAATCTTTTGATGAATGTCACTACAACATTGAAGGTGCACGGAAAGCTTCACTGGGCTCAAGGGACACAGTGAGAATCATTTGAAATGCACTTGGAATTGATAATACAAAAAATGGTAATCTTCTGGGAGATGTTCCTCCCATCACACATGGGTTAGTGCCATCGCTCAATCAACTCTATGCTAAAAATGTGCCTCGAGTGATATGGTAAACTCATGTGGAAAACTGCAAATAGTAGATCAAGCGGGGAGTGACCCCTGCCAAGTGATCCTGACAATAGCCTGAAAAAACAGGGTGGAGTCTAAGTGAGTTAAGTTACAAATTGAAATAAGAGTGCATGCTATAATATGGCGACCCTCAGTGATGCTCAGTGACAGCAAGTTTTAACTCCCAGATAGAAGATTAAAGAGGTGGATGGTTTTCGGGGGGGGGGGGGGGGGAGGTTTCAGTCAGAGTTTGTAGCCCTTCTTCAGCACTTGCTTAAAGGCTTAACGTCAGTTAGAAGTTTAAAAAAAAAACAAACAAAAAAAGTGGCAGCCAATAATTTCAGAGTCCCAAATTTGATAAGTAGACAACAGAAAAACTTAAACCGTAGGAGCCAGATAAGGGGCGCAATGAAGGTGGCCTTGGCTGGTATCCCAATGTACAAAGACTGAAACAGGCATATGTTAATTAGTCAAAGGCTCAGATATTTATAGTACCAGAAGGACACGGAAGCCATGTTGAGAGACTGTTCAGTTTGTCTCCGATGAAGACAACTGACCAACAATTCCATGCAAGCCCAATTCATTCCAGGGGCAGAATGGGAATCTTATTTTGCGAACCTATGTTCCAATGTTGGTTTGCAAGCTCTAACAGTCATAAAACCTGTAGTACCATTCAGTGCAAGCCCTTCCTGGGACATTCGTGATTTGGACATGAATGATATTCAACGTGCAATTGATAAGACAAAAGATCTCCAATGCCCCTGGTCTGATGGGCTCTCAAACATTACCTTAAAATCTGCCAGGAGTTATGGGCAAAAGTACTCTATTCCACCCTCGGGGAGGGGTGCCAATTATATTAATCTTTTAGGAACGGGGCCAGGTCCAAGCCCATCAACCATCGTATAATCTCCCCGTTTGATACTTTCTACAAAATGTTTTTGCCTTTTAAACTCAACTCCTCTGCGAGTTCATTCCAGTGTGTGGACCCCTACCAATTCGGTTTCAAGAGCGGTACTAATACTTACCTCAATTGTCTGGTAATTCAGCTTTTGGCCAAACAAGTTGTAATTGCAAAAAGGCCCCTCTACTTGGCATTCCTGAATATTAGCAAGGCCTTTGACTCTAATAAGAATGAGACTCTGGCAAAAAAACGAGAGCAAGGTTGTCCAGATGCCCGCCTGAAGGTCAGGCTTGATCAGCGTGGCACGTTTATGGATTGGATTATTAGTTAAGTGGGGCCTACGTCAAGGTTGTGTGTTGGGTTGTTTCTTTTTAACATGCATATTTTCGATTTACAAACATGTCTACAGGGAGTGGGTGCTAATCCCCGAAATTGGAAACTGTTCCTTTACATTACCTGCTCTAAGCAGACAACAGTCCTTGAGCATACGCCAATTGGGCTGCAGCAGTTCCCGACAACGGTTACAGCCATTTTCAAATTCTGGACTTTGACTTAATTACAAAATCAAAAATGTTGGTTATGAATCGTCCCCAAAATGTTTGACAAAAAAAAAAAATATATATATATATATATATATATATATATATATATATATATCAATTGGAAATAAAAAAAGTGAAGATGGTAAAAAAAAATAACGGGTGTCAATTCATGGTAAGGGTTCGAAACATGGTTTAAGTTCCACACTGAAAACCGCTGCCATGAACAGTGCAGCCCAACTGCTTCTTTTGGATAAAAACTACGAGTGCTTTTCTCAGAGTTTGGTTCTAAGGTTTAATAACCAAAGATAGGCACGAGGGCAATACATGGAACAGGGACATTTGAGGATGGAATGTATTGGGCAAAGTTGAGTGTCTAAACTAAAAGGGTCTTGGCATTACCCTTGGGTACTCCCCTGGCAGCTATTAGACATGAACTCCTTGTAAGCGTGCATAGAGTGGAGGTGTATGCAGTGATTTAGAGGCCTCATGCCGCGAGGATGTACCTTGTTTGTGAAACTGAAGGAGGCGAGGCTGAATCGAGCCTGTAAGATAGTTACTCCTTGGTAGGCTCACGCTTAACAACTATCAAATATTGAGTCTACGGATGAGGAGTGTACTGCTATTGTAAAGTAAAGAAAATCATTTTTTTTAAATGACCGGATTTTGAATACAGATGTTGGTTACCTATAAGCGCCGATCAGTTTAAATTTGATGTGAAACCTTACAATGCTTTGCCAGCCTACTTGCTAAAACATCAGTCCCGGAAACGTAGAGAAGTGATATTAAGATTGAAGCTTAATCTGTTGCCCACGAATGATGTATTGGGCACAAGAGCCAAAGTTTCCAAGCAGGATAGATTGTGCCAATTCTATAACCATGAAATTGAGTCGCTACAGCACTTATTTGTTGAATGTGGGGCCCTCTTTGATGTGAGATTATACCGATTTGGAACTACATGAAAAAAACCTGGTGCCCCATTCTGTGAATGGCTGTGGTATTACCCTTTATCTGAACGGTGGATGCACTTTGTATAGCTGCAATGAGATTCGTCAAAAGTACTTTGACTGACGATGCATTATGAATTGTGACTGCTTCAGTTTTAAACTTAGGAATGCTTAATGGATTATTTTAAACAACATGCTTCTTGTCTATATCAATGACATTTTATGTAATTTGCTGCTGTGTTGTGCGTCTTACTCCTATCGTTTGTAACTATGGTAATGTCTGAAAGGTTTGTCTTTTTTGTGAAACTGTCACAAAAAAAAAATGCATTGTGCGCCTTTCCCCATTAATTGCAGTTGCAATAAATGAATTGCACCCCCTAGAGGTTTCCCTCCAATTGCATATCAGTGCCACTAGAAATATGGGCAATGCCCTGTTCTCTAATATACTGGGTAGATCACCTTCCAGGATTGTCAAATAGTCACAGGGTGTCCAACCAGAGTTCCAGATAAAATGTTTAAGCTGGAGTATTTTATTCCATTTGTTTTTTTAAAGTTTTGAGAACAATTATTTTTAGGGAGTAAAAGTGTAAATCCCCTTCGTATTCTTTTTTTGGCGAGTAAAACATTTCAAACATTTATGGTAATCCCAACTTCTTTGAACCTAGTAAATCATGCAAATTAAATGTGAATTCATTCATTTTTACTTAAAGGTTATTCCAGATCAGGCAGTATCAATTGTAGTACAGCTCCTTGTGGAATTGCTGTGCTGGTACCACAGAACATATACAAGCGGCAGTGTGGATCCAATAAGGGACAAGGTCTTCTGCGTTTTATTTCCAACTTTTTGGTTGAGTCCCCATTCTGTTTGGGGGCAAATGTGTCTTTTATACCATTGCTGCGTCCAACAAATCGAGAACAAAAAGGTATTTGTAATACAGTGGTTGGGTGAACCTTTTGGGGTAACACTCAAATGGAGCACCAGTAATCCGAGAATATACATGCATGTGGTTGGCAAACAATCATGCTGAATTTGTTAAGTGGGATCATATAATGTTGACAGTGTGTGAGGCGGGGTCTTACTAAGAGCAAACCACTTGGTATTTAAAAAAATAAAAAATAAATAAAACAAAAAAACACAAACATTGCAATGTGAGGTGCAGGATGTGCTGTATTGTGTTCACGCCTAAATGAAGTTCACGTTTACAGGCGGGACGAGGGGGTTCCTAAATTAATCACCTCCATTTAATTTCAATTTGTAACTTCTTTCCTAAACTCATTATTGAATTGCCCCTCCTTTCTTTGTAAGCTGCTTCCTTCCAATCTACCTCCGGTCCATCAAGAGGATAGTCGGCCTATTTTGCAAACACAAAGCCTTAATGAGAAAATTAAGCCATACATTAAATGTTCAATAGACAGCGAGATGAAGATCCGCGTGGAACAAGGTGGGTAACCAGGAGGGACCATTAAAAAGAATAAATAAAAAATGGTTCACCCCAAAGTTCAGGAAAAGTTTAGAATCCGACCGTTGTACCCTTCATTCGCCAGATTGAAGAACAGGAGGCAAACATGCTGTTCTCTGTGTCAAAAGCTGCAGGCAGTCCAAAAAGAGAAATAAAGTCTACACTTGATAGATTTGCGGCATCAGAATTAGTTTATACTAGCAGAATGAAGAGTAGGGACAAACATCCACCTCTGTAACAATATACTTGTATGCCCGCTACCAGTGTACAGTTCTCGATTGCTTCCTTGACCTAGGCTCACATTCTATATCCTAAATAAACAAAGTTCCCGAAAGAGAAGTTTGGCGTATTTGCAGTCTGTGCAATGCAAATACTTTACTGATCACCCAAATGCACGCAATGGGAGTACGTTGCAGAAAATGGAACTAGTCAGACTACACTGAATGAAGTCCTACTCAGACTGGGAAACCAGAAGCCTTTTCTGAAGTCGAAAACAAAGTAACCGATGTTTCTTGAACATCTTCAGTTCGAGTCCCTTTTCAAGTCCCAGGCAAATACATGGAAATAAAATCCCCTTCTGAAGCCCACAAAGCCCTATTCAAAATCTCCAAGTACCACACCCTGCACCCCCCCCCCCCTCCAACTACCACAGCCCATCCCTCCCACCTCATTCCAGTTTCACCATGTATCGGAAACAGAGGTGGCTGCCATCCTCAAGAACCTCAAGATGCAAAGGGGACAGAACCTCAAGCCCTCAACATGCAAAGGGACACCTACCCAGCTCCCATCATTAAGGGCTGTGCTGAAGCCCTGACCCCATTTATCACCAGTTTCATCAATGTGTCGTCCTTCGCCTCACGCATGGTCCCTGCCTCTCAAAGAAGCCTGGGCTCTCCCTTTGTTAAAACACAGCAATCTCTAGTACCTACCACTTATCACCACAGTTCACTTGCTGCTAAAAATCTTAGCTAGGACTGCCTACACCCAAATCCAGCTTTTTCCTGAACAGCAACCACACCCTACATCTACACCAATAAGGATTCCGCCCGGTTTACGAGCAGAATCAGCCCTATTACACCTCAAAAAAATCAACTTAACGAAATTAAGGATGAAGGCAAGCCCACCATCCTTCTCCCATTAGGCCCATCGGCCACCTTCGACCTAGTGGACCACAAAGAGCTCTGCCATCACCTCAAATCAGCTGCCAACTGTTCTCCTGAAGCCACATCCTGGATGGCCTCCTTCCTGGCTGGCAGATCTATCAGAGTTTTCTTTGACGTTGCCTGTTCCTCACCATCCCCCATATCTTGCGGGGTGCCTCAAGGATCCTGTGTGTGTCCTCAGACACTATACAACATTTTCAGCAAGCCCCTCTGCAACCTCCAGGACCATCTGTATTTCCTATACTAACTATTGCGATGACACGCAAATTCTCCTACCACTCACAGGCAACCTGATCAAAAGACTCTTATGCCCTAAACATAATCCACCTTACAATCCAAGCCTGGATGACTGCCAGGAGCCTCTGTTTCAATGATGAGAAGACAAATCTTACTAGTTGGGCCCTCATCAGTAATCAAAAATCTTGACCTCCAATTTACCAAGTGCAGCTTTGATGGATTGCAAATACCAGTCTCAATTTCAGTGAAAACAATAGAAGTGTACCTCGACTCTGCACACTCCCTGACACGACAGGTCAACACCATCGCAACATCAGCAGCATACACAATGAAGTTTTACTGCAGGTAGACCATTCCTTACCCCCAAACACCTACCTCACACTTGCCAGAGCCATTATCGGGGCTAGATTGGATTAACAAAATGCCCTCTTCGCAGAGCCCTCAGCAGATAACATCCACAACCTCCACATGATACAAGACAATGCCATAGGTGCAGCTCTTAACATCCCCAAAAGAGAGCACATAACGGAGGTTACAAGGAAAGTCAACTGGCTGCCAGTCCATGAAAGAATTATATTTAAACTATCACCCACAAACGCATAACCAACTCTGCCACACCTTACCTTGTACAAAGATTCCAAAAAGCCGAAACCACCAGACCCATCAGAAAGTTTTACAGCCACAGACTCATCACAACCAAATATTAAAAGGGTAAAGAGTGGAGGTGAAAGTTTTGCACTTGTGGCAGCTAACCATTGGAATGCCCTGCCATCTCACTGAAGAGAAGAACACTCCTACTGGACCTTCAGAAAGACACTGAAAACCTGGGTAGTCGCTGAGCACCTGGACTTTTACTGGCTACCACCCTAGCCATAAGTACATGACTTTCTACCACCGAGTGCAATTGGCTGTAACAGCACCGTGGTCCCCAAAGGTTTTGTGTGCTTTATAGATGTAAAAATAATTTAAGGAACCTGGTGTACAGCGTTTCAGGAAGGTTTAGACCAGAGAACAGCTGTACTAGAGCGCAGTTTGTGGAATGGAATGCTCAGTGAAGAGTATTCTGCAGTTTGATCAGCTGCTTAGAACCGAGGAAAAGGAACCAGTTATATTGTACTCGGTTGGAGCGGGCTCCATCCATATAATGTGTGGAGATGACTCCGCTTTACATGGGTGTCACAGAAGGCTGAGGTTATGCCAAAAGATATCCATTTAACATCCATAGTGGAATGTCCTCAGAATACTAAACTACAGTCTAGCATTCTTATAACAACGTTCTGCACTACAATCCAGCCTACATGCTCTAGTGCATTCCTAGAAACAAGCAAGCTACCTGGTGAACAGTTCACTATTAAAACAGACACCAAAGATCGATGTTCTTTGATCAGGGCACCCTATAATGATGTATGAATATATTCAATGTGTCAGATCTCAAAATAAATGGATTACTTTTTAATATGCCATTAAATACAGAGAAAGCAACATCAAGCTTTGTTAACTAGCAGACCCCTCTAGAAAGTGGGATGCAACCGCAAAAAGATAAAGAGGCCTAACCTTTGGTTCAGACCACACGGAAATGCAGGAAAAATAATGCATGGTGGAGAGTAAAGACATAACAATGACCACGTACATTTAACCAACTGTAATTGCAGGAAATATCAATCGATAAAATAAACGCTGCATCTCGTTTTGTAGCATAAAACCTTGCTAAAGTAGAGGAGCGATGAAAACATACAAAAACTAAACACTACGCCTATACAGAACGAATGCCGTTTTTGCCCAAAACGCATGTACATGCTACCTCAAACGGAATAGATTTGTTCATTAAAACCTCTCATGTAGATTGCTTATTGTGTCTTAACAGTCAAGGACAAGCATATCATGATTTGAGGATACATGAAATAATGTTTACCTCACATCCCTACTAACCACACGATTCTGTGATAAAAAGACGTTTGTTTAGCCCAATGAAGGGTTGATTTTTTCGTTGCTCCAAAAATTACTTTCACTGAATGGTTTTTATGTGATGTTTTTTGTAAGTGATGATGTTTTTTCCTCTTTTTAAAAAAACACAAACACTTATTGATCATTTTGTATTCATTAATTAAAATGTGTATCTCTATTTTTCTGTCTGCATACATTGATTGACATGAAACATGACACTTTTTGCAATTGAACACACCTAGTACGTGTGTAGGCAAGAAGCTGTTTTTGTGGTATCTGATATACACAATTATTGTGTCTTAAGCCAATAAGGTATCTGTTGGGTGCCTGCAGGTTGAGAACGTTGTAGGTATGCAATCGTGTGCAGGTGTCTTTGGCCGGCACGGGTCATAGGATTAAGTTGTGCGCAAGTCTAATGGAGAACCGCCATAACGATAGAAGGGGCAGTCCCAGAAAAAGCTATTTGGGTGCAGTAGCACCAGGGCAGTGAATATTACAGCATTGTAGCCCTCCCAGTGTGGCATCCCAATACACTTAATCCAATGAGCATAATAAACTAGCTTAAATAATAGACCTGCGCGCAGGTATTTAGAGTCCTGTTTAGCCCTGGCTTGTGCGGATTCAAAAATCATGAGTTCATGTTTTTGAACTATTCAAGCACATTACATAATGTCTGAGCAGGACACAGCTAAACAAGTAGAAGCCCAATTTCAGCCTGCCAATCAGACGTCCCATGAAATCACCACTTGAACTCCAACATTTGTATTTGTATTTATTAGGCTTTATACCAAAGCGCTGCACATTAACAGGATACATTTAATATAACAACAAGCAAAACAGTATGTAGAGCAATTTGACAGAGAAATGGAGGAGAGCTAGGAGGGAGAGGGGGGAGTGTAGCAGGAGGCAAGGAAGGGGGGTGAGGATGGGCTTGGGGAAAAGAAGGGAAAGGCTTAAGGTGGGAAGAGGGAAAGCGAGGGAGAGCAAGAAGAGGGAGGGGTTTCATGGCAGGGAATGAAGAATGGGATTTAAGGGACGTGCGGAAAAAGGAAAAGGTAGGAATAGAGCGGATTGAGAGGTAAGGAGTTCCAGCGGAGGAGGGCCAGGAGTGGAAACAGGAGGAGGCACAAGGGGAGGGAGGAACAGTGAGGAGGAGGTGGTCAGCGGAACGGAGGGAGCGAGAGGGAGTGTAGAAAGAGAAGAGAGATAAGGGGGAGCAAGATTGTGGAGAGATTTGAAGACTAGGCAGAGAAAATGAAAAGTTGAGAGTGAAAGGGGAGCCAGCCAATTGAGGATAAGGAAGCAGAGATGGCGACCGTAATCTTCCCCAGAATTATCGTCCAATAGCCTTTCTGGACGCACCAGGCAAAATCTTTACAAAATTGATCTTACGAGTAACGCCTGGACACAAAAACATCAGTTGCGCGATCCTCATGAGAAAGGGTTTGTCGCAGGCATGGGCACTAACATCAATTTACTTTGTCTTAATGCCATCAAAGCCCAATGCCAGTCGACAAAACAGCCAGGTTTTTTGCTTTCATAGATCTCCATGCTGCATTCAACTCCATATCCTGTGTTATCTTGATGGCGAAACTAGCCCGAGATCACTGCCCTTCGAACACAAGCAACATCATTTATGCCCTACACATCTGTTAACATAAGACTGGCTTTAGATGGAGTTCTATCAGCACCCATCCAAACTGCCAGAGGACTTAAGCAGGGATGCCCGTTAGCGTCCGCCATATTCAATTATTTTATTCATGATGTCTGGGCAATATTCAACACTATCATTTCTGACTCACCCAATCTTAATAATTGTCATATAAAAACACTTATGTACGCAGATCTTGTGCGGATATCAAAAACTCAGATGGGATAGCAGAACTATCAGCCTTTGAAACATACACTACACAAAACCAACTTAAAGTTAATACCACCAAAACTCAAGTGGTGATGCATTCACCTCAAAGCCTTGGGAACAATTAATCAAATTACTCTATCAGTCATCCCTCAGTACATATACCTAGGTTTAACCTTTGAAGGTAACATCTATGCTAAAGGACAAATTGAGGGAGTCGAAGACAAATTAGTCACTGCTATCCCACAAGCAAAATCATGTTTAAGTATGGTACATTTTCAATTAAACCAGTGTGGCCTTTCTGGACCATGAAAGTTGTTGCAACTTTATTGTATGGTCTTGAAGCGTTAACCGTAAATCTACCTTTTGCATTTGTGAAATGGGAAGCCAAATTTTGGAGAAAGACTTTAAATCTCCCACAATGCACCCCTGCCGTCTGGCTGAGATTCGAATTGGGACTGGTATCTCTCCAAGCACTTTACAACTGGCACATTACTGTATTATACAGGAAATATTAAGTGTCCACAGACTCGTTATTTTAAAGACTTTAACCCACTATATATTTTCTGTTAAGCACACTTTTGGGGCAGCATGGTCCCAGAAAGTTTATCAAATATTGGCTAACGCAGAAGTCTCCATTGAAGGGCTCCTCACCAATCCTGAGAAGGCAAAATCCAAGATATATGAGATAGGCTGGATTAACACAAGAGAATCATGTCTCCAATAAAGGGACGCTGATATGTGCAGGTTTCCCCCCCCTGAAAAAAGTCAGCACTTTACCACCATATTTGGTGAGAATACTAACTCCAAAATATTGTGCAGGCATATTATGCCTGCAATTCAATTTATGGATTACAAAAGATCTACAGGCTAAATGCAAACAGCCGGCATCAACATCCAATTTTTGACGCTTCTGTATGAAACACGATGTACCAGAATGCATTGATAGACTTTAGAGCGATTCATTTCTCAAGACACTACAAATTCCCAGGACAATTGGAAATTGACCAATGCTGGTCTACCATCTTGAGCTCCCGTTATACACCAATTCAAGTTGCAACAATGAACTTCTTGCTGAGCTTGCATCTAGACACATTGGTGGAACACCAACGTCAAGATGCTATGAACTGCAAATCATCATTGGAAACGAAGATTTAGAATAGGATTTTTTTCCCCCTTTATTTTAATATTTATCTTCATTGTTATTTTTTTATATTCTTTTCCTTTTGAATTGTTCAACTCATCTATTTAAAATGGATTGATTGTGATTTTTTGTATTCATTTTGAAAGGTTGATTTAATTCAGCTGAATCAAATAAAAAAACTATTCAAGCACATCCTGTGGGCAAGACATCCAGAATCCAAAAAAGGTGCAGTGCGACCATCTGCAACTAACAGTCAGTGCCAGCGAGACAACAAAAGCCGCGAGGAGCATGGAAGAAACGAGGCTGGGAAATGGCATGGTCTGCAGCAGAAAATGGCGCCTGCCTGCTAGGCGATGAGTCAGAGCGGCAATAACCTTGCTCAGGACTTTGTGCGCCCACAGGCACGGGATGAGTGGCAACGCAGCGACCAGGAAGGAATTAATGGAGGAGGGGTGTGAGCCTGGTGAGGGTGCACGGGACAGCGTCTGTGGGTGAGCAGAGAACGCAGAGCGACATAAAGAAGGTCCATCGCGGGGCAGTGACTGACCAGATTGAGGCGCAGGGACAGAAGCCACTGAAGCTGGGATTGAGCGGGCACAGTAGTCAGCAGCCCGATACCTAGTCAAGGCAGAGGTTGCCCAGAAAGCAATGGTGCCTAGACAGAGGCTCACTGCTGAGACCCTGCAAGGAACAGACTCCTTGCGCTGCAGGCAAGTGAGCACTGGTAGTGAAAGGAGCAGTGGCGGCACGACTATGCCTGACCCTCTCGGACCACTGGATGGTGACTTGAGGCATGGGCTGCACACAAGGAGTGGCCCAGAGAGCAGGAGGACTTGGCCCATAACAAGTAAGAAGCAGAGGTAGTCTGACAGCCAGCTATGTGCAGATTGCACCAAGCAGGCAGCAGGGTCCAAGACTCTGGCAGGGAAGGAGCAGACAACAGCAGCCAAATTAAAGCCCAGAAAATAGTGAAAAAAGGAGTGCTGCATAGGAGTTGAAGCACGAGAGCATCGCGGGTGAAAGTGGCACCAGACTGGACCTGGATGAGGGCATACAAAGGCAGCAGGAGAGACAAGGCAGACTGGGCAATAATTAGACAAAAGCGCCTGCCCCATTGGATGCTCGAGGCGGACAGAAGGCAGGGGAACCGGGGCAGCGGGCTAAGGAAGGATCCGGCCCTAAAACACCAGCTGTGCAGAGAACCAGAGGGGCAGCTAGAGTCAGACGGGGGAACCTCACTAGGGCTGCCAGGGGGTCCCCCGGTAAAGGGGTGCTGAAAAAAGGGGGGGATGGCTGAGAATTGAAAGAGGGCCTCCCCAAGAACTGGGCAACAGACCTTACGGACTGGCATAGGGAGGCTGGGCAGGCCACCCCACAGCAACACAACCTAGCACGAACAAGACACAGGAATGCGGGGGGGGGGGGCGGGGTCAATGCATTCTGCTCACATGCCGAATAGACCATATAAGGGGAAGTACAGGCATACCAGAATGGATGCCTTTGCATGCACAAGAGAGAGTGGAGGCAGGAGAGGTAACCAGCAGGCAGAGCCTACTGCAGAAGAAAATCAAATATTGAAAGCCATGGCAGAGCTACAAACCATATTGGAGAAGAAAATAGATGAGGTATTGCGACATGGCGCTGCTGAGACAAAATGTCCGAACGCTTGCTGAAAAGGCTTGGAACGGTGGAGTCCCTGGCAGAGGAGCATAAACAGCATGTGGCAGAGACCACTGCGGAGGTGAAGGAGCTTAAACAGCAGGTGGCAGCACTGGAAAGCAGGGCAGAGGATGCCGAAGAACAAGTGTGTCAAAACAATACAAGGATTATGGACCTGCCGGAAGGAGGAGAGGGAAGAGATGCCATGTTACTGCAAAAGATGGGGCCGGGCAATCTGACAGAAGGACTTACTGTGGAAAGGTCCCATAGGTCATTTGCCATGAAACATCCACCAGGGGCACCACCAAGACCGGTGATATCGAAAATTCTGAATTACAGAGACAAAGACGATCCTTGCGTTCTCCGGACGAGGGGTCATTGAAAGGGGAGGGTGGGGGGGATCGGGGGGTGCCAAGATAAGTCTACACGTTCGGCCCCCACCAAGGAATTACTACCTTTAAGTACATGCTGATTTATTCGGCAAAACTCAGGGTTATACACAATGGAGCATCTCACATGGACACCACGGAGGGTGCGCACGCTTGGATGGACACTCTTGGAGTAGCACCTCTGCTGAGAGGACAAAGCGAAGAGACTTGAGGGACAAAGGAGGTGAAGATGATGCAGACCTCAAAGAGATGCACTACAGGGTTCTGCAAATGGCAGGAGGAGTGGCGAAGAAGTTGAAAAGCTATTTAGAAGCGGTGATCACCGTGGTTGCATCTTTTCACCTACTTGAGTTCTTTTAGGGTGCCAGTTGGAGACACCCAGCCGCTGCATGCAAGACTAGTGGGAAGGAGGGGGTGGGGAAATAACCAACATATTGGGAGAAGCAGCCGAGCTCGAACGAGCGCAATTGGGCTATTGTTAGAATGTTGGGGAGTATGTGGTGGGCAGGGGAACGGGGGGCTGGAAGTTAGGTTTAAAGTTTGAATTACAATGCATGCACACCCACTGCGCGGCTCACACAATTGCACCACTAAATAGTGGAACATTGCATCCGGGGAGGATCTGGGCCATGGAGGGAGAGGCAAGAGAAGGATATGGCTAGTGGGATGCCTGGGAGGAAATGGGCAGAGGAGCACTGTGGGCAGGAATGAGTGAGTTAAGCTTATGTCAGGAGGCTGAACAGCTTTGTGAAGAGGAAAAAGATGCGCACACACATTTGAAAGGGGCGCACATAGCCCTCTTGCAAGAGACATTTAACTGCGGCGAGACAAGGACGATCAGCAAGAAGTGGGGGGGAGGGGGGAGGCAGATGTATGTCTCAACGTATTCAGCATATGCCAGGGGTGTTATATGGGTGGCCTCCTCAGCACCCTTCAGGCATCCAAGTGCGACAATGAGGGCAGGATGATTTTACATGGGTTTCTAGAGCAGCAGGAGCTCCGCATCATTAATACATATGGCCCAAATCACAACGCTACCACTTTTTCAAGCACTGGGCCCCAGATTGGATCTGTACAGAGGCAGCATGTGGGGAGGGCTGGGTGGGTGCAGGACTTCAATGCACACTACACCCTACCCTAGATTGGACGATATGCAGAAGGAACTAGCACTACCGGCAAAAGCGCTGAGAGGCAGGATGATTAGTTGGACTCAGGACATATGGAGAGAACTGCACAGGGAAGAAGGGGCTACTCCCACTAGTGTAGCGAATCATTGGGTGAATTTATCACAGCTGAATATAAAGCAAGGGTTCTATCAGACCATGCACCATTAGTCGTGCCGTGGCTAAAGACTGCAAACAAGTCGTGGAGGATGCGAGCAGATGTGCTATTACATGAGCAGTTCCTGGCCCACATGAGAGAAAAGATAAGGAGTTCTTTGCCCAGAACGCGGGAAGCACAACCAGCACAGGGACCTTATGGGAACCTTTAAGGTGGTGATGGGGGGGGGGCATACGGAGAGAACTACTGCGCAGTATCACTGACACGGAGGAGCAGATAGAGGCGGGGGGCTCCCAAGGGAGTGCGAAGACCGGGGGTGCTGAGGAAGGGGGGGGCGCGGGTCACATGTTGAATTCTACAACAACGTGGAATACTTTAATTCTGACCAATATTGCAGGAATCGGAGAACCGCGAGTCTACCACAGGAAATTGTTATTGAAAATTATTACTGTGAAAACGCAGGAAGAAGTTGGGAAAAAAAGAAATAAAAATAAGTTGCAGTGCCTACATCTACTAGGCAAGGGGCAATGGGTGTTCGGTAACAAAGTAAACATTTGACATGGCTAGCAGGCCCAAAAGGAAGATATTGGTGCAACATGCACAGAGGCCACGGCCAAAGGACACAGTTAGTGAGATCTCAAGGAACTATGCAACATGTTCAGCCATGGCCATGCCTGACTTTTTTTAAAAATTTGTTGAGAACATTAAGGTAATCAGATTTAATGCAACAAAAGCACTGAAATGCAGTACTCTCATTTCAGTCAAATCCACCTAGGAGAACAAAAATGCATCCCATAACAGTGATCGGGGATAATGACCAGGGGAGAGTCAGGGAGGAAACAAAAGAAATGGAGGGCAGTCAGTGAAGAGACCATGGAAAGAGCAGGGGCACTTGGTGAGTGCCTACGGAGGACAGGTAAGAGTTTGGATTGTCAAGCATTATTGTGGGGAGGGGAGAACAGGGAAAATCATGCGGGTATGGGTAGTTAAATGTTGCTGTAATGTGTAGTTTATTGCTATTGTCGGGTGAATCCTGAGGGAATGTGGAGAGTTAAAAAAAAAAAAATATCCCTTTTTCACATGCAGTGATCACATCTCCTAGGCAGGGGGGTAATGATCTCTGTGGGCATTGCTAGTGGGCCCCAATGAAACCTATTGGTGCAACATATACAATCCATGTCTAAAGGGCCCCGAAGACACCTCAGAGGCACAAAGGAATGGGGTACTGTCAAGTCATATCATGTGTAAACCTACTGAAGGCCAGTATGTTTTAGACAGTCAACTGCATCTCCACGTAGCCTACTGTCCACCCAAACCCAAAACCGGAGACAGTCACTGGACAGTTGCATCAAGAAAACCATTCAGGCTGTTGGTCACATCTTCAGCATTGTGCTGCAGCATGCCAAAGGGCGGGGGCAGGGGTGCCTGCCCTGGGGGGGCATGGAAGAATTCTTTTTCCTGCCATTTTTACATATAACCTTATTCACAGGCTCCTACAGACAAAGAGGTATTTGTCGTGTATTACAAAGATAACCCTGGCTGAAGGCCCTGGCTAGTGGGTCCAAAAGAAACAATATCTGCCAGGGCCAAAAGCAACACTGACTGCACTCAGGTTCACAGAACCAATGTTACTTCAGCAAGCGATACACAAAAATGCTGTATTGTTGCCCATTTTAGGTCTTGGTTAACTTATGGCGACATTAAAAATATTAGCAAAAAACACCAATTCAATACGCGTGTTTGCTAATCAAGAACATTTTAATCAATTTTTGAAAACTAAATTATGCCTTGAAACTCTACCTTAAACTAAAAACCGCTGAGCAGGACCTAGGCTCCCAGAAAGAAAACATTCAACAGCTATCTGAGAATTCTCTACGCAGTGAAAGTAGACTCCAAACACCCCGGTACAGGGTGCGGGGTGCGGCAGCCGCGCCTGCAGAAATATCCCCGACAAAAGAGGATCACTTGATCCTAACAGCCATTACGGAGTTGAAAGCCTCGTGGGGGGGGGTACAGTGATGGCGGACCTAAGAACTGCTTTGGAAACCAAAATAGATGCGGTTGAGTTAGAGGTCAACCTGCTGCGACAAGATGAGAGCGCTGGCTGAAAGAACAAGCAGCCTAGAGAGTGCGGTGAAAACCAATATGGACACCAGCACAAGCAACGCAAAGGTCCACATTCTGAAGCAACAGGTCGCCAACTTGGAGAACCGCGTGGAGGAGGCTGAAGGGAGAGCGAGACGGAAAAAACATTCGGGTGGTTGGCCTACCGGAGGCAGAGGAAGGTCAGGACCCCACGGACTACGTGGAGCATTTGATCCTGCAAGAAATAGGAGCCGACAAACTTGCACAAGGATTTGCTGTTGAACGAGCGCACCGGGCCCTGATGAGGAAACTACGACCTGGAGCAACCCCCCCCCCCCCCCCGGGTGAGAATAGCAAACCTCTTGAAGTATAGAGAGAAGATCCTGGAGTACTTTCGCAAAGGTGGAATCAAGTACATACTTTTGTATCCCGCAAAGCTCAAGGTCCTGCACAAAAGTAAGGCGTACTTTTTTTGACACCCCGGAGGACGCAGCGGCATGGTTGTATATGCAGGGTTGTCCGGAACAAGGCGAGAAGCAAGATCACGATAAGTGAGGGGGTCACATTATGTAGAATGCAAGAATGGAGAAGGGGGGCCCTGATGCAAGTCGCATGGGTAACAGGGGCGAGGCGAGGACAGAGAACATTGAAAATTGCAATAAGAGACATTTGGACTAAAATAGAAAATGTGAATGTAAATTGGGTAGCACTAAGCGTGCTCACATGGAAGCAAAAGGGAGTGGCAAGATGGAAACAACCTACCCCCAGGAGTTAGAGTAGTAGGGCCGCCATTAGGGTGACTTCACCCTACTGAGCCGTGAGTAAAGGCAATTGCTAGAAAAGGGCTAGATGCGGGGGTGCCTGAGATCCAAGGATGGAGCTGGGCAACAGTTGGGGCAGGAGGAAATGGAGGAGAGGGAGGAGAGGGAGGTTGGGAAGGGGAAGGTCATGTTGGGAAACAAGCCTGCATAGAATGGGAATGTATTTGGACATGGACTGTACTTGTGGTGGGAGAAGAGGGACCCTGATATGCCATGGGGTATCTTAAAATAATTACTTGGAATGTCAGAGGGCCCAATAGTTATTTAAAGAGGAATAAGGTCAAGCTATACCTACACAGACAGAAAGTAGACATAGCCCTGCTGCAGGAGACTCATTTTACACATAGACAAGATGGAGATGATCCAGAGGAAATGGAGGGGGGCATCATATTCGGCCTATGCCAGGGGAGTGATCATTTGTGTGGCGCCACATGTCCCTTTCCAACTGTTACAGTCCACCGTGGAAGAAGACAGGAGGATGGTCCTGATGAGAGGGCTGGTGGAAAACAGGGAGATAAGCATTATAAACATGTACACCCCGAACTAAAAAACGGCGGCATATTCTAGAACCTTATGCAACAAACTCAGTACATACTTGGGAGGGGCAGTGATCTGGGGAGGAGATTCCAACTGCGTGTTAAGCCCTGTGATAGATCGGTCAGATGGTAAAATGGATAGATCTACCCCAGCCGCTAGAGCACTGCATATGCTGTTGGATGATTTCGGGTTTGTGGATGCATGGAGGTCACACGACCCCCAGGAGAGGCAGTATTCGCACTACTCAGCCCCACAAAACATGCATACTAGATTGGATTATATGTTTGCCAAGCAAGAGTTAATGATTGAGATAACGGAAATGGAATATAAAGAGGGTCCTCTCAGACCACTCGCCACAAATCCTGAGATGGCAATACCGACCCCCGAGAGCAAAGATCCTGACAGAGGCACTGAAAGACACCATCTTCCGGGAGGACATGAGGGAGGAAATAATAAAACTACTTTTAAATAAATACTGGCAGTGTAGAGACTGCGGGTACGCTTTGGGAGGTCTTTAAAATGGTAATGAGGTGGGTAGCTATAGCTAAGTCCAAGGGGCTACAAGGAGGGATCCAGGCTGAACTGAAAGATACAGAGAGGGAACTAGAAAGGGCACTAAGGGAGGGAGGGAGGTAACACCAAGGAAGATAATGAAGTAATACTTAAGCTGCAGCAGAAAAGTGCGGGGCACTGGGAGAGATTGTGTAATCTTAACTATAAGTAGTATATAGAGAGACAGCATGCGGGGGGGGGTGAATAAACCAGGGAGGGTCCTGGCATGGCTACACAAGAGTGAGACCCCCCCCAGGCCCACAATCAGAACAACAACGAGGGAGGATGGGAGTTTATTGGACACCCAAGAGGGAGTTAACCAAGAATTTGTGGAGTATTATCGACTCCTGTATGGAGATAGAGATGAAGAGGACAGTGACTGCACAGAAATAGTATAAACACTGGAAGATATAGGACTGCCGCAGATCAGTGCCGAAGAGCTGGATGCCCCGATTACCTTAGAGGAGTTGGAAGAAGTAGTGAGACAGTTGCCTACTAGCAAGACTCTGGGGACCGACAGACTCCCAAGTGGATTTTATAAAACATAAGGATGAAGTGCTTCCTCTGCTTTTAGAAATGCTGAACGAAGCGTAAGTGGGTAGGCTGCCAGAGTCCCTTAGAGAAGTGACAATTATACCGTTGCCAAACCCAATAAGCCCGGTCATAACTGGATCATGCAGACCTGTCAATGCTCAATCAAGACAGTAAAATATTGATGGCTGTTTTGGCAAATAGAATGAGGAGGGTTATTGCTAAACTAATACATCCCGACCAGACTGGCCATGTTCCAAACAGGAACATATCCAATAATGACAGGCGACTCCATCGAGTCGTTGAGCACGCAAATGAGGACGAAGGCGAACTGGCAATTGTATCGCTAGACGCATTAAAGGCCTTCGATTCGGTCAAATGGCTGTGGCTGATGGCGGCCCTGGCTGGCTATGGAACAGAGCCTGCGTACTTCCAGTGGGCCAAAATTCTATATAGTGCGCCGTTGGCTAGAGTTAAAACAGGGGCAGTGATATCAGAGAGGTGGCAACTTCATAGAGGTACTAGGCAAGGATGCCTGTGGTCTCCTATGTTGTATATTCTTGCCCTGGAACCCATGGCACTATACCTGAGGCAACAGTATGACCCGACAGGCATTGCTGTAGGAGGGGAACTGCACCTAATCTCTTTGTATGCGGATGACATGTTGTACTTAAAGCACCCGGAAGAAAATCTCCTGTACATTCTGGAAGTGATGGAGAGATATGCAAAGATGTCTGGCATAGCTGTGAAACCCCAAAAATCTAGTATATTTCCACTGGGCAGGTACAAAGGGACCCCGCTAGAACAGCTACCGGTTCTACAGATACCATGGGTGCTGCGCCCGTTCCGATATCTTGGAATAGATATACCATACGGTAGAAGAGGAACACCAGTATAAACAGAGGAGGCAATCAGGAAAATTGGAAATCGTATGAACTTTTGGGTCAAACTACCCCTAGTGATGATGGGGCGAGGGGGAATGTTGAAAATGGTGGTCCTACCGAGACTCTTGGATTATTTTGCAAATACGCCATACCTTATAACAAGGCGGACCTTTGCTAAGATAGAAAGCATGTGCAGGGATTTCCTCTGGCATGGGACGAAGAGTAGAGTAGCCCTTTGGAAACTACAAAACTCATATGAAAAAGGGGGGCATAAAACTGCCAAACTACGAAATTTACTACATAGGGTTACATACGGGCCATTATATTACATACCACAGGGTGGTGCGGAAAATCAAGGAGACATGGTCCGAACTGGCATTAGCAGAATAACTGGACACTACCATAGCCACAATATACGACATTGCAGAGGGGGGGACACAAGATATCCAGAATATATGAGCTGATGATGTCCAAGGTGGGGAAGGAAGTGGCACAACTGAGACGGGACTTGGAGAGGAAGTGGCAGCCCCAATGAGTGATAGGAAGAGGGAGCCCCAATGAGTGATGGAAAGTGGAAACAAGCCCAAGGGTACCACAAAAACGTGTAGAGGAATACAAGACTGCAACAGATACAACTGTACGTAACCCATTGGGCATATATGACGCCCCAGAGAATAGCCAAATTAAAAAATGTAGGATGACAAGCATGCCCCAAATGCGATCTGGAAAATGCAGGAATGGTGCATATGTTTTGGTCATGCCCGGTCATTGAGCGTTTCTGGGGTGTGGTGGCGCAAAGGTTGGCTGAAAAAGGAATCAAAAGTGTGGCAGATACGGTGTGGGCCTGTTTGATGGGAGGGTTTCCAAGACCGCGTAAACTCAAGCATATGAATAAACTAAAGGATTTAGCAATTCTCCTCTTTGCAAGTGCGCACGCTATGGGGTGGAAGGCATGCCAGAGACCACGAATAGAGGTATGGTGGAAAGATCTACAGAAATGGGCCGAAGCGGAAACTGCGGTATGGCAGGATGCAAGTAAAATCGGGGGGTGGGGGGGGGGGGAGAGGCCGAGACCCCGATAGCCTGGAAACAATTAATAGCAGAGTTATTTGAGTTACCACGAGACCCAACGAACGTGGAGGATGAATACTTATCACAAGATGCAGAAACAGAAAGGAATGGGCTTGTAAGGAGGGGCGGGGGGGTGAGGGGGAGCAGTGGACATGTTGAAGCAATGTATGTTTATAATATTGTATGCACTGCAAGTTTGGTTTGTATTGTTTGTTGAAATAAAACACAATTCTTTTTTTTTAAAACCTTTACCATATCATATACATTCGAGTTTCAATCACCCAAGATTAAAAATAAGAAAAAACAGACCACAGAAGATACAATTGCATTAAAATGTCCTCCTATGACAATATAAGGCCCACGAGAGGCAAGGCTATCACCTGTTTTGTGCCTGTTTTGACCCCCTGTCCCCCGCACCAGACTTCTCTAGAGGTAACACTTTCCTTCCTGCCAACCTGGTTGACTCTTATCAACGCCCTTACATCCAAATGCCAGTAAGCCTCCTGTGTTATTTAACTGAAATCGTTTCACTTAGATCTACTGCTGCACTTGCCAGCCCACCCCACGAAACTACTATACCTCATGCCAGACTGATCACTTCCCTATAACCTTGCTGCCATACTGCTACTCATCTACGTGCATACGGTTTACCTACCTGCTTGCATAGTATTCTGGTCCAATTGTGATTTTCGCATCTAGTTAGACCCTTGCTGCCCTATTGATTCTACTGATACCTGATGCCAGTTGTTGCACCTTACCCTAGCCCTGCCTGATGCTAGTCACTGTGCCTCTCCCGTTTACTGCTACAGATGCTTGATACTCGATACATGATGCTACCTGATGTGCCAGACACTCGAATCTAGCTGCGCTGCATTTTGCACTGCACTCCCTGATGTGCCTGATATTTGAACCTAGCTGCGCTGTATTTTGCACTGCATTCCCTGACGTGCCTGACACTCGAATATAGCTGCCCTGTATTTTGCACTGCATTCCTTGACGTGCCTGACAAATGCTGACTTTCATTGTGCCGCCCTGGTCACTATACGATTGATGTTAGTCATTGCTAGGCTTCTGAACCCACTGTATGCTCAGGTCACCTTAGGTTTGCTGATATTTAGTCAAATCTAGGCACCTGTATTCATTGTGCCGCTCTGGTCTCCGATACCACAGTCCTACCTAATGAGACCTAATTTTGACCCTTGTAAACAATTTTGTGGATATCTTACTCAGGGAGCTAGTGCTACCATCATGCACGTCAGTGTGCCCCTTCTACTATACTACACTTTAGCCCTCAGTTACCCACTGCAACAACCTTCCCCTATTGGGTTAAACCCGATCAGCTACCTAATAGATCAGATACCTAATAGTCTGGCCTGCCCTAACCTTCACCACCAGGCACTGCCTACTGTGACTTCTATAATGAGCGCTGCAGCAACCACTCCAGTAACCGTATTAATCAATACCTTAATGACCCAGTTCTGTGGCTGAACATTTCGCCAGGAAACCCACACCCAACCAACCTTGCCCCCTCTTCAACAGAAACAAGAGACTAGGCACTAGATTCCGCCTACGACACTCCTGCAACAACGCCACCAGGCAAACCTCTCATACACCACCTGGCTCACCCTCATCTACCGCTACATGCAAATCCACTACCAGAGGGGCTAAATTGCCTGCGTTCAAGGGCGCCCTTATCAACGTTAGATCTCTTCCAGCAAACGCATTAGACATTGCTGACCTCATCACCACCTCTGACCTTGATTTCATCGCTATACCCGAAACTTGGCTAAATGCCGCATCTGGCCCTTCACTATCCTTGGCTTTACCGCCTGACTAAGGCATCACGCGATGTGACCGTACCACTGCCCAATCCGGTGGCATGGCCTTCATCCATAAAAATTCTTGACCCAAGAGTGGTATCGGACTCCAAACCGAATCAGCTGAATCGTTGTCAGTCAAACTATTCCTAACGCCTAACCAAACGGCCACCATCCACCTTATCTATAGGCCCCCAGGTCCGGCATCGACCTTTGTCGGTGAAATATCCACTCTCCTCCTTGACAAAACTAAAAATAACTCACAATCATCCTAGGCCACCTTAACTTAGGCCTTGGCGACCCAAAAGATCCCGTGGTACTAGATCTGGAGAATCTCCTAACTGACCTCAGCCTCACCTTGTACATTCAAGAACCCACCCATATCAAAAGGCATGACCCTTGACTGGTTAGCCGGCTCTAACTGCAATATCAAGGCTCTCGACAATGCCCCTTGCTTATGGTCTGACCATCACATTATAACTTTCAATATCGAAGCAACCCCATCGAAGCAACCCCGCGAGCCCCGACACTCCCTACTAGAAGTAAAAAGGACATAACTAAGGAGAAACTCCTCCCACTGTTACTCCCCTCCCTCAATGCGGCCACCAACACCTGCTCTGATCCGACCTCCCTAGCAGACACCTATAACCAAACTATGCTCACGGCTATAGACCCTATAGCACCCATCAAACTTATTAAGGCCAAACCACGAGCACATCTTAATTCATGGTTCACCCCACAGTTAAGAATGCTCTGCAAAGTTAAACGCTGTGCTGAAAATCGCTGGAAAAGCCACCCTTCTGATGAGCATAAAGATGGTTTCCTTCTTGCCTCACTCACCTACAAAGATGCTATCATCACTGCAAGCTGATTCGAATACAAAGGAACTCTTCAGAATCCTAAAAGAGCTAGAAACTCCAGTCTCCCCCCCAAACACTTGCACGAAGGACAGTAAATGGTGTGTTAACATTCAAGCAGCCTTACTGAATAAAATCTCTACGCTACAATTTAAAATTAAAGACAAGCAGGACAGTCTGAAGCTCGACAACCGCTCACTCTCCCCAGCTAGGGCCCTCCCTCTAGACACTGCTAACACCAAACCATTTACCTTCTCACCACTCACAGTTAATGAGGTAGAAAATATTATCCTGAGAATTAAACCATCCAACTGCCAAGGTGACCCTTGCCCAGCTCCCATCATTAAGGACTCTGCACATGATTTGGCCCCATTCATTACAGCCTTTTTTTTTTATTGTTGTATTGTTAGTTTACAAAAAACCTTATACAACATTTCACACACAAGAAAAAAAGTATACATTTCATTTTATCAAAATAGTCATACAAAGATATAAAAAGATATAAAAAGGAGACAATGCTAAAATGTCATACAATGGAAAAAGAAAAGATTATCAAAATCACAAACATTATCAAAAAGTCTTAAGAATCTCTCCCAGCCGTTATGTTCAATGCCGTTATTTCACTGTAGAGGCATTATACATTAAGTTCCTTATTTTTTACCTCCAATTCCTGCGTTATATTGTAGAGCAGCAAGTTCACTGCAAGACTTAAAGAAATATTTACACCCCACATACAATGACTCCAAAACAAGTTGGTAGATATTTCAAAATCCCCATTGAATCTATCTTTGAGATAGAGAGCTCGTTTAGACCGAAAATGGGAACTTTTAAGACAAGGTGCTTAAGGGTTTCTAGCATGTCAGTCTCTCCACAGAAGCGACATGTAAGGCTAATTTGATTTGAAATATGCCCCTTTTCTTTATATATCCATTGATGTATTCTTTCTAAGGTAGGCATCTGATGGAGTCTAAACCTCATATACATTGTTCTCGCCCTATGGCAAGGGAATCTTTGTAAATAAAGGGGAATACATTCCCTTGCATGCCCGAAATTAGCATATTCCTTATAGGTGACATGGGACGAAAGCCGCTTTAATAGACCTCAAACCCCAAATTGAGGTATTGAAGGATAAGGGCAAACTAGCAATGCTACTACTCCTCGACCTCTCTGTCGCATTTGATCTGGTCAACCACCAGATCTTATGCAAGCACCTCCACTCTGCTGCCAACTTCTCGTCCTCTGCTGCGGCCTGGATCAAATCCTTTTTGAGCAATAGATCCATAAGGGTCTTCGCCCCACCCGCGGACCCTTCCCCAATTCACTGCGGCGTACCTCAGGGATCTTGCGTGTCACCTACACTTTCACGAAACCACTCTTTGAGGTGCTCGACTATCTGGGTGTCTCCAACACGAACTATGCGGATGACACCCAGATACTCCTTCCCATCACAGGTGATTATCTAGCTGACACCAAGGCCCTTAACAACGTCTACCTGGTCTTCCAAGCCTGGATGGCCCAACACCAGTTATGCCCAAATGACAAGACGGAGCTCCTTATCCTGGGCATCTCGCAATGCCTGAGCAAACTAGAGCCGTCCTATCAGTCATTCACCATAGACGGTAACACCATACGAGTCTCGAAAAACACCAAAACGTTAGGTTTTTACCTTGACGCCACCCTATCCTTATCCCGACAAATAAATGCAGTCAGATCTGCCTCTGCATACACGTGCAAACTTATTGCAGCTTGCAGACCGTTTCTTACCACCCCTAAAAGTGTCACACTAGCTAAGCTAGAACTCTCATTATAACCAAAATGTATTTTTGTAGTGCTCTCTAGGTACCAGCCAAGAGAACCTGAATAAACTCCAAACTACCCAGAACAATGCCATTTGAGCTGCCCTAAACATCCCCCGCAACCACCACATTTCAGAATCCAGAATTAACCTTAAGTCCTGTCAGGCAGAGAATCTCACTAAAACCACTTGCCCTCACGCACAAATGCTTGGCTAACAAGGGCCCCCCCCCCCCATCTACCTCTGCAGTCGGCTGTCTAGCCACTCGACCTCCCGTCCTCTTAGAACTGCCCAGACCCACTGCCCATCGATCCCTAGGTTCAAACTTCAAAAAGCAGGGGGGGGGCCACTAGCTTCCCTGTCCTAGCTTCTAAGCTATGGAACTCCCTCCCCGTTACAATTAGAGCCAAAGACTCAACACATTCAAGTCCAAAACCAAATGTTGGCTTTTCGACCAGTACTAAGACATGCTCTTGTCTTACATACTCTGGCCCGCTGCCCTCCGTTATTTTCTGTACACCCTATGGGTATATCCACTGTTAAGCCTTAGCGGCACTGCAATCATTGTAATGTATGTAGATAGAAACTGTCATTATTTGGGTAATATAATTTTTATGTCTGTACATATGCATTAATGTAATGCAAGTATTATGTCTGTATATATGCATTATTGTAACTTTGTACAAATTGCGCCCCGATGCCTCCGGGCCTGATGGTTTGCACGTTATAAATGAAACAAATAAGATCTATAAATTCATGTTTAAACTGGTAAGAAAAGCTAAACGACAATGTTATCCGACAGAGTTTCCGTCTAATAATCTGCACAATAGGTTTTCATAATCAAGATCTGTATTATAAATCAAACGCCTGAAATATAAAAGTCTAAGTTTTAAAACAAATGTTTCAAAGTCTCAACTACTCTCTTAGCTCTACAATAGAGACAAAAAGCAAGATGCTTCACCACTCGTCCTCTTTTGGATAACATTTCTCATGTTGGCCAGAGATAAAAGCAAACTCATAATTGAGCTGCATGTCTTGCCGTTAGGAAACTTGTTTCAAGTACTGGGGCAAGTTGCCTACACTCTTATGATGCCATTTCAAATAGGCTGGAGATTTAGAACTATGCACATACGCTGCTTCACAGCAGCTCTCAGATCAGGAGCTTTGGATGCGATCTGGCCTGACTGGCACCAGCCAGATCTCTGCACACAGCAAATCCACGAGCATAGGGTACCTGGGAGCATTGGTGGATTCAGCGAGATAAATACCACCAGGCGGCCTACCAGCGTTGGTCTGGGCATGTGGTAAACACAGCAAACAGCACCAGACAATACATATTAGCGTGAACACTGCGAGAGGAGGAGCAGCTATTCGAGATATCGCTAGTACACATAATTAGCACATTTGCTTGAAGAATTTCACACAAGGTACCAATTGAGAAATTCGAGGACAGGTCCATCAATTGGAGATGCTTTATCCAATCTCGCTTTAGATAAGCCATCAAAAAAAATGTAAAAATTAAATGTGGCATGATTCTAAGTAAAAAACCTTCCAATCATATGTAGAGCCATTCCATATTTGGTCCTGAGTCATTAAAAATACCTATGCGCTGGGCATCATCCCACAGTACTATTTTTCCCACCCCATGTTTACAGTTAATTGTCAAAAGCCTGAGAATAATCCAACAATAAAATTGGCAATCAACATATAATGATCACTCAAAGGGGACAGTATCTTAAAAGAAATGCATGGTTGTAGCGAGCCAGTAAACACAAACATAATCCAAAACAGATTCATAAGTACCCCTCTTCCAAGTCTGCTGCGTCAGGATATCCCCACAATATTTCGATTTAGAATGTGTAGCCCCATAGCAAACAAACATGAGGCCCATTGATGGCAATATGGTTCCTTCATATTAGCAGCAAATCTAACGAGCTCTTCACTGGGCATATCTTTTTCATTGACACGTGGGCACAAGAAATTAAAAAGTCTCCTGCTACCAGAAGGTGCCAATTTGTGTTTCCATCAACAATTTTTCTACAAATTCAGTTAACAGAGCCAAAAAGAAAATCTCTAAATTGCATATTCCCGAATGCCAGTAAATATTACATAACCATTATTTTAATGGCCATACAGTCGCCTCTACCACCCTGAAGCACACCTGTGGATATTCTCAGCACTCAAGGTACCTGCAACTCGAGGCTATTATCAGTTAAGAGGCCACCCAAATGTCTAACCCCCACACCTTTTTTTGTATTCTGGAAGACCAATGTACACCCATCCATAAATGGGCTTCCATTATCCTTGTTTCCTGTAAGAGGAGATTTTCATTATTTACTAATATTTTATATAATTCACGATTACCAAATACCTTCCGGTTGCCTCTAGAGTTCCAACATATTAAATGTAATTCTTTACTAAAGACTGTGGCGTATTTTGGGTCTACTTTGATCGTTGGTGTTTAAGGCTCCAGATAACAACGACCATTCCTTGGCATCCATTTTGACAGCTTTTGCATACTTTAATTTATAATGCGCAACCATAAACCCTTAGGTGTGAGGGCACCGACAAGACTCAGGACACAAATCACAGATAGGTCCAGGCAGGATGGTGAGTCAAAAGTTTGTCCAACAGAGGACCGAACAGGCAGACACCAGAGTCTGATTATTTAACTAAACAACCAAGTTCAACTTTTTTTTTTTTTTTTAAACAAACCCAGGGATCGATGGTTTCTCAGAGTGGCAGGTAGTGCATTCCATAAGAGGGGAGGGGGGGGGGGGGGGGAATATGCCGAAAAATGCTCCTCCCTGCACCTTCTTAGTTTTGCATCTATGCAGAAATAAGAATTTGATTGCTAGATCAAGTTTCTATGGTTAGGTTTTTCCTGACCATGGTATTGTAAATAGGTCGGCATTGTGCCCATTCGGCACTTGAACGTAATTACTAGTAACCGTTATACGAGCCTCCACAGGTAGCCAAGGCACAGTGCGACTTTTACGTGGGCATGTGCTGAAAGGCCCGACACCACTCACAGCCCCATTTTTAATTACTTTAAGCCGATTGACAGAGGCTTTGCTAGCTCCTGCCAAAAGACTGCAACAATAATCAATCTTTGCTCCTATTATGGCTCACGCAATTGCTTCTGCATTATCCTGAGAGATATAAGGTCTCAGGTGGGCTAGCAATTTAATATAATAAGTTGCCGGAGCAACAGTACAACCTACATAAGGTTTCAAATCTAACACCTTATCTAGGACAACACCTAGGATTTTGATCTTGGGGAGGGTGATGATTTCTACATCCCCCCCCCATCCCCAACAAAAAATATGTATACTCTGGGTCCAATTTGGACAGGGTGCTTACTGAACCAACAACCATGAGTTCCGTCTTGCCACGATCGAGAGCCAGATTGTTCTGCATCATCCAGCGCTCAATGGCAAATATTATTTCGTCCTGGCAGTGAGATCCTGAGAGCGGGATGACACATTGTGCGTCATCCGCGTAGTTGTAAAACAATGATCCCTTGCCGCTCTAGGTGAGCAAAGCAAGGAACCATGAAGAGGTTATATATATATATATATGCATGGCGAAATGCAAGCACCCTGAGGTACTCCAAACACAGGAATGGCTGGCGTCATTGCATCCTCTGCACTAACTCTGCTAGTTCTATTCGATAGAAAAGATAGCATCCATTGAGTAGCTTCTGCAGAAAAATGTGCTACTTCCTTAAGCCGCTCGGCTAAAATGGTATGAACAACAAGATCAAAGGCTGCGGATTGATCTAAAGAAATAAGTAAAGAGGCAAGGCCTTTGTCCATTCTCCCAAGTAATTTGGTTTTGAGGTCTGGACAGGTTTCAGTCCCGAAACCTTGTATAAACCATGATTGTAAAGGATTGAGGATGGAGTATACAGGTTAAGATGTTGGGAAATCTGAAAATAGGCCACTCAGTCCAAAATCTTAAGAAAGGGGGCGTTGGTTATCGGCCTATAATTACCCGGGATGCTTTGGTCCAATCCTGTATTTTTTATTTTTTTTTTTAAAATAATGGTGTAACCCATGTTTGTTTTAACTCATTTGGGACCACCTCAGTTGTCAGTGAGGAGTTAATAAACTTACCAATGGACTGTACTAGCACCAGTGGGCAGGTCTTAATGATAATAGAAGAGCCGGGGTCACCTGTGCATTTCGTGGCCTTAAGTTTAGATATTACCAAAGCGAAGTCCTCAATATTGATGGGGCGAAAATTAAATATGGGAACGTCCTAATCCCTCTCAAAAAATATGTGAGCACTACTGACCCCGGTATCAGAGATCTGAGCTTTTTTTTTTTTACTAGCAATGCCTTCTCTGATCCCCTCCAGTTTCCGTGACTGGCATTCTGGACCTCAAGGCACCATTTGTCGTCTATGATAATGATAGAAGCCTTAGGTCAAGGTATCGTCTCCTGTTCTTTGAGCATTTTGAATAAATCCCTTGAATTAGAAGTGGCCCGAGAAATCCTTAAATTATGATGAGATTTCTTGGCCACCTTATAATTCTTGGATGCAACTTTAAAATGTGTTAAGGCTACAGGCGTCCGATTAGCCTTCCAAATATAGAAAAGTTTAAGGGACGCAGCTTTAAGTATTTGTAATTAAAGGAGAAAACCATGGTTTACTTTTTTCTACTCAGTAAATTTCTTTTTATGTTTATTCAGAGCAAGAGTATTGGCCACCATATCCAATATTGTCTTGAGTTCACAAGCCATGGAATCTGTTATCTCTGTCTAAAATGTTAGAGGGGAGCCTAAACGTAGGTTCAATTATTTCATAAGTCAAAAACTTGACACTCCGTTCCAACACTGCAGGTTTTGGCTTGATTTTAATGGGAAAGGGAGCAGAGACTGAGAAGTGCACAAATGTGTGGTCGGACAAGGGGATACCCAGACATCCCGACAGGGCGTGTTCACTGCTGATACCCAAGGGTATGACCCAATACGTGAATTAAATGACTAAAACCCAAATCTAAAAAGGGATTGAGCGCGCGCTGGTGCGATTGGGTCGTCCTTGTGTCCTAACCAATAGTTCAAATCTCCCAGGACTATAATGCGTGCCTTAGGCTTCATGAAGGGCAGTAAGTAGCTAGATAGCGCTAAAATAAGATTATCTGTGGAAGTTCTGGGGGGGTATACAAGTAGAATATTTATAGTTGAAACCGCATTCATACCAACTTTCACATGCAGAAATTCCACACCATTCATCAAGTGTACCTTTCACTTCCCATGCTGATAGCGTATTTTTCAGTATAAGCGCAACACCTCCTCCACTCCCCACAATTCTATCCCGTCTTAGCATGTTAGAGCCTGTTGGGATGGAGAGGTGCAGAGCTGGTCCCCCTGCACTTGCCCCCCCAGGTTTCTATAACCGCACATATATTCAGGTGGTGAAGTTCTATGTAATCAGATACCTCACGTGCATGCTTAACAAGCGACCTTGTATTCAAGAGCATACAGCGTAGGGTGTACACTGGTGCAATAGGCTGGTGGAGATGTTTAGCCTCTGCAGTATTTACTGGCAGGTTAGGGATAATCTGCTCATTTAAATGTAAAATAACATTATCAATGGATTTTTTCCTGTGTCAACAGGCGGACTAGAGGAGTGCACAAGGGATCCTGCAAATGCAGGGAATTAAGCTCCGAATTAATAGTTATGGGTGTACTACGCCAACGGGCGATGATTTATTTTGGGATGGTTTAGTGAAAATATTTCTCGCGGCATCAATTGCTGCTAATACCTCCTGTAAACCCATTCCAAACAGAGAGGTGTAGACACATTGCAACGTCTAGCCACAGACCGGCTTGCCCCCTTTGTGCCGGGTTAATAGGGAAGTAGGTCAAAGAACTACAAGTGCTATTTGGAAATGTAGTTTTTCCCGGAAATAGTTTGTGCAGGAAGGGCAGACTTCCTGATTCAACTCGCATTACCAACCACATAAGTAGAAGCGAAAAAGGCAAGTATGCAACAAAGTATTCCACACAAATGGTATGTGTATAATGCAGCCGAGCGGCATACAGTGCCAAATTGGATTGCCAGACTAAGGTTTGGCCGCTCATGGATGGAAATTACTATATCCTTTAGTAAAAAGACAGTGTTGTATTCCTCATGTGATGATCCGAGTTAGGTGATCTTCACATCCAAGTAAAGTTTCCCCTTTTAAAAATGACATGAACAATCTCTGAACAGATGCCCAAAGCAACTAGATCAGTTCTCGGTCTATGACCGGAAAGGTTCCCATATGTCCCTTGGTCTGCTCACAGCCGGCATAGTCATAGCATACACCACTTACTTTCTCATTTACCTTTATGCATTCATCTTCGATGGTTGGAAAGAAGCGCAATAGCCTAGTCAGCGTGTAATGCAACAGATTCAAAACTTTTACATGGAATAATCCTCAGTCTGGAGTTTAACGCAACTTCCCTTGAAGAGGAGAAATGGGAGTGTCCCTTCCCTCAGACCACACCTCCTATTTGGAAGATGACGGCACGGCTAAAGAACCACCTGCCACGTGAGGCTGCACCTCCGCCCACTGCCCCGAACGCCAACCGCGATCTGGCGCCACCTGCGAAACCAGGCCGCATCCCACCCAAGATACGCGACAGGAACCAAGACGGGGCTGGAAACGATTACATGGACCAGTTCGACTAACCGCCACGCAAGCTAAAGCTGCCATCGTTAGAGATGACATGACGACAGCCACGTCAGACAGAAAACATACGGGCCATCACACACACCAATCTACACGAAGAACATGTACAGTGCTATCAGTTAGGGGACACACGTGCATCTTTATTATCTTCCACATAGGGCAGCAATCGGATCGCAGAGTGAAAGATGCCGGAAGAGTTAGTTTATATGCTTGCAGATGCTTCATGCTACCAACCCTGTGGACAGGACCCTATGGACAGGTGGAAGCACAAGGGGCCACACTAAGTGCCACATGCCTCCCCCCCTTTTTTTACCCTTCGGATGCTAGGTTGGGTGCACAACCCAAGCCAAAGTAGGCCTGAAAATAGAACCGACAGGCCAGAGATGGCCCACAGAGACCTCGGAGCTACAAGATGCTGAGAGCACAGAACAACCCTTGGCCAGAGCCACCTCAGCCAAGGTCGCAATGTTGCAATCCACATTCGGCACTTGCCAAGCCAAGGTAACACCCACCACCGCCATGACTATCCTGAGCAAAATACAAATCAAACGGTCCTAATTCTGCCTGATGTGGTGAAGGGTCTGGAAGAGGGGGAAGTAAAGTGAGGTGGGGTGGCGGGCCACATGCACTTACTTGGGCATAGGACAGCAGAAAGCCCAAATACACCACTACAGGCAGGTCTCAGACAACACAGAAAGAGTCGTCCTGTTCATATGGGATGAACTGAAATTAAAGACCTCTAGGTGGCTTTTGATTTACTTGAATATACAATTCTCAAACAACGCCTCGGACATCAGAGAATTAGTACTTGCCTGGATATTGTTTCAATACAACCAGGATATTTATTGATACCTTCTTCTCAGACCCAAAAGGGTGCCTTTATGGAATACCTCAAGGCTCTTCCCTTTCTCCCCTATTGTTTAAATCGGTACTTCAATATTCCCTGCCTTCCTAAAAAACACTCAATGCATTGTGCTATAATTATGCCCATGATGCACAGCTCATTCTGAAAACCCCAATAGGAATATCTCCGATATGACATTACAAATAACACAGTGGATGTCTTAAACCATCTATTATTGAACTCAGAGAAAATAATGTTTTTATTACAAGGAACCTAGCAGACTCATCCCATCGGATCTTTCAAGCTCAAAATGCCCCATCTTGCCCGCTACTGATGGGAGGAACTCAGGTGTGGTGATGGACTGTAAACTCACTAGAACCCCAGAATAATAGGTTTCATCCTAATAAAAACAAAAAAGTCCTCCCTTTACTAATGTTCCACAAAAATCACAGCAATCGCTGCAATCAGTCTCTCCGGGATCAACTAGCGAATAGCCCATTTCTAGGTGGCCCAGCTGATCTACTGGCCACACTGCAGAGTCCAAACGTTTCAGCTAGACTTACTGATATTGTCAAGGAAAGAGCACATAATCCCAGCGTTGATGTCACTGTATTGGCTTCCAGCAAAATTGCCTGTGAAAACATTATGCAACAATTTCAATGCAGTACATTATTTGGGGGCCAGCGTTTATTAAAGGATCAAAATTCACTTCCCAGGCACAAACCGAGGATCATCAGCCATATCTCCTTCACCATCCCCACTTTCAATAATATAACAGGGGCTCCACATTCTGAAGCCTTGCTGCTAGGCTATGGAACTGCTTGCTGTTTCCCCCAATTAGGAATATAAAAGGAATTAAACTTTGTTTTAAAAAGCCATTAAATGTTGGCTCTTTCCTTCAAACAAAGCAAGATAGTCAATGAGAAGCCATACAGATAAGGGGTGTATCGGCTACTTTTACTCACTAAAAACAGGCAAACACTCCCCAAAAATAAAAATGGAGTAAAAATAACCCCCCCGCCCAATATAACATCAGAAACAAACACGTAGGACATTGTGCCTCTGCTTTCACTCACACGGTTAGATTCTTTTGGACCAGTAGTGCACATAGTACCATAGATAGAAACTACAGTTATAACTGCCTGATCGGAAGTAGTAAACTTGTATCTTTTAGTGTGTATGAATAACTAGGTGCAAAGAAATTAAAAAAACGTTTCCCCATTTAAAATATAGGTTTCTCTTTAAAAAAAAAAAATAGACTCCCACTGGTTATTGGAATTACATTTTCACTCCCTAAAATAAAAAAAATAATTTCACTCCCAACTTTAAAAAGAGTAGAGAGTTAATACTCCCACTTCCAAACCGTATCTGGAGCACTGACTAGGAGTACTCAGCATATACCATTAGTCACTACAAACCTTTACTGTACACTAAAGAATTCCTTACCCAACAAATGTAGTGTAAAGAAAAGTTAGTGCTCCCTTTTAGTGAGCATTAACCTGGCATGAACACACTCCTCCCTTGCTGTGAAATATAAAAGTCTATATTCTCCAAATACCTGAACCTTGGACCCATGGCAGATTTTAAGACAACGGGCACAGTGAGTAAATGTGACAGAAGGCCCAAGGTGGGCGTGTAATGGAGGCAGAGCCTAGAGTGGGCGGGGTTATAAAAACGACAAACGTTAGGGACAAGTGTATTTTACAGTTTTCTGTGTTGTGTGGTCTGACTCTAGCTAGAGACAGCTGGGCCTCCTCGCAAGGTTTTACTGTCAATGGCATTAATATTGAAAGACGAATCCTGAAGCTAATGTTAGAAGTTACCAGGATCAAGGCAATGGGAAGGGACATTACAGGAGGTGATATCACAAGATTATTCCTACAGCACATAGAACCATGTTATGCATGTCCGCAGTGTTACCACACACACTATGTTATTGAACATCACAAACTTAAGGAGTTCACCTTTAATCTCGAAACATACCAGGGATTACCTTTTTGAGGGTGATGTTTGTGGCACAAAAGACCACTTAACTCCAACCCAACACCTCCAGATCTCTAGATCCACATGGCCCGCTGCAGGGCAGTGAATGAAAAATGGAGAAGAAATAAGGTCAGGGTATCGAGGGAGAATAGTAGAGAAGGGTCAGCTAACATGAACATCGATGGGACATGAGTGGAGAATGAAGGAGAGAAGAAGCGTGAGGGAGAGATTGAGAGAAGATAGGAGAAAGTGATTGAACCGAGCCAGGTGAGAGTAAAAGAGTGAATGGGTACAGGGAAAGGGCAATAGTTAATAAGGCACAAAGGTGAGGGGAAATAAAGAGCAGTGGGTTCAGGAGTGTAAGGAGAATGGGAATAAGGGAGCTCTAAAGAGACGGGGCGAACTGAGTGGAGGGCAGGAGAAAGGGAGGTAAGGGGGTGAGGAATGTGCAGTAGAGGGGAAGTAATGTAAACTGATGCATCATGGGTAAACGAGAGAGGGAAAAAAATGAGTGATGGAAGGCAGGAGAGTATGGGAACGGCAGCAAAATGAAGCAAGCAGTATCTTTATAACAAAGAAACCTTTAGCAGAAACTGAGAAAGAAAAAGGCGAGAGAAGGATTAAGGGAATGAGGCAAGAACAGAGGATGACATGAGGCAAGAACAGAGGATGACAGTGTTCAAAAAGAGCAGGAAAGAATAGGATGGTAGAGAGGAAGTTGCTAGTAACGAAAAAAGGAGGGCAAAAACTGCTGTATAGGATAAAATGGAAGCCGGGTGGAAAGGAGTAAAAGGGGAGCATTTTAGTGATGCAAGGTGGGCAGGTTCTGATCATAGCTGCCCACCTACACGCAGGTACAGCTGCAATAGATAAAACAGGTAAATTATTAAAATGCAGCCATTTACTGCGTAAAAAGGTGCGGGCGGCAAAGGCTTTGGACCTATACAGGATGGAGGAATTGACGAGGATACTGCATAATAGGACGCCCACGAAAGCCATTGAGTGGGCACCGTTTTTGGAGACATACGATCCAGAACATAGGCGGGAGGATGAGGAGGGAAAGAAAGAGAAGGAGGCGGGGGTGTCTCACCATCCATCATGGAGTTAGGACTTTATGCCTGACCCACCGAACATGAGCGAATGAGCTGGGTGAAAGGGCAGAGTAGCCTATGGGTGGAACCGTGTGGACATTCGAGCTTTGGGATGCCCGCCTAGATATGCAAACAGCCAAAGCATAAGAAAAGCAATGATTAATAAAAACTACAGAGGATGTAAAAGAGACTTACTTGGATCCGGCCGGAACACTGTTGGGGATAGGGAAGTGGGGGGCGGGGGGTGTTTTGGGAATGGGGGAAAATTTTATAAAAAATGTTGATGTGTGTAAACCAATAAAAAATTGATTTAAAAATGCAGCCACTTAGATATGTATGCTCCACCCGCATCCCCAGTTTCAGCTTTGTGTCAACCATATTTCAATAAACCAATTAGAGGCTGATGATCCAGACACAGGGGTGCCTGGGTAAGGACTGTTGTCCCATAAAAGGATGGGAAGAATAATGCTGCGTAAAATAAAGGCTCAAGCCGATTACCTTATATTGAATTCTCCATCACTGTGAATACCTTTTTAAAAACCAAAACTATATGGTTTGCAGGTCCACATTTCATTGCGGCCTGCTAATGCAATAGTGCATTAAAAGTGGTGAAAATAAAGCTATTTCTGACTTTTGCTTGATCCATTTCTATAACAATGTATGTAATTGGTTTCTTATGCTATGTGTGTACTTTTCAGGGCATTGATCCAATTATTTCGTTTTTAGAAACCCAAACCTTAACCAATATTAATGAGACCCATCATGGGGAAGATATGTAGTCAAGTGCTTAAATCACAGCCTGGGTCCAAATACCAATTTCACCACTTTAACAAAATGTGTGATCATAGGCAAATCATTTAATCTCACTGCGCTTGATCTGCTGAAATCGGGTGATGCTAGAAACTATTTAGTTTGCAATTTTTGCTATGAAGAAAAACCCTCATGCTTTATTAAACTATTGAGTTGGTGTATACTTACAATCGTGAATATTTATACATTGCACAGCATATTATTCTCTTGGATTACATGTTAAAACTCTTAATGCCTTTACCAAAGCTAGCCTAGAGTAACCAAGACTTGGTCACTGCTTGTAATGTTGCTACTGATCATGTGAATCCATATTGTGCAAGTTAGGGTTCCGCATATCTTTTGCTGGATAGGTCCAGAAGACAAATTAGAACATATTAGTGCCTTGTATGCCTAACAGTCCCACGGTGTTGTGAATATGTATGTGTTAAAGAGCCTCAGGGAGGTAGGCCCACTCAGCTGTCCCTATTTTGGCTGTCTTACTACACAGCAACACTTTTTAAGCGGCATTAAGTGTGCACGTTCCAGGCTGACCTTTTCTGGCTGTGTTCACCTCAACTCTGGTATTCAACCGATTTCATACCAAGCCTCCTCTCCCCTACATAGTACAAAAATAATTGAGCCACCTCCCCCTACCTAGGTATTGATTCCCCCCTAGGGGAGGGGGGCAAAGGAGGACCAGCGGGTGGTGTGTGTGGGGGGACAAGATGTTTAAATAATTAAAAAAATCTAAGCTGCTAATTAAAAATATTAGCAGCTTAGATTTTTTTTATTATAAGCATTCACCTTAATGCTTTTTTCATGTTAAAAATATTCATCTCAATCTCATTTTAAAGATTCTGGGCTCCCCAGGACATCCTTCGGGCCCCCTAGTTTGAAGACCACTGTCTTAACTGAAGACTTTAAATGTGGGCTCGGCAGCAGGTTACACCCATTTGCCGTTTACTCTGGTTTAATCTGCATTAATATATGCTCTGTCAGAAAGGTGCTAACTTTTCATTGGCAGTTTAGTGTCTCAGCTCAGCTATGGCTGCCCGCCCCTTGAGATTAAAAGGGCATTGCCTTGTATCCATTCTTATTTAAGCAAGCCAAGGGTGTCACAGACTGTGTCCTCCGTTCCGAACTGTGGACAAGGGGGGCCACCAATCATATTGAAATGGGCACCCACAAGTCCCAAAAATGTTTAGTGGGCGCTAAAGCTGCTCTGCATTATTCCAATGTGCCTGGCTGCCAACAAAAAGGGAGTTAGGGAGGGCGTGTATGTTGTGGCTGGTGTAGGACCAGGAAACGGCAGGGGCCGGTCGTCGCCTTTTGTCTGTCAGCCGAGTACTAAATTCACCTCTGCCTTGGACATACTCGATACAATCAATCCTTTTGCATACCTGCCAGTGTGCACACCGATTATCCACCCACATCTCACCTCTGAATGCCTGCATAGATTTTTATCCCTACACCCAATTGTTTTTATACAAAACTGGTTAACCAACTTTATATCATAGATCCACTATGCCATGTAGTTTTAGCACATTCAAACATTCGCTTAGTTTGGCCCTTCCAATGCAGGAAAACGTTTCTCTCCTAGGGGAATAATGAAATGCTACTTTGTAATCATCGGTGCTATTAAATCTTTACATGTGCATACTTATGCCAGCCCTACAGATAAGGGGTGTATTACTCCAAACATTGGCAAATACTCCCCAAAAAGAAAAATGAGTAAAAATACTCCCCAAAATAGGGAGAAAAACACGGATTCTTGCAGCCTCACTTTCACCCTCACAGCTTCATGGATATGCTTGGACCAGTAGTAGAATACGTAGCACCACAGGAAGAAACTATTTTAACTGCCCGATTGGAAGAATTAAACATGTATTTTTTTTATATGTGCCTGAATAACCCAGTGCAAAGAAAATTATTACAAAAACATTTCCGCTTTTCTGTGAAAATCTAGTTTTATGCGCTTATAAAATACTCATTGGTAACTGGACTACATTTTTACACCCTAAAAAGAAACAAATCATTTTACTCCCAACTTTAGGGAGCAAAATACTCCCACTTCCAAATCGGAGCACTGCCTTATGCAGTCTGGTTTTCATGCGCTTCAAAGCTTGTTCTATTTCCTCGGAATGGGAGCGGACAAAACACAGAAATAACCATGTTCTGTATGATTTAGATTACTCATTTAAGGCCACTCGTAGCACAGAACCACCCCCTGATGCTCCACCCATCCACCACCAAAAATATGTACACAACTCCTGAGCCATCATATCGTTGGCATTCTACGTTTCCTTCCTAATTTTCACCGTACTCTACTTACTTCAATGACATCTACATATGCAACACATTATGTTGGGACTCTGGTATCCAGGCCTTTGCAGCCAATCAAACTTGACCTGGAAAATAAACAACACACTGGCCCAGGACTGTCCAAGCATATCACTCATCCAAACCTTACTATATACTCTGCGTCTTCGTCATTCAGGGGGCAAGTTGCAAGCCACAAGTTAGCCATAAACAAAAAGTCACTCCCCCCCCCTCAATTATACACATACACACCATGTCTTACTCGCCAAAAGTCAAATGTTGCTAGCTAAAGGCTACTGGTGAGCACATATTTTGAACCACGATTAAATTACATATCGTTAATTAATAACAGCCAAAACACTGGTTTTATTCTCTTTATTACACACTCATTGTTAATGATTTCTGCCATCCCTACTGTGGGACAGACTGCTCCTTAGCCTGCAATAGGCTTACATGCTTTGAAACAACTACGGTGGTGAAATGGAGCAGAATAAAATATACATCTAAAGAACTTTTATTTCAATGGACTATACAAGTGCCCAAGAGCTGTAGTCACATGGTGTTTCTATTAAGAGTTTAGTTTATTTTGCATCCTCTAATAACCATTGTATTAACATCTTGTATGTGATTATTTATTGTTTCTAAAAACACACTATTAACATATACCACTGGAGGACAATCCAGAGGGAACAAACATGCAGCAATGTTATCTTGAGCAAGTCGCCATATGAAAAAGTAGTATGCTCTTAGCTTAGAAAGAAATGGGTTAAAAAAAAAAAAGTACAAATTAACAAGCAAATAAAGACCAAAAAAAAAACTCCAAGCTGATATGAAATTGCTTTCACTCTGAAAACTACTATATATATATGAGTTGTTCTGCAGCAGTTTTGTGCGCTGTAGAAAACACAGAAAATGGAATTCTGGACAAGTAGATTGCAGCAGGCATTATTGATCACCTCGGGTAAATTGACTGGGAAGCTCCCAACATATATTAGTTGGGAGTTCCCTGCGCAAGCAGTGCCAGCTAGATCACAAGTCATACTAATTAATGTATGCAAATTCCAAAAACGTAATAAACATGACGTCCGCAGGCACAAGAAAGGGGTACTACAAGAAGCTGGGCCGTCTCTTGCCCATCACATTCAAAACTTATTTCCGAGGTGATGCATTCCTCCCTTGGGGTCAAGTGGAGCAATCCTCAAGACACATTCGGTTTAAAAGGAAGACGCTCAGAGTAAGCACCATCGCACACTTTAAATTATAAAATAAAAAAATATATATATAAAAAACAATGAATGCAACTTACACACAACCAAATGAAACTTAAGTTTCCTCCATATGGGAAGCACAACACGTGTGTCACCATTCCCTGCGGTAATACCAACATCGATATACACCGGAGTTCACATCACAAAATGATATAAGCAACAACAAAACGTAAATGTAACCAAATATAATCAACCCAGAAGACCGAACGTTTTGGACTTTCATCTGAATGACAATGTCCCAAACCAATAAAAGGGTAGAAACACCACGATCAAGATTCGCTGCATCTGAAGCAAATTGCCGTATTAAAGGGATAAGATGTCAATGGGAAAACGACACATCTGTAGTGACATAAGTGAATTTTCAACACGTTGTTCTCACGCCCACTCCACACCATGTAAATAAAATATGTTATTCACATAGAGCTGTCGCCGAAGATATGTAATTAGTGCGTTCTTATATACAATTGTTACCCATCTGAAAATGGTCTTTATTTAATCTAACTTGGAAAATGCTAAACCAGCCCTTCATGCAGAGCACAGCTCCGAGAACTTCAAATTGCTAACCTAGATCATGTTATTGCAATGCACAAGATGTCACCTACAATAAGCTGTTCCATAACCATGGTCACGTCAACAACAAAAATCACAACATGAACTAACATTTATTTTACAAGCAGGTTTGAAACAAATTGGTATATTTTAAACAGCCAATTTAAAACGGCCCACTTAAATTACCCCCTCCTGAATTGTAGACAAAACTCCAGAGATTTTGTTCCCATAAAAAAAAAAAAAAAACAGACTCCATGTACGAAGCTTGTAAAATACCGTGATCAGACTTGTGGGTGTGCATGAGAGATTGAATAATCCAATTGCGTGACAGTTGAAAAATGGTACCACGAAAGCTTAACAGTCAGTTTGTATACAACTTCCTTTTTTTGGTGTATCAAAAAACATGTGATTTTAACAAAGACGTAGATTCTTTCTGTTTTTCCTTTTTGTTGCAAGTTCTTTTAGTAGACGAATACGTGTGTTAATGCAAATGGCAAGTTGAATAATTGGTTAAAAATGGCATCTTGAAAAACGATGGCAGTTTATTGTACCATTCTTTACCAATTAATGTATCATAATACCAGTATGAAAAGACATACTTTGCAGTTCTACACATGACTAATGTAGCGGGTAGAAACAGTACAGGGATGATACACGCCCACAAACGCTGATAAAAAGTCGCCTCAACGGTAGTTTTCTTAAATACATTTTAAAAAAAAAATCAATTAAATAGTTGGCTGCCACAATACAAAGCCCACAAACACGTATCTGAATCAAATCATCCTAGAACGTGCTAAAATAGCGGGGTGGTTTCGGCCACCCCATGCCACGTTTTAACCCGAGCACGAAAGGCTGTTCCAAAGGAAAACATACCAGACCCGTCAATCAGATGGGGATTGGACAGCATTAAAGTTTCCACCTTGGGGCTAAACAGCGCGCCTGGTCTCAGTGTGCGAACTGTCAATGAATGGGCCACAGTCAATTTAGAGCTGCCATTTTAGGTTAAGAGCTGCAAAACCTCCGTTGTTCAAGTAGACAAGCACACGCACGGCCACGCAGAGCAAAACAACGAGGGATGGGAAGTTCCAGGGCTGGTTCCAACGAGAGGATTCCACGTTTCCCGCAGATGTTAAAAGCGAACAGGCGGCTTCCCCGCAATAACGGCTCCAGAATGGTCAAGCCCATCCTTCTACATCGTTGTTGACAACTCCCGATGTTCGCTGGGCAAATTTGTGCCCGCTGATACTTATGAATTTAACGTGAATTGATATAACGTTGAAAGCCAGGCGCATGTAAACAAAACATGGGTGCACGGCAAGGGAATAAGTGCGGATTCTTTATATTTTTTAAAAGTCCGACGGCGAAGAAGACAGTCGTGTAATACGTGCCATTGCTTCTTTCTGCCTTTAAACATCGTATTTTTTTTAAACACCTTCCTCCAGCTAGTCGGCAAAAAGTCGTTCAAACTGTGGGTGCCCCCAAACAGTGAACAGATGGTGATTACTTTGGGGATATCCTGCGCAGCGTGCACTCTCTTGGCCCCCACCAATCCAATAGAGAGGCAAGCGCTGTGTAGTGATGGCTGCTGGATGAAGCTCCTCCTCCCTCACAGCTCACACCCACCTACCTGCGGGAGGAGGGGGTGCAGAAGTGAGACTTGTGGCACCTGAATTACAGCACATCTGTGATAATACGCCCCCCAGTCCACTGCAAGGTGGAGAAGCTAAGACAACAGTATTAGAGGATTGTTTACTTTAATCGCCTACAGTTCTCGTAGTGGACAGCGCCGCCTCCATACTAGGTATGGAGTGCACACGCCTGGCAGGTGGTTCGGCCTAACGCCCGAATATATCGCTCCATGAGCTAAAGCACAGAGGGTGGGATCTCCCCAACCGTCACTGGAAAGTGGTGCATCACTCCCATGTCGAGCCCCGCGTGCACCCGCCTCAGTCCCTTTAAACTTCACGAGCTGCTCCACTCCCCCCATGCACTTTCCTCCAACTTGTTCCATAACAACAAAGACCGCGCGAGGAACCCTGGGCTCACAACCTGCCCAACTTTCCTCAGCACCTACAACGTGAACAATAACACTGAAGACTTGAGCTCCCCTGACCCCACGAGAGAGTGACCCGATAATCTGCAAAGCATAGGTTAACAATCAGCCCCCAAACGGTGTTATCACTGGTAACCCAAGCACAGCCTCCACTTATTGTTAGCCAGGAAGGCTCAAGTAGGTCAGCAAGAGCGCAGCAGCCACCATGCCACCCGCAAAGTGCCCTTCTCGGTCCTCAGTGCTCCCGAGTGTACTTACTCCCTTTGACTCCTCTTTCACACTCTCTCTTCCCCCCCCCCGTGCGTTTGCCTCCACCACCAAAACCACAGTTGCCCTCCCCCAGGAAGCCTCCTTGCTCCCATACATTACACGGGTCTCCCATCACTCACCGGGCGCCGGTCAGTGTGTGCGCGGCACGGCGCGGCAGCTCCTACCCAAGAGCTCACTTCCTGCCACCGCCGCTCCCGTGCCGCCGCCAGCGCCTCGCTGCATGGTGCGAAATGTCCTGGGGCTCCAGCCCCTCTTGTTCCAGCCTGCCCCTGCTCTACCCGCGGTTCCGGTGTGTACGCTCGGGTGCCGGTACCTGCTGCCCGCCCGGCCCCTTTGTGTAACCTCACTCGTTCCAAGTTTAATCCGATAGTTCCCGAGCACGAGCGCGTCCGGCACCAGATAGAGGCAAGATCCCTCACGCCGCTCACTCGCTCTCGGGATCGCGGCCGCGCGCTCTTGCTCACGCGTGTAGGGCTCCCCCGGGGGCAGCGCGCGCGTACGCTCTGGAGGACACCAGGCCAGGCGCGCGTGCCCGCGCCTCTCACCCCTCCGGCTCCTTCTCACCCCGCCTGCCGCTCCTTCCCCTCTGCACTGACGTCACCCGGCCAACTGGCATAATTTATGCAAGAATCCGGTCGGCGAGGGGGAGGGGAACCGGGGACACTCATTCATGCACAAGTTTTTTTTCCCTTCCTCAGGAGCATGTTTCTCCCAACGCTGCCTCCCTCCTCTGCCAGGGAGCGCAGGGGTCGAGGGGGCTGCGGTGACTGGAGCTGATGGAGGAAAACAAGCTCGGCCTGTCTTGTCCTCGCACGTTTCACGTCCTCTGACTTCTGCGTACCTTCTCCATGTTGTCAGAGCCTTTCTCTGTTTTTGCGCCTGTAGCGTGTCACTGGGCTCCGTGATACGAAGTCGGCAGCCTGCTCTGCCAGGAAACGACTCATCTCCATTTCTGTTTATTTGCCTATTGTACTTCGCTATTTATGCAGTGCTTATTAATACGACCAAACGCCAAGAACATCGACTTTTGTTGTAATCTATCGCAGAATTGACATTACCAGGAATCCCAGCACCGCCCACCTTACCTTGTAACTTCCAAAAGTGTGGTAAGAACCGGGTACTAGAAGCTGTACGGCTCCCCATGCATAATACTTTGGTGGCAACATGGCTTATTTCTCACAGTTCTCAACACCTTCCAGAACAGGAAACAAGAGAAGCTAGCAGACACCTGCTTCATCAGAAAGTAAAACACAAATGAAGATGGAACAGACCAAGCAGTCAAAGTCGGAACAAATGCACACATACGCAGTATGGCAGATTTAAGGCAAAACGCCTGTGGGCAGATGTGATAGAGCCCCCTGGAGGGAGGAGTTTATTGGCTGTACTGATAGAGGCAATGGTGAACTTTACGGACAAATAGTCATTTTTTTAATGTTCTTTTTTTACTATTGTATTTTTGTGTTTGGGGGTCTGACTCTGGCTGGAAAAAGCCCAGTCGTTTCATCAGATTTTGCTGACAAAGTGATCTGCCCAGGATCACTTAGTTTAGCCAAGTTCAAAATCCACTCCTCCCTTCCATTTGCTCATCCCTTCCAAAATCACATGCTCTGCAGTACCCCTTCCAGAATCTTCTGCTCTCCTCTTCCATCTGCTCCCACATCTCCTTCCAAAAGCCCCATCTGTATCAGTGGCACAATGACCATTGGGCAGATTAGGGTTTTGCCTCCACACTTGACATTTTGTGCTATGTTGACTTGACCTGGCTGACCCTAAAGAGCCATAGATAGACCGAACAGGACGCAGGCAACAGTTACCAAATGCCTGGCAATTACTAATATAAAACGTTTTTGTGTTAGCATCTGTATTCTTATGCATACATTTTTAGGTAGTTAAAATCGTGATGGCTTAGTACTTGCATGTCAGGGGAGTGATTGGAAGGGTAGGGAGTCACGAGACAGCTCATTCTCACAGCAGTTCTTAATTGTGTGGTTTCAGATGAGAAGGAGAGAGTTAACTGCCTGTAACATCGAAGCTGCACTAGAATAGTCTCATTAGAATATATAAAGAAGCTAGATGCCCCCACGCAAGTAAGTTTGCGCCCCCCCACAGCTTCTGCAGTTAGCCCCTCTCCCAACATTTGAAGGGTTAGCCTCCTGAAATTTTAGTCCATGTGCACCCCTATCCCTATCAGCTCCCTTGCCTTCTGTGCCTCCTCCTCCTCTGTACAGGCGTCCCTGCCTCCGCTCGTTTGCCATCCTCCACTATCCACCTGGCCCTCTTGCCGCCCTGTGGGGAGACCACTATCCCCTGTGCCTCCCCTCCCCCGAGGAAGACCCTCAAAGATGGCAAAATGCTCCATATTGCCACTCTCAACACCCGCTCTGCTCTCAAACACTTGTCTGACATCTGCAACCTCCTCGAATTCATGGATCTTGATGTGCTCGCCATCACTGAGACCTGGTTCAAGGATTGCTTTGTCACGTGCTTTGTTTGACACACTCCTCCCTGAAGGCTACAACATCCTCTCTTTGCCCAGGCCTAAGAAGACAGGTGGGAGAGTAGCGCTTATCCTCCCAGAATGGATACCTGTGTCCATCATCCCCACTCATGCCTACTCTTCCTTCGAATGCCTAGTTTGCAGACTCACACTATACCCTAAATCTTCTCTCATTATGGCCACCTTCTATCGGCCACCAGGACAATCCACTCTCTTCCTCTCTGAATGGGCTGACCTGACTTCCTCCCTTCTTAACATCCATCTGGACTCTCGTGACTCCTCAGGTCCTTTACGCAACCTTTGCGACTCTCTCGCTCTTTCTATCCTTCCCTCTGGCCCCACACACATCGCAGGCCACACCTTGGAGGAGGAAGTCGTCCATGTTGGGGCATACGTGGATGCCCAAGTAGACCAAGCTCTGGATGGAGACCAAGTAGGGGCAATGCCGTAGGATCGCATCAACCACACCCTGGGGAGGGAAAAGTACTGTTTTTTGTTTGTTTTCACTGAGACCGCAGAATTCTTGATATTCCATGAGGATCTCCATTACTACCGGACATGAAGTCCTGGGATTGCTCATATAGATAAGCAGATCATCTGCATAGAGGGAAACCCGGTCTTCCCCTCCGCACGGCCATACAAATCCCGAACACCCCACTGACATCCTGAGGCTAATTGCAAGTGGCTCTATGGCCAATGTGAATAGCAGAGGGGAGAAGGGGCAACTCTGCCTGGTTCCTCGCCCCAGCAAAAAAGCCCTGGAAGAACGCCCATTAACCCGTACCACTGCTTCAGGGGAGTCATAGAGGATCTTAACCCAGGACATGTAGTTAGCCCCAAATCCCATGCAGTCCATAATATCCCACAAGGCCGCCCATCCCACCGAGTCAAATGCTTTTTTGAAATCAACTGCTAAGAGTGCGAGTGGGTCCTTTATCGCATTTGCCTAATCAATGGCGAACTGTACCCTGCGTAAATTAATCCGGGTGGATCTAGATGGCATGAATCCACATTGGTCCGGGCGGACCAGGGAATGTATAACCCCTAGAAGTCTATTAGCTAAAACGCAGGCAAGAACCTTGGCTTCTCCATTGATGAGTGGAATTGGCCTGTAGGAGGCGTAGAGTTCTGGTGGTTTCCCAGTTTTGGGGATCACTACAATGGCCGCCTGTCTATCTTGGGAAGCTGCCCTTTTTCTCTGAGTGCGCCAGCATGCGGTGCATGTGCCATATTATTAGGTTGCCCAGTCGCTTTCAGGTCTCCACCGGGAAGCCATTCGGTCACAGAGTTTTCCCGGATTAAAGTTGGGACAGAGCCGCCTTTGTGGTCTTTGGGATGCAATATTCCCCATACATCTGCCCACCCAAGTGCTGTCGCAAAGGAGTTTAGTTTGGTTGGGTGGTCTGGGTTCCTGGTGCCGGTATGCGTTCTATCTCTGGCTACTTCCATTACTTTGTTAAAGTACCCACCACTACCCAGTACTCTGCTTGTTTACCCAGCATCACCACTTGGAGGCTGTTCAGGAGTTCAAGTGTGAGTGGGGGGGTGCATAAACGGCTACTATCCCCCAGATGCTCCTGTCTATGTCCCCAGTTACCACCACAAAGCGCCCCCTCGGATCCGCCTGGACTCCTCAAAGATGGAATGGGAACATTTTATTTCTAAGGATCATCGTTCCTCATTCCGCGCTGGACAATCCAGCGTGAAAGACCGCTCTGTAATTGGATCGTCGGAAGAACCTACATTATTTTATTTATTTTATTTTAGTTATTTGTTTTATGCCCACACCCTGAGGTATCACGGCGTAGGTAACAGAATGCTTACTTATCTTGTTACAATACAGAAGAAATACAAGAAGTAATACAGATGCATTACAATTGTTGAGAAAAAGCTAACTTTCTGGTTACAGATCAATCAGAATTGTAATTATACAAAATAAATAGTATATATCTGAGCAGATTACGGTTGTACTAAGAATACGATACAGGTGAAGAGATTGTTAAAGTTCATTCATGTTGGTTAAAAAAATACGTTTTTAACATTTTCTTAAATACCTGGTGAGAGGGTTCGCCTCTAATGAGGGAAGGAAGGATATTCCATAATTTCAGCGCTAAAACCGCAAAGCTATTACCCTCTGCCCTGGATCTTTGGTAGTGGGGAATGCAGAGAAGTGAGTTATTGCTACATCTGAGGACCCTGATGCTCTTTTTTTAGGCAATGGCATTGTTCAGGTAGGTGGGTGCTGTGTGGTTGAGACACTTTTGTATGATGCAGAGTGTTTTGAAGGAGATTCTGGCTTTGATGGGTAACCAATGGGCTTCCCTTCTAATCTTAGAGAAATGGTCGGATTTTTTTATTCCTAGTGCTGCTCGCAATGCTTTGTTTTTTAGGAGTTGGAGTTTGGCGATGTTAGTTTTAGATGCACCAAGAAATAGTATGTTGCAATAATCTAGCGTGGACAGGATAAGAGCCCTGGTTAGAGTAATGCAGTTTTGAGGAGTTAGGAATTTTTGACTGATTGAAATGAGTTTAGAGGTGGCTGAGGAGAGATCATTGACATTTTTGGACAGCGTAAGGTTAGTGTCTAGGTTGACCCCTGGACTTTTAGTTTGGTAGAGAATGGGGATCGGTTTGCCATCAATGGTTATGGAGTAATAATCTTTGTGGAGGGCTTTCATTTTTGCTGGTGACCCCATTATGAGGATTTCCGTCGTTTCATCGTTTAGACAGAGGCTGTTATTGGCCATCCAGAGTTGTATGATGGCATAGATTTTGTTGACAGTGATGGTGTCTTGCTCATGGTTCCCTGTAATTGGGATAAGAATATGCGTGGGGTCAGTAAAATGTGTATAGATCAAACCCATGGCATCTAATGCTACGAAGAGTAGCTTGGTGGAGGCATTATAAAGAGTAGGTGATAGTCAAGGGCCTTGTGGCACTCCTATCGGGACTGGGATAGGGTCAGCTGCTTCTTTACCAATGCTGACTCTAGAGGTGCGATCAGAGAGAAATGATGTGACCCAGTGTGTGGCTTCTTTGGAGAAGTTGAAGTTAGTGTGCAGGGTGTTGAAAAGTTTGTCGTGGTCTACCAGTTCGAATGTGGCAGATAGGTCCAATAGTAGAAGAATGCTGATGTTTCCAGTGTCTCTTATAATATCCATTTGGATTTTTAGATCTAGGAGAGCTGTTTCGGTGCTGTGGTTGGGCCGAAAGCCAGATTGTCGAGCACCTTGGAGGTGGTTATCCTCCAAGTAGCTTTGAATTTGGGTATAGGCTATTTTATCAATTATTTTGAGCAGAAGGGAACGGTCATTATGGGGCAGTTGCTTGTGGGTATCGTCGGGTCCAGGGTTGGTTTTTTAAACAGAGGGGTGACCCAAGCTTCTTTGATGCCGGCTGTGACTTCCAAATTAAGCATTGACAAATTTTGTGATTAAGGGCGTTAGTGTGGGAGCGCAAAGTTTAACGAGTTTGTCTGGGAATCTGTCTCCTTTACAGGTAGAGGCATTAAGTTTAGAGATGGTATCCAGGACTTGATTTTGGCTGACCGGAGCGAATTTAAATTCTGTCGTTAAGTTTCTGGGTTCAGGGACCACAGCTGAAGTAAGGGATTCTTTGCTGCCCAGTAAGGTTTTTTTTCGCTGTAATTTAGTTTTTTCGCATATTGATTTTAGATGCCAGTGCACTTTGTATGGTGGTACATGCACATTACATACCAATAATATGTGTCTCGGTAAGCAGAGCAATATCGGGTGAGTGCCTATTCAGGAATTAAAGCACCAACCTGCCTGTCAAAGGAGATGTTGTCAGTGTGCGGGTGGGAATTCCCCCCCTTTCAATTGTGTCCACCCCGCACACCCCGCCAAAGGCATTCAGTTCAGTGCTCGACTCCTGGCTCCCAGGCTTGCCGAGTCAGGACGTACATATATCTGTGCCAGGCAGGGCCCGTATCCATTTAGTGCGATCACCCCCTTCACTGAGCTTTGCCACCAGCCAAGACAACTTTTATAAACAAACTCCCACAGCTTCTCTCTTTGCGGCTTCGTGCCGGTCAAATACTGTTGTGTCCCTGCATCCCACCCTGTATTTCCCCCCAACCTGAAACATCTGTAGCCCAAACTGTGGGCAAAACCACAGAATGGCTCATCATGGTGTGCTTCCCTGACTGCGAATACAAGTCCCACAACATCAAGTTGCGACCGCCAGTGTGGGGTCCCCGTGCAGGGCCAGTCCGTTATAGAAACCTGAGTGATGGTAAGAGTGGTCATGCGTTCTTGTCTCTGCCCTTTTCAGTTCGAATAGGTCCTGATGATTCGACAACTTTGGAGCCCAACTGTGTCACTCCTTGGTCTCTGCCCAGGTGCCCCTTTTGGCGACCTCAGTGGCGCTAATCCATTAAGGATTTGGGTTTCCAGCCATTCCCATGTCTTGTTGGGCGAACAGGTAGGTAACACCCTCATGGTACACGTTGAGTAGTGTTGGAAAGAATAGTGCATATTTTATGGACAATGATTGGAGCTTCCTTTTCACTGAGTCAAAAGACTGTCGAGCCCTTTGAACCTCCCTGGTAAAATCAGGATAGAAGCCAATGCGGTAGCCATTGTAAGGGATGGAGACAGTGATGCGGGCCACCTGAAGAATGGCATCCCTATCTCGGAAGTTCATTAGTCTTGCAATGATAGTACGTGGCGGTGCGCCGGGGACTGGGTGCCCCGTCGGGATTCTGTGTGCTCGCTCTATTGAGAAGAACTTGGACAGTTTCTTAGGGGCGAATAGTATGTTGAGCCATTGCTCGAGAAAGAGCTTCACAATGGGCCCCTCCTCCTTCTCCGGGACCCCAAGGATGCGTATATTATTTTGGCATGCTCACTGCTCATTATCTTCCGCTCTGCTTTCAAGTTGGGTCACTTTCTGAGTGATTGTGGCCAGTTGTTTATCCATTTGTTTGACCGTGTCTTCTGAATTCGAGATCCTCTACTCTGTCTCTCCCACCATTGAGGACAAGTTGCTGAGATCTTGTCTGAGGAAGCACACCTCTGTAGATAGGCCCCCTATCTTGCCCTCCAAGGACGATCTTGACTCCCTAATGGCCTTCATGACGTCAGTGAGGGAGATGGACGGATCCTGGGGCTCATCGCTCATGTCCGCAGTGTCTAGGGCTTGGGTCGTGGCTCTCTGCAGGGTCTGTCATTTGGCCTTGTCTTTCACTAGTATGTGTTCCCAAGCTGGTCCTGCGAGGGACCAACGCCGACCAGTCGATCAGGTACAGGGTAGGGCCCCTAAGCAGCAGTGGACGTGTCTCCTACTGGCTCTGGCAGCTGTGTAAAGCGTGAAGTGCCCCCCACCACGAAGGATGGTAATGCAGGTAGGCTTGTTCAGGTGGTCTTCGGGCAGCCCACCCTGGTAAACGTCTGAGTGTTAGTGAGCAGATGAAGAAGGGGGTTCTCCCGCCCACTGTGAGTCCTGGGTGATATTGTGTTACCACCCCATAGTCCTAGGGGCTCAAAAAGCAGGACATTTCTTGTGTCTGCCTCCGGGGGGGGGGGGTGAGAGGTGGGGTCCTGGGACAAGCTTCTGGGTCCCAATCCTTTCTGGTATCAAGAAAAGGGACACCCCCCACCCCTGCAACACTCTCACAGCTGGTCTCCCTCTTTTGTGGGCCAAGTCCGCAATGAGGCTATAAGAGTTGCTGCGTCCCTGTATCTACAGGGAAGCCCCCCACAGGCAGACCCTCTGTGGTGCCTTCCTGCTGTCCTCCCGATGCGTATGAGGCCTATGCGTTTATCCCCAGATCCCTATGGAGAGGGGAAGGATAGGGATACCTCCTCACACCTCCTCACCTTGTGTCTAGTGCCTTTCCCAAGGCGCAGTTGCAGGATGGGGCTCCAATTGTGTTAATCAGGCCGCAGCACACCGTTCCACTTCTCCGCGTTAGGGCCTCAGACGGGATTGGGGTTCCCCCCGGTCCCTCCAGTATCCAGGGTGTCCTGTGGGCCTCCACGAGGCACAATGAATGCAGGCGCTCCTCCGCCACGGCTAGAGAGAGGCACAGACAGCATAGCGTCTCTCCACCCATGCCGTGGTCAAGCCTCAGCTGGGGCTGCGGGGGTCGCAGCACTCCTCTGGAGGGTGCCGGAGGGGCCGACACCATCCAGTAGCAGTGGGGGGGCGAGGAGGGGACAAAGACACAGCTGTGTGCCTCAGTAAGTGCTCCAGGGGGGCACTCTGGTCTCTCCTTCCCAGCCGCTCGGTTTCCACAAGCCTGCAGGCATCCATTGCCCAGCGGCGCACTGTCAATGATTGTGCTGGCCATCTGTGAGGAGTCGCGCTGGCAGCAACAAAGGCATCCAAATGCGCCCATGGCCGCGCAGGCAAGATGGCGTCTTATGTGGCTCTGGCGGAGTCCGTCAGCGAATCTCTGGCTTCCCGGCACTGATTCGTGCCCAAAAAGTATCGGGCAGTAGCCCTACTATTCCGCCCACAGAACGCTGATTGATCAGTAAAAAGGCTGAGCAGGGGACCAGGATAGTGCAGGAGAATGCCGGCGGTCACTGGGAGTGAGAACGCTCACGTCCACATGGGCGCTTCACGCATGCGCAGTCCTCGATTAGATAGCTCTTGAGGAATTTGTTCCAAGTTGTCTATCTCTTCTCGCACCAAACAGGATAGTATCATGGTATTGGTGGCAGATGGGTCTTCCTTCCACTCTTTTAAGAGATTTACATGTTATAGATGGACCTTCTGTTTCCTGTCAGGTTGGGCTACCTTTTAAGTACAGGTACCTGTTAATTCCAGTATTTCATATGGCCCATGCCACTTAGAGACAAGCTTGTTTTCCGAGGTAGGCAAGAGGACCAATACTTTTTGTTGTACGGAAAATGATCCTAAACTCACCTTTTTGTCATAGGTGGATTTTTGTTGGTTCCATGTTGCCGTTTACACAAAAAATTGCGGCAAAAAGGCAGTGGGTTTGCCGCCGCAATCCATGTAATGGATGCGGGGGACACCCCCGCAACCCCCGGACCCATTATATCATTTAAGGGGAGCAGGGGACACCCCTGGAACCCCCCCACCCCTTCAATGGTATAATGGGATACACCTTTACCGGGTCAAATCACAGCATTTATTCTGCAATTTTTTTGGGCAGATGACTTTTTTGCCACGCTTTTATTACTACATACCTTTTTGGTGGGGTTGGGCATTTTCCATATGAGTATAGACTAAAATTCGAACAAGTCTCATATGCTCACGCAATTTGGTAGCAGTTTGCGAAAGGGGAATGGGTGCCTCTTCTCGCTCTTCCGAGATCTCCTGGAGCATGTCCAGGACCTCTCTAGGTTCTCTACCATAGAGTAGTTCAAAAGGAGAGAATCCAGTAGATGCCAGAGGGGTTTTTCTCACTGAAAATAGTGCCAAGGGGATCATACAGTCCCAGTCCTTCCCGTCTTTATCTACCAACTTTCTTAGGATCATTTTAAGTTGTTTTATTGAATCTCTCTACCAAACCATCTGTTTGGGTATGGTACAGTGAAGTTCGTAAGGTGGTAGGTAGGTAGTTCATTGACTTCACCCATGAGCTTGCTCATAAAATTTGAACCTTGATCTGTCAGGATTTCTTTAGGAGAGGCAACTGTGGAAAAATACGGTAGGATGTACTTTAGAATTTGCTGGGTGCTGTGTTGCCTCTGGTTGCATAATCAACAATCACAAGGACATATTTGTTGCCCAGTCTAGATGTTTCTAAAGGTCCAATGATGTCATCCCAATTCTTGAAAAAGGGACCTCTATGATTGGTAAAGGATTCACAGTGGCAGGCAATGGGATGTGAGTACTGCTTTTCTGACATCTTTCACATGTCCGAATAAAGGTTTTTATATCAGCATGGATACCTGGCCAGTATAACTTCCCACTGATATGTGCCTGGGTTTTGGATTGACCAAAGTGTCCCCCGCTCAGATGGGAATGGGCAATCTCTAGTACAATCTTACTGTGGGTTTTGGGGATTACTGAGTTTTACTTAAGCCTGTGGATGTTTCTTTTATATATAGCAATCCTTGCTTTAAGAAGAAAAAAGAACTTCCCTTCGCTAGACTGAATAGCTTGTAAAAAAAGCCTCAGTGAGGGCTGGGTCATTTCGCTGGGTGAAGGCCAGGTCGGGATAGATGGTAGGCTCTTCTCCATTTTTCTCTTCGGTGTTAGATGGTTCATCAGCTTCCCCAAAGCCCAAGGTACCTCTCTCTGTTTCTTCTGGTTCACTTTCTTTAAAATGAGGAAATAGAGCCTTTTCAAGAATCCCTTGAGCAATTTAGTCCCCACGATGTACTTAAAACGGGATTTCAGCATGTTTCTGTAAGAGAACCTTTATGTTTCCCCGGAAATCGGGATCAATGACGCCTGCCAGAATATCTATACCGAACCTCCAAGCCAGGCCAGATTTTGGGGCCAATCTTATATAACACCCAGGAGGGGGTCACAAAACTAAGTCTGTGGCAATCATTCCTCTTTTCCCAGGAGGGATAGTAGCCTCCCTACTGCAAAAGATATCGAAGCATATTAATTTTTTTGTGGCAACAGAGGGGTTGGAGGCTTCTGGATTTTTAGGTTACCCCAATTGGTTTCAATTGAGTCACACCCCACTTCTGACACCATATGTAAGTAAGGCATGGTATCAACAGTAAGACAGACACAAGTGACCAAAGTTGAAGGGTGTTTATTGAATGTTCACAAGGGTGTGATACCTGCCTATCTAAACCTAGATCTACAGATGAGAGCAAGCTACGACCAAATCAAATAATAATAATGCAGTCCTAGTAGAGTTTTGTCAAAATAAAAGAGCCTATATTACAGAAAACGATTGCCAATCCTTACCGTTAATTTACAAATAGTGTTGGGTAATGTTCATGAAAAAGAAAGAAGATTTCACAAAATGATATGTCAGGATGTTCGGGACGTTGGCCTCCCTTCCCCACGTTTTCAGCACAGGGCAAGGTGGTTCACTCAAGCAAAGCACACACTCTGGTTTCTTTCAACATAAGGATACAGTTCTATTTCCATCAACAGGGCCTTCTGTGCCCAAGTCTTTTTTCTCATCAAAGTCTCTTGATTCAGAGGGCCTTAGGTACCAAAAATAAGACACACAGCTCTTTTCTTCTTACAAGTATTCAACTCGGGTGCTTCACCCTGGATCCCCCTCAGCCGGGCTCAGATTCCTGTTATTGTACAATTGTTACTGCAGATCTCCCTCTTGGCTCAGATCCCACTGTTTACAAAGTACAGCGAAAACATTTGTTTTTCTCGGTGACTCACGGTTCACCTTGGATCCCCCTCAGTCGGGTTCAGATCCTTCCCCTTTTCAATTCATCTCCCTCAGCCAGGCTTGAACCAATTGTAGTTCACCTTGGTTCATCAAAGACTTTCGAATGTGCAAGGGATTTGGCTTGACACATTGCATGACCACTTTGATATAAACATCTGTTTTACAATACAGTTAGCATTCAGTTGGATACCTAAGAGACCTTCAAATGAGCACCCACGTGGCACTGAACCACTCTGTATACAGTATCTTACTTGGCCTCCTAATTTTCATTCACACCTTTGGTTTCCAATTTTCCAATTATATCTGCATCGCTCATCACATGCGTTTCACACAATGTCCTCTTTGGATTTCTTCATACAATGTTGCCACTTGCAACCTTGGTTCAAACGCAAGCTGGTTTGGTATCAGTCTCTAAGACTCACCGGCTGTGCTGTCTTTACTGGTGCTGCTTTGTTGTAGGAGCTAAGGACAGTACCACGGGAGCAATTGCTCCTCCCCACCTTGATTATCGACACAGGAGAGCCCCAGTTACCTTCGATGCACAGTGTAGGATTTTTCAGCTTTAGTAGTTTTAAAGGTCAAGGGCACTTCCCTCCTTACAACCCTCTCTGGTCTTGCCGTCTTTCTCCTTGTATCACACTGCCATCTGGGAACTGCTGTTTCCTCATGTGCTTTTCCTCGCTCTGCGTGTGCTTTTATGCTCCGCCTTTTATCTGTGTGGGGAAGTGTGATGGAAGTCAGGTGTTTGTAATTATCAGTAATTGCCTGACCGTTGTATTGGGGCATGTCAAGTATACGGCTCTGGTGGTAGTCCACTGTCGCTCGCGGTGAACTGTCCGTTAGAAAATGTTTGTCGGGAAAGTGGGGGGTGAGTCCTAGGTATCCTACCTGGTAGGATTGGGAAAAGGCGTTACGGGGAAGGGGATACTGCGTCTCGCCATCCGGTGCCCACTTCCACTCCCCGAAGACCCCTCATCCAGGTGATCCTCCCACACTGGTCCACAGAGTATCCTGGCCATCTGGATGAAAGATCCCCGGGGACTAGTGGGTGAGACACCTCCAAGTGTCTCACACCACCCATTTGGAGGCGGACCAATCAGAGCCTCAAAAAAACTTGCTACCTACACAACTGCCCAAGTCTGTGAGGGTATCTCCGAATAATCTTATAATTCCTATAGAAGAGGTGAAACGAGCTTTACCGGATATGGCTGATGGGGGCAGGGGGTTTGGTCCTGAAAGCTTTACCAGGAAACTATACCACTCTGGAGCAGAGATGATTAATTTTGTATAAGGAGCAATGTTGGCACACTGTTACCGAAGATCATATTTTATCTTCGCAGAGGGGCCAACAAGAGGAACAATTTATTAGTCAAGTCATTAATTGGACTGCACAACAGGAGGTAGAGTTTTATAACCAGCACCTGGTCAATAAACTTGACCAACATGAATATTGGGAACACATTGAGAGAGCTTCTGGGTTGATGGAGGGAGTCGTGAACGGTGTTAATAAGAGGAGCATCCTGCTTTTGGAATACTTGGTGGGCTTTCATAATCCCATGGCCCAGAGCATATTAAATGTTTTAAACCTATTTCATAAAATTCCACAGTGGAGATCAGTGAATTCGGGGGACATAGAACAGGTGGAATTTGTGCATAAACTGCATCTGCATATTGTCTTTTTATACATCCCATCAAAATTAATAATGTCCATAATTATGGAGGTGGGCCCTCTTTTTTGCCAACTTGAATGTGTTATTTTTGAGATTAATGAATGGGAGAAAGAGCAAGTAAGAGGCTTTCCCTCGCCCTGGTGGGAAGACCAGCAGCAAATTCAGTTGCCACATTTCTCGCCTTTGAGGATAATGTGCACGCAGGGTGTTCTGGGTTCCTCCCGTTCTATTGAACATGCTTACGTGGTGGAGGAATCTCAGGAGCTTAGAGGTTGGTCTTGCTTACCAAGGATTCTGGGAGGGAGGTCAAGGGCTGATTAGCTAAAAATGATTGCAGCCAGAGCAGATATTCAGATGGAATTGTTGGATACAAGGGGTCACTCTCATCTGTTGCAAGAGGGGATAATACTTTGAATGCTTGGATGTTTTCTGTCTCCAGGAGACATGGCTACAGGGGCAGATTATTATGGATGGCTACTCCCTGATTTCAGTTTGAGCTAGCAGGGGAAGTCATGGAAGACCGACATCTGGGCCTCTGACCGAATGTAAAAAAAGATCTGTGATTGAGGTTGGTACAATGGGCTGGGTTGGTTCACCAAATGGGTTCTCACAGTTAACAAGATTGACCTGGGAAAGACCTCAAGGTAAGGGGGGTGGCTCCTGGGGTATTATTAATCTTTACTGGAACCCTTAAGGAGTTTTTGGACGGTGTTAGCTTTTTATTGGGTCTCTGCACATTGGATCCATCAGTAGAGGGAGTCATTATAATGGGAGATTTAAATATCTCATGTGTAGCTAAGGTTGAGGGTGAAATATAACTAAGAATGAATGCATGGCTCACCTTAATGAAATCCAGACAAACACGTTACTCCTAATCTTATGATAGACTCCAAAAGCAGTATTGTGTTCTTTTGGAGGAGAGAGTCTGAATGTACAGTTTCCAATTATAATTTAGGAGTTACTTATTGGTCTATGTGTACAGAATATAACACTGCCTTCCCAAAACACCTTCCTGGCCTGAGGAAGAGTCCAGACTAAAATGCTTGGTGAAAGTGTGGACTGAGGACCATGTTGCAGCTGCACAAATATCCTGAATTAGTACTCCCTTCTGTAAGGCAGAGGAAGTATCCATGATAAAGTTTGTTTTCAGATTGCCATACCCAATTTAGGGCCTGTGTAACCAACAAAAGGTTTATCGTCTTGTCTTAATTTAGACATTCTGGAAATGTAGAAACTAAGTGCACGTCGTGGGTCAAGCCTGTGTAGCCTCTCCTCCTCCTTTCCAGGATGAGGTGGGGGACAGAAAGAAGGTAGAATGATTTTTTGAGTTAAATGAAACTCAGACGCAATTTTTGGTAGTAAGGTAGGTTTACCTTAAGGATCTTAAAGAAAACTGTGTAAGGAGATTTGCAGGACAAGGCTTGAAGTTCACTCACCCTACTGGGTGATGTAAGAGCCACTAAAAGGATGGTCTTTACGGTTAACAATCTTAAAGGACAGGAGTGAATAGGCTCAAATGGAGCACACATTAGGAATTTCAGAACTAGGTTGAGATCCCAAACCGGGACTTGAAAAGGGACCGGACGAAAACCATTTGTCAATCCTTTCAAAAACTGTATAACAGTGGAATCTTGAAGAAAGATACCTCTTCAGATGAGTGCTTGAAAATAGATAGCACTGCTAGATACCCTTTAATTGTACCAACCTGGAGCCCCAGATTGGCCAGGTGTAACAAGAAAGGTAACACCATAGGTTTACTGCATGGAAAAGGGTCCACATTTTTATCCCTGCACCAGCTGCAGAATTTGTTCCAACTGCAGAGGTATAAGGATTTCGTTGCAGGCCTTCTGGCCGGAAGCAAAATCTTCATTATGTCGTTTGGGAGGTTCAGATCCTTATAGATCAACCTCTCAGAAACCATGCGTGATGGTTGAGAGGCTTGACCTCTGGATGGAGAACACAATTCTCCTCTCGCGAGAGTAGGTCCTCTCTTTGTGGAAGACGTATTGGAGGGTAGATGAACATGTCCAGAAGGTCCGGGTACGTCCTCCTGACCCAATCCGGAGCAATTAGGATAATGAATTTCCCGAAATTTCTCAACCTCCTGATCAAGTGAGGAATGACGGGGACCGGAGGAAACGTGTACAGGAGCGGAAACTCCCAGTCCACTACGAATTCGTCTCCTAGAGCTCCCTTGGGGGAAATTCCATGGAGCAGTACACCTCACACTTCCGGTTGACACTGGTCGCAAACAGATCCACTTGAGGGGTTCCCCAAAGGGCGAAGATCTCTTGAAGGACTTCCTGAGCTAGTTCCCACTCGTGGGAGACTGTGCACTGCCTGCTCAGAGCGTCCGCCGCCATATTCTCCTATCCTGCTAGGTTAACTGCCGTTAGAAAGATTCCTTCTTGAATTGCCCAGAACCAGAGCGGCATTGCTTCTCTGCACAGTGGTAGTGACCCTACGCCTCCTCTTGTTGAGGTAGTACATGGCCACTGTGTTGTCCGTCATTATCAGGATATTCTTTCCGCGTACAGAGGGCAGAACGGCCTTCAGCGATAGTCTGATTGCCTGAGCTCCAAAAGGCTGATGTGTAGTTTGGACTCCGATGGAGACCAACGACTGCTGATTGTCAGATCGTTGGTGCAGGCTCCCCACCCCGTGAGTGAGGCATCCGTCACTACTGTTATCTGCGGCTACGGTTTCCAAAAAGTTTCTCCTTTCAAAATGTCCTCGCAGGTCCTGTGCGACTCTGCTCGTAACCTAAAGGAGGTCTGACATCCTGCCTGAGAATTGGGACCATTGAGTTCTGAGGGCCCATTGAAGGGATCTCATTCTCAGCGGGCCTCTGGCACCAGGGAAATGCAGGATGTCATGAGGCAAAGCAACCTCATTAAATCGAAGGCCGGAAGACACTGGGCAATCTGGAATTTGGTGACCATCTGCAGAATATCTTGAACTCTCACCTTTGGTGGCGAGGCTTTTCCCAAGGAAGCGTCTGGGACAGCTCTGATGAATTCGACCCTTTGAGATGGTATCATGTGGGACTTCTTGAAGTTGAGGGAGAAGCTCAGGTTGTGAAGGGAGTAACAAGTGGAGCCGAGATGTTACAGGGCCTGTTCGTGAGAACGTGCCCTGATCAGCCAATCGTCCAGGTAGCGGTAGACATGAATCCCCCCTCTCTTTAGACTCGCTGCCACCACTGCCCTCAACTTGTTGGAAACCCTCAGGGGTAGGTCAGCCCGAATGGCAGACCTCGAAACTGATAATGAGAACCGCAAACGGCGAACCTCAGGTACTTGCTGTGCCTGTGATGAATTGACATATGGAAGTAAGCATCCCAAAGGTCCAATGATACCATCCAGTCCTGAAGCTGGAGGGCCTAAAGGATCTGACAAAGGGTAACAATCTTGTACTTGTCCTTCCTGAGTAACATGTTCAAGTCTTTTAAGTCCAAGATGGGTCTCAATCCTCTGTCCTTCTTGGGATTAGAAAGTAAGGGGAGTACCAACTCTTGTCCCTCTCTGCTACAGGTACCGTTTCTATAGCACCCTTCTCCAGCAGGGTCAAACTTTCCTCCATAAGGAGCAGATCTGGAACTTTGAAAGAGATGTTTCCTGGTGGATGATCCTGAGGCCTTTTTTGAAAGGGAAGGCAGTAACCCGCGGCAACGTTTTCCAATGCCCATGAATCTGAAGTAATACCCTGCCATTCTTTCAGATGCCAGGGTTTTGTGGCATAAGGCCTCAGAGAGGTTTTGAGGTGGCTGATGCAGTGGCTGAGGGTAAAGCAGGCGATGCTTGGGTGGTCTTAGCACCTCTTCCCCGCTGACCACAAGGGAATCTTCTCTAACCTCTTTGATTCGGCAGCCCTCTCCTTCTTTCAACTGAGGAGTAATAGCGGGAGGACCTGCCCCTCCAAGCTGTACCAATGGGGCAAGATGGATGTGGCTGTCTGATTGCTGTACCAAGGAATTTGGCTGCTGCTTTGGAGGTCTGCAGCTTCTACAGGCTTGCGTCAGCCTTGCTGCCAAATAAATGTGTGCCATCAAAGGGCATGTTAAGAAGTCTAGATTGCACATCTGGAGCAAAACCAGACTTTCTCAACCAGGCAAATCTGTGCATTACAGTGCTAGCCACCATAGCCCTGCTGATTCTGTCAGCAGAGTCGAGAGCAGTCTGGAGGGATTCCCACATTGCATCTTTACCATCCTTGACAATGTTTAAGAAGCCATCTCATTCTTCCCCTTCGGGAAAATGTTCAGCCACCATTGTTATACAATCCCATAAGGTGAAAGTGAACTTGGCCAGTGCAGAAGTGTCATTTGCTGATTTAAGGGCCATACTTCCCGTAGCGAAAACCTTTCTAGACAAAGTGTCATATAACAATTGTCATCTCTGTCAGGAGGGTAGTTGGGTATTCATTTTGTTTGGATGTAGAAGTGGCAGCCTGAACTACCAAGCTTTCGGGAGTTGGATGTTTTGTTAGATGTCACTGCTTGACACTCTGTGATTGCTTGTCAGCTTTTTGTTCACTGCTGGAATTAATTCTGGCGCCTCGCAATTGGCACCAACTCTCCTTTCTAAAGCTACATGGAAAGGAAGAATAGGGTCCTTGGGGCCCCTTATCTAAAATACCAGTGAGAACGACCTGCTCAAAAAGTGGTGTAGGCCTTTTCCATCCCAGATATTCTATGACCCTAGACATCAGCTGTCTCTACGATCCATCGGCATGGTCTGAGGGATCTGGTTTGCCAAACTCTATCTCTGAGGAAGTGTCCAACCAACTTGCAGATAGCAAAGTTTCATGAAGGTCTTTTACTCTTGAGTCGTCTGAAATTAAGGCCTCTGGAACATTTTGTGTCCCATACTGTATCCCAAAGGGACGTGATTCATCCAAAGATGGCTCATCATCCTCCTAAATGGAGGAAAGAGACTTAAAGACGTCTTTCTTAGGCATTGGGGTGAAAGTTTTCTCGACATCATTCGAGGGTTTAGCTTATTGCGTCTACAATGGCGTCGAAGTCTTTGACACCGTCGACATTGTGGGCTTCGATGGATGTGACGTCAAGGCTATTTTAGGCATTGACTTGGAGTCTTTCCGCGCCGATGGTGTCAATGATTTTGGATTTGAAGGAGTCTTTTCTCTACTTGGAACCTTCGACGGCTCCCAAGGAATTTTCTCATGGACACTCGGGCCCGAAGGCGCACAGTTTTTGTCTTTTGCCTTTTTGTTGTGTTTGTCGACATGGGCATGGCTCTTATCTTTCTTCGAGGGGGTCAAGGCAGCATTCTCGAATACTTTGAGCATTTTTAGTCTGAACCTCTTCCACTCGGCCGGTGAGGCCGATTTGGTCTGATACAAGACCTGTTCCGGGGCGAAACTCGACGACAAAGTTGGCGATCTGTGGCACCTTTTCTTCGACCGTCATGAGGATGATGATGAGGGGTGTGAACCACTGCATGATCAGGACCTTCTAGCTTTCTTCCGACGAGGAGAGTAATTTCTCGACTGGTCAGAGGATTGCTTTTTCGACGCGGTTGTCGGAGGGGATTTATGAAACCTACCTGCAGCTAACTTCCCTCTACACTCTTTCAGGGATTTCACTGTCATTGATAGGCAGGACCCAAACTCCGATGTTAAATAAGTGTATCCTAAGCACCACAGACACATTGATGGGGGTCCGTAAGCGATGTTTTCACCCCACAGTCGTGACAGTTTTTCAAACCCGATCTCGGAGTGGAAGATGCCCATGATGATGTCATCTTTTTCACTAAATATGAAAGGTTTCTTGACAAGGAACTGAAGTGCGCCGATATTCAGAAGTGATAGCTCTCACAGAAAAACAGAACTGAATCCAAAAGGTTGCTGTGCACTGTAAGGAAGGAATGGTATCAAACAGTAAGGCAGACACAAGTGATCACAGTTCAATGGTGTTTATTGAACTTCAATTGTGTTTGAAAAACACTTATCTTATCCTAAATCTAAGGATGGGAGCAAGCTACGACCATCAAATAATAATAAAGCAGTCCTAGTCGAGTTTGTCAAAATAAAAGGTCCTACACTAATAAACCTTTTGCCATCCTTATTTCTAAATACAAATAGTGTGGGAAACAATGTTATGCAAAGAGAACATTTGTCAAGAACTGATATGTCAGGATGTTCAAGCCGTTGGCTTCCCTTCCCCACGTTTTCAGCACAGGACAAGGCGGCACACTCAAGCTTATCACACTCTCTGGCTTCTCTAGTACGAGGATGCAGTTCAACATCAGGGCCTTCTGTGACAAAGTCTCTTTGCCATTCAAAGTCTAGTATGTCTAGATGCAACACAGCAGTCATTAAAGTTCCTTTCTTCTTAGGATTTCACATATGAAATTTCTCAGGTGATTTTTGATTCACACCGGGCCCCTCTCCACCGAGCTCAGACTCACTTTAACAGCAAGCTTCTCAGGTGATTCACTGTTCACCTCAGGTCCCCCTCCGCCGGGCTCAGATCCACTTTAACACAAAGCTTTAAATTGATCTCCCTCTGCTGGGCTCGGACCAACTTTATCTACTTTTCCAAGCTTTCTTTACTTCAAAAACCGAAGACTTTCGACTGTGCGCAGGATTTTGCTCGACCCGTCGCAGGACCACTTCAATTCACAATTACTCGTTCTCGTCTTGATATAACCTTTTTTTCACTTTCACTTTTGCCACTTCTCAGCTGGAACCTTACAGAGACCTTCGATTGAGCACCCACGCGGTGCTGGACGACTCTGTTAAATGTATTATATCTTACTTTGAAAGTTCAATCACTCATCAGCAGTTCAACTTTACTTGCGTCCTTTATCACACGCATTTTGAAAATGTTCCAACACTCGCCATACAATGTTGCTGCTGGCAACCTTTGCTTTTCAACACAAACCGGTCTTGTATCGGTCACCCCAACTCACCGGCGGTGATGATTTCACTGATGCTGCTTTGTTCTTGGAGCCAAGGTCGGTACCACAGCAGCTCATGCTTCTCCCTGCCTTGATTATTGACGTGGGAGGGCCTGGGTATCTCCGACACACAATGCAGGATTCTTCAGCCTGTTTTCCTGGTCTTATGCTTTCTAATCTCGAGGGTTCAGGAAAGTAACGCTTACCCGTCGAAAAGGTCAAGGGAACTTACCTTCTTGCGATCCCCTTCTGTTTTGCCGTCTTTCTTCTCTATAATTGCAGCTTTCATTTCCCCACTCTGAATAGAGGCCTATACGTTCGCAAGCACATTAATGAGAACCATTACAAATCTCCTGCAGACGCAATGTGAAATAAAATGCTTGACAAGGTCATACTTTCACATAGCTTGCAGCTTATTCTGTATCCCCTAATTTCTCATCACCAAACCATTGCACTCAAATAGCTTATTTAAACCTGAACCAAGTATAAGAAAGAAAACAGTGCAACAGCAGTTGCTGCAAGTTACCTATTCCACTCACTAATCACATCCAGTTGTAAACAGTTTGCTGGTGAGACTGTTAACAAAGATACAATCTCAATGGGAGGCCATGCTGTTTGCCTTTGATGTCAGAGAGGCATGGCAAGGGGGCATGTGGGCATTTGTCAGATGTCTGACTGTTAAATCCGCCTCTGCCTAAGCAGACACTCTACCAGCTGTGCTCTCTTGTGCTTTTTTACCCACTCAGACCTACTAACTTACCCTACCCTCTTGCTTTTCGGATCCGCAGGAGCACAAGGGGACCATTTCAGTGGTGATAGTGCGCGGTATAAATTTCCTTTAACATAACATTAGTCCATGTGAATTTGTAGCATTTTATTACATATTGTCAAGTGCATTTGCAAAGGCACTTTCGAAATCTAATCAAACACAAATGTAAAATAGCAGCACACAAGTCACTACCTAAGACCAATAATTACAAGAAGCACACAAAAGCCCACAAAACCCTAGTTTGATTTGGAATGCAAATCCTTACAGAACAACTTGAGAGACCTAAACGAGAAGAAAAATAGGGACCCTGAATGCAAAACCTTAAGGGAACTGTGATGAATCCGATGGTGTCATCACTCATTTTCCAGCTGTAACCTCTACCTATGTGGCCAGAGGACAGCAGCCACTCCCTGATCCTGACCCTGTGGGCGCTATATGAGGGAGAACCGCATGGGGGGACAAACTGCGGGACAGTAGCGGGGCACCATCAACAAGGCATGGGTTTCCCCTTCCTCTCTTGAGGATACTCCATCCGTACCAAATGCATTAATGGCATCCAGGAAGAATACGGAAGACCTTTTCCCAAGATCTATGTTCAGGGACGTCATTTAAGGGTCGCCAGAGGTCGCAATTACAAGCTCCTGGGCTGTGGCCAGCACCATGTGGCTCTTTAGTTCTGGGGTGGCTGGCTTTCTTGTTCAGGCCCTTTACAAAAAATAAGAAAAATAAGAACAGGTGTGTCACAAGTCTAACACCTTCAGCACTGACCCTAAATAACAAAAAATGGTAATACCAAACAATGTGTCTTTCTGTAATTCCATACAATAATTACTAGACTCATTAAAGGTTTATTTCAGGCACACTTCAGGGGGTGAGTCACTGAATTAGTCAGTTCTTAAACGCCTCAACTCAGCCTTTCATCCTTATGTGGTCGATAAATGAGTACCAACACAGGTTGGGTGATATTGGGTGTATATTTTTTCTATATAAAGCGCTTAAGCGTAAGTGCTATATAATAACACATCATTATCATTTGGTCATGGACCTCTGCTTGCATTCACAGTAGTTTGGTAATATGGGCCTATACACACTGATCTTAACAATACATATGGCGATCCATTCTTGTATGGAATGTACATCACATTATAGTGATATCGTAACCATATTTTCCGTAGTGTACAATGCTAAGTGATGCCACTTCCTGTTTTGTCAACGTGTGAAAGGTTGTGTTCCATCGCTTGCCGCAATATCACTTCAGGGTGGGGTCAAATGACATCACTTCCTGTGATGTCATCAGGGGGTCAAGGGTCGTGTGATGTCACTTCCGCTACCCCTGACATTTTGGTGAAATGACGTCCCTGTCTATGTGGAAGTCTCATGAAAACAACTTTTTACACTCTGCCTGCAAGTCATTCACAGCTGGCTTGCCCTTAAAGAACACTTAGCCAAATCTTGTATGTAAAGCATCAAGAATGGACTATCATTCCCATAACTATAAGGATACTGTGACGAGGAAGATGAGCCGAGTAATGCAAACCGGAAAAGACCAAGGGTACAGGCTGCGCTCTAATTGTTGTGCGAGATTTAAACATCAGACTCAGCTGACTTGTGCGCGCTGCTGGAAGGAGAAAGCTGCTTCTCTTGCTTTGGACCGGAAGACCGTGGGGCTGCAGAGAGTACCATGGGGCTACCCAACTCAAGGAGGCAGAGAAGAAAACCTGTCAACGAGAAAGAACACGCTCTTGGAATGCCAGAAGGCAGCGCAGGGCTCCTGGCCATTCGCAGGTGTTAATCGGCAGCGTTTACCTCAGAGGAGCCAGACATGAAGCAGAAGAGCCCAGCAGAAACCGCGAAAGGCAGAGAACCCAAGGAATAAAGGTGGCGAAACTGGGAGAGATGCAGAACGAACACCAATGGGAAGAAGGAAAATGGGAAACCAGAGACACCTGGACATATTGGCGGCCGTGCCTCAAATTAATAAACATTAAAGAAGCAAATAAAGTGCTAGAAAGAGAAGAAGCCAGTGGGCAGTTTGTTGAATGGGAAAATAGAAGAAATGTAAGAGACCTTCAAATCTGTAAGTGTATGCAATACACATTTAAGAAAAGCCCTGGCAGGATAGTGTACCAGGCAGACACAGTCTTAGATAAAACAAATAAAGAAATATATCATGTTTGAAAGTGTGTGCAGGGACCACACAAGAAAAGCCCTGGAAGGAGAGTACACTAGGCAAAGTAAAGCTGCAGGTATGTGCATCTAAGAAAGCCATGGCAGGAGAGTATACCAGGCAGTTGCAAATGTGCTTGAGAAAGTCCTGGCAGGAGAGTATACCAGGCAGTTGAAAGTATGTTTAAGAAGGTTCTGGCAGGAGAATATACCAGGCAAGTGCAAGTGTGTTCACTTATGGAAGCCATGGTAGGGAAACATACCTGGCACCTGTGGGCACCTGTGTTCATTTAAAAAAGTCATGGGCGGAGAGTATGCAAGGCAAGTACAAGAATGTTCATGTGAGAAAGCCCTGGAGGAGAAGCATATCAGGCACGGACAAACTGAACAGTGTATAGAAAATACCTCTCCTAAAGGTGCCCTAATAAGGATATATCAGGGCTAGCAACAGGCTGTCTGAAACCAAAGATAAGAGCAGTGAATACCTGGCAGTAGAGTACACCAAGTATCCTAACAAGACAACGACAAACAGCCAAGTGGTTTTGGGTACCGGTTGTGTTGTGAATCAAGGAAAACTCAAGGAACTGATATCTTTGACTATACTACAGAGGGAAGATAAATCCAGAGGAAGGCAATCTTCCTTTGGAATAAGGAACTCTATCCTTGTGGAACCTTTGTGTTGGAGTTACTCATTTTCCTTGTTGAACATTTATAAACCACTTAAGGCCAAATACATTGCCCGTTTTACCTTAGAGTTTATTTTGTTAGAGTGTGAGGGTCAGAATAGTACTTTGGACACAGGGTGGTTTTGCTTTGGACATTCTGACCTAGACCGACCCTTAGTTTTGGTTTTAGGTACGGAAACACCTCTAGTGCAGGGACAAAGAGGCATTTATCACCCCCTTTTATTTTAATAAAAGTCTTTGACCAAAAACATGAACCCTTTGTGTCCTCATCTCATTCCTAGCTCCTCACTTATGGTGTTAGAAATGGGATCGGGGTCAGTTGACAAAAAACTGGCAGACCCTCTGCTTTGCAAAACGTAGCAACAGACCCTCTGAACATTCAGTAGCTATAGAACAATCCATTGGATTTGACTTATGTAGTAGCCGGGGGGAGTTGATACAACCTGGAGACCAAGTCTTAATACCAGCTGGTCTGGTCTGAATAAAACCCCTGTCAGTCACTTACATCAGACTTGTGTAGAGGAATAGCCAAATACCCCTACTAAAAGCTGCGCCCCCATGTTGCCTATATGTTGGGAACCGTAAATTGCCACACTTGCAGTACCAATGAGGATGCATATACTGCAAAGGATTCTTGATACAAGGTATCCACTGAGAAAACCTTAAATGCTTTCACAAAGAAATGATTGTCTTCTGGACAGAATCCAGGAAGAAGTATAAAAATGGATGAAAAAAAGTACTGGTGACATCATAAAAAATGTGATCTGACGCACCTAGGAAAGGTAAAATGAAAGAGAAACCTAAACATTCTATAAGATCTGAAGGGGAGGTGTCCAATTTAAGCAACATTTTGGGATCGAAATGAAGATGCTTGTGTGAAGAAACACTGAAGAAAATGCAAAGTCATTTTACACTTGTAGAGATGCTGTAACGCAAGTCAATAAAGTAATCTTGAGGCTGGCTATGTAGTGAATAGATTGTGGCGATGCGCCAATGTATATACATAGGAATCTATAGAATCTGGATGTTCTACAGTGGGTTATAGGTCAAAGTTTCGACTCAAAAGGGTCGATTGACAAAAGGGTTGAGTCAATTCGACCGAAAAAAAGGGTCAATTATTTTTTATTATTTCTTTTTTGGGGGCCCCCTCAACCCCTGTTTATGGTGTAAAAACACCTTTTTTACCTATACTAAAGCACAAAAAAAAATACATCCAAAAAACAAATTTTATCCTTTTGTTTTCGGTCAAATTGACTCGACCCTTTTGTCATTCGACCCTTTTGAGTCGAAACTTTGACCGGACACCTCTATAGTGCACTTTATCAAACTTGAACCCTGTGAATGGAAAGGGCTTGAGTGTGGCGCAGTTGGAAAATAGTTGATGCCGAAGGAGAATTCAAGAAAGGCTGGCTGGCCCAGCACCAAGAGTCGAGGCCACTGTGAGCCGGATTGGCCGTCAAGAAGCTAAATGATCGTGAGCAAGAAACAAACTTCTGTTTGAGGTGGAATGAAAAAACACTGAAGGCAACAAGAGTTCATCATTTAATAGTATTATATGCAACGAAGATCTTGAAAACGTGGTCTCCAGTCACATGGTCAGATCGAAATATACTTTGGATCGAGCTACACCGAAACCAGAAGATGAGACCATGCCACACTCCCTTTTATTCTCAGGCACAGAGAGCTTCTAAAAGGCCAAGTTCAAAGCCTAATTGAATGGCAGACCACAGGAGTGATGATAGATGTTGAGCTAATTGGGTGGGGAGGCATGACCAAAGCCGACCCTCCCAGCACCTGGGGTGACCAGCTTGCGTGCTGCTAGCAAGTGGAATATTCCAGAAGGGAACAAGCATGCCAACCAATTATAGAGGGCCACGTATCAAAGAGCCCTATGGTTTGTGTAGTCAATAAATCGTCGTGTATTTTGTGACGATGAAGATTACTTGCACTACAGGAGGGCTTAGTTGCCCAACTAATCTTAGAGACCCAATCACAACCCCTGTCAGTATGGAACGTATACCTAGATGTTCCCTTTAAGCCTATCACATCCCCAAGTAGGTTTATGTAGTTTGCCACTTAGTGTGACGTCAATAATGATGAATTTTTACTATATAAGAATGTTTTTTCATGTAACACGTTGAGAGACTTGAGCAAACGTTTGTTGATGTCCGTTGTACTCCTTGTTTTAGATAATCGTTAATAAAACAGCCCTAAGTTTTGCTAGCTTCCTGAGTCGGTTTGATCATAGATGTATAAGTACGTTCTGCATCCCCATTCATCTTGCTACCTCGGGGGTTCACGTGGTAACAGAGGTAGGATGGTTAAAGATCTGTCAACCCAGTAGGCTTTTAAGGGTCTCGGAATATCGGATATCCTCCGCCATTTAGCTTGAGGACCGCGAGACTTCCTGTGGATAGCAGCCAAAAAAGTTTTTGCAAGACATAAAGAGATAGGTGAGATGCTCCCTCTTTCACAAAATCCCCTCCTGGTTTCTACAGGGAGCTGAGCGGACCGAAGGCGACGGTGGCCGGTTGAATGGTGAGTAGATTGAGAAAGGTGGCAAACAATGAATGAGCATTGAGTGGGGAAAGTGATAATGGGAAGAAAGTAACAGAGGTGGGGTATTTAGTTAATGATGAAGAGCGTCACATAGGGGTATTTAGTTAATGACAAAGAATGTCACATAGAGGTATATATGACGAGGAGTGTCACAGATTAAGCCCATAATCCTACGTTCAAGGAATGTGTAGAAGGAGTTATTTCAAAATCCAAGTGAATACATAGGCGACAAGCGAACAAGGTTTGCTAAAGGGAATAACTCACACCCCCATCTGGGTATTTTTTGGGGCAACAATAGCAGCGAGGAGCACTTAGAAGAGATATATGTTGGGGCCGGCCAGTTTGTTTGTTTGTTTGTGTATTGTATGTATTTTATGTGTATTTTATCTGTAAAGGGAACGATGAGATGTTGAAGAGCGACAAGTGATAGATTGTGTTAAAAGGATTGAGAGTAAAATATGCATTTATTTAGTCATTGATGGTATTGACTGAATCATTAGATTTAAGTAAAGTCAGACATAGAGTTTTGGAGCGGCGACGATTGGTGCACTCTCATATTATATTGTTTTTCTGAAAAATATTTTCTGTGTAAAATAACGGTACGTATCGACAGTTGATTCAGACTTGTCACAATGGAGGATGCTACTCCGCTTATGCACCTATGGAAACAGCTGCCAAAACATGCACCCAAGCTCAAGCAATATAGTGCAGAATGGGTTAAGGGCACGGCAGATAAAATGTTCATGCCATGACCACAAGGGGGACCACATACTTGCACGCTGCGTACACGGGAAAAAAGTTGGAAAAAAGGTTAGCTAGCCTAGAGTTTTGGAAAATGTATCAGGGGGAACGGGAAGACCCGCCTCCTGAAGACTGGATGCTTGCCCAGTGTAAAGAGGGGGGTGTTGAGCCTTCTGCTAACCCTACCGCACCTGAAGTAAATGGTGATAGTGCAAAAGATGAAGGATTGTATCCGTTGAGGGAATTTAAAGCAGTGACAGGATATAGTAATCTGATACATGAACCACCTGCATATAGCAGTGACGAGAGCCCAGAGAGAATGCCAGAAAAGGACGTGATCTCTAAAGTCTTACGGGACAAAGAGAAAAGTGAACGGCCGAATGTGACTTTAGATATAGAACGGGAAATTAAGAGATGGAAAGGAGAAAAAAGACAAAACTAATGAGATAGCGCTCATACAGAATGAATGGATGGGTGGTCAGCTAATGCTCAAACTTGATGGGAAGAGCATTGAGGAAGTAAGGCAAGGAGAAGACCAAGATGAGCAAGATAAAAAAAGACAGGGAATGAGAGAAGCAATTGAAAGATGATGAGTGTAAAAGAAAGAGTATACAAAGACAAGAACAGATGTATCAGGAAGAACATTTAAGAAAGGAAGAAAGAGCGGAAGAGCAAAGAAAATATGATAACAGGCAAAGAGCAATCGAAGAACGATATAGGCTAGAGAAGAAAAGAGAAGAGGAGGAAGAACAGAAATTGAGGGATAAAGGAATGCAAAGACGCAGAGACGAAGAAGTACATAGGGCAACTGAGAGCAGAGAAGCGAAAAGACAGGAAAAAGACTGGATTAGGGAGGAAGCAAAGAAACAAAGGGCATTTATGAGGAAATAGAATGAAAGAGAAGACAGAGGGCATGCGACATTGATCGCATCAAGAAAGAGCTAATGGAACCGAGTCCAGTAGTATTATGGGAAGACATAGAGGAGTTTCTTCCATCGCAAGACGCAATGCCAGGACCCTCCAGGGTAAACCTAGAGGAGAATTCTGAGATAGGAAGTATCAGAGATAGAATCGAGAAGGCTTTTCAGTAGATGAGGACAAAAAGTGAATCGAGAAACAGAGGGAAAGGCGATCGATCTGAAATTTCCCAGTCACAAGGCAAGGTTAGTCTCGAGCATAGAGCCCTGTCTTTGGACAGTCTGACTCTAAACAGAGACGAGAAAGAAGACAGCCATACAAGTTGGGGACAAGATATGTCAGATGAAGACAGAGAAACCTTCCGTGGGGAGGAGGGCGCTAGTGCATGCAGTCGTGAGGGATGTTTTCAGACAAGGAGTAAGGTGGTCGGATTTAGACCAGCCTAAAGAAAAAATGCCAGAGCCTATGGCATACCCAGAGCGACCTAAAATACTATCTTATTGTGAGAGGGGGGAATCACCACAATATGTGAGCAGACTGAGGTCATTACAAGGAAGAAGGCGATCAGAACCATTGTCCTTACTATGGATAGGCAGACGATGGGAGCCGATTGCAATTTTGGGATTTCTCAATTCCCCTTGTTAGAAGAAGGAGGGGCCAGGCTGCAGTATATCCCATGGCCCCAGATGGATAAGGACAATTTAAGATGAAAATTGCCCAGTTTAACGACGGGGCGGGCAAATGGATGTATGAATTGGAAAAAATGACAGGAGGAAAAACCTTAGCTATAGATGACCTTAAGGGTCTCCTAGCAGCCACCCCTGGGGAAAGGGCTGATGACATTTGGATGAGAGCAGAATACTCAAGTGTCACATCACAGAACACAGCACATGGTGGAGCACCATTTAATAATTGTAGAGTGGCAGTCTGGGAAGCGCTTACAGTACAATATCCTGATACATCAGATATGCATGCAATTATGGCACGTAAGATGCAGGAAGGCGAAGATCCGCTTGCTTACATTCATAATTTTCAGGAACAGTGGTCTTTGGAAACTGGAGAGCCTTGGGGGAAATCAATACCTGTTTTTTATTATATTTTTGTCAGGGATTGCCAGAACAGGTACAGAGACAGCTCAAGAAGCTGGTGGGTATGGAGGCAAAGCCATGGCCGGAAATACAGCTGACCATTGCGCATCATTGCCGATAGTTGCAGGAGTAAAATCAAAAAAGGAAAGATGCTAGGAAGCTCGAGGAAGCTAAGCTAGTTCAGAAAAAACGGTCAAAATATGCTATAGAAGGAGCGATGTTAACCAGTGGCGAGGGGCTGGGGACACAGCAAGTAGCGAGTGCCGCAGGTGAATAATCAGCGGCAGTCGGATCAAGGAGGGAAAGGATTTATGCCGAGAGGCAGGGGAGGCTTCCAAGGTAGGGGAGGCTTTCAAAATAATCAGGGAAACTTTCAGAATAACCAAGGTGGTTTTCAGAATATGCAGAATGATAATCAAGGCATGCAGAATGGGCAGATCAGGAGACTCCCTACTGTGTGTTGGACATGTGGAATGACAGGGCACATTGCGAGAACATGTGGGAGCCAAGAGTATGCACAGAATGGGCAATTCTCAAGAGGGGGGACAGCTTATACTCCAGTATATAGCCCACAAAGTAGGGATAGGGTTGGCCAAGATCAGACAGTGTATCGAGCACAAGTGCCGCAAGCACAACAGGCTTTGCAACCACAGCAAGCACCATTGAATCCGCCACAAGGGCAGTCACAGCACGCACACATGCAGATACAGCAGAGTGCAAACACAGGACAGATATTGACTCCTAAAGTAGGGGTGTCACTATCACAGGAGGGAATCCTTTTACAGATACGGGAATAAGCATGTACCCACAATAGGACAGCTCACAGGGTGACTTGATGTGTTCAGTACTATCGGTGACGCCAAATCCTCAAGAGGAACCAAAGGTTGATGTTACCATAGGTGGCAAATCTTTTTCTTTTTTAGTAGACACTGGGGCAACTCGCTCATGTATATGAGAGAGAACATTTTCGTTATCAGGAAATGTCATGGATGCTGAAGGGTTCTCTGGAGCTACAAGTACAGTGAGAAATTACCAGTCTCTATAGGAGAGTGTGATATGTCTGTTCAATTGTTGTATTCAAGACAGACACCAGTTAATATTCTGGTCCAAGATTTAATGACGAAGTTGAATATGACGATTTCTTTCACTGATGAAGGCATAGTGTGTTCCGCGCCAGGAATACATTATTTAAATGTGGACTAATGTATCATGGCATTTACAGGACAAATAGCTCTGCGAGGAACACCGTTAGAGCCAGAAGTTTTTCACTATGGGGTATGCATTTTGTTTACGTGGGTACCTGGCTTAGTGGGCAAGATTATGAGAATCCCTGATGAGTTTCTATTCAGGCCACAGATACCAATGGACGAAGAGGGGGGACAGGTTTTTCCCCTAGAATTGCAGGCAGCCATAGTGCGAGGTGAACTAGCCATGCTCAAAGGATTTCATGATGAGGGCAGGCCATGGAGAACATTGATTGCTATTGGGGAAGGGTATAGATTGCCTGACGTCACTGACGAGGATATGTTTAAAGACGACCCATTAGACGATGAAGTAGTGTTCAAAATTAGCATTACTTAGTGGATCAGGATAGGAAGAAGGACGATCCCACTGCGAATGTTAATAGTGCGGCAGCGTCCATCATTTTTTGATGAGGACATGGAAAAAGTGTCAACCTCTTTATGGACTACAGGCCCTATGACGTAGGCCCGTTGAAGGGGGTGGGAGAGGTCAAGATTAAGTTGAAACCAGGAACAATTTTGCCTCGAGCAAGGCAGTATCCCATGTCTCGAGAGGCAGACAAGGGTATCGTTAAGACTATATCAGCCATGATGGATCAAGGCATCTTGGTGACATCAGAGTCACCATGTAATACCGCAGTGCATCCTATCAAAAAATCAAAGGGTGGGCCATGGCATTAAATTCAGGATATGAGACCGCTTAACCAGATTGTAGAAGCAGAGTTTCCTCTAGTTCCGAATCCTGTGACGATTTTATGTAGTATTCCCCCAGAAGCACAATATTTTATGGTGATTGACTTGAAAAATGTGTTTTTCTCAATACCGTTGCATAAAGATTCCCAAGATCCTACGTCATTTATGTTCCGTCAGACTAAGCTGAAAAGCACACGTTTGTCGAAGGGTTATTGTGAGTCTCCATCGATCTTTAATAGGGTCCTGCAGATGGACCTAAGCAATATTGATTTGCCAAGTGTTGGTGTCATGCACAATAGGTCAGTTACACACTCATATAACACCTTGCATAACACTCCGACACAAAGGACTGTCAGGCTCCCTGGGTCACAGTCAAACCCTCAAGTTGTCCCATCACCTAGGGTGCAGGGGAGTCGCCATCACAGATGGTTTCAGGTCACACGCAGAGGAAGGCGTTGTTTGTTTCCTCGTCTCCAATGGCAACTGCCATGGAGATTGCGATCGGGCTGGAACAGCCGATCACGATTGCTTCCTGGTTTCACATCGACTTCCCGATCACGTGCACGAAGTCCCGCTCACGTGATCGGGAGGCGGCTCACATAAAAGCCGGGAGCTTTGAATCACTCGCCGCTTCACAGCTGTTTCACAACACTGTTCGGCGTTCTTGACTCTTGTTTTTTGGCCACATCAGATTTCGACTTCAGGCTTACACATAACGGATTTGGTTAACTCTTGCTCCTTGGATACGGTTGCTGGAACTTTGCACGGATACTGGTACTTTGGACCTTTGGCTTACGCATAACGGACTGCTTTGGATTTTCCCTATCTGCTCACTTACTGCAACTCGGATTTTGACCCTTGGATTCCTTACGACCTTCCTTCCGTTCTTTCTTGGAAACCATTACGTGTACCTTAAGGGTTACGGGTGGTCAGCCCGTACCTGCCTCCAGGTACTTGACTGTTTGAATCGTTGGCGCACCCTTGCACCAAAACCTCAGGCTCCCTTTCACGGAACATAGGTAAGAGAGTATCATTTATTTGCATTTCACTAAAAGCACTGTCTTTGCCTGTATTAACCCCGACTTCCTTCCAACAGCCTCTGGGGTCCTCGGCGCCATCTGATTCAGCGAACCATCAACCACCTGTGGCCTCAAAGCTCGCACAGGGAGTGTTTATCTTTCTCTCCCTGTGGGTGATTTGTGGACAGAGGCTCAATACTCTTCACTTCGTGGCAAGTCACGACAGACTGTGAAGCCATTGCGCTGTGTCGAGTATGGAGCCCGTAGACGAAGACCCCGTGGCTGCATTGGTACAGGCACTCACAGTACTGAGGGCAGACATGACAGCAGCCAATGCGGCTATACATCAGAGATTAGATATGATCCAAAGTATACAACACCCGTTACCCGCTGATGTAGAGTTCGGGGAAGCCGCCGCTCAACCCCCAGTTGTCCGACCTATTGTTCCCCCTGTAGCACCACCAGTTCCTGTACTCATGCCTGCGCCCTTTCCCCTGGCCGCCCCAGAAAGATTCCACGGAGACCCCAGAAAGTTTCGCACTTTTATAAATCAATGCAAACTCCATTTTCTTTGTAGACCTCAGGCCTTTCCCGACTCCACCACAAAGGCGGATTTCACCTTGTCCCATCTGGCCGGCACTGCTGCAGCCTGGGCCAATCCCCTACTGGAGAACAACAACCCTGTCTTATATGATTTCGAGTTATTGATCACAGAAATGTCTCATGTATTCGACACACGTCATAAAGCCCAATCCCGGGATCTTGAGCTGTTAGACCTGACTCAAGGAAAGGGGTCACTCATAGAATACATTGCCCGATTTAACCAACTGGCTGCTGAAACATCTTGGCCCGAACCTAAAAAGGCAGTTGTGTTTTACAGAGGGCTCAGTAATACCATGAAAGATGCTATGGCCGTCGTTCCTTCTTTGCCCACATCTCATACTGACTTAGTGGACCTCGCCTTACAGATCGATGCAAGGCGCTCCGAACGCAAGTTCGAAACAGGGCTCCCTACTACTAGTTTGGCCTCCCCCTCTTCTGATACAGGTGGTGAACCTATGCAAATAGGCGGTATTCGTAGCCCGATCACACAACTAGAGAGGGACCGCAGAAGAACCGACCACGCCTGCTTCTACTGTGGCCTGAGTGGGCATTTTGTAAAGTCCTGTCCCAGACACCCCAAGTTAAAAAATCCGTTTTTTTCGGAATGCTCGACCCTAGATCCGGGGGCCGGATCGAGCAATCCTTCAATTCCCTCGGACAAGTTCCCCACCTTTGGCAGGATCAGGCCGGTGATGGTAAAGGCTACGTTAAAACCCACACCGGACATCGTTCATGCCGTTTCGATCTATATCGATTCTGGTGCCACTGGCAATTATGTCGATATAAACCTGGCCGGGTCATTGAATCTGCCCCTGATTACCAAACAGCATCCGGAACCAGTACAGGCGGTGGATGGCACAGCACTGATTTCTGGCCCAATTCGACAACAAACTGCCCCGATCTCCCTGACTATACAGAAAACACATCAGGAAGTCTTATCCTTTGATTTAATAACGATGCCCCAATTCGGGATTATACTGGGTCTCCCATGGTTACATCAACATAACCCTCTGATCGACTGGAAGTCTCGGCAGGTTCATTTTGAATCGGAAATCTGTCAGAATTTTTGCCTCACTGCACCTGACGACACTGAATCCCCCTCACGTGCCTTGGGGGCCATTGCACAACTTACACTATACGAGGACGCTTCCACGTCCTTGGAGCCTCACATGGTGGGGGCGGTTGCAACAGGTATCCCTATGGAATACAAGGACTTTCAGGAGGTCTTTGACAAGGGTTCTTCGGAGGTACTACCACCACATCGTTCTTACGATTGCCCTATTGACCTCATCCCTGACTCCAGCATCCCTTCGGGACGTATTTACTCCCTGTCCCCCTCAGAGGAACAGGCATTGAAAGAATACATTCAAGCGGCTCTGAAGGTTGGCCATATACGCCCTTCCACCTCTCCGACGGCTAGCCCTATTTTTTTTGTCCCCAAAAAGGAGGGCGACTTACGTCCTTGTGTGGACTACCGCCGCTTGAATGCTATCACCATAAAAAACCGGTATCCGATTCCCCTGATTACACCATTGTTGGACAGGTTGAATCACGCCAATATCTTCACGAAACTCGATCTCCGCGGAGTATATAATTTAATCAGAATTCGCCCCGGAGACGAGTAGAAAACAGCTTTTTGTACTCGCTACGGACTGTTTGAATACGTGGTCATGCCCTTCGGGCTTTGTAACGCCCCCGCTACGTTTCAACGTTTCATGAATGAGATTTTTCATGACTTGTTGGACATCTGTGTAGCGGTATATCTCGATGATATCCTGATATTCTCACAGGACCTGAAGGAACATGTACTACACGTCCGCGAGGTATTGTCTCGACTACGCCGTTTTTCACTCTACACTAAGCCAGAAAAATGTCAGTTCCATACTGAGAGTGTGGAATTCTTGGGATTCCACATTACCCCTGGGGGTTTAGCAATGAATCAATCCAAGGTTCGTGCAGTTTTGGACTGGCCAAAACCCTGTAATATTAAGGCATTACAATCATTCCTTGGGTTTTCAAATTTTTACAGGCGCTTTATCCAGGATTTCTCATCTCTTGTAACACCTCTTACTGCCTTGACCAGCCCCAAGTTACCTTTTATCTGGTTGGAAGAACACCAAACAGCTTTTGATGCGCTAAAAGCTGCGTTTACTACTGCTCCTGTACTGAAGCATCCCGACCCAGAACTCCCCTTCATTGTAGAGGCGGATGCATCCTCCTTTGCTCTTGGTGCGGTGTTATCCCAACATTGTCCTTGTTCAGGTCAGCTACACCCGGTGGCGTTTCATTCCCGAAAATTCACTCCTACGGAAACGCACTATACGGTCACGGAGAAAGAATTGTTGGGCATCAAGGATGCCTTTCAGGTCTGGCGGCATCATCTGTTGGGAGCAAAACATGCAGTCACAGTATTCACAGACCACCGTAACATCCAAGACCTGGCCTCACTCAAGTGCATCAATAGTCGGCAGGTGCGGTGGCATTTATTCTTTGCAGCCTTTGACTTCCAGATCAAACATCGGTCCGGTCTGTCCCACGGGAAGGCGGACGCATTGTCTCGTTCTCCTGGTGGGGTATCCTTGCCTGTTTTCCCTAAAAAACTACTAGATCAGCACGTCATTTGCCTCTGTACTCCTCCTTTGCCACTTCTAGAGTCCATTCGCACATGGGTTTCATTACATCCCGAACAGGCCTCCGAGTGGGATCCGGTGTTTCATGATGGGCTGCCATTCATACAGAACAAATTATGGGGACCAACAGCCGACACTCGCAATCTTGCACTGGAATGGTCCCACGACAGTGCCATTAATGGTCATCCCGGACAGAAGCGTACGCTGGACCTCCTCAGACGGTGGTGTTGGTGGCCCTCCATGAAACGCGATGTTGAAGGATATGTCAACACGTGCGCTGTATGTGCCCAATGCAAACATCGCCGAGGACGTCCGGTGGGGCTCTTACTCCCATTACCTATACCTCCTAGACCCTGGCACACAGTGTCAATGGATTTTGTGACAGACCTACCTCGAACCAAGGGCTTCGACACCATTTGGGTGGTGATCGATTCCTTCTCCAAAATGGCCCGTTTCGTTCCCTGTTCTGGCATCCCATCAGCACCGGCTCTGGCCGACCTTTTCTTTAGATCGGTCTTCTGTCTTTTCGGGTTACCCACTATTATAATCTCGGACAGGGGACCCCAGTTCACTTCTCGGTTCTGGCGGGCGCTCACAGGCCTCTTGGGGATTGATTCCCGTTTTTCCTCCGCATACCACCCGGAGACAGATGGCCAGACGGAGAGGGTGAACCAGGCCATGGAGCAGTATTTACGTTGCCTCATTCTACAGCACCAACAATCCTGGCTGAGTGTACTGCATCTCGCTGAATTCTCATACAATAATGCTCTGCATACTTCTACTGGCTTTTCTCCCTTTTTTGTCTTGTATGGCCAACACCCCCGCACCTTGCCTGTTCCAGACCTTACACATTCTGCTAACCCTGCCGCTGTTACCTGTGCACGTGACCTATCGGCCGTTCATGCCCAGACTCTCGCTCACCTTCGTGAGTCCCAAGTCTCTGCGAAGTCTGCGGCTGACCGGCGGAGGGCTGTGGCACCTTCCTATGTAGTGGGGGTCAGGGTTTGGCTTTCCTCTCGTCACCTCCGGCTGCCTGGTTGTCGACAATTGCTACCCCGTTTTGTGGGCCCTTATAGGATATCTGCTGTGATCAACCCTGTGGCTTATCGCCTCTCAGTTCCCGCCTCCTGGCGCCTTCACCCTGTATTCCATACATCCTTGCTAAAGCCTTGTCCTGCCCCTACCCGTCTCAGGTCTACGCCTGGCCCCGTTTCTGTGGGTAGCTCTGTGGAATATGAAGTATCGGGTATACTGGGTTCTCGTATGGTTCGTGGTTGTCTCCAGTACCTGGTGGACTGGGCGGGTTTTGGTCCGGAAGAACCGTGTTGGGTCCCCGCGGTTGACGTCCATGCCCCGAGACTTGTCTCCCGTTTTCATTTCGACCATCCCTCCTGCCCACGTGGTCGTGGGCCATTGGGGGGGGGCTCTGTCATGCACAATAGGTCAGTTACACACTCAAATAACACCTTGCATAACACTCCAACACAAAGGACTGTCAGGCTCCCCGGGTCACAGTCAAACCCTCAAGTTGTCCCATCACCTAGGGTGCAGGGGAGTCGCCATCACCGATGGTTTCAGGTCACACGCAGAGGAAGGCGTTGTTTGTTTCCTCGTCTCCAATGGCAACTGCCATGGAGATTGCGATCGGGCTGGAACAGCCGATCGCGATTGCTTCCTGGTTTCACATCGACTTCCCGATCACGTGCACGAAGTCCCGCTCACGTGATCAGGAGGCGGCTCACATAAAAGCCGGGAGCTTTGAATCACTCGCCGCTTCACAGCTGTTTCACAACACTGTTCGGCGTTCTTGACTCTTGTTTTTTGGCCAGATCGGATTTCGACTTCAGGCTTACACATAACGGATTTGGTTAACTCTTGCTCCTTGGATACGGTTGCTGGAACTTTGCACGGATACTGGTACTTTGGACCTTTGGCTTACGCATAACGGACTGCTTTGGGTTTTCCCTATCTGCTCACTTACTGCAACTCGGATTTTGACCCTTGGATTCCTTACGACCTTCATTCCGTTCTTTCTTGGAAACCATTACGTGCACCTTAAGGGTTACGGGTGGTCAGCCCGTACCTGCCTCCAGGTACTTGACTGTTTGAATCGTTGGCGCTCCCTTGCACCAAAACCTCAGGCTCCCTTTCACGGAACATAGGTAAGAGAGTATCATTTATTTGCATTTCACTAAAAGCACTGTCTTTGCCTGTATTAACCCCGACTTCCTTCCAACAGCCTCTGGGGTCCTCGGCGCCATCTGATTCAGCGAACCATCAACCACCTGTGGCCTCAAAGCTCGCACAGGGAGTGTTTATCTTTCTCTCCCTGTGGGTGATTTGTGGACAGAGGCTCAATACTCTTCACTTCGTGGCAAGTCACGACAGTTGGGCTGCAAAACGCAGACAATATGTTAATCTGTAGCACAACAGTGGAAGAGTGCAGATGAGACTCGATTCAGCTAATGATTATTTTAGCAGACAAAGGATATAAAGTGGATAAGGAGAAATTGCAGTATTGTCAGGAAGAGGTGTTGTACATAGGTCAGTTTATTTCGCATGAAGGAAAGAAAGTTACACCCGAAAGAGCTGAGGCAATCATGAAAACATTGAAACCGCACACGATAAAGCAAATGCAGCCGTTTCTGGGACTGTGTAATTATGTCAGAGCATGGATATTTGATTATCATTTATACACAAGACCCCTTTTGCAGGCCCTGAAGAAACCACAGGTGAATAAGGAAAACATTGAATGGACTGAGGAGATGGAGGAAGGGTTTGACGGATTAAAAAAGGCAATTTGCAAAGCTCCAGTTTCATGAATTCCCAATTGTACTGAGTTCTTTTTGTTTCTGAACATGAATGGAACAGTTATGACAGCAGTACTCACACATAGAACCACATTGGGGTACAGGACATGGAAAAAGTGTCAACCTCTTTATGGACTACAGGCCCTATGACGTAAGCCCGTTGAAGGGGGTGGGAGAGGTCAAGATTAAGTTGAAACCAGGAGCAATTTTGCCTCGAGCAAGGCAGTATCTATCCCATGTCTCGAGAGGCAGACAAGGGTATCTTTAAGACTATATCAGCCATGATGGATCAAGGCATCTTGGTGACATCAGAGTCACCATGTAATACCGCAGTGTATCCTATCAAAAAATCAAAGGGTGGGCCATGACATTATATTCAGGATATGAGACCGCTTAACCAGATTGTAGAGGCAGAGATTCCTCTAGTTCTGAATCCTGTGACGATTTTATGTAGTATTCTCCCAGAAGCACGATATTTTATGGTGATTGACTTGAAAAATGCGTTTTTCTCAATACCGTTGCATAAAGATTCACAAGATCTTACGTCATTTACGTTCCGTCAGACTAAGCTGAAAAGCACACGTTTGCCCCAGGGGTATTGTGAGTCTCCATCGATCTTTAATAGGGTCCTGCAGATGGACCTAAGCAATATTGATTTGCCAAGTGTTGGGCTGCCATACATAGACAATATGTTAGCCTGTAGCACAACAGTGGAAGAGTGCAGATGAGACTCGATTCAGCTAATGATTATTTTAGCAGACAAAGGATATAAAGTGGATAAGGAGAAATTGCAGTATTGTCAGGAAGAGGTGTTGTACATAGGTCGAAAACGTCAAAACTGCACACGATAAAGCAAATGCAGCCGTTTCTGGGACTGTGTAATAATGTCAGAGCATGGTTATTTGATTATCATTTATACACAAGACCCCTTTTGCAGGCCCTGAAGAAACCACAGGTGAATAAGGAAAACATTGAATGGACTGAGGAGATGGAGGAAGGGTTTGACGAATTAAAAAAGGCAATTTGCACAGCTCCAGTTTCATGAATTCCCAATTATACTGAGGAGTTCTTTTTGTTTTTGCACATGAATGGAATGGAACAGAGAACCACATTAGGGTACAAACCCTTAGCATATTACAGTGGGATTTTGGACCCAGTTATGAGGGGTCACTTCCCTTATGAACAATCGCTGGCAGCAGCCGCGTTCACCATTGACAAGTCTGCAAGCATAGTGATGGGGTCTTCCATGACTTTATTTGTTGAGCATGCTTTGTTTGCTGTTTTGAAGAAACCTAAGGGTACACTGACGTCTCAAGAGCTTCTGCTTATGAAGTGGTTATATATCGAATCCAGCGATCAAAATACTCAGGTGCAAAATGGTGAATCCTGCCACGTTTGTAGCCGAACCACTGGCAGAGAATGAGCAAGTGCATGATTGCTCAAATTATGAGGAGTTCTATGATGAGATTCCGAGGGTAAAAGAAAATGCTCTAGCAGCTGGGGAGGTTCTCTTTATTGATGGGTCTTCGAAGATCGATCATACTGCTAGAGAAATGCATTCAGGCTCAGCTGTGGTAAGGCACAGAGCCAATGGGGAATTTGAGGTAGTAGCAAGCGCGAGACTACCATCTAATTTTTCAGCACAGGCTGCAGAATTGGTGGCACTTATTGTCACGCTCAAGAATCACACAGGGCAGGAAGTAACGGTGTACAGTCACTCCGCCTACGTGACATCAACCATGCACGCAGAGTTATGCTGCATTATTGGACATGCTTATTAAAGCACTACAACTCCCAGTAGCCGCCGCAATAGTTAAGTGCGTAGCACATACTAAGAGAACTGACTATATTTCATGCGGAAACTAAGCTGCAGACGAAGAGGTCCAAAGGGTTGCATATTCATCTGATATTTTGAGTTTTGATACTCCTGATGTTAAAGAGAAAATGGTTGTAATAATGGTTGTGAATGAAGGATTTAATCATTTGTCAAGAATACAGTTGATGGAAATTCAGGGTGGAGCGCCACAGGAAGAGAAAGAACTGTGGACGCAGAGTGGGTGTTCTTTATCCCCTTCTGAAGCACTGTGGCGACAAGACAGAATTGGTAAACCAGTGATGCCTGTAGCCTTATTAAGGGTGGCATTAGAACAGCTACACCACCCCGTGCATGTCACTAGGGAAAGCCTTGCAGCAACCATTGCGGAGGACTGGTTCGTATCGAACCTGTTAGAACATGTTGCTTTTTATGTAGTAAATTGCATCGTATGTCAAAAGTTTACTGCTGGGCACACGCTGCAAACAGTATTCCCCGTCCAAATTGTCCTTTCCTGCATTTACACATTGACTATGTTGACATGTTGCAGGTCTGTAATGTATATAGGTATATAATAGTGGTAGTGTGCCCGTTCTTGAGATGGATTGAAGCCGGTCCATGCACACATCCTGATTCTATTTGCGCTGCAAGGTTTTTAGTTCGAGTAGTATTTCCTAGATGGAGAATATGTGAGGTATTGAGATCAGACAATGGTCCCCATTTTGTGAATGAGGTATTCGAGCAGATTAGCTTATTGCTTAGTATAAAACATAGGTTTTCTTCTGCTTATCACCCGCAAGCGAACGGCATATGTGAGAGACTCAATGGTCTTCTCAAGGAAAGGATAGCAAAGCTAAAATTGACACTAAAGAAGTGGTGGCTGCATTGCTTGCCCCTTGCATTATATGCATTGAGAAATCAGCCTGGCTCTGACCACCACCTCACACCCCACAAACTAGTTACAGGGAGAATGAGAATGCCTATGATTCTTCTATCGAGGACTAGGAGTGATGCCCAGACAACAGCAGAATTGTTAGGAAATTAGTTGCATGAGTACTTAACATGTATGACCGCTAGTATCTCTGTCATTTCAGAACAACTCAAGCAGAAGGGGCGTCGGTCTCAGAACACAGATGAAGATGATACAGCAACAAGACCTAAAAAGTGATATGTTCCTAAATTATTTGCCAGAGATGATGCAGTTCTAATAACAAATTTCACAAGGAAGTGGCACAAACCCAGATTCAGTGGCCCTTTCGTTGTGGAAGAAATTAACCCTCAGCAGTTAAAGTCCAAGGGAGACGAGCTTGGGTACACTTAGGAGATGTGAAAATCTATGCTGGAGAGACCGTCACAGCCCCAACCCATGCGGAAGCAAGTCAGGAGGAAGAAGTTCAGCGTGTGCAGACTTGATCGATGACGAGGAAGAAGAACGCAAAGACTATCCAGTAGATAGACGAAAGTGTAAATTTGACTGTGGCTCCCCTGAAACACTCCTTATAGATATTCTAGCAGGAAGTGAGAAAGCTACTGTTCTTGAGCCACAGCAGTTTGTTGACATTGAACTTTCGAGTGCTGGAGTAAATGAAAAATGCCTGATTTAGACTTCCTTTTCGACGACTGGAAGAGGGAGCAGTTCCCTGACTCGTTTCTCACTGAGTTTCTTTTTGGAGGTGCCCATGGTGCTGATAGATGTTGATGTACACAGACTTCTTCTTGCTGTCAACATATTTATACTCTGAGCTTACACTGCTCTTGTTGGGCACAGCACTGATGTGCATACTTTTATCCAAGATCCTAAAAATGGCCCAGCGATTAGACGTTTATTAGCAGCAATTATAGAACAAATCAGACAATTACCTGAGCATCTCTTCGGATGCACAAATGGTCATGTCTAACGACGATGCCCACAAACTACTTGTCATGATCTTTTACTATTTGCTTCAAGTTCATCCTTATCTTGTCTGGCGTAACACCAACACTTATGTGTTTAATGTAAGATCCTATGAAACGTCCTGCAATCAACCGGTTACTTGTGGAGATTATCGAGCAAATCAAGCAGCATCCTGAACACCTGACAAATTTGCCTGATTAAAGCGAAATTTTCCTTCTTTAAAAGTAATTACAGGCAGAAATGTGGTCTGTCCAGACAGTGAACAAAGTCAACGACGTGTGGAGAGACACTGATGGTGCAGCCTAATGTATTGATGCATAATATATGCCTGTTCAGCATCTATTATCGTTTTTCTGTTTCTACTGATCCACACTGTTTACTTTAATGGTTCCAAAAGGGAAAGAGTCCCGTTCATCCTTCCCACTCCAATTACCTTTGCAGAACTAGACACTGTAAGAAGGCCAATGCCTTATGTGATTGTTCCCACTCCAGCAGCACATGTGGAGGTACCTAAATCGGTGACAAGTAGTCCTAGGCTTCCCTTTGGAGGGAAATCTGTGTTTGATTTACTCCATGATCATTATGTATGAAATAATTTGCCAGAGAAGAGACCCAAGAGAAGTGCACGGGAGGATGATTATGAATTAAATGATTATTTAGACAGTACAGCACCTTTGGGGAATAATATGTGGTATCAGCACATGAAAGAAGTGGGAAAAAGTAGTCTAAAGAGCATTGCTATGTATGTGCACTCCTGTTTTATGCTATGGGAAAGTCTAAAATATTCATAGCTATTGAGATAGATTTTCAAACAGCTCATTGCCTAACTCACCTTGCACTCTGTCATACAAGAGGTCAATTCCAGGGTCTAACGGCATCCTTGGTATGGGTGACAGAATGGTCAGCCCCAGATGAAGATGATTATGTCCAAGACTTGAAGACAAGAGAAAGAGCACACACCAGAAATCATGTGATAAGATACAAACAGCCTGGCATGAAGGGAGCTGGAATCAGATGGGAAATAAGCAGGAAGCTCAATTGCCAAGGGAAGACTGATGAAGAGGTTTGAAGCTGTAAGGAAAGAGGCCAAATGCGTATCTGGGGAACAGTACTTTCTCCAGATGGCTGGGAAGAAGGCATAATCATATGCAGAGCTGTGGCAGTAACTGGTCATCATAAGCCAGTTATTGAACGAGTGGAGAAAGGATGCAAATCTCTATGGCCGAGGCATGCAAAGCTTTTGACATGGGTGGAAGACAAAGGAGGCCCATTGCAGATAGTGCCTTTGGCTAGCGCGGAGCTATGCTTTCGAAACAATGGAACGAGAAAAGTTGGTAAGAATCAGCAGTGCAGTCGAATTTTTGATGTGCCAGGAATGAAGGATGGGACAGTGGTGATAATGGATCACTACTGAGCCTGTGGATCCAGAGTATACATGAAGCTGCCCAGAGACTGGGGAGGACTATGTTCTATAGTGATTGTTCATGTTCCAGCATTGGTGATCCCGAAGAGTGATCCAAACATTGGTGAGTTTCCTAAAGCAGATGCTCACCTGAGGAAGAAGAGATTTGCTGTACTCCTTGATCGAATGAAGAAAGACAATTATTTCTCAGCCAAGTCAATAGAGGCCTTTGATGCCATTCCATATACACACAGATTGTTCAGCAAGACTGCTTCAGTTTTTACTGTTATCTTTATGCCTGGGATTGTCCTTAATGCTTCATTCTTCCTCACGTGCCACACCAGCATGCAGTCGACTTTGTTTGCTGTGATGTAATACCGCTGCAGCATGTACAATAGGGATTTTTCGGCTTGCTTGGTCTGAAGTAATTCCAGCTGTCCCTTGACATATCTATATTCCTTCCTGAGGACCGCCCATTTCAGTTTCCATTCTAATCATCACCCCTTTAATTGAGATTCTAATTTTCCCTGAAGCTTCACAAGTTGTTTCTCCCGCTGGGCCTTTCTCGCGATAAACCTCTGCACTACCATGGAGGGTACTCAGTAACACGGGGCACTTGAAACATGCCCCTACTTAAGGGCGGACAAGGGCCTCTGTTATTTGTGAGTAGGGATCACCAATTCATTGGACTCCATGTACCAGGCCAATTATCCCCCTCTATTGGAAATGATTAAGCAGTGGCTAGATGAACGTGGGGCACTATCAATATCATGGACAGGTAGGATAAATGTCATTAAAATGGTAATACTCCCCAAGGTGTTATACTATTTTCAAACCCTACCACTAATGGTTCCACAGACATTTGCAACACGTATAGAAGTAAAATCACGTCCCTGGTAGAGGAGGTCTGGGACTCTGTGGTGCGGCCGGTGGGCCTGATGACATTTCCCTCCCTGTTGATGCCTCTGTTTCACAATCCCCAGTTTAAGCTGGGGGGGGCAAGGAGCCTTTGCATGCTGGGAGGCTGCGGGTTGTCAGAAGATGAGAGATATGGTGGAGGAACAAGAGATTAGGACGTTTCAACAATGCAAACATCTCTTCGGACTGGGTGAGGAGGAAAGATTTAGATATGCACAATTAAGACACTGGCTAATGGCTCCGGGGAATAAACAAGCTGCGATAAGGGAGTTTACCCCCTTTGAAAGTATGTAACAACCAACTCATGGGACCATCATATGATAACAGCATTGTATAAGCTATTCTCTGATCCCCCGTCTTGTCCAGAATGGGCATAATAAAACAATGGGAGAGAGCCCTGGGAGGCCCAAAATCAGAGGTGCAGTGGCGTAGTCTGTAGCAGAGTATTCCACCTCTTACAAAGGCACGCCAGATCTGGGAGATGTGGATAAAAGAAATGATGCAATGGCACCTAACCCCAGAGAAATTGCATAGGTATTATCCCGCAGTGTCAGGAGGCTGTTGAATGAGATGCGGAGAGTGTGGCACCTGGGGGCACATCTGGTGGGTATGCCCAGCTCTTCAATCCTTGTGGGACAGTTTAAATGCAGCTATGAAAACCATTTTTGGCCCCCAAATGTGCAGGGCCTATGGAGAGGCAATGCTAGGAATAGGGGATATATTAGAGATCCTACCGACGAAGGCTCAAAGAAAGGCATACATGATTCTTAGTATGGCAGCACTGTCGTCGCTAGTGGCCCAAAAATGGAAAAAGACGGCGGTCCCCACGGAGCATGAATGGACTGCAACTTGGTACTGGGTTTCCTCTACACTCTACAGTGACTACCGTTTGAACTGGTGCCTACAGAGCTTCCCTTCTGCGGTCTCTCACCGGCCTCCAGCGGCCTTTAGTTCTGCTTCCCGTTGCATAAACTCTGCATACTTTCTCGGGTCTCCAGCGCTCCACTTGCCACACCGCTGACCCGGAGAGCACTGCTTCCAAAGCCGACTCCATTTCCACCAGGATGTCAGCTTTTAAAGTTCCTGCCATCGTGATTAGTCCAGGAAAGACTAACCCGCTCACTATAGAAACGGTAGTCCAGTCTTGCTCTTGCTGTCCCCTCCTCTTCGTCCCAGTACTAAACTGGTGTTTCTTGGGAAATGTTTTACAAGCAAGACAGGGAAAGGGTTGACAATAGCCTATGAAAGCTTGAAGGACAGAGGGTTCATTATGAAAAGGAAATGGGGATATCTTGTCTTACCTAAGGATGTCCTCTCCCCACTCCCTCAGTTCCCTCCACCCAGGTGATCCTCCCTTGCATATCCACCCCCAGGGTCAGGTTCCAAGACCGATGGCCTTTCCTCGGCCAACCGAGAGGAGGATCCAGGGGAAAAGAAGTGAGGACACCCTCAGGTTCCTCACAGGTTTTGTACAGTGGAGTTTAAGCGGGACTCGAGTTAGACATCCTGTAGGGTGGTGCACCAGGAGCCTCGCTCCGTTGCTGGTGCTCGGAGCGGGGTCTATGTAGCCGGGGCCGACGTTGCTGCGGTGGTCCCAATCGCAAACTCTGCTGAGCCTGCAGTGAGGGGCTGCAGTTGGTGCTGTACAGAGCAGGCAGGGCTCCTGTCCCACATTCGCACAACGCGGCAGGCTCTACAGAGGAACACCACATCCAGCGACACACCCTGAGTGCCAGTGGCTAAGCAGTGCTCCTGGATGCAATGCTGATTTGTTACCTACACTGTGGCTGGGGCATAAGGAGGATGACATCCTGGGGTGACTAGCAGTGTGAATTTGAGACCCCAGTACAGCCCATTGCTCCCCAGTTGGGGGCTATATCCTACAGTTTTACGGGCTGTTTCTGTGCTCTTTGTGGTCATAGTGAACAATACCATTTCTGTGCCAGGATTGCTTTGTGTCCCTGATACATAGAAATCTGTGGATTGCATTTCCAAACATACCCTTGGGGAATTCTGCTTGTTCCCAGGCAGGCATAACCCGGGGAGGCAGTAAACGTAAAAAGAGCCCAATGGACTCCTTTACAAGTCCCCGCACAAGGACACCCCGGCACTGGCTGTGCCTATGGGTGACACTGCAGTTGATCCTCTGAGCGTTGCAAACATGGACCACTACATGACAATGATGCAGGCGGGGTTCGCCTCAGTAAACTCCAAGCTTAACAATATTGTTGCCAACATCAGGTCCCTCTGGACGAAACTAGACAAGGAGAATGGCAGGATTATGGAGGTGGAAAAGCAAGCAGGTGGATTGGAAGACACCGTGGAGGAGTATATTCAAGAGCTTAAGGCCCTCAAGACAGAGCTGCGGATGGTATGCTCTAAGTGCGATGAATTAGAATTCCGCTCTCAACGGAACAACATCAGGATAGTGGGGTACCATGAGAATACAGTGCATGGACCCATGGAGCAGTTTGTGGAGGGCTTAGTCAAATCACTGTCCAGTGATGTGCAATTCTCAGAGCAATTCTTGGTTGAAAGGAAGAACAAGTTACTTACCAACTGTAACGTTCTTTCGACTGGATGTTCCTCCCACGTATTCCTTATCGCTGCTTCGGGAAAAAAATTCTCGGCAGAGGGCGCTGTGCACGAGGTCGTGGGTCTATGTCCTTCAACGGGCTCCATACCGTGTCGACACCACCATCAGTATAAGTAGCTTGAGCTGCGCCCATTGGCTTCAGTTCTGTTTTTTCGAAGAAATATTCGAGGAACACCCAGGCGTGCCTCATGACTGGAAGACCCTCTGTGTGAGAGAGGTGAGGCTAACGTAAACTGTACTGTGGGGTAGGATTGGAGGGGCGATGAGGAATACGTGGGAGGAACATCCAGTCGAAAGAACGTTACAGTTGGTAAGTAACTTCTTCGAATGGATTGTGTCCTCCCACGTATTCCTCATCTTATGATAGACTCCCATAGCAGTGGTAATTTTGGAGGTGGGAGTACTAATTATTGTTGTCATGGACGGAATGGAGTACCGCTTTGGCAAATAAACCTTAATTGGAAGAAGAAGCTTCTAAGCAATAATGCTTTAATGAAGGTATGCATTGATGCCCATGTTACAGCTGAACAAATATCTGCTGCAGGGACTCCCCTCTTCAGAGCCGCAGATGTAGCCATCCCCCTAGTGGAATGGGCTCAAACCCCATCCGGTGGGTACTTTCCCATCAATCTGTAGCACTCAATTATAGCCAAAATGATCCAGCGGGATATGGTTTGTTTTGTCACTGCTAATCCCAATTTATGGCCAGTATAACCTACAAAACGTTGGTCATCCTGACGCAATTTTTACATTCTTGAAATGTAAAAATGGAGAGCCCTTTTAGGGTCCAGTCTATGCAATCGCTCCTCTTCTTTGCCCAAATGAGGAGAAGGGTAGAACGTTGGTAATATGATTTTTTGTGACAAGTGAAAGTCAGAAACTACTTTTGGTAAGAAAGAGGGTTTAACCTTAAGAACTACTTTGTCCTTGTAAAAAGTAGTATACAGAGGTTTTCATGAGAGAGCCTGTAACTCACTAACTCTGTGGGCTGATGTTAAGGCCACAAGAAGGACAGTTTTTAATGTTAGAAGCCTCAAGGGACAGGAGTGCAGAGGCTCAAAAGGTATTCATGTTAGAAACTTAAGTACCAGATTTAAATCCCAAGTTGGGACATGAAAAGGGACTGGAGGGTACACATTAGTAAGCCCTTTCAAGAATTAAATGATTAATGGAATTTTTTGACGTAGGAAACCTCTTCTGAGGAGCGCTTGAAAATTGACAGCGCAGCCAGATATCCTTTAATTGTCCCGATCTGGAGCCCCAGATTGGCTAGATGGAATAGGAAAGAAAGCACCATTGGGGTGCCACATTGAAAAGGGTCCACATTCTTATCCCTGCACCAGATAATACTGAATTTATTCCAACGACATTGATACAGGGATTTAGTTGCTGGCCTTCTTGCCAAAAGCAAGATCTCCATTACGTCATCCGGAAGATCCCAATCCTTGTATCTCAACCTCTCAGAAACCATGCGTGAAGGTTGAGTGTTTTGACCTCTGGATGGAGAACCCGACCTTACTCTTGCGAGAGAAGATCCTCTCTTTGCGGAAGACGTATTGAAGGGCAGATGGGCATGTCCAGAAGGTCTGGGTACCACGTCCTGGCCCAATCCGGGGCAATTAGGATCATGGTTTTCCCAAAGTTTCTCAACCTCCTGATTACATGAGGAATCACGGGGACTGGAGGAAACGCGTACAGAAGTGGAAACTTCCAGTCCACCATGAACGCGTCTCCTAGAAGAAATTTCCTTGAGCAGTACTGTTCGCACTTCCGGTTGACCATGGTTGCGAACAGATCCACTTGAGGGGCTCCCCAAAGGGCGAAGATATCCAGAAGGACTTCCTGAGCTAGCTCCCACTCGTGGGAGACTGTGCTCTGCCTGCTCAGAGCATCTGCCACTGTGTTCTGCTCTCTGGCTAGGTGAACTGCAGATAGAGAGATTCCTTCTCTTATTGCCGAGAACCAGAGCTGCATTGCCTCTCTGCACAGTGGTAGTGATCCTACGCCTCCTCTCTTGTTGAGGTAGCACATGGCCACCGTGTTGTCCGTCATTATCAGGACATTCTTTCCCTGTACAGAGGGCAGGAAGGCCTTCAGCGCTAGTCTGATTGCGCTCAGCTCCAATAGGTTGATGTGTAGTTTGGACTCCGATGGAGACCAACGACCGCTGATTGTCAGATCGTTGGTGTAGGCTCCCCACCCCGTGAGTGAGGCGTCCGTCTCGACTGTTATCTCCGGCCATGGTTGCCAAAAAGATTCCCCCTTGAGGATGTTGTTGTTGCAAGCCCACCATAGTAGATCCTGAGCGACTGCGCTCGGGACTTGTAGAAGATCCGACATACTCCCCGAGAATTGGGACAACTGAGTTCTGGGGGCCCATTGAAGAGATCTCATGCTCAGTCGAGCATGTGGCACCAGAACAATGCAGGATGCCATGAGGCCGAGCAACCTCAGAAAATCGAAGGCCGGCAGATGCTGGGCCTTCTGGAACTTTGTTACCATCTGCAGAATGTGGAGAGCTCTCACCTCGGGAGGCGAGGCTTTGCCCGAGGAAGTATCCAAGACTGCTCTGATAAACCGAAGCTTTTGGGATGGTATCATGTAGGACTTCTTGAAATTGAGGGAGAAGCCCAGTTTGTGAAGGAAGTGACAGGTGATCAACAGATGTTCCTCAGCTTTTTCGGGAGAATGCGCTCTGATCAGCCAATTGTCCAGGTAAGGATAGACATGAACCACCCCTCTCCTGAGACTCGCTGCCACAACCGCCATCAGTTTGGTGAAAACCCTTGGGGCGGAGGTCAGACCGAATGGCAGAACTCTAAACTGATAGTGAGAACCGCCAACCACGAATCTCAGGTACTTTTGGTGCTTGGGATGGATTGGCACATGAAAGTAAGCATCCTGAAGGTCCAATGATACCAACCAGTCTTGGAGTTGAAGAGCCTGAAGGATCTGAGAAAGGGTTACCATCTTGAACTTGTCCTTCCTGAGGTACTTGTTCAAGTTTCTTAAGTCCAAGATGGGTCTCAATCCTCCGTCCTTCTTTGGGGTGAGAAAGTAGGGGGAATGCCAACCCTTGTTCCTCTACGCTACAGGTACATGCTCTATTGCACCTTCCTCCAGCAGAGTTAAAATTTCCTGCACAAGGAGCGGATCTGGAATTTTGACATAGTTGGTTCCCGGTGGATGGTCCTGAGGCCTTTTTAGGAAGGGAAGGCAGTAACCTTGAGCTACTGTCTCCAGTGCCCAAGCATCTGTAGTAATGCCCCGCCATTCTTTCAGATGCTGTGAGATTCTGCCTCCCACCGGGGTTTTGTCTGATAAGGCCTCAGATTGACTTGGAGGCGGCTGCAGGAGCAGCTGAGGGCAAAGATGCCGTTCCTGAGGCTGGTTTTACACTTTTTCCTCGTCTACCAGGAGCAACATTTCTTTTACCTCTTTGTATGGCATGTCCTCTTCCTCTACCAAAAGAGGAGTAGTACCGAAAAGAACAACCTCTCTGGGAAGATGAGCCTGAATAAGGTTTCTGAGGCTGTCGCATAGAGGCGCTAAGAGATTTAGCCACCACTTTTGAGGTCTGCAGTTTTTCTAAGCTTTCATCAGCTTTACTGCCAAACAGCCTCAAGCCATCAGGCATGTTGAGTAGTCTGGCCTGCAAGTCTGGTGCAAACCCCGACTTCCTCAACCACGCAAATCTGCGTAGCACAATACTTGCAGCCATGGATCTGCTGATACTATCAGCAGTATCCAGTCCAGACTGGAGACATTCGCCCATTGCCTCCTTTCCGTCTTTGACAATATTCAGGAAGCCTTCCCTTTCCTCGCCTTCCGGAATATGATCAGCCACCGCCGAAATGCAGAACCACAGGATAGGGGTGAACCTGGCCAGGGTACAGGTGACATCTGTAGACTTGAGAGCCATGCTACCCGAGGTAAAGACCTTACGGGCCCAAGCATCCACCTTCTTATCCTCTCTATCCGGGGGGATAGATGGATAGGCTGTTTGGCTTGACGAAGTTGCTGCCTGAATAACCAGACTTTCTGGAGTGGGATGCCTCGTTAAGTAATCGGGGTCAGAACTCGCAGTTCTGTACTTCTTCGGAAAATTACTGTTGACTGCAGAAGCAGTATCAGGAACCTCCCAGTTATTTTCCACTGTCCTCTGAAGTGCCCTATGGAAGGAGAGAACTGGGTCCTTCTGGGGGCCCTGGTCAAGTATATCAGTCATATCATCCTGACCAGCCCATGTATTCCACAACCCTATTCATCAAACTCCTGTACCCTGAATCTGCATGCTCTGCAGGGTCAGGCTTTACAAACTCTAGCTCTGGTGACATATCAATGCCACTAGGAGAGGGAAGGGTGTCACACAGGTCTCTCATTTTCGATTCTGGATCGATTAATTCTTCTGGAACCTCTCTGGTACCATATTGCACTCCAAAAGGAGAAACTTCTTCTTCTTCTGAGGCACTGAAGACATAGGGCCTCATTACGAGAATCGCGGTAAGTCAAAAATGATGCTGGAATGGTAATACCAGCATTGTCTACCGGTCCAGCCTATTACGAGTCAACATCCTGGCATTACCGCCACCGCTTGGAACGTGCCCCTCCATACCGGCATGTACGCGTACACGCGCCCTTCGTGGCGGCAATTCCCGGGATGCCACTAACAGGAAGACATCACAAGTTACGCGGGCATGCACCTATCGGCATGCTGAAGGCGGTAAATAGGGTCACCACAATGCCATTATTACCGGCATCGCGGATCACCCGTAAATAGCAATCTGTTGTGTTCCCAACTGCCACAGGTGCACACAAGCAGCACAGGTGGAGGCAATGGAGTCTGGCCCAGCACAAAAGGAGCACACCCACACACCACATCCCTTCCCACACCAAAATGATCCGACTTGCTGTTGCGATTCTGGGGCTGGAGGACATGCCTGCATTGCTACTCCATGAGCAACAACAACAACAGGCAATACAGAGGAAACGCAGGAGGAGAAGGAGGGTGAGACAGGCCCAGCAAGTCCCACCAGTGCAGCCAGTGGTACCACGTAGGCAGCCACCAACCCCTTGCATCAGAGCTAGTCCTTTCAACCCAACCAATGTGCAGATCCACACCCTGTACCGCCTGGACCGGGACACCATCACCACCATTGTGGACATGATACACGATGACATTGTCAGCCTGATTGAAATCTGCACCGCCAACCCCCTCTACTGAAGGTAGTGTCTGTGCTCCACTTCCTGCCACATGCACCTAGCAGCACACAGTGGGGCAGTTGCATGGCATACCACAACCTTTATTTTCACGCATGCTGAACCAAGTGCTGGATGCCGTCATTAAGCATGCAAGCGACTATATATCCCTACCACGGACTGCCCAGGAGCTTTTTGACACTAAAGTTGGCTTCCTTGCACTGGCAGGCATGCCCAATTGTATTGGTGCCCTCGACTGCACCCATGTGGAATTGGTGGTCCCTCATGCCATGGAGGTGGTGTAGTGCAATCGTAAGCTATACCACTCCATCAATATGCAGATGATATGTGACTCCAGCAAGATGATCACACATTGTTGGGCCCGATTAGCCGGATCAACTCATGATGCAGTGGGGATCCATGAGAAGACGGCGCATGTTTTAAAAAAAAAAATGTATTGTGATATTTGGTTATAGAATTGATCCATGAGAAGACGGCGCATGGACCCATGGAGCAGTTCGTGGAGGGCTTACTCAGATCACTGTTCAGTGATGCACAATTCTCAGAGCAATTCTTGGTTGAAAGGGAACATTGTTCTCTTGCCCTGCTTCCGAAACCTGGGGCACCACTGTGCACAATTATTGCCCGGCTCCCAAATTATCATGACTTCAACTTGGTCTTGAAGCTGGCGAGGGAGAGAGGAACACTTCAGCATAAGTCTGCCAAAGTGCATATCTATCTGGACTTTTCGACAGGGGTCCAGGCGGCCAGGAGAACGTTTTATCAGGTTAAGCGACTTTTTCGGGACAGACAGGTACAGTATGCCATGATGTTCCCATCCAAGTTGCGCATACAGAATGGCTGGAGAGCGCATTTCTTTGACGATGACATACAATAATATAGGATGACATGCACCTACATAAGGACGGACAAGGGCCTCAGTTATTTGGGAGTAGGGATCACCAATTCATTGGACTCCATGTACCAGGCCAATTATCCCCCTCTATTGGAAATGCTTAAGCAATTGCTGGATGAACGTGTGCCACTATCAATATCATGGATAGGTAGGATAAATGTCATTAAAATGGCAATACTCCCCAAAGTCTTATACTATTTTCAAGCCCTACCACTAGTGGTTCCACATATTTTTTTAAGGCTCTACACAAGATGGTGGGGACCTTCATTTGCTAAGTGAAGAAACCACGGGTGGCTTGGAAAACATTGATGGCTCCCACTCACAGGTCCCTGAACTATAACACCTACTATCAAGCTGCCCAGGTACGGGTAATAAGGGAGTGGTTTTCGGGGAACCAGGATAAGGTTTGGCAGAGGATGAATAGAGCTGTTGTGAGTAGGCCCCTAGAGGAAGTTTTGTGGTGCCAAAGGCAGACAGACCGAGCAACACATATAGAAGTTAAATCACGTCCCTGGTAGGGGAGGTCTGGAACTCTGTGATTCAGCGTGTGGGCCTGATGACATTTCCTTCCCTGTTGATGCCTCTGTTTTGCAATCCCCAGTTTAAGCTCAGGGGGAGAGAACAAGGAGCCTTTGTATGCTGGGAGGCTGCAGGTTGTCAGAAGATGAGAGATATGGTGGAGGACCAAGAGATCAGGACGTTCAAACAATGCAAACATCTCTTCGGACTGGGGGAGGAGGAAAGATTTAGATATTCACACTGTCTAATGGCTCCGGGGAATAAACAAACTATGATCAGGGAGTTTACCCCATTTGAAAGTATGTAAAAACCAACTCATGCGACCATCATATGATAGCAGCACACTATAAGCTATTTTCTGATCCCCTGTCTTGTCCAGAATGGGCATACGTGAAACAATGGGGGAGTGCCCTGGGAGGCCCGATAACGGAGGAGCAGTGGCGTGGGCTATGGCAGAGTATTCCAACTCTTATGAGGGAACTCCAGATCTGGGAGATGTGTACACAAGTAATGATGCAATGGCACCTAACCCCACAGAAATGACATAGGTGATATCCAGCTGTGTCTGGAGGCTGTTGGCGGAAATGCAGAGAGGGTGGCACATCTGGTGGGTATGCCCAGCTCTTCAATCCTTCTGGCACAGTTTCAATGCGACTATGAAAACCATTTTTGGCCCCCAAATTTACAGAGACTATGGAGAGACAATTCTAGGAATGGGGAATGTATTAGAGATCCTACCGACTAAGGCTCAAAGAAAGGCATACTTGATTCTCAGTATTGCAGCACTGCCACCAGTGGCCCAAAAACGGAAAAAGCCGGAGACCTCCACGGAGCATGAATGGACTGCGATTTGGTACTGGGCTACCTCTACAGTGACTACCGTGTACACTGGTGCCCAAAGGGCTTCCCTTCTGCAGTCTCTCACCGGTCTCCAGAGGCCTTCAGTTCTTCTTCCCGCTGCATAAACTCTGCATCCTTTCTCGGGTCTCCAGCGCTCTGCTTGCCACACTGCTGATCCGGAGAGGTCTGCCTGCACCCAGCAGTTCGTAGCACTGCTTCCAAAGCCGACTCTATTTCCACCAGGATGTTGGCTTTTAAAGTTCCTGCCATCGTGATTAGTCCAGGAAAGACTTAACCACTCACTATGGAAACGGTAGTCCGGTCTTGCTGTCCTCTTCTTCGTCCCAGTACTAAACTAGCGTTTCTTGGGAAATGTTTTACAAGCAGGACAGGGAAAGGGCTGACAATAGCCTATGAAGGCTTGAGGGACAGAGGGTTCATTATGAAAAGGAAATGGGGGATATCATGTTTTACCTAAGGATGTCCTCCCCCCACTCCCCAGGTTCCCCCCACCCAGGCGATCCTCCCTGCATATCCACCGTCAGGGTCAGGATCCAAGACCGTTGGCCTTTCCCTGGCCACCCGAGAGGAGGATCCAGGGGGAAAAGAAGTGAGGACACCTTCAGGATCCTCACAGGTTTTGTACAGTGGGGTTTTAGCGGGACTTGAGATGGACATCCTGTAGGGCTGGTGCACCTGGAGCCTCGCTCCATTGCTGGTGCTCAGAGAGGGTTCTAGGTAGCCGGAGCCGATGTTGCTGCAGCGGTCCCGATCGTGAACTCTGCTGAGCTCTGTGCTGGGTTGCTCTGCGTAGCATATGCTGAGGCTTTGCTGTGATGGAGCGACAACTCTACATGGTAGTATGGTTTGGGGTACACGGTCGATTTGGGGTGGATGGTGAGGGTGGGGGCTGGCAGGAGGGGTAGAAAGTTCTAAAGTTAAAATGTTTGATAGTCATATGGCAGGCAGCTGCAAATGTGCAATTGAGAGGTGCTATGAGTGTGTCAATGGCTGTGTTCTTATATGGTGGGTGACGGGACAGGTGCAGGGGTTTCACAATAAAGTTGCTGACATGGAACATTCAGGGGCATAATAACCCGGTTAAGGAAGGTAACTTTGGGAGGGTACATGAGACATTTGCGAGCAAATGGGGTCCCTCATGGTTATATACTGATTACTCCTCTCAGTCCTGTGGTGTCCTCACCCTGATCCACCAGTCCTTGGGGCTCTGTGTGTCCGGGAGCAGTGTGGATCTGATAGGCCATTGTGTCATTGGCTGGGGAGCTATGGCAGGTTGCCATGTTACTCTGGTTAATATGTATGGTACAAATATAGATTACCCTGCATTCTACCTCCAAATTTCAGATGTAATGGCTCGATCTGTAGGGGCAAAAATAATTAGTGGGGGGACTTCAATACTTTTTTAGATTCCCAAGTTGACAGAACGTCAAGTGTCCCCCAGGTGCTGACTAGGGTGGCCCAGACACTCCACAAGGTGATGTTATATTATGCCTTGGTTGATGTATGGAGGGAACTACACCCACACAGTAGGGAATATATCTATCACTCATAGGTCCATGATTCGGGGTCACGCATAGACTTCTGGCTACTAGACTCTGACCTGGTATCAGCAGCCCAAGAATGTCATATTCACCCACGCACACTGTCGGACCACTTTCCTGTGAGTCCTAGGCTGCGACCCCTGTGGAAAATGGCCCCGGCCCTGCTCCAAGATGCAAATGTGTTTAAAAAGTTGCATTTCACGCACAGTCTCAGCGTGACAGGATCAGCCGCCCAGGGCCCCCCTTTAGCATATCTCTGATGTCCTGTTGCAGGACCCTCTTACTGTGGAGAACATGAAGGATCATATTATAAAATATTTTCAGCTCAATGACACGGGAGGTTTTGCTGGGCTGGTTATAGGAGGCTCTTAAAGCTGTAATCAGGAGAGAATGTATTAGCTTGTCCGCTTAACATCGCAAGTTACTGCATACACATATTTCCACCCTTGAGACTCAGGCTCAGGCTCTAGAACAGGTACATAAACAGACGGCTCATGGAGAAACTATCGTCAGTTGAGGATCGTTAGAGGGGAGCTGGAGACTTTACTTACAGAGAAAGTGACTAAGGGGGTCATTCCGAGTCTGGAAGTAAGTAACAGTCCTTACCGGCATGGCATAAATAGCGTGTCCGGGCAGTCATTAGTCCACTAATAGAGGACTATTACGACTTTGCGTGCACAAGCTTTGCGCTATGCCGGTAAGGTAATTACGCCATACCGTTAAAGGCACGAAAAATGCCCATAGCGGCATCATGCATAGCGCATATAGCACTACTGGCATGGCCCAATGCGGCATTAGCGGTGACCGTTATTAGCGGTCACCGCTAATAATGGTCACTGCTAAAAAGCGGAACCGGAAGTAGTGTCATCGCACAGGAATGGGAAGGAGCACAGTGGCCATCTTTGAAAACACAATCCATTGCCATCCTCACCACACAGGACCCTTTGGACTCTGCTGTTGTTCTGAAAACATTCTCCTTTCACACCACTATGCCCAACGCCCTTAAGAAGGCAGCTGCCTGCCAGCACAAGGTGAGATTTAATGAGGATGAGCTGGAGATGCTGGTCGGGACACTGCAGGAGCATGCTGGGATAGTCTTTTCCAACAACATAAAGAGGGAGGCAATTCTGAAAAAAAGGAGATCTGGGCACTTGTTGCTCAGAAAGTCAGTGCTGTTGGGAACACCCCACGCACCATCAAAGACTGCCATAAGCGCTGGCACGACCTGCGACTCAGAGTTAGAAATATACTCTCAGTGAACAGGAGCCAGGCAATGGGAACAGGAGAAGGTCCCAGCTCACCAATCAAGCTGACCCCATGGGAGGACATCTGCGCCAGCATGATCGGAATGGAGGGGATAGAAGGTGTTGGCGAGATGGATTGTAGCCCCACAACATCGGGCAATGGAGGTGAGTGTCCTAAGAAAACATTGTAATGCCGAGTCTGATGAAAGTCAACCAATATGTCAGTCCAAAGAGTCAAGCCATGGTCCAACACACACACACTCCCAGCAAAGTAGGCGGACGCATCACAGACACATGCAGATGCCTGCTGCAAGGCAATGCCGTACCTGACACATACCACACAAAGATGTAAATGCCATGAGTCACACAGCGTGCAGGCCCCAAATAATATGCATGTCAGATAGGCAGGACGCAACCCCTGCAGAGACCACACCCCGGAAGAGGTCCCGGGATGACGCCAACCGCCCTTCGACCTCGAGGGGACAACTCAGGGGCCGCCGTGCACCAACAGGCAAGACACCCCAGGTTGCCAAGACACCGGTGCCGCCAAGGGCTGTAGAGGCCGAAGCACCACCACCCATTGGCCATCCTGAGGAATCAGGCGAGGCACCACATTCTGAGGAGTCCAGTTTGGCTGGGGAGGTGGCAGCCACAGCACCCCTGGCTGTGGTGGACCCACAGGATGACATATGGGTGCCCGTTGAGGACGATGCATCGGAAGTGGTCCGTACGCCCAGTCCACTGGCATCCCCCCAAATATCGTCCCTCGAAACTGACCATGCCACCACCCCGGAGCAGTATGGTCAGGAGCAAATGGAAGGGCACTTCAGTCCCATTTTGACGAGTATAGAGGTTGAGCAGGCTGAGCAGGACAGCCAGGGACCATCAACCTCCACAGGCGCACCCACAGGGCCGCAGCGGTCAGAACAGCTGACTGCCCATATGCTGCAGTTTGTTGAGGACAACACACTGGCCAGACAGGAGTGGCGTGAGAACTTCACCTCTCTAGGCAGGTCCATCACGGAGAACACAGCCTCCATGGCCAAAACCTTTGCAGATCACACCAGTCGCCTCTGCGAGGAGGTCTCGGCCCTCCGCCAGGTCTTAGGCCGCATAGCCGATGCCATGGAGGCAGGGCATCCGGCTACCCAATCCCATCAGGCGGCCACACCGTCATCATCTAGTTCGACCCAGACAAGCCCGCTCTGCAGGTCAGCATATACCCTGCGCCGGCAAGACATGCCACCACCTGGACCAGGGAGTGCCAATTGATAGTCAGGGCAGCCTCATGTAGGCATTGGAGACTTGATGGGACATGTGTGGGGGAGTTGTTGGGGAGGGGGTTTTATGGGTGTGTGGGGGAGTTGTGGTGGGAGGGGGAGGGGGTGAGGGTGTGTGGGGGAGTTGTGGTGGGAGGTGGAGGGGGGTAAGGGTGTGTGGGGGAGTTGTGGGGGGAGGGGAAGAGGGGTGAGGGTGAGTGGGGGAGTTGTGGGGGGAGGTCGAGGTGGGTGAGGGTGGTGGAGGGTTTTTGCATTTTCGTTATCATTGTTATATTTAAAACACCCGTTGTGTGAAAAGCAAGACCTTAGTGGACATTCATCATTGCGCATGTGTCATTTAATCATGTACATGTACCCCCATACACAGTGCCCTCTGTCCAACTATCATGTCACCCTCTGCTGCCATGTGTGTCAGAAATATTGTGCAATCACTGACTGGTGCACAGCACATCCCTCCTGTGCATCGGCACCGCGATGATGTCCAGCCACATCTTCTTCACCCCCTTCATCATCACCAGGTGGTAGCAGTTCAATGTCAGGAGGCAGGGGCACGTTCCGGCGGATACACAAATTGTGCAGCATGACACATGCCATGATGATCTTGGACACCTTCTCCTGCCTGTAGAGGAGTGCCCCACCCGACCGGCTGAGGCAGCGAAATCGTGCCTTCAACAGGCCAAAGGTCTGCTCGATGACCACACGGGTACGGGTATGGGAACGATTGTAGTATTCCTCGTGCCTGTTCTTTGGTTTTCGGACACGGGTGAGGAGCCACGGCTTTAAGGGATAGCCACTCTCACCTGCGTGAGAGGCAATAAAAGGTAAATGTTAGTCGATTCATGATGGACAGCTGTACTAGTCACACATGCCTGCAGATTATCGTTGGCCACATGCACATATCCCTGGATGTATTTACGCCATTTTCAGTCCCTCAATGTGTCCTGTGCCATGGACTAATGGTGTGGGTTGCATCTTCAAGATGATACATGGTGTGCACTGACATCTTGTTGCACATGCATCGTGTACGCATACAGCTGTGTTTGTGTCAAATTTGTGATGTGTTGTGTGCTGTGAGATTTACTAGATGGAGCGTTGGCAGTAGTCTGTGCAAAATTAGGCAATCAGCGCTGTTTATTCCCATGGTGACATGCAGCACTCCTGTGGGTGTGGCGGCCCTGTGACAGACAGTGGATTCCCTAGTTGGTTCAGTTCAATGCACTGCCAGGGATGCTTGTCCTGTGTGGTGATTTGCTGCAGACAGCAACATAGTGCATATGCACTGCATGGTGCTGGATGGCGTTATGGGTAATGAGGGCCGCTGATGAGTGGTGCACGTTTTGTAGGATGTGGGGTGGTTTACTGTTAGTCATGTAGTGATAGGTGTCGACCTTACTTCATTCCTATGGGATTTGGGTGTCATGTACCGTTTGTGATGCTTTGGGGCACAGTGTTCGGTGATGTGCACATTGTACAGTCACATCAACATTGGTAGCATGGTGATGTGTGCGTCTCTCCCCCATTTTAATGCCATGTGCCAGTCATGCAACTTACCAAGCAGCCAGGCACGTCGTCCAGCATGTCTCTCCATGAAGCGTGGTAGCGTGGAGTTCCGCAGGACCATAGAGTCATGAGTTGATCCGGGATATCGGGCACAACAATGAGTGATGATCTTGCTGGCGTCGCATACCATCTGCACATTGATGGACTGGTATTGCTTGCGGTTGCGGACACCACCTCCATGGCATGCAGGACCACCAACTCCACGTGGGTGCAGTCGAGGGCACCTACACAATTTGGCATGCCTGTCAGTGCATGGAAGGCAACTTTTGTATCAAAAATGTCCTGGGGAGCAAGTGGTAGGGATATGTAGTCTCTTGTGTGCTTGTGGAGGGCATCCAACACTTGGTTCAGAATCAGAGAAAATAAGGGTTGTGATATGCCATGCATGTGCCCCACTGTGTGCTGGTAGGTGCCTGTGGCAATGAAGTGGAGCACAGACACTACCTTCAGTAGAGGGGGGATGGCGGTGCGTATTTCAATAAGGCTGACAATGTCGATGGTGTCCCGGTCCAGACGGTACAGGGTGTGGATCTGCTCAGGGGTTAGGTTGAAAGGACTGCCTCTGATGCGAGGGATTGGGGGCTGCCTGCGTGGTAACGGTGGCTGCACTGGTGGGGCATGCTGGGCCTGTCTCACCCTCCTTCTCCTCCTGCGTCTCCTCTGTGGTGCCGGCTGTTGTTGTTGTTGCTGTTGTGGCAATGCAAGCATGTACTCCAGCTCCAGTAATGCTACTACTATTTGAATCATCTTGTTGTGGGAGGGGGTGTGGTGTGTGGGTGTGCTCCTTTTGTACTGGGCCAGACTCCATTGCCTCCACCTGTGCTGATTGTGTGCATCTGTGGCAGTTGGGAACACTGCACATGGCATTTTACTGTAGGTCAGAGATGCCGGTATTTACGGCATGCCGGTAACCACTTTTAATGCCTTCATGATGCCGGTATTTGCATGTCCGCTTCACTTGTGATCTCCTCCTGTTTACGGCATGCCGCTATTGCCGGCATGATGGCCCGCGCCCATGCCGCTATTAGAGGCACCGTACTTTACGATGCCGCTAATAGCGGTCTGGCTGGTCAGAATAGCCCATGGCGGTAAGCGATGCCGGTAATCCTTTACCGGCATCGTTTTCCCCTTACCTCCAAACTCGGAATGACCCCCTAAATCTCTTTTGCATACTAAACAATTCTATTACTCGAGTACTAATAAAGCAAATAGGGTATTTGCATGGAAGCTGCACCACCTTCAAACTAGGAATCATATTAGGTGTCTTAGAGCCCCAGGGGGTGAACTCTGTTCTGACGAAGTAGCTAAGCTGAACATTCTTACCAACATTTATAGCTCCCTTTTTCAGGCCAAGACTCTAGAAACTGAACTGCAGCGGCTTATCTGCAACGCCTGTCGCTCCCTGTACTTGCCAAAAAAGTGATGGGTGGAAGGTTTTTAATTTATCTGAACCACTGGCATTGCTCTGGGCAACCTTCCACACCACTGATTTTTAGCTCTTCTGCGCCATTGCAAAAGGGGTCCAGCCATATGCAAATCAGTCAGGCACTGCCACCAATGGGAGCAGCACTCCACAAACTGCCACGCCAGGTCCGCTCGGCACAGACATACAAGGGAACCAAGCTGCACCTCACTGAGGAGGCCCAACAAGACCGAAACATGCCTGGGGTTGCTTATGTTTCTGCGTAGAGGGGACCTGACCTAGCAGTTTGGGCTGAGCTGCTCCTATTGGTGGCAGTATCAGACTGATTTGCATATGGCTGGACCACTTTTGCAATGGTCGCAGAAGGGCTACAAAACTGTGGTGTGAAAGGTTGCCCAGAGCAATGCCAGTGGTTCATATTAATTCAAAACCTTCGACCCATCACTTTTTTGGTCTTCCTGTAGTTGCGTTAGAAGATAGGCAACAGCTTGAACACCCGATTGAGGAGGAGGACGTTTTACAAGGTATCCGGGCTCTCCCTTTGGGCAAATCGCCTGGCCCAGATGGGTTCTCTATAGCTTTTTACAAGAGACTTTCGGCTCAGCTGGTGCCACCACTCACAAGGCTGTTTAATAAATTCTTAGTGACTGGCTCTGTGACCGCTCCTATGGCGGGATATCATCCTACTCTTTTGCTTAAGCCTGGAAAGGACTGTTAGGAAGGCATGGTATCAACAGTAACCACAAGTGACCACAGTTCAAAGGTGTTTATTGAACTTCAATTGGGTTTCAAAAACACCTATCTAATCCTAAATCTAAAGATGGGAGCAAGCTACAACCATCAAATAATAATAACGCAGTCCTAGTGGTGTCTTGTCAAAATAAAAGGGCCTATACTAAAAAACCTATTGCCTATCCTTACCTCTAAATACAAATAGTGTGGGAAACAATGTTATTAAAAAAGGTGTTCAAGAAATGATATGTCTCTTCCCCACGTTCTCAGCACTGGATAAGGCGGCACACTCGAGCTTAGCACAGTCTCTGGCTTCTCTAGCACGAGGGTGCAGTTCAAAACGTCAACATCATGGCCTTCTGTGCCAAAGTCTCTTTGCCATTCAAAGTCTCTTCTTTCAGAGGGCCTGATGCTAAAAACAAATATTAAAGTTCCTTTCCTTTTCAGGATTCTCCTACGCACAATTTTCTTAGGTGATTTACTGTTCACCTCGGATCCCCCTGCGCCGGGCTCAGATCGACTTTAACACAAAGATCGTATTTCACATATACACCATTTTCTAGGTGATTTACTATTCACCTTGGATCCCCCTCTGCTGTGCTCACATCCACTTAAACACAAAGTTCTCAAGATTTCCACATATCCAATTTCTCCGGTGATTCACGGTTCACCCTGGATGGCCCTCCTTCGGGCTCAGATCCGTTCAAACACAAAATCTTCAATCAATCCCCCTCTGCTGGGCTTGTGCCAATGTATCTATTGTAATACAAACTTGCTTTAACACAACGCTTTCAATTGATCTCCCTCTATCGGGCTCGGACCAACTTTATTTACTTTTCCATCAACTTTCTTTACTCTATCAACATCGAAGACTTTCGATTGTGCACAGGATTTTCTCTTGACCCATTTCAGGCCCACTTCGATTCACAATCTGTTGCCACTCTTTCACTTTGGTCAACTCTCAGCTGGACACCTTACAGAGACCTTTGATTGAGCATGCATGCGGTGCTGGCTGGACCACTCTGTCAAAGGTATTGTATCTTGGTTTCAAAGTTCAATCACTCATCTGCAGTTCAACTTTACTCACGTTGGTTATCACATGCGTTTCATACAATGTTCATTCCAGCGCTCGCCATACAATGTTGCTGCTTGCAACCTTGGCTTCAACAAAGACCAGTCTTGTATTGCTCTCCCCAACTCACCGGCTGTGTTGATTTCACTGACGCTGTTTTGTTGTTGGAGCCAAGGACAGTACCACGGCAGCTGGTATTTCTCGCCGCCTTGATCTTCGACGCAGGAGGGCCCCCGGGTACCTCTGACACACAATGCAGGATTCCTCAGCCTGGTTTCCTGGTCTTGCGCTTTTTATTCACGAGGTTTCGTGAAAGTAACGGTTCCTTGTCGAAAAGGTCAAGGGAACTTCCCTCCTTGTAATCCCTTTATGTTTTCCTTGTAATCCCTTTATGTTTTGCTGTCTTTCTCCTCGTGTTAAACTGCAATCTTGGAACTGCTGTTTCCTCGTGTGCTTTGCCTCGCTCAGAGTGTGCTCTTGTGTTCCATCTTTTATCCATATGGGGATGTGTAATGGAAGTCATGTGTGCGTGATGGTCAGTAATTGCCTGACCCTCTCTGACCATTGTATTGGCACACGTCAGGTATACGGCTTGGGTGTTAGTCCATTTTCTTTCATAACGGGCTGTCCGTAAGAACTTGTTCATGTTGTGAAAGGGGGGGGGTTCAGCTCCTAAATATTCTACTTGGTAGGATGGGGTAAAGGTGTTACAGGGAAGGGGATACTGCGTCTCACCATCCAGTGTCCCACTCCTACTCCCCGAAGACCCCTCACCCAGGTGATCCTCCCGTATTGGTCCACCCCCAGGAACTGGATCCAAAAGCAATAGCCATGTCCTGGCCACCTGGATCACAGATCCCTGGGACTACTGGGTGATACACCTTCTGGTTTCTCACAGGACACACAACAATGTTCAGCGTATCGACCTATAGCTGTCCTAAAATACGATGCCCGTATTCATTCTAAAGTCTTAGCTTGCTGTCTTGCCCCTTTGCTCCCTCAGCTAGTGGGACCGGATCAATCAGGTTTCATCCTTGAACCCCAACCTCAAGATAACATTTGGCGGGTAATTAATGCAGTGGATTAGTGTAATAAGAGGACGATCCCAATGGCCCTCTTGTCGCTTGATGTTATAAAGGCTTTTGATAGCATTAACTGGTCCTATTTAATTGAAGTTTTAATAGCTTTTGGTTTTGGCCCAAATTTTATTAAACTTGTTCTTGCAAATTTTGCTTGCCCATCTGTGTCAATTAAAATGAATCGTAAACTCACAGAACCTATTCCTATTCACCGCGGCACATGCCAGGGTTGCCACATATCTCTCTTTTATTTACCTTAGCTCTCTAACCTCTGGTTATAAAAGAAGTAATCCTCTCATTACTGGGATTAACGCTAGTAGATCCATGCACAAATTGACCCTTTATGCTGTTGATATTATCTTTATGATCACTGACCCTGGGTCCAGCGTTGCAGCAATTACTGAGGAACTGGATGTATTTCGCAAAATCTCAGGATATGCTCTTAATTATGCTAAATTGGCAGCTCGCATTGTTTCTATGCCCTGCACGGATCTCCATTTCCTGCAACAAACATATCCATTTAGGTGGTAAGAGAATAAACTCAAATATTTGGGAATCTTACACTCTCTTTCCCCATAACAATCCGGCTCTCCTCCGCGGTGGAAGCATACCGAGATATCCTGGTTTGGCAGATGTACCGCCATCAAAATGAACATGCTACCTCGGCTACTTTATTCTTTTTCGGCACTCCCGGTGTTGCTCCCTTCTACCACTCTCAAAACCTTATAATCTAAGCTTTAGGATTTTGTTTGGCAAGGAAATCCCCCTCGAATATCCAGGATAATTCTTGCTCGCCCAAAATGGCAGGGTGGCAATGCGGTGCCTATCATATGGCAATATTTATTGGTGGCACAAATATCTGTGATACTTGACTTCTCAGATGCTCAGCTGACCAAGTGTTGGGTGGAGTTTGAGCAGGCGTGCTTTGATACCCCCTTGGCTTCCCTACCCTGGCTCTCATCAAAGTGCTGGCCTCCTAAGCACTCTTTCCTATCCTCTACTTTGACTGCGTTACTCTATTGGGACAGGACGAACCATAGGTACTGACTCACTACCCATCCTTCACCACTGACACCGGTCTTTCATAATCCACTGTTCAGCTAGTTTGACTTGTAGAGATTTCCTCAGATGGCATGAGGGAGGACTACGGGATCTGGGTCAGGATCTGGGGGATCCCTCTCACCTTTGAGCAGTGTAAGACGATCTTTGCTTTACAGGAATCCGAGAGATTCCATTATGCACAATTTAGACATTGGGTGTGTCCCCCTGAGATTAGGGGAGGAGGAGGTAGAGAAATTGGTGTTGCTTAATCTTTCCTGCCATAGGGTCTCCAGTATATATAAGCATCTGGTCATGGACACGGGAGAGGAGATGGAGGCATACATGAGGAGTTGGGAGAAGGATTTGGGCCACATGACCTCCATCACATCATGGGAAAGTATTTGGAGAAGGGCATCTATGGCATCTACATGCACCTCCATATTGGAGAATTCTTAAAGATTATTTGCTGTTGGTACCTCACTCCCGACCGTTGAATGCCATATATCCACTTGTCTCCCCTCACTGCTGGAGGGGCCTGTGCGGAGGCCAGATCCATGGCTCATATGTCCTGTTATTAAGCTCTATTGGGCTGCAGTTATTACCTAAATTCAACAAATTGTGGACATTCAGCTTCCCTTAGATCCCCTAGAGGTTTTGCTGGGGGAAGTGGATGATCAGGAGGTTTTTCTGTAATGGGGCTCCCCTTTCAGTACTATCTACCCACATGTTTACAACAGCTAAGTTAACTATCGCTCTTAATGCTGGAGGAAGACGGAAGCCCCCCTCGCTTAATATGTGGTGGGAAAAAATGTGGTATGCTTGTGCCATGGAAAATAACACTGCCACACTCTCTAATTCACTAATTAAATATAGGTGCATATGGGGCCCTTTTGTAACTTTTGTGACTTCAAATGATTATAGCCTTGAGATCCCCATCAATGGAAATCATTTTCTTTGCTGTAATTAACAGACATTACACTCGATGGGAAAGCACTGAACCCCTACACAAACCCCCTCGACTGACTGCAAGTATCTTTGATACCCTCTCTTTTGTATTTGCATTCATTTCCTCCCTCTAATTGTGCATGCACCAGCAATGATTATATGTAAGTAGCTGTTTTTCTTCTGCCATACCTCCTCCTAATTGTTATTTGGTTGTTTGATTTGATGTGTTGTTAATTTTGCATTTTCTTGCTTGATATATTGGAAAATTCGATACATATATTGTTGAAAAAAGTTGCATACCGATATAGCAGAATGTTTTACAATTAATGATGGGTCTGAGCAGATGAGCTCCACGCTATGGGCGGCGTTCAAGGTATGGATGAGAGGTGTGTTGCTATCTACATCTACATCAACTGTTAATTGCCTCAAGTGGGACTTGAAGGGGGATGAGGACTAGCTTATGAAGCTTGTAAATGAGCATGGTAGAACACATAGCAAGTTGCTGTTGGGAAGGATTTGAGATAAACTAATACAGTCTGGGAGTTGGCTGACCGGGAAATATTATATATGGCCTGTCAATACGGGGAAGGAGATAAGGCGGGCAGGTTGCTTGCTAAAATTGCTAGCTTGGAATGCTTTATGCAGCCCGTCACTGGGATTAGAGGCCGGGACTGTACGATATTGATGACAGAAAAAGAGGTTAATGACACCTTCCATTCATACTATTCAATCCTTTATGCTAATGGCGATACCACAACAGATGAGGATCACATCCGGTACAGTGGAGAATCCCGTGGATCCCCCCAAAAAAACCTGCCTAAAGTCTCCTTCCAGGTGGCCAGGAGAGGGCAGACGCTTACTGATCCCAATCCTGGGGGCAGTGTACTGCATGTGGATCACCTGGGCAGAGACACGACCCAGGGCGGTGGGGTGATTTCACAGGGTGAGACACAGTATTTCTACCTGGGGAGGGATAACCCTGATATTGGGTTAAAGGAGGAATTGGCTGTCAGTTTAGAATTTCTCAACCTCCTGTTAGACAGCGAAGGATAAACTCTGAGGGTGTAATCCAACAAAGTTCTTTATGTGAAGGACAAGTCTTTTGCCTAAAATTATATATCCTCCGCAGTGCCAAAGGTACACCAAAAAGGAGGATGGAAATGTGGCCCTTCATGTTCCATCTGTCTCTAAAAAGATTAAGACTGGGAAACAAGAAATGTACCCTTACTGTTATAACTTTAACCACAGAGATTCAAGCAGAGCAGGTCATGACAATTGTTGGGCCTGGTCTCTCGGACTGTTTAGAGGTAGAAAGGTGAGTTGCTTAATTTTAGCAATCCCTAAGTCAATCAACCGCTCAAAACACCTTAACCACCCACTACGGAGGTTATTTGTAAGCATCTCAGAAAACAATACAATATTTATGCAAAAATTAATAAAAAGTGTATTTTTGAAAAACACACCAGCGGATTGTGAAGCATATTATAAACAAGTAATGAACATATTGTAAGCAAGTAATAGAGACAGATTTCATATGTTCAAAACAAAATGAAACAACTCAAAAACAAATGGTGCTTCAAATTCAATTCAGTAGCAAAAACAAATATAGATGCATGTGCAATTTGGTAAAGAATTCATTGCATCATGAGTTTCCTTATTTGGTACAATAGTGGCTCATTAGTGGAGCAAAGAGTTATTTGGTAAGAAAGTCAATGAATTGTGCAGGGTCTTTCGATACAAGATATCTGATCAATTGCCAACGTGGTAGAGTGCTAGTTGGTAACAGGGATTCCAACAGGCTGAAGTACAGGTTGACCACTGTTCCCTGTGGTCAGCACGTTTCGGCGGTCATGAGTAGATATAAAGTCCACCTTCATCAGGGCTCCAAATCAGGTACCCTGTATGGAGTAACATTATCGTAATGTGATTGGGTTGAGAGACGCAGGTGCCCAAATAAATGGGGCATATGGTAATACTAGGTTAAAAGATTAAACCTCACAATTGAAAGCGTTCAACAATAGCAGGGAAAGTGAAACTACTATCAAAAGTAGTAAGGGAATAAGAAAACTGAATTCCCTTAAAAAGGAAGGACCACATGTCCCGGAATCCCTCAGGGACTGTGATGAAGAAGAGGGCTGAAGGGGGGCGCTGTTGCGTGACTCGCGAGATGGCCACAGCATGAGAGTGCTCCAGCAGAGACTCTATTATATGGCCCCATAATCTGCGTTCCAGTGGCAAACAACCCAAGGGCAACGCGGCGTACTGAGTGTGTACTCCTGCAGCATAAGAAGAGTTCATTTATAGAACACCAGGACTGTGTGGATCCTTGGACATCGACCCGTTTCCTCCGGTGCTTGTCGCAGCGCGGCCTGGGCCTGATGGGCCGCCCCTCACCCTTCAACAGCTGAAAAACACTTTGGGCTACTGTCCGCGCGCCAATGCTCCTGACGGCTACCTTCCCGGCTGCGCTAGTCCGGGACCACCTGCTGGGGTAGTGGGTTGGCCCTCAGCGCTGTGGGCTCGGGAGATCCCTGGACACGCGGTCTCCCCATCTACTGGCCTTTGGATCTTCTGTGGCTGGCTGGTGCCTTTGGTTGGGGTTGGCGCTGCGGGCTTGGCCCCGTCTACTGTGGCTTCCTGGACTTGTTTGCCCGCCCAAACGGGGATCCCTGAGACGTGCTGCATTCAGGTGCCTGGTGCGGCACGTCCTCCTGCTGGGGGTCTGTCCGGCATTGGGGGACTCCGGGACCGGTGGGGCTCTCCTTCAGATGCTACCTTGTCCCCGGCGGTGTCTACCACATGGACTGCATATCGGTATGGTGAGTTGAGTGGCCGGGGGTGCTGTGATTTCTTGGGTCGCCCCTCTCACTTGTTGGAGTGCCCGAAGTTTGGGGGTCCCCATTTCTGCGCATTCTTCCGGACACTGGCCTTTCCCCAGCCGCGGCTGTGATCGCCATCAACGAAACGGGCAGGGGTCTCGGGAAGGATACCCCCCGCCTGCATGTTGTTGGCCCTCTGGAGGTAATTGCTGCGCTCCCTGATCACAGAACTCTCATAATGTTATGGGTGTGATGAATGCTCCTCCACCAGCTCGAACCCTGGTCTAGGAATCTGCATAATTACGGATTGCCAGTGTACCACCCAGCTGGTCTATAACAACCACCCCTACCTTTTTTTTTTTCTTTTCCCCCTTCTCTTTCTCGCTCCTCATAGTTCCGGCTGGTCTGCCTATCATGAGTGCTCGCTCCTCCTCATGCACTGAGGTCGTCTTTATTACGGCATCCCTAACCAGCTAAAGCATCCTTTGTTCGCCGTCCACCGGTGCCTCTCGGCTGTCACCTGGGTCATCCCGAGATAGCCCCCTTACAACCTGTTCGCCCCACGTGCTTCACATCTTTGCCACCAACACCCTTGGGTTGCTCCTTGGGATGGGCAATCAAAAGAAACAAATGAAGATGGACCAATATGCTAGGTCAGACTCAACACAACAGGAGGCTGAGCCTGCCCCCTCCCAATTGGATATATCGGCCCTAAACCAAACTCTGTTGGCGCTGAAGAATAGTACAGACAGTTTGGGTGCTAAAATAGATGCACTAACATGTAAAGTAGATGTGTCTGCAGTTCAAATTGAAAAACTGTGCAGTCGAATGTCGGAGGCGGAGCACTGGATCTGGGATGGCGAGGAAAAAATCACAGAGCTTCAGCGAGAGTTGGCATCCCTTCAGCAAACAATGAAAAAGGTGGTTACCAAGTACGATGACCTTGAAGGAAGGTCAAGGAGAAATAATATAAGGATCACGGGGGTTGCTGAGTCCACACACATCGACAATATGGAGCTCTTTGTGGAAAAACTCCTTAGAGAAGTTCTCGGCAACCCCCCTGTTACAGACATGTTTATGGTGGAGCGGGCCCACTGCTCGCTCGCGGTCAGACCCCCTCCTGGGGCCCCGGAGCGAGCCATCATCACCCGCATATTCAACTATTGAGACCGGGATATTCTACTTTGAGCTGCAAGAGAAAAAAAGTCTCTACAGTGGGGCTCAGCGACAATTAGACTCTTCCCTGACTTCAGCCAACAGGTTCAGGACCAGAGGAATCCCTTTCAATCAGCAAAGAACATCCTGCGAACTAAAGATATTCGCTATTCTATGAAATACCCTGCCTAACTTAGGGTTGTTTACTAGGGGAAGACTTTATTTTTCACGTCCCTGGAATCTGCGGAACGGTTCGCCTCTGAAGTACTAGACCCGGGGGCATCTCCCTGCCACCCACCCTAGGCCGAGTTAGGCGGGCCTGGGCCCTCTGCATTGCCGCAACCTGGTTATAGGTCCCCCGGTATCCCCGGGGGACCCACTTTGCTACTTCTGGAACAATTACTTCACTTGGTAACACTACAATAGGAAATAAATGTGGTAAATGAGCCTCTCGCCAATGGGAGACACAGCGGCCACCGGCACCCCCCCCATGCCCAGTGGCATCCAATTAAATTAAAGTTTAATGGTTGAGGTTAAGTGGGAGGGGGGAGGGACACAATGGCCGGTAGGTTAGAGTTTCTGGCGTGGGTCGTGGGTGGGGGGGGGGTTCTTACAGTATTGCCCCAGTTGGTGCATATAGTTTTGGGGATGGGGCAGGATGGCAACTTCCTTTGGGCCGATTGGGCTTATTGCACACTTAGCACCCATACAGCAACATATACGCTTCAATCCAGGTGGAACACTTGCGAGTCAACCACTAGGCATTGACTCCAATTTAGTCACACCCTGTCGCATCCTCAGAGGGTAACCACTCCCATAAATACGAATATTACCCTGATTACATGGAATGTCCATGGTCTTACTAATGGTAAAAAGACGCGCCTCATCTCTAATTATGTAAGAAACTACCACGCCAACGTCCTCTGCATGCAGGAAACCCACTTCGGTAAGGGACACAAACTCCCGGACCCTGGCCATCTGCGGTATTCACAGGTACGGTTCATCTTACAATACCCACTCTCGGGGCATAGCGATATACATTCATCGCTCGCTGGAATTTAAATTACATAAAATGGTTTACGACGAGGAGGGTCGGTCTATTTTGGTGGCTGGGGCAATCGCGGGTTGGGCAGTCCTATTCATGAATATATATGGTCCTAATTTCGACTCCCCGGAATTCTTTCAATCGTGCTCTGTACACCTGCGAACATTCCCGAAATATGAGGTGATCTGGGCGGGTGATTTTAACCTTGCTCTATCTCTATCATTGGATAGGTCCTTAACGTCTCAGACGTCCCTCTCCCGTGCCGCTCAAAAATGGAAATCCATCGCTCTAGACTATTCCACCATCCCGACAGCTGGGAGTTTACTTTCCATTCGAGTGTGCACGCCAGCTCCTCCAGAATAGATTATATCCACATGTCACTGGATCGGGCCCGGATGACCAGCAGGGCAGGGATTTTACCTTGCACCTTGTCCGATCACTCCCCGGTCCTGGTGTAGTTCACTGGCCCGTCCGCCCTCCCTAGACAACTCAGGTGGCGGTTCCATGCTCGTGCATCGGGCTATCTCAGAATTCTTTCAACTAAATTCGGAATCCGTCCCGGACCCGGGGATTGTGTGGTAAACGTTCAAGGTGTATATCTGGGGTGGTGTATATCACAAGAGGGTGGGTTCCTGAAATGCATTTGCAGGGCTATTGCTTCCAAAGAGAAAGATATAAAAAATAGGAGGTCCGGCAGTCCCAGTTGGACTCTCCCCAACTCCAATCCGACTTGGCGACCGCGAGGCGAGAGTTGTGCTCGTTGATGGACGATGAGGAAAGATTTTTGGGTGACCCGGTGGCAGCCACTGGATATGGGGAGGGGGACCGTCCGAGTAGGGCGCTGGCCTGGGCCATTAGGCAGGACCGTCACCTGGATCCCATAATAGAAATAGAGACACCTGGGGGGGGGTCCACCAGGGAATCGGGGAGTATAAACAACGCATTCCTGTTGTACTATCAGAGACTATACACGTCTCAGTGTGCAGCAGGTCATGATGCCATAGTCCGATACCTAGATAAGATCGCTTTGGGATGGTTAGACCCAGAGGTCGGGGCCCTCCTTAACAACCCTCCTTCCGATGAAGAATTTCTTAAAGTAATATGCTCCCTCCCAAACGGTAAGGTCCCTGGGACGGACAGCATCACTGCCGAATTATATAAAACCTTCCCGGCTCTCCTCATCCCCCATTTGCGTAGCATGTACAAGGCGGCTATCTCTTCCGGGGTCCTCCCGGAGTCCACCAGAATGGCCCTCGTGACGGTTCTCGTTAAACCTGATGAAGACCCAAAGAAATGCTCATCATATCGCCCCCTATCCTTGGTAAACACCGACAACAAGATTCTTGTAAAACTCCTTGCTGATAGGCTTCTGCCCCATATGCCAGCGCTGGTCCTCCCAGACCAGGCTGGCTTTATACTGGGTCGCTCCATGCAGAATAACATGTGGAGATTATTCACAATGATGCTGTTACGCTCACCTGGTATCCACAGGGACGCCACCCAGCCGGGTTACTCGCTGGTATGCTTCTCAGCTTTGCCCTGATGTGGTCTGCGGGGAAGGTTCTGCCTGGAAATACAGGAGGACTGTGTTCAAGACTGACCGACTGGGGTAAGTATCCTCCCTCCACCCCCATATGCTTTCAGTCCCCCTGGCGCCCTCTCCTCACCTTGTGGTAGAATTAGGCGTGCTCTTCGTCCTGCCTTCTTTGCAGGGGCGCGTTGTCTTTCATGGGCGAGTGCGGTCCAGTTACTTCACTGACGCCGGCCCGTTTGATATTGTTCAGGTAGGTTTTATTGCTGTTCTTTAGTTTTGTTGCTATCCTGCATGCCTTTCTTTGTTTAAAATGTCTCTTTTTTCTCTCTTAGATATGCGGAGCTTCAGCACGGCGAACTGGCTTGGTTGAGCCCCGCTGGTAAAGGATGGCGCATTAAGAGCAATATGATGCGGTAAGTAAGCGCTATGCGCAGCGCTGCAAAGTCTTGCCTTTGCTAACCTTTGTTTTCCTTCCTTGTAGGTCGCGGTGTTCTTCAGCGGGAGTGGAATGTCCGGAGTGGTGCCAGCCGAGAGGTGACCAGCCAGGTAAGCCTTTTGAGCAGTTCATAATTTGTAAATGTCTCTACAGCTTTCCTTACTGTTGCCTCTATCTTCCTCCTTTAGGTCGTTCTGTCCGGGAGGCATGCAAATTCGAGGAAGCTGTTCTCAGTAGCTGCGAGTGTTTAAAGATGAACACTGCAGGTAAGATGCTGCTGCTAATGATGTTCCTTTTGTCTCCTTGCAGGTTCTGCTTCTCCGAGGTTCGAGGGAATAGCTGGACACGGTGAGCGTCACGTTGCAAGCTGCAAAGTAACACAAAGTATGTTCTGCAATCAGGGTGTGGTTTATATAGCCCAGGTAAAGTAGTACCAGGGACAGTAGTTACAGGCCTGCCACACCCAAAACACTAGACCGCATAGCTTGGTTCTTAGGGAACCAAGCTATGTGGATGCCTCCATGTTTGCTGACAATACAATAAAGTAGTTTCCAAGCAGTTTGTTGTTCATGGTGTATTAGCCTGGCGCCATAGGCGCCAGGACTGGCCCCATGAGGGCTTTTGAAGGGGATGCCAGGCTCTAGAGGCCTGAGTCCTGACTCCACCTGGCCAATGGGTTTGCCAGAGGGGGTTTTGGTGGAGGGTCGTGACAGATGCATAATGTGACCCTTGAGATTCCGATGGCGGTGGTGACCTTGGACCCGGAGAAGGTGCTTGACTCGGTCGAGTGGCCTTTCCTGTTTGAGGTCCTCCGCCCCTCTGGGGTGGGTATCGCATTTTTACGTTGGATTAAGCTGCTCTACACGGCTCCGCACGCCCTAGTCTACAAAAAAAGGTGTCCAATCCGTACCTATGCACCAGACACGGGGCACCAGGCAGGGGTGTCCCTTTTCCCCCATCCTGTTCGCCCTGGTGATCGAACCGGTTGCATGTGCACTGAGAGAATACCACGCTCACCGTGGGATATGCATCCGCTCACACAGATCCATCGTCTCATTGTACGCAGACATGTTCATTTACGTTAAGAACCCCCAGTCCAATCTGAACCCCGTGATGGAGGAAATTACTGAATTTGGAGCCCTATCTGGTCTCCAGATAAATTGGTCCAAATCTGAGATACTCATGCTCACCCCAGGTATATCTTCGCAAGACATTTCTGGTGCCTTCGCCTGGTGCCCGCAGGCGATTTGGGCGTTCGGGTGTCCACTTCCCCATCTAGGTTGTATGAGGAGAACTATGTAGCAGCCCTACAATACTTGGAGCTTAGGGTGGGCGCGTGGGTTCGCCTGCCCATCTCCCAATCGGGCCGGATTTCCTTATCCAAGATGGTCATCTTGCCGAAATTGCTATACATTTTCAATAATGTACGGCCCCCCGCAACCTTTTGGAGCCGTATAAAGAGTATGATGATTAAATTGATTTGGGACGGGAAACAACCTCGCATTTCACTACACACTATGGCTCTCCCATGCTCCCAGGGTGGTCTGGACGTCCCTGACCTGTTCTAATATCATCTTGTAGCTCAAGATCCAATATGCTGTGTGGTGGCGGTCCCCTACGAGTAAACTTCCCCACACACGCCTGGAGAGAGCCATTGTCTGGCCCGATGATCTCCGGGGTTTGCTCTGGGCCACCCGGGAGCGTCATTTGAGGGCAGAAATACAACCTCTGGAGACTACCCTCAAGGCTTGGGACGCCCTCGCGGAGAGGGTGGGCGTAAACCAGTGGTGCTCCCCATCCTTGGCCTTATACAATGTTCACTGTATTCCTCTTACACACGAGGCACTATTCATTCAGCATTTTACTAACCTTGGGAAGAGCTCAAGAGTAGGGGCTCATGGTCCTCCAACACGTTACTCTTGTACTTTCGACTCAGAGAGGTATTTAGGGCTAGATGGCCTAGTTTCCCGAGTGCACCATATACATCCCTGTTGTTGGCGCATGTGTCCATGCTGACATCCACTAAAAGGCTGATCTCTTCCCTTTATGGTCTGACCCGTACAGTCGGATCTCCTCCTCCAGCTTTGTTTGAGGATAAATGGGAGGCCAGTTTGGGGAAGTCGCTGTCAGATGACCAGTGGCGCCTAATTCTGGTTCAGTCTAACAAAATCTCTATCAACAACAGGTTCCGCCTGATTCATTTTAAATTTCTACATCAGATGTACTTCTCCCCCTCTGCCCTACACAGACTATTCCCGGGTTGTAAAAGGTGCCATCAGACCCCAGCAGAATTTCTCCATGTGACCTGGTCTTGCCCTCAGATCCAACCCTTCTGGAAAGCTATATCAGTTGCGGTGGGCTGCATGGTGGACGCCCAGATCCTGTGCATTCCGGAGATTGGGTAACTGGCCCTGGTCGAAGGGAAATCTAGCAGTGAGAAACGCCTAATTGCTATGGCATCCGTGGTCGCCAGGTCACTGGTGGCACGTTTATGGCGGCGGCCAGGGCTCCCACATTTCTACATTGGCTTCATTTAATGTTGACATGTGAGAGCAGGGAGACACAGTACAATCAGTCGTTCCATTCACCAGCAGACCCAAGGATTATTGGTTCACCTTCAGGAGCTACGTCTCCAGGGATCTGGATCAGGAACTGGATGCCCTGATTCAAACTGCCCCTGCGGGGTCATCTCCAGCCGCGCTGGGCCCGTCTCTTCTGTAATCACCTAAGGGGGTGAACTTTGTGGACATGTGCTGACTGGAATATGACCCGTGTTCTACGGGTTACCTGTATTGAGGCTGTGACATTCACGGGTTCTGTGGTAGTATTGTGTGATAGTGGTCACTGTCTGTGAATAATGGAAGGAAGTTAGGGGCAGGGGGAAGGGAGGAACTTTGTTGCCCTTTTGGGCACATTGTTTGTATTGTTTATCATGCTAAATGTTAATAAAAACAGTTTTAAAAAAAAGAAGAGGGCTGAAGAGTCATGTAGAGCTAAAGGACAGGCAGGCAGACCTAAAAGCCTTTGGCAGAGTCAGGCAATTAAGGTGAAGGACCTGCACCTAAAGCCAATTGACCCATCTGAGGGGCATAAAAGGCTGATGCAAAAGAGAGCATTAGAAATAAACTGGAGTCGGAGCTGGAAGGTCGGCAGTAGTAGCAGAAGGAGAAGTAGAGCACAAGGCTGGTAGTTCAATAGGACATGTGACCACAAAAGGGACGCCAGAGCAAAGGAATAGCAGATTTCACCTGCAGGCTCTGAGTTGGTCCTGTGCTCACAAACTCTGTTTGGCTGTGGCAACATTGGAAGAGACTGTAAGCAATTGGCAGTCTTTCCAGTTGCACCTAATTGCTGTGAGTGCAGAGTTGAAGCCATGCATTTACCTGAGGCCTGTGTGCAGAAGCAAGCCGTGGGAAGCTGGAGAGAAAGAAACCCTCCCCTATCAAGGCCGGATCGGAGACACCCGTACTGTGGAGGGGTGTGGGTCCCAAGAGAACCTGTAGCAACAGTAGCAGAAGTCAGAAAGTTGGGAGGTGGAAGCGGCCCACAACTGTTCTGATTTCAGAGTAGGTGTGTGAAGCGCTGTACTCTGAATCACTTCAAAATACCTTGCCAGTAACTGTAACCTGCATAATTTATATTTGCATAGAAATGAAAGTGAGTGGAATCGTTCACAGTTGTGGGAAGTCCTAATTAACATAGGGAATTGTAGCACACGCTTCTTCGGTGTTAAGCAAAGTGCTCGCGTAAGAAGAAATCTTTCCTGTTCCCATTGTTATCCAATATTCATTACCGGAAAGGTTGCGTGTCGCCTATTAAGTTGGAGAACGTAATTGGTAATGGTTTAAAAGCCGTAGTTGACTTTCCCAAAGTGTTGCAAGAAAATGTTCTCAAAGAGAGGTTGCATATGAGATATTTGGTTTCGCAGTAACTGTTAAATCAGAATGCTGTTTGAATCAAAAGGGAGTGCAGGTTTATAAGCTGAAGTTCTTCATTAAAGGAAGATTGCGTATACCTAAAACTGTTTCTGCAGGGAAACCTGGACCTTAGAACAAGCTTTTCAATACTTGCAGAAGTTGCTGAAGTCACACAACTAACAAGCATTACCCAAGCCAGTAGACAGAGCCTTCTTAAGATTAAACCAGCACAATTAAGAACTGACCACCATGGTTTTGAAGTTGTTGATGCTGCTATAATCCCAAGGTCCTCTGATACAAGGGTGACAAGGTTATCCAAGGCTGGGAGAGTGGCAGTACAGCTTTGTGGTAACTACTGGAAGCAGAAAGGTGTCTAAAGCCAGGGAAAGGAGTTGGGTCCTTGTTAAAAGAACTAAATATATGAAGCCGAGATTGGTGAAGCAAAGAGAGGAAAACAGTCCAAGAGCTCAGACAGATTTGTGTGGTAGCTGCAAGACTGAAAATAAAGGCAGCTGTTTCTTATAATATAGAAAGAAGAGTGCCTTGTGTGAGAAACCTCAGGGTATTCTCACTCCTAGACTCCATGGATCCTCTGCGCAGTTGGCCAGTTCCCCTAATTTCTCCCCATTTGACACTTAACAGTACTGGGACGAAGAAGAGGCAACTAAGAACAATGAGTACCACACTCTTTCACCACTCTGGTACTGGGACGAGGAAGATGCCTGCTGAGAGCTGTAAAAGTCAGGCATGTCCCAATGTTTGTTGTCAGGCAGGGCTGATTGGACATCCACACCTGCAGCCTCTCAAGAGGCTGCAAGTGTATAAAAGACTAGGGCAGCAACATGAAAGACAGCGGGGGGACCTGTGCATGGAGGAGAGACAGGGGCAGAAGCAGGAAGGCTGGTGCAAGCGTGGAGTGGGAGGTGGGGCTCCGTGGAGCAAACCGAACATTAAGAAGGGAGCCGTGTGGAGAGGCTGTCCCTTTTATGAGTTTTCAAGGTGCTTGTTCCCCTGTGTTGGGACGTTGACACAGGGGTGGTTGAGGGGCAGGAGTGGGACCCCTGGCATAAAAAGCGGAAGGCTGTACAATCCATGCTGCTGTGAAGTCTTTGAACGTGACCAGTGAGTTTCAAACCATTGAAAAACCCGGTGCACGAGCATTTAAACTTGGTTGTTCGAGGAATACTTTGTAAACATGTTTTCGAAGGTCTCCGATTCAATCCATTGTCCAATATTGAACGACTGGGAATACTTTGTATCGGAGTGGTCGCATGTTGGAGAAAACATGTTTTCAAAAGTCTCCAAAAGATGTACATTCTGTTTGAAGTGAATGAAGTGAATTAAGGAAATATAACATGGCGGGGTGAATGAAAATCCTAACAAGTGCAACCCGTGCCAATTGAATACCTAATTGAGTACACTTCATGTTTCTTGAATATCAAACTGAATGAAAATGTTAACAAGTGAAACCCGTACCTATTGAATACCGAATTGAGTACAACTATGTTTTTTGAATATCGAAGTGAATGAAAACCTTAACAAATGCAACCCGTGCCTATTGAATACCGAACCATGTATAATCCATGTTTCTTGAATACCGAACTGAGTGAAAACCTCACAAAAAGTAAAACTGTTACATCTTAAGTTCAAAACTAAAACAGAACTTCAAATCCCAGTAAAACCATTAGATGCTGCATACTAAAATTAATGATATTTTACATCCAAGTGAAACCAGTATGTGTTGTATTCTAAAGTGAATGGAACTTTACATATTGAAACAAAGAAAGGCATATTGAATACCAGACTATGTGAAAATTGCATGTAAAAGAAAATTACATTGAGAGCAGTCCTAACTAAAGCTTTGAAGACTATTTCAACACAGTCACAATTTATGCATGGAAAACCCACCATAAAAAGAGGGCACTAAAGTTGCAAAGAATCTGTAAAAGACAAAGGGGGTCATTCCGAGTCCGGCGTTAAGGGAAAAACGAGGCCGGTAAAGGAATAACGACTTCCTTTACCGTTACGGGCCATTCTGACCCGCCAAACCGTTATTTACGCCACCGTAAACTACGATGGCGTAAATAGCGGACCAGTGTCGTGCGCCCGACACACCATCGCGGAAATAACGGGAAGGCGTAAACCATCTCCGATTCCAAGCAAAGCGAACACGGAAATAACGACCTCCACAAGGGCGCAAAGTACCTTACCGCCATGGCGTTAATACCGGCATCGCGGGGAAGGTGTTAACAACCCTGATCAGTGTTTGGAAGAGGAACAGGTGCACCCAATCAGCACAGGTGGAGGCAATAGAGTCTGGCACAGCACAAAAGGAGCACACCCACACACCACACCCCCTCCCACACCACGATGATACCAATTGTAGCAGCATTCCTGGAGCTGGAGGCCTTGCTTGCAAGGCAGCAACTACGACAACAGCAACAACAGCAACAACAGCAACCACAGCAACCACAGCCCCCACCACAGAGGATACACAGGAGGAGAAGGAGGGTGAGACAGGGCCAGCATGCCCTACCGGTGCAGCCACCATTACCACGCCGGCAGCCCCCAATTCCCCGCATCAGAGCCACCCCCTTCAACCTCACACCAGAGCAGATCCACACCCTGTACCGGCTTGACTGGGACACCATAACCACCATAGTGGCCCTGATACATACCGACATAGTGAGCCTCATAGAAATCAGCACTGCCATCCCCCCTCTACTAAAGGTAGTGTCCGTGCTCCACTTCCTTGCCACAGGCACCTACCAGCATACAGTGGGGCACATGCATGGCATTTCACAGCCAATATTTTCCCGGATACTCAACCAAGTGCTGGATGCCCTCCACAAGCACAGAAGGGACTACATATGCCTCCCCCGGACTCTACAGGAGATATATGATACCAAAGCTGCCTTCCATGCACTTGCAGGCATGCCAAATTGCATAGGTGCCCTCGACTGCACCCACATAGAATTGGTGGTTCCTCATGCCATGGAGGTGCCGTATCGCAACCGCAAGCAATACCACTCCATCAACGTCCAGATGGTGTGTAATGCCAGTAAAGCCATCACACAATGCAATGCTCGGTACCCCGGATCAACTCATGACTCCTTGGTCCTGCGGAACTCAACACTACCAGGCTACATGGACCGACATGCCGGACAACGTACCTGGCTGCTTGGTGAGTAACCGTAATATGCCATGGCAGTGCATTGGGGCTCTGAGTAGGTTGTCAGCATACCCCACTGTGAAAGGGGGTGGGGGAGATGCATACTCCACCCGGGAGGGAAAGTGGGGGGGATGCATACTCCACCCGGGAGGGAAAGTGGGGGGGGGGATGCATACTCCACCCGGGAGGGAAAGTGGGGGGGGATGCATACTCCACCCGGGAGGGAAAGTGGGGGGGATGCATACTCCACCCGGGAGGGAAAGTGGGGGGGGGATGCATACTCCACCCGGGAGGGAAAGTGGGGGGGGACGCATACTCCACCCGGGAGGGAATGTCAATGCCATTGTACTTTGTGCACCTCACAGAACACTGTGCCCCATGACAAGTGGCACGCCACATTACCACCTAACCACACAGTTGTGAATACGAGCCAACACCTAATGGTACCTTACAAACAGTTACCCTGGCCAAAGACCACGACACATGCACCACACATCGGTGGACCTTACACACCGTAAGGTCATCGTGCACCATGCAGTGCAATATCACCATGTCGCTGACTCCTGCATCTCAACACAAAGGACAGTCATCCATGGGAGTGCATAGATGTTACTCTAACAGGGATCCTACTGCGTGTGACTGGGTCGGCACCTCCATAGGATAGCTGCCAATCACCATGATAGGGATCAGTGCTGAATGAAGGGTATGCTACCAACTACTACCAACACACCCTTACAGCAGGTCTTACGCAAGTCATCAATTAATGCAGTCCAACACTGCTGCATGCATAAACGATGCACATGCAACAAGACATGAGTGCGCACCATGACCCATCAGGGAGAAGCTACCCCCTCCATCATTCCATTGACCAGCACACATGGCCGGACCAGTAATGTGTTGACTGTATCCAGGGACATGTGTGCATGGCCAGTCATCACCCGCTGCAATGTAAGACTAGCACAGTTCTCCACCATGAATGTACTAACACTTACCTTCATTCCACTCTCATGCAGGTGATGCTGGCTACCCTTTGAAACCATGGCTCATGACCCCGGTCCGCAACCCCCAAAACAGGCACGAGGAGGACTATAATAGATCTCATACCCGTACACGGGTGGTCATAGAGCAGGACTTCGGCCTTCTGATGGCACGATTCCGTTGCCTCAGCCGGTCAGGTGGGGCCCTCATCTACAGCCACGAGAAGGTGTCCAAGATCACCATGACATGTGTAATGCTGCACAACATGTGCATCCGTCGGAACGTGCCACTGCCCCCTGACGTGGGACTGCTACCACCAGATGAGGAGGAGGAGGAGGTGGAGGAAGGAATGGCAGAACAGCAACACGATGCCGATGCACGGGAGGGACGTTCCGTGCGACAAGCATTGATCGAGCAATATTTCTGAATCACAAGTCAGCTGAGGGGGTGAGGATGACAGGGCATTGGGCACTGGGTGTGGGATACATGTACTACATGCACTGTGAGACATTAAAAGACACATGCACAATAATGAATGTCCACTCTGTATTGTAGGATAGACCAAACTGTGTATTGTATGATGATGTCCAAACGTGTACAACAGATCCGTCACCCTCCCCTCCTCCCCCCCTCCCCCTCCCCCCCAACTCCCACACACACCCTCAACCCCCTCCCCCTCCCCCCAACTCCCACACATACCCTCAACCCCCTCACCCTCCCCCCCAACTCCCACACACACCCTCACCCCCCTCACCCTCCCCCCCAACTCCCACACACACCCTCACCCCCCTCACCCTCCCCCCCAACTCCCACACACACCCTCAACCCCCTCACCCTCCCCCCACAACAACCCCACAATGTTCCCATCAGTGCAGCATTGGCCACATGTGTGTGGCTGCACGGTCAATGGGCACTGCCAGAGCCTGGGGCATCCCTTCCATTCCGGCGCATCGTGCGCAGTGACCTACGGACCAGGCTGGTCTGCGTGGAGGAGCTCTGGGAGGGTGGCACCTCCTGCTGGGGCTGTGGTCTGGGGGGTGCTGCCTCCAGGGCATCAGCAATCCTGCCAAGCATCTCACAGATGCGGTTTGTGCTGGTACTGATGATCTCGCACAGAGCCTGAAGGTCATTATGAAGCACCAACCCTGATTCCCGGTTGTCCCGGAGAAACTCCTCTATCATGCCCGTGAGGTGCTGGCAGCGCACTGTTTCTGCAGCCGATGTGGGCGATGTGGTCGGCAGGCTTCGTGTTGTTGTGCCTGCAGGACTTTCAGGACTTCCTGCAGGGGGAGTGGGCTCATGACAGACAGGTGTATCCCCTTCGCCTGTGAGCCCTGGGCCGTCACTCGACCCAGGGTCGCTATGGGCAACCTGGCTGTACGAGGGAGTGTCTGGGCTCTGTACATAGTCATTGGGCTCCTCCACGTTGTCAATGGTGTTTGGTGATGTGCTGCCTGGCACATCGAGGATGCACATGGCAGCATTCTCCCCTGACGCACTCGATTCCTCATGGTGCAGCGTGGGGCATGTGTCCCGCAGAACTGCAGGCATGTCCAGGGCCGCGGATGGGGGTTGTGTACCCTCCATGGGGGTTGCTGGGGCAGGTGGTGTGGCATGTGCCTTCTTCCTGCTTGCAGGTGTGCGCTGTCCCCTGCCTGTGCCCCGGGAGGTACTTGTCCGGGGGCCTTCCTGGTCCTCACTTTCATGACCGGTGCCTGTGGGGGGCAAGAGAGAGACGGCATGAGCAATGATCTGGGGGTCAGAATTACTTCCAGACAATGGTATTACGATGGGATAGCAGCGTTTTGGTGACATTTGGCTGCTGAGTGGGACTGTGATCTTTGCTTGGATGGGAAAAGCATACTGTCGGCAGGGTCACTCATGTTGGCGGAGTACTGTGGTGACTGACATTGACCAGCTTTTTGTGTGGCATGCCCAATATGGGTGTCAGCCTTGCACCTGACATCATCCTGGGTCCCAGTTGTTACGGCATCATTGGAGGGGGGTGGGGGGTTTTACCCAAACATGATGTGACTGCTTGACCAGCCCTTGGCGATGACTTGCATTAGGGATGCATGTACTGTTTACACTCATGGCACTCACCTGCGTCAGCTGATGAAGGATCACCGCAATCCATATCGCCGACACCTTCGATGGCTTCTGTGCCCATCGTCTCCGCACATGTTTCCTCCCAGGGCATCATTTTTATGGGTGAGGCTGGGCCTCCTCCTGTCTCTAGGGCCAGATTGCGGTTTGCTGAGAGGATGGCCCGCACCCTCAGACGGAGGCCATCCCAGCGTTTGCGGCAATGCGTCGTGCTGCGGGGGGTGTTTCCGACAGCGCTCACCCTCTGCGAGACCAGCTCCCATATCTCCTTCTTCCTGAGGATGGTGGGCCTGCGCATGTCGCTGCTGAAAACAATCTCAGCATGTTCATGCAGAGTATCGACGAGTACCTGGAGCTCATCCTGGGAGAATTTCTCCTTCCTGATGCGCGCAGCACCCTTTTTTAATGCTTTTGGCATGATGCTGGTCTCTGGAGTCTATTTTGCCTATCACAATATGCCCACGAGTCCTGTATGGAGAGGATTGCAATGGATTGTGATTTTAAAGATGGCCGCCATGATGCTTCCCGTTCCTGTTCGATGATGTAATTTCTGTCTACGGTTTTTACCGGTGCCCGTAATTTACGGTCATCGTTAATTACGGGCACCGCTATTTACGCACTACGTGGAGGGCGATGGTGTTAGTTACGTCTCGGTTGTTGTCGGTAAGGGGTTTGATGCGCCCTTTACCAGTATGGCGCTAGGGGCTTTAACGGCATGGCGGAAAGCTCGTGCCCGCGAGGTCGGAATATGGTGCTAATTACGCCCTGCTACCAACGCGGATACGGTATTTCCGCCATGCCGGTAAAGTCAGAAATTTAACGCGAACCTCGGAATGAGGCCCAAAGGATATTTTTTGTGCTGCTGAAATTAACTCTTTGGGAAGGGAACCCTGACACTTGAAACATTTGTGCTGCTGAAATGAAGTCTTGTTGAAGGGAACCCTGAGACTTGTGACATGCATTAATTTGAGACTGGAGTCTCAAGGTTCTTTGGTGCTTGGAACTGTGTTACCTGCAACCTGACGAAAGGAACCCCAACTATTAATTACAACTGTATCATCCTGAACTCAAGAGAGGGACATTTGAGATATTTTGCTGGAACTGTTTTATAATTGGGGAAGGGAGTTGAAAGGAAGCTGCTACCTGGAAGAGGCTCAGAACTTTATGTTTCAAACTGTTTATTTTGGTTGCTGACATTGCTATAGATTGTATAGATTAGATGTGAGGGAAAGCAATGGTTTCGGACACACCCAGATTCTTCAGTTGAACTCTTTAACTCAGAACTTCCTTCGTTATATTTAGGTTGGGAAATCCCATTTTAGCATAGGGCAGTGGTCTTCAAACTTTTTTGGCCTGCCTGAGCAACGTTTGGGTAGGCCGGGCCCCCCCAAAAGTGCCAGATGAACAGTATGTAGAAATCGCTATGAACTTTTGCGTGCCGTCACCGTACCCTACTTACAGTACAGACCCTGGGCTCTCCCCACCCTACTCCCACCCCTATCCCAGTTCTGTTGCCCATCCTGCTCCCACCACAGTCCCATAACACAAGCATACACACATCCATACACATTTAAATAAAATGTCCCGCTCCAGGTTGCTCTGCCCGTATGTGCGAGGAGGCGCAGGAGCACCCCCTTGCACATACATACATGCAGTGCCCCAGCCAGCATTTCCAATGAGCTATGCAAGGCTGGCGAAGCAAAACACCCCCAGCGTTGCATGGCTCAGTGATCATGTGCGGCTGGGAAAATGAACTGTCAAAGGCAAACAGTGTTTCCCTTTCACAGTTCAGCCAGCCCAGGAGCACCCCGACTGCTGGAAAAAGCAGCTGAGGGAGTGCTCAGTGTTTCACTGGGCTGGCTCCTCGGCTCCTCCATAATGGGTGAGGTGGCCAGTGGGTGGACGCCCCCTCACCCATTATGGATGAGCCGGCAGGCTTGGACTGGCCTATAGGGCAATAGGGCGATGACTGTACCAAAAATGCAAAATGCTAGTGTAGACCAGTTAAAATGGGCCACTTTTATGGCCAATGTGGGCCAGTTTGAGGAGTTACTTCACTAGGCAGCTAGTAGTTTTGACCATTGTTGCTGAATACATATTCTTTAAATATCACCATTTGTTTACATTTGAACAAAAAACAACCTCTTGGGTACTATTCAAACAGTCTGTGACTAAAGGACTTAGTATCCATTTGCAACTGCTGGCCATTTTTTCATTGGTGCCTAGGATCGTTTTATGGTCCAGTCTGACCATGTGAGCTGCCCCTTCCCATTTCCTCCAATCTAAAAAAAAAAAAGAAAAAAAGAAATCCTTTTTTTTTACATTTTCTGCTGGGATCTGGCGCCCCCCCCCTGTTTGAAGACCTCTGGCATTGGGTAAATTAGGCCTTCAACCATCCTGAGATTTAAGTTAAATAAAAGTGTTTGTTTTGAATTAAGAATATGTTATTTGTGTCTTGCTTCACAATGCCTTCACACTTGACAACCTGTATGAAGTTACCTAATATCATTTTAAAGCCAGTTGCAGCAGAAGCAGTGGTACTGTCGTTGTCTATAATGTTGTTACAACATCTGCAGTTGAATGAAGTTGAAGCAGTAGTAGACTGTGAAGCAAAGGTGCCTGCTTTCACAGTACCATTTATAGAAGGGATTTGCCCAAGAAAAGCAACCTCCTTTGAAGAAGCATCCCGACGAATTGTATTCACAACGCTGCAGAAGTTACAAAGAAGAATTTTCATTCAAATTGAAGTGGTATTTTTTTTTTTACTTTTTCCATTCTATCCTGGAAGGAGGTTATCTAGGATAGCCATTGGTATTGTATTCTTTGTGGAACTTGTGAAGGGGATCCTTTCAACAACAAAAGAAGGTACTGTTATTAATAGATTTGTGCTTGGATGAACATTTGTTTCTTTGGAACTTTGCACAAACTGATTTAGAACTTTATTTTTATTTCCTGGAAAAAAATGACTTTGAACATTTCTGGGGGAAACAAAATCTTCCCAGGACAAGTAGAAGTCATCATAGACACTGGTTATGTGGTAATTTCTTTTTTTATGTGGTTTATGTTTTATTTTAAGTGTTCTATTGTTTCGAATGAGGGCCAGTTTTGCACATGCTAGGAGTTATCCCCTTAGATTCTAGACTAGATATGGACATCCCTGCTAGAGTAGGATTAGATAGGTTAAATGTGCAATTTTTCTTTGAAATAAAATGTCAGGTATTGAGAAAACTACAAGCAGTTGTCTGCCTCAAATTACTGACCCCTCACATATGGCGTCAGCAGTAGGATGTGAATCAGCTGATACAACCACCATGTATTTAGTCGATTTAGATCAAACGGCGACAGATTCAGAGAGAAATTGGCTTGAGCCTAATTCTCCTACTCGTGCCGCATGTACTTCACATTCAAACTTTGGAGGAAATGAGTTTTGAGTCCTGTTACAGCAAATAAGCCAGGAGAGCTAGAGAAGTCCTTTGCAATCAGTAGCCTCTTAAGATGAATGTAGGAATTACGTTTTTTTTAAGGTCTCTGGTCAAGCTATATTACCAAAGAGAATATGGGCCTCATTACAAGCCTGGCGGTTTGCAAATAAGGGTGCCAGTAGCAACGTACGGGTACCCTTTCCAGTCCATCAGTCTATGAGAATGCCTGCAGGGGCCGGTGCTCCCGGCAGGTCTGACGTGCCGGGAGCACCAGCCCCTGCAGGCATAGTTTTCCAGGAAGCATCGGCACTGTTAGCAACAGTGGTGGTGCTTCTGTGTCCTTATTCCCGTAGAGTCCGGGAATGGGGACTTACACGTTGCGCCGCTTGACATCCCAGGTCGCAGGGACTTGTAACATCCCCGTGGCATTGGGATTTCAGGCGGCGGAACTGTGTTACGAGGTTAGCGGCAACCCGTCGGTAGCACCAGCAGGTTACTGCCGACCTTGTAATGAGGCCCAATATTTTGAGGGGAATGTATGTCATCTGTATTTCCCTCTGAAACATATTATACCCGGAAAGGATACATTGACATTGTCCTTATTGCCTTAGGTAGAGTACCCTATTTATTTTTCTGCCTACATTATACCAGAGCAGGCACCCAGATTTAAGATCTATCCCCTTATTTCTAGCGGAAGGGAATTGAAAATGTTAAAAGATAAATTCTCAACCATAATTCTCTACAGCCAGCCACTCCTGACAATGCACATACTTCTTGTGTAAGGAATGGGAAACAGACCGGCTGGGAATTCATCTGTTTATTCACTCCTCTTCACAGTCAAAAAAGGAACATCTCTTGTCTGGTCTGTAACACATACACCATGGGTCTTATACCATGGTGACGGATTGCACAACAATTTATGCTAATATGCACCTTAGATTTCAACATATTCTTATTGGTCAATTTACTAAAAGGTCAAAGTAACATGTGTGTCTCTATTGGACAGAAAACACTTCCTGGTCCGGATGACTTGCTATCTTCCACATTTCCTGGATGACAGGACTCCTTATGCAAATTAGCAAGACTAGGCAGTTTCCCAAATTTCACTTGACCATGCAATATGTGTTGCAACCTTTACACTGAACAAAACAGGTGTCTGAGAATGACACATTTCGTCAGTGTGTTAGTACATACTGTTCGAAATATAAATAGATTGTCTGTCTTTCTATTAGCAAATTTTTTAGCCTGTCATGCCAGGGTTCACTTTATGAGTCACATTATTGAATGCTGCCATCTCACTGTGCCCTGGCTTCTATTCAGACAAGTTTGCACACATCACTATATTTTCTATGTTCTCAGCATTTTCTAAACACTTTGTGGGATTCTGAGATTTGCTGCCATTTGAACTGAGTATCCATTTTAAAAGAATGTATTATCTTGTTAATGTACTATCTTTTATGTTTGGGAGCTATATGCTGTATTTATTTAAGCACTACATATTTCAGATACATTTTTCACAATATATCTCTATAGTATCTATTGTGTGTAATATCCTCCATTTCTAAACATAGTTTGGCCTATTGTCAAATGTAAGCATGGGGGCGTGGCCAGCAGCGCCACCAATTTGGCAGCCCTGCTAGTGGCATCCATGGAAAGCCTGCCACAGATTAAATAATATGTGATTCCTGTGATCGAGGCACTCCGAAAATGCAAGCCGCTGTGACCAAAATAATCCGAGCAGCAGCAGGACCAATATGAGAAGTCTTACTGCCCGAAATCGGCCGGCGAAATTGGGGTCCCTCCACCGAGGTTTCAGGATAGCAAGATGGCGCTCAGCCATAACGGAGAGGGGGGAGATCCCACCCTCCAAAGAGCGAGTAACGGGAGGATTTCAGGATGCTGGGATAAATTAACCCTGCACCTGACAGCACAGCACCAGCCACAAGACGAAAGCGGAGGACCCACGGCACCCGTGAAGGTACCGGAGTACCTCCATCAGAAGCGGGTGGTGGCCTTCCCATCCCCCACGCCGGGCTGCGGCGGGGAGCCCTGCCCTTGAATAGAATAGGCAACGATGGGCAGCCGCGATCCCAGTGGTCCGGGAGCCCCATCGCACATCGGTCACCCCCCCCTTGGGCTGTGGCAGTTGTCATCGCAGGAGAACGAGCTCCGATAAGATCCACCTGGCAGACCTCTCAACGGACCGCAGCAGCACCCGCAGTAAGGATCGTGGGAAGGAATGCGACGGCCCTAAACCCTGGATAATGGTGACTCATCCAGATTAGGAGGAGGAGGCCCATGCCCCACACAATATATGCTGAATAGCCCGTGAGCTATACAAGAAAGAATTTAATCCCCTCCCACCTTCAGTTCTTTAGGGCAGTAGGGAACAGGGACAGACAGCAGAAACACTGGCCTGGCAGCTTACCCAGGAAGACAAGACAACAACCTAGATTGAACCAGCCAAGGGGACAAGAAAGCAGCTCTCCCCTGCCCCCGCACTGAGAACTCTGGTCCTGCTGGGTGAATAGCTTCTCCTCACAGCTGACTCCGGACCCGGGTGCTACCCCCCTACAGCATTCCGAGTCCTGCGGATCACTCCATTCAGGGCCCCACAGAGGCAGATTTTATGGCATTGCAGCTCCAGGCAAGGCCCCTCATAGTTCCAACGCCAACCAAGGGTGGCTGGGAAGCCTCCAGACTCACAACGACCTCTCAATGGACCCCCTACCCCCACCTCAAAGATAACGGATCACCAGGGCGATGAAACACCTCAGCAATTTCTCTCGTGACCAGGTTCTGGGGCTCAAGCACCCATCATCTTGAGGGAGTAAGGGAACAGACATCTGTGACCCCAGAGGATCAGCCAGTCACTGCTACCTTCCTCATCATTGGGAGCCCTACGCTGTTTAATAGGAGCGCACTATGCCACCATGTCTAAACATTCCAAGACCCGCAAGAGTGGAAATATCTCAACTATGTTGCTCCCGGCAGATAAAGAAAGAAGCCAGAAACATCCAAATCCTCACCTCAGGCTTCACCCGGGGTAGTGGGACATCTGGCTACCAAGTAAGACATCCAGGCGTTCATGATGGATATCAAATCGGAATCCCGCTCCTGTATGTCGGAACTCAGCACCAAACTTGAGCGTACTGACCAGAGAGTGTTGGAGGAGGAGCAGGAGAGATTGAAGATCTAACTCAGGAGCACTCAGCTCCACTCCGTGAGGTACATCAGAAGATCCAGACACTGACAGACAGAAACAAAATATTGTAATACAGACAGGAGGACTTAGAGCCTGATGTAATAATCTGCGTATTGGGGGGGTCTCCTCCTCGATTCCAGACCAAAACCTAGCAGAATACATGGGGGATCTGTTCCAGTCTCTCCTGCCACACTTGGAGAAATCCCAACTCTTGCTCGATCGTACCCATAGGCTTCGCCCCCAAAGGGGACTGGAAACGGACCACCCCCCCACCCCGGACGTAATCACCCGAGTCCATTTTTTCTCAACAAAGGAGGCAATAATGACAATTGGTCGCTCCAGAGAAAAAAATGGAGGGCCCTCAAGCCATTAACACTATTCCTGAGAGATCAGAAAATCAGATACCACTGGATGTTCCTGACGACGGTCCAATTCACTCATATAGGGTCTCTCGATCAGTTGCACACAAGGAAGACGCAGAAATGACCCTGGACCCTGCTTCACTGGACAAGGAGGATGGTGCCCCTCTCAACTCTCCTCGAGGTGTGGAACCCCCCCCCGGTCCGCCTGGTCGAGGATCCAGAAAGGTTGTCCCATAAAATGAAGGATGCTCGTGGCCTGAGCCCTTGGGGGCCCAACAACAGCGTTGCCACTGATAGCCACGGTACCCTCCACCTGACGCCTCAGATGACCGGTCCAGCGGAATTCAAAGAAGCAGGGAACATATTGATATCAAGACCGGGCTCCACACGGTCCATGCCCGACTCCAAGGTTGATGTCACCTGAAAGCCCTTGTAATGTACAATTGGCAGGTTTGTCGCAGTTGGGAAGAGAAGTTGCCGGCAAGGCATGGTTGGGAACCTGCCAGTTTGTTGTTATAGCTTCAAAGTTGGACGCACCAGTTAATACCTCGGTTGCGCAATGGAACTATGAGAACATAAGGCAGAAATGCCGAATGAACTAGACCTGGCATCCCCCCTCTCCCGACCAACGTAAGCACAGCTGGGGACCCACCACCGCACCAGAAACAGCATTTCATTTCGTGGAATGTGAAGGGTCTAAATACTCCCCCCAAAAGAAAATCAACTCTACAACACCTCCTAGATATGGAAGCCTCAGTAGCTTTGCTACAAGAGACTCACTTATTAGCAATGGACTCCCCACGCCTCTGACACAGGCAATTACCGCTTCAATACATGGCCTCCAGTGGATCCAAGAAAGGGGGGGTGGCAGCTATACTCCTGGCTAAAGGGACCCAGTTTAGGGCACTAGAGACGCTACACTGCCCGGAAGGTTGATACACAGCAGTCAAAGGCTTCATTTATGGACAGTTGTATTCACTTATCTCAGTCTAGGCTCCCAATGAGGGACAGGAGACATTTTACAAAGCGTTCATTGAAGGCCAAATAATTATTGGAGGGGATTTAAATGGGGTCCCGGATCCTCTGTAGGACAAATCTCATTTGCCGGCCACCAGAGACTTCAAAATCTCTACCGGGCTTCTCCATCTTTTTAGGAAACTGGGGGTAGTGGACTCATGGAGGGTGTTACATCAAGGTGAAAAATACTTCTCTTTTTTCTCACATGTGCAACGGACATCCTCCAGGATAGACTTACTGCTGACCTCCCTACTAATCCTTTCATACGTCCACAAGGTGGCCATAATGACAAAACTGTTGTCGGATCATGCACTGGTCAAACTAACTATTCGAGCGTACAATCCCGATCCGCCCCCAAGACCCCACTGGAACCTACACGATCCGATCCTGAATGACATGGCATTGAGATTATGCTATAGGCAAGACAATCCAGAACTACTTTCAGGAGAACCCAGTGGAAGACACGCCCCCAACTAACAACTGGGATGCCATGAAGTCTGTGGTCACGGGGGAGCTGATAGCCCATGGTGCGGCATACTGAAGGCTACAACGAGAAACCTTATTAAAGCTGGAGGAAAACGTCCAGACAGCTGAGGACAAACATAAGCAAGGCTGGTCCCCAAGGATCCATCGCTCCCTGCAAATGGCCCGAAAGAAACTGGATGCCCACTATGCTGAAGAAACAGCCCACCTGCTAGCGAAGACAAAACAGAGCTAGTACGTCAAGAACAATAAAGCGAACAAACTTCTGGTGGACAAACTAGCCAGGGCGAAGAGAAGGAATACCATAATGAGTCTGCGCGACCCGCAGTGCAAGGTCCACTGCACAGAACACACCAAGCTTCAGTTGGCAGCCGCTCATTTGACTGAAACAATGTCTGCGACTCCCCGCAATAAGGCAAAGCAAGAACATTACCTTCAAGGAGCTTCCCTTCCACTTCTCGAAGAGCCAGCCAGAGAGGGACTAGAGGCCCCGATCACAGGTGAGGAGGTAGAATCTGCCATTAAATCCCTGAAACCCAGAGCACCGGGCCCAGACGGTTTTTCAACAAGGTTTTACAAAGTGTTTCATCCCCAACTGGTAGGCCCATTTACAGCCCTCTTCAACTCCTGGCTTCTCAGGTTCCATTACCCCATCCATGCAGGAATCAGTGACCACCCACTTGCTTAAGCCCGATAAAGACCCCAGAGACAATAACTCCTATAGGCCCATCTCTTTATTTTATTTTTAAAACTGTTTTTATTGACATTTTTATTCAATAACAAACTGACAACAGGTAAAAGAAAGGGGGTGATAAACCCCAACCCCCCTACTTCTGATCCCTGCACAGGGAATTACAGGTTTATGTAAGTACATCAAAGGTTAGAGTTTATCAGGCTCTTCCCTCCGCCCGCCATCCTGTTGGCATAGACAATCAAATAATAGGCTGGTGGGGATTCGTTCACATAACCCTTACCTATTATACATTGAGTTTATCCCAGGGATACTTGATTACTGGGCCACAGGTGGAGAGAAAAATGTTACATTCCCCTTAGGATCTAATCCTATGAGGTGGGTTGCGCCTTGGCCTCTGCTCTCTCTGCTATATAAGCTCGGAATGGTGCCCAGTAGTCCTTGGGTCTGCCACTGGGTGGGAGTGTCTGGTTGTAATGTATCTCTCTCACCTCGCACCTTGACATGGTGTTGATCCATTCCTGAAAGCTGGGGGCTCTATTCGCTCCCCAGGCTCTAGCAATGAGTGACCTCCCCACTATAGATGCTATTCCCATGAGTTGTTTCTCACTCCGAGTGCCTGATTCCAGCATGGCGAGAAACCAGACCACAAGAGAATGCAATACCTGAGCATTCAGTATCGTGGATACTGCCCCCGCAATCTTACCCGATAGTGCCTGTACCTGGGGGCACAGCCATGCAACATAGTAGAAATCTGCTGGAGACGGTCTACATCGTTTGCAATTCAGGGCACTGTCCGGGTAAGGCTTATTCAGGCAGAGTGGGGAGTAGCATATTTGATATAGATATTTAAAGTGAATCAGGCGAAACCTATTGTTTATGCATAGGGTTCTGGTTTGTGTGCAAATTGTGTCCCACTGGTCTTCAGTCAGTGTTTTCCTCAGGTTATCCTCCCATATATCCCTATAGGGGTTTGGCGGAGTGGGTATATTGAAGCGTACTATTTTATATAACAAAGACACCAGTTTCCCTGTGTATAATGGCGTGGTGACATACGGCATGATAGGAGAAGCCGCAGGGGCATCTGGGAAATCAGGCCACCTGGATTGTAGTACCTCATGTAGCCGGTAATACAAGAACAGTGTTATGGGGGTCCACTCTCCTTTTCCCTTGAGTTCATCCCAGGAACTAAAACTGCCATCTGGTGCCAAGTCACCCACTGCGTAAATATGTAGGTTCGTAAAGTGTTGTCTGAAAATGTCCTTGTGTGTGAGTGGGATACCCCTAACATAGTAGATGGCCATATGAGGAGAGAACACAAATCACAAATGGCTCAATCCACAAATGGGATCACAACCTTCTTACTATCTGGTTATAACATTAATTCTACAAAAAGAAGATGTAAATCGATGTGTCTATAAAAGGTCACCAAGACTGCAAGTGCGTTTCGTTCTCAGATAAATATAATAATACAAATTTTATTAGTCACAATAAACTATTCCAAAGAATCATAAAATGATCAGATTACATAAAACATTGTGTAAAAAAACAACATCTAAAAAACAAACAAAACAAGTAGATCAATACATTTGGGTCTTGCTCAAATGGTACAAATAGATCCTCCGTGTGAAACTTCATGAGCTTTGTTAAGTTTTTCCTCTTGTACTCTATGATACAATTTGAGCAAGACCCACATTTATTGATCTACTTGTTTTGTTTGTTTTTTAGATGTTGTTTTTATCCTCCTCTCTGGCCATCAGGGTGTGAACTTCCTCCCTCCTTTCCCCCAGTAGAGCCTGTACCTCTGGAGAATCCTGCTGGGCCCTGCGGGTCTCCAGTTTTTAATTTCATTTTCCAGTGCCAAAATCGACCTGCGGATGCACTTCAGGACTCCCCCCTCCTTGGATATGCAACAGCCCTGGATATATACTTTGAAGGTTTTCCAAACCACCTTACGGTCTGGGATGGAGTCAGTGTTTGTTTGGAAGAACTCGATAATATTTTGCGAATGTCTTTGCGAAAAGCATTGTCTTCCAATGCATGAGCTCCAAAACTTCACCAGAGTTAGTTAGACGGGATGTTCGGGCTTGTGAATTGTACCAGAACTGGGGAGTGTTGAGATAGGGTTCGGGGGAGGATCTGTGCACTATGGGTTACACGGGTCAGCTACGAGGACATCTGGATGTAGTCGATTCTGGAGGAGCTACCATGAACCCCGGAATAGAAGGTGAATTCCCGACTGATAGGATGTAGGAGTCAATGAGGGCGTGATCTTTTGCAATGGACTTCCATTTCTGGGCCGCTCGTGTAAGGGTTGTCTGAGCGGAGGAGGATCTGTCCAGATCTGATGAGAGGGCGATATTGAAGTCCCCTGCCCACACTACCTTGTAGTCCAGGAAAGTGCGCAGATGATCCGCGCATGTCTGGAAAAAGCCTGGGTTGTCATGGTTAGGGCCATATATGTTGATAAAAAGGCCAGACTACCCTGAAATCTTCCCAGCGACCAGGATAAACCGGCCTTCCGTGTCCGTTATTAGGTTGTGGAGTTTAAACTCCAGAGACCGGTGTATGTATACTTCTGGGGCACCTGGCGGGGGTCTTGTTGCTAATGAGCGGTGTGCCCTTTCCACCATAAACATGCTCATGACCGGTAGGTCATCCAGGACTTTCCTAATTAGTTTTTCAACAAAAATCTCCATATTGTCTATAGGGGTGCTCTCTGCCACCCCTGTGATGCGGATGTTATTCCTCCTGGATCTTCCCTCAAGTTCGTCATTTTTGGCTACAACCTTTTTGACTGTTTGCTGCAGGGTGGCCACCTTGCGTTCGAGTTCTGTGATTTTATCCTCTCCGTCCCTGATCCGCTGTTCCGCGTCTGTCCTTCTACCGCACAGTTTATCAAATTAGATTGCGGTGATGTCGACCTTGCAAATTAAGGCATCTATTTTAGTTGCAAGGTTATCTGTGCTACTTTTTAATGCCAGTAAAGTTTGATTTAGGGCTGAGATGTCGAGATGGGATGGGCCTGGTGTTTCCTCCTGTGTGGGGGTTTCCTAGTCCGTTCTGGCGAACTGTTCCATCTTTGATTATTTCTTTGGGTTACCCATTCTAGAGAATTCATGGGGGTGGCGGCAGAAATGTGTTACCAGATCCTTTGGGTCACAAATATTGACCGGCACACAGTTCGTATTTTCACCCTCAAAGCTGTGGTGTTCTGATTGTAGGGCCCACTGAAGGTGGGCCTGTGGTCCCAAGCTGTGGCCGATGAGGGCTGTTTCAGTTCTTGGGAGGAGTTGACATATATGGTTTGGGACCCTCAGCTCTGGAATACTGGGGACTCTTGTGGGATTCTATTGTTTACTGGAGGGCCCCGATATTCCTGCCGTCGTCTCTGGGACCAGTGTCAATGGTTTATGCTCTTCATTGGGAGGAGGTGGCCCTCGCGCCTCGTGGAACTCAGGTGGGGCAAGGTTCACGTATGGCGCCACCCTTGTAGCATCCAGCCTTGAGGGAGCAGTGAGGGGCCTCAAGGGTGTCTCCCTCGGGGGAGACCTGTAGGTGTTGTATGGCAGAATCCACATATGGTACTATGCCTGCAGTGTCCTGCTCCGTGGGAGAAGTTGTGGGCTTGCAAATGAGCCTGTGGATGTTGTGTGCAATTGTTTCCCTATTTACGGTGGTCTGAGTCTACAGTCGGGGGGTTTAGGGCCATAGTTGTGAAGGTATCATTGCTGCTGGTCTAGGGAGGTGTTCACTCTCCCTGCAGTAATTCCATGTCTCAAACGTTGGACCCGTTGGTCCCGGGTCCCAGTGTGTTTCCCCCCCATGTGGCTGACTAGTTGGTAGAGGTTTTGTTGATTGTTGGGCCTCTGTCACGTAGGGCTCCGCAGTGCGTCAGTCTCCCCCGGGGGGGTTGGCCGGATATATTGGGAGCCACGGATGGTTGGGGAATGATTCTCTGCACGTCCTAGGCAGGGGGTCGTTCGAGGGGGGTCAAGGGATTAATGGACGGGATTAGTGGTATCCCTTCCCCCAGAAGCTCCCCGCCACGCTGACTCACCACTGTCCGGTGCTGTATTAGCTGATATCAAGCCCCAACAGGCGAGTTCTCCACCAGGTCAAGGCAGCGGCGCTGCTCACTGTGCCCTCGTACCACGGGCGCTGGGCCGCCCAGCCGCTGTTGGGATCCCAGTCCCTGATCACAACACCAGAGCTTAAGCCCAACGTGGGGATCTGTGTGCGTGCCCCCTGCCGAGGCGGAGTCTGGTGCCATCGCTACTCAGGATGGTTTGGGGTGAGCAGCCACAGTCTAGCAGGGAACCACCGCCTCCCAGCTCGGGGTTTGGGGCCCGGCTTTCCGCGACTGCAGCTCGGTCTTCCTCAGGATGAATTGGCGGAGCCCGGTCCCCTCACAATATTCCTGCCACCGGGGATCCGGTGAGTCAGTAGAAGGCAGGCGACTGCGGTCGCGGTGCCAGGGAGCCTCGTCCTGCCGAGGCAGCAATCAGTTTTTGGTGCCAGGAGCTTGTCACTGGGGCCGCACCATATGTGAGTAGGCCTCGCTGAGGCAGGCCCCGGAGCGGTAACCAGGATTCGCTTTTTGTTAGGATCGGTGGTTCTGTGAAGGGTTCCAAGTGCACCCCGGGTGTTCCTCTGCCTTTGTGTCCGCAGTTAGGGTTTCCCACTGCCGCTGTATACCTGATATTTTGCAGGATTTTGGAGCCTCCGACTGAGTGCTCTGAGGCTGCGGCCATTACTCAAGCCGCGCAACAGCGCCCCAAACCCATCTCTTTATTAAACATAGACGCTAACATCTACTCAAAAATGTAAACCAACTTCTATGCGCCTGTCCTCCATAAGCTAATCGGCACTGACCAAACTAGATTTATAACAAATAGGTCAACTGGAGACAATATTCGAAGAGCTTTAAATCTGGTGGACATAGCAGCCCAAGACTCACATAAACTAGCTCTGTTGGCATTGGATGCATCCAAAGCATTTGATAAAGTGGATTGATCCTTCCTACAGCTCACCCTACAGGCCTTTGACTTTGGCCCGAGCTTTCGAAAAATGGTTCTGGGCAATTACCAATCTCCGAAAACCATCCTGCGAGTTAACCATAACCTCTCGCAGCCCATTCCCCTAACCTGTGGAACAGGGTTGACCCTTGTCCTCTCTTGTTTTCCCTGATAATGAGCCATTCGCTCAAAGGGCGCAGAGGGACCCCTACATCGAGAGACTGCCGATTGGCACCTCTCAGCATAAGATTTCGCTCTATGCGGATGACGTGCTGCTGTCCATAATAGAAATTCTACCCTCATTAGTGTCCTCCCTCCGAGAGTTAGGCAGATTTGAAGAGGGGGCGGGGTTCACCATTAATTATGAGAAGTCTGCAGCCCTGGGGGTGGGATTAGAGCCCACAGAATTGGAGGCTCTTGCTCCTCTCTGCCCCATTCATTGGAATGAGAAATCCATACCTTACCTGGGAGTCCAGATTCCGGCCGTCTGAAGGACGTGCACTCAGTAAACGTCCCCCCTCTCTTTAAAGAACTAGAACATGACCTCAACCGTTGGACCGCCTAGGAAATATCACTTGTCGGCAGAATGACGACTTGCAAGATGAACCTTCTCCCATGATTCCTTTACTTCTGCTCATCTTTGCCCGTCACAATCCCACTACCCCTTCCCTACGCCTACAGGGGAAAATGCTTCGATTCATATGCAGAGGGAAGAAAGCAAGAATTTCACAAAAAGTAATGATGGGAAGCTCTTGTTTGGGTGGCCTGGGGGTTCCCAACTTGCGCAAGTACTATGTGGCATCACAGCTAGCACGCTTCCAGTCTTGCCTCATAGTGGCAGGGCCCCCGAAATGGGTAAAACTGGCGCAATCCAGACTCCCCCTCCCCATCTCGCCACCGTTGTGGAGGACCTGGCCAGGGTTACTCACCTCTACCAAAAGCACTCTCAAAATTTGGGACTGGGCCCTGAAATCCAAGGGAATTACACGCCACCTACGCTCATACTCTACGATTTTTCATAATCCGGCCTTCTCTCCTGGGTTATACCCCCTGAATTAAAAAAAAACTGTTAGGGGAGGGCTAGAATCCTTAGCGCAACTCTATGAGAACGGCCGAAACTGATAGATTCTCTTACGCTCAACTCTGTCATTGGTGCACTGGTCCAGCAGGAAGCCACTAGGAGCCTTGGCCCTATTGTATTTACTTTGCAAGAGGCCCCAATGAGAGAGAAGATCTCCAGCCTCTACAAACTGCTACTAGTGGACATGCTTTCCCTTAAGCCCCCATACATGGCACAATGGGAAACAGACTTGGGGTACGCGCTGGAAGACCATACTTGGATAGACATATGAACCAGAAGCCATGCCTCTTCATTTTGCATCACGAACTGAGAATGTGCCCTTAAGCTGCTCCTCCTCCACTGTTATTACCCTTCAGTTCGCCTCCACCAGTTTAAAAAATCCCTAAGCCCTCAATGCTGACGTAAGTGTGGACAGCTCGGTTCATACCTTCATATGTGGTGGACTTGCCCCACCGTGAAAACCTTCTGGGCCCATTGCATATCTGCTATAGAAACAATCACCCGATGGTGCTCCCTAGAGATCATGAGGTGGTCCTCTTGGACGCAACAGCGCCTAAGTCATACCCAAGGACAGGTAGGAGAGCAGCGCTTATTATGCAACTTCTGCTAGTGGGAAGGATCACGATTGCTCACACATGTAAGACCACATAGAACCCCTCGGTGGTCCTTTGGTGGATCAACATTTGGGACACTCTGATTGCAGAAGAGATCATGACGGCCAAGGCAGGATTACTGCATAGGTTCACAGACATTTGGGCCCCGATTGTGGAGTACGATCAGAACTTTCCAGCGCAAATGCATAAACCCCGCTCCGCACAACTGGCCCTACAGGACAGAACCGAACTAGAAACCAATTGCTCCGGGTTGCCAGACTAAGGAGATACATGAGAATTGGGACTGGGGGAGGGACAAAAGGGATCAAGGGAGGAGTCAGAAGGGTTTAATGCAATTACAGTCAGCTATTATGTTTTTCATGAATATGTTTTTGTCTCCATATGTGCAACCGGTTCAAAATAAAATAATTAAAAAAAGAATGAAAAAAAAGAAATGCAAGCATACTTTTTATATTCTATCCTACCCTAAAAAAGTGTGTCCAGTGTTCCCTATTTTCAGGGTACTTTGCCTTGAATAAGGGCAGCTAAACTACCTAAACAGACAAGAATCCTGATCTTTACAATGTTGACCAGGAGAGTGGGGTATTGGCCCTAGCTACCATATTTATTTGTCTGCCATAAGAGGGGGTATAGAACTCTTCCACATTCCCCCCTCTGGTCGATATATTTGACCACTACTTCTAACCTCATACCTAGTATTTACCCTCCCCTGCATGCAGTGTAACTATGCATCCCTATTTCAGCCACCCCCTAAACTCAATGCTCTATCTCAACATGGGAGGTATTGTGAAAGACACTTCTAAAGAACCAACAGTGTCTCTAATCATATTGTATTCTCCTAATCAAATGTATATTGCCCTCTTTTAATTTTTGGGTATATATATATATATATATATATATATATATATATATATATATATATATATATATATATATGTATCCCCAGTTAGTAACATTGTTTGCTCCCATCTCGTTCTCACCCGTTACCCAATTAAATGTTATCTTACATGCACAGCGAGTGATTTTTGCCACTACGAGAATTGGGAGATATTCTTAAACAACATTTGTATTCCTTGACGGGACCCACCAGCAGCACATTTATTTTACTGTTACTTCTCTTTCTTCTTTTCTTTTTACTTCTATTAAAACATTTTCATGTATTCATATTTTCTCTTTTCTCTGCGCATCTTCCACCCGATTCTTTATTTTCTTTATTCCAAGTTCACAGACCTTTCATTAGTCCATTTATTATTTTCTCTCTTTCTTTTGACTGCTTTGCAGCAAGGTCAGGGACCCTTACTTCATAGGCCATGCTTTAGGATGCACTGTCTTCTTTAATGAAATAGTCAGTCGAGGGGACTTTTGATGTTCTGGTGGACACAAGGATGGGGAGTCCATAAAGAGAATTGGTTCTTCTTCCCTTTTCTTTTAAATCAAATAGCAAACAGGGATCTGGCTGGGTCCCTTTAATCCCTTTTTCATGAGAATGAGGATCTTTCTCCCTGCTCGTAGGCTCGGTTGCTGAGGTCACTCGGAGTGCAGGTGTTCCCTGTCCATCTGAAATATTTTAAAAACTGGGTGAGTTTCTTGAAAAATGCATTTTATCATCAATACTTCCACCAAAATCTAAACATTACTACTTCAATGCTCCTTATTCCTCAAAAACATTACTCCTATCTCCTAAAATACATGCTACTAAAATTCCTCTTTTTTAATGTAAATGAATGGCTGTGCTTTCCACCTTTCATGCATACCTTAGTGCCACCCATGTTCATCTAGACTTATACCTGGGTGTGCCTGTGACGTGGGACCAAAAAGTACACACATATGTGTTTTTTTTTATCTCACATTACCCCACCTTTTCATAGGCTCACACCCCATTTTTTCCTCTTAGTGCTGTGCTAAAAGTCAAACGTTATCTTCAAACTCCTCTTTTAATTGAAAAAGAAAACATTTCCTCCTCTATTCTTGATAGAGCATTTTATAAATGGTTTCTCATTCTTCACACCACTTGGGTTAAGTTGTCCCTTTCTTTATAATTAACTTTATGCAGATGACTTAATTTTGTTAGACCTAACTCCAATTGGTCTACAACGGAAATTAACAGCATTGGTACGTTATGTTGAAAAAAATGAATTATGCATAAATGCTGCAAAATCGGAAATCCTTGTATTAAGAGATCTGCGTGGTCAAAAAATCATCACGCAACCCACCTTTAAATGGCATATAGGTAAAATACAACTACATTCTATCACTGATACCAAATACCTAGGCATGAGGATTAGTTCCAGTTTGAACGATGCTCCATGGGTGGAACAAACAAAACTGAAGTGCCGACAACTGGCTTCACAGGCTATGGTGTTACATAAGAAATATGGCCGGTATTCCATGCTTCCAGTTATATCCTTTTTCAAACAAAAAGCCACCCCAGCCTTAATCTATGGGGCAGAATGTGCTTTTGGCTGCTCAAGCGACTTGTGGAACTCGATCGAAAATATCTTTTGGACTAAAGTCCTTGGTTTACCTAGAAGCACTCCCTCTGCATGTATACGATATGAGCTGAGTCTAACATCTATCAATGCAAGAGTGATTTGGAATTCATTGACCTTGTTTCGAAAAATGTCTCTTAAAGATCTTACCTTGCAGTTTAAAATTCTTTTAAATCCAGGAGAAATCAATAAAAACTGTGTACTGTATTTATGGGTGCAACAATGTAAAAACGTGCTCATAGAACTAGACACAGACCTCGACACACTACATATTAATCCTGATCATGTCAAAAACAAACTCTGGAGACGTGATTGGTGTGAGACCTGTGATCTTAGACGCACCTATAAACTTATGCAAGATGCTCCAGGTGAAAAACGAGCGTTAAACGAGATACACATTCCTTGGAAACAATTTCCTGATGAAAGGAAAAGAAGACTTTATATGATGTTTCGTTTCAATATTTTTAAAACTCGCGAAAGAACTAACTGTTGGGTAAAAAATGAGTTGCATTCTGATGTTTGTCGATTGTGTAATGAAACCAAAGAAACTTTAAAACATCTTGTTCTATTTTGCGTGGGTCTCACTGAGGATAGAACTCGACAATTTGGAAGTATCGCGTTGGAAAGAGCGACCTATCGTGTAAAAGACTGGTGGCAACTAATGTTTGATGCAACCGATCAAAGACTAATTTTAGCGTTAACCTTTTTCTTGGAAGCTATGGCATCATGACTTGAACAGCTTGAGGATGAGGGAACATACAACTTAGAAACTACGAGCGTGCCTCGTGTCTAATCACTGTTCCAAGTTCATGTTCCTGTGGTCGTATTTGATGTATGAAGTTGGGATCGATCGATTGTGAAGTTTTGTAACTCGCTTGTGTTTGTCTGATGGGTTCTATCTTCCTTTTCTGTTTTTTTAAAGGTTTATTATAAACCATATAAAAATAAACAAAAAAAAAAAATAAAAATAATAAAAGACAAAACAGACAACATAACATATCCAAAAATAACATTTAAAAAGGATTTTTCTCGTCAGCCGCTCTTCTTATTTCTTCTTGGCGCATCCATTGATAAGATTGCCTTTGCGTTCATTTTCTTTTAAGTAGATACGATGGTGCACTTTAATTAATAATTATTTATTTTATGAACATGGTGCAGTGGCAGGCCTGCTTTTAATTTTCTCTGCTATGCTGAAAATCTTTTCTGTACTTTTGTAGTCCTTCTTCTGATAGCGTAGGACCGCAGTCTTTTCTTTCTTTGCTGTGTTTATTCTGTTGAGATATAATTACCAATTTTGTAGCCCTTCCTACCATAATCTGTCTACCCATGACGCTGGGAATAAGCACATGTCCTATTAAGTGCATGAAAGTGTAACATACAATGTTTGCCTATCACTACATTTTCATACATTAACCATATATACATATTCAATGCATTTTATCAGCATAATCATAAAAAGGTTACTCCACCTTCTTATCTTCCTGTGTCATCTTTACTTTCTTCACTTAGATATGGTCATACTTATATACATATACTGTTCTTTACTCACGCCTGTGTAACACTCACCTGGTATCCACGGGGACGTCACTCAGCCTGTTCTGACCTCTTACGACCTCTAACCCTTCCCTGGGGGCTATTCGACTGGGCCTGAAACACAGGATTGGTAGAGTTTAACTCCCTATTGTCTCTGTGTGCTTGAACGCCTTCTTCCCCGGGGTCCAAACCTTCCCTTTGATCCACAGCTCACCTTGTTTTCTTGGATAGTGTGCTCTCCGTCCTGCTTTCAGCGCAGGGGCGCGTTGATTGATGCAGGCTCGTTGTTGCCTAGTTACTTCACTGGCAAGAGTCTGACAGGTAAGCATAATGAGTCTTTTGAACAGTTCTCTAACTTCATTCCTTTCCTTCCTTAGATGATGACCGGCGTCCGGGGATGGCGGCGTGCTGCTGAGATGAGTAGCGCTGAAGGTGAGTGAGAGTGCGATGCACCCCTTTCGTATTTGCATTGAACTGAGTTATTTTTCTGCGTCTTTTAGGTGCCGCGACGTTTTCAGAGTGGATGCCGGATATGAAGAACAAATGCGGTGGGTAAGCGCGATATGCAACGCCTCTAGAGGTTTCCACGCTAACTTGGAGTGTCTTTCCCCTCTTGCAGATGGATGAGAAGTTTCGGAGACAGAGTTCCCCCAGAGTGGCTGGGATTCAGGTAAGCACTTGAAGCTCGTACAGTATTTAAAAATAAGCAAAGATTTGCAGAATGCTTACTAATGCCTTTTTCTGTTCTTTTCCCTTTTCCTTAGGAACCGGCGTTCCGGGATGGGAATGACACCGCCGAAGATGCCCGCAGAACAGAAGGAGCGATGAATGATGGGCAGAAGCGCCGCAAGATAAGGCTGTTCCTAACGGTGTTCTTGTTCTTGAAGGAGCTGAGCGCAGAAGAAAGATGCAGGCCTACTGGAGACCGATCCGAACACGGTGAGTGTCACGCTGCAGGTGCAGAAAACGCAAAGCATGTTTCTCAGCCTGAGTGTGGCTTAAATAGTCTCTGGGTATCCCTGGTGTCTCCGGGCTGAACCACACCCAAAAGTCTAGACCGCACATGCAGTTCTGGGAACCGAAATATGTGGGGGCATCCATCTTGTCCCCATCAATGCACTACAAGTCCAATCCCCAATGTTATCCTATGGGAGTGAGTGAGCCTGGTGCCACAAGCGCCAAGTCTGACTCCAAGTGGTTCTTTGGAGGGATGGAGAGGCCCTTGAGGGCCATGTAGGTGATCGTGGTCTGGCTCCAGCCTGACATCTTGGAGGGCTGGGGACATGAGGGGCAGGAATCATGACAGCCCTCCTCCCCAAGGCCTCTCTCAAGGTGGCTCTTCTGTCTGGTCTTGGTTTGGTTGGATAGTTTTGATGAAATCATCTAAGCAAGCGGGGTGCATGGATGTACTCAAAAGGCTCCCATGTCCTGTCTTGTGGACCATACCCCTTCCAGTCTACTAAGTAGTATAATCTGGATCTGACGTACTTTGGTTCTAGGATGTCCTTGACTTCGAATTCTGGCTCCCCGGCGACTACTACTGGCTGCGGTGGCGTTGCTACCCGGGTCCCAGGTTGAACAGGTTTAAGGAGAGACACGTGGAACACAGGATGTATCTGCATGTTTGACGGCAAAGCTAGGATTTATCACAGAGGTGACGGTGAATGGACCCAGGTATCTTGGACGGAAAGTTCGGGCTCCTTTAATGGCCAGTCAGACTTTGTCTCCCACTTGGTAGTTGGGGGCCTTTGCTCAGTGTTGATCAGCAAACTTCTTTTGGTGATTCGTAGCTTGAAGTAGGTGTTCAGCTGCCCTTTTAAAGGTTTGAGAAATGGTCATGTGCAAGGTTTTGACTGCCGGCATTAACAGGGTTGGAGGAACGTCCAACTCAGAAGTACGTGGGTGCCTGCCATACATGGTATAAAAGGGTGTCTGCCCAGTGCTGGTGTGTAGGGAATTATTATAAGCATATTCAGCTATCCATAATAGGTCGAACCAGCTTCCTTTAGCTTGGTGTAACATGCAATGCAGATACTGCTCGAGCGTCTGATTTGTCCTCTCAGTTTGACCATCCGTTTGGGGATGGTGACTGGTGGATAGTCTGATGTCGATCTGGGCCATAGAGCAGCATTTTCTCCAGAAGTAAGATACGAATTGAGTACCTCGGTCTGAGACCAAAACTGAAGAAAACCCATGGAGCCATACGATGCCTTCAAGAAATACCTTTGCCATAGTGGAAGCATTTGGGAGCCCCTTAAGAGGAATGAAATGTGCCATTTTTGAAAATAGGTCCACGACCACAAGAATAGTGTTAAACCCTTGACTGGGTGGTAAGTCAGTAATAAAATCGAGGGACAACGTGTGCCAGGGTGCTGGTGGGATTTCCAATGGTTGTAATAGCCCAGTCGGTTTCTGCTTGGATGACTTGTTTTGAGCACACACTCCACAAGATAGGATGAATTGGATAATGTCTTTACGCCACATGGGCCACCAATAATTTCGTTTTACCTTGGCTAGGGTTTTAGCGATTCCGGGGTGGCCCTTGATCAAGGAATCATGATAACCGGACATGACTTGTTCTCGTAGTTCTTGGTTTGGTAAGAATAAACAATTCCTGAAGTAGGGCAACTGATCATTTATCATGTAATGTTCTCCTTGTGCACTCCATGCTTGTAATTGCTCCGGACTCATCAGGTTTTGGATTTCTTCATGTAATTCTTTCTGAGTTATGGTTGCTGTGATTCCTAGAAGCTTGTCACTCAGGATGATTGCTATTGGGTCAGGGGTCTGATACCCTTGTACCCTTGCTCTTCCACCCCCATACTGGAAAGGGCATCGGCCTTCCCGTTTTTCACCTCTGGTCGAAATGTAATCACGTAGTCATATTCAGCAAAAAAAAGAACCCAACGTAGTTGTCGTGAGGATTGGGCCTTTGCCGTTTTTAGGTACTGAAGGTTCCGGTGGTCAATTATTACGGTGATTGTGTGTCTGGCGCCCAAGAGGTAGGGCCGCCATGCCTTAAAGGCTGACTTAATGGGCCGGAGTTCTTTGTCTGTGATAGCGTAATTGAGTTCAGGGGGTGAGAATTTACGCGACAGAAGGCAACAGGGTGTAACTGGCCCATTTCGGGGTCCTTTTGTGAGAGGACAGCTCTCATAGCCATGCTTGAGGCGTCCGTTTCCACCAGGTATGGGAGATCAGGGCGAGGGTGGCGTAAGATTGGGGCAGATGTGAATCTTGCTTTGAGTTTCTGGAAAGCCTCCTCAGCTTCTGTTGTCCACTGGAACTTTTTGTTGCTTTTCCTTAGTAATGACGTGATGGGATGCACGATTCGCGAAAATCCTGGGATGAACCGGCAGTAGAAGTTTGCAAAACCCAGCATACTTTGAACCCCCTTGAATGAATTTGGGGATGGTCAGTTCAGGATAGCATCTACCTTGTGTACATCCATTCGGATTCCATTCGGGCTGAGAATAAAGCCCAGGACTTCCACCTCGGAGACGTGGAATGAGCACTTTTCGAGCTTGGCATAGAGCTGGTGTTGATGGAGTTTCTCCAATACGGATCGGACGTGTTTAACGTGGTCCTGCTTTGATGCAGAATATACTAGGATATTGTCGATGTACACTAGAGCACAGACATCAATCAATTCCGTAGGACATAGTTCATGAAGTATTGAAATGCAGCAGGCGCGTTGCAAAGGCCAAAGGGCATTACTTGATATTCGTCCAAGCCGTATTTGGTGCGAAAAGCGGTTTTCCATTCGTCCCCCTGTTTTACGCGAACAAGGTGATATGCCCCCCTCAGGTCTAGTTTTGTGTAGATTTGTGCATCTTTAACTTGATCAAGCAATTCAGGGATCAGTGGCAGGGGGTAGCAATTTTTTTACGGTAATCTGGTTCAGTGCGTGATAGTCGATGCACGTTCTCAAGTCCCCCTCCTTTTTCAGTACGAAGAATAGAGGACTGCCTGCTGGAGACTTCGAGGGACGGATGAACCCATTGGCCAGGTATTGGTCAAGATAGGCCTTCAGGTGCTGTTTTTCTGGTTCCGTGAGTGCGTAAATTCGCCCTCAAGGGATTTGTGCGCCAGGTATCAGGTCGATTTGGCAATCGTATGGTCTATGTGGTGGCATGGTATTAGCCTGTTCTTTTTGAAAGACATCTTGAAAGTCCTGGTATTCACTTGGTAGGGTGCCGATTGCCACAGTCGCAAGTGTGGAGGTTCTGGTGTCTATTGGTTGTTTCTCTTGGCGATAACATGTGTGGGCGCAAGTCTCAGGAAAGGCCAGTTCTTTTGCTCGCCAATCGATTCGAGGATTGTGAGCTACCAACCATGGCATTCCCAAAATCAACCGGAACTGTGGTGCCTTAATGAGGTCGAAAACGATAGATTCTTGGTGTCCATCCTTGCACAGAAGGGTTAAAGCTGCAGTGCATTGGGATACTGGACCAGAAGCTATTTCCGTGCCGTCGACAGTGGTAACAGTGTCGGTGGTTGATTTAGGGCGTAACGGAAGCACCATCTTTGCCGCAAGATCCTGGTCGATGTAATTCCCAACGGCTCCACTGTCTATGTATGCTCTTACTGCGTGCATCCGAGATGGTTGTTGGTGATTGATCAAGGCCACAGATAGTGCAAAATGGGAGGTCTGTAGTTCGCTTTCTTCGCTCGACAAGTGGACCACTACACTTGCCGGGTTGGGAGTTTTCTGATTCCTTGATGGTATCTTCCTTGTCCGTGGCCCCTACTGTCCTCCTCGGTGGCTTCACAGGACACTCTTTAAGGAAATGACCTGACCTTCCACAGTACAGACATAACTGCTGCTGTCTTCTTTTATCCCTTTCCGCTTTAGTCAAGGGGGATCTGATCCCCCCGATTGCATTGGTTCTCCTGAACCTTCCTTTGTTCGGGCAGTATTGTCCTTTGAACGCACATACATAGGGCGAGGGTCCAGTCTGGTTCGATCTGCTCTTCGGTCCTGCAACCTATGATCTAGTTGAACAACAAGGTCAATGAATTCTGAGCAGTCTTTCGGGGGGTTCACTACTTGTGCGAGAACATCCTTGAGCTCCCCCCGCAACCCCCGATGAAATAACTTGGTTCTCTTCTCCACTGGCCATTCTGCTTCAACTACGAGTCTATTGAACATGGCTATGTATGTTAATAGGTCTTGATTCCCTTGGCGTAGGGACAGAAGTTAGTTGTCTAATGCCTGCCCATGAGTACGACGGGCAAACACCTTTTCCATCTCCTGCTGAAAGCCCCTAAAGTCATGCAGCAAAGGATCGTCTTGGGCCACAAAGGGTACAGACCAGTCCGTGGCGCTACCACTCAGGTAGGATAGCCCAAATTCGACCCGTGATTGGTCATTCGGAAAGGCCCCTGGCCTACAAAGGAAGTGCAGGTGGCACTGGTTCATGAACGTTGCAAACCTCTTGGGATCCCCAGTAAATTTTTCGGGCGGGGCAAGGGTACTGCCCCAGGAAGGGTTATCTGAACGGGATTGGCTGATGGCGCTGGCATCGAGGGCACACTTCCCGGCAATGGTGCATGCCCTGCTTGTGACTGGAGAAGTTGCCGGCTTAAATCATTAGTGCGTTCTTTGGCTACTATCAGCTCTCTCCTCAGGGTGTTGGTTTCCTGCCTGGCTGCATGTACTTCAGAACGTAGCTGCCCCAACATGTGGGATAACTGGTCATTTTCTGACGTTTCCATGACGCCCAGATGGATTTTGATGTGAGGCTTTGCGTTCTGTAACGCTCACCTGGTATCCACAGGGACGTCACTCAGCCTGTTCTGACCTCTTACGACCTCGAACCCTTCCCTGGGGGCTATTCGACTGGAGACTGGGCCTGAAACACAGGATTGGTAGAGTTTAACTCCCTATTGTCTCTGTGTGCTTGAACCCCTTCTTCCCCGGGGTCCAACCCTTCCCTTTGATCCACAGCTCACCTGGTTTTCTTGGATAGTGTGCTCTCCGTCCTGCTTTCAGCGCAGGGGTGAGTCAATTGATGCAGGCTCGTTGCTGCCTACTTACTTCACTGGCAAGAGTCCGACAGGTAAGTATAATGGGTCTTTTGAACAGTTCTCTAACTTTGTTCCTTTCCTTCCTTAGATGATGGCCGGCGTCCGGGGATGGCGGTGTGCTTCTGAGATGAGTAGCGCTGAAGGTGAGTGAGAGCACGATGTGCGATGCACCCCTTTCATATTTGCATTGAACTGAGTTATTTTTCTGTGTCTTTTAGGCGGCGCGACATTTTCAGCGTGGATGCCGGTTATAAAGAACAAATGCGGTGGGTAAGCGCGGTATGCGGCGCCTCTAGATGTTTGCACGCTAACCTGGAGTGTCTTTTCCCTCTTGCAGATGGATGAGAAGTTCCGGAGACAGAGTTCCCCCAGAGCGGCTGGGATTCAGGTAAGCGTTTGAAGCTCGTACAGTATTTAAAAATAAGCGAAGATTTGCAGAATGCTTAGTAATGCCTTTTTCTGTTCTTTTCCCTTTTCCTTAGGAAACAGCGTGCCGGGATGGGAATGACACCGCCGAAGATGCCCACAGCAAAGAAGGAGCGATGAATGATGGGCAGAAGCGCCGCAAGGTAAGGCTGTTCCTAAAGGTGTTCTTGTTCTTGCAGGAGCTGAGTGCAGAAGAAAGATGCAAGCCTACTGGAGACCGATCCGAACACCGAGAGTGTCACGCTGCAGGTGCAGAAAATGCAAAGCATGTTTCTCAGCCTGGGTGTGGCTTAAATAGTCTCTGGGTATCCCAGGTGTCTCTGGGCTGAACCACACCCAAAAGACTAGACCGCACATGCAGTTCTGGGAACCGAAATATGTGGGGGCATCCATCTTGTCCCCATTAATGTACCACAAAACCAATCCCCAATGTTATCCTATGGGAGTGAGTGAGTCTGGTGCCACAAGTGCCAAGTCTGACTCCAAGTGGGTCTTTGGAGGGATGGAGAGGCCCTTGAGGGCCATGTAGGTGATCGTGGCCTGGCTCCAGCCTGACATCTTGGAGGGCTGGGGACATGAGGGGCAGGAATCATGACAGCCTGCTTCACTTTTACTTGGGAAAAATGCTATCAGTTTGAAACCACTGCATTCCTCACTATCTTTCGCTTGTACTCACCTGGGTCCTGTGAGAAACCAAAGGGTGTCTCACTTTCTAATCCCCAGGGATCTCTCTCTCAGGTAGCCAGGGCACGGTCATGGCCTTTGGGTCCAGATCCTGGGGGTGGACCAGTGCGGGAGGATCACCTGGGTGAGGGGTCTTCGGGGAGTGAGGGTGAGGCAGCCGATGGTGAGATGCTGTATTCCCCCCTTTCCCGTACCCATGCCGTATCCTATTTTATAGGATCCTCCAACGTCTTAACTCCTCCCCTTTCTACACAAACACTGGACTGGAATGAGGAAGAGGGTGATTGAGCGTAAAGAGGCTAACACATATCTCATTGGACATGTCCCGCTAATCGGTCATGTAAAGTCAGGTATTTGACTTTAATCACATACCTCTGATACCCATTCGCTCTCCCCAAACAAATAAATGGTGGAACATAGGGACACACTCTGAGCAAGGTGTAACACGAGAAGGAGCAGAACTTCTGGGGTGAAGGCAAACCTACTGGAGCAGGGTGACCGATAGAGGGACTAGAGCAAAGGGTTGGGAAACCCAGAAGATCCCTACAGAAGGTTGTTGATTCCATGAAACCGTGAGGGAGACGAGAAGAAAGCCAAATCGCAGACAAGAAGAAACCTGCATTATGTTTCAAGGACACCAGCAACCATCCCGGATGAATGATAGAGTTGGGGAGGAGAGGCCAAGCCTACGGTATCAACCTTGACTTGTTAATCAAAGCTGCAGAGACAAGAAATGAACGCGCACAATCAGTGAGTTAGTAAAGACACGAAAGGCCGGTTTGTGTCAAGTAAATATTGAAGCCGCAACAGTGTATCTCACAAGTGAAGGTTGCGCACATGCTGATGAGACACAAAAAAAGCTAACCAGTGATTAACTTTTAAGAGGCTGTTAACTGTGAAGCCAGTGATACAGAATAGCGGAGTGGTCCAGCGAAAGGAAGTAACCCACTTAGAAGTCTCAGTGAAATGTGAAATGTTTTGTTATAAAGCGGCAAAGTGAACAAACTCTGAAATGCTCAATGGTCAAGATTAACCCTGCCAAAAGCGGAAGTGAAAAGGTGAATGCTTGAAGAGAAAGATTTCTTTGAACTTTTGTGCTTATGGTACTGAACTAATAAGACCAAGAGACACTGGGGCAAATAACATAAGAGTGTGAGCTGAAGAGAAATCAAGGTGGTCCTGCAGAGGTCTATGGTAAAAGCCTTGCACATTCGAAAGTCTTCGACATCAGAAAACGGGTACGAGCCCGAATGAGTGAGACAGGAAGTGTGATTAGTTAGGGGAAGGAAACCCTTAATGAATGTGCATTAAGCTTGGGGAAGGGAACATCTGCAAGTGCTTTGATTGCGAGGTCTGAGCCCGGCTAAGGGAGATCTGCGTTGAATCAGGTACTTGTTGATCGAGAGGTCCGAGCCCGGCTGAGGGAGACCTATGTGAACTGTTAAAGCTGCGAGAGGTCCGAGCCCCACGGAGGGAGACCTACGTGAACTGTTTGTTGAACTGTGAAAGAACTTTTGGAACGCTGGAATAAGTGACTTTAACGTGGAAGGGCAGGCTGGCCTTAATGCACGTTTTGAATTGCCTGTGTTTTGAGAATCTGAACCAGAGTGTATCATGTTGTCTGCGGGGGCCGCCTTTCTCTGTGCTGTCCAACGTGGGGAGGGGAGCTCACTCAGCCACTTTGATCCTTTATGTTATAACACTGATTTTCCTTTTGCATATATATTCTCCTTGGCACACTTTTTGTATGAGAGACAGGGCAGGCATTAGGTTTTGTTATTATAGGCCATTTGGATTTGATAAAGACTGACTAGGACTCTGTTTTCTATATTATGTGATGGTAGAGACTACTCCCGTCACAGCTATAGGACAAAGTAGGAGTTTCTCCAAACCCCAAGAATCTAATAAAGGTTTTGAAACGTGTAACTCTTGTGTCAGTGTCATACTTGTGGTACCATGCCTCCCTTACAGTTCTCTTTCTCCTAATAATAATCAATGAAGAAATCCACACTCTTTTTGTGTCCGCAGATACCTACCATATTTCTCTTTATTAATCTCTTTATTTCGTCCACTAATACTTACTTTTTTTGTAATAATGCTTCTTCTAATTGTATCACTATACTATACTATACTCCACTCAGGCCACTAAAGCCATATCAAAATTCCTTCTGTTGTCCAACAATGTCACTTTTCCATCTGTAATATATAAATCCACATTTTTACATAAACACATACACACAAAAATAATGTTCTTGTTACTTACTCTTATACATTGTTCTGTGTACTTGACAGGAGTTCTCTCATGATGACAAGTCGATTTCGACTGTCAATCCTTGCCTGGCCTTTTATTCTTTTCTTTATTTTATCAAATATACCACACTGATCAATTTGAGCAGGCGTCATCAATTGCTGCTTATTATCCACACCTTTTTTCATCAATTTTATGCCATGATGTTAATTTTGTTCGTTCATTTACACTTTCTATCAATTTGTATTATATTGTTGGTTTCATATTTATCTTTAAAGGTTCTTTTCTTTCTTTATTCATTTTCCCTTTGATTCCCCACACTCCTGACTGATGTCAATCTTTTGGTTAGGAACTTCTAATAAGCGCTTTTAATTTTAATTATTTACTATCAGTTTTATTCCCTCATGTGTGCAACACTTAGCCTGTTTGCACTCATTGGTTCTTTTTTTTCATCCATGAATTTACTTTATCTAAATAAACCCTATAAATGATCTTAATAATCTACTCTTTATTCTTGAAAACCATACTAATCAGGGTGTGTGCTTCATAAAAAATATGTTTTTGGCCCAATGGCACACTCCTTTATATTTCCAGGCCTTACAATACGAATGTGACTTCTTGTGTTTTCACATAATTAATCCCTAGAAATTGGGCATGTTATCCCCTAGTTACTTACTCAAATCTCTCAATATATATGTTAATATGTTACAAAAAATGTAATAATGTTATAAAAAGCTCATACTCTCCTATACTATAATACATATAACTTCAGTCTTGGTGCTAGTGAGAGTGTTCCCTCTCATTACTGTTACTTCCCCATTCTAAATACACGTTTGTGTTAAGGCATGCACATTTAATGGCGCTCCTGCGAAAAGGACTTTTAATTTGTATTCATTCCTGCTATACTCTTATAAATATTTGCCATGCATAATCTGGTATCACTTGTTATTACATGAACCTTCCTTGTTATGTAATTTGGATTCACAATTTTATTTTTATTCGCTGTGCATTCCTAGCACCATATGTGATCTTGGACATATTTTTTCTTCATGATTCTGTGCTGTGCAGTGGGGGAGATCCTGTCACCCCTCGTGGAGATTACAATTTACTCTGGCTTTAGTGTATATACTTCTGTTTGTATGTGATCTTTGGCATACTATCCTTATTACTCTGTATTGTATTGTGGTGCATATCCCAGCCCTCCTCTTTCTCTCCTTAGTTACTAATATTCTCACTTTCTGGTTATTTGTAGCACTTTCCTGTGCATTTATTGCAATCTTTGTCTCATTATTGCTTTTCCCATTTTTAGCTAAAAGCTTATATATATATAAAAATGCTCTGCTTTTCCTTCAACTGGGGCATGCCATGTTCAAGCTAGCTGCCTTAATCTATTCAAAGGAAGGTGGCACTATTATTTCTCCAAATCCAGCCCAGAAACAAGCCTCATTTGGAGCAAGTTGCATGTTTTCTATCGCACATAGGCTTAACAGTCATATACATTACCACAAGCCTGGCTGGCTTTCTGCCCTGCCAGGCACAGGGAAAATGCCCTGAAGCATAGGGTCAACTGCAGTTTATCCGTACCCATCTTTCTTCTACACAAATTCGCTGTGTACATCAGTGCAGAACATGAGTTCCTGTCATCTTTTGAAGTATTAAGACGGTCCCTTTGTGGTCGCCAAATGTTAAAAGATGAATTCTCAGCCATAATTCTCTACAGCCAGCCACTTCTGATAATGCACATACTTATTGTGTGAGGAAGGGAGACCTCAGCCGGCTGGGATTGAATTTGTTTATTCACAGTCATACACCATGGGCTTTTATGCCATTGCGACAGATTGCACAACAATGTATGCTAATATGCACCTTAGATTTCAACATATTTTCATTGGTCATTTTACTAAAAGGTCAAAGTATCATGTGTGTCCCTATTGGACAAAAACAATTCCTGGTCGTGATGACTTGATATCTTTCACACTTCCTGGATGACAAGACTCCTTATGCAAATTAGCAAGACTAGGTAGTTTCACAAATTTCACTTGACCATGCAATATATGTTGCAACCTTTATACTGAACAAAAAAAAGTTTCGGAGAATGACGCATTTCTTCAGTGTTTTAGTACATTCTGTTCGAAATAGCAATATACTGTCTGGCTTTCTCAACACTCTGTAGGATTCTGCGATTTGCAGCCATTTGAACTGAGTTCCATTTTAAAAGAATGGATTATCTTGTTAATGTACTATCTCTTATGTCTGGGAGCTATATGCTGTATTTATTTAAGCACTACATATTGCAGATACATTTTTCCTAATATATCTTTGTAGTACCTATTGAGTGTGTGTAATATCCTACATTTCGAAACATAGTTTGGCCTATTGTCTGTGTTATGTATGTTGTACGAAATGTAAGCATACTTTTTATATCCTATGCTACCCTATATAAGTGTGTCCAGTGTTCCCTATTTTCAAAGTACTTTGCCTTGAATAAGGGCAGCTTAACTACCTAAACAGACAATAATCCTGACCTTTGCAATGTTGACCAGGAGAGTGGGGTATTGGCCCTAGCTACCATATTTATGTGTCTGCCATAAGGCAGTCGGGGGTTTATAGACCTCCTCTACAAAACGTATTGAACCCTCATGGTCCTTTTAATTGAGGTAACACATCGTACAATGGATGGGATGCAGAATAACTCTTACACCAACTAATAAGAGCAACTCAGCAAGTTGGCAAACTGTCCCGTCAAACTGTTTCATTTTCAATTGCATAAAACAGGGATTTACAACGGACATCAACAGACGTGGCACAGCTCGCTCAACATATTTCATAAAAAAGCATTGTTATATAACAAAAATGTGTAATTTGTGATGTCATACTACGTGGCAAACAAGAAAAACCTATGTGGAATTGTGGTTGGCTTAAGGGGAAAATCTAAGTATAACTTCTGTACTAGATAGGATTGTGATTGGGTCTCTACAGTCAGGCGGACAACTTATGCCCACCCCTAGTGCAAATCATCTTCAACGGTTATTAGATAAACCGTACAATATTGGCTCTCAAACTTTAAGGCCCTTCGTTATACAGCCTTCTACAATTGGTTGGCACGCATGTACCCTTCTAGGACATTTGCTTCACTAGCAGCACGTAAACTGGTACCCAGGTGCCAGTGGGTGGACCTTTCAGTGTCTCCCCACCCAATTAGCCCCATATCTCTCATTGTTCATGCCGTCTGCTATTCCAATTGTCTTTGAACTCGGCCTTGTAGTGGCTTCTTGCTCCTGGGAATAAAAGGGAGTATGGGCACTTCTTATTGCAGTTCTGGTCAGTGTGCCCCAACTCCTATTACCATCCTTGCTCACATGACAGTACACCGTGAATTGGTCCATTTAATAGCATTTAATTGTCTCGAATTTATAAACTTGGCACTCATGATGTTCTCTCTTTGCAACTTAGCAAGGGATGCCTCAGCTTCTCACATTCACTGTTCTTCAAGGACTGATAACCAATTTTGGCTGCTTCAGCCTTTGACACCAGCCCAGACAACCGTCTTGGTCTTGCTTCGAGCTCCAGCTTATTCTCTGCTGCGACACACGCATAGCTATCCATCCTTCTTTCTCCATGGGTTAGAGCTTACTAAATGTGACATCAAATATCCAGAATATGTATATATAGTGGTGGCACCGCCTGCAGTCTATTTCACTACGTATAGTCAGCCATATGATTACTTAGTCTACTTGCGTTACAGCATATGTACAGTTATAAAATGGCTTACATTTTCTCCAGTGCTCTTCACACATGCAATCTTCAATCTGCATATGAAAGTTAATTCAATCCTTTACTTTGTCATCAGATTCTATAAGGTCTATGCATCTTCTTCTTCGACCATCCTTCTTAGTGCATCACGCTCACCTCTTGTGACATCATCAACTCCTTTTTTCCTCTTATTTTCATATTCCTCCAGGGACGTCCTCCAGGAGACTGTCAGTCTCCGGGATACATCAGATAGGGTTTTCTTAGTGGATATGCTGTCTCGAAGATTCTCCTCGGAATGGTCACAGTTACTCGTGTTGCAACTTCTGGTTCCCAACATATAGGTAGAATAGGGGCAGGACCTGCTGTAGAGGTATTTAGCTCCTCCTCTACACTCCCCCCTCTCGTTGATCCATCAACCACACCTTCGCCGGTCTCCACATTTAAACATTCTCTCTTGAATAAGTGATCCTTTGGTGTCCAGATCTTTACTACTCCCTTCAGCGATCCTGCTGATTTCATGTGTTCATCAACACTCCAGCTCAAGTAGCTGCACTGGCCATTCGGTTTTTGCAGTAGACCAATCGGCCTACGTACTTCTTGTGATTCCTTGGATACAGGAACTTTGTGCCCTCAGGTGCTACGATGCTGGTCTCTGTGCATTTTCTGATTTCATCATCTGACAATTCCTTGGGTTTAAACCCTGATTCAACATTGATCATGAACTTCACTCCTACAGCCTTCTTTGCTGTCTTCTTGCACTGTGCAATTATTATCCTAATCACACATAATCCAAACATGATCATCACCAATACTGCTCCAAGAAGCTTGAAGATATTTGCCATCCATTGTGGGACCCATTAGAAGATAGATGAGAACCAACTGTTGTCTGTAATATCTTCTGTCTCATCTTCCATCTTATTTTGCAGGTTCGTCAGCAACGTTATGGACTCTGTCAAGGTCCCGCTCTCGTCATCATGAGAAGGTATGAACGTGCAACATGATTCTCTGATTTTGGCACAAACTACTCCATCCATTGCTGTGATCATATCAAGGACATATCTGTTCTGGAGGGTCATCAAACGTATGGCCCTCAAATCTTCCTTGATAGCACTGAATCCCTTTATGGTAGTGTTGAACATCTGCAGAAGCTCCCAGCGAGTGATTTGCAACTACTTCGCATTCACCATCATCTGGATCCCTGGCATAAAGATAGTCGTGAAGATCGAAGCAGTTTTGCTGAACAACCTATGCTCATACGGAATAGCATCAAAAGTTTCTATCGAATTTGCAGAGAAGTCACTTTGAGGAATCACTAACGCTGCAACAGGAATGAGCACTATGGACCACATCCGTCCCCAGTCTTTGGGCAGTTTCATATAAACTCTGTACCCACAAGCCCAATAGTGGTCCCTCACAACTACTGTTCCATCCTTCATGCCTGGTACATCAAAAATTCGGCCACACTGGTGATTCTCTCCAACCTTTCTCGTACCATTATTTCTGAAACACAAAGCTGCGCTTGCTAGTGGTACTTACCGTAATGGTCCTCCTTTATCGTTGACCCATGTCAATAACTTTGCAATCTTCGGTCACTGATTCTTGCATTCCTTCTCTACAGTATTTATAACTGGCTCAACGTTTCCAGTTATTGGCGCTGCTGATCACACAATCAAGCCTTCAACCCATCCTTCTGGAGTCAGCACTGTTCCTTTGATTTGCAATTGGCCTCTTTCACAAAATCTCTGTATCTCTTCTTTATTCTTGCCTTGAAATTTAGCATCTTGTTTTCTTCCATCCGGATTCCTGCTCCGCTCATTCCAGACTGTTCATATCTAATCACTAAGTAACTTGTTTCTGGCTTCTCTCTTGTCTTTAAGTCTTGCACATAGTTATCTTCTCTTTGAGATGTCTTCCCAGTTACCCATATCATGGATGCTGTTCTGCCCTGGAACTGTACTATTGTCTGGCAGAGTGCAAGATGCATCAGGCAATGAGCTCTTTGTATTGGTACTTCTGTAGCTATAAATATCTTAAAGGTTCCCATGGCATAAGGTATGAGTGCGCAGACATAGCAACTCTCCTTAGACATTCTCTCTCCCACTTGTTTCATGTGTTGATACTACATGTTATTACTCAAGTGTGCTGTACTGTCTAGATAAGTGTTCATCCCATGATCGTCTTCCTCTGTACTTCTTGTGCCTCCCTCTCAAAATGTTAGCAGCCCATGGAAACAACTCTAAAGCAGCTCTGCTGCGGGAAGATAACATAAAGGACTTTGACTCATTGTTAATGGGTAAATCAACATTAATTCCTGGAGTGGGGAGAATCAAAGGAACATCTGTCATTTCTGGATCAAAATAATAAAAAAAATGAACCATAAGAAACAAAAGGACACAAAGCATAACTGTGCATATGTATATTGCAAACCAACATAACAATCCCCACCATTTGTGCCATTCTGGAATCTCTTGAGCTTGCTCATTTTCTGAAATCGTACCATTTTCAACATTTCTCATGTTTGCTGTACTCAATTAAGGAAGGGAAAATACCTTTTAATCTTCTACTGTTGCTACAAGCAGTCTTCTTATCACAGGACCATTCTTACGCTCATGTAAGAACGTACTACAGTCCAGATGTCTTCTAACAAGGGTAGGATAAGCTTGAAGAATGAACACAAAGACAGCAAGTCAAAGTCTATGGGCCCTATGGTCAGGACCACAGGGCTAGTTAAATAAATGCTCAGTGAAAAATGAGTTGGGATGCTGCTCGTGCTTCCAGGTATCGAATCCGAACTCAAAATACAGTTCAGGCATATTCGTGATACATCAACAACTTTCTAAAGTTCATTTTCAAAGATTCCTGTGGCTCAAGCAAAGAATCACACTCATGTTATAATATCTCTAAAGAGTGTCCAAGCCACAGTCCAAATGCAATCTGCAGTTATTTATCAGTAACTTTATCGTCCTTCTTCTTTGTCATCGATCGAGTCTGCACACGCTGAAGTTCTTCTTCTTGTCTTGCTTCTGAATCGATCGTTGGGGGTGCTGCGGGCTGCCGGTGTAGAACTTCATGCCATTCAGATGGATCCAGCCTTGTCTGCCTTGGACTTTTACTGCTTAAGGAGTAAGGTTCTCAATGAAAAAAGGACTAACATACCTCGGCTCGTGCCACTTCCTAGTGAAGTTTCTGATCAGCACAGTGTCGCCGGGAAACAGTCTTGAAGCTGATAAAAGTTCAGAAAATCCGGTTGCTGAATGGTTTTCATTTGTGTTCTGAGACCGGCTCCCCTGGTGCTTGAGTTGATCTGAAATTACAGAGATACTAGCGATCATACACGTCAAATACACACGTAGCTAATTTCCTAACAATTCTGCAGTATTCTGGGCATCACTTCTACTCCTCAATGGAGGAGTCAAAGGCGTTCTCATTCGCCTTCCTGTCACTAGTTCATGGGATGTGAGGTTGTGGTCTGAGCCAGGCTGATTCCTTAAGGCATACAGAGCTAGGGGCAGGCAATATAGCCATCCCTTCTTCAGAGTTAACTGGAGCTTGGCAAGTTTCTCTTTAAGGAGACCGTTGAGTCTCTCACATATCCCATTCGCTTGCGTTTTATAAGCAGAAGAAAACTTGTGTTTAATATTTCATTTATTTTGTTTAATGTGATATAGTTTTGTTTACAAAAACTTTGCACATAAATCAATACATTCATACAATCACATGTTAATGCAAATATAAAAAAAGGAAACTTAATTCATATATAAAATCTAAAATAAAACCATAAATATCCAACAAAACAAGATACAGTTACTCCCCTTGCAGAGTCAGTTTACATTTCGTATCAGACAAGGTTACTTTCACTCCAGAAAAACCAGTAATGCTTAGGTGGAATAAATTAGATAAATGGACTGCATAAGGAGATAACCTGGGTAGATGGATTAATTGATAATATTTAATAACAGACTTATCTGTTCAAATATTTAATTGACAAAATGTGGCCCATTATCGGATCTCAGAACCTCACACACACACCCCATCTTGAAAAGACTTCACATACTAAAAACTTCACTGCACAAGTGGCATCAAGATGTGTGCACGGACCTGCTTCGATCCACCTGAAGAAGGGACACACCACCACTATCAGATACTTGTATCCACTACATACTTGCAGCATATCAACATAATCAATATGTAAATGCTTGGAAGGACCATTTGGTCAAATAATTACTCCTCTAATCATTCGCAGTGTATGCCCAGCAGTAAACCTTTGACGTACGAGGCAATTTATTACATGTAATGCAACGTGTTCTAACAAATTTGGGACAAATCATTCTTCTGCAATTGTTGCAGCACGACTTTAACTAGTTACATGCGCGGGGTAGTGCAGCTGTTCAAGCGCTACCTTTAAAAATGCTACTGGCATCACCGGCTTTCCAGTACTCTTCTGTCGCCATAATGCTTCTGTGGGGGATAAAGAACACCCCCTTTGTTTCCACAATTGCTGCTCTTCCTGTGGTGCACTGCCCTCAATCTCCATTAACTGGGTTCTTGGTAAATGATTAAATCCTTCTACCAATACCTTAATCAGGACCACTTTTTCCTTTACATCTGGAGTATCAAAACTTGAAATATCTGGTTGAATATGCAACCCTCTTGGCCTCTGCAGCATCATTCCTGCAAGAGATAAAGTCAGTTCGCTTAGTATGTGCTACGCATTTAACTATTGCTATAGCTACTGGGAGTTGTAGTGCCTTAATAAGCCTGTCCAATAAGGATGCGTGCTGCACTGGAGTGCCGTCCGCTCGGAGGTAGCCCCTCCTTTTCCAACATACTAGTCCTGCGCATACGGTTAATGTCACATAGGCAGAGTCACTGCACACCATCACTTCCTGCCCTGAATGATTCTCGAGCACGACAATACGCGCTCCCAATTCTGCTGCTTGCAATGAAAAGTGAGACAGCAGTCTTGCACTTGCTACAATCTCAAACTTTGTCCAGTGAGTGTCTAGGAGCACACCCTTCGATTGTAATAATTGTATTAAAACTTATGAAAAGTAATGGGGTGAAGGGGAGACAAACCGCCTTTGTGGTGCATACAATGAATAACAGCAGTGGTCCACACCTTTGTGGAACCCTCCCTTCCCTTGCACATCCTTTATGTGTTATAAAACAACTACGTTTTTAGTGGTAATTAGATTACATCCAATAATAACATTAGATACGAAATTTGTAAAAAATAAGATTTACTATTTTCGTTAATTGTATTTCATATGAGCAGTTATTGATCATATTCATACACATACAATTCAATCCCTTTTATCAAAAAAGAGAGAAAAACTTAGGAATAAAGTTTAGCCAAATCTGCTTTCACACTTGTTCTATCTCCAGAATATATTGCACAACCGCCAGTACAGTTATTCATAAATAGATCCTAAACAATTTTTCATATCGTTGGATTCATAAAATTGGTTGTGTTTGCAATTTCTTGAGTATTTGCTCTACGTGTTTCGGGGAGGGATCCCCTTCTTCAGGAGCTTCCTATTGTGTATGTTGTCAATCCTTTTCTTATCTACAATATATAACATATAATAGTCATCTATTACACTTAAATTGTTCTCCACAATATATTACACATTTTAGTAATTTTTTTAATAAATGATCATTTCTGTCACGTATCCTGCTTAGATAATCACCTGGATGATATTGTCATGTACATATTCTTTTTTCGAATTATCTTGGGTGAGATAAGATTCCTCCTGTAAATGGGAGAAGTGTTATGAGTCAATAAAAGGACTATCTGTTTAGAAGTAGCATACTGTTATCTTAATGGCTAAAAACGGATATGATTATATCTGTTGTTCACAATTACTCTGATTAGAGGATTTAATACGAGATAAAAAAAAAAAACTAAAATGTAGTCAGATGTGATCAAGTTAGGAAGTTCACCTGTCAGGCGAGGATCCCCAGCATCAAAATGCTGAATAGAAAGGAGTCATCCACTCAGTAAAAATCTACCTCTATTGGCCATAACAGCACATAATGAATATTGCAGCAGTCTGAAGAATATCGAATTATTTTGTTGCACAGCAACACAGAAATGAGCAGTGTCTTGTGTATATAAAATTGAAAACATGTGTTTTGTTTCTTTATTTGCTTAAATGTCTCTTTATATGTTGTACGTCTTTCCCATGTGGGTACCCTGTTGTTAATATCATGACCAATGTAATGGCATTTGTTATTCCGTTGAACATGTTATGCAGTACAAAACAGGGATTAGACTAGGCCCTGATGATGGATTAAACATCCAAAATGCATTTGTCAATTAGTCACACCTTTGCTTGAAATGAATATTGGCGATATGTGGTAAAACAGTATCGATCTGAAGATTAAAATGTCACTATCTGAAAAAACACTAAAAGCTTCAAGTGTTCATTTATCGAAGGAAATTAAAGAAATTATATACCCCCAGTGGGTATTAAGGGTGTGCGGCCCACACCGATTAGCCTAGGTCTCCTTTCTTTTCAGTCACAGTTTGTGCCCAACACGGTGGCACACTATAGTGGGCTGCATCCCACCAACCAGACAAGATTTAAGTATTATCGTTACTTGGGACTATTAGAAAACATCGAAATAAGCAGTGCCAACTCATCTCTCATCAACTCTGTGCTCCAAGAATGTCATAGCACAGCCCATGGTAATACTTGTGTGCTTCTCAATTCCGAATGCAGCAGCAGCCAAAGATTGTTCGTATGGAAAATGTCCTCTCATAACTGGGTCTAAAATCCTACTGTATTTATTTATTAATTTATATTTGTAAAGCGCCTAGCAGCCCAGAGGCATGGAGGCGCTGTTTCAAGAATGTGTCTTAGTCACAGGAAGTGGGAGGCAATACAGGTGTTACAGGAGTCATATGCCTTACATGTTGGCAGGACGAGCAGGGACATATAAAGAATACATACATCTAGTAAAGTACAGTGTGGTGATCTTACACAAACAGCATGGTTTTGATTGCTTTTCTAAAGATTGCGTGGGACTCAATGCCTCTAGATAGAGGAGGTAGCAGGTTCCAGTTGGTAGCTGCTATAACTGGGAAGCTGGAGCCGCCTGCTCTAATCCTAAGGCTTTTGGGAATGGCTAGGCGATTGGTGTGGCTAGATCTGGTGGGTCTGTTTGAGGGGGGCGCAGAGAATCTTTGCGAGAGGTAGTGAGGTACTGTGTCATGGCGACATTTGTGGGTAAGTGCCAGGGACTTAAAGAGGATACGTTCTTTGACGGGTAACCAGTGGACAGATTTCCTGGTGGCCGAGATGTGGTCTCTCTTTGAGACCCCGGTGGCTGCTCCCAGGGCATTGTTTTGAACCGTTTGAAGTTTCCTGATTTTCTTTGCTGAGGTGCCTAGAAGGAGTGCATTGCAATAGTTTAGGTGAGATCCTATGATTGCTCTGGCGATGGTGAGGGAGTTTTGTTGTGTTAGGAAGAGCCTGGCGGGCGTGATAAGTTTCGAGTGGTAGGCTGCTGCTGATGATATTGCATTCACCTGTCTGGCCATGGTGAGGTTGGAGTCTAGATATACTCCTAGAGTTTTGACTGACTGTGATACCGGGATGCGAGTGTTGTCGATGAGAAAGGAGTCATATTGGGATCCCATTTTTCTGATTGTGTCCGGAGATCCGATGATTAGGAGTTCTGTCTTTTCACTGTTAAAACAGAGCCAGTTTTCACTAATCCAGGTCTGGATGATGGCATAAATGGATTTAAGAGTTTTTTGGTCAGCCTTGTTATTGCCCGTAAGGGGGATGAGGACCTATCGTCCACAAAATTGGTGTATGTGATGCCCATAGAGTCTAGATATTTGAATAGTGACCTTGTGAATAAGTTGTACAGGGTGGGTGAGATGCAGGATCCTTGCGGGATACTACATTTAATTAAATGCGGTTGGGTGCAGGCTTGGTCTGAAAAGACTTTAATTGCTCTGTCACTGAGGAAGGAGGCGATCCACACCATCGCATTCGGTGAGAAGCTGCCAGCGGTTGAGAGATGGTGGCAGAGGGTGTCATGGTCAACCAGGTTGAAGGCCACGGATAGGTCAAGGAGAAGTAGAAGGGCAGGTTTGCCTACGTCTCTGAGGTCATTTATTTGGTTCTTGAGATCCAATAATGCGGTTTCTGTACCATGGTTGGGGCGAAAGCCAGACTGCCGGAGACCAAGCAAGTGATGAGCTTCTAGGTATTTCTGGATTTGGAGGTATGCCGCTTTATCCAGGATCTTCAGAAGGAAGGGAACCGTTGTGATGGGCCTGTAGTTCTTTGGTGATTTTGGATCCAGTGTAGGTTTCTTCAGCAGTGGGCGCACCCATGCTTCTTTGAGGCAGGAGGGCACTTGGTTTGATTTGAAGGAACCGTTGATGAAGGCGGTGAAGAACGGTGCCATTGCAGGGGCGCTGTCCTTGATGAGCTGGGCCCGGCATGAGTCACCCTTACAGTTGGAGGGCTTGATCGAGTTGAGTATAGTCAGGACGTCCTCTTCTGTCATCTCTTGGAATGAGAAGGCTGGAATTTCAGCTGGGGTGTTCTGGTATAGGTCAGATAGTTGTAGAGTTAAGGCTTTTTGGTGGCTGATGATTTTTTCTTGAAGGGTGTTCAGTTTATTGAGCATGGCTTCTTGAATGTCGTTGCACCATTCTTTGTCTTTGTTCACGGGGTTAAAGTTTGTCTTTGTCTTTGTTCATGGGGTTGTGAGTTGCTTGGCACTCCTGGTGAGGGCAGGCGGCAGTGTTCCTTGGGTGGTGGCAGAGGTTCTGGCGTAGTTAAGATCAAAGTAGATAGCAGAGTGGTCTGACCAGGGAATGGGGGTGATGACTGGGATTGAGAGCGGACAGTTGTGTTGGGCGATCCAGTCCAAGGTGCGACCTTTGTTATGGGTCAGTTCTGTCACTGCTTGTTTGAAGCCTAGTGTGGCGAGGGCATTGTTGAGGGAGGTAGCATTCCCATCTGCGGGGTCATTGCGGCTGAGATTCATGCCACCAAGGAGGATGGACATGGTAGATTTCTTTAGGTTGTCGCCAAGGCATGTAGGAGTGCTTCTTGGAATTCTGTAACTGGTCCTGGTGGGCGGTAGGTGACGTGGGCAGTGATGGTGCAGCTGGGCAAGGGGTTGATTTTGATGAGCATGTAGTCACCGTTATGGGATAGGTCTCCTTGGATTCCTCTGATGGGGATGGATTGCTTTGCGATCAGTGCAACCCCGCCTCCTTTCTGGGATTTACAGTCTTGTCTAAAAATAGTGTATCCATCGGGCAAGGCAAGGGCCAGTGCTGGGTCGGAGACTTTGTGAAGCCAAGTCTCACTGATGAATAGCAGGTCCAGGTTAGATTTACAGAGAAGGTCATGGATGTCGAGAGCGTACGCTGGGAGCGAACGTGCATTGATGAGAGCACACTTGAGCGTAGTTGACGTGCTCAGGCTAGCAGAATTGGGAGTAGGTGCAGTGGAATTGTTGTTTGTGACAACATCAGATACGGGGGTTATATTAGGTGGGGGTACCTACAGTAGGAACATCAATAGTTGGGGTGGCAGTATGGTCATATGCAGTCGTGGGAGCAACCTTGTTAGCAAGAGTGGCAGCCGCAATCAAAGGGGTACTTATATTAACATCATATACATCATTAGCGGTCATGGGGGCAACCTTGTTAGCAATAGTGGTGGTCGCAATCAAAAGGGTACTCATATTAACATCATGTACATCATTAGCGGTCATGGGGGCAACCTTGTTAGCAATAGAGGTGGTGCAAACATCATGTACATCATTAGCAGTCATGGGGACAACCTTCTTAGAAATAGTGGTGGCGCAAACATCATGTACATCATTAGCAGTCATGGGGGCAACCTTGTTAGCAATTGTGGAGGCGCAAACATCATGTACATCATTAGCAATAGTGGTGGCGCAGACATCATGTACATCATTAGCAGTCATGGGGGCAACCTTGTTAGCAATAGTGGTGGCGCAAAACATCATGTACATCATCAAACAAAGCTTTGTTAATGGTAGCAGTGACAGCAATTAGGGGTGCAGCAGTACAGGCATCAATCATAGGGTCAGCTATGTTCATAGCAACGGTGTTAGCGAAGAAAGGGGTACTCATGATAGCAGTACCAACAGTAATGTCAATCAGGGGGGTGGCGGTAGAGATGTATCTCGTCTGCTTTGGAGGGATAGCGGTAGTGTGGTGTGTATGTTTTGGTGGTCTTACCGCTTTTCGTGCTCTCTGTAATGTTTTTGTAGGGGCTTCAGCGTCCTAGTGCCGGCACATTGCAGAGTGCCACAGCTTGTCAATAGTGGGCGTCGGGCGGGATGAGACCTCCATGTTGGGGTGCCTCCATCGGTGGTTTTGGGGGCAGAGGCTGTGTGCCTTGTGGTTAATGCGTGACCAAGAGGGATAGGAGGCACAATGGTCGTGGTCGACCGGGGAGGGGGCTGCTGTCCGCCATGGACTGGTCAGGACGTGAGGGGCAGTGGAAGGGAGGGTTAAACTGGTGCATAGGTGTTCATTTCTGATGCACCGCGACAAGGGTACGGTAAGGGCAGGTGGGGCTGCGGTGCGGGCGTGTAAGCGGGATAGCCTACTGGCTAACAGGAGGGTGCGCTGCTGAAAAGAGGAGCTCTTACCTTGAATTGGATTGGTTGACGCACCCTCGGGCAGCAGAGAGCAGATGAGAGCTCCGGTGGTGGCCTTATCCCTGGGCCTTCGCCCTGCGGCTTTGCCTGTCGGTCGCCTCCCTCTACCTTTAAAGGGGTAGGGGAGGGGCTGGCAGGCTCCACGGACCTATTGTGGCCTTGGGCCGCGGCGGTAAGATTGCGGCTGCATTCTTTGTGTTTGCCTGTTGCTATGGTGATGGGGGTGGCCATTTTAGCACGGCCAGACTCCTCGTGGCCCGTAGCAGGCAAATTCAATGGCAATGATGATGCTGGCAGTTTATGTAGACACTCCAGTGTCCCAATCACATCTGGTGGGGTTCTTCTGCTCCTGGGCCGATCTCGCTCTCGCAGCAGAGCAGATGAGAGCTCCGGTGGGGCCCTTATCCCTGGGCCTGTAATACGCCAGAGGTTTATACCCTAGGGTTGTTGTTTGTGTGAATACCGCTGTCATTACTGACCCATTGGTGTGTGAAAACAAATACAATTCTTCACTATAATTGGGAATTCCTAAAACTGGAGCCATACAGATTGCTCTTTTTAATTCCTCAAATCCTTCCTCCATTTCTTCAGTCCATTCTATCTTTTCCTTATCAACTTGTACTTTCTGTGCTGTAGTCTAACACCCCAGCCCTGCAATAACTGCATAAGCCCAGAAATGTGCCTTACTGTATTTGTCTTTAGTTTTTTTCATTATAGCCTCAGCTCTTTCAGGTGTCACTTTCTTTCTGTCATGTGAAATGAACTGGCCTATGTACAACACCTCTTCCTGGCAATACTGTAATTTCTTCTTATCTACTTTGTATCCCTTGGCTGCCAAAATAGTCATTAACTGGACAGAGTCTTGTCTACATTCATCCTCTGTATCACTGCAGATTAATATGTCATCTACGTACTGAATTACTGCACTCCTGAGTTCAATGTTGCCTAAATCATTATGTAGGACCCTGTTAAAAATTGACGGGGACTCACAATACCCTTGAGGTAAACGAGTATGTGTTAGTCTCTTTTGTCTGAATGTAAAGGAAGTAAGGTTTTCAAATCGATCACCATGAAGTATTTAGCTTCAAATGGGATGCAACACAATATTGTCCCAGGATTCGGAACTAATGGAACGTCTGCGTCTACAATTTGATTGAGAGGGCACAAGTCCTGGATAAATATCCATGACCCTCCTTTAGATTTCTTAATCAGATACACTGCAGTACTGCACAGGGATTCCAATGGCACTAGGCTTCCCTGATTCATCATTGCTGAAATAGTTTTAAATATGGCTTCATCAGCTTGAGTTTTATTTTAACCTCTCCTATTCCCTTCAATAGGCCTACATCATATGGGCACGTAGTCCAAAGGACACTTGGCACTTTTTCTAGGTCTTCCTGAAAAAATGCTAGTTGTTGCCGCATTAGTGCCATTCGCTTCAGGATTTCCCTTTTTCTCCATTTTTATCCAATATGTAATGCTTGGCGGGCGGGATGAGACCTCCATGTTGGGGTGCCTCCATCGGTGGTTATGGGGCAGAGGCTGTGTGCCTTGTGGTTAATGCGTGACCAAGAGGGATAGGAGGCACAATGGTCGTGGTCGGCCGGGGAGGGGGCTGCTGTCCGCCATGGACTGGTCAGGACGTGAGGGGCAGTGGAAGGGAGGGTTAAACTGGTGCATAGGTGTTCATTTCTGATGCACCGCGACAAGGGTACGGTAAGGGCAGGTGGGGCTGCGGTGCGGGCGTGTAAGCGGGATAGCCTACCGGCTAACAGGAGGGTGCGCTGCTGAAAAGAGGAGCTCTTACCTTGAATTGGATTGGTTGACGCACCCTCGGGCAGCAGAGAGCAGATGAGAGCTCCGGTGGTGGCCTTATCCCTGGGCCTTCGCCCTGCGGCTTTGCCTGTCGGTCGCCTCCCTCTACCTTTAAAGGGGTAGGAGAGGGGCTGGCAGGCTCCATGGACCTATTGTGGCCTTGGGCCGCGGCGGTAAGATTCCGGCTGCATTCTTTGTGTTTGCCTGTTGCTATGGTGATGGGGGTGGCCATTTTAGCACGGCCAGACTCCTCGTGGCCCGTAGCAGGCAAATTCAATGGCAATGATGATGCTGGCAGTTTATGTAGACACTCCAGTGTCCCAATCACATCTGGTGGGGTTCTTCTGCTCCTGGGCCGATCTCGCTCTCGCAGCAGAGCAGATGAGAGCTCCGGTGGGGGCCTTATCCCTGGGCCTGTAATACGCCAGAGGTTTATACCCTAGGGTTAATGTTTGTGTGAATACCGCTGTCATTACTGACCCATTGGTGTGTGAAAACAAATACAATTCTTCACTATAATTGGGAATTCCTAAAACTGGAGCCATACAGATTGCTCTTTTTAATTCCTCAAATCCTTCCTCCATTTCTTCAGTCCATTCTATCTTTTCCTTATCAACTTGTACTTTCTGTGCTGTAGTCTAACACCCCAGCCCTGCAATAACTGCATAAGCCCAGAAATGTGCCTTACTGTATTTGTCTTTAGTTTTTTTCATTATAGCCTCAGCTCTTTCAGGTGTCACTTTCTTTCTGTCATGTGAAATGAACTGGCCTATGTACAACACCTCTTCCTGGCAATACTGTAATTTCTTCTTATCTACCTTGTATCCCTTGGCTGCCAAAATAGTCATTAACTGGACAGAGTCTTGTCTACATTCATCCTCTGTATCACTGCAGATTAATATGTCATCTACGTACTGAATTACTGCACTCCTGAGTTCAATGTTGCCTAAATCATTATGTAGGACCCTGTTAAAAATTGACGGGGACTCACAATACCCTTGAGGTAAACGAGTATGTGTTAGTCTCTTTTGTCTGAATGTAAAGGAAGTAAGGTTTTCAAATCGATCACCATGAAGTATTTAGCTTCAAATGGGATGCAACACAATATTGTCCCAGGATTCGGAACTAATGGAACCTCTACGTCTACAATTTGATTGAGAGGGCACAAGTCCTGGATAAATATCCATGACCCTCCTTTAGATTTCTTAATCAGATACACTGCAGTACTGCACAGGGATTCCAATGGCACTAGGCTTCCCTGATTCATCATTGCTGAAATAGTTTTAAATATGGCTTCATCAGCTTGAGTTTTATTTTAACCTCTCCTATTCCCTTCAATAGGCCTACATCATATGGGCACGTAGTCCGAAGGACACTTGGCACTTTTTCTAGGTCTTCCTGAAAAAATGCTAGTTGTTGCTGCATTAGTGCCATTCGCTTCAGGATTTCCCTTTTTCTCCATTTTTATCCAATATGTAATGCTTATTAAAAAAACACTACCTCATCATCTATACGTTCATCTCTGAACATATCTTCATCTGTTATGTCAGTCAATCTGTATCCCTCCTCAAGAGCTATCACTGTCCTCCATGCTCTTCCTTCGTCATCTACTCCTTCAAGCATTGCTATTCCCTCGTACTATAGCTGCTTCCAAATTTATAGGGACAGTCTGCCCTTCTTCCTCATCCATATGTACTAGTAGTCTAAATAAGAACTCATCAGGTATCCTCACAATTTACCCTACTAATCCAGGTAGCCATGTTAATAAAATACTCACTCCATACATGAAGACTTCCGGATCTACTGGGACTCTGTGTAGAGCAACTTGCCCTGTAAATGCCAGTATAAACTCTCCAACATTTAAATATTGTATACCCGGAGTAGAGCACACTATTCCTTAATCAGTAAGTGAAATCATCATGTTAAGTTTCATCATCAAATCTCTTCCCAAAATATTAACTGGTGTTTGTCACATATATAACAAGAGGACAGACATGTCCCATTCCCCTATAGAAACAGGTACTTTATCAGTAAAAGGGACTAAATGTGTCGCTCCAGAGAACCCTTGAGCATTCACGACCATACCAGACATTTGGTATTTTCCCTCCCTCATACAAGAGCGCTTTGCCCCAGTGTCTACAAGAAAAGAAAAGAATTTGACTCTGATGTCACATCGACCATTGGTTCCTCTTGGGGGGTCTGGTGTTACTGATAGTACTGAACACATCAAGCCACCCTTTGAGCGGTCCTATTGAGGGTACAATTTCATCCCTGTCCCTGTGAAGGGGTTCCCTCCTCCCACAGTGACACCCCCTATTTTAGGTGTTAATATTTGCCCTGTGTTCGTATTCTGTTGTGTTTGCATAGGTGCTTGTTGCAATTGCCCTTGTGGTGGGTACATTTGCACTGACCCTGTGCCTGCTGTGCTTGTGAAACCTGTGTCTGATAAGATGTGTGATCCTGGGCAAAGCCCTCTCTTGTTTGTGTACTGTATGGCGGTGGATGAGCTGCCCCCCACCTTAAAGTTTGTCCATTTTGTTGCACGTTTCCTCGGCTTCTACATACACGCGGAATATGACCTGTCGTCATCCAACAATTCCAACACACTGGGGGTGGCCCTCTGGCCAACCCACAATTATATCCTCCCTTAGTATTCTGACTTCCACTCTCTGCATTTTGAAATCCACCTTGGGTGTTCTGAAATCCACCTCCTCATCCACATCCTCCACCTCTACATTGTGGCCAAAACCCATACCCACGTTGATCCGCTGGATGTTTACTAGTCACCTGTGACACACCCATTATTTCCTGCATCACTACTCCTTCTCCACTTGTCAATACTGCCCCTTTTATAGCAAATTTTGAAGAGAAATTCTGAACTAACTTAGCTTCCTCAATCTTTCTGTTCTAATCTTTCTTTCTGTTCTTCTCTTGTAATAACCGACAATGATGCACGATAGTTAACAGCATCTCAGCTTCGCTTCCATTCCTACTTGTTTTTTCATTTGCCTCTGTACCTGTTGTGGCAACCCCTGACACAAAATATGATAGAATAGCGCCACTTTCTTTTCCCACAGCTTACACGTTTCAAGCAGCCCTCTCTCGTTTCAAGCTGCAATCTCTCTTTAATATCCAGAATATAAGCAGCAGGGTCTTCATCTTCTTTCATTTTACATGTCATAATTGCGTCCATATCTGACGTATCGGGATACTGTACCCTGAGAGCCCTCCAAACATCTACCCTGCAATGATTAAATGGCACTCCATCATGCGCTGCGTTTTGTGCTGTCACACTAGCATATCCTGCTCATCTCCATATGTCGTCAGCTCTCTCTTCAAGAATAGCTGCTAACAGATCTTTATGTCTTCTATGGCCAGCGTATTTCCCCGTCATTTTCTCTAGTTCGTATATCCATTTCCCAGCCCCTGCAGTCAAACTAGGTAACTTACATTTTAAGTTATCCATATCCATATGGTGCCATGGAATATTTTGCGGTCTTGCTCCCCCTTCTCTGGCAAGGGGCAGTGCGAGAACCCATCCCATAATCGTACCCCATTATTCATTTAGCTAATGCAGGGGTAATCATGCCTATTTGTCTTCATGCTGGTAATGACTTTAACCTACTCCCATAAGGTGGAGATTCTCCTCTCTCACTGCACGATCGTCGTCGGGGAAGTTCAGGAAATGGTATAGGATCTGGTGTTCTTTCCTTAGGGTGTTCCAGATGCGCCCACCTTCCCTCCTTGTCCAAATATGGACTTTCCAAGGGGACATAGGTACCCTCCCCTTCTATCCCACGACCTGACTCTCTTTCCTCGTCTGACATTGCTCTACCCCAACTGGTGTGATTATAATCCTCCTCTCCCTGCCCTCTCTTTTTCTTGCCTTTGTTCTTCCCTTTTTACTTCTAGCCTTCGTTCTTCTTCTCTCCTTCTCTGTAATCTTTTTTTCCTTCACTCTTTGTGCCTCTTCATCTTCTCTCTTCCTTTCTTTCCTATCCCTTACTTCTATTTCTCTCTTCCGACTGGCATATTTCCTTTGTTCATCCACCTGCTTTTCATCTTTTTCTTGTTCTTCTCTATATATCTGTTCCCATCGTTCCCTGATTTTTCTTTCTTGTTCATCCTTCCTCAACTGCTTTTCTCGTTCCATATCCTTCTTTTCTTGCTCTTCTTTGTCATCCTGTCTAACTTCCTCAATATTTTTCCCATCTAACTTGAGTAATATATGTCCTCCCATCCATGTGTTCTGTACAAGCATTACCTCATCAGCTCTTTCCTTTTCTCCTTTCCACCTCTTAATTTCTCTGTCTATATCTGTTGATATATTCGATCTCTCGCCTCTTTCTTCTTTATCTCGTATGAACTTAGAGGCATCTTCCTTCCTTTCACTCTCTACTGGACTGTCATCATTACTATAAGCGGGTGGTTCATACGTTGGGTTGCTATACCCCTATACTGCTTTTAATTCCTTCATAGGGTAAAATTTTGCCTCCTTTGCATCTACACTCTTAATCTCAGATGGAGTAAGAGGAGCCGAGAGCTCACTGCCCTCCCCTTTATGCTGATTAAGCATCCACTCCTGCTGTACTGAGTCTTCTTTTTCCTCTTGGAAAATTTACCAAGGTTCTAAAACAGCCTGTCTTTTCTCTAATTTCTTTCTTTCCTGTGTACTCAGTATGAACATATGTGGCCATGTGTTGTAATACCGCCTTTGACAATGATTCCCCTTGCGGCCATGGCATGAACATTTTATCAGCTGTGGCCTTTACCCATTCTGCACTGTACTGTTTAAGCTTGGACGCATGTCGTGGTAATGTTTTACAAAGGAGCATAAGAGGAGTGTCCTCTTGAGACTTGTCCTAATGACAAGTCTCAGTAAACTGTCACTACTTACCAGGTCGTTAATAACTCTCTACCTATCTTAAAGCTTATTACACAACACTTTTATTCTCAAAAAAATAAATATGAGTAAGCACCATCAGTCACCCCTCAATCCTCCTTTGTTTCAACCACCTATCTATCTTCTGCCTGCCCTATCTGTCTTTTGATTGATACCAATCGTTTACTACACTCAACTCAACATAACGTCACTTCCAACCTTCACAGCTTGTCACTTCTCAAAACGTCATACATCGGATGACACTCAAAATAATAACACAATATTTATTAATAACGTTTGTGATCACCTTCACTTTTCCCTATAATCTTTTAAAGTAAGAGGTATTCTTTCCTCGCCTCCAATTATATTAACATAAGACGTCACCTTACACAGTCCTGACTGTGCGTATTCTCTCTCTTATTCCGAATGAAATTTGAGACATCTTCTTCTATCTCTCTTGAAATAGGATTACTTGGGCGTTCCTTTATCTACACAAAATTTCCCGTTACCTAAAAATATCACAATCCCGCCCCCTTATATTGCTATTTCCCTTAGTCTACTTACATCCGTTTAATCAACTCGAGGCCTTCGGTATTGACTCCTCTTCCAATCCAACCACTTCGCCTTCTGTCCGCTGAGCGCCCGTGGAAACCGAGCAGTGAGCTCTTCTAAGAGGGACCTGCCCACTGTCTCGATTCTTCTTGCAAGTTTATTTCTATCACCCGCTCTCCACAGGAAACTCCACGATCTTACAGCTAATGGTGGAGGATGCCCGATCGTCTGAAACTCGAAAGTCAAACTAGTTTAGATCTGAAACAATCTGCACGCTATCACATGAGTTTATGGCCCTTGGAACGTGCATCTGTTACTTAATGGGATTACACCAGAATAATTCTGAGTCCAAATAACCAGACAAACTCAAGAAGATGGCAAGTTACTGTTTTATTATCAATTATCTAAAGCAGGCAGGTTACAACGAAGATCAACGGACGGACGCTCAGTCTCTCAATGATTTTCACAAAAATACAATTTATATACTTCATTATGCATCAGAGTGATGTCATAATACGTGGCAATAGTGAAAAACCTATCAGGGGTTGGTATTGGATAAGGGAGACATCTAGATATACAATCATATAGTAGCGAGGATTGTTATTGGCTGTCCAATATCATGTGGACAACCTATGCCTACCTCTTCATACGTGTCATTTTAAGACAAATTAGTTACACCATGTTTCATTGGTGTCTCAAGCTATAAGGTCCTTCGTTATACAGACTAATACGATTGGTTGGCATGCTTGTTCCAACCAATTATGCCGTGTCTGGAACATGCGGTTCAATATTAGCAGCACGTAAGCCAAGACCCAGGTGCAGGGAGATAGGACATGAAGCCACATCACCACCTAATTAGCCCAACATCTCTCATCATCCATGCCTTCTGCCATGAAATTGTCTTTGTACTTGGCCTTGCAGAGTATTCTCATCCTGGGAATGCACGGGAGTGAGGGCACTTGCTATCGTAAATGGAACTCCAAGTTCAAACTGTATTTTCATCCATGACGCACGTGACAAGAAACCACGATTTGGTTCATTCTGCAGCTTTTAAATGCTTTAAATGAATTAAAACTTGGCATCCTTTCTGTTCTTTCTTGCACCTTAATGTGGGAGGATTCATCCTCTGCACACTCGTTCTTCTTCAGAGTAGATAGCTGACCTCGATTTATAGGATCTTGACTTCAGGCCACACAGCCTCGCCATACAGCTTCAGCAACCTGTTATTCTACTACGACACAGCTTATCATTCTTCTTTCATGGTTTTTGGCTTATTTATTTCATGATACCAATGTCCAGTTTCTATACAATGGCAGGTTTGCCTGCATTCTATCACTAATTATAGCTAGCCTATACGATGACTTGATGTATCTTGCGTTTTAGTGTTCATACATTCTTCCTGCTTCTGATTTCTGCAGAGCTTTTTATTGTTTCATCTTCTTATTTTTACACTTTAAGGTTCATGTGATTTTTTACTTCATCGTTTCTCCTATAGGATCCATACATCATCTTCATTCAGTATTTCGGGACGTCGTGCCCACTTTCTTGTGATGTCATCAGTCTGTCTTCTTCGTTTGTTCTCATATTTCTTCAGGGATCTCTTCCTGCAGACCATCATCACCTCGTGGGTACATTCGATACGGTTGTCTCAATGGATATCTCCTTCCAAATACTTGCTGCGGTATTGGTACGGTAGCTGGTGTCAGGCAAGGCACTGTCTCATGTCTCCAATACAAAGGAGGTAGCAAAGCAGGATCTCCTGTGGGTGTATACATCTGCTCCTCTACACTTTTTTCAGGAAGTCTCAGGGTATTCAATTCATTATACCAAGACCAAGGCATTAGCACTTACTGAAACAGAGGATACCTTATCCCATTTAAGACACCTCTTCTCATTCACTTGGGAGAGGAATCATACTAGATACTTATTACATGAATGAAATAAGATCATTATCCACCACAGAGTGGTGGGACTGGATATTATTGCGAGAAAGGGTGGGCCCGACACTGGGAATATTGACATTTGTGGATTTACTCTTGGTTTAAAGGGGAACCTTACACATGGTACTGGATGATGAATAGGGCTTTGTTTATTGCCCCTCTCCTTCGACTCATTTGCTTTAGGCAGATTTTCCTACTGTGTTGTATTTTGAAAGTTGGATTTTGTTTTGTCTCTGTTGTGTTTATCTGGACCTTCTTAATTGTGGATAAAATGTCTTCTTCTGTTTTTCAATAAGAGTTGAGCTCCTAAGTAGGTTGAATGCCTTATGTTGACTTGGGATATAAACTGTTAAAGGTTTTTTTTTGCTGTTGATATGTTGGCATGAAACCAATAAAACATTTTTAAAAAAAAGAGTAGATACTTAGGGGTCAATATCACTGCCACATAGGACCAATGTATAAACAAATATATGAACCTGTTGGAGTTCTTTGATCATGATCTATAGTGATTGTCCAACTTATAAATATTGCTAATCGGTAGAACTTCAAGTATGAAAATAAATTTCATGTCCTCCCTTTTCGACACTTTGCAGGCTCTTCCAAATGACATTCTAGGGGCCACTTTACACCAGACTCAAAGTAAAATGGCCATTTTGTCTATTGGAACAAGCTGTCCAGATCACACACAATATTTTGCAACAACGAAAAGATTGGGGAGGGATGTCAGCCTAGGAGGTCTAAAGATATATATTTGCAGCCCAATTAAGATTAAATTGGGATGTGCTTGACATCTGCCGATAACCCGTGGATTCCCTTAGAGAAAGAGTCATTAACTGAGATGGGTCCTGAATTATTCTGGATTGCAGTGAGATTGCAATTATGCCCAATAGGAACCCTTCCCAAAAAGCATTGTTTCTATTATATTGCTGGAAGGCTATTGCTCAAATTGCTCACATTTACAACATGCTTTTCCCCTTTGAAACCAATTAACAGTAACTCTGCTCCTCTGGGAAAGACCAATTATATCATGAGATTATAACACTTAACAATATAGCTTGCCAAGAAGTATTTGGCAATTCAGAATCTGACAGATTTTCTTATGTAAAACTGTCATTGGATAATGCGAAGGGTCATCAGGAGGGGAGGTCAAGGAAAGTTCACTCCATTTGAAAAACTACTACAAGAGGGATACTCCTACTGCTTGATTTCAAGGTTCTGTAGAGAAATCTATACCGAAGAAAAGGATCCAAAGATAAATGCCTTTTTTTAAAACAAACACATGAACTACAGCCTCCGTAATGCAATTGAAAACAACACATGCAAGAAAGTATGATGAAATCAGCAGCCCATATACAACAAAAGTTGCTCACAATAAATGACAAGGTACAAAAATAAATCTTTTCAGTTGCAGGAAAGTATCCAGCAACCTTTATTAAAGGGAAAACAGTCCAATCTGGAAGCAAAGCAGACCATTTTTATAGAAGAGAGAAAAAACGAATTGGTGCCTGCATTGTGTGTATTTCTTTACAGGGATAAAAATAAGCATTAGAAAATCAAAACCTAGAGAAACTCGCAGTGTAACTCTATGAAAGAAGATTGATTGCAAAGAACATTTCTATAATATTGCCCTATTAAAAACGAAAATTGCAATGTGCAAATGTAGAAAAACATATGACTACATTGTGAATAAAACAGCAACTTTGGACCAGGAACTAAAATGGCAATTCCTTCCCCAACAGCCTGCGGGTGGCTTTCCTAAGAGAAATGAAACTTAGGGCCTATGAAGCTGAACTATAGAAAACATATGTCACTTCCTAGATTCAACCAATGTCCAATGCTTCTTTATCCTGGGAATAGATCTTGCAGAGGAAAACAAATGCCCGACAAATACAAAGAATATATTTTGAGCAGTTGTTTGCCCCACATATAATCAGATATTCCCATGAGCTAGGTCCTTCCAGAAGGAAAACAATTCACACCTTCTGTGACCTGGAGTCTGACACATGGGACTCAAACCCAATCACTCAAACGGGTGGGACTGCGTCAACAAGTGGCCCAGAGCAGCCTAATTTCAAGCTCAAGACCCTCCTCTTCAAGAATGTCTTCTCCATAACACCTAGGTCCATACACTATCTACTCCACTCCATACCTGAGACTGGTTATTCTGATGTCCACTGTTTGTTCCCTGGTAACTTGTAGATCAATTATGACAATTGCCCTCTGTGACGAATCCCAGGGTATTGTCACTGATCCCATGGAGCCCCTTTCCATGGGGCCAAGGAGGTGAGGCCGCTAACCAATAGCCCCCCTGGGGGTGGTACTCAGCGGGAGGATCTCATGGGGAGGGTGTGACGACTATTATGGGAGAACGCAGTATCTACCTGCCCCACCCTTACCTCCCTCATTCTACTTCCCTACACAAACGTCTATAGTTTCCAACACTTCCACTGGTTTTTACAGAATAGAAGACCCCATCCTCATGAAACATAATGAGAAGAGGAAGAGTAGGGACTACCAATATGGAGTGCATATCAATACTGTGACACAGAAGAACTGCAGAGGAATGAGGAAGGCACCACGAAACAAAGGTATGTGTTCCAGTCAATACGAACACTGAGGATACAAAAAGGGAAGAAGGACTGCACAAGTGGTCAGATCCTCCCAGGAGGAGCCAAGGACCAGGAAGTCATCTGGTCCGGCATGGAGAGGAGACCACTAACCGGGACGCGGAGAGAGCCCTACAGGCGCCTCAATCTGGTCTGCAAGGGGCAGACTGAAGGAAGCATTGGAAGGAAGAAGGCCAGGCGGAAGCAAGCCCTGAGCCAGGTGGTCGAAGAGAGTGCCTCCAGCCACCCTTCCTTCTTTGCTGCAAAGCCGCTGCAGAAGGGACTGACCCTGCGTGACAGAGAGTGAACGCAGGAAGACATAAGGAACTGCTGGAGCAGTCCGGACCAGGAGAATAGGGAGTGGTCATGGAAAGAGTCTCCAGCTGTCCCACTGATACTGCATTCGGAGCGCCTGCAGGCAATTGTGAGGGGTCAGAAATGTAAGGCGGACAACTTTGTAAAGATTTTCCAAAATATGCCATTTTATTAAACGCCTCACTGCCCCTACCCACACGAGGATTTCCCTGCCTAAAGCAAACTAAAGGAAACACTCTAACAAAAGGATTATGTCCCTCACACTTGTATATACAACAAACTCAAGAAGGTAAAATATGGCAATTCAGATACAACAAAATCAGCTGTTATATTCAAGACCAAGTAACTGTTTCTCCTTGCAATCTGGGTGAATCTCTCTTCCCCGGATTAAATCATCAGGATTTCAAACGATAGTTCAAAAGAGTAAGTATATCCTGTCTTGCAAAAAAGTTCCAATAAGTCTTCCTTTTTATTTTATTATAGGCTTTTGTACAACAGAAACAACAGTCCTTGCCAGCAAGGCAGCTTCTCAACCCGTCTTTCCCCCCTTCCCTTTCCACCCCGTCCCCTTCCCCCCACACCCTGAGAACGGTATCTTAAAACTCAGAAAAATATAAAACCTTGGTTACCATAGAAATGCAGAATTAGAAAATCCATAATTACGTTCAAACCCACGTCCCCTTCGGTGCCTTCCCCTTCATGTACAGTCTGATTAGGGGGAGACCCCAGTGGAGAAGTTCAAACCAAGTTCAAACCTTCAGTGTCCCGGTTAATTCAGGACTTATCAGCCCGACCTCAGTCTTGAGTCCGACATTCCCTTGATCCAAATGTTACAAAATTTACCCATGAATTCCCCCCAAGTGTTCTCATACGGTACGGCCCTACGATGGAGACCTTCATTTATTCTTTCCATGGTACATATATTCATTGCCACATTAAGCCATTCTCTCTTGCTTGGGGTCCGGACACACTTCCACTTCAACACTAGAGAGGCCCGCGCTGCGAACAGCAGGGGTACTGCCAGCCCCCTCACCCTACCCAGTTCACCCTCTGATTCCTCCAATTCAAACAGGATCAAGAAGGGCGTACTGTCCCGGTGAACCCTCTCCAGGTCCCTTATCCAGCCCAGCACTTCGTCCCAGAACACTTTCACTTGGGGTCACCCCCACCACACATGCCAGTAATCAGCTTGGTCCCCGCATAGGCGCCAACAGTCTGGCCTCACGGTCTGAAACATTTTGGAGAGCCTAAGGGGATCATATTACCACCTATGAACAAGCTTGATGGCATGCATTTTGTATTGGCAGGAGATGGGAACCTGGGAAGGCCCTTTACATAATCACAACCACAGTTCTGGCTCTATCTCCCTCCACATGTCCCTTTCCCATCTCTGTCTCAACATTTCAGTGGAACCATTCCCTGCGATCACAAGTTCCATATACATAGCTCCAATCAGACCCTTCATTTTGTTTTTTTTATCCAGAATTTTCTCAAAGGGGGTAAGATCTCTCTGTATTGCCTCTTTCCATTTCTCCCTCGTAGGCACCCCTTTCACCTGGAGGTAAGAGAAGACCGAGAGGGTCCCAACGCCCAGCACTCCCTCCAGTTCCGTTATAGTAATGTAGGTCCCATCCTTCCACAGCTGACCAACCCTTTCAAGGCCTGCCTCAAAACATGTCTGAAATCTCTTTGAATTCGGGATTGCGTCACGTATCTCAGGTGCCCATAGGTGACTCAGAGGAGAAAGCCACCTCGTCACCCCCTGCATGTCAGCACCCTGTATCCATATTTCCCATTTTGTACCCAGAATCGGATGATCTCGAATCAAATGGGGGAGCTTGTCTCTGGGGACCCATAGCCATTCTCCCACAGTGGCGGGGTAGAGATAGAGATTATCCAGGGAGACCCATTGGTGTTCCTTCTGCATTCTAAGATGTGCTATGAGGACCTCCAACTGGGCGCCTTGTAGTACAATTTCATATTTGCGAGATCCAGCCCCCCCGCCAATCTTTTGGTAATGTGAGGACCTCGAATGATATTCTCGGCTTTTTCCCTTGCCATAAAAACTTCATCATAGCCCTTTTTATATCTCTGAAGTAGGCCTCGAGGATCCGAATTGGAAGCCTTTGGAACGGGTGAAGGAACCTCGGCAGACATGCCATCTTCAGGGCATTGAGGTGCCCTAGCCAGGATATGGTCCGTTTTTCCCATTTTTCCAAGTCGGCCCAAAACCCTGCTAGTAGCGTGGGGAAGTTGGCCTCAAATAGGTCTCACACGTCTCTAGTGATGTGAATCACAAAGTATCTCAGCGTGCCCAAGTTGACTATTAACCCGAGTGGCTCAAACCTTTGTATCTCCCCATCCCCATCCCTGTCCAGGGGGAACAGTACTGACTTCGCCCTGTTAATCTTAAATCCAGCGAGGTTACAGTACTGTTTGATCAACAGGATCGCCCTTGGCATGGTGGCCAGGGGGTTCCTAACATGTAAAAGCATATCGTCTGCGTATAACGCAACCTTATACTCAGTCCCTCTCACTACAAGTCCTTCCACAAGGGGGTCTTCTCTGATTCTCTGAGCTAGCGGTTCCAGGGAGAGTGCGAAGAGCATCGGGGAAAGTAGGCACCCCTGTCTCGTGCCCCTACTTAGAGCAAACCAGCAGGAGAATCCACTGTTAACTGCCACACAAGCCTTGGGGAACCCGTATAATGCCACTATACCACATCTGATCTTAGAGCCCAAGCCCACTTTAATCAACACTTCTCTGAGAAAGCCCCACTCCACCCCGTCAAAGGCCTTTTCTGCATCCACTGAAAGGAGTGCCAGGTCTCTCCCCATCCCCCGTGCCTCGTGGATCAGATGTAGGGTCTTCCTGAATGTATCAGCCCCTGACGTCCCTTTATAAAACCCACCTGGTCAGGGTTAATCAAATAGGGCATGTTTACTTCTAGTCGGGCTGCCAGGACTCGTGTGTACATTTTCGCATCAATATTTATAAGAGAGTTGGGGCGATATGATCCACATAGATGTGGGTCCCTACCCTCCTTGGGTATTACCGTTATCAATGCATTGGGGGAAGGATTCCGGGGCTTACCCCGACTCCAAGATATTATTAAACAATTCTACCATGAACGGGATGAGAGGAGTTATAAAAGCCTTGTAAAACCCTGCTGAGAAGCCGTCCTCCCCCAGGGCCTTTCCCAAGGGTACTCTCGCCATTGCTCTCTTGCATTCCTTGGCCGTTATAGGAACCTCCGTTGCATTGGCCTCCTCTGGGTAGAGCCTAGGCATCTTAATTTCCTCCAGATATTTTGATATTTCTCCGGTCTCCAGATTAGTAACAGTTTTATAGAGCTCCTCATAATATGATGCAAATGCTTCTCTGATCCCATTCTTCCCTTGGTCCTGTGGCGTATCAACCCCCTCTATGGCCTTCACACTCCGCTCGGCCTGTTGGCCCCTAAGTATAGCCGCCAGAAGAGCGTCTGCCTTGGCTCCTTTTTCATAAAACTTTTGTTTCAAGAACTGTAGTTTCCTGATTATTTGACCTTCCTCCTATACTGATTTTGAGCGTTTAGTAGTCTCTGACCTTTCGCTGTCATCCGAGGGATGAGCTGGGGCATGGTCTTCGCACCACTTCTTCGAGGGAGTGGGCTGCATTCTTGAAGATTCGCATCATTGAGGCTCTGAAGGCCTCCCATTTCTTTGAGGAATCATGTTTAGTTGGACAAGTAATAACCCCAGTGGAGTCAGAAGATGAAGAAGAAGAAGAGGGAGATCGGTGACGTCTTTCTTCGCCTTCTTTGTAGACGAAGACAAAGATATTCTCGATCTACTCCTCGATTGAGACTTCTTCGACTTACACTGGGATGAGTCCCTAGACTCTCCAGAGTCTTTAATTTGCTTTGAAGAGGTCTTCAAAGTTTACCTCCCCACCACCAATTTACCTCACCGTTCCTTGAGAGCTTTAGGCGTCATGGCCTGACAGGACCCGCATTCATCGGTCCGATGATCGGGACTCAGGCCCCATAGGCAAACTCAATGGGGATCAGTGATCGACATCTTCTTCCGGCAATCCTGGCATTTTTTAAACCAGGTTTAGGGGTAGAAGGATTCGAAGATGAAGACATCTTGACGAAAGACTGAAGCGTCGTTTTCAAACACACGAAGTGAAAGCTTTCGGAAAAACGGAACTGAAGCCAACGGGAGCGCCTCGAGCTATGTGTACTATGGATGACGTTGATGCTATATGGGAAACTTCGGGGGACATCAACACCACGCCATCGAGCACAGCACCCTCTGGTGTGGGAAACATTTTTCCGAAGCAGATACGAATATCAAAGATGAGGAATACGTTGGAGGACACAATTCATTTGAAAAGGAAGAAGCAAAGAGGACATTCTTGAGGTGCTTCCGGAACCGAAGATAATTCTCCTCAAGTTTCAGAGAGGAGGGAGGCTGTGCCAGAGGAAGGCCCCAGCCGAAGAAAGAGATCTACTACCAACTCGTTGCTTGGCGAAGTGACTGACACTGAGGGAGTAGGAGAAGCAAAGAGCTCGAGTAGGAAGGTATTTCCGAAGGGAGAGTTGAAGGTATCACGGACCCAGGCCCCAGAAGGCCTTGTGGACAATGCTGAGGGTCTTAAACGTAATCCTTAGAGCCACTGGGAGCCAATGAAAAGATTTCAGGGCTGGAGAGATACTATCCCTGGGCTTGAGGCCAAGGACAAGTCTTGCAGTCCTGTTCTGGATGAGTTGCAGAGGGCAGAGAGAGGTAGCAGGAAGATATAGAAGGAGGCTATTGCAGTTGTCCAGCTTAGAGAAAACTAGAGTTCTAGAGACAGTGAGCTTCTGGGGGAAGGAGAGGAAAGGAAGAATACCCCTGAGGAGGTTCAGTTGGTAGTTTGACTTCTTAGAGACGTCAGAGATGTGTGGAGAAAAGGAAAGCGTGGAGTTGAAGATGACACTTAGGTTCTTAGCCTCACAGATGGGAGCAGGAAGAGGGCTAAGGGAGGCTGGCCAGAGACTGACAGGAAAGGACGGTGCAGGGGTGCTGATGAGGAGGATCTCTGTCTTACTGGCATTAAGGCATAGGTCGTTGGCAGCACACCGCTCCTGGATTACAGACAGTCAAAGATGAGATACTGCCACTTTCTCCACTTTACATTCGTTTGGTATGCAAACAATTATTTTTCTGCTTTTCATCAGTTCAGCTAATTCATAATTATGTTTCTGCCACTTTAATTCTTTTCAAGTAGTTCGGTATTTAAAAGACCCATTTCGGACCAGTAGGCCATCACAGAGCAATCTAGGGTCACAACACACAAGTGAATCACTTGGTTTGCTGTCTGTGTCCACTCGCCTCGCTGCTTTTGGGTTCTTGATTTCTTTTGCTCTAGGCGATGTGGAAAACAGCCTCACTTAGTTTTCCATGGCCCGCAATGAGCATAACAGGAGCGTTCTGTGCTCCTAAGGCTCTCTGGTGCATGCCTCCCACCAGAGTCTCCCTCGCTGGGGGGGAAGGCTTTCTGACTTCACACCTCTCTACCTCTGCAACCATGATCTTCAGAGGGGAAGTTTGTAAAAATAAGGTTTCCTGCTGCACGACCTCTGCAACCACGATCTTCAGGGGGAAAGCTTGTACAATTAACGCTTCCATCTACACGATCTCTGCACCTGAGGACTCTGAAGGAAAAAACCCTCTCAGAACCAGCATCCGTAATGCAAGCCGCAGCAGTTCAGGCGTCTCTACGCTCCTTCAGCTGCAACTTCTGTAATGTGGAGCCCCTGCAACCACTCCACCTTCCACTGCTAGTCTTCTCTATGGCCTGCACCTGAGGGGCATTTAATGCCTCCCAGCTTCCCTCAGGTGTGGGTCATTAACCTACTAACCTGAAATTGTCATATTAGGGCCTCTGCGTCTCTCTTCTTCGTCCCAGTACTTTTAGCATTATGGGACTTGAAGTCACCAATGCTCAAGTTGTTCCTTTTTAGGGGGTAATTATTGACACCTTTATCTTTATCCTTAATTATCCCTTAAAAAAGAGTTTCACAAGATTCTACTGAATAGTTTGATTCTCTAGGGAAAGTAGAATCGAATAATTTGACATTTAAAGATTCAATTTTAATGTTCCCCTGCTGAACATGGGAGCTTTCATGTCTACATTTATATGTAACTTTGGGAAGGGGATTCTCCATCCCAAAACAGGATTGGTGACAACAAATATTATCATCATCCACACAAATATGTTTGGGAAAGAATAGCTCCCCTTGACAGAAAGCCATTACATATTCAGGCATTACTGACTCTTCCTCCTATGAGGAAGAAAGATAACACGTCCCTCCCAATGGAGCCCCCAAGCTCCTTTGTGGACACTCTTGTCCCTGGTGATCCTCCCGGCTAACACCAACCCGAGGGTCGGGATCAGGTAGCATCTGCCTTCCCCATGCCACCTGGGAGGAGACTTTAGGAAGGGTTTTTGTGAGGACTCAGCAGGATTCATTACAGAATGCTGAGTCTGTGAGAGAGAGAGAGATAGAGAGAGAGAGAGAGAGAGAGAGAGAGAGAGAAACCTGAGCAGAGTAGTTGGAATGTCCATACAGAGGAGACCCAGCGTTGAACCCAAAGGTACTGGGATTGTTGGTGAAGACTGGAAAAGAACGAGAAACCTGAGAAGCAGGGTCTGGGATCCATATCCATATACAGAAATTACATTAAGTGAATTCATCCATAAGAATACCTGGCAGGGGGGCGCTAGAGAGCCCGACCAAGATGGCTGTGAGCCTGTGAGCTCTATGCACTACAAATAAATCCGACCAAGATCCTGCCGTTTATCTGACCCAGAGTTATGCTGTGAACAAGCGACAAGTTGGCTAAGGGTCCCTGGCATACCCTGACGAAATCTGGTGTTTCCAGTTCCCCGCATCATGGAGAACCAGGCGAAGGAAACAGAGCCGTGTGACCTGAGCGAGGCCACAAGGGAACGCAGCATGTTGTGAGGTCAGGGGCGCTGGAGAAGCCAAACCGGAAGGAAACCCCAGACTAATCTCCCAGCCGGGAGTAAAAAGGCAGATCGAGGGGCTCTGAGAGAACACCCTGCGGGAACACTAGCAAGACCAGGAGCTGGTCGGGAGACCCAGCAAGGAACAGCGGTGAGTGGAGAGCCACCCGCACTAGAGGAAGTGCGCGGCCCTGTCAGTAGCAGGGCCGAGGCAGCGCGGATGACTGGACTGAGAACACACTGGGCGGCCAGCCTCCCCCTTGCCGCTCCTGACCTCCAGAGGAACAGCACAACCGGTGTACCGGCACTGAGGCCAGCTGGAATTGCTCCCACCCAAGGTAGGATGGAGCAGAGGCCCTCGTTATAACACGTGAAGAGTGAGAGAGCCGAACGCCCGTAAAGGGGCATTATAACATGGCAGTGAAAATGCCTCACCAGGAGGAAAGGAGGACCTACTCTGGTGGTGCCACATATGTTGCAGGCAGCCCAGAGGTGGAACGACATGCGCCGGTCTCCCCGAGGTAGGGAGACAGACACCAAAGGCTTCGGAGGGAGAGTTCTTCTGACACGCAGCAGGAAACAAACCAGTCATTACATGCGCGCCCAACCAGCAGAACGTGTCACTATGTGGGGCACCAGGGCTGAGAGCTGCGGATAGTATCAGGTCAGATAATTGATTCACCAGCCCTAATTCTCTCAAGCCCCCACGACCACCAATGACTTACCATCAATTGCACGGAGGCCAGAGTAAAAGGAGGCACTTAGCCACCCCTGAAAGCCTACGGTCGAACAACAAAGCGGGGAGTCGACCCGGGCAGGCCACACATCAGGGGCTTCGGCTGCTGGGCACCACCGGACCTCAAGGCCCTGGTAGAACCGGAGAAGCATCTACCACACATAGTTAGGCCTGGAACCCTAGAAACACCCCACCCTGGGCCAGTGCGACAGAGTGCTCCCAACTCCAATGCGAGCCCTGTGCAAGGAGAATATTTGCTTTAAAATAGCAACTGGGCGAGGCTGTAATCCCCTGTGCGACCACCTCGACCTCTCGGTCCTAAGGACTGGCCCCTCCCATGAAACCAGGCTGGGGAGTAACTATGACAAAAGAAAATAGGGCATGCTGAATCATCATTTTCCAGCATTACAGAGAAAGATCACAAACAAGGGCGAGAGGACACACAGGGACCATAGCAGAGGCAGCGCACAGAGGCAGGGAAGACGCCACCGTAGGCACCAAATCCCGTGAATATTTAACATCTTCACATCATAATATCTTGAGGATAGTGTCCACAACCATCGGACAGAGGCATATAACCCACGAAGTTAGCTGGCAAAGGAGGAGGAGAGACAGTAGTAGAGAACAGACCGAAAGATGGCCAAGGCAAACAAGACCGGGATACAGCAAACCAAGCTCCAATTTGCGGCTGCTTCACAACCCAAGCCCACCGAGACTACTGATCTCAAGGGGTGTAACCCACAGACAACTCACGACACCTTGATGGAGTTCCACGACATAAAAGAGATGTTCAGTCAGCTGCAAAGCAGTATACAGTCTCTCGATGGGAAGATGGACACAGAAACATGTAAGGTGGACCACATGCAAGTCTAACTGGACAAGCATGGATAAAGACTGGATGAAGCAGAGGGAAGGATCTCAACGGTTGAGTATGAGGCGGCTTCGACATCTAGGGACTTGCAACAAATGAAGAGAACGCTGAAAGAACTTACGGAGAATCAAGATGACTTAGAATCAAGGTCCAGGAGGAATAACCTGCAAATTATTGGTGTTTCTGAGGCAGCGGATCAGCGAAACATGGAACCTATGGTGTAGGAGATCCTCAGGGATGCATTGGGCCTGGAAGGCTTTTCGAACATCTTTGTTGTGGAAAGGTCACATAGAAGTACACAGTGGCAGGAAGCCAATACCCGGTGCCCCACGACCAATAATTGCATGAATGCTAAACTACCGGGACTGAGACTCAGCCCTGCGGAAGGCGAGAGAGAAGGAGGCACTCGCATACAAAGGGGACATGATACAAATTTTCCCCGAATTCTCTTTACCACCCTGGTTGAAGCCAATGAATTCCTTGAACGCCGACTCCCGAAACCCAGGACCCAGGGGTAACAATGACTGAGACTGCACCAAAATTAATACAATCTTCAGGGACCAGGGGTCAAAGAACTACAGAGAAAGAAACTAAGGGTCCAGGAACGGTCCTTATCGTAGTAAGTGTAGAGACATGGTCGGGCCACTGGTTGCCGCCCAATCGGAAGCACGTTTAACAGACCTAAATGCTGGCAGGTTGAGGTAGCCAGCTCAGGGAGGGGGAGGGAATGTATATTACTGACAGGTTGGGGTTGTCAGTGGGAGAGGGGGAGGGTAAGGGGGAGAATGCAAGTCGAGAGGAAGCATCACAACACACGGAAAGGTATGGGTTACACAATGGGGAGGTTCCAGGACTACAGTCTAGGGCATACCCGGGTTCAGAAAAGGGGCTTGGAAACAGGAGTGCGCTAACTTGAGCTATGGTGAGATTGATTAGATGCCTCACATGGAATGTGCAAGGGCTGAATTGGCCATCGAATTGCCAAAGGGTCTTCCTTTATCTGCGTCAACAAGTGGGAATTGTGTTCCTGTAGGAGACGCACCTCACACCAGAAGTTGAATCGAACTTCGGCAAAGCCTGGGGGCGCCACTGATATTTTTCTTCTTACTCATCCTATGCGAGAGGGGTGGGCACTCTTGTTCACAGTGCGGCGGGGTTCAATTTAATCTTCACAATCAGGGATAGTGAAGGGAGAGGTCTGATAGTGTGGGGCACGATACAGGGTCGCTTGTACAATCTAGTTAATTATATGGGCCTAATCAGGACACAGTCACAACTCTGGAATGGCTTAACCGGCACTTGGGGGAGGCTCCACCAGGAGATATAATCTGGGCAGGCGATTTTAATGAGGTGATGGACCCTATGCTGGACTGCACAATAGGCTCACCCTGACCCCCGACCAAAGGACATAGTGAACTAAGAGGAATGAGTCAGACGTGGGAACTAGAGGATGTGTGGAGACTGAAGAATCAGGGGGTGCGACAATATTCCTTACACTCATCGGTCCATGGTACCGCATCGCGGCAAGACTTCTTTTTGATTTCTAAGGCACTAATGGGGGTCATAACTGAAGTCACGATCTTGGCCTGCACACTTTCAGATCACGCACCAGTACTATTAAACATGGAACTATCGGGTGGTGGGGGAGGAAACCATGGCAATACAAAAGTGAGGCTCTGGCGGACACATTGTTTTGTGAAGGCATATCAAAGTCTATAGATACCTTCTTTGAGACTAACAAGGGCTACGTGGAATCAACGGGAATCCTCTGGGAGAGTTTCAAGTGTGTTATATGAGGGGAGTGTATTTCCAAAGGGTTCTAGGTCATTTGGTCGAAAATAAATGGTCGACAGGACAAATGGTCGACACCAAAAGGTTGACAGGTCAAATGGTCGAATTTTTTTTTTTTGTTTTTTCACATTTTTTTTGGGGGGGGGGGGTCCCCCAACCCCCTTTTTTTTGCTAAAAACCCCTTTTTTTCCCTAAACGAAAATCTAAAAAATATATATATAAATTTTAAAAAAATTCGACCATTTGACCTGTCGACCAAATTGTGTCGACCATTTGTCTGTCGACCATTTGTCTGTCGACCATTTGACTGGACACCTTTCCAAAGATGTGGGGATGCTAAAGCAGATCAGCGGCGAACTGGGTGTCGTGGAGTCGCGCATAAGCGTACTACAGACAACCGAGGGCCTAGGGACCCCCAGTCAACAGGCAGAAACAAAACAAATCATGGAGTAGTTTAAGACGTTGGCACAAAGGGAGGCGAAAATACCGGGGTGGGGAGCAGCCATGAGACCATACAGGAAGGGCAGAAACCGGGCAGACTACAGGCAAGGGCTGCAAAGTTGAAAACACACAAGGGATGGGTCACATCAATAAATAGCAGAGAGTAGAGAGATTTGACGACACTCGGATAACACAGGAGTTCTTTCGATTCTACAAAGACTTGTACTCATCCCACAGACATGCCTCCCAAGCAGAGTTAGAGGGATACTAAGATCAGGTGGCCCTATATTGGTGCTCAAGGGAAGATAGAGTGTGTCTGAATCGCCAAATAACCCTAGAAGAAGTACTGACAGCCATTAGATCTCTGCCCTCTGGGAAGGCCAGAAGGGTTTGGGGCGGGATTCTATAAATACTATGCAGCAAAGATAGGCTCCTACCTCTTACAAATGTATCACCAAAGTGCCCTGGAAGGGAGACTCCCAGAGTCCCTGAGGGAGGTCCTTGTCACAGTCTTACCTAAATCTAGAAACCCACCAAACGACTGTGCATCATACAGATCGATCTCCCTCATTAATTTAGATAACAAGATCCTAGCTAAGATAATATCCTCCAGATTAGCACCCCTGATGAACAAGATCGTGAGAGCTGATCAGGCTGGATTTATTCCGGGACGCTCCACATCTTTTGGGATACAGAGAATGTTTGGACTCATCTCAGCAGCCAATCAGAAAGACCACATAGTCGCAGCACTGCTAGATGCCACCAAAGCGTTCGACTCGGTGGAATGTCCCTTTTTTGTTTAAAGTTTTGCATAGAATGGTGTTAGGAGAGCAATATATTGACATGGTATCACTACTATACGAGTCACCTATCGCCAGAGTGCAGGTGAATGGCCAACTCACCCCAGGAATAACTCTGAACAGGGGTACGAGACAGGGATGTACCCTCTCCCCGTTGCTGTTTGCCCTGGCGATTGAGCCATTGGCTGAAAGGGTCAGGGAGGCACACATATATAGGGGTATCCAACTCTTCAAACATAAGGTAGTTATCTCACTATATGCAGACAATATGGTGTTGTTCATTAGGGACCTTGTGCAGAACCTGTACCCCATTGTGGAGGATGTCGTCAACTTTGGGCTCTTCTCGGCCCTTGTGATCAATGCAACATAATCAGTCCTTTTCCTGCTAACAGAAAGTGTGGTACAGTATACTAATAAATGGGAGTTTCAATGGCACATCGCACAAACCCGTTATTTGGGGGTCACCATAGCCTGGGATGCGAAGACATTATTTGAAAGTAACTATCAAAGGTCACTTAACCAAGCGCGGGAGGCAGCCATCAGGTGGAAGAGCTTACCATTCAACCTATACACGGGATCTCCCTGATCAAGATGGTCCTGCTTCCCCGATTCCTTTATGTATTTCTCAACGACCTATAGCAGTCCCAGCAGACTATTTCCAGGAAGTGAAATTATTAATCACTCAGTTCATATAGGCCGGTAAACAGTGAAGAGTATTGTGGGATTAGTTAATAGTACCAATACAGGGGGGGGTCTGGCCTTACCGGACTTAGAGACATACTATAATGTGGCGCAATCCGGGTTCACTCTTTATTGGTTTGGAGATCAAAGGGAAAGGTGACACGTAGAGATCGAGAGGGCAGTGGCGGCACCATTCTTACTTCAATCTAGTATTCTCACCGCTCCCGAAAGAGGGAACAGACTAGGGAACATGGTGGAACTCACTTGCGCAGCGTGGACATGTATAGAGCGTAAGTCAAGGACAGAAGTCCTCTACTCCCCAGTACTGCTGGTTCTGTTCACCCCGGGTATCCCACTAACCTCAGAAAGGGGCTTTATCAATCTTATGCGGAAATTGGAAGTGCAAAGTTACCACGATCTGTTTCCCGAAGGGAGGTTCATAACATCAGACGAGATGAAGGCCAAAGGGAGTCTAAACCCCTTAGAGGTGTTTCTATATTACAGGCTGAAAACAACACTTCAAAAGATATTCCCGGCTTTTCCAGAACAACCAGCAGCGGCTCCAATACTCAATAGGATTATCTCAGGGGGGCAGAACAGGAGGGTGGTTTCGGTCATGTACGCTATGTGCCTAGGCTCTAAGCCGCAGATTTCGTCCCCAAGAGAAAAGTGGGACCTGTCCTTGGGGCATGAGATATCCTGCAAGGAATGGGGATACTGTTGTGAGGGAACTAGGAAGGCATTAATAAACGCCAGATATGAACTAATTCATTGGAAATACCTACATCAATTTTATTATACTCCTACTCAAATTCACAACTACTTTCCAGAGGCAACCACCGGCTGCATCAGATGCAATGAACCAATAGAAGATTTTATACACATGGCATGGTGGTGCCCCGCAGTACAAACCTTTTGTGAAGCAGTGTGCAAAGCTATTGGAGAAATTATTGACGACAGGCTGGACCCAAACCCCATGACAGCACTCCTGGGATACACTAAACGTAATCCCAAGAGCAGAAGACGATTAACTAGCTACTGTTAGCTAAGAGGAGGGTGGCAATGCATTGGAAGGGGCCGGCATATCCCCAAATAGAGGACTGGCATTCAGATGTGGTGCAGTGCAACGATATGGAGAAAGGATACAGAGGCTTATCGTCCTATCGCTCGAGCTCACCGAGCATGTGGGAACCATATATACATTACCTGCTGAATCAAGCGGGAGAGGATAATCAAGAACTGTAGGGAGGAGTAGTCTCAGGAAACGATCGCTATGTCACTCAAAGCTACAAGAAGGGAATGGTCACTTACGTTCATAGCCCCTATCAAAAGTCAAATACATCCATGCTACCCAGTGTAACTGATAAGGAGACGGCTTAACCACATGGTACCAGTGTAACCCACCCAGAGAGAAAATGGAACGTCACTAATATAAAGAACTGCTCAGAGACACAATAACGGAATAATGTTATGTTGTTACTGTTTGCAAAGTGCCAATAAAGAGAGTTAAAAAAAGAAGAATACCTGGCAGGGCAGTGAATGAGGTGCACGAGTGACGAAGAGAAACACAATCCCTCTTCTTTGTCACAGTACCTTGAAGGGGAGCAAACCAGGTCTGCCGGGGATCTGGGGCCAGCATCTAAAACCAGGAGAAGGGAAAAATGTCCCCATCAATTGTTGAAGTATACCAAAAGCCTGAGAAAGGCCAGGCGAAGGGAGACATCCCCCCACCAATTGTTGAGCTACGATATAAGACGGAGCAAGGCCTGCCAAGTAATAAAAGCAAGTCTGGGGCCCACACCCATAAGAGGAAGAAAGATCACCATAATTTTCCATAGTCACAGTACCTGGCAGGGTAGTGAACCAGGTTGACTGTGCCTAACGAAATCGAAATCTGAGAAAGATCAGGGAAGGAGTCAATCCCCCTGACATCCCCCGACCAATTGTTGAGCTACGATATAAGACGGAGCAAGGCCTGCCAAGTAATAAAAGCAAGTCTGGGGCCCACACCCATAAGGGGAAGAAAGATCACCATAATTTTCCATAGTCACAGTACCTGGCAGGGTAGTGAACCAGGTTGACTGTGCCTAACGAAATCGAAATCTGAGAAAGATCAGGGAAGGAGTCAATCCCCCTGACATTGTGTGCTTCCTAGAACCCTGAGAAAGGCCAGGGGAAGGGAGACACCCCTCCCCCCAATTGTTGAACTACAATATAAGCCTGAACAAGGCCAGACAAGTAACAAAAGCAGTCTGGGACCCGCACCCATAAGAGGAAGAAAGATCACAATCATTCTTCATAGTCACAGTACCTGGCAGGGTAGTGAACCAGGTTGACTGTGCCTAACGCAAACTAAGAAAGATCGGGGGAGGAGTCATTCTCCCTGACATTGCGAATAGCCGAGAAGCTTGAACAAGGCTAGGGGAAGGGAGGCATTCCCTCTACAGAGACATGAGCTACCAAAAACCTGAGAAGGGTTAGGGGGAGGGAGACATCTTCCCAACATCGTGAACTGGGACCACAGGGGAGGAAGTCATCCCCCTGGTCAGGAAGACTGAAGAAAGTTATATCCCAAAGATGTCATAGTGAAAACAACTGTGACCAATAGGGGACATTTCTTGTGAACTGTACTTTAAGAAACCTGGTGAACCTGGAACTTTACGTTGCTTCAGAACAAGAATGAGACCTGGGGAAGGGAGGAATTCCCTCAAAACGTTTGCAACTATTGAACCCCCCTCAGTTATTTAGTTTCATTTATAGTGTAAGGGAAGGAAATAGGTTTTTGACAACTGAAGGTGGACTCTTAATTTATTTTTGTAAATTTGGTTTTATGGAGTTTTTGTTCACTGAAAGTCACATTACATAATAACATTTACAAACTCAGGATTACAGAGCAAGATCAGAGTTTTGATTTAATCAAATACATACATTTCAAACATACGTCCGTTCTCGAGCTGCTTTGTTTCAACATGACTTTACCTTTGCCCTCCCCCCCTTAGGTCGAGCCGGCAGCCAAAAGATTCTTACGGTGTGTATCAATAGGAGGTCACAGTTTTCTGGTTATGGGAATTTCCCGTAGGGCAAGCGTTCACTGGGACAGCTCATAACCCATTAGGCCACATTGTTTACATTGCATTCTTGGGCATTAGTCATTTTGAGACTTTGGCTCGCTAGAGAGATGCTTATTTGTGAAGTCCATCTATAGAGACTTGCATTGTGACGATCTTCCGTGTAGCGAAGCTGTTATCATTTCCATTACACATATGTTAGAGGCAACATTAATCCATTCATTTTTACTCTAAGCTGTTTTGGATTTCCATCTTGTTTCAAGTATGGCTCGAGCGGCTAATAGTAACTGGGGGGCCAAACCTTTCACCCTATTCCAATCGCCCTAATCGTTCTCAAGACCAAACAAGATGAGTTGAGGGTCTGCCACTCTAGAGATGCCATCTATGCCCCTGATCCAACCCAAGACCTCGTCCCAGAATACCTTTATTCGGGAACGACCCCACGACATGTGCCAATAATCGGCATTATCATCACATTCCCGCCAACACCTTGGATTTGCTGTCTGAAACATTTTGGTGAGCCTGAGAGGATAATATTGCCACCTATGTAACAGCTTGATTGCGTGTAATTTGTATTGATTTCATATGGATGTTCGTGTTGCAGCTTTGCACATTATTCCCCATAAATCTGGACTGATCTGTTCGCCTAGGTCCCTCTCCCATCTGCCTCTCAACGGCTCTGTGGTCCCTTCCCCTGCTTCTATCAGTTCTTTGTACATCGCTGATATCAGACCCTTCATTTCCGTCCTAGAGTCTAATAGCTTTTCAAAGGGGGTAAGTTCTCTCCTCAACTTGGTCTTCAATACTGGTTTCGTTAAGATACCTTTTATCTGTATGCATTGGAAGATAGACACTGGGCCTATTCCCAGGGCCTCAGTCGGTTCTGGTAGAGAAATGAATGAGTCATTTTTTTGTAGTTGCCCCACCCTCTGTAGGCCTGCTTCATACCATATTTGGAATCGTTCTACGTTAGGGATGTGGTCATTGATTCCGAGGGACCATAGGGGGCTCAGTGGAGATGGCCATGTGGTGATCTTATGCATATCTTTACCTTTTCTCCAGATGTCCCATATAGTGCTCAGTAATGGGTGGCCTTTGTCTGTTTTGGAGCCTTTTCTTGGGGGCCCAGAGCCATTCCGAGACCGTGGCCGGTGATAGGTAGTGGTTGTCCATGTGGACCCATTGGGTGTCTTTATGGTTATGTAGGTGAGGGATCAGGACGCGCAGCTGGGCTGCTTCATAATATTTTCTTAGGTCAGGGAGCCCTACCCCGCCCTTGTCTTTGGAAAGTGTCAGGATATCATATGAAATTCTTGCTTTCTTTCCCTGCCAAAGGAATTTCACAATAGTTTTCTTGGTCTCAGAAAAGAAGATTTTTGGTATCGTAATGGGTAGCATTTGAAAGGGGTAGAAAAACCGGGGGAGACTTACCATTTTAATAGCATTAAGCCGCCCCAACCAAGATATCATCAGCTTGTTCCATCTAGCTAGATCGGCACGGAACCGCAGTAGGAGGGGGGGAAGTTGGCTTTGTACAGATCGGCCAAGTCTTTGATGATCTGTATGCCCAGATATTTTAATTCAGAGTGTTCAATCTTAAGGCCCAGTGGGGAGAACCTGGTTTCATTTTCTCCTTTCTGTCCCTGTAGGGGAAACAGAGTAGATTTTGTTTTGTTTACCCTGGACCCCGAGAGTTGACCATATTCTTCTAGTATGAAGAGGGCTCGGGGAATGGATGTCATGGGGTTAGCTATGTGCAAAAGGATGTTGTCGGCATAAAGGGCTACCTTGTATTCCGTTGCTCCCAAGTGGATACCTTCTACCATGGGATGATTCCTCATTGTCTGTGATAGGGGTTCTAGGGAGAGAAAAGGATTGCAGAGAGAGGGCATCCTTGTCGTGTTCCGCGTTCTAATTCTAAACATCTGGAATATTCTCTGTTCACAAATATGGAAGACTTGGGGGACGTGTACACCGCCTGTATTCCCTTTCTAAACCATGGGCCTATACCTACTTTACATAGAACTGCTCTCAGGAATCCCCACACTACTCTATCGAAGGCTTTCTCTGCATCGATTGAAAGAAGGGCAGGCTCTTTGGGCAGGGTCTGGGATATATGGATGAGGTGTAGTGTTTTGCGCATTGTGTCTGCTCCCTGTCTCCCCAGTATGAATCCAACCTGATCGGGGTGTATGAGTTGGGGCATTAGTGTCTCTAACCTGGCAGCCAATACTCTTGTGTAGATTTTGGCGTCTATGTTGAGTAGGGAGATAGGGCGATATGATCCACATTTTTTGGGGTCTCTTCCATCCTTGGGAATCACTGTAATCAGTGCTCGGGTAAAGGAATCAGGGGCTTTCCATGTCTCTATTATTTCGGTAAAGAGTTCTGCCATAAATGGCGTTAGGCGTGTACTAAAGGATTTGTAGAATCCGGCTGTGTAGCCATCGTCGCCTGGGGATTTGCCTACAGTTAACCTCTTTATTGCATCTTGGATTTCTTGTTCGGATATAGGGGATTCTAGCAGCTCTGAGTCTGGGCTTGGTATCTTGGGCATATTGATCGAGGACAAGTAGGTCTCTGTTTCTGATTGGTCAGGGTTTGTTTCTGAGGTGTATAAGGTCTCATAAAAGTTAGCAAAACATTCTGGGATGGAGGGGGGAGTGTCAGTCGCGGGAGGGTTGTCCTCAATTATTTCAGTTACTTTCCACTCAGTTCTCTGTTCTCTGAGCCTGGCGGGCAGTAATGCATCTGCTTTGTCACCCTTTTTATAGAACTTTCGTTTCAGGAGTCTGAGTTTACACACTATCTGCTCGTGCTCCAACAGTTTCAATTCCCCCATTTTCTTTTTGGCTTTGCTAATTTTATCATGGCAAATCTCTGTATCTCTCCTAATGTCCTCCTCCAGCTGAAAGATATTGGTTCTTAATGTTCCATAATCTTTTGTTCTCTTTTCTTAGACGCCCCTTCCCTTATCAGAATCCCTCTCCAAGTGGCTTTACCTGCCTCCCAGACAACTTGCTTAGATACCTCACCAGTATTGTTTATTTTGAGGAATTCATTATTTTCAGTCTCCATTTGTGTCTTGAAGACTGCGTCTTTCCAGAGACTCTCGTTACAACGCCATTTTCCTCCCTTGATCGGCAGATTCTCCCACCGGATATCTGCCAGTACCATATCATGGTCTGACCATGTGATTGGGGCTATCTCTGAGTGTGTTGTAGTATCAGCAAGATCTTTGGATAGGTATTATAGTTGATTCAAGTGTATGTGTTGAGTGAGGTGGAAAAGAAGGTGTAACCTTGGTCATCTGAGTGCATGTCCCTCCACACATCTATCATTTCGTATGTTTCATCATTACAGTGAGTTCTGTACGGTCACCCCTAGTCTGGTTTCGTATCAGGGTTGCCAGGTTTGCTATCCTTGACTGGGTCTGCCCACTGATTGAAGTCGCCTCCTAGAATGATGTGGCCTGAGGCTTCTAGCAGTATTTTGGGAATTGTTTTGGCTAGGAATCTAGTCGGTCCTGTGTTAGGAGAGTATATTGTTGCAATCGTCACATTCACTTTGCCTATGTTACCCGTTATTAGTAGGGCACGCCCTTCTACATCAGACCATATCTTGATTTCCACAAAATCTATACCTTTTCTGACAAGGATTCCCACACCTCCCCTTCTGAGTGGTCCCGATCCCCAGAACTCCCTCCCTGCACGTTTTCCCAGGATTTGTCGTTTTTCCCCCTTAGCGTATTTCGTCTCCTGTAGTAGGAGAATGTCTATTTTGGCTCTCCGGAATTCTCTAGCTACAAGTGATCTCTTAGTTGGTGAGTTAAGCCCTTTAGCATTAAGCGTCCCTACCCTCAGGGAATCCCTCCCCCTTGTATCAGCATGCAATGTCATTGTTTGTTCTTATGAGGGGATAGCTTTTGTTGCGTGACCAGTGATGCATTTTCCCATTGTATTCCACCCTATATCGAGTGCCTTGAACCACTGAAGATGCTGCTACAACCCCATCCCCTTGTCTGCTCTCCCTTCCCTCTCCCTTCCCCATCCCAGTTGGTGGTGTTCGATCACGCCCGGGTGGTAGCACCAGACTGGGGGCCGTTGCTTCACGCCCCTGACCTAATATAGTGTCTCAGTCTCAATTAAGCCCTTCCAGTGTCCCCCCAATACTCATGTCGGTTACACAGTGGTGTCCCTAACTTGGTACCTTACTCCAGTGGAATTCTAAACAGTGAGTTAAGTTCCATCTTACCAAGGTTGCCTCTACGGTACTTTCTGGAGCCTTTCACATGCTTTCTCCTAGGACCCTGAATGCGCCATTCTCGATCTTCTTGGTTGCTTTCCTCTTCCCGGGGTCCGATTAGTTTGGAGATGCATGTCTTGATTTCTTTTTCAGATCTCAATCTAATCTTGTTTCCATCATATTCGAAGGTGAGGGAGAAGGGGTAGCCTCACATGTATCGAATGTTCTTTTCCTTCAGTCGCTTCGTGAGGGGTCTGCACATCCGCCTGAGAGCCAGTGTCAGAGAGGATAGGTCTTAGTATATTGAGATTTGAGCACCCCCTAAAGTTAATGACTCACTCCTTCTGGCCTTCTCGAATACCCTGGCCTTTTCCTGGAAGTGATGAAATCGAGCGAGAACCGATCCTGGACCGTCCTGGGGGCCTCCGGCCCTGTGGATTCGTTCTGTTATGGGTTCATCTATAGCGTCATCCACGACCAAGAGCTTAATAATGTCATGAAGTGTTTTCCTGAGATCAGTTTCAGTTTCTCCTTCTCCCGAAAATTCGTATGTTGTTCCTTCTTTCTCTATTTTCCAAGTCGTCCAACTTGAGCTTGAAGTCTTCTTCTCGCTGTTCCAGTTCTGTCATACTCTGATCGAGTTGTGCTTCTAGAGCGTCTATGGATGCTTGGTTGTTCTCCACTCCTTCAAGTCTTTCTTCCATATTGTCTAACCGTTGCGTGGTTTTGTCTATCTTGCCTCCTATGTTAGCCCCCATAGTTTTAATTTCTCCCAACAGGGCTGCAATGTTATGTTATGTTATGTTATGTTACTTTGCATTTATATAGCACCGTATGTACCATTGGTATAGTCTCAAGGCGCTGGTAGGTTGAACGCCCTAGGGAACCGAAGTTCAAGTCAGTAGAGAGAGTATAGAGAGTCAAAAAGTGCGTGTGAGCACCGTATGTGTGTGCAGCTGGTGTGGCATTCATATTTGTGTTATAGCTGCTTCTTAGCATTAGGTGTGGTGGTTGGGAGATCAGGAGTATGTGTTCGTTCTGGCAGGTTTATCCAGATCGATTGTGGCTGCGTTAGGCCTGAGGAGAACGCCTGACTGGGGGGTGTGTAACCAGCGGTGATTAGTTAGAGTGATGTGGAGTATGAGGCGGATGTTGGTATGAGAACAGGTATACCGAATGGTGTCATAGTATCTCTGTGTTCTAGTTGAGTGGTGGTGTAAAGAAGAGAGTAAGCGTGGTGATGTGATATGATTGTTTATGTGATCTTTCAAACGTTCTATGTACTCTAAACCATTCCATGTATGTGGCATACTTCAATGCGCTCCAATCTGTTCCACGCACTCCAGTCCGATCCACGTACACAAGTCCGTCCCACGCACTCCAATCCATTCTATGCACTCCAGTCTATTCTATGCGCTCCAGTCTATTCTATGCGCTCCAGTCTATTCTATGCACTGCAGTCTATTCTATGCACTCCAGTCTATTCTATGCACCCCAGTCTATTCTATGCACCCCAGTCTATTCTATGCACTCCAACCCGTTCCATGCTCTCAAATTCGTTTCATGCCCTTTAGTCTGTTCCATGTACTCAGAACTGGTCGGTGTATTCCAGGTCGATTTGTGCACCCCATCCATATATTTCACCTGTACCTTTCACATAATATATCAGTACTTTCCAAATACTTTTGTTCCATCCACATACGTCGTCTGGTCTATCTACATACGTCACCCGGTCTATCCACATAAGTCATCCGTTCCATCCACATACATCACTCATTCCATCCACATACTTTCCTGTTCCATCATTCGCGCATTCATCCGCTCTACGTGCTCGTCCGCTCTAAGCGCTCGTCCGCACTAGACGCTCGTCCGCACTAGGCGCTCGTCCACTCGACGCATTCATCCGCTAGAAGCACTTGTTCTTTCTGTGTACTCATCCGCTCTACGCAGTTACCCGCTCTACTCACTCACCCGTTCTACTCACTGACCCGCTCTATGCACTCACCCGCTCTATGCATTCACCCGCTCTACACACTCACCCGCTCTGCACACCCATTCGTCCGTTCTGCACGCTCGTCAACTCTGCATATTCGTCCGCTCTGCATATTCGTCCGCTCTGCAATTTTCGTCCACTCTGCAATATTCGTCCGTTCTGCGCACAGTCCGCTCTGCACACTGATCCGCTCCATGCAGTCATCCGCTCCGCGCACTCATTCGCTCCACGCACTCAGCCGCTCCACGCACTCAGCCGCTCCACGCACTCAGCCGCTCTACCGCTCCACGCACTCATCTGCTCCTCGCACTCATCCGCTCTATGCACTCGTCCTTTCCGCGCATTCATCTGCTATTTACACTCATCCTTTCTGCGCATTCATCTGCTATTTGCTCTATGTATAACTGCAGGGTTACACACTCCTCCGCTCATACGCATCCATCCGCTCTACATGCTCATCCACTCTCTACAGTCGTCTGCTCTACACATTCTTCCGCTCTAAGCAATCGCCCGCTCTATGTATTCATCTGTTGTAGACACCCTTCCGCTCAACGCATTCGTCCGCTCTACACACTCATCCGCTCCAAACACCCATCCGTTTTATACACTCCTTCGCTCTACGTAGTCATCCGCTCTACACGCTCATCCGATCTACATAATCATCCGATCTACACACTCATCCGAATCTACACACTCATCCGATCTACTCACTCGTCCGCTCAGCGCACTCATCTGTTCCACGCGCTTCAACCATTTTATCGATTTCGTCCGCTCTACTCGCTTCGTTTATTCATCATGCATTATCGGTTCAGGCCATGTCCCTTGCCATACGTATTGGATCCATTCTGTGCTCTCTATCTGTGTCATGCACTGCATCCGTCTCATGTACTTGAATCGTCTATTCTGGACTTACCAATTATGCCATTCACTCATACATTCCAAGTCATCTGTCTGTGTACTCATCAGTCTCCTGTATTCGTCTTTCCATTGTCTTTTCTTTATTCATATCGGTCATTTAGTTAAATTGCCATTGCAATCATTACACCTATTTCAATAATTTAAACCGCAAGTACTGTTTTCGTACGATTTATTTTTTTTATCCATTTCACTGCATTGATTTAATTTCCTCATTCTATTTTGTTTTTCCTTTTAGATTACATTAGGGGTTATTAGTTGTCGATTTCTCGCTCGGATCTTGCTGTTGGATTTGTTATTTGTCTTATTGTTATACAAGATCAGTAGTTTGTATGATTTATTCTTTTTATCCATTTCACTGCATTGATTTAATTTCCTCATTCTATTTTGTTTTTCCTTTTAGTTTACATTAGGGGTTATTAGTTGTCGATTTCTCGCTCGGATCTTGCTGTTGGATTTGTTATTTGTCTTATTGTTATACAAGATCATTAGTTTGTTGGGTTGGTGTAATTGCAATGCTGTTATTCAGTTCGAGTTAGGTTCAGTACAGGGTTGGTTTTTAGGGGAAGAGCCAAGTTTTCAGTAATTTGCAGAAAGACATTAGATCTTCAGTTAGGCGGATGTGGGGCGGGAGTGCGTTCCACAACGTGGGGGCCAAGGCTGAGAATGATGATCCGCCTAACCTGAATGAGTTTGTTTTAGGTATGACTAGGAGGCCGGTTGTGCTAGATCTTAGAGTACGTGGAGGTTGATAGGGTTTTATGTCTCCTTTCGTGGCCGCCAACTTGTTTCCTGTGGTATCTTTAGCCGCCATGTTGGTATCGTCTGTTCCGACAGGTATGGAGGTGTAGGCGGCCAGAGCCAATTTTTGTCTCACACTCATATACCCTCTGGGGGGTGGCTTCGGTAGGGCGTGGAGGCCCTTATGAGGATGAGCAGGGTTGAGTGTATGCCAGAGGTTTGGGTATGGCGGTACCGTGTTTCTCGTGTTCTGCAGGAGCAGGCCCTTAGTGCTGTCCTTCTCTGAGGCACTACAGTGTGGTTGGTACCTGTTGGGTGTTCCATCGTTTATTCTGATATATAGTGATGTGGCTAGGTCATTAATGTCTCTGTCCGGGGTAGTGCTCTAAAGTTCAGCCTTTCCTTGTGGCCTTTTCCTCCTTAACCTATTTTATAGAGGATTGGGTCGCCCCCTTTACCACTTGCTTTAATAGGAGACCAATTGTGGTGTTACGTTGATTACATGTGTAAAGGGATGCCTTCAGAATAATTCAGGTTCTGGATGTAATAATGAGGCTTCGTTGGGTCCTCTCTCTGGCTACCTTCGGAGCAAAGTTTGGATGCTTTTGGGTTTTTATCTACTTTGGGGAAGTCCGGAGACAATTTTGCCATGGGCGGGCTCTGTTTCGGTCCAGTCTGGTGGGCCGCACTGGGAGAGGGTTGTTGCACAAATTGTGCGCTTCCACTGTGGTGGGGGAGCTTACAGCGTGCTGTTTATTTAGTGTTAGGCTTGGCTTAGGTCTGCTTGGGCTGCAAGGTGAGACGCTACTGGCGTGCGCAGGTTCCCCTTCACTTCCTGCAGTTGGGTTGGGGATAAAGGTAGAAAAGTGGAGTGTGTGTCATTTCTGGATGGTTTAATTATATTATTTTATACTTATTTATTTTAATATATCCGGGCCACCTATGATTGCACGTGGCCACCACTCCACTGCTTGCTCCTCACTCCGTTCTTTGCCCGCAGAAGGCGTTTTATGAATTGAGTGTCTATGAGCAGTAATTGTAGTTTCCCCCTTCCCTCCTTGCATGCTGTTCGTTGGGTATCTGTATGGAGGCGTGTGGGCTGGTTACTCTTCAAATACGGGGGGGCACTGAAGCTCTGTGGCAGCGGGGAGTCTGCTCATCCGACTCACCACTTACTTTCACTGCAGGTCCTCCGTTCATCTAGTTGCCGTGTATGCTACTCGGATGCAGTTCGTAGCATGTGGGCCTCCGCAGGTGCAGTTGGGGGTGCCGGGTGTCCCACTTGGGCTGCAGTCCTTAATCTTGTTCAGATGGGGAGGGGGGCCTCCAGGTGCCCCCTCCTCACTGTCGTGCGCTGTGTTGCGCGCAGCGGGCCCCAATCCCAGCGGGGCAGCGTGCGGCTGGGCCGGGCTCGCGGCGGCAGCCTTCAGCGCTCGATGCAGGTCTCTGCTGGGATAGGATCAGGTGCCTGGCAGCGTGGGCACCTACCTCCTCATTTCGCACAGTCGTTAGGGATACCTCCGGTTCGTCTGCTGTAAAGTCAGCTTCAGTGAATTAGGAACCGGGGGGCGCAGTTTCAGTTTGCTCTTCAGGTCTGGCAGGCCACACTTTCAGTTAGTGTTTTTGGGTCGATCCCAGGTCCTATTTTCTCCAGGATTTCTCTCATAGGGTGGGGGGATCTTCCCACTGTGTCAACTCGATTTCCTTCTATGGGGAGGGGGGCACAAGTGGGGGCTCAACCCACTTTTCGGGGCTGTGGCAGCGGAGCTCACGCAGGGACTATGTTTGTTTCTGCACCCCCTGGTGGCCAGTGGACTCTTAATTTTGACATCCTGACAGATTCAATAGTACTTTTAGTTGAGGCAGGGAAACCCCTCTTAGAAATAGGGTGAGATAGGTTTTCTTTTCGTTACTTTTACAGCACAATAAAAGTCTTTGCCAATAACTATGCCACCATTGTGTCAGACTCATACTTCTGCACCCTTACATATGGTGTCAGGAGTGAGATGTGGCCTGGTTGACACAAACTGGGGACCCTAACATTTACCAAGCATAATGACAGGGCCTGCAAACCTTCAGTCGCCACTTGTGAGTCGATTGGAGTTGACTTATCTAGTAGTCAAGATCTGATTATAGAGCCAGTAGAATGACCAATTATACCCACTGGCCTGATCTTAGCAGCTCCAATGGGTACCTATACCAGGTTAAAATCTAAGTCTGGGTTAGCCTTGAAATATCGGTTGGAGGTTTTGGCCGGGGTTGTGGGCCCAGATTAAAGCGGAGATGTTAAGGTCCTCCTTCAAAATAATGGAAGACAATCTTATCACATTAAGGCCCTCATTACGACCCAGGCGGTAAGTTACCGCCTGGGTCGTACCCTTACCACCATGGTGTAAACTACGTTTACTCCATGGTGGATGGCGGATTTACCGCCCCATTCCAAGGTGAGTGGGGCGGTAAATCCCCATTTCCCATTTTACCCTTCCCCATTCCCATTTTTGCCCCGTAGGGCATAATGGGAATGGGGAAAGGCGCTAATTACGCCACCGTAAATTACGGTGGCGTAATTAGCACCAAGGTCCCTTTGCGGCATGGGTTTTAACGCCTGCAAAAAGCAGGCGTTAAAATCACCATCCCGCAAAGGGACCTTGGAATCAGGCGTTAAGGGTCGGCGCCGTTTACGGCGCCGTAAACCCCTTAACGCCTGGGTCCTAATGAGGGCCTAAGATCGGAGATATGATTTACAAGGGAATCTTTTAAAAGCAGTATTTCCTGACTTGCTAGAAGTCCCTGACCAAGATCAAACTGATACAGGGGGGAAAGGATATGGTGAAGCTGACATAGAATTGAAACCTGAGGCAGAAACACTGACACCACGGGTAGAGACTTAAGAAACTGAAATAATGCCTGGATTAGCCTTTGCTTAACGCAACAATCCTATGTTACCTTAAGCCTTACTCAAAGTAATCATGGAAAACGAGGGAAGAAAGAAAGATGTGCCCTTCGTTTTCCTCAAGCAGAGGTTGTTGTTTAGGGGAGACGCTACCCAGGAGGGCATCCCACAATCCCAAATTGTAATCCCAAAAAGTCACCATAGGATTCTGTTGGAAATTGCCCACACCCACCTCATCTCAGGACACTTAGGGGCAGCTAAACCCAGGGACAGGTGATGTATAGATTCTACTGGCCGGAAGTATTCGCAGACATAAAAAACCTTGTGTCAACATTCTCCTTGTGTCAGAAGATGACCCAACATATTCCACCTCCAGCCCCACTACTACCATTAACCATCATAGATATACCGTTTTTTCCGCATAGAAGTAGATATTGTATGACCACTAGAACCGTTCCGTTTTGGAAAGAAGTACATATTAGTCATCATAAACTATGCAACCTGTTACCCAGAAGCTCTTCCAATGCGGAATAGCTCGACACAACACATTTTATAACATCACATTCCTTTCTTGTCACACCTAGGCTTCCCCAGAGAAATCCTCATGGATCAAAGAACCAATTTCCTGAGTAAACCTAAGGCTTAGCTGAAGGAAATCGTTCAGATTATAAAACTCCAAACGTCTGTATATCATCCACAGACAGACGAACAAGTTACTTCTTACCTTGTAACGTTCTTTCGATGGGATGTTCCTCCGACGTATTCCTTATCTTTGATAGATCATCTCCAGCTTGCTGGCCTCAGAAATTGTTTTTTAGCAGAGGGCGCTGCGTGTCGACGTCCCTCGAGCTGATGTCCCTCGACAGCCTCCGTATCGGCGCCGACATCTTCATGCGTATAAATAGACTCGCGCAGCGTCCATTGCTCAGTTCCATTTTGATCTTAACAGTTGTTTTACATGAATTGGTTATTGACCTTGAAGGAGCGTAAGCTGCAACCACAAGGGAAGTATTACTGCGGGGATGGATAGGAGGGGCGATAAGGAATACGTCGGAGGAACATCCCATCGAAAGAACGTTACAAGGTAAGAAGTAACTTGTTCTTCGAAGGGATTGTGTCCTCCGACGTATTCCTTATCTTTGATAGACTCCCTTAGCAGTGGTGTGCAATAGGAGGTGGGAGTAAAACACCATGTTTCCTTTTAGGAATGAACAGAATGTAATACGGCTTTGCCAAACCTAGTCTCTTGACTAGAGGAGGAATCCAGGTTGTAAAATCTTGTGAAGGTATGTGCGGACGACCATGTGGCAGCCGCACATATGTCTCGAACTGGAACCCCTCTTTGGAGGGCCGAGGAGGCTGCGCTACCTCTGGTTGAATGAGCCCTAAGATTTTGAGGAGGCTCTTTTCCTGCCAGTTTGTAACATTCCAGGATGGCCAAAATAATCCATCTGGAAATGGTTTGTTTTGTTATCGGTAGTCCCATCTTGTGCCCTGAGTAACCCACGAACAGTTGGTCTGCTTGCCTAATCCTAGCAAGTCTGCTGATGTAAAAGCTTAAAGCCCGCTTTGGGTCCAGCCTGTGTAGACTTTCTTCCTCTTTCCCCGGATGGGGAGGCGGATGGATGAAGGTAATTTTCTAAGTGATGTGGAATTCAGAAACCACCTTTGGGAGGAAATTAGGCTTCACCTGTAGGACAACCTTGTCTTTATGAAAAATTGTATGAGGGGGTTTACAAGATAGAGCTTGTAATTCGCTCACCCTTCTAGCAGATGTTAAAGCCACTAATAAGACAGTTTTAAGGATGAGAAATCTTAGCGAACAAGAGTGGAGTGGTTCGAAAGGAGTACCCATCAGGAAATTTAAGACTAAATTTAAGTCCCATAAAGGAACCTGGAAAGGTCTTGGAGGGTAGACATTAGTTAATCCCTTTAGAAATTGTATTACTAAGGGTAATTTGAAATACGAAGGCTCCTCCGCAGTGCGCTTGAAGATCGATAGCGCTGCGAGGTAGCCCTTGATAGTGCCAATTTGAAGGCCTGAATTTGCCAAGTAGAGTAGAAAGGATAACACCGTTGGTGTACCACATGAAAAGGGGTTGATATTCTCTTCTCTACACCAGCTGCAAAATGTGTTCCAACGGCAGCGGTATAAAGACTTTGTTGCTGGCCTTCTGGCCGAAAGCAACACTTACATGACGTCATCAGGGAGGTCCCAATCCTTGTATCTCAACCTTTCAGAAGCCAGGCGTGAAGGTTGAGGGTTCTGATGTCTGGATGAAGAACCTGACCTCCCTTCTGTGAGAGAAGATTCTCCTTGAGTGGAAGACGAATTGGAGGCCAGATGGACATGTCCAGAAGGTCCGGGTACCACGTTCTCCTGCCCAGTCTGGGGCAATTAGGATCATGGTTCTCCGGAATCTTCTCACCCTCCTGATCATTTGAGGAATGACAGGGACTCGTGGAAACGCATACAGGAGAAGAAACTCCCAGTCCACTACGAACGCGTCCCCTAGAGCTCCTCTCGGGGGAAATTCCCTTGAACAAAACAGATCGCACTTTCTGTTGGTACTGGTGGCAAACAGATCCACTTGAGGGGTTCCCCAAAGGGCGGAGATCTCCTGAAGGACTTCCTGAGCTAGTTCCCACTCGTGGGAGACTGTGCCCTGCCTGCTCAGAGCGTCCACCGTCAAGTTCTTCTCTCCGGCTAGGTGAACTGCTGATAAAGAGATTCCTTCTTGAATTGCCCCAAAACCAGAGCTGCATTACCTCTCTGCACAGTGGCAGTGATCCTACGCCTCCTCTTTTGTTGAGGTAGTGCATGTGTTGTCCGTCATTATCAGGACATTTTTCCCCTGTACAGATGGCAGAAAAGCTTTCAGCGCTAGTCTGATTGCTCTCAGCTCTAACAGGTTGATATGTAGTCTGGACTCCGATGGAGACCAACGACCGCTGATGGTCAAGTCGTTGGTATGGGCTCCCCACCCCGTGAGTGAGGCATCTGTGACTACTGTTATCTCCGGCCATGGTTGCCAAAACAGTTCCCCCTTCAAGATGTTTTTCGTGCAGGCCCACCACTGAAGGTCTCGAGCCACCTTGTCCGGAATCTGAAGGAGGTCTGTCATTCTTCCTGAGAATTGCGACCACTGAGTTCTCAGTGCCCACTGAAGAGATCTCATTCTCAGGCGAGCCTCTGGCACAAGGAAGATGCAGGATGCCATGAGGCCTAGCAACCTCAAAAAGTCGAAGGCTGGGAGACGTTGGGCATTTTGAAACTTGGTGACCATCTGCAGAATATCTTGAGCCCTCACCTCTGGTGGCAAGGCTTTTCCCAGGGAAGTGTCCAGGACCGCTCCAATGAACTGGAGTCTCTGTGATGGTATCATCTGTGACTTCTTTAAATTGAGGGAGAAGCCCAGTTTGTGAAGGAAGTGGCGGACATAATCTAGCTGGATCTGAGCTTGTTCCGAAGATACAGCTCTGATCAGCCAATCATCCAGGTAGGGGTAGACGTGGATCCCTTCCCTCCTTAGACTTGCAGCCACTACCGACATTAGCTTGGTGAAGACCCTCGGGGTAGAGGTCAGCCGAAATGGCAGAACTCGAATTTGATAATGAGAGCCGCCAATTGCGAACCTCAGGTATTTCCTGTGTTTGAGATGGATTGACACATGGAAATAAGCATCCTGGAGGTCCAGAGATACCAGCCAGTCCTGGAGCTGGAGGGCCTGAACTATCTGAGAAAGTTACCATCTTGAACTTGTCCTTCCTGAGGAACTTGTTCAATTCTCGTAAGTCCAAGATAGGTCTCAGTCCTCCGTCTTTCTTCGGTATGAGAAAGTAGAGGGAGTACCAGCCCTTGTTCCTCTCCGCTACAGGTACCGGTTCTATGGCACCTTTCTCTAGCAGGTCTACAATTTCCTACAAGAGGAGCGGATCTGGAACTTTCAGAGAGCTGTTCCCCGGTGGATGACTCTGAGGGATGCGTAGAAAAGGCAGGCAGTAACCTTGGGCAACTGTCGCCAATGCCCAAGCATCTGACGTAATAGCCTGCCATTCCGTCAGATGTTGAGTTAACCTGCCCCCTACTGGTGTTTTGTGAAGAGAGTCCTCAGAGTGGTTTGGAGGCGGCTGATGCAGATGCCGAGGGTAAAGAGGCACCTGCTGCTGCTGCGGCTTTTGTATTTTTACCCCGTCCACCTTGGGTGAATTTTTTCTGACCCCTTTGAACTGGCTGTCCTCTGCCCTTTTCGAATGCGGAATAGAAGCAAAAGGACTTACCTCTCCAAGAGGTTCCTGAGGGGCGATATGGTGTCTGACGGATTGCAGCTCCTAGGGATTTTGCTGCTGTCAAAGGGCATATTCAAGAGTCTGCTTTGCACATCTGGAGCAAAACCAGACTTTCGCAACCAAGCAAATCTCCTGGTTGTTGTACTTGCCGCCATGACCCTGCTGATGCTGTCAGCAGAATCGATGCCAGTCTGAAGGGATTTGCACATTGCGTCCTTACCATCCTTAATGATGTTGAGAAACGCTTCCCTTTTTTCTCCCTCCGGGAGGCAGTCAGCCGCTGATGAAGCACACTCCCAAAGTGTGTGGCTGAACCTTGCGAGCGTACAAGTAGCATTGATGGATTTCAACGCCATGCTACATGCGGAAAATACTTTTTTGGCCATAGAGTCATATCTCTTATCATCCCTGTCCTGTGGAACAGTAGGGCAAGCCAATTTACTACCTGCTGAAGTAGCTACCTGAACAACCAGACTCTCCGGGGTTGGGTGTTTGGATAAATATTCAGGGTCAGCAGAGGACACCCTATACTTGGCTGATAATATTTTGTTAACCGCCGGGATTACCTCAGGTGTTTCCCAGTTTGCCAATATTCTCCTTTGTAATGCCGCATGAAATGGCACCACAGGATCCTCCTGTGGACCTTTGACCAAGATGTCTGTGAGGTCGTCTTGCTGAAAAGCAGGTGAGGGTGTGGACCATCCCATAAACTCTATTATCCTTGCCATCACGGTTCTATAAGGGGTTTCAGCATGTTCCCCTGGATCTGGTGTGGCAAATTCCATTTCTGGGGAAGTGTCCAACCCACTTGCTTCCTGTAGGGATTCATGGAGGTCTTTCAACCTACCTTCCTCAGAGGTAAATTCCTCTGGTGCAGGAGTTGCACATCCCTGCAATTCAAAAGGTCTTTCCTGATCCGAATCCTCCCCTTCTTCATAAATAGAAGATAAGACTCTGGAGTGATCAGGTCTTGAAAATGGTATAAATCCCATTTCCAGGGCAGAAGGAGCCAAATTCGTCATGATTGGCTGAGAAAACGTCGACGTTTTCGACGCGGACGTTAAAGGCTTCGAAGCCATCGAAGCCATCGAAAAAGGCGTCGAGAAAGGTGGTAGAGGCCTCGACGAACTCGAGAGTATCGGGATTCTACTCGAGGTTGTCGATGACATTCTCATGCTCGAGGCTCTGGGTATGGCCACTGGCTGTGAGGTGGCCGTGGGTTTATCCTTCCTTGGTGTCGACGTCGGCGTCGAAGACGGCGTAGACTCGACTGACCTGTGCGTCGAAGAACCCTTCGATAACGGCGTCGACGACGCCGATCTATGTGTCGAAGGGATCTTTGACAACTGCGTCGAAGATGCAACTTTGCCTTTACTCGAGGGTTCGTGACGCTCTCAAGTGGCTTCTTTCGCCGGGTACTGCGACTCGCAGCTGTTTGATTTTTCGGGTCTTTCACCCAGGGTATCACCCTCAGCAGTCTTCGAGGGGGTCGAGGCTGCTTTCTCGAAGACGCTTAGCATCTTTTTCCTGAATTCCTCCCACTCAGCCTGAGAGCTTTGTTTTGTGGGGCAGGAGACCCTTTTTGGGGAAATGGAAGAAGACAAAGACGAGGAAGGGGATCTTCGAAGTCTCTTATTTGAATGCTTAGATCTCGAAGAATGATGGAACCTGCTTCAAGACCTAGAGCGAGAATGTCTTTTGTAATGGCGAGGAGACAAATGTCTCGACTCCGCCGAGGAAACTTTCGAAGAAGTTTTAACTGCCTTACCTCTCTCGAGCTTCCCCTTAGGCTCCTTCAAGGCTTTCGCCGTCATGGACATGCAGTCCTCGCACTCCGAACAATGGTGCTCGATTCCCAGGCACCACAAACAGATCCTGTGAGGATCCGTCAACGACATTTTCTTTCCACAGTCTCGACATTTTTTGAAGCCGGACCGTGGAGTCGTCGGTTCGGGTGAGGAAGCCATCGAGTACGAGTTGGTATTCACGAGGAATATATTGATATATTGGACTGAAGAACTGAGCAATGATATTCCGAGGCCCCACGAAGCGCGGAAAAACGGAACTGAGCATCGGACGCTGAGCGAGTCTATTTATACGCATGATAACATCAGCGCCGATACGGAGGCTGTCGAGGGACATCGGCTCGATGGACGTCGACGCGCAGTGCCCTCTACTGAAAAAAACATTCCGAGGCCAGCAAGCTGGAGATGATCTATCAAAGATAAGGAATACGTCGGAGGACACAATCCCTTTGAAAGACTTGTTTGGCGCTTTAATAAGACTCTTAAAAGCGTCCTCCAAAAATGAGTGGAGACGGACGGAAAAGATTGGCATATGATGGTACCCTGGGCTCTCTTTGCCATTAGAAAGGCCCCCAAGCATCCCTGGGTTTCTCACAGTTTGAACTCCTATATGGGCGCGAACCTTGGGATGTTTTGAATATGCTTATAGAGACATAGGAAGAGAGAGAGGAGGCTGTGTTACCTTTGTCCCAGACAGCACAACAAATAGAACACATGAAGATTGTCCAGGACCTAGTCCATTCACATTTGTCCAAGACCCAGGAAAACCAAAAAGGGATGTGTGATTGGAAAACAGTAACCCGTTCTTTTTCCATCTTACAGAAAGTTTTAGTACTCCTCCCCACGTCCGAAAATAAAATGTTATTACAATGGCATGGTCCATATGAGATCTTGGAACAGACTGACCCATGCAATCATAGAGTGCCCCAACTGGATAGAAGACTCAAATCTCAGATCTATCATATTAACTTCTTAAAAGAATGGAAGATACTGTGGTGTCCTCCTCCAAAATGATGGCCAGTCTGCTCACTGAAGAGGTAGGATAACCTAACTTAGTACCATCTGATCTCCCTCTGTCCCAAAACATAATATTCAAAATCTCTTAAACCAGTTCCTGGACCTTTTTTGTGAGGAACAAGTAAGAGTCAAGGGTATATATCGTTATATCCACACTCCCCTTGGAAAAGTGGTGAATTCAAAGCCCTACAGAATTCCAGGAGCTACAAAAGAAATAGTCTTCGAAAAGGTGGCGAAAATGCTGGCAGCCGACATCATAAAACCATCTCAGAGTCAATGGTCTTTGCCAATAGTCTTGGTGGCCAAGCCAGATCAATTGTGAAGGTTCTGTATAGAGTTCTGAAAGTTAAACGCTGTGTCCCAGTTCGACAATTATCCCATGCCAAGGATTGATGACCTGATGAATCAACTGGGCACAGCCATTTATATCTCTGAAGACAAGGAAAAAAATGCATTTACCATCCTAGATGACTATTTCAGTTTAAAGTGGTACCATTTCGCCTTCATTGTGCTTCAGCAACCTTCCAAAGGCTTACAGACTGAGTGCTAAGACCTTATTCTAGTTTCTGTGGAGTTTATTTAGACAATGTCATCATCCATCGCAAGACCTGGGATGAGCATATGACACATTTATACAAGTTCACCAAGGCCTTACAACAGGCCGGGCTAACCGCCAACCTGAAGAAGTGCCACCTTGCCCAATCGGCCGTGAGCTATCTGGAATTCTTTGTGGGTAATCGAATGGTCCAGCCCCAAGTAGAAAAGGTCAGCGCCATGAAGAGATCTAAGGGCTTTTTCTTGGGACTGGTAAGGTACTATAGAAGATTTATCCCCAACTTTTCATGAATCACTGCCTGTTTAACCAACAAGCTGAAAACAACTGAACCTCAGAAGGTAAGGTGGGGAAAGGAAGATCAGAGCTGCTTTGATACCCTTAAAACCATAATATGTAGTGAGCCAGTCCTAAAAGTCCCTAAGTTTAATAAAGAGTTTGTATTCCAGTCTGACACCTCCAAAGCGGGCTTGGGGAAGTTCTATCACAGATATATGATGGCGTATAACATCCAGTTATGTATATCAGTCACAAATTGTTCCCCAGTGAAAGAAACTATGCCACAATAGAACTAGAGGCACTAGTGATAAAATGGGCAGTAGGACATTTAAAATATTACCTTACCGGTAGAACGTTCACCTTAGTCACGGACCACTCAGCCCTTACATGGCTTAGTTTGAGAAAGGACATGGATACCCAGATCATGCGCTAGTTTCTCAAACGCCAACCCTTTTGTTTTAGCATGGAACATCGCAACGGTAAGGAACAGGGAAACGTTGATTTCCTGTCCCGATTCCCTTTGACAGATGGAGAAACCAGCTGCATGAGGGGACGGGTATGGGAAAAATCTAATTCTAACACAGAGTAATTTTCTTCACGTGGGAACAGCTTGCGGCTGGTGTATAATACGGGGTGTTCTAGTACGTCACAAATTTGGGGGCAGGACGGCTCCTAACCCTGTAAGAGATGCGTCTCTCTGTAACACAAACTCCTTTTAGAAGTCGACTATCTTCAGGATTGGATTTTGGCATAATGTCTGCTTTAGGATGTTATAGCATATCTAGTCATCATCGTTCCACTGAAGGTTCTGGGGTTCAGCATTTTTAAGTTTATCTGTCAGCCGGGCCGTTTTGTCCAAAAAGTTAGGGATAAACCTTTGGTAATATCCTATTAGACCAAGGAAAGCCCTACGATTTCGTTTGGTCTTGAGAGTTGGAGTACCCTAGACGGCTTTTACCTTTTCATGTTGGGATTGCACAGTCCCATTCCCTACGAAAAAGCAAAGACATTTCACGGCTGATTGGGCCAATCTGCATTTTGCTGGATCAGCAGTTAGGCCAACATTCCCAAGGACTTTCATGATGGAATAAAGATGGAAGAGATGGTCCTCCCAGATTTTACTATAAAAGACAATATTGTCAATGTAAGCTCCACAGAAATCAGAATAGGGCTGCAGGATGTTATCCATGAGACGTTGGAACGTAGCTGGTGCACTGTGTAGGATGAAAGGGAGGACTTTAAACTGGAATAATTCTAGGAGCATTGAAAACACGTTTTTCTCCCTATCTGGCCCATATACAGGGACTTGCCAGTATCCTTTGGTTAAATCTAAGGTGGATAGAAGGTGGCTCTTCCGAGTTTATCAATTAGGTCATTGATGCGTGGCATGGGATAGGCATCGAAGTCTAAGAGGGCATTCACTTGACGGAAGTCTATGCAGAATCTCCAGGAACTGTCAGGTTTAGTGACCAATATGATAGGAGAGGACCATGGACTTGAGGAAGGCTCAATGATATTGGCTTTCAACATTTTGTTAACTTTCTCGGTCACTATCTGTTTACGTGCCTCTGGTAGACGATAGGGTTTTAGATGCACCACTTTGCCTTTAGGGGTTCCAATATAATGGTATGTACCTTTTACTCTTCCTGGGTTTTCTGAGAATACATCAGGGAATGAGACCACTACATCTTTTAGATCTTCTCGTTGTGTGATAGACAACTCGGGAGGAATTAAGTCACAAAGTTATCCATATCTTCCGGAACCAGGCAGGCTAGTACTTTGGCATGGGTGGCTGACGGGTTCTCCTTCCACTCTTTTAAGAGATTGATGTGATATAAGTGGACTTTCTGCTTTCGGTCTGGTTGGACTATTTTATATGTGCACGTTCCCATTCATTCTATTACCTCGTAAGGTCTGTGCCACTTTGAAACAAGTTTGTTCTCTGAGGTGGGTAAGAGGACTAGTACTTTCTGTCCAACAGAAAAAGATCTTAAATTTACTTTTTATCATAATAAGCCCTTCTGTTGGCTCTGGTCCTTTCCCATATGAGTACAAACTAAGTCCTGAACCAACTTCATGTGTTCTTGCACTCTAGTGGCGGTTTGTGATATTGGAATGGGGGCCTCCTCTCGTTCTTCACAGGTTTCCCAAAGCAGCTCAAAGGAAGAGAAAACTGTGGAAGCCTGGGGGGTTTTCCTCAAGGCAAATAGTGCCCATGAGGATCATTCGATGTGAGTCTATCCCGTCCTTGTCTACCAATTTCCGTAGAATCAGTTTCAGGGTCTTATTGAATCTTTCATCTAGACCATCGGTTTGAGGATGGTACACGGAAGATCGCGAGGTGGTGATGTGGAGTAGCTCTTTGACTTCGGCCATAAGTTTATTTATTTATTTAAGAACTTGTAGAGCGCAGACTAAGGCCGAAAAGGCATCTAGGTGCGAATGATGCAGCAGTGAATCCAGAAAAGACTGCTACACATGAGAAACAAACAAATTGGGAAATCAGAACAGATAGGTTTTCAGCGCCCTGCGGAAAGGAAAATAGTCCTCAATCGCTCGCAGCGAGGGGGGCAATGAATTCAACAGTCTGGTTGCCAAAACTGAGGGCGCTCAACCCCCAAGCCGAGCCCGCTGAAACCATGGAATTCTTAGAAGCAGCTGTGATGCACAGTGTAAATGTCTGGTTGGACAGAATTATTTAATCTTCTTCTTGAGGTATTCTGGATGTTATAAACAGCTCGATGAGTGATGCAAAGCGTCTTAAACTCTATCCTTGACGGTACTGGGAGCCAATGAAGACAATGCAAGAGCTCTGTAGACGGGATCATCCAGGGCGCCCTCAGGGCCAGTCTGGCTGCTGAGTTCTGAAGAACCTGCATCCGCTGCATTTGGAATTTAGGTTTACCCAGATAAATATAATTACAGTAATCCAAGGACCCCATTATAGTGGAGGTAACCACCATAGACCAACATGCAGGGAGAGCATAGGGAGAATGTTCCTCAATATTTTGAGCATCCCAAACTCTGCACCACATATTACCGAGATCTGCGCTTCTTCTGAACCATTGGGGAGTAGCCTCACACCTAGGCTTTTAACAGATGTACAGGAAGCTGGGCAAGGTCCTAAAGAGTCAGCCCAGTATTAGGCGTTCCAGAGGTTATCTGCACTTTGTGGCCCGAACAACAGAATCTCTGTTTTGCTGCCATTTAGTTTTAACCAATTCCCTCCATCCATTTACTGATTTTATCCAGGCAGTCCCGAAGTTTTCCAGGAGGATCAGTCAGAGGAGAGTCCAGCCGAAACACTACCAGAGTGTCATCAGCATAGGTTTAAAAAAGGACTGCGCACTCAGCAATGAGATTGGCAAGAAGGCGGACATACAAGTTAAAAAGAAGGGGGAAAGGGCCGAATCCTGCAGAAGCCTGCAGGTCAAACCTTGAGTGGGTGAAAAATAGTCCTGAAAGGAGATGGTCTATGAAATTACCTGAACCACGCCAATGGGGAGCCTGCCACCCCTGCTTTCTCCAGTTGAGTTAGTAGAATATAATTATTCACTGTGTCGAAAGCCGCAGAGAGATCCAGGAGAATAAGAACGCCTGACTCTCTGCGGTCTTGAAGAAGAGCTAAGGCGTCCAGTAGTGATATCATAACAGATTCAGTGCCCATGGTGGGATGGAAACCGGAATGAAATGGGTGTAGGCAAGAGTTGTCTTCCAGAAATCTCGAAAACTGAGGAGTAATCAATGCCTCCATCAGTTTCATGATAGCAGGAAGGAGGTAGATGGGACGATAAATAGCCACCTCCAGGGGATCTGAATTAGCTTTTTTCAGGAGGGGGCAACAACAGAATGCTTCAAAGAAGCAGAGATAATCCCCGTAGCGTAGGAGTACTGAAGGGCATTTGTGAACATAGAAATTGCCCTTTGCGGAAGAGCTTTTAACATCCGAAGCGGAACTGTGTCATGGGGTGAGGCTGATTTAAGGCCGTACAATGCTCGCATTTCAACTTCGTCATCCACCGGTTTGAGTCAAAATTTGCTCAGCTGAGGGGGGTCGGGGGCCACGTCAGCAGATTTGTCATTCAAGATTATTTTGCAAATTTTGCAGATTTTCTCAAAGAAAAAAGCGCCAATTGCATTACAATGTGACTGAGCATCAAGAAATGTGGCCTGCTTTCTAGTGGAGGGAGCAGACAGTTCCCTTGCCACTAAAAACACTTCCCTAGAGGTACAGGAAGCGTCAGTTATTCGATTGGCATAATATTTACATTTATTGGCTACAATCATCTTGTCATAGCGGAAACGGCATGCTTATAAAAGGCACAATCTTCCTCGGAATAGTTACAACGCCACTTTCTTTCCAAACAATGGCAAGCCTGTTTCTGTTGTCGAAGGTCTGAGGTGAACCAGGCGGCCGTGGGTTTAGATCTTCCAAAGTGAGTTTTCAGGGGGACCAGGTCATCGCCCATCTTTACCAGAGCTTTCAGGAGAGAGGTACAGGGGTCGTCTCCCTCTCCTTCACATCCGTCGTTGGCTTCAAGTGACAAGTCAGTAAAAACAGACAGGTCAACCTTCTGCCTGGCCCTACGAAAACTGTAGACCATGAGAAATCTCTGAAGCTCGAGATGAGGTTCTGATAATAAAAGGGACCAGAAAGTGGTTGGACCAAATGACAGGAACAGGAGTGAAGCTGACTACCATCGATTCCTCTGAAAAAATCGGGTCCAGGAGGTTACCACTTTTGTGAGTAGGAAGATGGTTTTGGAGTCCTAAGGCGGATTCGGAAAGGCTAGTAAACATATTACTAGCAACCCGATCGAGGGGGTCGTTGGGATGAAGATTAAAGTCCCCTAGCACAATTGATTTGGAGTAAGTCAGACCTAAATTGGACACTAGCCGTGAAAAATGTACTGCAAACTCCACGCGAGCAAATGTGCGAGGTCTGTAGACCAGTAACAGATGAATGGTCATATTGTCACTGATTTTCAGCCGGATTAGGAACAATTCATAGGGCAGTTGATGTTCCAATAGGATAGGCTGGCACTGGAATAAAGAAAGTTAAATTAATGCCAAGCCACCACCCCTACCAGGGGGCGGGGGGGTCTGTCTAGGTGAAGAGCAGCATATGCATCTGGGAGAAGCTGACAGAAACCAGGATCAGAGTTGTCACAAAACCAAGTCTCTGTAATGCAAAGAAAATTCGGAGCAGAATCCACCAAAAGGCAGTGAAGATCAAAGCGATGGGCACCAGCTGCCCTAGCATTAATCAGCATGCACCTAAGGGGATGCAGAGCTGGCTGGCCTACCCTCTTGTGCAGAGGCAAAGGCTTCTATAAAGATTGGGTCATTCCGTTGGGCGAATGCCCGATGGGAAAGGAGGTCAACCTCATCCCCTTCTTGGGGGGGGAGCTCACTTTCCTGGGAAGATCTGCTTTCCCAAAGATTTGTGAGCATCTATTTGTTTCATCTTGGGTTTTTACTTCTTGGGGTACTGGGTACAATGCTTCTTTTCAATTTCCCTTGGGCTATCTTTTACCCTTCTTTCACGGTATAGGGATTATTCCCCTGATTGTGTAGGAGGACTTTAACATCAAACCTATAATTATAATCAGGAATTATAATCAGGGTCGATGATCCCTGCCATCACATTTAACCCATATCTCCAAGCTAACACAGATTTTTTTGGGGCTAGTGTTATGTATGTTCCTTTAAGAGGGACTAGGATGAGACGAGTGGGGATTAGGTATCTTTCACTTGGTGGTATGACCACCTCAGTAGTGCTCTGGAGGTCAATGCCAATGGATTTTGCAGTAGCTACTGTAGGGCTTTTGGCCTTTGGACTTTACTTAAGAACTTGCACGGGTCCCCAACTTTTATCAGCTGGTACCAATCCCACTGATAAGCCATTTTACTGTTATATTTACTACAGAATAAGATAATGCCTATCTTTCCATATGCTATGAGGCATCTGTACCTAACAAAACTGGCTTCTGTGCTCATCAGTCGCCAGCAAATGTCTTAAAAAAATCTGTCCGGTGGCTAGCTGGGGACGCTAGCAGATGCTGCTCTGCTGAGCTCCCAACCCTTGATCCCGTCCCGACCGATAAATAACCTCCCCAAAATGTAATCTGAGCCCCAAAATTGAGTGTGGGCACCCCTGCGAGGGAAGGAAGCTGCTGCCGGAGTCGCAGATAATTTGGGCGAGTGAATCAGAAGATTTGGCTCACGCAGGTGCCGGCGGTCGTTGAACAAAATTGCAGGCAGCCCCAAGCGGGTGGAGCGGAGGCACGGCCCCTTAAGTGAGCAAACCCCCAGAAGCGCAGAAGAAGCTGGGATGGAGGATAGGCGGGCCTATGCCCCCACAGTGAGTACATTGCAGCTGGTAGCGGGGGACAGCAACTGAGGCGAGGAGATGCGCCGACCTGTGCAGTGAGGCTCCCAGCAAAATGACGGATCTTACGTGGGAGCGAGGGGAGGCAATGCTTGATGACAGGTATAGGCCTTAGGGCCAAAGAGGAACCCAGGCCCCTGGCAGTGAGATTTGGAGCCCACATTGGCAACGCTCCCCAGGTGGAGGCGCAGGGGGAGTGGGGAGCAAGCATCCACACAGCTAGGGCTGCCAGGCAAGGAGAAGAAGACCGACTTGCACTGGAGTGCAAAGGAGAGCGAGTGAGAAATAGTGCTGGACCACACTCACCGAGTGTACTCAACCTTTCAGATTATCAGGAGCCACAGACCGGATGTCTTGACCAGGGTGCATTTGTACCAAGTAAAGGAATAAATAATGAAGGAGGCACGTAAACATGCACCAGTGAGATTCAGAGACACCCCACTAGTCCTCTTTCAGGACTTGGCACAGGCGACGCTCATCAAACGAAAGCGTCTGCGAGTGGTAACAAGCTGGCTCTCTGCGAGTGGTAACAAGCTGGCTCTGTGCAAACAAGGCCAGATACCGATGTACGTTCCCGTGCGCCCTGTGATTCGAGTGGCGAGGACAACAATATTCGATCTCCAAAGAAGAAGCAATGGCTGAATTGATGGAAGAAGGAGAAGAGGGCCAATCCTCGGGTCTGAAAGAAGGTCAGGAGGACAAGGAGGGTATTCAGCGGACAGGGAGGAAAGAGCGATGGAGATCGGCCCGATTGCATCCAAAGGGGAGAAATAGAAATAAAGTTGCTGAAGAGGGGGTCCCGCTATGAAAGCAACAGCAAACAGGTGCCAGAAGCTTTCTGGTAAGGATCTTGCCACAAAGTCAATTGGCATCTCAAAAGGAGGTGCGTAACAATATGACACTGAGAAGCTACATGAACGGGGGTTGATAGGGATGGACGGGAGAGAAAGACCAGAAAAGCTCTCGTCGTCCTGGGTGGTATGGATACCCAGTGGAAGATGAATAAGTTATTATGGGACAGTTGGGGGGGGGGGGCGTTTAGTAAGGGGGTGTACAGTTGATATGTTTGGGTTTGGGGGAGGGATGGAATGATGGTGCAAGAAGTCCAAGTAGGCACTCAAATGAGAGTGCCAAAGAGAGATCTTACTGAAGGATTTAGAACAGGGCTTAAATTCCCTGGTTAAAAGGCGCTCAATAATAAGGCGCCTGATAGAGTTGCACACCACGGTAGCTTGGCTACAGGAAACACACTTGCTCAAGAAAGATAAGGTGCGCCTCAGACAAAGAAAATTCCCAAAACAATTCTTCGCCTCTAGCAGGGCAAAAAAAAGGGTAGTGGCGATTCTGATCGCGAAAGAGGCAGAATTCACCAAAAATTTCTCACACAAAGACCCAGAGAGTAGATACTTGGTGGTAGGAGGATTATTAAGGGGTCAACTGGTAACGTGGGTGGCGATCTATGGCCCTAATGATAAACAGGAGCATTCCCTTACCAAGACATGGGGGAAAATCTCAGGGTGGTATGTAGGGAAGGTGTTAGGGGGTGACTTTAACTGCGTGATGGACCCACACATGGACAAGACCCTCCCCCCAACACAGGCAGATGGCAGACAGAGGTAGGCGCTGGCACAATTTCTCAGGGAAATACACCTTATTGAGACTTGGTAATTTTTTCAACCGGTAAGCCATAAAGGATTCTCCCACGTAGACATGATCCTAGTCTCTGATACACTCATACCCCAGGTGACAGACATAGAAATTGGGACAAGTTACCTATCGGATCATGCTCCCGTGATCCTTAATTTCGAACCTCTGACCGCTGCACTGGAGGGGCTTGAATACCTTAATACTGAGGGATCCAATATTGAGGGCCGATATGGAGGATATGATATGATAGGTTATTGGGGTGTGGCTAACCGCCATGTAAGTAGGATGCTTTCCAGGCAGCTCTGCTGGATATGCCCATGATTCTGCTGCAGAACTGCGGTTTCGCACCGCCAAAGTAGCTGAGAGCCGCTACAACAACCGACGAACACCCAGAGGACCTATGCTAAAATTCTGGGCCAGCTGCGACCTTCCTTTGTAGCGGCGCGCCGAGCCGTGGGGAGACAGTCGAGCATCGAAAATGGCGCCAAGTGAACGGTGCATCGTGCTGGGCCCCGTCCTTTCTGGCCGATACAGAGTGAGCCCTGAGAGACCAGTGGGCTCCGGCGGGATCCCACAAGCGAACCAGGAATACAGCATGAGGCCCCTGCATCGCATCGAGCAGACCATGGTTCTGCGCGGTGGAACACCAAGGGGACTCGTGACCCGGCACCCCCGGGCACTGCAGGAAGACCGGCCCAGAGAGGCAAATAGCACTGCTCCGGAACCTCGTGGGGGGGAAGAAGCGAGTGAGCAGCCCAATTACGAACGCCCACAGACGCTAGAAGGAAGCATCCGGACTACACACAGGGAGCCCAGGCACGGAGGGAGGGGCGAGGTGAGCCAGAAGCTGGGGCACGGTGGAGCCCAGTGGCACAACTGAAGACTCAAGGTGAGGAGCCGGCGGGAGGGGAGGCCCAGTCATTAAGCAGCACCCACATACATCAGATGAGCGGGCCACCCCCCCTCGCCCCTCTTTCCATAGTGCCCCCGCTCGTAGCGGGAGATTAGAAAAGGCAACCAAGTGCCGCGCGCAGCCCGATCAGGCACAAGTGAAGGGCATACTGCGCGCTGCACACAGTGCCCCGCAGCAGATACCTGGGGAGGCCCAGGGGGCAGAGACTAAAGGTAGAGCACCCACAACGTAGTGCTCCCCCAAAACAAAGCGCCCGAGGCCGGGCAGAACTTAAGGGCAGCAACTCCCCCGGCGCCGCACACAAGCGATAACAGCTGGAACATAGGCACTCAGCAAGACGAGACCGGGAAGGTCACCCCCCACCCTCGGTACGACGAGCTAAGAAACACAAGACCAGCAATACCAAAGAAAGCCCGGAAACCCACTCCACACACGCCTAAGAGAGCGAGGGTGACATACACGGCCCCTGGGAGCCACAAGGAGCGCACCCCTAGGCACGGCACCACAGCCAGCAAAGGTGCAGCTAGCCTGGGGAACTGGCAGGCCCGCCCGCCCACAGAGTAATGACCACAAAAGGTGCTAGAGGAAAACAGAAACAGACCACCATGGAGACCTACACGGCTGGAGGTCCAGCCAGGCCAAATACCAGCACCACCAGCACTGATACACCGCAGATGGAGTCTCAAGAACCAGCGAACTCGCAGCTCATGGAAGCCATCAAAACACTGCAGAGGAAAATGGAATGTAAAATTGATGCAGTAGCAATTGATCTCAACCTATTACGACAAGACGTTCGCTCCATAGCAAGCAGGACAGAAGCGCATGAAACCCAGATCCGCGAGAACTCAGAGGCCAAAACTCAGATCCTTAAGGACGTAGATGAACTAGCGCAAAAGGTGATAAACCTGGAAGACAGAGCCGATGAGGAAGAAGGGTGGGCGTGCCGAAATAACATTAGAATCCTAGGCTTTCTAGAGGGCATCGAAGGGAACGACCCCACAAACTACATCGAAGGTCTCCTACTGCAAGAAATCGGGCCCAGGAAACTATCACAAGGCTTTACCATCGAGAGAGCCAATCGATCCTTCACCAAACGGTCGCCCCGCCGGGACCCCACCCAGGCCAATAATAGCAAAAGTGCTCAACTACCGAGACAGAGAGGCGATCCTAGCCTTTTCGAGATCAGGCGGCCTCATACAAAGAGACTCTGCGAAGGTAGCAATATATCCAGATTACACTTTCCAAGTCCAGATGAGGAGAGCCCAATTTATTCACACTAAAGCAAGACTAAAAAATGCAGGCCTGCGCTACATGCTTCTCTACCCAGCTAGGCTGAAAGTGCTGCACAACAACAAAGCGTACCTGTTTGACACGTCGGCGGAAGTCAGGGAGTGGATGGATAGAGAACAAACAAGAGAATGCAAATCACGGAAACCAGCAACTTAAGCGACATCAGTTACTCAGCATCAGGGCATGGCACGCATGCAAATTGAAACACATCCTAACGCAGCAATATTGATCCACTCAGGAGCCACACTGGAGTCGGACTGTTTCTTAAGTGACAGCAACCGAAGCGGACTTACTTCTACCCCCAGAAGAAGTTTGGGTACATTGAACCCGCCCGTACGGCACTAACGGACTTAAAGGTCAAATGGAGCGGAAACGGGATAGTCAGAATGGGGGAACCTCACTAGACTTGTTTGGTTACAGGGGAGTTTAAGGTTTTGGGGAAGGGGAACCCGGAATCAGGCACCTCAGTTGGGGATTAATGAGCACAAAAACCCAAGACCACCCAGGGCACCCAAAGCTGCCGGAACTAAAAATGGACTTGCCTCATGCGCCACCCTTGAATACCTGACCACACAAAATTAGGATCATGACATGGAATGTCAGAGGAATGAACAGCTACGTCAAGCAACACCGGATTAAGACCTTTATGAAACGCAATAAGATCGGCATTGCCCTCCTGCAGGAGACTCACCTGGACGCACAAAAGTTAACAGCGTTGGCCAAGATTTGGAGGGGAACATTGATAGGCACCACATACTCTACGTACGCTAGGGGAGTTTTCATCTGGATCGCCCCCACCATCCCCATAAATCTGATGCACACGAAAACGGATGATGAGGGCAGAATGGCCTTGATACACGGTACCATCGAAGGGAAGGAAGTCTGCCTGATTAATTCTTATGCCCCCAACCATGACGCCACAGTCTTCTTCCGCTCGCTATACACCAGACTCGGCCCATACAGAGATAGCATCCTGATATGGGGTGAGATCACAACTGCACTCTGGACGCCCCAAAAACAGGTCAGACGGTAAGCATGCCCGTCCCTCACCTCCTGCCAAAATACTAAAAGCACTAACACAACAATTTGCACTCAGAGACCTATTGAGGTAGCAGCACCCTGAAGCAAGACAGTACTCCTTCTACTCACCCCCACACGCAGTACACACTAGAATAGACCACATATTCGTGAGTGAGGAACACCAAACCTCGTTCGGTGACACACAATACCAAGCCAGAGTGCTGTCTGACCACACCCCACTAACAGCCACTTGGACAGTACTTGCACCCAGACCCCCAGCGCCCACGTGGAGGCTTAGAAGCGAAGCCCTGCTGGACAGGGCCTTCAGTGAACAGATTCGGAAAAGCACAATAGATTACTGGCAAATAAACGAAAACAGTGTTCAACACATCAGCACGGCATTGGAGGCATACAAAGCGGCAATGAGGGAGGAAATGATGGCTGCCATAGGGGGAGCCCAGAAGTCATTAACGACCTTGCTGGCTCATGCTGAGGATGAACTGAGGGAACCGGAAGTAGTGGCCTCTTAGGACCCAGCCCACATAAAAAAGGTGGTGGAACTCAAACAAGCCTGCCTAGTACACTGGGAAAAACTAGGGAAACTCAGCTACGCAAAGCACATAGAGAGAGGTCATGCCCTTGGCGACAAACCGGGGAAGGTATTAGCGTGGCTCTATAAACGAGAAGCCCCCAGAAAGCCCATCTGTCAAGTCTGCAGACCCGACGGCACAGTAGCACACACGTTGGCTGATATTAACATAGCATTCATGGGGTTCTACCAAGCCCTCTATACTGACCCCCCATCACCCACAGACACTGAAATCGAGGACCTCCTGGTCATCATTAGACTGCCCACTCTAGATGAGCAGATGGCCGAAGACCTAGATGAGCCCTTCACCCCAGAAGAGGTCATTTACCATCAGGTCACTCCCATCAGGGAAGGCACCTGGAACCGACAGACTCCCAGGGGAATTCTATAAAACATACAAAGACACACTAGCCCCTCTATTGACCCAAGTGTATAGCAAAGCATACGATACAGGCACCCTCCCAGACACCATGAGAGAAGCTGTTATCATCCCACTCCTGAAACCAGGAAAGGATGGTGATGATTGTGGCTCGTACAGGCCCCTGTCCATGCTAAATGCAGACAACAAGATTCTGACAGCACTGTTGGCCAGGAGGCTGCGGAAAGTGATCCCGCTGCTGATCCATCACGACCAGACGCGGTGCGTACCTGGGCATTCCATCACAGAGAACCTACGCAAGCTACACCACATCATACATAGAACCAATGGCAGGCCGGGTAAAAGCGCAGTGGCATCCTTGGATGCCACTAAGGCATTTGATTCAGTCCGGTGGAACTGGCTGCATGCCACTATGACTAAAATGGGAATAGGGCCGGTCTTCCAAAAATGGGTCAAACTTATATACACAGACCCCACTGCCAGAGTACGCACAAACAACACCTACTCGGATAAATGGTGCCTTCACCGAGGCACGCGGCAAGGATGTCCTCTCTCCCCTATGCTATACATCATAGCCGCTGAACAAGTAGCAGCATACCTAAGGCAGGAGTACTCGGACGGGGGCATAGAAATAGACGGGGTAACCCACCTGGTCTCAATGTACGCAGATGACACGCTCCTCTACCTAAGCCACCCGGAACATATATTGCCATATATACTCGAAACCTTAGAGGGGTTCCATAGATACACGGGGATTCAAATTAACCATGACAAATCATGTCTCTTCCCCCTGGCGGCCCTAATCGAAGCCAGTGCAGGAAGCCTCCCAGAACTGGCATTTAAGTGGGAGCTCACCTCCTTTAGATACCTGGGAATTTCCATCCACTGGGACCCCAAGACTGAACACGCCCTGAACACGGCAAAAGCCAAAGACAGCTTGGAGAAAGCAATGGACTTTTGGGGCAGATCACCACTCTAGGTGGCAGGGTGAGCGGGATTACTTAAAATGGTGGCATTGCCCCGACTCTTACACTTCTTCACCAACGTCCCCTACAACATCCCTCAGCAGTTCTTCAGGGAACTAAATAAACTTTGCAGAAGATTCCTGTGGGAGGGTGGGAGGCACAGAGTGGCATTGGAGGTACTACTGAGACCCTATGACAGGGGAGGACTGAAAATCCCCAACTTCGAACTGTATTGTTTAGCAGGCCAACTGAAACACCTGATCGAATGGATGGCAGACGAAACTACAACAGACACCCGATTCCTGCAGCCGGCGATCCCCCACAAGCTCCTTAGAGACCTATTCTGGACCACACCAAAGACAAAACAACACAACCCATACTTAATAAATCTTGGGATCCAGATCTGGAAACGAGTCTGCAAAGCTGTGAAAACAAATGACCCCTACTCTCCTCAGATCCCGATCGCAGCTATCATGACAACCAGACCAGGGGGCCCGGCAGTAATAAGGAACACATGGGAGCCCTATGGAATTGCCACACTGGGCGACATGGTGAACGACCAGGGCATCTTAACGTTTGCCGAACTGCACGAGACCTCGGGGCTACCAAAAGGGCAGTTCCTTTTGCACGGTGCAGTAGTAAAGAAACTCACAAACCGATGGCCAGAGGTTGAGAACCTCGAAACAGGGATAGAGGCCATAGAGAATATGCTGAACGCAGCTGAGGGGGGACACGAAACCTCGAGGCTCTACGAGTCGTTGCTGGGCTGCACAACCAAGCAAGACCTCAAGTGCAAAGCGAAATGGGAACAAGAGCTAGGCCTGCAATTTGAAGACATAGAATGGGATGCCATAACACACTATCATAAAAAAGTGTCCAGAAATGCTCAATTGCAATTTATACAGTTTTACATCATTAAGAGAGCGTACCTCATCCCCAAAGTCATTTCTAAATTTAAGGGAGCAAGAATCACAGTATGCCCCAAATGCAATGAACCCCGAGCAGGGATGACCCACATGTTTTGGGGATGTGGGACACTACAATCCTTCTGTACACAAATCGGGGCTAAGGTGGCTGAGGCAAACATTACCTTGGACATACAGTCGCCAAAGGCATGCATCCTGGGCAGATACAAGAAAAACAAGAGGAACAAACCTCTAAACAATCTTAAGGACTTGATGTACATTCTAGCTAAAAGGCGCATCGCTATGGGGTGGAAAAGCCCCAAAACCCCCAGCGTAACATTGTGGTGGGAGGATCTCTGGAAATGGTGGGCTGCAGAAACAGGGGCCTGGGAGAACGCGCAACGTGGGCAGAAGCTGGCACTAGCGAAGACTTGCAGCAATGGGTGGCGCTCACGGTGACATTATTCCACCCAAGAGAGGAAGCCTCCTCTAATGAAGACATTGGCAGCCCATAACGACCTTCAGTTGAAGGCGGAACCGAATATAGAGAAAAGTGGTCGTGGGTAGTTGGGAGGGAGGGAAGTCATTTGAGAGTTTACACAAATGTGCAGCAATGTTCATAACTGTTATATTGTTCTATAAACGAATACAATTTAAAAAAAAAAAAAATTATATGATAGGTTATTTATAACGTTCTTAATACCCAGAAGTTTCTAAGTGCAGACCCGGGGATCAAACCTGTGGTGCTCCGTGTCGTCTTGCTTCCAAGGCGAGCACACTGCCCCTGAGCTATCCTCCCGAGACCGATACCTAAAGACATTACTTTAGGGAGAATGACACAGAGGGAGCGAACTGGGGAATGGTATTGGACGCGAACAAAGCTGTCAAATATGGGGGAAATATAAAGCCAAGTCGGCCGCATACATTAGAGGAAAAGAGCAGGTGAGGAAAGCACTTGAAAAGTTGGTTAAAGAAGCACAAGGATATTGGGTCCAAGAGAGCTTGGAGGGCTCTAATGAAGGCAATGGCCAAATTGGAAGCACATCTGGCAGACAGATTGGTGTAGTTATTGCTACAAACAAAACAAACATACTATGTAAAAGGGGACAAGGCATAGATTTCTGGCAGCGAAGGACAGTTGGGGGGGACGGGAGTAAGGGGGGTACAGTTGATGTTTGGGTTTGGGGGAGGGATGGAATGGTGGTGCAAGAAGTCCAAGTAGGCACTCAAATGAGAGGGCCAAAGAGAGTTCTTACTGAAGGATTTAGAACAGGGGTAGGATGATGAACAACCTGCATATGGTATCCCTAAATGTCAAGGGCTTAAATTCCCTGGTTAAAAGGCGCTCAATAATAAGGCGCCTGATAGAGTTGCACACCACGGTAGCCTGGCTACAGGAAACACATTTGCTTAAGAAAGATAAGGTGCGCCTGAGACAAAGAAAATTCCCAAAACAATTCATTGGCTCTAGCAGGGCAAAAAAAAGGGGAGTGGCGATTCTAATCGCAGAATTCGATTGTTAAAATGGTGATACTCCCCAAGTGATTATATCTATTTGTCAACCTTCCTTTGCTGTTACCAAAGTGCTTCTTCAGACAACTGTGCAGCCTCATCCTGGAACTTATTTGGGCGGGCAAACCAGCGAGAGTAGCGTACTCCATCCTGATCCAACCCGTAGCAAAAGGAGGCCTTGCACTCCTTGACCTGGAGCGCTATTATTGGGCGGCACAAGCACAATTCTTGAGCTACTGGTTCACAACCCAATTCATTCGACCGCACGTCCAAGTGGAGAGGGCCCTGGCCACCCCTAACCTCCTGAGAGAAGTGATTGTAGGTGAGCTACCAGTCCCGCCAAAGACCACAAATGTTGTATTAACTACATATGAGATCTGGAGGAAGATCGCACGCAACTATGGAGTGGTTCACAGGTACTTCTGTCTTCTTCCAGCGAAGTTCATTCCAGGATTGCCACTCACCACGGAAAAGGTCTACCTCCAACTCGTAGATAAACTACAAATCATCACGATTGATGATTGGTTTGTTGAAGACACCTTCATGTCACTCCGACAGGTTAAAGAACGCAGCTCTGTCACATCGTTAGACATCTTCGTGTACTTCAGAACTCGCCACGCTCTAAAGACCTTGTTTTCTACTTTCCCAGCAAGACCGCCCACGTGGCAGCTTATACACGAGTTGATCCTATCTCAAGGAGAGGGCAAATTAGTTTCACACATCTACAAAGAACTGCTGACTGCAACTCCCCAGCCGCCAACCCCCAGGGTGAGGTGGGAAAAGACCCTGGCATGCTTGAGAAGTGACACAAATTGGTCCTACATACAGAAACAAACCCAGAAGGTGGCTCTGAACTCGAGGTACAAACTTATATACTTCCACTTTCTGCATCAGACGTACCTCACCCCCAGTAGGCTCCATCGACAGCGCAAGACCACCTCCCTAGAGTGCCATAGATGCAGAGATGCCCCTGCAGACTTCTTTCACCTAGCCTGAGAGTGTCCACAGGTCAGCAGTTTCTGGGAGGAGGTACTGTCTACACTGTCCGCAATTGCTGGAGAACAGATCCAAAAGTGCCCCGTGCTGGCATTGCTGGGGTGCACCCGTGAAATACAGCCGGTAACGAGGAAACTGATCAGACTACTGCTGGTGCTGGCAAGACGGCGAATAGCTATGACCTGGGGCAGAGGCCCGTCACCAACAAAGAGAATGTGGTTGCAGGATGTGACTTATTGTCATGACATTGAGACAAACTTTATTAGGACGCTCCTCCTACATACCAGACCACCAGATATCTGGAGCCCTTATGTGAACTACTTACTGTCTCATCCGAACTAAATGCCCAGCCCAATGGCAACAGGGCAGCAGCGGCGGCAACATGAACGCGATACAGATCACATAACTGTGAGCGGGACAAACGAGTCGAACTGGTTCAGACATGGGGGGTGGAGTTGGAGTTTGAAGAGCGGTGTTAGGCAGAATCCTATGCAGTTCCCTTAGGGAGCACTACAGAAGATTAGGACTACAGGTATATGCAATAAATCCCCTTTGGTATCAGTCTGTACCACACAGATTTAGTTGGTAGCTCTGGCTGAGCAGTCAGACTTATCTCAAGAGGGAGATGAGCAGTATTCAGGGTTTACACAATAGGACTACAATACTATGGAACAAGGAAACACTGACCAAAGCTTTGTATCAAAAAGAATATATATTTATTTTACACACTCTTAGTTCTACGCACAAATAACTATTATTAAAGCAAGTTAAAACAGTCAAGAAAAGTATACACAACTCCCTAATTAAATTGTAGAAAAATTTGAGCAAGAGTGAAAACTGAGCAAAATGGCACAGTGTAAACCAACCAGAAGTGGTACTCTAACAATTTCTTCAGAGGCAGGGACAGGACAAGTTATACAGGGTTAGACTCCTAAACACACCAGCAACACTTCCCAATAGGATTGTGAACAAGTTAGGCAAGGTAGTACTTTAGCATAAGCAATACTCATGTGAAAACCGAGCAAAATGGCACTTCAACAATATATTGGAAGGAAAGGTGGTTATAAGAGTTTAGGTGCACCAACACATTTCTTAGAGAAAAGCAATCTAGAGAAGGCAGTTATAACTGAAATAGCCAGAGACAATAGGCCTGTGCCAGAGTCAATGGTGCAAGGCAAAGTGCCCAGGATTAAACAGTTCTAGTAGCTGCAGTCAAGTCTTTTAACGGTTCAAAAAGGAGGGTGCAGAAGGTAGAAAGATAATGTTAGACGACAGGGGCAGCCAGCCCAGAAGGTAAGTAAAGGATTTAAAACACCTTTAGCAATACCCAACAAAACGGGAGGCCTGGCGGAACAATGTACCTTAAAAGTGGAAGAGGCTCCTGTGGTGGCGGTAGTTGCTGGCAGTTCCTGCAGTTCAGGAGATCCAGCAGAGGAAGAGAGGCTCTTGTCTTGGAGGAAGGTTCGAGTTACTGCACTGCCCAGGGATGAAGCCGGCCGCGGTGATGCAAAAATGGAATAAAAGGTACGCTCCTTTAAATCGTGGTCGTGGTGGACGGGTGCCTGGCTATCCGGTCTCCTAGTGCTACACTGGCGATTCGATCAAGGTAGGTCCTGGAAGGCGAGTGGCGAACTGGTTTGCCCCAACAGCTCAAGGGAAGAAGGCTCTTGCAGGTGAAGAACTTCTCTTGTCGTTCGAGATACGTGGTGAGGATCTGCAGCAGGGCTTCTCCGGTGGTTCAGTCGTTGCAGATGTCTTTGGCTTCTCTCCTCTTCAGATTTCTTAGGTCCAGTGGCGACGGCTTGTCCTCCAGTCCTCAAATCCCTGCTTTTATGCAGAAAACCCCCCATTCATACAGCCTAGCTGTCACTCACACAGCGGGGTGGTTATCCTGGCGGGATAACCCCCCAGCCTATCAGGGCAGAGTGCGACTTGGGTTGCCTAGGTAACCCTGTCCAGGGTGCCTACTCCCCCTCCCACACATACTGTCTACCCCAGACTCAGTGGTACCAAAAGGAGGGCTTCTATGCAGAAGCCCACCAAAAGGACGAACAAAGGATCCCCGACCTGGGCTTGGATTACAGAGCGAGACAAGAGAAAGACATATTATTAAAGATCTGGCAGAACAAAAAATACCGGAGTAAAGTTAATATAAAAATAACCCACCGGTACGTTAGAAGCTGTCAGTAAAAGTGGTAGCCTCGAACATTGGGAACATCCCATGGGAAAATATATATTTATGGCAGTAACCACTGCCACCAGCCAGAAACTTTGGAGAGAAGGACTGGACTGTACCCTCTCGAAGATGAACACCAGGGAAAAAACTATTAACCCTTCCCAGTATCTCCATAGTAAGATGGGTTGTACTGGTTTTGTTCATAACTACTGACTAGCAAAGTCAATGGTAACTTTGCCTGCCCTGGGAGACAGTAGTCAGTCCCAGGGATTGGAGTCTATGTTTGGGGGTCACTATGACACCCCTGTGTTACTGCACTGAGGGTGCTGTGTAACACACATGTAAAAAGATGATACCTATGAGGGTGAGAAAAACCCCATAGACCATAAGCACAAAAATAGCCTAAAACACACATCAGCATTATGTCTAAGAGTGGGAAAAAGAGTCTCACTCTTAGCAGGAGAAAAAAATAAACCCTTCAAATCCAGCAAAGCTGCTGGGGGACTCTATAGGTAAGGGAAATTAGCCTTTTAAGATAATTCTCCCTAACAGGCTGGAGGGAGGAAATAAGAGGGTTGGGGGCTGAATCTACTTCGCAACTTTCTTGTTTTGCTATGTGTTGGTTTGCTCTTGTTGTAAAAAACCTCAAAATAAAACTTAAAAAAATAAAACTATAAAAATTAAATGATTCTCCTCAGCTTTCTGGACCTCTTCTTCAAGAATCAAACGGGATTTTCGTTTGCCTCTATGATATGCCGCCCCGTGTGCGATGAGCTCCCCCCCTTACCACCGCCTTCATAGCGTCCCAAGTATTCTCAGGGGACGTGTCTTTGTGTGGATTTTCCTGGGAAAAGTTTCTGATCACAGTGGCAATGGATTCCCTCAAGGGCATTTCATTCAGCACGGGATCATACAGGTTCCAACAGCGTCAGGGGGGTGGATCAGGGTCATGGGCTCCGAGTGTCAGTGTTACAGGGGCATGATCAGAGAGCGTCCTTGCTCCTATGGTCACATTGTCAACAAAGGAGAGAATTGGTGGCGAGGCCAGCAAGAGATCAATACGGGAGAATGTCCTGTGGACAAGTGAGAAGAAAGAGAAGTCCTCTTCGCTGGTGTGAAGCACTCTCCATGTGTCCACCACCCCAGGATTCGAAACAGTTGATGAAGGATTTTGGCAAGTTTAAAGTCTCTGGGGGGTGGGGCGTGCAATCTGTCCCGAGTGGGGTCTGGGACTCCGTTAAAGTCCCCTTGAATGACATCTTGGCCCTCAACAAAGGGAAGGAGGATTTTGCCCAGGGCTTCGTAGAATGCCTCTTGTCCCTCGTTGGGGCATAAACCGATACAAGGGAATACAGTTGTCTGAATATAAGGGCCTTGACTGCTGTATAGCGTCCTTCCGGGGACACTAGAGTCTCAAGTATCTGAGGTTGCACATGTCTGGCGAAGAGTACGGCGGTGCCCCCTTTTTTGGTTCCAGTAGAGGCTAAATATTGGAGCAGGAAGTTTCTATTGTGAAGGCGTGAAAAGTCTGCAGGCATCAGGTGGGTCTCCTGGAGGAACACCACCGAGCTCTCCATGTCATGAAGCACTTTCAGTGTAGATTTCCATTTGGAGAGGGAGTTCAGACCCCTGGTGTTTAATGAACTGAGCTTCAGTTTCTGGTGGGTTGGGGGTGTCCCTGGGGCATTGTTATTTTCTGAATGCGGTATCTGGACTGGATGTGATTCAGTTATCATTCAGGGGCTTTATTCTTCTGTCATCAAAGTGCAACCAGAGTTTTAACATAGGGCTCCAACGGGAAGCCAGATCAGTAAATTTGCGGGATGCCAAGTTTTTCCGGTCGGCATATCCCTTAGCTAACTGGGCTAGAACTATTCGTAATTTATTCCAAGGGATTGAAAGTGACATCCACCTCGGAGTCGGACATGAGCCGTGCAAAGCCCGTATCAGTTAAGAAATTCTTACATGTCCTTCAGCGAGTTGATGAGCATCAGATCGGCCGCGTGGGGAGTACAGGTGCAAGAGAACCAGTGGTCAGGGAAGAGGACGCCCTTCCTTTTCAATCCTTCAGCATTCTGCGGGGGCTCACCTTGCATTCTTCCCTTTCTGGACCTTAGTCCAGGCCGTACGTTTCTGTTTTTGGGGTAACTTCACAGAGCCACCCATCACTGGATCAGCCGGGGCCCTCTCTTTCTTTTCCGGGGAGTTGGGATGCAGGATTTCGTCTGCATCCTCCAGGTGTGTGATCGTCCGGGGAACCCCTTTGTAAGAGAACTGGAGTGCGGTAGGGAATAGCCACCAATATCGGATGTGTTGGTCTCGAAGGTACAGCGTCTGGGGCCTCAGCGCTCTCCTTTTCTGAATTGTCACCAATGCCAAGTCCTGGAAAATGTGTAGGGGGGCTCATTGAAAAGTGAGTTCATCCTGGGAGTGGCTTATCGCCATGATGGCTTCTTTAGTCGTATAAAAGTGGACCTGGGTGATGACATCTGGGGCGGAGTCTGGAGTCCACTCCCTATCTGGGTCAGAGTCTGTGGGTACGATCTAAGAGGAGTTGGGCTCTCTCTAGCAGCGGTAGGAGGGACTGAAAGAGGTCTCCCACATATCCTGCCAGGTTGCAGTCCGGGACCGAAGGGGGGGATCCCTCGAATACGTACATTGTTCCGTCAAGCTCTATTTTCATGATCCTCCTGTTTGTACTCCAGGATCTCGCTTTTGTTGAGTAGAGATTGAATTGGCTGTTGTATTTGCAGGAGCGTCGCTGAATGTTCTCGAGTTAAGTCTTCCACTTCCCTCACCCTTTGTTCCACTTCTATGACTCTTTGCTTGGTCTGTTCGAGTTTTGTGGTAAGCTCTGTCATGCATGACCGAAATTCCGTTTTGATGTCCAGCATGAAAGCTTGTATATCATTCTTGATTGCCAGCTGACCAGTGCCGTCTGAGGAGGGTAGCGGCAAGGATTTTGGCGTTTCTGATTTTTTCCCCTTGTCGGGCGGGAGCAGCATGGTGGCAATGTCAGCAATCTTCGGCGGCTTAAGATGTTTGGCCATCGCTGCTGGAGCTTGGGATACCTTACTTTTGTGGACCTTGAGGAATGGTAAGTGGGAGGAGATGAGGATCACCTCGTGAAAGAGATCAGGACGCCCTTCAGTATGGGCCTCCAACAACCCATCCAGGGCAGGGTTGAGAGTTTGTACTAATGTCTTCGATCCAATTCCCTGCTGCCCAAACAATGTCGTTGTACCCTCCTAGTTGTGGTGGGGCTGCGGGTCCTCTGGAGTGGAGGGTGAGCTGTTTTGTCATTTAATTGCTGGCAAGAGGTGTGTGAACATGTTCAGCGACATTCTGTAGGGGCACAATGCCCTGGCAAGTCTTGATCCCCCACAGCTTAGGGTACGGTGGAGCCCCTTAAGTGGGACCCTGCATCCGGGTTAGGGCTGGCAAGAGTGGCCGCTATGTTGGCATAGTGAGCGGCTTGGGCAGGAGCTGGCCGGCTGGCTGGTCGTAGCAAGGCAGGTTAAATAGCAAGCTCCAAAGAGCAGGGGGCCTTCCCATGCGCTGGCGAGGATTAGAAAGGAACAGAGTTAGATGACTAGGAGGGGTCAGATGAGTGCCCATGTAAGTCTCTAACAGTTGGGATATTCATGATGCTGGGACCATAACTTCACGTAACAATGGACTTCTGGAGTATCCCTTGGCTCTGTTATGGCATATGGGAATTCTGTGACAGAGAGGTTCTAGTGAGTAACACAGCGTGGGATGGGCACTGGATGTGGCCCACTGCGTAGGGTCTCAGGAGGAGGCAGATGTCTGGCAAGGCGCCGGATACGAGTTTTGACCCATGGAACAAGGTCCAGGACGCAGCTACGGGCTGCGGGCCCTCCGGCGCTTCGAGATCCAGCAGGTGCTCTGTATTTTTGTGCCACGCGGCGCAGGAGGAGAAGGCTCACCCCGTGCCCGCAACACAGCTGGATTCGGCTGTCTCCTGGGAGCTAGCCGAGAGCCGGAACCAGAGCTGGAGGCTCGTTAGGGCCAGGGGCATATAGCAGACGAAGAGGCTGGATAATGGGCAGAAGTGCCTCCCCGTGCCGCATGGCGCAGGGGGAGGAGGCTCTCCCTGCGCCCGCGACACGGCTGGACCCATCCGCCTCTTGGCCACCAGCCTAAAGCCGGACCCAGAGCAGGAGGCTAATCAGGGCCGGTAGCGTAGAGCGGACGAAGAAGCTGGGTGATGGGTAGCAGTACCGGGGCGAGCCCACAATCTCTGCTCATGCAGGGCCTCTACCGGCGGGCGGAAGCCGCAAAGCTTTCTCCCCCAACGGGACTACCGCAGGTATGGTGTGTGTCCCGGAGGGGCCGCGATGATAGGCGGCCCAGTTGCAAAGAGTCGGGAGCCCTCCAGGACTCCATTAGGCAGCAGCGGCAGGGATCGGACCTGCTTCTCCTCCCCTCTCATCTCGGACGTCTGCCATCTTGTGTCCCAACGCGATTGAGCTCGCCAGGGATTCGATGCAGTTGGGCGAACCGGAGCTTGTTGGCGGCTCAAACAGCTACATATTACGCTCCTGATCTTCCGATCCCCAGCAATCCCTCATTCAGGTGATTTTGCAAGCCGGGACCGTGTTACAGCTGTCATCACAGTGGGCTTCGCACAGGGGCCATCAATGGAGCTGCCTCATCGGTGGCGCTCCAGGTCACGCCCCCCAAGAAAGATCTCTTATTGGTGAAACCATTTCTTCAAGTATTACCTGTCGAGGGAGGAAGGGATTAGGGTCGACCATTTATTTTCTGAAATCAGGACTGTTATAGAGGGGAGATGTTAGATCAGATTTCTTTTTTTAATTACTTTGAGTTTAAAAAAAAAATGTTTATGTATTTTTATTGGCATTTTCAAATAAACATCATTACCTCACCCCTCCCATATCCCCAACTCCCTCTACCCCGCACCCTCCCGGGGCAGATTCAAAGTTACATTCTTCCATTATACAAATAGGCAACAAGTATTCATGTTTACATAATATTCAATATCCTTAGGTTATGTAGGCACCATTGTTGTACAAAGTCACCATTTAAATAGTCCAAAACCACTACCCACTCTTGATGAAATGTTTCCTGTTCCCCCTGAAGGTTGTAAGTCATCCACTCCATTGCGATAAACCCCCACAATTTAACTAACCAGTCTCTTATCCCTTGGTGATCATTTCTGTTTCCAAGCGCTTACAATAACCAACCATGCTGCTATCACCATTAACATACATGCTTTGTTTTGGGTCTTAGCAGGTAAGCAAATTTTGGGATCGAAGTAACCCACACATTCATTCACTAGGTGTCAATATCCCTTCAGGGGAAACCATCATTTATATCTGACTCGTAACCTCTTCCCAGAACTTCCTCAAGATTGGGCAATCCCACCATATATGTCTCCAGTCCCCTGTCATTCCACAGCCTCTCCAAAATTCTTCTATAGTTATCAGGAACATTTTGTGCAATCTTTCAGGGGTATAATGCCATTGGTAAATAATCCTATACCATGCGTCCCTAATCTGAATTGACCTTGTCAATTTGGGGATGTTTGTCCATAAATGTTCCCAATGATTTCTCAGCAGATTCATCTCTAAAGTCTTGCCCCACTTATGCATATATCCCCAGGCCTGTCCCCTCTCCTCTTCCATCAATATCGAGTACAACTTAAACACCATTTGCCTATTACCTGTATGTGTGGTGATGCATTTTTCAAACGCGGTGAGCTCTCTCCCCGCTGCTGCTCTCCCCTCTGACCCAGCTAACCAATGTCTCAATTGATAATACTCCAGCCTATCTTTCTCTGTGAGGCCAACAAGCTGTTTACAATACTCAAACATACAAATACCTCCTCCCTGCATCATGTCACGCATCTTTATACATCCAACTTGTTGCCATTGTCTGAACGCTCACTGTATCATCCCTGGGTGAAATTGCGTGTTTCCAAATAGCGGAGAAAATGGGTATGGACGCGTAGATAGACTTCCCTTACCTAATCACTGATCCCATATATCAAATACCACTGCAAGTATCTGGCTGGCCTGAGTATTTGGAGGCCTATCTTGTCTATATAGCTATAGTACCCCTTCCAATGGACACCCAGCCACGCCCTATCCATCTTTACATAAGGTTTCTTTGCATCCCCCATGAACCATTCCCGGAGTATGCCTTACTGTGCAGACTCATAATATTTTACAAAATTCGGGAGACCCACTCCACCACCATCTCTGGTGCCATAAGTGTTTGTAATGCAACTCTCAGGGTTTTGTTTCACCAAAAGGAATCTTGTAACCTCTTTATTCAATGCCTTGAAGTAAGACCATGGAATCTTTATCAGTAGAGCTTGGAACTTATGAAGCATACTTGGAAGAGTCACCATCTTAATAGTTGCTACTCTTGCTCACCATGAGATTTAAAGGAGGGGTCCATTTCCCCAGATCTTGTTTTACCTTTTGTAGTAGTTCTGGATAATTACTATCAAACAGCTGTGAAACCGTCTTTGTTATGTTGAACCCCTAATATTGAATATAGATATCTGCTATTATAAACGGAGAATAGGGGGGCGTGGCTAGCGCGCATTGTGTGAGGGAGCAATTCCACTGATCTCCCGTCCTCGATCCTAGCAAAGATCCTTTTGCAGACATACTTGCACTTTTATTCCTACAACCACGCATACCGTAAGCTGCAGGAACCTCCACAGAGTCTGCTGGTGCTTCTCCCGAAGAAAATCGGAGCACATAGACGGAGAAAACCCCCCTTGAAGACGTCTCCCCCCAGCCTCCAAGATGGTGCTGCGTGCCCACAGGGCCGGATCAGGCGTGTACGGTCCCCGTTGCAGGCGCTACACCCTCCTCTAACACTGAACTCGCCGAGTAACCGGGACCGCTGCCCTGCCAATCGTGTCTCCATCGGCAGCAAACATAAGGAAACTGTGTGCGGTCTGCCTGGCTGCGCGTGAAGAAGAAAACCGGGGCCACAGCGGGCAGCCAGACGGCATTGGAGACTGGGACACTCTCCGGGAGCAGCTCGAACATCACAGTGCCACGAGTGATCCTTGGGGAGACTGGAGTTCGCTCCAGACTAAGCGGCCCCTACTGGAGCTTTCCCTAGCAGGATCGGGACTCCCACCCCGTGGGGAGAGACGTGGCCCCGCAAGTTGGGACCAGGAGAATAGGAACCTGCCTGACCAGCGTACCATCGGCGGGGCCGTAGAGGGCGACGCGTGGACTCATCCACCCATCGAAGCCCCTTGCGTCCAGAGGCGAAGCGAACCCTGCAGGCGGCATCACCCAACACGGCAAGGTGAGGCGAACCTGCGCACCCTGAGGCAATTGTCACAGGCCCAGTGCGAGGGAACCGGGGCCCCCCGGAGTTGTATGAAGGTGCCTCTTTCACGTGCGCAGCTCCCCCAGCCTCACTGAGATGACCCAACACGGCAATCAGCTGCCGCACTAGAGAACGCGGCCTCCGCCGACACCCCAGTCCGGGGCCACGCCTGCTGCCACGGACACTCCTATGCTCGGGAACATAGACTGGGCTTACCATCCTCACTAACTCTGCCAGAATCAATCTCCTCTTCACCCCGGGGGCTCCGGCTGGCGTTGCCCACCGAATGGACTTACACCATGAGGTCCCGCTACAAACCACAGGCTCGCGCCTTGTCGGCTGGACCACCTGGGCACCTGTTGACATTGGGGATCCTAACCTACATGGAGCTGCCAAGACCCCATCGGTCAACAAATACACCGCCGAGGCAGGTTGAGCCCGAACCAACCACCATCTTGCACTACGCTGGCTGCTGCTGCTATCCGGACCCCCCCCCACTTTTTTTTTCTTTTCTTTCAATCCCACAGGGCCTGGACTCCATCACAGGGCGCCCCGGCCCACAAGAGATTGACCCTCACAAGCGCTCCCTCCCACCCAGCGTCAGCCGGAGCCTCCCGGGTAGCAAACCCATTCCAACCCTGAAGTCCGCCTGGACCTGAGTACAAGATACAGACCCCCACTCTACAGAGCTGGACCTGTGAGTTGCTTTGGTCAGGTCACCTGAGCCTCTAATATGTGGTGGCAGAGAGGGGGCTGGGCAGAGTCACCACCTTGAGAACGTTTGCACAACCCCACTTGAAGCGAGAAGGAGAAACCCCCCACGCACAACAAAGGAGCCGTAAGCTCATCCACATATTATATCCACGGGCAGAGAACTGCAAGCTAGGATCTGCATCTTCACACACCCCTATTGACTACCCTCCGGAAACACAGCCGCTGTACACCCCATATACCTGTCCAGGGTCAGAATTAGGTATCGTGGGGAGGCGGCCCCTGCATATTCGCGAACGAAGTCAACGCTCCTACCCACGATTGGGGCCGACTCTGCTGAACATCCACCGCACATCTCCGCTCGCATTGCATCATAACGTTACTGGAACCCACCTAAAGTCTCTGTAATAAAGCAGGCAACTCAGTTGATGATGTCCCCCCCCCCCCCCAAGAACAAACCTAAATCATCCATCATGGACTCTTTCGCAACCGCTAGGCCAAAGCAGCAGTCACAACATGAGGCCGCCGCCAACATTGAAACAGCCGTATCTGACGACAATCCTAAAGACACACAAGTGCTGCAAGCCATCGCAGCACTACAAACATTCATTGATATCAAAATTGATGAGGTCAAGTCGGACATGCAACTAATGCGCCAAGATGCTCGCAACTTGGCTGAAAGGGTGATTGCGACGGAGGCTAGTCTATCGGAAACCACCAAGACTATCTCAGACCTGCAAACCAGAATCCAAAAACTGGAGATGCGGGTGGCACAGCGAGAGGCATGATCGGAAGACGCAAAAGGGCGTGCCCGCCGCAACAATATATGCATACTCAGAATTCCGGAAAAAATGGAAGGGTCGGAACCAACCGAATTTGTGGAATCTATGCTACAACAGAAGATCGGAGCCGGCAAACTCTCCCAAGAATTCTCAGTGGAACGGGCCCACAGGTCCCTACAAAAGAGGCCTCCACCAGGGTAATATCCACGCCCAATGATCGCTAAGATTCTAAACTTCCGTGACAGGGAGACAATACTGAGATTCTCAAGAGAAGGAGGAGAGATCAAGAGAAATGACTCCAAGTTATGTACCAGGATTACACCGCTCCTGTGCAACGTGCGAGGAACTCCTTCGTACCGGTGAAAGCGAGGTTACGAAAACTTAACCTCAAATACATGCTGCTCTATCCTTCACGCTTCAAGATGCTCTACAAGGGAAAAGTGATTTTTCTGGAGACCCCAGCCGCAGCGAACATGTGGCTAGAACACAATAACCTAGCCGGCGACCAGGACCCAGCACCACAATCTGAAACCAGATGAGAAGACAACAAAGCCCACCGGAAGAGACAGGAGGTACAGTAAAGATGCAAAACGCCAATAACCAAGGCCACCCATGGCTGCAATATCATCAGTTGCAAACATGGACGGGAGCCCACAAAACCACACATGCAACTTGCTATCATCCACCCCATTGAAACTCGTGCAGGCCGATTGCCAGCAAATTACCCGCATCAAATGACCCGGATGTGCCGAGACTGTGCGGGAGCCCCCGAGCGCTGCCGGTTGGAAGCAGCTGCTGTGGGCAGTTTAAGGTTTTTAAGTTTGGTTTTCTCGACCATCAGTTCGATAGTTAATGTACTTTTGATGTCTCCATACTGCAATACCTTGAAACAGGGAGGACTGGGGATGGGGGCGGGCTGGTTGGACTTAGAGCCCCGGCCAACGAGGTGTCCCTATTGCCTGCGCATCGTTGCAGATACCTGTGAAGGCCCACAAGATGCGGAAGCCCCCGAGCATTGCCCCCTCAATGCAACTGCTGGGGGCAGTTCACAGTTGTTAAAATGTGTTAACCCATTCACCAGAATGGAAGGTGAAACAGTTGAAATGTCTCTGAGATGTAAAGCAGCACTTTCAGCAAGGACACAGGAGGGAGAGGCGGATGAACTGGCACCAGGCGGCCTAGAGGTGCGGCACCCGGGCTCTGTGACCACCACACAAGAAGAGGAGGGCAGCAAAGAATGAACACTCGAACTCTTCCCTAAACCACCATGGCCACACATATCAAAGTTTTAACCTGGAACGTGAGGGGACTGGGTACCTACCTTTGCCGAAATAGGATTAAATCCTATCTGCACAGGAAGAGGATCGGATTGGCCCTATTGCAGGAAACCCATCTTACGAAGGAATCCACCGCAACGCTACAAACGCACTGGGGTGGAGAGGGGTTTGGAGCCGCATACTCCAAATATGCCAGAGGGGTGTTTACATGGATCAGCCCCCAAATCCCCTTCCAACTAACCAGGACTGAATCAGATCCAAGATCGAGAAGGAAGGTATGTGATATTGTGGGGTCATATTGAGCAAACTGAAATATGCATTGTGAACTCATACCTCCCCAACAACAACATACTAGCAGAATTAAACCTGATGTACGCCAAGGTCACACAATACAGGAACGGATTCTTTATCTGGGGGGGTGATTTCGATTGCGTCAGCAACCCAGAGCTTGACAGGTCCACACCGCTCCCCGGCGGTCCGACAGCACCCACTACGGCACTGAAAACCATGCTGAGCCGCCTGGACCTAGTGGATGTCTGGAGAGAGTTACACCCAGATGACCGGGGCTACTCCTTTTACTCATCCCCACACAACCTTTACACCAGGATTGACTATGTTTTCACTGGTAGAGAAAACCTACACCAGATAGAGACATGGCACAATACCTAGGCCGGACCATCTCAGACCACTCACCGCTGATGGTAGAGTGGAGCATTACAGGACCCAGTCCCCCAATACCCACATGGAGAATGCCCACGGAAGCGTTAAAAGACCCAGCATTCAGGGAGGATCTCAGAGATTCCCTAGAAAACTATATAGAAGAGAACATGGGCAGTGTTGATCACCTAAGCACGATATGGGATGCCCTGAAGGGGGTAATACAGGGAGAAATCATAGCAAAGGCTGGAGGCATCAGGAAACATCTACGAACCGAGCTAGAACAGTGGCAAAACGAAATTGAGCAGCTGGAGTCTGGTACCCAGGTCACCCAGCAGGAGGAAGACAAACTCAAGCAGATCAGAACTGAATGCAAAGAAGCATGGGGCAGACTAGCAAAGTTTGACCACACCACCAGAACCAATAGGAAGCACATCGAAGCAGACAAGCCCAGCAGACTACTAGCTTGGCTGTGCAAAAAAGAACACCCCAAGCACTTAACCACGGCCCTGAAAAGTGAAGCTGGCATGCTGCATCAAACCCAACAGGGCATCAATGACACTTTTAAACAATTCTACACCCAACTGTATTCCCATGATGCCCAGCTATCCCCTGATGAGATCTCGGACACACTAGAGGAGATAGGGCTGCCTAGGCTATCACCCTCACACAGCGAAGCTCTGGATGCTGACATCACCACAGAGCTATAACAAGGGGGTTGTCCTACCCTCTATGAATCTAGGAGGTGTACAGGGAAAATTCAGTGTACACTGGTTATTTAGACCCTAGTGGGAACATATATCATTCTGAGCAGCCACTAAGAAGAATAACATACTTGCTGATGCTGAACTCATGACTCAAAAAATAAATGAAAAATGAATTTTAATTTATCATTTGACTTTCTATTATGAGCTTTTAAATAAACTTTATATTTGCAAGAAATTACAGTTGTTTCATTACATGACAGTCCACGATGTCCATTCATGGAAAAACATACATAAATAAAAAAACACTGTATAAAGGAAAATCTTCCCGGTGACATAAGAAGTAGGTTCATAATTTTTATGTCTAACCAACAACTTGGAAATCAAAATGTCCTATGTCATTGAGAATGGGGAACACACTGTGCAAGTGTAAGATGGGGAGACGATTGGATATATGTCTCCTATGCCCGGCTAAAGTCTGACATCACCACAGAGGACATATCTGAAGCAATTAAATCCCTGGCCACGTGCAAGGCCCCTGGCAGTGATGGGCTACCCTCCAAATTTTATAAGACTTTAACCCCTCTTGCTGCACAAGGTCTTCCAGGAGGCATACAAATTGGGGACCCTACCCAGGAGTATGCGTGAAACGCTGGTGGTCCCGATGCTCAAACGCAACAAACCTGCAGACGATTGCGACTCCTACCGCCCACTAGCAATGCTCAATTACAACGTCAAAATATTGACCACGATCCTAGCCAAAAGACTATCCAGGACGATAGGAGAAATAGTGCACACAGATCAAAATGGTTTTGTGCCAGGCTGCAACACCACCGCCAATCTCTGCAGGCTCCAGCACGTCGTATCCCAGTCTGACCAAGATGGGGGATCCTATGCCCTGCTATCCTTAGATGCCATCAAGGCGTTCGATTCCATCTACTGGGAATGGCTATTAGCGGTTCTCCGAGAATTTGGCTTCGGGGAGAAATTCATCAGGTGGGTCAAAGTGCTCTACACCAAACCAAAGGCACGAGTAAAATCCGGAAGGAACGTCTTGGCGGCATGGGACATACAGAGGGGCACTAGGCAAGGATTCCCACTTTCCCCCATGCTTTATATACTTGGGCTAGAACCTATTGCCATCTATTTCAGAAAACAATTCTTCGATGCAGGTATACGAGTGGACGGGGCTAATCACATAATCTCCTTGTATGCATATGATGTCCTCCTGTATGTGAGAGGCCCGCACCTGAACGTCCCGACTATGCTGAAGGTCCTAGACAATTTTGCCAAAGTCTCAGGAATACGATTCAGCAGACACAAATCCTGCCTCTTCCCATTGGCCGACCTCAAAGACAAACACATTGATGATCTACCTCCATTGGGTGTACAATGGCAACTGACCTCATTTCGCTACCTTGGAGTCAACATACTACACACACCCGAGCTCATGCACAAGAATAACACCATGGCAGCGCTGCCCCCTCTACGCAAATCAATAGGGTTCTGGTCAAGGCTCCCGCTGTCCATGATGCGAAGAGCGTCCATCATTAAAATTATTGTTCTCCCCAGGTTCCTCTACGGATTCCAAAATGTATATTACTACATCAAAGCCCCTTTCTTCCACTTACTCGAAACGAAACTCAAGGACTTCCTATGAGGTAAAGGCAGACACAAGATGGCGTTAACCACACTAACCCTTCCGTACCGACAGGGCGGCATTCAACTTCCTGACCTTGGGAAATATTATCTGGCAGCCCAGTTTAGCTTTGTAGACAAATGGTTGGCGGATGACGCCACTTCCGAAACAGCACTATTGCAACGCCCAGTCGCTCCAATTCAGCTGAAGAAACTCATTTGGGCACCCTAACACCTCCCAAGCAAAACACCCCTATTGCCCACCCTAGGAAGAAAAGTGTGGCACAGAACAAAGTCACTTCTACACCTGAAACACGCGTATGCTCTGGATATTCTGCTCCTTTCAGATCTATGTCAGAGCAGCATCGACCTAGCAACCATCAGGCACTGGGAGAGGAGGGGAGTGTACACATGGGGAGACCTATACAAAGAGGGCTCCTTCCGCGACTTCTCTTCACTGCAATCCGAGGATGGCATGCCCAGAGGCCAGTTCCTGTGGTATCAAAGGATTCGAAAGCTAGCGCAAGCCAAGTGGGATACATGGCCTGAAAAGCCCAAGGTCAACTCCTTCGTAACACTGCTGTACAACCTGGGAGAGGGCTGGAGACCGGTGTCCCAATTATACAGCCACCTAATAGACAGGCCTAACCCCCCGTAGCTCTGACTTAAAATTCAAATGGGACAGGGACCTGGGGCGTGAAATGACCAATGAGGAATGGGGGAGAGCCCTGGTGTTCCCCAAGGAGCTGTCCCGGAACTCCAGATTCAGATCAATCCAACTGAATGTGTTATACCGTTCCTATCTAACTCCATATAGACTAGCAAAGTTCAGCAAGCAACCCCAACATAACTGCCCGTGGTGCAATAGGGACAAAGCGGATCTACTACACATGTTCTGGGAATGCACCAAGACTCAGCAGCTCTGGGCCAAGGTGGAGCAAACCTGAAGGAGGGCAGACATGGCCAGATACGAATGGACCCCTGGTGAGTGCCTCCCGGGGACCTACCCCAGATTAGCTAAAATCAAACACACTGAAACTCATGGACATGGCATGCATTCTAACTAAGAGGACCATTGCAATGGCATGGAAACGACCAGGTGGCCCACGATTCCAAGCATGGCACAGCGAACTGGAGCGCGGGCGGAAACCTTGGCCTGGGAAGATAGCGTCACTAAATCCCCTGAAGATGCAAGTCAGGCACTGGACACTTGGAAAGCCCTGACGTGGGTACTTTCCACGTCAGGGAGAAAGTTCCACCCTTCTAACGACGAAAAGCCCCCCTGAACGATTTACCCCCACGTTGTCTGAACCGGCCATCACAAAGACACTTAAACAGACGATTGTCAGAAACAGAACCAAATCCCAATTTCCAAGCTCCCCCCTACCCCTGGCCCCTGCCCTCCCCACTCCACCCTCATTAACTCCCCCAAGCTGAACCAGTTATCAACCACAAGGAGACATTCACCGTTACTGTTAAAACCTTTATGTTAATGTTGTTTATTGTTTATTTCAGTTACTGTTGGCTTTACATTGACCCGCCCATACTATGCCACAGTGGGCAATCATTGCCTCACTGCTGTTGTACTTATATAACAAATGCCAATAATAGAAATTTTAAAATAAAATATAAACGGAGAACAGGAGGATAGTGCCTCCTTCTGTTGTGCTGAAAATCCCAATTCTAGAAGTCCCGATTTCCCCATGTTAACCTTAAGGCCAGCCACCCACTCTATATCAGCCAGTTCCCCCATCAATGCTGGTATTGATTGTTCGGGATGTATCAGTGTTATCAACATGTCATCCGCAAAGGCCACGGTTTTGTGCTCCTCTCCTCCAAAGGGTATGCCCCGTATTGTCACCATCGACCCGATTCTATGCAAGAATGGCTCCAAATATATTGCATATAAAAGTGGTGATAGCGGATATCCCTGCCGTGTTCCCATACCTATTTTTATACTTCGAGAGACTTGTTTATTAATTGCCAACTGTATTTTAGGGGCCTGATAATTTGCCTGCACCATCCCTATAAACTTGGTCCCCATTCGCATCTGTTCCATCGCTGAACATTTTCGGCATCTGGTGACACTAGAACTGCAGGCGTCTGTTTAAAATTAACTTTTTCAATCAAATGGGTCACCTTCCTAATGTTATCTGAGGTCTGTCTACCCAATATAAACCCTGATTGATCTGTATGTATCAACTCCGGGAGAAGAGGCGCCAGTCTCGCTGCCAGAATGCTTGTGAACAGCTTTGCGTCGATGTTCATTAAGGCGAGGGGTCTATATGACAAGCATTTCATCGGGTCTTCCTCTGGTTTTCTAAACACCACCGCCTTCGACTCTGACACAGTTGGTGTCACCACCCCATTTGCCACTATCGTATTGAAAAGTTCCACTTATTTTGGGACTAACTGCCTAGCATATTTCTTATAAAAAGCAGCTGGGAACCGATTTGGTCCCAGTGCTTTATTTATTGGCAGCGCTCTTATTGCTGCCACCACTTCCTCCACCCTGATATCCCTATCTAGATTTAAAATGTATATCCCCATATAGCGTTGTATCTCCCGAAAATCTGGGTCACACGACGTATATAGTTCAAAAAAGGTAGCAGGCGCTCCTCTCCAGAAAGAACATGGCATGATAACCTGATCTGTTTCAGTTAGTATCGACCCATCTGGCTACGGCAATCGCTGTATCAATTTAGCAGCCTCTAATCCCTTCAGCTGTCTAGCCAAAAGTTTATCTGCTTTATTAACGCAAATATAGTATCTTTGTTTAGCTATCAACAAGGATCTCTCAGTTCTTCGTGTCTGTAGCATATTCAGCTAACTATGTAATTCCCTTAGTTTATTAGACAGAGCCCTTGTTCTATGATTAGTTATAGCCAATTGAGCATCTGGCACTTGAGGCTCAAGGTCACCGTCTATCTTTGCACTCTATTTCTACCACTGAGCTTGGAGTGCAATAAGTTCTGCCCGCATTACCGCCTTAAAGGCGTCCCAGGTGCCTTCAGGCGAGACCGATTGATTGCTACTAGTAGAAAAATACTGTTCTATTTTGCCTCTTATCTCCTCTACCATACCTTTATCGTGCAAATATTTGCCTGGGAACATTCATGCCAATAACTCTGTGCTGTACGCCACCTCACATCGCTTACCTGAACTATCAAGGGGGCACGATCCGACAGTGATATAGATCCCACTTCTATTTCATTTACCTCCCCATTTTGGCTGTTGCCCACACATAGTGAATTCTGGACAGGGACTGATATATATGTGAAAAGCAGGTGTACCCCTTTCCATCCCCTCTCTTCATCCACCACACATCTCGCAATGTTACATTTTCAAAACTTTTCTTTAATGCCCGTGTGGGTAATACTTTTCCCTTCCCCCACCTCCACTCCTATCTACGTAGGGTCCTAAGCCAAATAAAAATCACCTGTAAGTATTATTTCCCCGCTAGCAAAATCCTACAGCTTACTTACTACCTACCGCAAGAATCCCACCTGCCCTGTATTAGGCGCATACACCGTTGCCAGGGTGATTAGTTTATATTCCAATTGCATCAGTAGGAAAAGATATCTCCCTCCGTGTCTGCCATATACTGCACTACCGAAACCCTTAATCTATCCCTGAGTCCTATAATGACCCCCAAGGTCTTGCCCACTACATTGGATTGATAGATTCGGGAAAACGACTGCAGTCTCCCAGTTGATTTATCTGACTTCTTAATGTGCATCTCGTGTAACATGATGACATCAACTTTTTCCTTTTTGATTATAGCTTCCACCTTTTTCCGCTTCACAGGGGAGTTTAATCCCCTAACATTATATGATATAACCCTTAACACAAAGCATACATAAATTATTCACTGTCATGATTGAACTATTCCCCTGTAGTGATAGTTGCCTTTCCCTCCTTTTCTCTGCCCCCACTAGCCCGACCTCTATGCCCAACCAAACCCCCCAACAAACCATCCCAGTTCCAGGCCTACGATCCTAAGATATCCCCGGGGGACATCCCCCAAGCTAAGGCCCAGAAAATTACCTGAGGTCACCCCCACAGGGAAGTATCCTACCACCTCCCCTAGATTCCAAGACATTCTCCACCAGTCCTCCCCTCCTGGCTTTCCTTAAATTCTGTCCTAATTAAAAACCCACCTCCCTTTCTGTTTTCATGGCACACTTCACTTTTAAGAGGTTCCTTCTCCACCCCCTTCCGCTCCGCTGCTTTGCCCCCTCCCTAGTGGACCTTTCAAATGTTCCCCTCGACCAGCCCTCCTCCCCGATACCACAGACCAGTCCCATTGTCACATCCCTCGTTGGGAGGAGGGCCTTGTTCGTCTCTCTCAATGCCGCTCTTCTTCCTCCATGTCCAACAATGCCAGTCCTTTCGCACACAATGTTATCCAATGTTGTACCCCCTCCAAGGTAAAGAGCAGCCCAAATGGAAACGTCCACTTATACGGAATCTGTTTTGTAATTAAAGTGCATGTCTCTTGGCCCATATCTCTTCGCTTTTGAAGTGTCACCGATGCCAAATCTTGATACAGTTGAACTTGCATCCCGTTCACTGTAATAGTCCCTTCTGTTCTTGCTGGACGCAAAATGCTCTCCTTGAATCCATATGAAGTTACTGCAATCAGGACATCTCTAGGTCTAGCACCGGGTTCTCTCCTCCTTTGACATACCCTATGAACTTGATTGATTCCAATGTCTTCCAGTTGTACTTTCGTCAATAAGTTTCCAAAGCACTGTTGAACCGTGCTTTTCAAATCCATGTCTCACCTAAACCTTGAATTCGGATGTTAGACTTCCTTGAGTGGTTCTCCAAGTCCTCTGCTTGTAATTCTAAATTATGTGAGACTCTCGCCAGCTGTTCTAAAAGTTGACAATTCTGCCGTACCTCATCCCACATCTCTGGAAGGCCTTGCTCAGCGGTGTCCACTCTTCCGCCCAGCTCTTTAATTTTCCCTTTAACTTCCATCAAAGAGACTCTGAAATCTTCTTGGAGCGAGGTGAACTGCTGCTGAAAGTTGTTTATAATTCTTCCTTCCATTTCGGCTGAGGCATTGTTTGAGGTCTTCCTTGCTGAATGCCATTTCTTCAATCTCCGGAATATCCCCCTTTTCTTCCACAGAGTCTTTCTTTTTATTTCCTATTGCTGTCTCACCACTTTGCTTCCAGCATCGCTCAAGTTGACCTTCCTGTTCAACTTGAGGTTGTCTCCTTCTGGCCTGGGTGCCCTTGTCTTTAGATTTTGGCATTAGGATACGATTTCCCACTCACTCTCGTTTTATTATGCATTTCTTAGCCTCTTCAGCCTCTCTCCACTTCAGCTGGCGCTTACTTTACCCCTACTATGGGCAATCTATTCTGAACATCAGTCACTCTATGCTTCCTATATGCCAACATATCATACTCTTTCCCTCATTTTGGCAATAATTTTAAGAGGCAGTCCTCACATTTGTTTCAGGATATATGATTCTTGTATACTATAGTTCTGCCACGTTGTGCCTCCCCTATATGTTCTCAATGGGGGTCTCACAGTCACCACAGAACCTCCAATTAGTAGGTGATACCCTCCACCATTCTTGTGTACCAATATGTATTTGCGCCTCTATTCCTTCTTCTTCCCCCGATCTCCTTCACCATGACAGCAAACCTTATGTCTCTTAACTCGCCCCCACCTCCACTTGTTGGTATATATATATATATATATATATATATGCGCCAATCTGTGGTGAGCCTAAAGGTCCAAAGTTTCTTCTGTTGAGTTTGGGGTATACCTGTAAGCCTCTTACCTTACTGGGTTTCTCGTTCCCCATGCCATCCTCTATTTCCTGCTCTTCTCTGGTGCATGGTCTTCTGGATAGTTCCAGATTCAGATCCCACCTTATCTCTGTTGGCCAGCGGTATCGCAATGCAGCTCTGCATGCGGGTAACACCCTGCCTCCCTTGGCCAGCAAAATCTTCCTCACACCCACTACGAGGGGAGTGAGCGGTGTTGCAAGTCTTCCCCGCCTTCACCTTTTCCAACGTTAGGGTCCCCGCCCTCCTTAATTCACCATACGCCGAGGGAGCTCCACGCAAACCAATGTCCAAGTCACGGGTCCCGGGGCCCTAACCTTTAGCTCCTTCACCGCTGCTCATCACACTGCTCCCAAACACCCCTCTTTGGATCTTGGTGGCACTCCGTCACAGGGAAACTTCACCCACGTTGTTGTTCCTCACCGCCGGAGAGACTTCACCCGCGTTGCTCACCCTGACCGCTGCTGAAATCTCAGGCACTGTATTCCCTCTCCTCTGCTTGATCGAGGGGACGGATATCTCCCCGCCAGCATCACCTCAGTTTTCGCTGCCTCTGCAGTGCTTACTTCCCCTGGCAGGCACATTACTTATGCTTGGGCGTGTCCCTGCTTTCATGCGGGCCGCTCCTCTTCTGGGGAGGTGGAAGCACCAGTAACTTCAGCGAGGGTCTGCATTTTGTTTTTTGTACTCCGGGGTACCTTTCTTGGCCATCCTGCATCGGAATCACGGATACCCAGCCTGCTTATTTTTCGGCCAGGAGCGGAGCAAAGGACTGTCCTTACTCACTGGCGGCTATCTTGGAATCCCTTAACAACCAAACAACATGAACATCCATCGCACACCTGTTCCTCCCCACTCCCCTCCCCCACCCTGTTCCAGCTCAATCCTTGGCAAATATCCAGACATTCCCTTCGCCACACCCACATCTGCCCAACATTATCCCGTTCATACCACTTGAGTAGCCAGCTGGCTTGTACCATATACCTCTTCCCCTCCCTATTGCAACAGTTCACCCCCATATTTCAGGGAGGCAGATCGCCCGGGGAAGTTTGCAAGTCGTTCAGGAGCATGTCCCATGACAGTCCTTGGCCCTCGTTCCCTTCTTTCCGTCCCATTTCTTGCACTATCAGCTGCTCTGTGGCTACCCATTGGGGAGCGTCAGCCAGCCACTGGGCCACTACAGGACCCTTTGAACATTTCCATGCAATTGCCAACCTGCATTTTGCCAACAGAAACAAGAAAGCATCCCATCTTTTTCCTCTTATGCCCCCGGCTCCTCTCTGGGACCACCCGCAGCAAGCACAGGAGAACACTCCAACTGAACCCCAACAAGAGTGTTAATCCTCGTTATCACCTCCTTCCAGTACTCCTGTATTATCGGGCATGTCCATACCATGGGCCATTAACTGACTGGGTCCTGCTTACATCTGGGACAGTGGTCGGGGTGCTCTGCACGCAACATGTGTAGTTTCTGTGGGGTCGTGTAGATCCTGTGCAGGAAGTTGAACTGAATTAGTTTAAAGCGTGCATTCCTGGACACTTTACTTATTTGTGAGCATATTTTGTCCCACTCCGAGTCCTCAAAGGTCGTCTCCATATCCGTTCCCATTTTTCCTTAACTTTGAGCTGTGCTTGGGGGCCGCTTTCCTACAACGCCACATACAGCCTAGCTATTGCATGCCTATTGTTCCCCATCGTGAGTGTGGCCTGTAAAAACAGGGTAGTTGGTTGCTCCTCAGGTTTTGTGCCCCACATGCTTGCGAGCATGCTGGTCCGCCTGGCATAGTTTAGGAACTGCCCCATGGGCATCTGAAAATTCCCCGCCCACACATAAAATGTCATTAGGGTCACTTCTTCGAAGAGGTCGCCCATCACCCGGAACCCTTCTTGTGCACACTTTGCATCTCCTATTTCCCGTATTAACCCTGACACTCTCTTGGCCGCCCTCACGGGCATCTCAGAACTGTAGCCCTCCCTCAACCGCAGTCTGGTGCATGCCCTTTTCCATGCTTGTCACACCACTTTGCTCAGGCAGGACCCCTCTGACTCCCATGTGTGCCCCCATAATAGCTCCTACCCCGAGTGATGCCTCTTTGGTTCCCCCATCAACTGCCGGTCGAGTCCCCTCTTTCCTGCCTCCCACCTAGTGGCATGTTGCAGCTGGGATGCCAGAAAATATAGCTCAAAATCTGGCAGGGCCAGTCCTCCTTCCCGGTATCTTCTCTGCAGAACTGCCATAGACGCCCTATGCCACTTCCCTCCCCATCACAAGTTTTCAATGTTATTGTATAGCAGCTTAAAGAATGGGACTGTGGCTATGTGCAGAGTACTTGGGAAGAGATAGAGCAATCTGGGCAATATCAACAGCTTACAAATCGCTATCTTGCCCATTAGGGACAAGGGCAGCCTGTTCCAGAACCCAATCCTCTCGTCTATTCCTGTGAGTGCCCTCCCAACATTATACTGAAAGGTTTGTGCCGTGAATGGTGTATTTGAATTCTTAGATACTGGAAGGATTCATCCTCCCACTGCAGCCACCTCCGGTAGATCTTGCAGTGACTTACCCCTCAGGTAGCCCAATGGAAACACCAACGACTTCTCCAAAATTAACTCTGAATCCTGTGAAGACTTCCCTGTGCTGTAATACCTCCATAATGTAGGGGGATATGCACAGTGGGGTTATGCACATAAAACAAGACGTCGCTGGCATACAGAGAGATGATGTGTTGTTGGCCCTCCACCCTAATTCCTGCATCACTAAATTGGGTTACCAGTCATTTGGTCGAAAAAAAAGGTCGACAGGACAAATGGTCGACACCATTTGGTCGAAAGACAAATGGTCGAATTTTTTTTTTAGTATTTTCACTTTTTTTTGGGGGGGGGGGGGGTCCCCCCAACCCTCTTTTTTTTCTAAAAAACCCTTTTTTTCCCTAAATGAAAACCTAAAAAATATATATATATAAATTTAAAAAATAATTCGACCATCTGGCTTTCGACCAAATTCCGTCGACCATTTGTCTTTGGACCAAATGTCTTTCGACCAAATGACTGGACAGCACTAAATTGTGTGCGGAAAATCCTTGCCATAGGCTGCAGTGCTAATGCCAATAATATGGGTGATAGCGGGCAGCCCTGCCGCATTACCATCCCCAGTTGCCTTCTATTTGAGACCACTTTCCCCATGTTTACCCATGCCAGGAAAACCCTGTATAGCAACCGCACCCACTTCAGCACATTCAGCCCCAACCCATTCCTATCCAAGACCTGAAATTGCCACTCCCAGTTGACAGAGTCAAAGGCCTTGACTGCGTCCAAAGAGACCACTGCCAATTCTTCCGTCGACCCCTGGACCTTTTCTATAATATATTGGATTCTCTGATGAATCAGATGGGAATCCTCCTTGAGAAGCCTGGCCACCAGCACCTTGCCCAGTATTTTGTTGTCTATGTTAAGTAGTGAAATGGGCCTGTACGCCCCACTATGGCATGGGTCTTTGCCTGGTTTAAGCAGCACTACAATTATAGCCTCCCATAGAGACACTGGGAGTCTCTCCTCCTGGAAGGCCCTTTCATAGAGGCGCCTTAGCCGGGGAACCAGTAGATCAGCACATGCTTCGGAAAACTTCTGCCGGAAGGCCATCGCCCCCAGGCACCTTTCCATTCCCCAGCGATTCTATTGCGTCCCTGATCTCCCCATCTGTTAGAGGTTCCTCGAGCATGAGCGTTACCTCCTCACTTAATTTAGGAAGCGAGGTCTGATCCAGCACCACCTCCATGTCGCAAGCTAGTGCTGGATCCCTACCCTTATACAGCTGCTCACAGTACCTTTGGAAGGCTGCATTAATGTCCTCCTGCATGGTCACCAGAACCCCATTTTTGGCCTCTACCTGCGTGATCAAGCCCTGGGGTTGGTCCCGCCTGTGAAGTCAGGCCAGGAGCTGCCCTGCCTTGTCCCCCTCCCCATGGATCCTCACTAGATGATGTGCATAATCATGCTTGCCCAGACGTTCCTGCGCCCGCTGTCTGTGCACCCTGCCCCAGAGGAGCTCCGCCTCGCACAGTACCCCCTTTGCCATGTCTCCCTCAAGTACTCGGATACACTCCTCCAGGTCTTTCAGGGAAGACAGGAGAGTCAAGCGGACCCTATCGGTGGATGCATTTACCTGTCAGTGTCACCTTAAATGCCTCCCATACAACCTCGTAGTCGCTAGCGGAGCCTTCATTGATCTCGAAGTAATTTCCAATGGCCGGTTAAAGCTCCTCTGCATATGCCACATCCGTCAGCGCCTTGGCATACAACTGCCAAGAGGGAAACCCCCCAATCCTCCTCCCCCAGTTGACCCTGCCCGTCAGAGGGGCATGGTCCGATATTGTTCTACCCATATATATATAGGAACTGGGCATTTTGCTTGCTTCCTATAAAGATGTAGTCCAACCGCGAGATGTGCCATGTGGGTGAGAATAGAAGGAATAACCACTCTCGTACCAAAGGTCGACCATGCCTAAATCTGACAGCATGCGGTCCAGGGACTTCGGAGGCCAATGGTTTATCCCACTCTTTGGGGTTTTGACCTGTCCAATCGTTGGTTGGAGTGTACAATTGAAGTCCCCCCATTTCTGTTCCCTGTGTCTGTGTCCCCCCCTTATGCTTACCACCCCGGGGAAGTAGATATCATTGTCTGTATTCAGTGCGTATGAATTCATCACACACACTTCCCTCCCATCCAGCAGACCCAGTAAAACAAGAGTTCTGCCCTCCTCACCGCACTGTACCTTGGTTACCTGAAAGTGTACACCTCCCGCTATCCAGGGCAGCACCCCTCAGGAGTAGGAGAAATAGGTCGTACCATGCACTTCACCTCCCCAACTCGCCTTTAACTTCCTAAGCTCGGCTCTGTTGAGATGTGTTTCCTGGAGGAGCGCTATCTGCAACCCCACCTTTTCAGGAATCCAATTACTTCCCTACTCTTGGCTGGTCGCCCAGCCCCTTCACATTCCACGTGAGAATGGTCAATGCTACCATGGTCTTGGCTGTGCCACCTTCCTCCCCCACACTCTCAGCACATGCTGCATCTCTATGTGCCTGGCGGGTTCCTTTCACAGCTGGACACGCTCCCTCCTCCCCTCCCTCTCACAAAACCGCTCTCCCTCCCTAAACCACATTAACCTCATCAACAAGAACACCAATTAACATAGAAACCTCCATAAAATACCTGCACCGCACTACAGTCCGCCTCCCCAACAGTGGAGGGCAAACTCCTGTGCTCATGCCAGGGGCGTGCGATCTCACACCATCTCGCATGGGTGGTGGGTCACCGGTGCCCTCCAGGGGTTAGCATGCTTTTATCCACTGACCCCCAAGTGTCCCCCCTCCGAATCACAATTGCAGTATACCTGCCATCTTCTCAGTCGTAGGTCCGCACCCCTTTTAGAGATCCAAAGCCTGAGTGCTCTTCTCTGCCGGTGGGGAAGATCCGCCCAAACTTCCATCCGTACCTTCTGTCTCTTGTCCATCCTCCCCCTGTAGCTGGAGTGGTCCGTCCTCTGCCACCGTGATCCTGCTCCCTGCCACCTGATTTTCTTGGCCATGCCTCTCATCTGCCTCTGATGGTCGTATGCTAACTCGCCTGCCAGAGCGACTGCCCTGCCTTCCCTGGCATGAGCTTGCAGACCAGCTGCCCCCTGTCTCCCACCATTCCCAAGCTTCCTCTGGGGTGTTGCAGAACCATTGGCAGTCTCCCTCATTGATTTTCAGCTCTGCCGGGTACAACAGCATATAACGGATATCATGTTCTCTGAGGACCCACATTATTTCCTCGTAGCTTTGCCGTTGTTGCTGCACCCGCCATGTGTAGTCCGGGGATACCATTATTTTTGCATTGGAAAATCCAATCGGCCCCTTCTTCTGGCAGCCTGTAGGAGGACGTTACAATCTCGATAGTTAAATATCCTGGTCATGACTGGTCTTAGACTGGCCCCCTGGTGCTGGTTTCCATGCTGGGACCCTATGGGCTTGCTCCACTGCGAACCACTTCGAGGGGCCCTTCTCGCACAAATATACCAGCAGCCACTTTTCCAAAAACAGCTCCATGGAGTCACCTTAAGCATTTTCGGGAAGGCCCACTATCCATATATCGTTTCGTCACGAGCGGTTCTCAGCGTCCTCCGCCCGAACCTCCAAGGTTCTAATCGTCTGCATCAGAGCGGCCACCTGTTTCTTGAGGGTCTGTAACTCTACCTCTGTCGTTGTGACTCTCACCTCGGTTGCCTGTTGCATTTCCGCTAACTTGTGCATGTCCGCCCTAATAAGGTTCAACTCCTCCCTTATGGTTCTGATCTTAAATTCCAGAGCCGACCTGGAGCTCTATACTGCCTGCAGGACTTCAGTGATTATCTCCTCTAGGTTTGGTGCCTGCGTCATTTTCTGCTGGGGAGGAGGCAAAGACCCCAAAGGCTGCGACTAAATGACTGGAGTGGTGTACTTGTTGATCCCTCTCATCATAACCCGCTTACTTGACTGAGGAGGACAAGTTTAATGCGAGACGTTCTCTGGTTCAGGTCACTCACTTTTCGCTATAGTCCCCCTTCGCAGTGTGACCCGAGGGAATTCATCAATCCCGGGGTATGGCTGGTTTCAGCAGTGCCTAAGGCCTCCGCCTCCCCACCCTGAAATTACATCAATCTCTTGTTTTCAAGGGCCAAGCTCCCTCGTGTTCTAGGTTCCTGCGGTCCCTGTATTATGAGTCTCGCCTCCTCTGCTTGGCTACTCTTGTTGTTCTGGGCGGTGTGTGTGCGCCCCAGATCCCTATTGTGTTGTGTGAATGTCTGTCTTCCTGCTGCCCAACACCACACCCTGTGCTCTCCTTCCAAGAGGGCTGGGGGCTCAAGTATGGGAGAGTTGTGGCGTGGGCTGCTCTAGCTGCCCTGCTGCACCCCACCCTATGTCCTCCTTTCCAAAAGGGCTGGGGGCGGAAGTGTGGGAGAGTTGTGGTGTGTGCTGCTCTCACTGTCCCGATCCCCTGCCTCGTAGCCTGCTTTCCCTGCAGATTGCCACACATCCAGGATGCTCATGTGGTACCAGGACCGCATCCAGCAGCTGCAGTCCTCCGGCCGATGTGGCTGGGGTCCTATGGCTAGCAGTATCTGGCGCGGCCAGGCGGGCAGTTGGAGGAGCGAAAGCCCGCCAGCTGGCCGCGAGCTTCCGCCTCCAAACGGCCCAGTCGGGACACTCCCCTCTCCCCTGCCGGTGCCATTGCAGCACTGTTGCAGGCTCTGAGCCTGCTCCTAAAGGCCCCTCACTCCTCTCTCCTTCACCTCCTCTGGAGAGACTGTTGTGCTGCCCGCACCTCCCCTGCGCTCAGCTCCCCCCTCCGGGGAGTTCCCTCAAGATGGCCTCTTGCCCAGAATTAGGCGTGTCTACGGAGGCCAGTGTATAAGTTGCTCCCATGTATTCCCCAACTACTATGACGTATCTGCCTCCTTTGTCTACCTTAGTATCCTTTACTCTAAGGTCCATTCCATTCCGAACAGCCAATGCCACCCTGCATTGAAAGAAACCCAGCAATTTAAGTATCGCCTGGTCCTTTTTCAGAAGGTGACTCTGCTGAATTGCCAAAATGTCCAGCCATTAATTTCTAGTAAACGACTCCAATGTTTTTCTCTTGAGGGTGTATTCAGTTCTTTCACATTATGTGTTGACCATTTGAATGGATATGACTCTCATATGCACTCTTCCCCCTCTTCCCTGCAGTGTGTTGTTTTCCCTTCATCCCTCCCTCCTCCCCAGCCTCCCCTCACCACCCTCCCTTCGGCTATGGTCCTTTATATTTGCTTCCCCATCCCTCCAGACAGCCCCCTCCCTACTCCCTCTGCCCCCGAACTCCAAGCCCCCAACGCCCCTTTCCCTTCTTCCATCCCACTCCCCAACTCTGGGAGGACCTCTACCCCCTGCCCCTCTCTCCTCCTTTTACCTTCGCCACCCCCGGGCTTCACTGCCTTTACTGAAACCAAGATGGAGCATCCTCCTGCGCTCCAACGGCCCAAGTTCAAGACACATAGTCCACCACCCCCCTATATCAAAACTTCTTGCGGACCCTTCACTCCTTCCTGCTATCCAAAGTTCCTTTTCCCTCCTTTAGCAGTCCCTCCTGGTTTTGGTTGTGGGCCCCGCGGTTTGGCCCTCCTTCTGTACCTTTCTCTTGTCATTGCCCATTCGCCAGGCAGGGGCCTTGTGCAGTTCTCCGTTTGGGGTGGGGGGCTTTCTTCCTGGTGGCCCTGACCTGCTTCCAAATGCAGACGGTTAGCTCCCTCTTGCAGTGATGTGATTTGCCTTTGGGCCCCCTCCCACTGGAAAACCAGACCGAAGGGGAAAGTCCACTTATATCTGATTCCCCGCCAGGCCAGCTCCCTGATCACCGCACCCATCTGCCATCTCTTAAGAAGGGTGCTGCCTGCTAGGTCCTTGGTGAGCGTCGTTTGGAGGGTCATTAGGTCGCTTTGAAGGTCCTGCCTTGATATGGGCTTGGCGACTCCTTTTCCATGGGATCCCTATGATCCATCATGTCCGCGTGGGGTCTCGTTTTGGGCCCACATGGAGGGGAGAATGCCCGGCGCATCCCCCGTCGATGGTGCCTGCTGTGAGACTTTCATTTTGGTTTTGGACATACCCCCCAATCTCCCAGGCCCGAAGCTCCTGACAGTCGTCCTTGATGGGGCTTCTTACATCTCTTCTCCACTATCCACCAGTCGTTTGCTCTCGTCGGCTGCAGAGGGCCCAGGGGGTCACAACCCAGGTCTCTTCTGCTCAGGTGTCAGATCCCGCTGATACCCACAGACCTGGTTCAAGCCCCCCCTCCTGGTTTACATCAGATTAGCCTTAAAATCAGGGCTGGCATGGCGCTATGGCTCAGACGTAATGGCCGGAGTAATTGACCCTGATTATAGAGGAGATATAAAAGTATATTGCAAAATAATGGAGAAAAAAAATAACCAAATTAAAGCCGGGGAAGGATATTGGAGAAGGCCCTGCTTCCAAACCCTCAATAAATTGAGAACATTGATAAGACGGAGAGGGAACTAAGGGTTTTGGAGAATCAGACAAAGAGCGTCCTCCTGATGATTCAGTAACAAAATCTATCCCCTTAGTAGATGAAGAGGCTGCAGTTATTCCAGATCTACCTTTTGCCCAAAGGAAATTATCCTTTACTGGCGGAAACCATTTGTTCAAGTATTACTTGAAGAAGAAGGAAGGCCAAAGGGTGGACCATTTGTTTTTCTCAAATCCGGACTGTTATATAGACGAGATGTTGGATCAGAAGGTACTCCTAGATAACAAATCATAGTACCTACAAGCCATCAAAATATTGTTCTATAGATTGTTCATTCTCATTTAACAGGGGGACATCTAGGAACAGCAAAAACTCAGGTACAAATTGTAAACGGGTTTAACTGGCCAGGAATATATGCTGATTTAAATAATTTTATCAGTAGCTGTGCCTTATGCCAGAAAACCAGTACTCAAATTCCACAGCAGTTCCCTTACAGCCCTTGCCTTTTTTAGATGTATATTTTTCTCGTATAGTATGGATATAGTGTGTCCTTTAGAAACATCAAGGCTATGGAATCAATAGATACTGGTGATAGTAGACTATGCAACTCATTACCCTGATGCTTGCCCATTACGAAATAATACCTCACAACAAATCTAAAACATCCAATTCCCTTCATCTGTAGAATTGTGATTCCAAAAGAGAGTTTGACTGATCAAGGGTCTACATTCATGAGTAAACTTATGGCAGCGATCAAAGAGATCCTTCAGATTAAAACCTTACGTACCTTAATTTACCATCCCCAAACTGATGGTTTGGTTGAAAGATTTAATACGACTTTGAAACACATCTTTAAGAAGTTAGTGGAAGTAGATGGAAAGAATTGGGCCCTATTTGCCATTAGGAAAAAAAAACAGTCTTCTACTGGAGTCTCCCCTTTCGAGTTGTTGCATGGGAGAGAACCAAGAGATGTACTATGCTGCAAGAAACATGGGAAGAGAGACAAAAAGCTACCCTGTTCTTATCTCAAACCGCTAAGGGTTTGAAAGCACATATGGCAGCGGTCTGAGCTATGGTGCAGAGTAATCTGGCTAAAGCCCATTGGTATCAGAAGGAGTACTACGAGAAGGAGGCAGTGATAAGATTTATTTCTTTCGGTCAAAAGGTATTGGTTCTACTTCCCTACTCTGAAAACAAAATGCTCTCTAGATAGCATGGACCCTATGAGGTCTTAGAACAAACAGGACCTTCCAACTACACAGTTTCACAACTAAAGAGAACAATTTAAACTCACATCTATCATATTAACCGTCTTAAGGAATGGAGAGAAAGTCCTGTTCAAGATACCTCAGTGATGTTAATTAGTCTATTGACTTTAAAAAATGACACTAATAAATTAATTTCTCCAGACTTGGCACAAAATCAAAAACAAGATCTAATTTACCTTTTAAATCAGTTCCTGGACGTATTTAGAGCTGAGCCAGGGAGAGTTAAAGGAGTGTTCCACAATATTCGCACCCCTCCAGGAAAGGTTGTACATCTCATGCCTTACCAAATTTCTTAGAGTAGGAAAAGAATTATCCAAGAGGAGATATAAACCATGTTAAAAGCTCATATTATCGAGCCTTCACAAAGCCCTTAATCCTCTCCTATTGTATTAGTCCCTAAACCAGACCGGTCATGGAGATTTTGTACTGACTACAGAAAAGTTAATGAAGTATCATAATTTCACAGTTATCTCATGCCTTGGATTGACGATCTTATTGACAGGCTAGGAGATGCAGTTTATCTTTCTACAATTGACCTGACTGAGGGATATTGGCAAGTTCCAGTCAACCCTGCCGATAAACAAAAAACATCCTTTTCCAAACCCATAGGTCTGTTTCAATTTGAAGTTTTACCCTTTGGTTTACATGGGGCCCCTGCCACCTTTCAAAGTTTGATGGATCAAGTTCTTCAACCATACGCTCCTTTTTGCTGAGCTTATATTGATGATGTAATCATCCATAGTAAATTGTGGAAAGAACATATGTACCATTTATACCTGGTTACCCGAGCTCTAAGGAAAGTAGAACTTACTGAAACTCCAAAGAAATGTCACCTAACCAAATCTGCAGGGAAATACCTAGGCTACTTTATAGGAAATTGATTGGTTCAGCCCCAAACTGAAAAAGTTAAAGCCGTAGAAGAAACTCCAACCCCTAATATCAAGAAAGAACTAAGGGCCTTTCTGGGGCTAATTGGATATTATAGGTGAATCATCCCTAACTTTTATCCATCACTTCCCTTCTAACAAACAAACTTAGTTTAGTAACAACCTCAGAAAATTGAATAGCACTCAGAGAATCAAGTCTGTTTTGATAAATTGAAGTGCATATTGTTTAGTGAACCCGTATTGAAGGTGGCAGACTTCAATAAGGAGTTTATCTTATAGACTGATGCTTCACTTGGCCCTGGGGCAGTTCATTCACAGTGTTATGATGGTAAAGAGCATCCTATACTCTATATCAGTAGAAAGTCATTTCCCAGAGAGAATAATTATGCCACTCTTGAGCTTGAAGCCATGGCTATTAAATGGGCTGTGACCTACTTGAAATACTATCTAACAGGTAGGATGTTTTGACTTCTTACAGATCACTCCCCCCTTAGATGGCTAAGTCTTCGCAAGAGTCATGCGCTGGTTTTTGGATTTACAGCTCTATTGTTTTTCTGTAGAACTGTTATGCCCTACCGTCCATGGTCCTTGTGATTCTCTTGGAAGCTCCGGTCCTGGCTCGCAGTGCCATTCTTGCTTCCAATATGGCGCTCCGGTATCCCTCCGTGAAGCGGGGTGAGCAATCTAGTCTTCAGACATTCCTGGCCAGCTCAGAAGCCAGCGATTACTAATTGCAGACCTGTACAGAGCTCCTTGCGTCTCAACGCTGGTTCATTCGTGTCCAGCTCATCGCTTGGTAACGTTCTTGTTTACTTTCCTTGCCTCCTTCTGTTCTCCTTGCTCCCTGCCTTCCTTCCCCTTGGCTGCCTTTCCTCTGTCATGCTGTATCTGTTTCCTCGACTATTGACTTAATTCCTTGGTTCTGTACACCGGATGATGTTACACTTGGATCCTCACACTGGGTAACCATCACATAGATCTTTCCTTCCTTGGAAGGTTTTTTCCTGCTTCCTTTGGCAATTTTCCCCTGGGCTACTTGACCTGAGCTTCTGCTACCAGGCAGGGTGGCGTCTGGGGCAGCTCGCCCATTTCTCCATGAGACTCTGACTAAACAGAGACATCACAGAAAGCCCTCACGTTAGAAAAAACCTTCCAGCAAAAGCTCTATACCTGTCAAGAACATCGGAAAGGAAAAGAACAGGCTAATGTAGATTTCCTTTCTCGATTTCCTATAGAGGCTGTGAAAACCAGCAACATTAGGCGAAGGGCATATAATGAATCCTGCGAAATCCTCAATAAAAGCCCAGTATTGCCCTCCTCTTATGTGGCCAGGAGGAGGCAAAAGTGGAACCAAGTAATGTAAGTACTGTGTATATAATATCACCTAGTTCTGACAACATTCAGTTCAACAACCAGTTGAAACAAAACAGTGTTGGAAACTCTAAAAACTATTAGGACTTCAAACCCCATAATGCTTATGGTACTGGGATGAGGAAGAGGAACACAGAGATGCATAATGATCAAAAGTGGTGCTAAGAAGAACACGTGGTCTAGTTGTTGTTATTTGCATCAACCAAGCAGGACATTTAAAGCTGGAAATTACCCGCAGGGGAAAGAAGCAGGAGTTGAAGGAGAACTTGTGTGGTGCCGCAGAGTACACGGAGCAGGATGTGGAATCGTGGAAGAAGGCAGAGGAGCAGAAGGAAACCCAGATGAAGAGAAGAGGTCCTCCCAAGTGGCCGGGGCGCTCCGAAGATCTGGAATGTCAGGTGACCCGATGGAGCCATGAGTGCAACAGGGACGTGCCGTGCGGACAAAAACAGCCGCAGGAGAGCTGTCAATGACACCATCATCCTGAAGAGCAGCACTTACCGGCGAAGAGGTAGAAGGCCAGCCATGGAGCTGGAGGAGTGCTTGACAGTATTCCAAAGTCCTGACTGCAATAAAACGACACCTGCGGCAGCCCAACACGATATGAGAGGCCAGGAAAAGCCAGTGAGTTGGCTCCGAAAGTGTCAATTGAAACGAAATGCAGATTTTGAATACCGAACAAATATAGCAGAAGGGCAAAAGGGGTCAATTCTCCTATCATGAAATATCAGATTGGGGAAATATGTAACCCACATTGCCACCAGCCAAAAGAATCTAAAGAAGAGGTAAAAGAGTAAAGAGGGCGCAATTCTCCTCTCGTGAGATATCAGTTGGGAAAAACCTGTAACGCCCATTGCCACCAGTCAAGAGACTATACAGACAGGCAAACATTGTACAATTCTTCTCATATGAGATGAGGAGAATCTTGGAAACAAACATTGCCACTAGCAGAAGAAACATATGGTTGTGTTAAAGAGTGTTGCAGAAAGAAAATATATATTTACTTTTAATTCATTATCCTGACAAACTATTACATAACAAAAGACTTATGCTGGGCTGTGCTGACAGATAAAAGTATTCCACAGAAAGAATGATTGTTAAATCCCTCTAAACCACTTTACATCTTGGGGAAGAATACTTTGTAGAAGAAAGAGTTGCTGTGATTTTTTAACAAGTGTTTTGTGAAAGAGACATTTTCTTTATTCATTTGAAAAAACGGATTGGTTGAAAAGACATTTTTTTCATAGAACTGAATAGAATATTGTTGAAATTAAACTCTTCCAAAAGTCTTCCTGAACTGATTTAGGGGAATGGAATCAGAGTCTGAATGCAACGATTGCTTTGTGGGAATTATACGTTTGAGCTTTTGCAATTGTTGGTTGAACTGAAAGCAGACACATTTGCCTTATGTATTTTGGGTGTGTATGTTAGTGCGAGGGTCAGATACATTTGGACACAAGGTCCTTTTTCTTTAGTTTTAAATTGCTAGGTATGAGCATTCTCATTAGGATAGGGACAGATAGGCGTTTATCTCACCCCTATTTAATTTCAATAAATATGGCAAACCTTGAGAAAACTTAACTTTTTGTCTGTCTCTGATTTCTGAACCCTCACAGTACTTATAATAACAGTTTATGATCATTTTAAAAAATTGACAAAACGTGATCACTGAAACATGACCCATATTTCCAATTCCATTTTGGTGAGATAAACGCCTATCTGTCCCAATTACATTCCCTTACATTTTGCCAGCAAAATAGGTGTACACGTCCCCCAAAATGCCCTTGTCATGCATGTCCTCTTCGGACCAAGGTTAAAATATCCCTGTAGTACTTATTTATTTATTTAATTTAACACTTATATGAAGGCGCCACACACCCGGAGGCCTCAGGGCGCCCTCTTCAAAATCTTTTCCTTATCTCTCCAAAGTGACTGGCCCATATGCTTTATTAGAGTTCCCATACTCCTGTGCAACCTCTTTTTTATTAAGAAATAAACCTTTTACAAAAGTCGATCCTGCAGCACACCAAAAACGACTTCAATTCCCCCACAAAGCCAATTATTTCTCCCAACTTTTAAACCCTTCAACAATTACTCACCTCATTCTTACTCACACCACGATCACCACACTCACCCTATAACTTATCCACATTAACCATTCTTCAATATATCTCCTTCAATTGAGTACAAAGGAGTGCATTGCTTTTCATTACACCACTGCTTTCTCTCCCTTTTCATCAATAGTACAGCATTTTCAACTTCAATGCTGTATTTTCCTTACTACAGGAAGATTCCCTTGCACTACTTTGACTACCAAATAATAATAAACAAAGACAAAAAAAAGTAAAAAAGGACTTACAACATATAACAATTCACCCTAATATCACACACATAAACCAACTTGCTCACTTTTATCCAATTTAAATTATCTTTCTGACTCCCAAAAAAAACTTAACTCTACACCCTTTCTGGCTCCAATAAAACCCCCCTTGGTTTTTTGCCAGAAGTGTACTCAAATGAAACAAATAGACATTCTTCAGCAATGTCCTTGTAAAAAAAAGAGCCGCCATGACAGGACTGCAGCACTTCAACCCGAGTGAACAAAACAGGTCTTCAAATAACATTTTGTGCCTGCAGGCTATCTCGTTATTGTGCAAAACAAAAGAGGTGAAGGTTTGAAAGTTTGGAATTAATTGTAACCTCTGGCATTGCTCTAGGCAATCCTCCGATCTTTCATCAGCCTGCCAGGCCATTACAGAAGGCGAAACGAAACATATGCAAACCAGGCTTGGTTCCACCCCAAAAGGGGCAGTCCAGCCTAAACTGATAGATCACATACCTTCTGCACGAGACTACAAGCATCCGCATGTTTCGGCCTCATTTGGCGTCATAAGTGAGGAGTAGCCTGGGCTTTTAGGCCCAGCAGGCCCGGGACTCACGTCTGAGCATACCCGTCCCCCTCGGGGTGACTGATGCAAAACAAAAGAGCGGGTTGCTGAAAGCTTTGGAATTAATCCTAACCTCTGGCACAGATGAGGCCCAACAAGGCCGAAACATGTTTGGGGATGCTTGTGGTCTCAAGCTGAAGGGATATGACCAATCAGTTCAGGCTCACCTGCCCCTTTTGGGGTGGGACCAAGCCTGATTTGCATATGGTCTTTTCCCTTTTGTAATGGCTTGGCAGGCAAATAACAATGGTCTGGAAGGTTGCCCAGAGCAAAACCAGAGGTTAGGATTCATTCTAAACCTTCCAGCCTTTGCCTCTTTTGTGTTACTATTTCGTTATTGTGCACAGAAAATTTTATCACTCCGAAAATAAGAAGCTGCATTTAGTGTGTGGCAGGACAATTCAGCTGTGAAACAGACCTGGGCATCACGTTGGCGGTCACCAAATGTTTGGATGTGCCTGAGCACTTTCAATGAAAAAATATGGCTTCCATGAAGAGATGAATTCACTTCTGTCTGAAAATAGGTTTATTGCATGCTAACGATCGGGAGAGGCTAATCAGTTCCTTAGAGCTGAACAACTACCCCAGTTCTCCGAGCAATACAAAATAGCAGCTTATACACAGTTTAAACAATATACATAATCACACATATTTTGTTACAAAGTCATCCCACAACCCTCCTTTGGCTAACACTTACACAAAGTAACTTAATAACCTTACCTTTAAAATTCTCATTGGATACTTTCATAAGGTAAACTGGATACTTTTGACTTTTGAATGTGATCCTCTTCCATCGTCAGACAGGACATATTTCCACATGATACATATATTGTTGATAAATAACTAAGTTTATTATTAGTTACACCATGTGACAGAAACCCATCAACTTTCGATGGTGATTGTACAGGGCTATTATTCCTTTGGAGCAACAATAAAATTCAAACCCGCTGGCGTCTTTGTATTTTTTTTCCTCCGTCATTATCTCACGTAGCCTTACTTGCCACTGTCATCTCAGACCAGATCATCTTTAACCCACAACCTACTTATCTCCTTCAAAGCCCATAATAAACCCAGGCCTGCATGTGGTTTATTAAATAATCCTTCCTTCACCCTGTCATGCAAGAACCTATGTGCCCCCAAGAAAATTGTCTCTTGTATCTATTACAATTCAATCCGACCATAATGACTCTGTAAAAATGGTTTTACATTCTGCTCTCCTCTTTGATATTTTCACAGCCGGCCATATGCGGCTCGCTCCCATCCCCCTATCGTGACCTAGGTCATGCTGCCTTCTAGGTCATCTGAAAATACCCTTCCCAGAAAACTAACAGATTCAGCAGCTTACATGGACTTTTAAACTGAATATACTATAATGTTTTTACATTTTAAGCCGTTATCAAACCTCAGAATTACCGCGTCTCCCCATGGTAACTTCCTTTTGTTCCCATGTGCGTGGAACTTCCCGCTTCATGCCTCCAAGCGCTACAAAGCATACACTGTGAAATACATTGTCCATTTTACTAATAATGTTACTAACTACTGTAACTGTAATAACACTCCAATCCTCTAACTACATTGAATCCCATGTTTTAGTGGCTACATTGCTTTTCAACTCTACCGCACTGGGGCCCAATACAATTTGCAGTGTAAATCTCTTTCCCGCATTGGAGCTGAAAATGTCTTCCCCAACATATATAGATACAGTCTTATCCTTGGACTTTTCTTTTATTATTTTGCTTACTTCTTCTAATTTACTTTCTTTGTCTTGACTGATATGAGTATGAGTATCCCAATAACGATTCTCATTAGTCTTTTTGTCCTGACTGGGGCGAGTATGATTCGTTTGATAATGATTCTCCTTCACTATTATGGATTTCAGTTTTGTAATCTCTTTTTCTTGACTGGGACGAGTATGATTGGTCCCATAATGATTCTCAGTCCCCCTCCTGGGTCTCCCGTTGTCCCTGTTACCTGTTGCTCTTAGGGATAATTCCCTGGGGCTTCAACTTGCTTGGAGTCGGTTCTCTATTTCTCTCGACTGGCCGCTCTTAGTCCGTCAGGGCTTCTTCCTCCTTTCCGTCATTTAGCAGGGTCGTACAGTATTTCAGATACCGTTGGGCTCTGTATTCAGTCGTTGTTTCTGGGACCACTAGTCCACCACAAGCTTTTCGTGGTCATACCACCACTTCCAATCTCCCTCTCTCTCTGAGTTCCAGGACACCACACGCCCAATTTTGTGTCTCTCCTTCTCCCGATTGCAAGACAAGAGTGCCTTATTCTGCTTCTCTGTCTTCTCGGGATACAAGACGCTGCGTGTCCAGCTTTGCTTCTGTACCAGCCTGCGAGCCTTCTTTGTACCTCGCATGTTATCTCTCGTCTGCAGTCTCCTACCCTCTCATGGGGGGCATAGCCGTGGGACTTTCATTGTGTACGTCTGTGTTTCTCTCTCTCTCTGTCTCCGGCAGCTTCTCTTCTCCTCCACACATCTTCTTCCTCGTCCATGTTAGATGGGATTTTTCATTTAAAGAGACAATTACAGTTTCCTCTTGACAATAACACATACTGGCTTTCTTATCATACACATTTTTGCAGGATATGTCCAAAGAGGCATCGTCAAGATGTTTTCTAGGGAGTTCCTCACAGGAACAGGAGTCCTTGTCCCCAGAGAGGGAAGTCTCTCGCGGTGAGGTCCCACTTGCCTCGACCTCTAGGGAGGGTATTGCGGAGCAGGATCACCTCCGTAGCATCACGGGGGGAGTTCGGCCCCTAGGGGAGAAAGGACGAATTTGTCACACAATGTTATAGTCTAGTTACCTTACTTAGTGGAGATGGGGTATGGGAAGGAAGAGAAGTGTGTTTATATTTAAATCGATGTAATTATTTCTTTTGTTAACTTTTGTGCAATCCTGTGTGGTTTTTGTTCCAAAAGGGGAGGGAGGCTATAGATAATCAATGCTGTGAAAAGGACACATTCCACGTTCATAAAAAAACGTTATTAAATAAAGACAAATTGTGTGTGCCTGATTTGGGTCGGTAGAAAATTCCATCAACTAGTTGTCAACTGATTAAACGATTAAAACATCCTACAAACTGGAGGTCCCACCGATATATGATTTCTGGGATTACTAATGCCATTGCAACAGGAATCTTTTTAACGCAAGTTGTGCAGAGTTCACGAATGTGCATGGACGCTTTTGTTGCATTTGAATTACATGGTATTGATACCACAGCCTCACAAGGAGAAACTAAGGTGTGCACATAAGTATAGGATCGCATTGACAGAGATTAAGGTTTGAATTGGCAGTGGATCAGTGACAGTGCTAAAACAGGGGTAAGGAAAGTTAAAATGTTTCTGTTTGGCGAGAATTGTGGAGGTAGATTGCTACATTTTAAACAGAGAGCTGTCTGACATAGAAATACCTGTGATTAAAGCCCATGCTCTTTCAAAACTATATTTGAACAGGGAATTGACAGCCACATATATTGAAATATGGAAGACAGAAATGATGGAAAGAGTGGCTTCTGTGGGTTCAGATATTTGAGAAGAAAAAGGTCTGTTAAATTAATCCCTATCGAGGATATATATGATATCAGCAGTCAAAGAAAGCACTTTAAACTGATATACCTTTCTGCAGACCTGTATTCCTACCTCCAATTGGTGGGGATCAGGTTGGCAGACAGGGATGTTCATATTGAACAATGCCAAGAAGTTGCCAAGAAAAATCCTATCACTTTTTTAACATTGTCCAATCACATACACTGGCCAATTAGGTTACAGAAAAGATACCCACATCTGAATGGAGGGATTTCTAATCTACAAAAGTCCAAACCCACACATTTTAGGGGCTCACTCACTTGGTCACTCGCTGACTGGCTGGCTGACTGGTGGCAAGAAGGAGAGAAAGGAGAATTGACATCAGAAAGGAGAACAAAATAGATTGCTTTCCTATGGACCTATTTTGGATTACTAGCAGCGCACTGTAAGAGAAACCAGGCTGTGTAGGGAAGTTGACCCCATCATGCTAACTGATGCCCTCCTATTACTGAGATACAGAATAGAACCAGTCCTTAAGAGGTTGTCCACCTGTCTGTGAGACAGCCAAAGTACATTTTGACGTAAGTATAATGACAATGGAAAATATAATTCTGTAGGGAAGTATGCTATAAAGCAGCATAGATTAAATCGCAGCTCTTTTTATTTGTGCAAGCACTGAGGAGGGCATGAAAATAGACTGTACATTTTGGGAGATTAGTACATATTTCAGAAGCGTATGTGCTTCTGGAATTATGGATTTGATCAAATACAGTCAATGGTGTGTATATTGGCAGATCCACTGGCTCCTTATCTGTGCAATGTGCAAGCACAGAAGAATTAGTTTGGGAGCTAAAATGATATCTTGCTTTAAAACCTAGAAAACATTATGTAATTGAAGCCATTCCCTCCTTACATCACCAAGCAGAGTTCTCTTACTGGCGCTGATCCACTCAAGAAAAAAGGGAAAAGGTTATTAACTGCTACCAATTTCCCCACCTTTAAGTAACCCATTGAACATGACAAATGTACACTTTTACACATTAATAAAATGGCAACACCATTGGAGGGAATCTATAAACATAGGGTCTGATTCATGGAATAATTTGCACTGAAAAATGGGGACTTGCGCACAAAATTGCACGCACGTTCGTGTTTGTCGATTAATGGAACACAATGCGCAGGGCTTACCTGGGACTTCCGAGGAATCCGCGCCGGTCCAACATGTCACTGTGACACCACGAACGCCTTGCGCGAGACTCCAAGTGAAGGGCTAGCCGGGCCTGCACAGCCACTTAAAAATGGGGCAGAACACGTGGAATGAGGAAGAACAAGCGAAAATGTGGCCGTTACGAGGGACGTTCCGCAGTCAAACAATCACACCGCCCATACGTGTGCAAAACAACCATATTCATGGAATTGAACAGAGATTGCTGTGATGCTGGAAATGCATTGGAGGGACAGGGCCTCCCTGTCGTTGTTCTGTAGTCCTTTTTCATGTGTATTCTGTATTGTTTTCTGCCCAGAGGTCCATGTGGGACTCCTGGCAGTGCAGCTCTTCCTCTTTTTGGTTTGGTGTACAGACCCTTGGGATACCCTTATGGCACCCATGGGTTGGGGTACAACCCTGTACCCCTAGGGTACGCTTTCGGGCACCTGTGTGTGGCCCACAGAGCAGGGTGTGGGTTGGTGGCAGCTCCATGCTGAATTTGACAGGTGTCCTTAGTATCCTCCATTTTGGGATACCCAGGCCCTGCCATTGTAATCAGTTGATTCCTGATAGGAGACAAGATGGCCCCTGTGGCCTCTTGCTTTCTATTGCCTGTTACCTTGTTTTCCCAAAGTCCTGGGATAGCCCTGACTCTGTCCCTTCCCCCTGACTGGCTGTTGGGTGGAAGTTCCATATATGGTATTGTGGGGAAGTCCAGGACAGACTGGCTGGAGCTTTCCCAGTGACTGTATGTTGTGGGTACATCCTTAGGGTGGGCCCTGGGTGAATGGAGTGTGTGACCAATATGCACTTCTTGTTATGGGTGTCTGGTTTCTGGTATGTGACACAAAGACTGAGACAGCCCCGCCCGAAACTGGTATGAATGCAGTGTGGAGTGCTGAATGGCTGGGTACATGTCCCAATACACATTCCTTGTTGTGAGTGTCTGGAGGGAGGAGAATGGCCTGAATGCACTGTGAGCCTGATTGGATGCCTGCATGAATGCCTTCTGAATCATTGGTTGCCTGAGTGTGAGCCAGCAGAGTGAATGAGAAACCAAACAGTATATCTGCGGACCTCTCACTGATGGAAATTATTCAGAAGCTGAAGTTGATACTTGAGGCTTATCCTTGAAGCCGACCTGGAAGAAGAAGACTTGCTGCTGCATTTGCTTTGACCTGATCCAAACACTGTCGAGTTTGTCGAGGACTAATCCGAGTGAGTACCTGGCTAGGAGACCTCTCCCCGAGCTACGAGGGAACATCATGCAGACCGCTAAACCTTTGCCGAAGCGCCCTGGAAGACGCCCCAGAGTCATCCAGGTTGTCGGGGGCGGGAGAGGGAGGTGGTGGCCGTTTAAGCAAAGCCCATGGGGTCAGGTGGGGGTGTTGAGGTGGGCGCGCCTACTGCAGTCCTCTTCAGGGGCATGAGGCTGTGCAGGCCACCATTTAGGTGCCTGTGCAAATTCTAGTCTGACTGATGGGAATCGTTCAGAAGCTGAAGTTAAAACTTGATGCTTATCCTTGAAGCCCAGCTGGAAGAAGATTTGCTGCTGCATTTGCTTCAACCCGATCTGAAAGCTGTCAGTTTGTCGAAGACTAATCGGAGAGAGGACCTGGCTAGGAGACCTCTTCCCCAGCTACGAGGGAACATCTTGCAGACAGCTAAACCTTTGCCGAAGTGCCCTGGAAGTCAGTCTTCGAAAGACTGTCGACCGGAGATGGGGACCGCCAAGGAAACCAAAGTAAAGCACCCGGACATTCCGTCCACTGTCATCGACCAGGGTTCGGACGAACAGAACACAAGACCTAAACCCACAAGAAAGGCCCATCATGAAATACCTTTACCGCAAAAAAGACCGGCCAGCTGCCTCGTCCATGCTAGCACACATAACTCAAGTATGGACGGATACACATAAATACATAGGTTGGGACAAAAAACTAACACCAGTACAACCACTGTGGGACAATAAACACCTCCCAGAAGTGAACAAACTACCTAAATGGCCCTCTTGGTCACAACTAGGCATAATGAAAATTGGAGATGTGGTGAAAGAAAACAGGATAATATCATTTTCAGACCTAGCCACCACCTTTGTACTCCCCCCACCGCCATAACCGCTGGAGGCCCGTCGAAGCTGTGTTGCTCAGAAGTGGGGACAGCTTGACGCCATGCCGCTGACAACTGGAGCCGATACGCTCCATTGCCTAAGAACATCTGAATCCAAGGACTCTCTCGCCAGCACCGCTGACCGATTTGTCCAGCCGGAGAAGGTCGAGGCCACTGACGCGCTGAGGAGAATCCACTGGTGGGTTTCCCGCCACCTAAAGACCACAAAGATGCAGGGTATCAGGTAATAATATCACCACATATATGGTCGCCGTAAATAATATCGCCGGGAAAATGTCCTGGCGACGATATTATTTGGGTGACCATATATATGGCGACAGGGGCAAAAAAAAATTGGGGGGTTGCGGGGATGTCCCCCGCATGTTCCACAAAAAACGACCATTTTTCGGCGATATTTTTGCATGGCGATATTTTTGTGCCGACATTATTACATGGAACCAGATGCAGGCGACCTGATCCCTTGCTGGGCCAAAGTTCTTCACTAACTCTTTGCGGCAACGAACTATCATCATGGAGGTGCACAGCATGCCTCGTCTTCGCAGGACGTCCACGACCGATCATCGACGAGCACGGCCAGGACCGAAGCTGCTACCTCAACACCATCAAACCTTTTCATCGCCGATTCTCGACGCGAAGGTTCACCTTCTCTGAGGACTATCGTTGATCCGTGGCTCCTGCCTTAAAGAGGGTCACTCAAGAAGGATCTGTTGACGACCCATCGAAGAAATCTGCTATACCAGGTACATTGGGGTGGTAGAACAATTATAGAAGGAGTTAAGACTCTGTTAAACAATATATGCACTGGGTTTGTATTATATCTTCAATTACAGGTTTTCCAGGTAGGGGGATCCTCACACAGAACTATGTCTATTGGTAGGGACAGAATTCTGCCTGTTGTTTAACCAACCTGCTTTCCTTCTATATCTATTGTTGGTTCACTTTATTAACTGATTTGTATGACATTTGAACTGAGTACAGTGGATGCATTTTAATGGAATCAAAGAGTAATTGTGGTACCACATAGAAAACTGAATATATTTACCATTTTAGATTAACTTGAGCACAAAGTGTGTTATTGTATGTGTACCTAATCAAAGCCTTAGTTATATAAAGAACTATATTTTCACTAGCATAGTGCGTGGACATTCCTTTGTGGGTCCTTGGGGACTACACTGTACTTAAGAACCAGCCTGCATCACCCCCTGAGAGCTTAAGCCTTGATTGCTCGTCCACGATACGAAATAGAGAATCTTCGCTGGGGTGCTCTGTGCCTCTACTCTGCCATATAGAGAGCAGAGTACAGATACCCCCATCCAGTCTTTACAATCGCCGGCATGCAAAAAAGCACGCGTAAATACCGAAACACCTACGCCACGCGATAGCAGGCGTAAACATCAATGCGCACATAAACAAATGCAGAAAAAGCATGCGCGATCAACAAACACACATATACAGCCACGATTAATACACCATTTGTTGCAGCAGTCATCCTGGGACACCGAAGGACTAGGAGGATGGCCAGGTCCTGGATCATCTTCCACCCAAATACCAGCCTTTTTGGGATGCCTGGTGACCAGTTCTATGCCCCACATATCATCCTAGACCTGGTAACGGAGTGGGAAGATGACCTCACATTGCTCACCCTGAGCTCCCAAGCACTGAGCCCCTTGCAAAAGGTGCTCACTGTACTGCATTCTTTGGCCACTGGCTCATTTCAGCGGACCACCGCCATAGTTGGTAGCATTTCACAGGCCACACAGTCACGCTTCCTGCACAAGGGGTTGGCAATAGTAATTGCACGTCCTTCTGTCGACCGGCATATCTATATGCCCAGAACGCCTTCAGAAAGGCAAGCAGTGGTCCAGGATTTTTATGGTGTGGCGGAATTCCAAAAAGTGCTAGGTGCCATTTATTGTACCCATTTTGCTCTACGTCAACCTCGATCAACAGAGCACATCTACCACAGCCAGAAACACTGGCACAGCATCAATGTTCAGGTTGTGTGTGATGCCAAGGGCATCATTACTGAAGTCTATGCCAACTCCTGGCAGCACCCATGATAGTTACATCTTCATGATGTCCCCCCTACACCAAGTCCTGGAAGCTGGGAAGCATGGCAACACATGGCTCATTGGTGAGTAGGAATGACCATGCACATGCATTCATGTTGCACACAGACAAATAGACACTATAAACAAATGACAACCATTCTCACCTCATCAGGGGACAGTGCCTATCCTCTGAGCACATAAATGATGACGTCAATAGGCAACCCCAACACACTTGCCAAGGTAAGATACAACACTGCCCATATTGCAACTTTGGGCACAGTGCAGCGCACATCCGTAGTGCTCAAGTCACGTTTCCACTCCCTTGACCACTCTGGTGGTGTATTGCTACATGCACCACCAGTATTCTGCGGGATCATTGTTGCGGCATGTGTCGTGCACAATGTTGCAACATGGCGTGCCATCCCGGTGGACATGGTGGTGGCACCCCATCCACACCCACAGGCCCACTGCTTGCGTATGGCTGGGCAAAGGTCACATGCAGAGGCTGCACGTACCTAGCTTTTGTAATCGTATTTCACCTAAAATCACTCTCTCTACCCCTCAGGCCAAGCCAACTCCAACACTGCCACCTACCTTCTCGGTTATCCGACCCATGAAGCATGTGTCAGTTGAGGCTTTCGCCGCCACTTTGTCACCCCATCCCCTTCGGCTGATTCACACCCTGACACAGCCCTTTCTATGCTGCACTCTTCTATATCTGATACTCTTGATGTTCTTGCCCCCGTCATGAGGATCCAAAGACAAGTGCAACTCCTGGTATGACTCAGACCTTGTCACCCTTAAACGCAAGTGCATGGTGCCTGAAAGGACATGGCGTGCTTCCTGTACATCCTCTCTCTAGCAAACTGGCCTGCCGCATGCTCCAAAGGCAATACCGGCTCTCTGTCCGCACCAAGAAGAGAGCCCTCATCCAAGTCCACGTCTCTGTGGCATCTGACAACTCGGCTGAACTCTTTAAAATCTGCAAGGAGCTGGCCAATCCTGCTGCAGTCTCTACCTCTCCTGTCCCCTCCCAGGCCCTCTGCACGGCCCTGGCTTCTCATTTCATCTCTTCCTTTCCTCCTCCACCCTCTACTCCCCGCTCTTTCTGTGGCCCTTCTGTGACCACCTCTCCACCCTCCTTCTCTGCCTTTCCCCTGTTCTCCCCAGATGAGGTTTCTAGACAAGTCTGATCAATGAAAGTCTTGTCAAAACAGGTTCTCCCCTGTTCCTCTAAAACCATCAAGGACCACATTGACACCCTGGCAGCCTGCTCCTGCTTTTGGCTGCAACCACTCCTTTGCCACTGGAGTCTTCCCTTCCCCACCTGAAGCACTCCCTTGTGCACTCTCTTCTCAAGAAAGCCTCAGCCTGGGAGGGTGGGATTGGACTCCCTCGGCTATAAACCTACTATTGGGCCAGTCAAATGGCACTAGTAAACGATAAACTTCATGGAGATACCACACTGCCGCACAACAGAACACAAGACCTAAACCCACAAGAAAGGCCCATTATGAAATACCTTTACCGCAAAAAAAAACGGCCAGCTGCCTCGTCCATGCTAGCACACATAACTCAAGTATGGACGGATACACATAAATACATAGGTTGGGACAAAAATCGAACCCCAGTACAACCACTGTGGGACAATAAACACCTCCCAGAAGTAAACAAACTACCTAAATGGCCCTCTTGGTCACAACTAGGCATAACGAAAATTGGAGATGTGGTGAAAGAAAACAGGATAATATCATTTTCAGACCTAGCCACCACCTTTGTACTCCCCCCAAATGAACAGTATCACTACACGCAACTTAAACATGCGCTGCAGGCCCACCTCCCTGACATGTTTGATATGCCTGATTACACCCCGCTGGAAGCAACCTAGTCCCAGAAATGATCAAGCACAAAGTCACGTCAACTATGTATAGTGCCATAACCTCTTTTGCCACCAATGCTCTAATAGGTCTGGAAGCCAAATGGGAGAGGGATGTGGGTGCCATACCTCCGGAAGAATGGGTAGCTGCACTGATGTTTCCCAGAGAATCGACTATCTCTTCCAGGCTCAGGATAATCCAACTGAAGATATTGCATAGAATTTATTACCCAAGGGTAGCATTATTCAGTTGGGGGAAAACTACCTACCCATCCTGTTTGAGGTGCAAAAGTAAAGAAGGCTCCTTCTATCACATCCTGTGGGAATGTACTCTTATTCAGCAATACTGGAGGCAGTGCTGCGATGAACTGTCAAGTGTAATGGGTAAAGTGATCTGCAGAAATCCGAAACAGTTGTTATTGGGGATAGAGGAGGATGTTGAACTGTCACGATACGAAAAACTGTTTTTATCCACCACCACTGCATTAATCAAGAGGAACATAGCGCAACTTTGGGGTTCTGAGTCGACACCGAGCTATGTGCAATGGACCACAGATGCGGACATTTGTATTGCAATGGAAAAAAGAACTGCTAGGGGGTGTCCTGAGAAAGCCCAGAGAATATGGCAGAAGTGGGAAGATGCACACTAAGGGGAGTTTGTACCGACAGTCCGAACTGTCACCTGTGGACATGTGAAAGGAACCAGGATTACGAGACACTGGTGTAGTAAATGTAACTAGACGTGTTAAGAGACTCTAACAAACTGTAGACATGGTGTGAATTCGATGGTTGACGGGTAAAGGAAGTAATTGTTACCTCGTGGTGCGAGGCTGTATGTTTTTATGTTAGTAGAAAACAATAAAATGTTTAATAAAAAAAAAAAGAAAGCCTCAGTCGACCCCTTCTGCCCTGCTAACTACCGCCCAATCTCCATCACTCCTTTCCTGGTCAAACTTCTGGAAAAGCTGGCCATCTCCCAGCTTAATCTTCACACTGAATCGGTTGGTTGTCTCCATGACCATTAGTCTGGCTTCAGAGCTGCCATAAGCATGGAAACTTCTCTCCTGAACATCCGTGAAGACCTGCTCTCTAACCTTGACTCCAATACCCCCTGTGTCCTCATCTTACTTGATCTCTCTTCTGCCTTTGACACAGTCGACCATGCCAACCTGCTCAACTATCTCTGTGATAACCTGGGTATCACTGATCAGGCCGTGGCTTGGCTGACCTCTTGCCTCTCCGATCGACCCTCCCAGGTCCAACTTGGGTCCTTCCTCTCATCTATCTCTATCTCTACCTGTGGTGCTCCCCAGGGGTCTAACCTTTCTCCCTGGCTGTTCGACCAATACATGGCACTTCTTGCCCACCGCATTGCTGCTCTCTGCCCCAACTTTCAGTGCTATGCAGACGACACTTAGCTCATTTTCAGGCCCCCTTCTGCTACATCTTCTCCTTCTCTCATCTCTAACTGTCTGTCCGCTATCCAGGAGTGGTGTGCCGCTAATGATCTCTGCCTCAATGCCAGTAAGACTGAGATTCTACTCATCGGCACACCTGCTCCCTCCTTTCCTGCCGCTCTCTGGCCGGCCTCACTTGACCCCCCTTCCTTCACTCACCTGTGAGGCTAAAAACCTTGGGGTCATCTTCGACTCCACTCTCTCCTTCTCTCCTCACATCTCTGACGTATCTAAGAAGTCACACTTCCAGCCGCACCTCCTAAGAGGTATTCTTCCTTTCCTTTCCTTCCCCCAGAAGCTCACTGTCTCCAGAGCTCTGGTTCTCTCTAGGCTGGACTATTGCAACAGCCTCTTTCTAAATCTGCCTGTTTCTACTCTCCGCCCTCTGCAACTCATCCAGAACAGGACTGCAAGACTTGTCCTTGGCCTCAAGCCCTCTGCATTGTCCACAAGGCCTTCTGGGACCTCAATACCTTCAACTCTCTCTTCCTAAATATCTTCCCTCTCGAGCTCTTCACTCATCCGCTTCCAACTCCCTCAGGGTCAGTCGCTTCTCCAAGCAACGAGTTGGTGGTAGATCTCTTTGTTCGGCTCTGGGGCCTCTCTCTGGAACAGCCTCCCTGCCTCCTTGAAACTTGAGAACCATCTCTGGTTCCAGAAGCACCTCAAGACCTTCCTCTTTGCTTCTGCTTTCTCTCCTCCTCTCCCCTGCTGAACTCCTGACTGAAACTGCACTGGTCACCTGGCTACCCTCTGATCGCTGGCCCAGCCCCCCCCCCCCTGAACTCCTGCCAGCTGCACACCTGCACTGCCTCCCGGGCAACCCCTGCACTTGAGGGCTGTTTCTGTATCCCTACAGTCCCCACCTGCACTTGCCACAAGCTGGCTGCACTTGTACATATTGTTTTTATTTATTTTATATATTTTTAACTGTTGATCCTATGTATTGCACTGCCCACCCCACTCCCCCCGCACTTTCCCTCTCCCCCCTCCCCTGCACTTGCGCGATCTCAATGTCACCTGGCCTAGTAAGATCGCTGTCTTTGTCTTCCCTCTGTTCCCCCTTCCTTGCCTCGTCACGCCTTGAAAAATCTGTGTATAGGTGTGTTATAAATGCACGATCATATCATTTCATATCATGTCACATATCCCCATTCACTAGACAATGGCACATACACAAAGGACTCAACAGTCAACATGCTGCATGAAAATGTGAAGACACCACATATGCAGATAATTGATCCCACAAAAAAGCTGGTACACCCCTGGAAGACTACCAATGACTTGATAAGGCATGCCAGCACCTGTATAGTATTGGGACAGTGCACTGCACACAGTCATGGGAGCACATTATTAATAAATGCATGTATTGGTCATTTGTTAGGCACTTATACAATTACCCCAAATGTTTCTAAGTGCACACAGGGCAACAGGATGGGGACAGGGGAAGGTAGCCAATGAATTGCTAACACAGATAAATAATAGAATCACTATCACAAACAAATCATGACAATACCTGGGAGGGGATATGAACCCACTATGCCTTGTGAGTGTTCCCAAAGTGCAAGTGTACAGGGGAGGGTGGTAAGGGAAAAGGTTCTGATTTGTTCATGGAGAACAGCTCGGGGTGAAGTGCTAAGAAAATAAAAGATAAATGTAAGTACAACCTCCCGTGGTGAGGCTGAGCATGAGCAAGTGCAGTATATACACAGTTGCTTCAATGACACATGTGGGGGGGTCAGGGCCCCAAGGACACATAAGGGCCCTGCACATCAGGCACGCTACTGTATGACTAGCACGGAAGAGAGGGGGAGAAGGAAAAGGAGAAGAGAAAGGACTTATTGGGAACTTAAGGAGGTCCCGCTCAAGACACAGAGAAAGAGCAGGCTATTACACAGAAGGCAGCATGCAGAGGAAATGGATCCACCAACAGCCCTTTCTATACCAAAGTGCTTCATGCACAGGGAGTTGTTGCCAGAGGAATGCAGGAGTTTAGAAGGGGAGGATTTGATCAGGAAGCGTTGAAGAGTGGTACCAGGCCCCAGATAGCCCTGTGGATGATATACACGGATTACAATGTAATCCGTGCTGTGACTGTGAGCCACTGAAGTCTTTGTAGTGCAGGAGAGATGCGGTTCCTTGGCCTGAGGCCGATGATAAGTCTTGCTGCCCTAATCTGGGTAAGCTGGAGGGGTCTCAGGGTGAACCAAGGAACAATAAGGAGAAGGCTGTTGCAGTAGTGTAGCCTGGAGAGAACCAGAGCCCGGGTAACGTTGAGTCTCTGCGGGAAGGTGTGGAAGGGTACAGTTACTTTGAGAAGCAGGAGCTGAAAGTGGGACTTTCTGACAATGTCCACAATATGAGGGATGAAGGAATGGGGGGAGTTGAGGATGACTCCAAGATTTCTGGCTTCGGATGAGGGGGTGGGGGGTGAGTTCATGGAGCAAGGACAGAGTGAATGGAAGAAGTAGGCTGCAGGGGATTCAATCGGTTTGGATGGCATACAAGCCAACGCCATTTGCAGTGCACCAGGCCAGGATGACAGAGAGGCAGTTAGGGTGAATGAAGGTGCAAGTGTGTCATTAGGAACTTTGCTGAAGAGTTGTGTGTTGTCACCATAGCACTGGAATTTGTGGGAGAATGAGACAATGAAGCGTTGCAGCAGGGAAATGTATATGTTAAAGACGCATGGCAAAATAATGGAGTCCTTTGGGACGCCACAGGTAGAGGAGGACATAGGGTAGGAGAAAGGGCACAGAATGGTTTTGTACGAATGGTTGGTTAGGAACAAGCTAAGCCAGTCCACTGGCCGCTCATAGAGCATTTTAATGAGATTGGAATGCTTCACTGAGTCAAATGCAGATGAGCTATCAAGGAGGATGTGGACGGCAGTGGATTATGAATTGGGGGATGCTAGCAGTTCTTCATTGGTGTTCAGGAGAGCAGTGTCCGTGGCTCAGGAAGGTTGGAATACACACTGTTGTACATGTACACCGCCAACAAGTACGTCATGGGCGTCCATTTGGGGGAGGGCAAACTTCTCAAGCAGTTTCCTCAGGAAGGTGGTGATTGAAATGGGGCGGTAGTTGGCTGGGCAGGACGGCTCTGCAGATGGTATTGTAAGGATGGGGCACACAAGGGAGGATGGAAACGAAACAGCAGCAAATGAGTGGTTGCAGAGATCAGCAATAGCAGAGGCCAGAGAGGAGATGTTGCCCTTGATGGTTCTGGATGAGCATGGGCCCACCTGTTTGGATGAGACTTACATGGAGTTGACAACTCTGGTGACCTCTTCAGGGGAGACAGGAGTGAAGGAGGGGAAGGGGGAATGAGGAGGGTGAGTGGTAGTGGGGGCAGAGGGAGGAGGGTTGTGTTGGAATAGCCTGTCACAAGGAGGTTTAGTATGTCCTGGCTTTTTGAAAATAAATGAGACGTGGCTTGGAGCACCATCGATGTGGCTGCTCTCCTAAAGCCATCCGTGGGAAGCCTGCCGCATAAGTAAAAATATGCAGCCACCGCTAACCAGCTGGGTCACCGCTGACACCCGAGGCGAACGAAATACCCAAGGCACCACCGGCCCAAAGATGAGAGCATAACGCTCATCCAGTATGCCCCAATCTCGACGGAACTCCCTGGCACCAGACTGCGCCAGAAAAACCAAGATGGCGGCCGTGTATTCCATCTGAGAGCAGAGGCTGCCCCCGACGGACACCGTATCAGCGAGCCCGTTCTGATGCCGTGAGGCTTGCGGGCTGACCGGATCCAGGAGACGTGGACCTGGGGCTGCCGAAGATCTGTGGCAGAAGTGCCCGACGTGGGCTGCAGGAGAAGCAGTGGGCGCCCCGCATCCGCGGGACGCCGAAAGCAGTCCCGGTTCCCGGCGTGACACTCAGCGGGGACCGTGGTGCCCCTCGAGATTGGAGGGACTCCCGCAGCGCGCACCGGGCTGGCTCGGGGCCCCCGCGAGGTGCGGCTCCTCCCCCTGGGAACGTCAGCGCTGCGGGGACTCCAGCACCGGCACAAGAGGCGGCACAGACAGGGCGCAATCGGGAAGGGCCCGCTGAGGTGAGAGGGGCAGGGGCTGGGCCGCGCCTGATACGGGCCCCAGCTGGGGAAAGGAGAAGAGCCTGGCATCCTCCATACCCCCTCCCCCCGCGGCCCCTGGAGCAAACATCACCCGGATCCTGCTGGGACTCTGCCACTCACCTAGGAGCGTACAAGACAACATAAAGTCCTCACACTCACTTCCTGGGGCACCCCGGCCCATATCCTCTCTCAGCCCCTCACCCCCAACTAAAGGAGCGAGGGGAATCATCACACTCTTCTCCTCATCAAAAATTGTGGCCCCCCTCTCTTCCTCGCCCACCTGCAAGAGCCTGGGTTCAAAACTGTGGCACTGTCTGGACTACAGTCGGAGGGGATCCTACTGCAATGAATTACGGGACCGCGGCCCCTGACCTGGGCTCCTCCGTTATAGAGGCAAGCAAAACACTCCACTTAGCCCCCCCAGGCATGTAGGAGACCACATAGTCTACCATAAGGCCTCTGTGGCTGCAGGGTGATCACTGGGGCCTGCAGCTCTGCCCCTCCTCCCCCCGCGGGAAGGAGGCACTGATCCTGCATTCCCCCGAGGTGGCGTAAACATCTGTCATCTACTTCCTGGGCGCCCCGGCCCACTTCCCCGCTCAGCTTCTTTCCCCCAATCTAAGCACCGAGGGGGACTATTATATCTCTCTCGTCACCGATGAAAAGATAACCCCCCCTCTTATCTTTACCGGACAGCGGGAGCCCATAATCTACCTACAAGTTTGGCGTTGTCTGGGCTGGACCTCTGCCTTCGGGAGCTTCACTCCAACGGATTTCAGGACCATTGCACATCAGCCTACAGCAGCGCTCCCTGAACTGAACTCAAACCAAAATCTATAACACCTCCTCTTCCCCATGAACCGGCATCATGTCCAAACAAGCGAAAGCCAGCAATAATTTTGACATTGCCACCATGTTTACGGCATCAGACAGAGGTAGAAAACCTGACCCCGCCAAGCTTACCCCACAGAAACCCCAGGAGGAGGGAGACCCCCCAGCCACCAGGGGAGATTTGTTAGCTTTCATGGCAGATATTAAGGCGGAATTTAGGTCTTGCATCACAGAATTTACCTCCAAACTAGAGCAAACAGATCAAAGGGTGACAGAGGTGGAGCAGAGGCTGGGGGAGATCAGGACCGCTCCCAAGACCAGACAACCACACTGGGGGAAATTCAACACTCAATCAGAGCCCTCCAAGATAAGTGCGAAATCCTGAAATTTAAGCAGGAGGATCTTGAAAACAGGACCCGCCGCAATAACCTCCGGATCAGAGGGATCCCATCCTCGGTCCTAGACAAAAACCTGCCGGAATATGTGGGGGACTTTTTCCAATCCCTACTCCCGCAACTGGACAAACCCCAACTACTGCTAGATCGCACCCACAGACTACACCCACGTCGGGGAGTGGACTCAGACCTCCCTCCAGATGTCATCACCAGGGTCCATTTCTTCACCACAAAAGAGGCCATCTCAGCCATTAGCCACTTGCGATATGAACTCTCCTTTCAGGGCTCGCCTCTTCAGATTTACCAAGACCTTTCGCTTCTAACTCTCCAGAGGAGAAAAGCGCTCCAGCCCCTGGCCCTCTTCCTCCAGGAACGTCAGGTGCAGTACAGATGGCTATTTCCAACGGCCCTACAGTTTTCATATAATGGCACCCTGCGGAGAATTAGCCATCTTGAAGACGCCAGCAAGATAATGCACCCATCTTCACCCAAAGAGTCTGTCTCACCAAATCCAGAGGCAGCAGGAAACCTGGAGGCCGGTCCCTCCCCGCAACCCAGGCGATCCTCATGGTCTAGGGCATCTCGAAACAACAGGAGGAGGCAGACAGAGATCAGATTGCACCACATGAACCTTAGCTGTATGCTCTGACTAGGTGCCAGCTCTCTTCTGCAGCGAACCGTCATTCCCGACCCAGCGGACGACCATTACTGACCACGGTGGCAGGCTTCACCCACGGCCCATGCCCATTCCAAGGTACGTTCCACCCCTGTGTCCTTGGAATTCTGTATTACTTCTACTGAGTCAATTGGCCCGGTTGGCCAGGGGTTTCGGCCGCACTCACAATGTCGACCACCCCACTAGTTAAAGTTATGGCCTCCCGTTGGTGGCCCGTGTAAAAAACCCCAAGAGCAAGACGACACGCATCTAACCCTCACCCATGATGGCGACTAGTCGGCTTTCCCCCCGACCCCCCCCCCCGGATTCAGGGGCGGGTGGAACTCTAGCCCAGGAACACCAGACTTTACAACTCCTCTCACTCAACGTCAACGGGCTGAATTCCTCCTCCAAGCGCAAGTCGATCTTACAAAAACTACAAGATGAAGAGGCAGGGGTGGCGATGCTACAGGAAACTCACCTCATTCCGGCAGACTTCGGGCGTCTACGTTCCCGTCTATATTCACGTCAGTTCTTCGCCTCGGGAGGCTCTAAGAAGGGGGGCACTGCAAGCCTCTTTAGGAAAGACCTAAACCCCCAGGTCCTAGACTCAAAAACTTGCCCAGAGGGCCGGTTCATAGCAGTTAAATGCCTTTTACTGGGAGACCTCTATACCTTCGTCTCAGTATACGCCCCCAACTCGGGGCAAGCAATCTTCTACGACTCACTGGGTGCCTCCCTCTCGGGCTTTATAGAAGGCCAGACAATAATAGGGGGAATTTCAAAAGAGTACCAGATCCCATCAGAGACAAATCCCACCCTCTCACCCCTGGAGATTTTACTCCTTTTACTCCTATGTTCATCGAACTTTCTCAAGAATTGACCTCCTCTTAACTTCCCCTCAGACTCTCGCCTACGCTAAAGAGGTAACCATTGGCCCAAGGATCCTATCCGACCATGCGCCAATAATCATGGAGCTCCGAACCCACGACCCCAAAGCCAACTCCGCACGCAGATGGTCTCTTTACGACCCGATCCTCAATGACATGGCAATAAGGGATAAAATCGCAACCACAATTAAGAACTTCCTCGAGGAAAACCCGGTTATAGACACATCCCCCGCAAACAACTGGGACGCGATGAAAGCGGTGATCAGGGGCGAGCTGATAGCACAAGGGGTGGCCTTTCACTGTAATAGATGATGAGCCCGGCTAGCCCTTGAGGAGTAGCTTTGAACTGCAGAGGAAACTCATAAGCAGAAAGGTTGGTCCCCGAGGACACAACGGGCCATCCGTACAGCCAGAAAGAAACTACAGGCCCACTACGCCGAGCATACCGCGCAACTAATGGCCAAGACCAGGCAATTCTACTAAGCTAAGAACAACAAAGCAAACAAGCTACTGGTAGCCAAGCTGGCCAAATCAAGACATACCAATACCATCACTGGGCTGCGCGATCCACAGGGAGTGATTCAATATGCAGAGTCGAAGAAACAACAGCTGGCAGTGGATCACCTAAGCCAAGTGATGACCGCACCTCCACGGGATCAGTCTAAACAGGAGGAATATCTGCGGGGAGCAGCCTTGCCACGCCTGCCTGACCTGACGAGAGAGAGCCTGGAGGCACCGATTACCGACGAGGAGGTTGAAGAAGTCACCAAATCTCTTAAAACTCGGGTTCTCCTCGAGATTCTATAAAATATTCAAGCCCCAGCTGATCCCCCTTTGGTGACACTCTTCAACTCCTTCAGAGAAATAGGATCGGTGACCCCATCAATGCAAGAGTCTACTACGATTCTCCTACCCAAGCCAGGGAAAGACCCGAGGGACCCAGCCTCATACAGGCCAACTGTCTTGTTGAACATAGATGCTAACCTATATTCCAAGCTCCTGGCCAATCGTCTATCTCACATACTTCCAGACATAATTCACCCCGATCAAACTGGCTTCGTTTTAAACAGAGAGGCAGGAGACAATATTCGTAGAACCCTGAACCTGGTGGACATTGCCTCCCGGAACTCCCAGGGCCTCGCATTAATGGCCCTAGATGCCATTAAAGCGTTTGACAAGGTAGACTGGTCCTTTATGAGACTCACCTTAGAGACCTTCGGTTTTGGCCCAACGCTTCAGACAATGGTACTGGCCAACTACAAAACCCCAAAAACCCTCCTGAGGATCAACGGATCTCTATCAACCCTGATCCCTATGACCTGTGGGACAAGACAAGGTTACCCGCTGTCGCCCTTACTCTTCGTGCTGACTATGGAACCTTTTGCCCAAAGAATCAGGCTGAACAATCTCATCAAGGGTCCCCAGGTTGGGCCATCCCAGCACAAAATTGCGCTATGATATGATATGATATACGATATGATATGATATGGCATTTATAACACGCCTATACACAAGTGTTTCAAGGCGCGACGAGGCAAGGGAGGGGAAAACAGTGGAAGACAGACAGCGATCCTACTAGGCCAGGTGTCATTCAGATCGCGTAAGTGCGAGGGTAGGGAGAAAGGGAAGAGTGCCAGGGGAAGGGAAAGGGGAAAGTGCAGTACATGGGAAAGAAGAATAAATATGATAAATAAAACGGCCTGATGGTGTCAAGTGCAAGGTAAGAGCAGGCACAAGTGGTGGTAAGGGGACTAAAGGGATACAGAACCAGTCCACAAGTGCAGGGGGTTGCCAGAGAGGCAGGGCAGGTGAGCAAAAGGCGGGACCTGGCCCCAAGATCAGAAAGGGTGGCCAGGTAACCAGCGCAGAATCGGCAGGGAATTTCAGCAGGGGAGAGAGGCAGAGAAAGCAGAAGCAAAGAGGAAGGTTTTGAGGTGTTTCCGGAACTGGAGATGGTTCTCCTCAAGTTTCAGGGAGGCAGGAAGGCTGTTCCAGAGGGAGGTCCCAGCCGAGGAGAGAGATCGACCACCAACTCGTTGCTTGGAGAAGCGGCTAACCCTGAGGGAGTTGGAGGCAGATGACCGAAGAGCCCGAGAAGGAAGGTATTTAGGAAGAGAGAGTTGAAGGTAATGCGGTCCCAGGCCCCAGAAGGCCTATACGCTGACAACGTTCTGCTTACGCTCTCAGAGGCCAGCTCTTCAGTAAAGCACGCCCTAGCAGAAATAGCTAGCTTTGGGGAGGTCACCGGCTTCGCGGTCAACTTCTCCAAATCGGTAGCCTTGGGCATCGGCCTCCCTCGGGAGGAACGGGAGGCGCTAACCAGGATGTGCCCAATCACGTGGAAGAGGCAGACCATCCCTTACCTGGGAGTTCACATCACGGCAAACCCAAAAGACACATACCAGGCCAACTTCCCTTGACTGGTTCGGGAACTGGAAGGGGATCTGAAGCGTTGGTCAACACAGGAAATCTCATTGATGGGACGCATTACGGCCGCAAAATGAACTTGCTCCCGAGATTCCTCTATGCCTGCTCCTCCCTCGCAGTAGCCGTCCCAGCACCAACCCTTCAGGACTTGCAGAGGAAAATGCTAAAGTTTATATGGAGGGGCAAAAAGGCCAGAATCCCCCATAAAACGTTGGTAGGCAGCACTAGACTGGGTGGGTTGGGGGTCCCTGATCGTCAGGCTTATAGGGTGGCAGCGCAACTGGCACACACCCGAGCTTGGCAAACAATCATGGCCCGCCCCAGATGGGTGGAACTGGAGCAGTCACAACTCCCCCTCCCCCTGCGGTTTCTCCCACATATCCAGCCCCCCCTCAGAGAGTGCTGGAAGAGACTCCTGCTGACGACCAAACCCACTCTAAGCTCCTGAGACTGGGCTCTGAAACAAAAGGGAATCCTGAGAGGACTAAGCCGCCTATCACCAATCTTCCACAACCCAACCTTTTCGCCCAGGACGAACCTTCGTAACTTCCAGAACTGGATAGATTGAGGCCTCGAGACCCTGGACAGCTATATGCCGGGAATATAACCCGCACTTTCTAACAATGCAAGGAGGTGTTCCAACTTCAAGAAAGAGACAGATTTACATATTTCCAGCTGCGTCATTGGTGCTCGCATCCCCAAACCCTCCAGGCGGCCATGCGGCCCCTTACACCCCTTGAACTAACCCTTAAGGATCTGCCATTCCGAGGCAGGATTTCAACCCTATAGAGACCTTTCTTGGGTGACTTCCTAACTTCAAAAACTCGATGCATGGCCCAATGGGAGGCCGACCTGGGTCACCCGATTGACAACCAGACCTGGGTGGATATCTGGTCCCGTACCCACCCCTCATCCACCTGTGTCACCAACAAGGAATGTGCGTACAAGATCATGCTGCGATGGTACTACCCCCCTCTTAGGCTCCACCACATTAACCCCCGGGTGGACTATTCCTGATGGAGAGGGTGTGCCCAACCGGGCTCCTTCTTCCATATGTGGTGGACATGCCCAAAGACCATGCAATTCTGGAAACGGTGCTTGTCGACTATTGAACAGATCACCGGGACTGCACTCCCGTTGGAACCCGAACCCGTCCTGCTGGGGGTCCCGATCCCCGGGGTCTACCCGCGCTCCGGAAACAGAGCGAAACTACTAACCCAATGTCTCCTAGCAGGCAAAACTGTGCTGGCCCGCTTCTGGAAATCCCCAGGCGGCCCCTGTATGGCTCAGTGGTGGGGGAAGCTATGGGACATATTGATCGCAGAATAGGTAACCGTGGCAAGGGTGGGAGTCCTTCACCACTTCCAGGACATCTGGGCCCCAGTACTGGAGTATGATCAGCGATTCCCCGCCCTGACCTATAAACCTATCAATACTCGGTGGGCTCTGAAGGAGCAAGAGGATTCCTGAGGGGGAAGCACGGAAGCACGGCAGGCGGGTCCGCAGAGCGGGAGACCTGGGGTGGGGGGGTCTGGGGCCAGGGAGGGGGAGAGGGTACGAGCTAAAGGGGATCGTCGGAAAATTATGTGAGATGTTTTGCAATGCTGTATGTTATTCGTCCTGCCTTGGTTTAAAATAAACATGTTTTTTAAAAAAAAAAAGAAAATAAATGAGATGCGAGTGCATTACAAAGGGACTGTGAAGGAGTAGGTGCAGAAGATACAGTAGATGGGTTGGCAAGTTGGCAGCACATTTTGTAGAGTGCAGCCGTGATGCAAACCACTAGATTGCGAGTACACAAATACTCACCTCTTGCACTCCCGTCAGGATCATGCTTGAGAAATAAATGCACAGCGGCAGCTGTCCCAATGGGATGCTGGCCACTGAGGGAACTGCTATGGAAGACATAAGCAGACAACACAAAGCAATGTGATACAGCAATCAAGGATAAATGCATGCTAAATGTAGGATGTAAACGAAAAGTGCATGGTCAATGCAGACTTCACTGTCACAGCATACAATTGGTCAAATACTGCATTCAATAGAATGCAGCAGTACCATGCACCCAGTTGCGGTGAATTTGAAGCTACAAACACCATGGTGCAGGATGCATGGTACATGCATGAGAAAGCACCAATACCACTAACCCTAATGTGTTGGTGCACAACATAGTATCCCAAAAAGGTGCATAAATATCCACTTGTTCGTGGCTTTCAACTGGTGCTGCACACCGTAATGTTTGATCCATAATCAAGACAGGCAAAATGTGCAGTTGATCCATAAACCCACAAACAGTGCAAGGAATGTGAAGTGCCACTCATTACACGTGATCCAAGTGCCAGGAGACACACATCAGCACAACCAGCAACAACGGTCACAGGCCACAAACAGCCGTCCATGCTACCCACTCCCAAACACCCATGAGAGGTCCACACAGTTAGAATGCCCACAATTTAGAATGTGAAAACAGTGGCACCACCAATCCATCGAAACTAAACCATGCCTAGACCCATCATCAGAAGCACACCCTGTGAAACATGCACCCATTAAGAAGTACTGGTGGCCTACAAGACAAGTCAATCCCAAGTGAACATACACAGTGCTAGACTCCCATGCAAACACCACACAAGTTTCTGCTAATGCCCTTCACTTACCTGTACAGGGTACCCAGCTGCCTTGCATACGATGCACATCATCGGGAGACGCTTCCCCTAAATGCAATAACACACATAGTAACAACCGAAACAACATGCACATCCATGACAACACATGATTTGCTACAGAAAATATGCATAGACCACCAACTGCAGGAGTAACACAGGGTGAGTGACAGGAAATAGATTGTGATCAGCCCAGGAGTGCAGTGTACTAAAACATAGAAAGGGAGAGAGAGTGACACTGAGATGGGAGCCCAAGGAAATGCCACATCAAGGAGTACACTGCCTGGATTGGAGATGGACAATGATATGCTCTACAGCACAGTAGGTGCGGCCATAGAGCAATTCACCAAGGTAGGTAACACAGTGACATGAGCACCACTTAAATAACCATACCGGCATGTTAGCATGCAACACACATATAAGTTAAGTAAGACATGCCGCAAACATGCACACCAATGACGCATGCTCAACATGCAAGACAGTGCTCATGCTTACCAGCTGTCTGCGCGGGCATGGTGTGAATCCTGCATCACCTCCACCCGGAATTGTGTCTCCTAATCAGGTACAGGATGGACAGTTTTTGGTGGAGGGCATGGGGAGCATGGACGTCAAAGGGTGCAGGGTAGCAGTCACTGCCAGATCACGGATTAATGAAAGAACATGGGAGAAGACATTACAACAGGCATAGTGAAGTACCATTCACACAGCACACATGTGCAATGAAACACAGAAACCATATTTACCTGCACTTGCCATCCTGTGCACCACCATGCAAACATGCAAGTTGACCACACTATGCATGCCTGTAATTCCACCATTGCAAACGTCATGTCCTTGAGATGTTAACAGCACACATTAAGCAAAATATAAGAAAAAAATAAAAAATAAACCAGGAAACGTCAACTCAAAAATAAAATGCCAACAAATGCCTGGGGTGAACAAAAGCATCAAAAAAATAAAAATTAATCCAAAAATCAAACATTTCCATATCATGGACCGGGAAGGGGGGGCCAGCCAGGAGTGGGCGGAGAGGGTACATGTCAAATTCCACATGGGGGATGTAAAAATATTTTTTTTAAATCCCTCCATGGGCTCACGGACTGCATGGCTATGGTGGACCGGGAGGCATGTCTCTGCTGGCACCACCATCCTGGGTTGAATCCGAAGGTGGTAGTGGTGCTTGAGGCTGACCACGCAGTGCCCTGGCCTGTTCCTCAGTGGAGGCAGCCAATGCGTGACACTGATTAATGCATCAGCACACTGAGGGCATGGAGGTCACCATGCAAAGCCTCACGGAATGAACAGAGTTCCTCTGAGATATTTTGCCTCAATGTTATCATCTCCTGTTGGAAATGTCTCCTGATGGCTGCCTCTTTCTCACAGATTGCAGCTCTGTGGGCCAACAACTCTTGCCTCAGGGCTTCCCTGAGTGCCCAACCCTCTGCAAGCAAGGATGCCTGGAGAGACCTCAGATCTGCCCATCAGCTCCTGATGTTGGCCTCCATGCGCAGCCTGTGGGAGCGGCATGTGGAACGCATTACCTGCAGCTGTTGCTCCACCTGTGTTGCTGGGGGGATCATGGAACTGGCCACCCTATCCATGCACTCAGCCAAACTCTCATAGGCAGCATCCTGTCGGTGTGTGGAACGCAACATCTGCTGCTCCCACACTGTCTGCCCAGCCTGCACACATCCACCAGGTGTGCGGGGCCCACGCCTGCCTGACCCAGAGGAGCATGACCCTTGCTGTGATACCACTGTCTCTGGCTGCATGACTGCAGCCCTCCCTTGGACATCTGCCCCAGGACCAGAACCGATACTTGGGAGCATGGCCTTGCATGCGCAACCGCCACAGACGACGCTGACACCACTAACTGGCCTTGTGAAGGCACCTGACCCCCTGCAGACTCACGGGCCCCTACTGCTCCAACAATTGTTGCACTCACCTCCACCAGCATTGAGGACTGCACATCTGGTTCAGCATCAGAGCTACTCGAGTCCCAAGAGTCAGAATCGTATGCAGAAAGGCCCAGAATGGTCTGTAGCACCAGTGGATTCTCACAACCTGCCATGCCACATCCTCCACTGGTGGTCTGGACCGCCACAGACTCTTCTTCCTCCTCTTCCTCCTCCTCTGCATCTGGTGCCTCATCACCTGCACAAGGACAGAAAAAGACATGAGGAGTCATGTGAAACGAGTCTACAGAAAAAATGTGTATCACATTGCTGTCATGCAACAAAATGTAGGGCATGTCACCATGAGAGAAACAGCATCCACACACTATGTACAAGAAGCCATCTGATCATGGCATATGCAGACTGGCAACACCATTTCCTGGTCAGGGCCATGCAGCCAGTGGGCACATTGCCAACAAACATGGTAGTTAGCAAGCACATTATGACACATGGCACAGCGAACTATTGACTAATACCAGTGAAATGGGCATGGTCATGTGGCTCTGTGACATGCTATTACATGACATGTCAACAGGCAGACACACATATTCACATCCAAGTACGCATCCATCACATGACACACCAGTGTTGACCTGGCATAGGGACTGCACACAATGGGAACATGCCCTAAGTGTGAAAAAAAGGAAACAGTCCCAGTTGAAATATGACTGTAAGAGTAACACCTAGCCAAGGTCTGTGAAGTGGAGAGATTAAGTAAATGCAATTGGAGATAGGAAGAAGGTACAGTGACCCACAAGAGGGACAGGGGTATGGAACCATGGAGTGTGTGGTGAGTGGTAAAAGGGATCAGTCCTCACAACGATTTGACTCCGGAGTCATTGCCATAGCGGCAGCGGGGATGTGCACATTCTAGAAATATGCACACTCACTCATGGCAAGCTGTGAGGTGTGTGGGTAGTCTTCTTGGATGTTCTATGTAACATGGAAGCACCTACGTACATGCGTGAATAGAGAATCTACACCCTGCAGTGCATGAAGTGTAACTCGTGCTTCAGACACAAGCACATGTCTAGCAGAGCAGAGTCACTGACATCACAGATGCAACTAAAAAGATGGCACGTTGTGATAGCATGTTGCAGATGTTGGGTGGGTATGCTAGTGGGGGATGAGTACTGTCACATGGCCATGTGCAACTGATGTACAACATATGGGTTGTATCCACTCTTGAGTACACTAGACAGGAGTCAGTACACCACAACATGGTTCACCCAGGGCAGTCAATCAAATGCAGGCAGATGCGCAACACAATCATACATCTTTGTTATGTTTCACTAGACGTACTCAGGATGCACAATTATGATCACTCACTGGACGTGCCCTTGTAATTTGGCAGGCCTCCCACGCCTTTCACTTGCTCCAGCAGAATTAATTGGCTCATAGCCTCTTCATGTTCAGTCAGCGTCTCCTCCTCTGGTGACCCCCCTCCAGTTGCCATAACAGAGGCAAGGTTGGCACCCAGCTTGAACGTGGTGCAAGGGGTGAGGTCATTCCAGCGCTTCACTACCTGAGCAGCAGTACGCTTCTCAAACCCTAAGGCGTTCATCTCATCCGTGGCATGCTGCGAATGCACCATACGCTGAGCAGGTGTATGTGCGCTCCCGCTTGCAGGCACATGTCATGGTGGTGCATGGTCAAGTATGATATGATATTTTATTTGTATCGCGCTCATGCACACTTGTTTCAGAGCGCAACACAGTCCATGAGGATCTGGAGTTCTTCATCATGGAAGTTCCTCATCCTCAACGTGCCAGTGTCCTGTGCCATGAGATTGAGTCTGTTCCTGATTTGCAGGCTTTGCCTTCTTCGCACGTGGTGTTGGTTTTGACCCTGTGTGGCTGGGACCACTCTGGGCTCGAGATGCCAGACCACTAGTTGCGTGGGGCCTGCCATCACCCACTGGGGCTGTCACAGCAGCTTTAGCTGCACGTCCCTTACCCTTCCTGGCTGGTACAGCTGCTTCCGCTGCACGTCTCTGGACCCTTAGGGCTGGGACAGCTGCTTCCGCTGCACGTCCCTGACCCCGGCCACCTCTGTCACCTTTCCCTCTTGGGGTCTTTCCACTCATGTTCCAGGTGTAAGTGAACAATGGAAGGCACTCCAAGCAATTGTCCTGAGCAATTAGAGTGAGGGGGCGGTATACGTGATAGAAAACGTATTTCTGTAGTCCAGCAAGGCTCAAAAGTACCCCAGGTGACAAAAATGCGTAATGCACAGGCACCCCAAAAAATGCATATGCGAGACCTGGATAGCTGCCATATAAATAAAAGGGTTACACGATACGCAGTGGCACCCAGCAGCACAAAAAAAGTGTACACCAAACCCGTGAAGCTACAGTAAAGGTAAGAATAGAGGTACGCAATACACAGGGGCACCCAGAGTAGGAAAAATGCATACATGACTCACTGTTAGCCTCTGAAAATACAAAAGTAGACACGTGTATGTTGGAGGCAAATCCCCCATCAAAATAAGTAGTTTGTACATTCCCTGAAGTGAACAAATTGCGTGGCACCCCAAAATTCACAGTATTCCCCTTGTCCGTCTACTCCCCTTCGCACGTACGGTCGGAGTTGCTTCTATGCGTACTTATATAGCCCCGAATCTGGCGTGCTCAACGCCTTTGTGCAGCGCATGTCACATAAGTTACGCGCTGAGGGGCTTTCCTTGGATTTCACGTGTCCATGCTCATTTCATTTTTCACTTGCAAAGTCCTGTCACTCTGTTTTTCAGGCTGCCCACGGATTAATACATGGAAGACCCACGCTCCTGCCTCCGAGCTATTTTACTTGCCCCCTACTGCCCTGACCTGGCTCCTACCTAGCCATCTGCTGCTGCATGTCCAGTGTGTGTGCCTGCTGCCTATCTGCAATGCGTTTGGAGTGCCTGCTGTCCTTGGCCCTGTGACTACCTCAGCTGCTTCACCGGACTCCCACTGTGCCATACCACCGCCACCACTCCACAGCCCATCTCCAGGACCACCATGTCCACCAACACCTGCCATGGGGGTTGTCATGTCTGCATTGTCCTCTTTAGACCAGAGCAGCAACCCCATGGCAGCGAGGCAGAGGGCTGTCAAACTTCACTGCCAGAGAAGTTGGCGTCCTGGTGGAGAAGGTCCTGGAGACTTATGATCCCCTCTTCAACCCAGTGATGCAACGGGGCAAGGAAGGATGTCAGCAGATCTGGGATGGGATAACGGATGCCATCAATGTGAACGGGGGGGCATCCCAGACCTTCAAGACTGTGCACAAGCGCTGGGAGGACCTGAAATCCAGGACCCACAGCAAGGCCCTGCGCTACATCCAGGCCTGTGCCACCGCGGAGGTGCACTGTACGCGCAGGCTGTCCAATACCAACATGCATGTCCTGGAGAAGGTTTACCTGGCTGAGTCAACGTCTGGAGTCGACTGGTGAGTATCCATGTGTTGCTATGCTCTACGGTGCATGTTGCTGCATGTTGGCAGTGAGCCCCTTAGGCTTGCAGCAAGTATGCCTCTGAGACGGATGTCTGCGTGCATGCCCCAGACATTGCTCTCCATGTGTGCATTGGACCATATGTATTTTGAATGAGATATCACTTGCATTGTGTTGTACTGCTGCCTTTCAGACCGTTCACATGTTTTGTTACTTGTGTCTGAGACATGCCCGTGTAACAAGTGTGACAGTTGAGGTAGTGTTGCCTGCATCATGTGCATGCATGATGTTCATGTGTATGTGACAAAGAAGGGAATGTGTGACTGGCCATCACTCACGCCTGGATGCAACACATGCTTTTGGATGTCTGACATAGTCATGTAGAGGGATTACAGTTAACGGGACTCTGATGTGATTGCTCATCACACTGCTTGTGGCCTCTCTGTTGCTGTGTGTGCATGACATGTGTATGTGCACATGATGCATGTGTGTGTAGCATACGCAATTGCTTGGTCCTGAGAGTGTCACGTAGCCTGATGTGAACATCTGGAGTGATGGGCACGCATGTATCTGCATGGATGTGGATTGCATGTCCATGAGTGTGGGGGTGGAGGATGATGGCTGTACCCTTGGCTAGTCATGGTCATGTGAATGTTGGTATTGCCACGCACACATGAGTGCAGTACACTGATGTTTCTGTTCTGTGTCTCCTTTTCCACAGTTGCATCTGATGAAGAGGACGGAAGCAGTGCTGTTGAGCATGGCAGCATGGAGGCCCAGCCACGTCCCCATGAAAGTACTTCTGCGGGGAGCGATGTGGCTGTGGCCACGCCGGTACCATCGGGCAATGCTGCTGGGGGTAAGTTCAAGAAGGCGAAGGTGGAAGTGGACTCCTCAGCAGCGAGGGGTGTGAGGTGGTGGGGGGCAGGTGATGCCACACAGGGGCCATCCATGGCTGAAGACGCCCCAGAGTCATCCAGGTTGTCGGGGGTGGGAGAGGGAGGTGGCCGTTGAAGCAGAGCCCATGGGGTCAGGTGGGGGTGTTGAGGTGGGCGTGTCTACTGCAGTCCATTCCCAGGGACGTGAGGCTGTGCAGGCCATCTGGGACTATGTGATGCCCCTGCAGGCCGGTGTGGCAAGGCGTACAGCAATCATCCGTGATGATCCGCAAGCTACACGTAGTCTGCTTGCACATCATCACAGTGAGGTAAGCCACCTCATCACCTGGCTTGCAACATGCCTGTTCCGTGTTGTGCTCCATGCGCTGTTCACTAATGCAACCCCCTCCTCGTCTTTCTCCACTGTGCGTCAGTCGTCCTCCGGGGTGCCTTCTGGCCCAGATACCACCATGGCCCCCTGTGCACCAGTCCCACCCACATTGCCCAGTCTGGTGGAGCCAACATCCCTGCCCGAGTTGGGAGTCCAAGGTCAATCAGCTGCGGTGGTCACTGTGCCTACCCAGGCACCAACAGGGTCACTGGCAATAGAGGGACAGCAGGCACCCAGAAGCAGGGCACAGGTCATATGCCCCCGGGTATCGCCATCAGCCGAGAGGGCGTACACACAAAGCAGGCACCAGGCACTCTGACAGCAGCTGGCAATCAGGAGGAGGCTACAATTCTCAGGGCACAACATCCAAAGGGGGCAGGTGCGCAATTTGAGGCAGGAGGAACACGTGGACCTGAGGCACAGGGTGTCTTCCGTGTTCCAGAGATATGGGAAGCAGATCAGAGCAGAGAGGCAGCGGGCTCGGGAAGGATTGTGTTGGCCAGGGCTGGGATTGCGCTACATCGGGCGTGGAGGTTGGCTGCCATCCTGGAGGCCACTTGCACTGAAGCTGATGTGATAGAGACACAGATGATGGAGATCCTGCAAGCCCCCCAGATAAGAATGGAGGCCCGCCTGAGGAGTAAGGACGTGGTGCTGGACTCAGCCCTGGTAGAGAGCCTGAGTGAGATTGGCAAGGAGGAGTTGGACTAGCCCGCTACCTGTAAAAATAGTTATTTAGGTGTAGGTTTCCTTTCGTTCTTTATTATTTTACCCAGACTTTTCAGACATTCCTTCCTTGTTCCTACTGTATATAGTTCTTTAGGCTTAAGGATTTCATTTTTGTACATATTTTACATGGACAACTTTCAGCTTAATTTGAAGATTTTTTTCTGTACATATTTCTTCAATATATATCATTCTCTTTTTTAAATTCCACGCTTTGTGCAGTTCATTTGTGTGTCGGTCTGTTTGCTAGTTCTGTTCTGAGCCAGTGCATCTCTGCATTGCAAGTCATGTGTCTTGTTGCGTGCATGCTTGTGTATTGTAGTTGCTGGGATGGTTGCGGATGGCAGGATGCCCATGTGCCTGACATGTGGTGGCATGTCCATCAGATGAATGGATGTGCACTGTATATTTGGATTTGCATTGACCTGTGCTGCATTACTCTGTGTTTGGCATCAGTGTGGTTGGGGTGGTGGGAGGTGGGCTCACTGTGGGAGTGTTCCATGGTCACGTTCATAGCACATTACTTTATTATTGCTGTGTAAAACACATGTTGTGCATGCACCTTCACCAGCATGTGCAGTCACATAATGCCTTCTCTCATATGTTGGTCAACCTCTACAATTGGAATGCAGTAGTGGCACATATTTGATCTTCCTGAGTGGCTTCAAAATTCACCATGCTCTCTGTGACTGACCTACCATCACACATGCATGGAACGGTCATGTGATAGTTCCCTGACGGGTATTTTGCCATCCAGCTCACTCATGTTCAGGCTGTGACATGCCTGGCCATTGTCAGTGGATCTTGCAACAACTTTTGTTATGTTTGTTTGCTTCTGTTGTGGGCCCACATTCTTTCACTGTGCTTTGATGCCTTGGCAATGTGGCATGGACAGCATGCACATGTTTTTGCACTCACCTATCACATGTGTATGTTGGGGGATGATTAAGGCCTGGAAGGGTTTGTGACAGATGCTCCACTCATAGATGGACCTCTGGTGATTCCAGTTGTTCGGATTTGCAGGATACATGTTCATGTTGCAATTCATGGTGCTGTCACACCACAGAAGTTCAGGTGAGCAACAGACATGCATAGCAGTGGTAATATGTCAGACTGTCAGTGTGCTTCCTGTGGGGGGGTGTCCCGTCTGGTTGGGGCTGCCTGTGGGGGGTGTCCCGTCTGGAGGATTCCTGTGGGTGTTTTCCATCTGGAGGGGGCTCCCTGTGGGGGGTGTCACAGGTGAGTGGGGCTGGGGAGTGGTGTCCAGTCTGGAGGGGGCTGTCTTTGGGGGGGTGTCCAGTCTGGAGGGGGCTGCCTGTGGAGGGGGTGTCCTGTCTGGAGGGTGGGGGGTGCCTGTGGGGGGTGTCCAGTCTGGAGGGGACTGCCTGTGGGAGGTGTCCCATCTGGAGGAGGCTGCCTGTGTTGTGGTGTCCAGTCTGGAGGGGGGTTCCTGTGGGCGGTGTCCCATCTGGAGGGGGATGCCTGTGGAGGGTGGCCAGTCTGGAGGGGGCTGCCTGTGGGGGGTGGCACAGGTGAGGGGGTTGGGGGGTGGTAACCAGGTTGGAGGGGTCTGCCTGTGGGGGTATCCCCTCTGGAGGGGGCAGCCTGTGGGGGTGTCTCAGTTGAGGGGGCTGGGGTTGGAGTCCAATCTGGAGGTTGCTGTCTGTGGGGGGTGTCACAGGTGAGGGGAGGGTTGTCCAGTCTGGAGGGGCTGCCTGTGGGGGGTGTGCAGTCTGGAGGGGTCTGCCTGTGGGGGTGTCCCGTCTAGAGGGTGCTGCCTGTGGGGGGTGTCTCAGGTGAGGGGGCTGTGGGGTGGTGTACAGTCTGGAGGGGGCTGCCTGTGGGGGGTGTCCAGTCTGTAAGGGGCTGCCTGTGGGGGGTGTCCCATCTGGAGGGGGCTGCCTGTGGGGGGTGTCACAGGTGAGGGGGGCTGGAGCGTGGTGTCCTGTCTGGAGGGGGCTGCCTGTGAGGGGTGTCACAGGTGAGGGGGGCTGGAGGGTGGTGTCCTGTCTGGAGGGGGCTGCCTGTGAGGGGTGACCAGTCTGGAAGGGGCTGCCTGTGGGGGATGTCCCACCTGGAGGGGGCTGCCTGTCGGGTGTGTCCAGTCTGGAGGGGGATGCCTGTGGGGCGTGTCCATCTGGAGGGGTCTGCCTGTGAGGGTGTCCCATCTGGAGGGGGCTGCCTGTGGGGGGTGTCTCGGGTGAGAGGGGCTGTGGGGTGTTGTCCAGCCTGGAGGGGGTGTCTCAGGTGAGGGGGGCTGGAGGGTGGTGTCCCGTCTGGATGGTGCTGCCTGTGAGGGGTGTCTAGTCTGGAGGGGGCTGCCTGTGGGGGGTGTCCCATCTGGAGGGGCTGCCTGTGGGGGGTGGCACAAGTGAGGGGGGCTGGGAGGTGTTGTCCAATCTGGAGGGGGCTGCCTCTAGGAGGTGTCCAGTCTGGAGGGGGATGCCTGTGGAGGGGTCCTGTCTTGAGGGGGCTGCCTGTGGGGAGTGTCACAGGTGAGGGGGGCAGAGGGGTGGTGTCCAGTCTGGAGGGGGCTGCCTGTGGGGGGTGTCCAGGCTGGAGGAGGCTGCCTCTGGTGGGTGTCCACAGGTGAGGAAGACTGGGGGGTGGTGTGTGGACTATAGTGGTTCATGTGCAGTAGGGAGGATATGTGGACAGGATGGGCGCCGAGGGTGTAGGGGGGAACTCAGATTTTTGTAAGGGGTGTAGCCTACACTTATGAGGGGGCGTGCAATTTTGCTGGGGTACGTGCTGGGCTTGCGAGAGAGGGTACATGTTTTCTTTGGGGTGCGGCCTGGGACTGCGAGGTGAGGTGCACGATTTTGCTGGGGTGCGGCCTGGGCTTGCTTGGGAGGGCACATGTTTTCTCTGGGGTGCGGCCTGGGATTGCCAGGTGAGGCGCGTGATTTCGCTGGGGTGTGGCCTGGACTTGCTTGGGAGGGCACGCGTTTTCTCTGGGGTGCCGCCTGGGATTGCGAGGTGAGGCGCGCGTTTTCGCTGGGGTACGGGCTGGGCTAGCTTGGGAGGGCACGTGTTTTCTCTGGGTTGCGGACTGGGATTGCGAGGTGAGGGGTGCAATTTCGCTGGGGTACGGACTGGGCTTGCTTGGGAGGGCACCCGTTTTCTCTGGGGTGCGGCCTGGGATTTGCGAGGTGAGGCATGCAATTTCGCTAGGGTTCTGGATGCTGGGCCAGGGGTTGCACTGAGGCTTGCGCCGTGTTAGTCCTTTGGCTTGCTTTTTGGTGTGCATGGGGGTGTGTTGTAGGCGTTCCTTGCACAGCTTCTTATAACTTGCGCGACGTCAGGTAATGCGTCTTGGGATCCATGAATACACATGGCACACATTTTTTTTTCTGCGCCACAGCTCGGCGCAGGGTCCTTCTCGACACGCAGATCTTGCGCCACTTCTGCGCCCCATTCCACGAAGCGGGCCCATAGAGGTTAAACGTGCATTTTTACCTTTGCAAGGGATTTACATGCAGGAATGCCATGTAGTCTGTCTTTACATTGAGTTTTCTAGAATATTGTTTGAGATGCTGACAGGTCTATTGAGTAAGCGGGAGGTGTTTATTTTCCATTTGGTTTTTTTTATCAAATGAACGCTTTACCCAGAACCCTCATACACTTCTCAACACATCGTGGATGTGCGCTCCTGGTAAATCAAATGCACATATGGTGAGGTGTGAGTTTTAAAAAAGTCTACATTTAAGTTATTACAGCTTTGGCAATTCAAGTGACCAGTGTATTGAAAATTCTTGAATGTGCTTGTGAGGAATTCGACCATCCGCGTGTGTGCGCTGGCCTGGGCGTTTTTTTAATGTTTAATTAAATGGAATGATGGCAGACATACCTCAAGAAAATGTGTAGGACTAATCCACACACATTTTCCTATGCTCACAGCATGACAAACGCATAGACCTGTGTACTCTGGGTGGACACAGCCTTCAGGCAAAGTCCCCCTTTCATATTAAGTTGGGATATGACAGTCAGGAGTACACGATGCATCTCCAGAAGGGACAGGACCAAGCTTCCCCTGTCACGTTACCCTCATTAACTAAGAAAGGCTCCATTGATATCCTCTGCTCTTTTGTTGAGCCCTGCAGCTGGTGGCATTGATTCGCCTACCAGAGGGTAATTCAAACAGGCACATTTGGAGTCTGGCTGCAGAGGTTAACAAAGGAGACAAGGAACCCCAAGAATCTTTCATTTGCAACTGTGTCAACATGAAGCCAGCTCCTGCCCTCAGTATCTTTGACAGTGAGCTGTCGTGTCTGGGACTGCATGTGTTTACAGTAGTTCACCCCACAGGGGGACCTCATTCATAAGGTACTAGAATGTGGTTTATAGAGTCAGAGAGTCTGATCTCGCTGCATCTTCAAGGCAGACCTGCCGCTATAATCAGGAACCACAGAGAGATCCATTAACCAGAGAGACTCTTTCCTCCACAACAGACAGGAAGATGGGTTGGACTTAGTATCACATGTTTCACCCCTTTCACCTTTCCTGTTGCAAAGCCCTCTGGTTATAAAGTCATGCATACAAGAGATTGTTGGTGGGGACCCCAGGATTGGTTCATTAAGGTAGGCTTAGCCTGCACCAATCACTATGGCCCATTTGGCTTTAAACGAGGGCTAAGCCCCTCTTTTGGCAGATCATCTGAAGACTTTGTAAGTAGTAGCAAGAAGAACTCATCATTGGACCCTGTCTGAAGGTACAGTCTGCTTTAAATCTTCTGCCAGTGAAGGAAGGCCAGGACCTAAAGCAAGATCCCTCCCCTAAACATCTCCCAGGGAACAAAGGGAGATAAAGACCTCAGAGGACCCTCCAGCAGCTCCAGAACCGGTACCCAGCCAGGACACAGCATCCCTTACTAGGCTCTGCAGCAAGCTTCCTGATTAGGAAGGTCCAGAAGCACTCTGAACCTACAACAAAGGACAAGGCAGCTGCATGCAACACACTCCTCAGCTTTGGGCCATCCACCTTAAAGGACGATACAAGCGCATTGAATAAGCTGGGAGAAGTGCCTCGCCAAGCATCTACCAACGCCTGCCTTAAGGGGCATTTTCGAGCCAGTGGAGTTCGTGGAGTGGCAACCGACTACAACACTGACTGTTGTGCAACCGACTGCAACTCTGAATGTAGTTACGCCGCAGTCAGTTAAAGACATCCGAGATGTCTCGACCAGTGCTCAGAACCGCTGACCAGCACTGAGACAATGATTCCTGAGCCCGAAACGCTGTGTTGGCCAGCATGCAGCTGTTCATCCAGCTTCGCTCGCCGAATTGTCTTGGCGCCTGATACCCACAGCTGACTCCCATCTTGAACCCTGACACAGAACAAAGCGCCCTGAAGCCGACTCAACCCTGTAGAGCACCAAGAACACCTACAGCACAAGATACATTGTGGTTCTGTCTCCCTGGTTCTTGCCCGAAGGCCCCTAGAGATATTTTAAGACCCATTGCTCCCTTTGTGCTGAAGCCAGGAAATCTTAAACTGTTGTTGTTATTAACCATACCAACTACCTTCCTGTCAGTATCCAGAGTGCATACCTTTTCCTTCTTTGAAACTTTCTGTATTCTCCATTCCTTTACAGGGTGGCTTGTATTTTGTAGTGATGTAAGAACTGTCTGTTGTGTAAAGATAAAGTAGATCTTTTTGATTTTTTGATACAACCTTGACTGGACAAAGGGGCGTGGCTAACGAGCCATGGGGTAGGACGTGCTCTGACACAGCAGCTCCATATGATCCGACGGTGATCCGGTGAAATGCACTTTAACTAACTTTAAAGTTCCTGGAAATAATGGCACATGCGTCGGAACGCGTGTCCCACGACATTGTTAAACCGCAAGCTTGTTGGAGTAAGCGAGCCGAAGATACAGCTGTTTATGTGCAGGACATGGGCGAGCATGGAGGCACACAAAATGGCGGACTACAAAGATATTAAGACTCTGTCCGCTGCGACCGCGGAGCAGGGCAGGATCAGTGAGCGAGGAGCTGGCCTCTGATGGGGTGCCTGGAGAAACACATCTTGACACAGTAACGTTGAGCGGAGGGGCGCGGCAGGCCTAAGGCAGAGGATTGCGAAGTTGAAGTGGCAGCCGGCAGCACTCCCCGAGCGTTTCATTGCGTGGAGCAGATCGTGCAAGCCGAAGTGGCCGGGCGTCACGAGATACAAATAACAGGAGCGGCTGCCCGAATGCTCTCCCCGTGATATGAGCAGGAGCCGCGCACCAGTATTGGAGGATACACTGTAGCGGAGACGGTGAATGCGCTATAGCAGCGCAGTGTAACTATTGTAGCAAGGAGTTCGGGACGACCAAGCTGAGGGAGAAGGCACGCGAGAATCGTGCTGTAGGGGCAGCTGGACCAAGACGGCTGCTCCTTAACGATACACACAGCTGCCCATTGAGGAAACGGACGCTGGCTGACAAAGGCCACAGGTGAACACGCCAATATATCATTGTGCTGGTACAGAAGGGTGTGTACCTGCGCACCTAAAGGCAGACAGAAGTGCAACACAGGGAGCAGAGGGCTCTCTGCGGGGCGAAGGATAAGCAGACGACCCCGAGGGGCAGGGGTGTCAGAAAAAGGACGCAGCCAAGGAGAGGCACAATATATGGAGTGGGGGCGAATCAGATAAATCTGACATATGGAGTGGGCTTTAGCGGATAAGGACATAAAAGTGACAGATGCGGACACAGGTAATGATGAAAGGAATGCACAGAGCCCAAGAGCAGGGGGATCAATATAATAGAAAAGAGCAATTCCCAAGATGCAGCAAGCTGATCTGAAACGTGGGAGGACACAACCCACTCGATGAAACAGCCCAACATACACAAGCCAATACAGGGACTCCTCTGAGACAATTGCCCCGGACGTGGAGTGACACACTGGTGCTGCATCACAACAGAAAAGCAGGACTGATACACTGGAGACTAAGCAGCCCTGGATACACAACTAAAGCTTCAAGATGACCGGTAGAGGGGCCGTCAGCAAGAACAGGAACAAACAACCCACAATGGAAGCGTTCGCCAAGGCGCAGAGCTCTCCTATGACCATAGCTCCCAAAGGCGAGACAGCACTAGCGGGAAGCACCGCTGTAATTGAAAATCACCAGATACTAGCGGCTATCACGGAGCTGAGAGACTCATGGGGGACAGCGATGGCAGACTTGCGCACTTCCCTGGAGGCCAAAATAGACGCAGTGGGCACAGAAGTCACCCTGCTGCAACAAGATGTCAGAGCGTTGGCAGAAAGAACGAGCAGCCTGGAGAGTACGGTGAAAATCAACACGGACACAAGCACCAACAATGCAAAGGAGGTCCATGTACTGAAGCAGCAGGTGGCCAACCTAGAAAACCGCGCGGAGAAGGCAGAAAGGAGAGCGAGAAGGAATAATATCCGCGTGGTCGGCCTGCCGGAGGGGGAGGAAGGCCAGGACCCCACAGACTACAATGAGAACCTAATTTTACAAGAAATAGGAGCTGAAAAACTCTCGCAGGGATTCGCAGTGGAGCGTGCACACAGAGCCCTCATGAGGAAGCCGAAGCCTGGGGCCCCTCTCTGGGGGATAATCGCCAAGATATGGAATTATAAAGATCGCAAGAAGATCCTGGAGTACTTTCGCAAAGGGGGAACGATTGAAAGGGCCTCGAGCACCGTCACAGCGTATCCTGACTATACAATGTTAGTCCAGAGACAACGGTATAGCTACGTGGCGATCAATAGGAGGTTGCGTATGGCCGGAATTAAATACATGCTTTTATATCCGGCAAAATTGAAAGTGATACACAAAAGCAGGATGTACTTTTTCAACACCCCGGAAGAAGCAACGACATGGCTGGATCTTCAGGGTTGCCCGGAACGAGACACAGAGAAGGCTCAGGAAGAACACGATAAGTGATTGGGATATTGCATGTATATTGACAAAGCGCAGTTTGTGTACCCCAGTAAAGACTATGGTAGAGACCAAAAGAAAAATGGGTGCGACTGTGTAAAGCTGATATTTGGCGGGGACGCCTATGATTGTGTCGAATTTAAGGGACTGGAATATAGCAGTTCGCATGATATGCAAGCTGACTAGCAATGTGCGGGTGGAACAAAATAACCAGGAGCGGCTGGACGTACGCACCCTACCCCCCGAGAAATAGTGATAGTAGTAGGAGGTTGCCAATAGGGCGACCTCACCCCGTGGAGCTTCGAGTACAGGCGATTGCCAGAAAGAGCTAGATGCGGGGGAGCCTGAGATCCAGGGATGGGGCTGGGCAACAGTTCAGGGGGGTATGTTGGGGATGGGAAGGGAGGGGGGAGGGAAGAGGAACGGGGAGTTTGGTGTGTTTTTGGTTAAAGGGAGTTTAAGTTTGGGAACAAGCCTACGTAGAAGGGTATGGAACTTAGAGTTAAACTGCACCTGTGGGAGGTGGAACGGAACTTGGAGAAGCCATGGGGGACCTTAAAATAATAACATGGAATGTAAGAGAGCTAAATAGTTATCTAAACAGAAATAAGGTCATGTTGTACCTGCGCAGGCAAAAGATAGATATTGCGCTGCTGCAAGAGACTCACCTGACACGTGAGAAAACGGATACGATTGCTAAGAAGTGGAAGGGGGTGATGGTGAGCTCATCATATTCTGCCTATGCCAGGGGAGTGCTTATTTGGGTGGCGCCACATGTCCCATTCCAACGGTTACAAGAGGTGGCTGAGACAGACTGTTACATTTCAGGCTTCCCCGCGGGCCTCCTTGCAGAATACGACTTCTTTACAAGCTCCTCTATGGACCAGATTCAGGCTGCCATGGCGCCTGTACAAACTACGACGGACTCCGGGTCAGCTGACACGTCTTGTACGTGGAAGACGTACGGCAAGACACGCCCCTTTTACGACTATAAAACCACCGTCTTCCAAGGGGCTCGTTGCTGCTAATTAGCGTTACAAGCTACACGCGGTTACGTCCGTTACTTCTTTGTGTTTTCCCACACGATTCATCATCTGAACTCCTGGTTTCAACCCTTGCCTGACTATTGGATTGGCTTGTCTCCTCCTTTTTTCCTGTCGTGCTCGTCTGGTTTTTTGACTCGCACCGTTACTGGATCCGCCTCCCTTCTGTCTCCTGCGGTACTTCATTTCAGGTTGCCGCTTCTGCATACGAAACCAAAGCAGAGAACTTGCTGTGAACTATCCGTAACTCTCTACACCTACTCTGGATACATGTGTGCTCAGGTACATATTTACTTGGCAAATCCCATCCCTGCTACTATTTCTCTCCACGACTTGTTTGGATATTTTGTCTCCTGTTGGATTCTGGGACATTGAGTGACTATCCTGTGAACTTGTCTTCAAGTGCATATAAACGCTCTGCTGAAACTGTACCAACCCGGCACTAGTGCGACCCTCGTGCCGTCCGGGGCTACTTCCCATACTAACATTCCTGTTTGTTATTTTCTCCTTTAATTGTCTTCTGTTTCATGGATTCCTTTCCTCAAAATATCCTTATTCAGGTTAGTTGTTACCAATTCGATATATAAGTTGGGACTGATAGTTTAAAGGCTCTTTAGACCAATCCCACTCATTTTGTGTTATATTCCTTGTAGATCCACCCCGCCCGGGGAAGCTCCACTCCAATACCTATCTAGGTAGTTTCCCATTTAATTCAACTATTCTGATTACTTGCCTTAACCTCAACACTGTCTAATATCTTTGTATTCCTTTGCAGCATTGGTATTGGCGGTGTGTGTTCTCCCCGCTCTTTTATTCAATTGACACCTCTGTCTGTCCCAACTGAAACAGCAGAGAGGTAAATTGTAGAAAAGAGCCCCTCTTTGAGGAAGCCTGAGTCTTGTACTCAGGGGAGCTGGGATGGGAGTCTGAATATTGATTCTTGTAACACCATCATCTCCAAGGTCACTCCTCTGCATCTTTGGCCTATTTCGGAGTGTTGAGTAACACAGACGGGAGGATGGCTATATTGAGGGGATTGGTGGAAATAAGCATTGTAAATACATACGCCCTAAACCAGAACACATAGGTGTACATCAGGACATTGTGTACTAATTTGAGCAAGTGTGTGGGGAGCGCTGTGATTTGGGGAGGGGACTTTAATTGCGTACTCAACCCAAGGGTAGAGAGGTCGGATGGGAAGATGGATAAACCCGCCCCTGCTGCTAAAGCGCTGCAGACATTGTTGAGTGACTTTGGTCTAGAAGACGCATGGAGAACGAGCCACCCCCTAGAGAGGCAGTACTCGCATTACTCTGCCCCGCAGCAGTTACACACGAGGCTGGATTACGTCTTTACTACACCTGAAGTGTTGGCAGAATTAACACAAATAGAATATAAAGCAAGCGTTCTTTCGGATCACTCGCCCCTGATCCTCGGATGGCAATATTGCCCCCCGAGAGCGAGGATTCCGACATGGCGCCTGCGAGTGGAGGCATTGAGAGACCCCCTTTTTAGAGAAGACATGAGGGAGGAGATTGTAAATTTCTTCGAAGTGAATACTGGGAGTGTGGATTCGGCAGGTACACTGTGGGAGGCCTTTAAAGTTGTGATGAGAGGGGCAGCCATAGCAAAATCTAAAGGACTACAAGGTGGGATCTTAGCTCACCTACGAGAGACAGAGGTGGAACTGGAGGAGGCCTTAAGGAGAGAAGATGGCACTAAAGAGAAATTAGAATTGATACTTATGCTACAGCAGGAACGTGCGGAGCACTGGGATAGACCGTGTAATCTCAATTATAAAAAATATGTAGAGAGGCAGCACGCGGGGGGGGATAAACCGGGACGACTTTTGGTATGGTTATATAAGAGCGAAACCCCCAGAGTCATGATCAGGAACATTACAAGGGAGGATGGTAGTGTAGCGGACACCCAAGAGGAAGTTAATCAAGAGTTTGTAGACTTTTATAAGATGTTATATGCAGACGAAGGGAAGAATAGCAGAGCTACGATAATAGAAACATTGGAGGACATAGGGTTGCCCAAGATAAGTGAGGAGGAAAAAGAAGAGCTAGATGCACCAATCACCCTAGAAGAACTGGGGGAGGTGGTGAGACAGTTACCTACTAGTAAGATTCCAAGGCCGGATGGACTCCCAGGCAAATTTTATATAAAGTATACAAGGAAGAGGTCCTCCCCCCACTGTTAGAAATGTTGAACGAAGCGTTTGAGACGGGAAGTTTGCCAGAATCATTGAGAGAAGCGATTATAATACCGCTACCCAAACTCAACAAGCCTGGGCACAGCTGCAGCTCATATCGTCCCCTGTCGATGCTGAATCAGGACAGCAAGATACTGACAGCTGTCTTGGCAAATAGATTAAAAAGAGTAATTAGTAGATTAATACACCCTGATCAGACGGGTTACGTCCCAAGCAGGAACATTTCTAATAATCACAGGCGACTCCAACGAATTATTAAAAGTGGTAACGAAAATACAGGTGAGATGGCGATTGTGTCCTTGGACGCAATAAAGGCCTTCGATTCGGTCAAGTGGCCATGGCTGATGGCGGCCCTAGAAGGTTATGGGTTGGGGCCCGGATATGTACGTTGGGCGAAAATACTGTATAGGGAGCTACTGGCCAGAGTTAAGACAGGATAGGTGATATCTGAAAGGTGGCAGCTCAGCCGGGGCACCAGACAGGGTTGTCCGTGGTCTCCAATGCTCTACATACTGGCCCTGGAACCTCTAGCAATATACCTGAGACAACAATATGATACAATAGGCATTGAGGTGAAAGGGGAACGACATCTGATCTCCCTATACGCAGATGATATGTTGCTGTACTTGAGACACCCAGAAGAAAATCTTCAATATATCCTGGAGGTAATGGATAGATATGCAGGGTTTTCTGGTATAGCGGTGAACCCCCAGAAGTCAAGCATTTTCCCACTGGGCAGGTACAAGAGGATCCCGGTGGAGCGGTTACCTGTATTGCAGGTGCCATGGGCGGTCAGAACGTTCCGGTACCTAGGGATAGATATTTACCAGCAGTTGAAGAGGAGCATAGGTGCAACACGGAGCCATTAAAAAAATTGAAAATTGCATGCGATTTTGGGCGAGGTTGCCCTTAGCAATGATGGGACGGGGAAGATGGTGGTCTTGCCTAGGCTCCTGCACTACTTTGTGAACATACCATATTTTATACCTCAGACGTTCTTCACCAAACTGAACGGTATGTGCAGGGATTTCCTGTGGCATGGCACGCGGAACAGAGTGGCATTATGGAAGCTACAGAATTTTTATGAAAAGGGGGGGATAAAATTGCCCAACTATGAGGTTTATTACGTAGCGAGCCAACTGCAGTATGTTGCTAAATGGCTTTCTGATGAAGAAACCTCTGAATCCAGGCTGTTTGGGCAAGATTGTATACCTTTTTATTTGAAAGAGATGATGTGGCTACCCAAGGCAGAAATGAAAGGGCGCCCCAAGATGATGTTGCTGGGGTGGAAAATGTGGCGCAGGGCATGCAAGATGATGGAGAACCCATCTCCATGCTCTCCGCAGGTACCACTGGTTGCATTAACGGGGGCGGATGAACAGCTAAGGAAGATAATCAGGAACCACTGGGAACCGGTTGGGCTTGCAACCATGGGAGATATTTGGCAGGAGGGCTCAATCATTACCTTTGAGGAGCTGCGAAATGAAACAGGGTTGTATTCGGGCCAGTATATTACATATCATAGAATGGTGCAGAGAGTTAAGAAAATAAGGCCCGAAACTGTGTTGGAGGAAGAATCAGATGCCACCTTAGATATTATCTATGACATAGCGGAAGGGGGACATGAGATATCTAGATTATATGAGATGTTGATGCTTAAAGTGGGGAAAGAGATCACACAGCTGAGACTAGATTGGGAAACGGAAGTAGGAACCCCGATGGAAGATGGGATGTGGGAATGGGCACAAAGGTATCATAAGAAGGTTTCCAGAAACGCGAGATTGAAACAGATACAACTGTATATCACGCACAGGGCATACATGACACCCCAAAGGATATCGAGGTTTGAGAATGTAGGACGGCAGGCATGCCCCAAATGTGATGCGGAGAACGCGGGCATGGTGCATATGTTCTGGTCATGCCCGGTCATTGAACGCTTCTGGAGCGACGTGCAGCGGAAACGGGCAGAGAAGGAGGATAAGATCGTAGTAGACACGGTGTGGGCTTGTTTGTTGGGGGGGGTTCCCAAGATCAAAGAAGCTAAAGCATGTGAGCAAACTAAAAGATCTGGCATATGTGCTGGCTGAGAGAAGAATCGCCATGGGATGGAAGACATGCCATAGACCGAGGGTGGAGGTATGGTGGAAAGACTTGCAGAAATGGGCAGAGGCAGAAACTATAGTATGGCAAGAAGCGAGCAATGCCGGGGGGTTGGAGGAGATAGAGCCCCTGATGGCCTGGAAGTCATTAATAGCAGAGCTGTTTGGGTCAATCCGAGACCCAGCTGAACCCATGGAGGGAGAGAATCTGCCACAGGATGCAGATACAGAATGTGTAGATGGACAGACTCGAAATGGGGGGAGGGAGAGAGGAAGCAGTGGCTCGGAGTAAATAATGTATCATGGATCTGTTGATATATGCACTGCCTGTTTGGTTTGTATTGTTTGGTTGGAATTTAATAAAAAAAATTCCCCGAAAAAAAACCTTGACTGGACAGTCCCTTTTATCATTGGGTAATAATTGTATTTTCACTGTGTTGCAATTAACCAACGATCCACGACTTTCATAGATAAGCCTGCCGTTCCGTCCACGTTACCAGAATTGGACAAGGAGGTTTATAATTTGCTTGTGTTTCCAATCTGTTCAGATCCCTTCTAGTATACTAGAGCTGTGGGCATGAGGGCCTGACTGATGGCTTAGAAACTGTTTATTTATATTTGGTTAAACAAAAACCTTTTACACAAGCTTCTATTTCCATTCACAATATTTAAAAAACTATCAAAACACAATCTTTCTTCTCTAGTCCACTCAATATAACCAATCAAACTGAACCGATATTAACCCCTGTAACACTGGTGCCCTGGAAGTTTATTCATCACAGTGCTAACCATTGACATTGGCATTTTATGGATGTATGGTGTGTTTATATTTAAATGGATTTAATTGTTTCTATTGTTCATAAATGGACCTTCTGTGCAAACCTGTTTCTTTTCCTGAAAGGAGATGGAGGCTTTTGGGATTCAATGCTGTTAAACTGTTCGGATTCTATCTGGTGTACTAGAGGTGTGAGGCTGATTGATGGTTTAGAAACCCATATTCACCCCTGGACCACCAGTCACCCAACGATAGAAGTACTGTTGCAGGCAATTTGTAGAACACAGCTAGGTATTGGTAATAATCATGGATCTTGACATAAAGACTGTGAAAGGCATGATCAAGGATGTACTGCACGTTCTTTGTCAAGAGAGGTAATAAACCTGAGTTGCTGACCAGCCTCCAAGCTTGGGTAGAAGCGTGGGCGGCTGAGGAGAAGCCCCCAGTGGACGGGCTAGACCCCGTAAACTTGAAAGAAGAAGACCTTCCGGGAGGGTTAGTGGAAGGTGGCGAGGAAGACATGAACAGTGTTCCTCGCCAACCATGCATCCGGGGGGCAAGCGTGGTCTCTCAGCACTCTATAGTGTCAATGAGTTCAAGGGCTAGTGCAGCGTCCCATAGGTCCCAGGCCTCGGCACCGCCTCTAAGTGGTCCTGTAATTGTTCCGGCGTTTGACGAGGTAGCGGCTAGAAAGTTCTTGCTGGAGGAAAGGAGACTAGTGCTGGAGGAACAAAAACAGTGGGGCATGGTCACCATAGAGCTGTGCAAGCTGGCACATCGAACATAAGAAGGAGGCCAACAGATACGCCTCTAGCGAAATTAGCGGTAGTGGCTCAAACCAGGATGCCCGGAATAAACTCCTGCGCTATATCGCCAAAGACTTAGTGCAGGCTTAAGAAGTGGGGATGGACATTTTTGACTGGTTTTAAGCACTCAAACTTGCTTTTCAGCTACAGGAGGTGGACAAGGTACTGTGGGGTGCAGCCCTGGTGAGTCGCTTACCGACACCAGGGACTGATGCAATTCTTCAGTTAACTCCTGAGGAAAGGCATGTTTAAGATAGCATGAAGGCGGCTCCCTTCAGGAGGTTCTGTAAAACCCCTGAGCAGTATCTAAAGAGCTTCAGAGAGCTTGAAAATTGTATTTAAATGTGGGTAGTGTGAGAAACCTGACAGCGTTCTCCGACCTACTCCCCCGCGATCTGCTAGTCAGGTAGCCAGGAAAGGGCCATCGCTTTTGGATCCCGATCCTGGGGATGGACAAGCAAGGGAGATCACCTGATTGAAGCCTCACGGGGGAATGGGAGGAGAACATCGAAGGGTGACACATGGTATTCCCCCTTTTCCCATTCCACCTCAAAACCCTTTCCGTCAGCTTTCATGGGGTATTTCCAAACCCATACCATCACCCCCTCCTCATTTCCAACAAATACAGGGACGAGGAAGAGGCAACCAGGAGTAGTGAAGATTTCCCATAGGAATAACATGGGGAATGTAAGAGAAACGGGCTGTAGAAAGAACTTAAGTTGTCCCATTGATAGAGTCAGGCAGAGTCAGGTATTCACTCACACCTGACTCCACTTGACTGCTTTTCCAACTATAAAATATGTGGGTCTACACAGCTGAATGAGTGAGCTGGGGACGTTGTTTGGACCACAAAGGTCATCGAGCAGAGAGCAGCAGGATCGACAGCTCAGAGGAGAACAGCTGACATAGATGCTGGCCGAGCGTTTCTGAGAGGCTGCAGCATGGCTAGGGCTCTGTGTTTCCAGAGAGCCAGAGCGGCGTATCTTGCAGGCTGCTGTTGGCGTGTAAAACATTGCTGGTTCCCTTGGGACCTGTGCCAGCCCCAAGGGTGTTTGAGGGGCAGGTGATGGGATTTTGACCTCAGGCCGGCACAACCAGGAGGGACCGCTTGTCACCGCACTGCTGCCCGGGTGAGTCTCATTAAAAGAGAGAGAGAGAGACTCGGGAGCATGCGACTGACTGAAGTGGAGTGGGCAGAAGAAAATGTATGAAGCAGCACGGAGCGGAAAAGAGGAAAGAAAAGGAAACTAGTAAAGGAATAGACTGAGAGAAGAGGGACGAGATCGAGAGAAAGTAAAGAAAAAGTCATAAAGCCGAGCTCACAAGGGACGCAAAGGAAAAGGACTATATTGAAGAGGGAGCGAGCAACCGAAAAGAGAGAGAAGGGTGTAAGCGATCCGGCATAGTGGAAAAAGGTGTCAGTGGGCACGACAAGGTAAAGAAAGTACAAGTCTGCACGGGAAAGCAAGAAGGAAGGTGCCAGAGGGCACAGCAAGGTAAAGACACTGCAAGTATGCACGGGAAAGCAAAAAGGAAGGTGCCAGTGGGTACGGCAAGGCAAAGAAAGTACAAGTGTTCACGAGAAAGTAAGAAGGAAGGTGCAATGGGCACAAAAAGGTAAAGAATGTGCAAGTGTGCAAGAAAAGGAGAGAAAGGTGCCAGGGGGCATGAAGAGGAGAGTGCAAGTGGGCAGGAGAAGGAAAGAAAGGTGCCAGTGGGTACAAGAACGAAAGTCAAGAAAACAGAGGGGAAGTAGAAGGGTTGCAGAAAGTGATCTCTTGTTTTCTTTTAAGCTCAAGAGGGGCCTAAGCTTGGGGAAGGGAACCCTAAGAGGCTTAAGAGCTGAACTTGTGTTTGGGTTTGAAAGAGGCCTGAGCTTGGGGAAGGGAACCCTAAGAGGCCTATGAACATCGTGACCGGAATCTGCAGCAAGACACGTCGGCCGTGCCTGAGACACCGGCATGGCGTTAGTATGTGCACATTCCAAGCTCCACGCACACAGAAACACTGGCATGGACATGCCGGTAGCACCACAAATTCTGCACCGGAAACATCGGCATCGCGGACCAGATGTTAACTAGAGTCAGGTGTGCAGAAACAGCCCATAGGTGCCCAAAATCAGCCCAGGTGGCCCCAATGAGCACTGCAATAGCACAAAAGGACCGCTCCCACACCCCACACCCCTTGCCACACTACCATGCTAGCAGTAGCAGTACTGAAGTTGGAGGCCCTGCATGCAGGCCTACTACTTGAGGAGGCAGGGAGGCAGAGGATGCGGCGGAGGCGCTTGAGGAGAAGGAGAGCCATCATGGCCTTGCCAAACAAAAATGGCCAGCAGGTTGCAGCCCGCAGGCAACCACCTATACCACGCATAAGGGCCACACCCTTCAACCTGAGCCAAAGCCAGACCCACACCCTTTACCGGCTAGACAGGGAGACCATCACATCCATAGTGGACCTGATCCATGATGACCTGGTCAGCCTCATACAGATCCGTACAGCCATACCCCCCTGCCTCAAAGTAGTGTCTGTGCTACACTTCCCAGCAACGGGCACCTACCAACACACTGTGGGTGAACTGCGTGGGTATTGCAACCCTCTTTCTCGCATGTTCTGTTTCAGGTCATCAATGCACTCCTGCATCACGTTGGAGATCACATCGGCCAACCCAGAACAGCTGACCAGGTCAATGCCACTAAAATCGCTTTTCATGCCCTTGCAGGCATGCCCAATGTGGTAGGTGCATTGGACTGCACACATATGGAGCTGGTGGCCAGGCATGCCGTTGAGGCAGAATATCGGAACAGAAAACTCTACCACTCACTCAATGTGCAGATGGTGTGTAATGCCCGCCACCTCATCACCCACTGCTGTGCCAGAATCCCCGGTTCTACTCGGTTCTACTCACGACTCCATGGTGCTGTGGAACTCCACGCTTACAGGGTACATGGAACGTCACAGCGGAGAGCGTACTTGGCTGTTGGGTGAGTATATCTATCAGAACATGCGCACTGTTCAATGGGGGTGTGTACAACACCTATCAGCAGTGCATGTGTGCAATGCAATGTGCAACACAGTAATAGCATGCCTGAGCCCAAGGCCTTGACGGGTGTGTTTCAATTGACCAAACTGATCATGTGCATGCATAACAACATCCGTACAGCAACGTTAACAGCACTGCATGTACCAGAATGCATCACACCAAAGTCCCACAATCTAGCACAAACACAATCAGCACAACCCACATCACCTGATGCACAGACTGATAATCCTTATGCATCAGAATACCCCACCTCCATACCACTAGTGTCCCGCACACCAAGTAGCCAGGTCCCCTGCCTGTTTGAAGTGCACATACACATATGCATGTGACCTGAAGTTCACATGTATACCCACACATATCTATGATTGTGTGACATGCCCTTCATAGGATATTAAATTTGAACACAATATGAACACACACCAGTCTCATATGTGTGTGTTGTAGAAGGGTCAGAGGTCATGGTGGGTGTGAATGAGCCATGTCAAACGGACAGCACACCACACACCCACCACGCATATTGACAAGGCGTATTGGCTTCATGGCAATCATTAGGTTGTCATAGCCTTCTCCATCCATCAAATTCCTCATATGGTAGCTCTGTGAATATGTCCACAGCCATCACATTGAAGCTGTTCAACCACTCCCATGCAGCACGTCATGTACCTCAGAATGCAGGTATGCCTTCAGGCATGTACTGAATCAAAAATAAATTAAAATCTCATTTCAATGCAGATTAACGACCTTACCCATGTCAGCTATGCCTACTAGTTCTGCGGCCCCTGGCAGGGTCTGCCGTGTCGGGCACACTGGCTGTGTCAGGCCAAAGACTATTTTCCAGGCCAGTAAACATTGCCACCTGGTGATGGCACACGCACACTTACACTTGGACAAGACACAATAGCATTTAGCACTTGGCGTTACATTGACATTGATGACTGCAAACATATATCCGTAAAATCACCCTGATCCTACGCAAAATGGTCCATACAATGCATAGACATCCATTCACAATGCCAATGCTCATTTCAGCTTGCCAAAATATGACATATGCTATGTAACCAGCAATTAGCATGTGTAATTCTTCACTGTTTAGTGAACACTTTACAGACTGTACCAACATGATACGGGCACAAGTATGACATTCTACACTTTCTGTTGCTCCTGTGCAGGTGATGCTGGCTGGATATCCCCTAATGCCATGGCTGATGACCCCCGTGAGGCAACCACACAAACAGCAAGAGCAGAGATACAACTGTGCCCATATGCGTACTTGTTGTACAATAGAGCAGACATTTGGCCTGTTAAAGGCAAGGTTACACTGCCTGAGGGCGCACTTATGTACAGCCCTGTGAAGGTGGGAAAGATAGTCATGGTCTGTGCCATGTTGCACAGCATGTGTATCAGGTGCAACATCCCACTGCCTCCTGACATGGACATGCACCCACCAGAGGCGGAGGAGGATGAGAGTGATGATGAACTGCCATTTGCACATCGCCGTGATGGCATGGATGGCCATGTTGCATGCGAGGAACTGATTTACAACTATTTCTGATCACTTCACACACGCATGTGGCACAGGCCAGCTAGCGTACTGGGCACTGCACAGTAAATAAATGACTTACGTACACTGAAAAAGCAATGTCCAGTCATGATTTCTATGCAACACCAACTGTAATTTGTACAATTAAAATATTTACAAATGTGGAGAAAATAAACGGGCAATACTATCCTTCCTCACTCCCCCTCCCAAACTATCCCTCCCCACTGCCCCTCCCAAACTATCCCTTCCCATTCCCCCTCCCCAACTATCCCTCCCCACTCCCCCCCCCAACTGTCTCTACACAACTCCTGTCATGTTCTCCAAGGAAGACTTGCACAAGTCACAGACAGGGCCCATGTGTGTCCTGGGTCTATTTACGTCCCCTTTTTGGGTCAGGTGTGCGGCTGTGTGCCGAGCGGGACAGCCTCATTGAACGCCACCTTGGGCTGCTCTGCACAGAACTAGCAGTCGTTGTACTGGTGGTTGGTGTGTGGGGGAGGTCTGTGGGCCGTAGGTCTAGGGAGGCCTGGAGGAACATAGCCATTGTCTCAGCTATAGATGACATTACACTGTTGCTCTCCTGTACTCTCCTGGACATCTGTACTATGGCTCGTGTACAATGGCCAAGTGCACGGGCATTAAGACACCCACTAGCCTGGACGCTCTCACGCATCAGCTGCGCCTCCTGTAGGGTGGTCAAGGCATCCTAGCGTTGTTCCATGCGGCTGAGTCAGCCATCAATCTCGCTTACACTGGGGAAGGGTGGGCGTTGTGGGGTAATTCCACCTTTGTCTGCTACGTCCTCTACAATGCACGCATGTGCACGTGCAAGTGGCTGCGGAGGTGGTGGTGGTACTGCTACAGCAGGGACTGCCTGGGTGGGTGCAGCTTGTGAGACCGGTGGTGGCTCACTGGGTTGAGCTTGTGGGACCGGTGGTGGCTCAATGGGTTGAGCTTTTGAGACCGGTGGTGGCTCGACGGGTGCAGCTTGGGTGGCAGTGGCAGTTGTGCCTGTTGAGGCTCTGGAGTCCTGGGTGGAAGTGGTGGTCCGTTGGGTTTGGCAGCGTTGACAGCTGTTGCCCCTTGAGGTGTTTGGGTGGGCCTCTTGTCAGATGATGTGCCTGAGGGAGTCAGAAAGGCAGGTTGTCAGTGAACAGTGTGGATGGATGAGGCAGAGATTCATGCATTATCTTGTTTGTGCCTGTGCTGTGTCGGGGACATGGCAGGGCCATTGCATGGTGCACACATGCTTGTGTCATGCGTACTGTGCGGGTGGATGTGTGATGTCCGTACAAGGAAGGTGGTGTGCCGGAGATACTGTTGTGGTGTACTGACAATTGCTGGGTACGGTATTAGGGGTGTGGCCTTCACACTGTGTGATGTTGGGTTGGGGAGGGGTGTGCCATTGATGGGGTCGCCATGCACTTACAGGGATAGGTGGACATTTCTGCTCATGAGTCAGGCTGGCTGGGAAGAGGGAGTCACATGTTTCCTTTGTGTGTGACGCTGGTAATTTGTGCGTGGAGAGGGGCTTAGCACTGATGTGACTTTGTGCCAGGGGAAGCACAGCAGGCACACGGAAATCAAGCTGTGGCAGAGGGATGTGTGTCAGAGTGGCAGCAGAAGTGTGTTTTTTTGGCAGTACAGGGTGCCTGTGCTGTGTTCTAGGTGTATTAGTGGTATGAGTGATGTTTTGGGGGAGGGTGTATGTTGGTGTGTGCACCCAGGTTGCTGGTCTCTTGGGGGAGGGGGCATGCAGGGCTTTATTGGTGTTGTGGATGGTACACTTGACATTCATGTCATATGTTGATACAGTAGAGGGTGTATGGTGGACTCTCAAGCGCAGGTCGTCCCACCTCTTGTGGCAGTCTCGCACTGTGCGAGGGGTTGTGCCAACTGCAGAGACTTTCTGGGCAACCTCCTCCCAGATGCTCTTCTTGCGCAGCTGGGTATGCCTACGCTGGACGTTTGCAAAGAGCTCTGCAGTATCCTGGACTATGGGGTCCAATGATATGTTGAGCTCCGCCGCACTGAAGTGTGGCTGGTGCTTCCGGGTCACACAGACTCTTGATGCAATGGTAAGGTTGGAGATTCTGTGGTCAGGAGTGGTGGAAGTCGCCTGTGCTTTCAGGATTGCAATGGATTGTGTTTTAGTAATGGCCGCCGGACGATTTACTGTTCTGGCAATCACTGTATTTCCGGCCACAGTATTTGCGGCACCTCTGTTACCGGTGCCTGTGGCTGTCGGATTCGGAACCAGCAGCACTAAGGACGACAGTGTTGTCATTTTGGGGGGTGTTTTGATGGTGTTTCCGGCATGCCGGTACCGCCCTTTCCGGCATGCTGAAATGTGCATGCATGCCAACACGGAATCAGCCAGAGAGTCAGGCATCATGGGTTGACGGACACAGTGACACCGCCATGCCGGAAAATTGGATTTCGTAACAGAAGTCTTGTAATGATGCCCATTGACATTGTTTGAACTATGGAGAAGGTCCTATGAACAGACCATTTTGATTGAAGTAATCCTTTTAAAGCTGCCCCACCTACATCCGGTGAGAAGACCACCTTAAACCAATCCTGGTTTCCTATTTTTGTTGAACCACCACCTTTTGCTTTTGAAAGACTTCCTAACACATTTTTGGCAAAGAGTGATAGCAAGCATCGGTTTAGACACAGAAAGATTTTTATTTTGGACTTCTAGACTTTGACGGCCCTTAGAAACAACAGTTAAGGGAAGCATCCCTTTAGTGTTAGGGGCAGTTAGGCATTATACCACCCCAGGAATTATTCGAAATAAAGGTTTTGAAAATGTATCTTTGAGTTTGTGTCTCTCTTGATACCATGCCTGTCTCACAGCAGACATTTGAAGCGTTCACACACTTGTCATTGAAATATCTGAGCATGTGGGTGTCATGTAACAAAGTTGACACATTTAAAAGGGATGTACAGTTTGATTGCGTGTGAGCATGTATTGAAGAATTGTGAGGTTGACCTACAATAGCATCTGGTGGACAAGACTATTACAGAAGCTAGGGAGCTTGCAAAGGCTGCCGACAGGTTTGTAAGTACTTGAGTCCAGAAAAAGCACAGGCGAGAACACTGAAACCAGAAGAGAAATCTACAGACAACGATGGGAAGGACAAAGGTCCAACCCACTCCTCTACGAAGTCAGGTCCCCCATCAAACACAGAGAGGGCGCTAGAGGGCCGACCAAAATGGCGGCTCCTATGTGAGATCCCAAACGACTCCACATGAATCCTGTCTCATCGCTGTCACCCTGATGACTACACAGACTACTCCATAAACAGAAGGGACACGAAGATCAAGTCCACGTCCCAAAGCCCAAATTCGCTGTAGCGAACCCTCCCGGAGATCACTTGAGGGCGGCCAACCACGCCGAGGCCCAACGAACCTCTGCTCCCTGTGCGGTTAGCCGACCGTGACACACAAGATCAGCTGGATACAACGCCCGCACAGGGAAAGACAGCGACGGCGCCAGAAAACTGTCGGGGCCTGCACGCCCCCGCGGGCACCTGAAGGAGAGCAACACGGCAGACACAGCCTGCGACCCCGGTGCAGCGCAGGGGCGCCATGGCTCCAGCCGGCCGTCTTGAGACCAGAGGAGGGACAGGGACCGCACGACGGCGTCCCGACAACACGACCAACAAGAAAGCAAGACCATCCAGCACCGGCTCGAGCACCTGGCGACTCGGGGCACGCACACTGCCCGAGAGGCTGCGGGGTCCGGAACGCCCGGTAAGTCCTCAAGGGTGCGGAAGCGGCGCTCTACACACCCCCTGCTGCTAAACCATGGTCGATTTCACCCTCAACCAGGCGCCCCCCGAGCAGGCCCGACCCACGAGAACTCGGAACGGGCCCGGGGGGAGAGGAGGCGTGGGCTGCCGAGAGGCAATTCCACTGTGGCCCCAACGGTGGCAAAAGCGAACACTCTGAGAACGTCACCTCGCCGGGCAGACTGAACCCCAGTAAAGGGCTAAGAGCACCATAGAGGAAACGAACACAACATGATAATCACCACGATCCTGCAAAAAAAGGGGATCATCCTGCGCCGCAAAGCCAGAGTCAGAATCAACATGCGCCACATTGTGAGGTGGGCACGCCATCTGGTCCCACGGCCTACCGCAAGGCGTAGCATCCTCAGCCTGCGGGCCGCGCGTGCCAAACACAGACCACTGTGGCGAGAGCGCCCAAAAAGCTCTCTGGAGGCACCCTCGACCACCCACAGTGACTCCCAAAAACAGAAGGAGACAGAGGCAGCTGAGCCCTTAACACCTACCCGCTCCCACTCCACCCGCACAGTCCACCACAAAGAAAACCTGGACAAGCGGCAAGCTAACATCCACCAGCACTTATGCAGCAGCCCCATCGATCGGTAAACACTTGGCGTCCCCACACAGAACCAGACACCCACTACTAAGCAGCTCGGCCCTACATGGTGGCACCAAATCAACAGGACACTTTTCAGGCACTTTACCGACTCCCACCCTGAGCCACCAGTCACCCTGCTATACCACTAGAGACACCAGAACTGGGCCCAATCCCAGACGCACTGCTCGAGATTCCACCACTGGCTCAACACGATCCACATCATGGAAAAAGCGGATAAATCCCAGCACAAGCTTACCTTCGAACCTGGTGCAATAACCAAAATACCTAAGCCCACCAGCAGGCCAGGATCACCCACGCAAGAGGAAACTCAAGGGCAGGCAAGCAGATGCACCCCCCCATTCACTGGACATTAAAGAAATCCTTCTTGACCTAAAAGCAGGGATTGGACGTCTCGATTGCAAGATGGGTACACTATCCTCAAAAGTGGATCAACTGCAACATCGTCTTGATAAACACGCAGACAGACTCGACACAGTTGAACAAAGGGTCTCCAACTTGGATGACACTACATCATCATTAATAGCCAAAGTGTCAACCCTAGAAGGCCAAATGAAAACAACCATGGCGAAAAACGAAGATTTAGAAGGGCGTTCCAGAAGAAATAATATACGCCTGGTCGGGATTGGTGAACGCCAAATATAAAGATCGGGACACCATCCTGCGCCTGGCCAGGGACAAAGGAGAACTTCGGTTTGAGGAAGATTGCATTCAAATATACCCAGATTTCTCACCAGCCGTCCAAGCACAGCGGAGGACCTTGGCGGTGGTCAAGCACCGCCTGCAAGACAACAAGATACCATACTCGATGCTGTTCCCCGCCAAACTAAGGATCCAGCATGGCGGAAAAGTTCAATTCTTTGAAACACCAGAGGAGGCAAACTCCTTCCTCGACCAAGCCAGCTGCAAGCCTCCCGACAATCGCAACGCTAGGCCGCCACAGAGAGACAGAGCCGGGAGGATCCCGCCGTGAATCACCATCGCCAAACACTCTACGGTCTACAACTCACACATGTGAAATTCAAAGTAGTCACCTGGAACATTAGAGGAAGCAATCTCCCAGGGAAGACCCGTAAGATCCTTCAATACCTCAGGAGACACAAGGCCGATGTTGCCCTGCTGCACGAAACGCATCTACTCCCCGGCTTTGAGTCCCGGTGGGCCCGAGAGTGGGGTTGTCATAGGTACTTCTCATCGTACTCCTCATACGCCAGGGTGGTTGCCATCCTCATCGATAGGAAAGCCAACTTCAGCTTAATAAAATCCGTAAAAGACGAGGAGGGCAGGACACTGCTAGTCCAGGGGATCCTGGCAGGCAAAGAGGTGATCTTTGTAAACTCCTATGGCCCCAAAGTAGATGGAGCCGACAACTTTAACTGGGGCCTGTCTAGACTCGAGGGCTCGGGCTCCGCTTCGATCATCTGGGGGGGCGACATGAACACACCAATGGACCTTATGTGGGACAAATCGCACAATACCTCCACCCGCCCATCCAAAGCAAGTCTACAGATCCAGGAAATTTGCAGAGCATACGATCTGGTCGACATACGGCGCCACAATAACTGGGAAACGAGGGAGTACACCTTCCACTCAGCTGTACATGGCACAAGCTCATGAATCGATTACCTCCTTGTGTCATCACAGAGCCCACTCCGTTGGGGACAGTGTACAATTCTCCCCAGAACCTTTTCCGACCACTCCATGGTAGCTCTAGAGTGCGAGCTCCCCACAACTAGACCAAACACACCACACTGGAGATTCAAACCGGGCTCACTAGCAGACTCAGTGTTTGCAGATGAACTGAGGGAAGAAATTGTAGCCTTCCTGGTGGTCAACTGTGGCTCTGTCCCCTCGGCAGGGACGATCTGGGAAACTTTAAAATGCTTCATAGGCGGTGTATGCATGGCAAAGGAGAATGGGATCCTTAAACTAATTAGGCAAGAACTCACCACAAGCGAGGCCCAACTGAAAGCCCTAGAACTTAAATGCTCCAACACCGATAACTCCAAGAATCAAGCAGAACTCTAAGGGGAACTTCTAAAATTCAGCACTCTAGCGGAACGGGAGCTGAAATTCCTAGGCCGAAGACACCAAATCCGTCAGTATGGGGAGGGCCAGAGACCCAGAGCCCTGCTGGCACGTCTAATAACTGCTGACAGGAAACCCACTCAGGTTGAAAGAGTGCGCAACGCTCAAGGCACACTGGTGCACACAGAAAACAAAATCATTAAGGCATTTCACTCTTTCTACCAGGAACTATATAGCTCTCGACACACCAGTACTCCCGAAGCCCTACAAGGGTACCTGGATGACATCGAACTCTACTGGGTGGAGGAGGAACTCAGAGAACCTCTCAATCAACCTATCTCCCTAGAAGAGATTCAACAGGCCATCAAAAGCTTACCCAATACTAAAGCCCCCGGGCCAGATGGCCTCACCGGCGAATTCTATAAATCATATGGAGACATAGTCGCCCCGCTGCTCCTGCAGTTGTACGAGGAGGCGCTAGAAAACGGGATCCTACCGCCAACCCTTTTTGAAGGCATGTCATCTTGCTGCACAAATCGGGTAAACCGCCCGAGGACTGTGCCTCGTACAGGCCAATTTCACTAATTAATCTGGACAATAAGATACTAGCAAAAATCCTAACAACTAGATTACTCCCACTCATGCTGGGCCTAGTACTAGGAGACCAGGCGGGCTTCGTTCCTGGGCTAAACACGACATTTGGCATCAGAAGAATGTTTGGTGTGATGGAAGCGCTTGACCCCTCGCAACAAGCAATTGCGGTGCTACTCCACGCGGAGAAGGCCTTCGACTCTGTCGAGTGGCCCTATCTCTTTGCAGTCCTGACACAGATGGGATTGGGAACTACTTCATTAAACTAATCTCTCTCCTATACAATCAGCCACGATCATCCATCATCCTTGGCAACAAGAAATCCAAGCCCATAGACTTGCAGTGGGGAACCAGACAGGGCTGTCCACTCTCTGCCCTCATTTTCGCTTTAATCATGGAACCCCTGGCATAGGGACTCCGCTCCCGCCAACTACAAAGAGGCCTCACCCTCGGTCCACACAAAATAATTATCTCCCTTTACGAGGATGATGTTGTCCTGTTCGTTCGAGACCCGAACACAAACCTAAACCCCATCATGCGGTAAGTCATCATATTTGGCAGGGTATCAGGCCTGAAGATTAATCAATCGAAGTCAATAATATTCCCCCTAACACCGGACACCTTAAAATTTGCAGACGACTACGGGTTTGCATGGGAAGACGCCCATGTCTGGTACCTGGGGATCATAATGTCCCGCAGTCATCAAGACGTTTTCAAGGACAATTACGAGAAGGCGCTGAGAACCCTCCAAGCTCAACTAGACAGATGGAAAATATTTCCGTTAACGCTGTGGGGCAGAGTCTCGCTGATCAAGATGGTTGTTCTCCCTAAACTGCTATATCTATTTGCTAACATACGTTTGCTACTACCGCAAACCTTCTTGAAGAAAATTAGGAGCCTGATTCTCGAACTTATATGGGCAGGTAAACCAGCGAGGGTAGCATATACAACACTCATACTACCGACGCAACAGTGCGGCTCTTTATTAGACCACACGTGCAAGTTGACCGAGCACTGGCATCCCCCAACTTACTTAGGGCAGTGATCCTGGGCCAACTTCTAGTGCCCCCAACCACGATGCACGTGGTCCTCACCACGTATGCAATCTGGAAAAAACTAGCACAGAAATATGGCGTTCACACCAGATTTTCTCCCTTGCTACCGATTAAGTTCATACCGGGAATCCCGCTGACTGCGGAGAAGATCTTCCACCAATGGGCGGACAAACTGGAATTGCGGACCATGGGTGACCTCTTCATAGACAAATCATTTATTACACCCCAAGCTGACAGGGAAAAAGGGAGCGAGACATCCCTCGACACATTTGTGTATTTCAGACTACGGTATACCCTACAAACAGTCTTTCCAACCTTCCCACAACAGTCTTCCACCTGGCAGCTGTTGCACAATACAATCCAAGCCCAAGGAGAAGGAAAACTGATCTCAATGATATACAAATCCCTGCTGACAGACACAGTACCGCAAAATACTTGCCCAAAGGCGAGATGGGAAAAATTGCTCTCAACAAGATTCTCAGATGACGACTGGTCGTATATCCTCCAGCAAATGCAAAAAATAGCGCTAAATACACGGCTCAAACAGATACACTTCAACTTCCTCCATCAGACTTACTACACACCAGCCAAAAAAGCAGACAACGGCCTGAATTAGAGGCCCTCCGTGAAAGATGCAGCGCACCAGAAGCAAACTTCCTTCACGTGGCATGGGCCTGCCCCGCTGTATCACGTTTTTGGTCACAGGTCCTGCAGACAATAGCAGCAATCATCGGAGAGGAGCCCACACCTGTCCCGGCAATAGCCTTGCTTGGACTGACACCTCTCCCCGGGGGTGAGGAGACTTACAGGTACTCTTCTGACACTAGCACGTAGGAGAGTGGCCCTAACATGGGTGAGGGGACCTGCCCCCACCCTGGCGAACTGGTCGAAAGATGTCATGTACTGTCAGGATGTAGAAACAGAATTCATTAGAACACTACCCCTGCATGCACGCCCCACTGATGTCTGGGGACCAGATATCCTTTACCTTCTTTCTTTATCTGACAATAATACCTACTCAACGCAAGCTCAAAGCCCCTCCTGAATGACCTAACTAGACGATTTAACCACGGTCACATCCTAATGGGAGTGCACACACGACAGTATTATTTCCTTTGGCTGTAACTGCGATGTGGCGGGAGGGGACACCAGAGACGCAGATGTTGTTGCACCCGTTTGGGTGTTGTAATGTTTTTACCTGTTGAAAACCCAAAAATAAAGTTTTTAAAAAAGAAGTCAGGTCCCCAAAAGAATGAAGGGAAATCCCAAAATGTTAGTTCAGCCATAAACATCGAAAAGAAGAGCACAGGCACCCCTAACACCGTTGTTCTCACCACCCAAAGGCTGTTTCGTGTGTAACGAACTGGGCCATAGGAAAGGGGATACTGCTTACAAGGGCTTAACGAAGAAAGCCATAGTGAATATTGGACTGCTAGAAGAGGCCATCATTAGTGTGGGCCTCCTAGAGGAGGACTTCCCAATTGCCCACGTAGTGGCTGAATGTGGATTGGTTAAACTGATTGGGAACGGTACAGGGTCTCCTGAAGAGATCCCAGTTCCCAATAAAACTGAACTGTATTTAGAATTTATGCCCCTTGGTAATAGTAGAGTTCAGCTGGCGAGATGAAATATGAAATGGCCCAGCGCCATGTAGCGGTGAAAGAATCCATCGCTGTCACATGTCTGTTGGGTAATGATCTTCCTGACTCTGAGATAGTCGCAGTGGCTACGAGATCGAGGGCCAAAGAGGCCATGAGATTGAAGACTCTCAGAGTCTTAGGGCTTGTGTTAGGGACCGGTGTGGCCGGTAGCCCCTGGTCCAGTTCTACAGACTGCTGAGTCGCCTACTCCTGCAGGAGAAAGGCCAGTAGCCACTGAGGACAGTGTTGCCTGGAGCAGCGCAGGAACTTGAGATGGAGGACCAGGTGAGTTCAGATCCAAAGCACCAGCCCAAACTGGATGGGTTTGCATCAGCTGGGGGCCCAGATCAGGCTGAATTCTTTAAAGCCCATAAAGAGTGTCTTACTCTGGCGGGCCTGCGGAAGCAGCCAGAGGAGCAGGCAAAGGGCGATGCGAGGCCCCTGGGCTGTTCAAAGTATACTGGGAGGATAGATCCTGTACAGTGTGCCAAAAGACTCTGAGGGTGAGGGCACCAGAAGTTTGATGATTCCCCAAATTTTGGATTTGGCTCACCAAATTCCTTTAGTGGGTCACTTGGGAGTGACTAAGACATTGGACCGGTTGTCTGCACACTTTTACTGGCCGCAATTCGGCGTAAAGTTTAAAGAATTTGTCTGGTCCGGCCCGACTTGTTAAGCTTCTGGAAAGTCAGGTGGTGCCATAAAGGCCCCCTTAATTCCACTACCCGTGGTTGGGCGGCATTTCGAGAGAATAAGCATGGACATTGTGGGTCCTGTGGATCCTCAAACCAGCTCAGGGAAAAGATACATCTTGGTGGTGGTACCCTGAGGCTGTCCCTCTGAGGAGCATCAAAGCCCCAGTGGTTGCGATGGCTCTGATTGGGATATTCTCCTGTGTTGGTTTGCCCTAGGGGATCAAACCTCATATCAGCATATATGAAGGCTATGTGGGAAGAGTGTGGCGTCACCTACCGGTTCCCTACCTCCTTCCACCCACAAACGACCAGGCTTGTTGAGCAGTTCAACAATACCTTGAAATACATAATAGGGGGATTGGAAGAGCACCTGAGGAGAAATGGGATATTCTCCTGGCCTACCTAGTGTTCGCCTACAGGTAGGTGCCACAGAACAGAGTAGGATTTAGCCCATTTGAGCTTCTGTTTTGACACCCTTTACGAGGTCCACTCAATCTAGTAGAAAAGGGATGGGGGGGAAACCCCTCATCCCCTACGCGAGATGTGGTGGACTATGTACTTGGCCTTCGGCCTAGAATGACAAAGTACATGGAACAGTCGCCAAAAAACCTAAAGGCCAGTCAGGAGCTGATGAAGCACTGGGTACGACCAGAAGGCCACAGTGACAGTCTATTCTCCAGGTCAGTGGTATTAGGTAATAAAAACGCGGCAAAAATGTTGTCCGTAAAAAATAATCTCAGTAAAAATACCATGGTTTGACCCGGTAAAGGTGTACCTCATTATACCATTTAAGGGGAGCAGGGGTTGCGGGGGTGTCATGATTGTGGCAGCAAAACCACTGCATTTTTGCCATGATATTTTGTAAACACAGCCATTTTTGCTGCGATTTCAAGACATGAAACCAGGCCAGTGGGTGTGGATTATGGAGCCTGTCAAGCCCAGTGCCGTTCAGGACAAGTGGACCGGGCCTTACTGTTTGCTGGAAAATATCAGTGAGGTAAATTATCACATTGATGTAAAAGGACCTAAACAGATGTACAGGGTCTTTCATCTCAACCAGCCAAAACCCCATTATAGCTGGGATGACTTGGTCATGGCGTTAGTGACAGATAGAGACTGATCCCCTCCCAGACCTCCTGCACACAGATGGGTAATTTAAAGGTGTTGACCTTGCAACGCACTAGTCAGAACAGCAACTGACAGACTGTCGCCGTTTATTGGGACAGTTTGCCGGTCTGTTTTCACGGACGCCAGGTCGCGCAGATCGGTGCACTCATGATGTGGACACTGGAGGCAGTAAGCCGGTGAAGAGCAGGGTTCACCGGATGTCCGATAAGGTCAGGGACATCATCAAGGGGGAAGTTTTCAAGATGCTGTCCATAGGAGTGATAGAGCCATCCCAGAGCCCTGGGGCTAGCCCAGTGGTACTGGTCCCTAAAAAGACCAGTGGTGGGAAGACTGAAGTCTGCTTTTGTGTGGACTAAAGGGGGTTCAATCCTGTCACAAGATGCTCACCCCATTCCTTGGGCAGATGAGCTCATTGACAAGCTCAGCGTTGCCAAGTATAAGAGTAGCTTTGACCTCACGGCAGGGTACTGGCAAGTTGGCTTGACCGATGGAGCGAGAGAGAGATCAGCTTTCTCAACCCCAAAGGGACATTATCAGTTCACTGTGATGCCCTTCGGATTGCCACTTTTCAGAAGATGGTTAATCAGGTTTTGTCTGCACTGGAAAACGTCAGTGTTGCCTATTTAGACGACATTGCAGTGTTAAGCCACACCTGGGAAGCTCACTTATCCCACCTGAAACAAGTGCTTAAGGCGCTGCAGAAAGCAGGTCTAACTATCAATGCCACAAAGTGCCAGATAGCGCAGCGCACAATGACTTACATAGGTCACCTGGTCGGTGGAGGTAAGAAACAACATCTCGAAGTGAAGGTACAGGATGTGAAGGATTGGGACATCCCCACCACACAGACACAGTTGAGAGCCTTTCTAGGTCTCATTTGGTACTACCGGTCATTCATCAAGAGGTATGGGACCATTGCCATGCTCGTGAACAATGTAACTTCTATGAAAATTCCAAAGACGGTAACTTGAACACCCGCCTGTCAAACTTCCTTTCAAGATTTAAAGGACTGATTGTGCAAGGCCCCAGCTCTGAAAGTGCCAAACTATGGTCTGGAGTTAATTGTCCAGACAGACGCCTGTGATATTGGGATTGGAGCAGTGTTAGCACAGCTGAACCCTCAAGGGGTTTTGCAACATGTTGCCTACATTAGCAGACAATTGACAAGAAGGCAAAGGAACTGGGCCGTCGTTGAAAAAGAGGCTTACAGGGGACGTGGCTGGCCGGTGCAGCATGAAGAGCGCTCCCGGTGAGCTCTGTGCTTCGCTGGCTGCCGGCCTCTACCAACACCTCGTCAATGTGGGCATTGGCTTTCTGGAGGAGCCAAAAGGGGCAAGGAAGGTCGGGGGTCACCATAGGTGAAGCGGCAACCCCCCACTGGCATCCGCAAGCAAAGAACACCCGAGCAGAGGAGCGGCCCGTGTGGCGGGGAAGAACAGGGCAAGATGGCACCTAGGGTGATGTGGCCCCTTAGATGTGAGGAGGCGGAGAGGGAATAACCTGTCAAATGTGGCTGTGCGGTAAGACAGATCACATGGCCGTACGACAGAGTGGAGGCACAGCCTGAACCCCGCAGTGTGCACCTGACCCTACAGAGGATAGCACTGTTCTTGGATCCCCAGGGCAAGAAGTCCCGATGGCCGGGGAGGAGCCTCTACATATCAATACGGGTGCCACTCCTGGTACATGGGTCCAGATCAGCGGCTCGGACTTGTCTCGGTTGAGAAGGAAAGCAGAGGCTGCTGTGGGTGGCGGTGCTGAGCAGGCGGCTGCGGGTGAGCAGGGCCCCTGGCTCGACATGCTTATTACAGTGCAGTGCACAGAGCGGCCTGCTAAATGCGGTCGAGGAGGAGGTGACGTCCCAGCTCTCTGTTGGAGCGGGTGGGGCAAGGAATCCTGCAGAGGCACACACCCAGGTGCTCTCCATCAAGAATAGAAACGGTGGGCATTGCCCGTTTCAGCTGGAACAGCATAGGTTGAAGGGAGAGGCGGGAGCCCTCCCCCACCCTTACAAGCAGCGGCATACTGGTAGGGACAATCCATGGTGAAAGGGCAGTTTCTCATCTCAGTACCCTGGTGGGGGCTGATCTAAATTGGAGGAGTGTGCAGTGCAATGGCCAAGCAGGAGTCAAAGGGTAAGGGGCTCCATGTCAGAAGACATCAAGACGATGCTGCAGGGGCAGGAAAGGACCAAGAAAGGCCAAGTGGTGGTCATAGCTCAGGGGTACTCCCTCGTAGAACAGCAGCCAGACTTCGAGGATCCCCCCACAAGGCAGTCGATGATGCTGGATGAAATTAAGCAGGGGAAAAAGAACAGCACAGTGATCAAGTTTCGGGATGCTTCCATAACTCTCTACCAGGACTTGGCGCAGGTCACCTTACAGAGGAGGAAGAGTTTGCGGATGGTAACGGGCTTGCTGCGCGACAAAGGAGTGCGGTACCGATGGACATTAACCTGTGGGCTGCAATTTGAATACAGAGGGAATGCCCACTTAATCACTAAGGATAGAGGATGGGGGGCGTGGCTACAGAGTAATGAGCTAGGACACAATTCCTGAGAGCTCCTGAGATCCGACGCTGATCCGTCAATAATGGACTTTAAACTTGCACTATAGAAGGTGATACTGGTACCCCTGCTGTGGGAGGGCACAGGGCATATGCTGCTCCGTTGTGCAAAGAAAACAAAGCCTGCCGAGGTTAGAACGGCGACGAGAAGTGCGGAAGACCCTGGACCGAAACTAAAGATGGCGTCAGCCCGAAGCTATTGTTAGACCCAGAGCTTTGAAGGAGCTGCGCCTGAAGAAGTATAGCGCGGCCCGGCAAGGAAAGGTGGTGCGCTACAAAGTAATGAAGCAGAGTGGGCTGGCGAATCTGCAGCTGGAGCACTGATGAGCGCGGGCTGTGCACCGCGTGTGATGCTATGGATCGCGTCTGGATACATTGCCCAGATACATTGTCATAATACACAAGAGCCGCATGCACAGAGAGGCTGCCAGAGAAGTGCAAGGCCCGATGGTGAGGACAGGCGGTAAAGTGAAAAGAGCGGACATGCAAGGAGCAGAGCTGACGGCTCAAAATATCGACTGATGACCTCGAGCGTTACCGGCAGGAAGAACACGAAATCCAAGATGGCGGGTGTCGTCTGATTGGACAAAGACCCGGCACTAAGGCAGATAGCGGTGACGGCAGAAGGCCTCTGATCCATTATTGGGGACTGCAGAGATGTATGCATAAATCAGGATACACAGCACATAACAAGCCTGCAGGAAAACAGCGGTGAAAGCAACTATCAGTGCAATTAAGTGGCAGGAACCCAACTGAACACATCGGGGCACCCCAGAACGGGATTCATGGTAGATGGGTAGGAGATTTCATGATGAGACTCGGACCGCCCCACGGGTGCCTTTCAGGTGCTGTACTGGGAAGTGATATGGATTTTGGCCTGGCATAGGGCTGGGCACACCCGAGGCATAGCGTAACAATCAAAGGGAGCCCACCACAGACCAACTGAAGACGGCAAGCAATGGAAGGCCATTGAAGTGAAAACCCTATTCTGGGCAGGTTGAAAACCGCGAAGGGGTGGTTGGGAAAGAGAGGATAGCCATCCCGTGTGTATGGGAAAAAAGCAACGAACTAATACAGAGGGCAGAGCCACTTGAGATCAACACAATACACCTTGTTATGACGGAGACGCTGGATACACAACAGATGAAAGGCTGAAAGAGGGTACCTGGAGCTCCCCTCCCTACCAGACGCAGACCCTCCTGAGGAAGGCCTGGACAACCCAGTAGCGGAGTGTAACGTGGCTAGGAGAGCCGAACAAGCCAGGACAGATAAGCTTGCGCTTGGAAGGGGGCGCTGTTGCGCACATCTAAGATGGCCGTCTAGTCCCAGAGCTCCGGCTTCTATAAATCCTCCAAGATACGCATCCTCTCTCAGGGCCGTTCGCGGAACAAACGAAGCGCACCTTCCAGTGGCGTAAGACTGTGTGCACATACTGAGAAAAATTTGGGCCGATCCGCCGAACCGCGTTGAAGATACACCGTCCTGAAGATCCTGCGGACGGAGGATGAGACATTGGCCGCCCGGGAGTTCCAGGCGATCTTCCCCTGGAGCCGCGGGGGGAGGGGCCGGATCGAGTTGGAGAGGCCACGCTTCGACCAAACTCCTTGATGTGATGGACTGTCTCTAACGACGGATGTGAGGGTTACGCGTCGGTATATACTGCTGCTGCGTGCTGGGCGCGGCGGACGCGGCAATCCCCCGGACAAGGCCGCGTGGTGTGCAGCCGTCGTGCTCCGACCCCCGTGCCTGCGGAGCCTCCTTGGCCCCCCTGATATCTCCTGCTGGTGGAGGGCCTCTCCACGTGTGGACGGACGTTAAGAACAAGTAAGAACAAGTGAGGCAACGCACGAGGAGGGAGGATCTGCTGAGGAGAGAACATTTTATCTGACTACAGCCCTTCCTTAAACGCCTCTCCTGCACGATAAGTGGGTCTCAGCTCACCATCAACCCTGTATAAAGTCCGAGCCCCGCGTTGGGGCGGACGGGGCGGAGGGCGCTGGAAGACGCGGTCTACCTGAGTCTACACATGGGCCGATACGAGCAGAAGGGAGCACGCCCCAAGAAAACAGGCCCAATGGATTCCTTCGCCAATTCCCAGCCCAGCGGGTCCGCGGCGCCCCCGTCGCAGCAAGAGGACAGTCACCCTGAGTTGCCAATGGAGGAGGGTGGACCGATTGATGGCCATGGTGCAGAACGGCTTCCTAGCAATGAACACTAAATTGGACGACATAGGGGCAACAATTAGCTCCTTGAAGGCAAGGGTGGACAAGGAAAGCACACGGATTACTGAGGCCGAAGGCAGGATCGCTACCAATGAAGACTCGATACAACAACATGGCCGCGATATTGCCCAGCTGAAGGGGGACCTCCGGAAAACCCTTGCCAAATGCGAGGATTTGGAATCCCGTTCTAGGAGGAACAATATCCGTCTGGTTGGGGTGGCTGAAACCTTTGGCAGAGGGTCCATGGAACGTCAGGTAGAGGCCCTCCTGAAGGAACTCCTGGGCCCCGACTCCTTTTCGGACCACTTCCTTGTGGAGCGAGCACATCGTACATCGGCGCCTCCGCCTAGGCCCGGAGCTCCACCTCGTACAATAATTGCCCGTCTTCTCAATTATAGGGACAGAGACGCTATCCTGCGGATATCCAGGGAGAAGGGCACCCTATTCTATGAAAACAACAGAATTCACGTATATCCAGACTTTTCTACCAATGTGCAATCACTCAGGAGATCCTATGAGCCTGTCAAGAGACAACTGAGACTACGACAGGTCCCGTACTCCCTTGTCTACCCGGCGAAAATGAGGATTCAGCATGGAGGCAGGGCTCATTTTTTTGAAAATCCAACCGAAGCCATGCTCTACGTGGAAGCCTCCATCCCTCTACCGACCCGGGATCGGGCCGGGAACCAGAACCTGCCACCCCGGGGCGTGGTGGAACCCGACGACCCCGCAGGTTGATATCCTTTTCCTTTTTCTGATGCCACACTGCTATAAAGTTCTAAATTGAAGCCCGCAGAGTGGCCCTGAAGGTAAATATTTGTTGGAATGGAGCTGTGCAGACTTCCCGGATCGGCGGTCATACGAGTGCAGCACACACCCCCAGGAGTGTTCCTAGGTTATGGTTTTAGGGGTACATCGTCCAGTTGGGGTTGATGATGCGGGAGGGGGTTGGGAGTGGAAAAGGGTGTTGAAGTCCGAAATACCAGGCTTGTTGGGGGAACCCATGTTTAGGGTTGTTATAACGGTTAAAATTGAGAGCGGTTTTGCAGCGGGATACCCATTCTCCCCGCGACAGGGGCGGGAGCATGGATGTATGCCTAGTCTCAGGTGCAACCATGACGCAGGTTAATAAGGACTTGAGTGTTAAGCTCCTCTCCTGGAACATCCGGGGGTTAAATAACCCGATTAAGGCAAGGAAGATCACGGCGTATATCACACGTCACAACCCTCACATTCTTTTTTTGCAGGAAACACACGCGCTTGGGCAGGTCAATACTAAACTCTTACCGAGGTGGGGGTCACACAGATACTATACAGAATATTCAGCACAATCCAGAGGAGTGTTGACTCTCATACACCCCAAATTGTGTTTCAAATATCAGTCCAGCAAAATAGACCCACAGGGTAGATACGTACTGGTATGGGGTGAATTGGCAGGGCACCAAGAGCTTCTGATTAATACCTACGGTCCCAATTTAGATGACCCACAGTTTTATTGTACAATACTGGATATGCTATCATCAGCTGGGGAGATACAAATACTCTGGGGTGGCGATTTTAACATGATACTGGACCAATCCATGGACCGTTCATCGACTGTCCCCAGAACCCCCTCCAAGGCCGCACTGGTGGTAACACAATTGATGGAACAGATGGGTATGGTGGACGCATGGCGTGCATTACACCCAAGTGAGAAGAAATACACCTTTTACTCGTCGGTGCACAACTCCCACTCACGCATTGACTATTGGATCGTCAGTCAATCCCTATCTGGGGCGATCTCCCAATGTGAAATACATCCCCGTACCCTTTCGGATCACTCGCCGGTACCGCTTGACATCAACTTTAGTGACGTCTCTCCCCCGGCGAGAAGATGGAGGATGCCCCCTGCAATCCTAAAAGACCCCAACATATGTGAATCACTGCATGTAGAGATTGTTGAGTTCTTAGAACTAAACGCAGGTTCGGTTGCCACATATGCCACACTGTGGGATGCATTCAAGGCCTGGGTCCGGGGAGCCATCCTAGGCAAGTCGACTGGTACGTTGAAGTCGGTACGTGAGGAATTGGGGGTGGCCAAGACAAAAATTGACCTATTACAGACCGAGTATAGCATCACACAGGATAAGGGAACCCTGGCGCAAATACATACCACGTTAAAAGAATTCCACAAGCTAGCCCATAGAGAAGTTCTTTATATGGCGGCTCCAGCCAAAGCCCGACGATACAGGGAAAGCAATAAGGCTGGGAGATTCCTGGCCAACATGCTTAGAGATGATAGGAACCACAACCCGATCCCGAGCATACAGACACCGACTGGGGAGACGGTGAACAAAGACCGAGACATTAATTCTGCTTTTACTGAGTTCTACTCCTCCCTCTACTCCAACCACGATACAAAAAACAAAGAGGATACGTTTCAATATCTGGACAACCTCGATCTTCCCACATTAACTGCCGGAACCCGTGATATACTAGACAGCCCAATCACATCAGAGGAGATTGCAGAGGCCATAAAAACTCTATTGAGCGGCCGTTCCCCCGGCCCGGACGGCCTTCCTGCGGAACTATACAAGGATTTCTCTAGTGAATTAGCCCCGATACTGCTGAAAGTGTGGGAGGAGGCAATGAGCCTCCGGGTTCTCCCGTAATCGATGCGAGAAGCAATCATCACCGTCCTTTTGAAGCCCCATAGACCGCCACAAGACATGGTGTCCTACCGACCCCTGTCTTTAATTAACACTGACGCAAAAATCTTTGCAAAAGTGCTGGTGACCAGACTCCTGCCATACATGCCGATCCTGGTTCAACCCGACCAGGCCGGCTTTATACCGGCCAGGTCCACGGCTCTCAACCTAAGACGCCTATTCAATGTTATGGCACAGATCGACCCAGATGTCAAGGCGGCCGTGGTCGCATTAGACGCCGAGAAGGCCTTTGACACCGTTTCCTTGGCATACCTCTTCCTAGTGCTAGAGCGGTTTGGGTTCGGCCAGTACTATATCAACTGTGTCCGATTATTATATACACAACCGACAGCTAAGGTCCTGACTAACACCACTCTCTCCCCGTCATTCCACCTACACAGGGGGACCAGGCAGGGATGTCCCTTCTCACCCATACTTTTCGCTCTGACCATTGAACCAATGGCGGAATTCATACGGCAAAACCACTCACACAGAGGCCTTAGGATGACCGCCCCCCACCCCAGATAATATCACTTTACGCTGACGACACCCTTTTATATGTCCGTGACCCCAAAGAGAACGTGCAACACATTATGTCTGATATACATGAATTCTCAGATCACTCGGGTTATAGAATTAATATACCGAAATCAGAAATATTTCCCCTTACTGACGGCACGGGAGACCTACCTGAAATAGAGGGATTTAGACCTGCCCCCACCAAGGTACGTTACTTAGGGATAATGGTCGCCAGAGATAAAACCCTGTTATACACGCATAACCACGGGGAACTGTTGTCAACCCTTTCGACCAAATTTCAGATATGGGCTAGCCTTCCACTATCCCTGTATGGCAGAGTTGCACTACTTAAAATGGTGGTTCTCCCCAAGCTCCTATATTACTTTAATAACATCCCACTTTGGCCCGGTAAACCCTTTTTCTCGAAACTTAAATCACTCGCCTCCATGTTTATTTGGAATGGGAAAACCGCCAGGATGGGCTGGGACAAGATGGTTGAGCCTTTTGTACAGGGAGGCATTGTGGCACCAGACTTCGAGCTTTATTATTTATGCGCACAGGCGCAATTTGCAAAACATTGATTCGACCCAGAGGACACTGCCCCCCACATATTGATCGAAAAGCACTCTGTTTGCCTAAACAACATACGCTCAGTCCTTCTCAATCCAAGCTATGGAGACATATGCCCGTTCGATCCAGTATACACGACCTCTCATGCTTGGGCCAGACTTAACAAGAGGCTAGGACTTGAATCCCCCTACGACCCAGAAGTCCCCCTGTGGGACTTCTCCAGCATTTCCCCCACATTCGACTGAGCCCTCCAACAATCCTGGGACCCTAACAAACTATTCACACTACACGACATGTTCCCGGATGGTGAGTTCTGTGACCTCACGACATTCACTGAAGCGGTGGGGAGGGGCCAACTTAAACACCTTCAATATTATAGGATGAGGGCTGCTTTCTCGGCGAAGTGGCCGACATTTCCACAAGAACCCCAATCCCATGCATGTATCAGGTCAATAGTGTCAATGGACGGTCAAAGCAAGGGGGTCTCTATGTTATATTCATTGGTGCAGACCCACTCCCCATCGCGCAATACGATGAGAGAAATCTGGGAGCGAGACGCGGGCACTCAAATAGACGAGGTCCGCTGGGCCCGGTACTGTCAATTTACTCGATCAGTGTCCATGAATGCTGGGTTCCGGCTGATTCAGTTCAAAGTTTTAAACCAATTACACTATTCCCCGGCTAGATTAGCTAAATTTGTGGAAAATTGCACAGGTGCCTGCCCCAAATGTGATGCCCCCAATGCAGGGCCTTATCATATGTACTGGTCATGCCCGCTAATAGCGGAGTTCTGGAAGGAAGTTGGGAAGCTCCTTGAAGATATCACAGCCATCCCGGCGACTCTCTCCCCCTTGAAATACCTGCTGGGCGATATAGGCAAAGTGAAGGAAACCACGAGGCGATTATTTAACATTGCTTGTATTATTGCTAAACGTTGTATTCTTAAATGTTGGAAGTCCTCCACCGCCCCAACCAGAGCCACTTTTTTAAAAGACCTTTGTATGGTAAATGATGACGAGGTATTATTTGTATTGTCGGTTCCGGCGGCATGTCGCCCCAAAGATATCTGGTCACTGCTACGCTTCTATCTGTGCGGCCTGGACTCAGACCCTGATGTAACACCTAGGTCCTCGCCTTGACTTGCAATACCTACTACTCTTGTACTGGTTGCTCTCCTGTCTGTGATCTGTGATGTCTCCCTCTTCCCCCTCTCCCTTAAATTGAAGGCTGTAAAATGATCAAGCTGTGTTTTGACATGTTAATATTGTATCTTGCTGCTGACCTACTCTCTCAATAAAAATATGTTTAAAAAAAAGATAAGCTTGCGCTTGGGCGAGACCACAGGCAGAGGACCGCAACGCTGGGGGGCAACACGCATCCGGAAATATCAGGGGCACAGAGGGGAGACTATGGAGTGGCCTAACACCGAAGGTGGAGATCATCCCACCCCAGCAGTGGACATGGCAGCCAAGGGGGGTAAACTTAAGAGTGAAACAACCAACAATGCAGGACTTTGCCAAATCATCTCCAACAGGAGAAGTAGTGAGACCTAAGAATCCAGAGATACAGGGGGAAGGATCCCACACGCGAAACGACCAGTCGGTCCTGGAAGCCATAGCAGAGCTGAATACGTCGTGGGAATGTAAAATTGACACGGCCATAGCTGAGTTGCGGACATCGCTAGAGTTCAAAATTGACGCTGTGAGCGTGGATTGCAATCTGTTGCGACAGGATGTCAGAAAGTTGGCAGAGCGCACAGGTGTACTAGAAAAAGAAGTGAAGGCTAACACCAATAAGTGCACCGCGAATGCTGAGGAGGTCGAGATACTGACACAACAAGTACACAACCTGGAGCTCAGGGCGGAGGAAGCAGAAGGACAGCGCGCATAAATAATATTCGTATTGTAGGGCTCCCGAAAGGAGAGAAAGGCCAGGACCCGACTGATTATGTTGAGAATATGCTGTTACAGGAGATAAGAGGAGGGGCACTTACCCAAGGATTTACAGTGGAGAGAGCACATAGAGCCATGACCAGGCGGCCACGACTAGGAGCACCTCCCCGCCCTGAGAAGATCCTGGAGCATTTCCGAAAAGGGGGAACCATGAACAGAGTATCAGCGACCGTCACGGCGTACCAGGACTATACCTTTTTGGTACAACGAAAACGATTGAACTATGTGTGCGTAAAGAGGAGGCTACGCAAGGCTGGATTCAAGTACATGTTGCTGTAACCGGCGAAGCTGAAAGTGATACACGACAGAAAGGCACACTTCTTTGACACTCAGGAGGAAGCAATGACATGGCTCAATGCGCGGAACGGCCCGATGGAAGTGGAGAACCAGATGGAAGACAGAGCGACGGAATGAGGGCGAGCCCCACAGGGAAGTGATGTGATATGAACAGGAGGGCAGGGCACCTATAAGGATGACATTCATTTTGGACTAGACTATAGATTGCAATATAGGGAGCTCGACATATAAGCACAAAGTCTTATTTAACTGTAATACAGAAATGGGAGATACTAAGGGAACGCACTAGCAACCCCAGTAGCTAGGTTAGTTGGGATACTGGTAGGGCGGTAGCCCCCTGCTGAGTTCTGAGTATCTGCTAGGCCGAAAAAGGTATTAGATGTGGGGTAGCCTGAGATCCAGGGATGGAGCTGGGCAACAAGTTGGGGAGTTTGAAAGGGGAGTTTGGGGGGGAGGCTGGAGGGGTGGGAGTGAGAGAGGGAGAGTTGGGGTGGGAGTTGGAAGAGTTTATGGGGTAGCTGGGGTGGGAAGCGGGGGAGGAAGGGGAGTTTGGAGTGCTGAGAGGGGGGGAGCCTACAATCATAAGCCAGCTCTTAAGAAACAGAGGACGGAAGTGGAGTCGGGAGGAGTAGGGAACGGTTGAAATGGGAGACCTGTAGATAGTGACCTGGAATGTGAGGGGGCTAAACAGTTATATCAAGCGGAATAAAGTCATGATGTACATAAAGAGACAGAAGATAGACACTGCATTGTTACAAGAAACTCATCTGACCAAGGACAAGCTAGAGGTGGTGAAGAGCAAATGGAAAGGGACTACAATAGGCACAACATATTCTATGTAGGCTCTAAGGGTTATCAGGTGGATAGCACCACATGTCCCTTTTAAACTACTACAACATAATGCAGAGATGGATGGCAGAATGGTATTACTAAAAGGGTTAGTGGAAAACAGAGAAGTAAACATTATCAACATATATGCCCCGAATTATGCTACTACGATATATTTCAGGAACTTATATGCAAAGATCAGCCCATGTATGGAGGGGGCAGTTATACTTGGGGGAGACTTTAATTGCACACTTGACTCCAAGCTTGATAGACCTGACGAGAAAGTAGTCAATCCCACCCCACTGGTCAAGGCCCTGGGGGTACTCTTAAATGATTTCAGATTGGTAGATGTGTGGAGAATGCTCCATCCACAACACAGAGAGTACTCGCATTATTCAGCCCCACACAACCTACACACCCAGTTGGACTATATATTTGCTGCCAGCGACCTAACAAGAGGTATGAAAAGCACAAAATACAAGGCCGCAGTCCTCTCAGACCATGCGCTGCTGATCATAGAGTGGCAGATCTTACCGCCTAGGTCGAGAATCCCGACATGGAGGCTCAGAGCAGAGGCACTGAGAGATACAGTATTCAGGGAGGACCAGAGGGTGGTGATAAAGGAATACTTTGAGCATAACACAGGAAGCGTGAAATCAGCCGGCACGTTGTGGGAAGCGTTCAAGGTGATAGTGAGAGGGGAAGCAATATCTAAATCAAAAGGATTACAAGGGGGCATGGTGTGGGCATTGCAAGACACGGTAAAGGAGATAGAGGCGAAAACGCATGAGGGAGGGAGCTCCCATGAGGAGGCGAGATCATCCTTCATCTACAGGAAAAATGCAGCGGACTGGGAGAGATTAAGTAACTTGAACTATAGGAAATATATAGAGAGGCAACATGCAGAGGGTGACAAACCAGGCAGGATACTTGCCTGGCTATGTAGGAATGAAACCCCCAGACATGCAATCAGGGAAATACAAAGGGATGATGGGTTGATGGAAGACACTCAAGAGGGAGTGAATGAATGCTTCTATGAATACTATCGGAATTTGTATGCAAACACCACTAGGGAAGAGGAAATAGACATATTAGAAACACGGACTGAGATCGATTTTCCCAAGCTCGGAGATGCAGAAAGGGAGAACCTAGAGGCCCCACTTATGTTAGAGGAGTTGGAGCAGGTGATCCAGACACTACCCACCAACAAGGCCCCGGGAGCGGATGGGCTCCCAAGCGAGTTATATAAAACATATAGGGAGATTTGCTTCCACCGATGTTAGCCATCTTAAACGAGGCATTTGACAGAGGTAGGTTGCCAGAGACCCTCAGGGAAGCGATTATTATTCCGCTCCTCAAACCAGAGAAACCGAGCACGGATTGAGGATCTTATAGGCCGCTCTCGATGCTCAACCAGGATAGCAAGATACTTACCGCACTGATGGCTAACAGATTGAGGCCGGTAATAAACAAACTCATACACCCTGATCAGACCGGGTATGTCCCACGCAGGTGTATCTCCGATAATCTCAGGAGGCTGCATCATGTCATAGACCGGACAAAGGAAAGCACTCAAGAGATGGCAATAGTCTCACTGGATGCGGTGAAAGCCTTCGACTTGGTCAAATGGCCGTGGCTGATGGCTGCTCTGAAAGGATATGGGATGGGAGCAGTGTACTTGAAATGGGCCCAGTTGCTATACAGCGAGCCGGTGCCTCGAGTCCGAACAGGATTGATCACATCAAAATGATGGACTCTGAGCAGAGGCACCAGACAAGGATGCCCTTGGTCTCCGATGCACTTTATTTTGGCATCGGAACCTCTGGCGATATATCTGAGGCAACAGTATGGGGAGTTGGGAATCAGCACAAAGGGAGGTCAACATTTGATATCATTATACGCAGATGACATGTTGCTATACCTGAAATATCCTGAAGAAAACCTACAACACATTCTAGAGGTAATGGAGCAGTGTGCAATACTCTCTGGCACAACGATCAACCCCAATAAATCTAGCAATTTCCCCCTAAGCAGATACGTTGGAACACCACGACACGAGCTGCCAGTGTTACTTAGGTACCTGGGGGTGGATATATATATTACAAGGTTGAGGATGAACACAAACTGAATACACAGAAGGCAGTGACAAAAATCGAACGCTGTATGGTTTTCTGGGCCCAGGTACCTTAGACTATGATGGACAGAGCGGCGCTATTGAAGATGGTGGTATTACCCAGGTTACTACACTATTTTGCGAATGTTCCGTACATGATATCTAAACGGTTCTTCACCAAGGTACAGAGTATTTGCAGGGGGTTCATTTCGCATAATTCTAGAAATAGAAATAGAATAGCACTGTGGAAGTTGCAGAACCCATACGAACAAGCGGGGATTAGTCTGCCGAATTTCGAGGTGTACTACTTAGCTGACCAACTTCAATTTGTGTGCACCTTACTTCCTGAATGAATGGATGTGGTTGACAGAAACACCGGAAGGGAAAGGGCTACATTACTAGACCTGATGTGGCATAGAGCCTGCCAAGCAATGGGGAGCCCGTTTCCATACTCTCCACAGATACCGCTAGTAGCATTAAAGGGGATGGATGAGCAACTGAGAAGGACAATTAGAGAGCATTGGGAACTGGTAGGAGCAGCAACCATGGGAGATATCTGGCAAGAAGGGAAAAGGATGGAATTTGATACATAAATAGAGGACACAGGACTATATAGTGGGCAATATATTGCATGCGCTAGGCTGGTGAAATTAGTGAAAAAGATGTGGTCAGAGGTAGAGCTGACCCGACAACCTGACGCTGTCATTGAAATGCTCTAGGCCGTGTCTGATGGTGGCCATGAGGTCTCCCGAATCTATGAACTAATGATGTCTAAAGTTGGGAAGGAGGTGACCCAGACGAGGTGAGACTGGGAGGGAGATATCAGAGAACCAATAGGAGATGGTCTATGGGTCAGAGTGCAAGGATACCATAAGAAGGTGTCAAGAAATGTGAGGCTGAAAAAGATTCAGCTATATGTTACTCACAGGGCCCCAAAAAAGATTGCCAAGTTCACGACCGGCAAAAAACAGACATATCCGAAATGTGGGGAGATTGATGCAGGAATGGTACGTAGATTTTGGGCATGCCCGGAAATAGCGAGAAACTAGAAGGCGGTAGCACACCTCTTAGCAGAGAAAGGAATAAACCTAGATGTGGACTCTCTGTGGGCGTGCATGGTGGGTGGGTGCCCTGGACCGTGAAAGCTCAAACATGTGAGTAAACTGAGGGACCTGGTGTATATACTAGCCAAACGCAGGATAGTGATGGGCTGGAAAGCAAGCAATAGATCTAAGGCAGAGGCCTGGCGGTGGGATCTCCTAAAATGGGCGGATGCTGAAACAGTGGTGTGGAGCGAAGCGCTGGACATAGCGGGGGAAGAGGAAGCAGGCACATTAACAGCCTGGATGCATTTGGTCGCCTTGCTGTCAGGGTCAGTTCAAGAGGAGGCAGAAGAAGGTAGCTGCTCGGATGGTGAGGGTAGCGTGCGGCCCAAGGAACAAGAAGGGAAGGCTGTAGTATTGTGAGGCTCAAGGGGGAGGAGAGGGAAGTACGGATGGGGGAAAATTTGGGGAACTGAATTTGTGCACCGTGTTTGGGTGTAATGTATGATGAATAAGCTGGAACCAATAAAAAAAAAGAAAATTACTTTTAAAAAAAAGGATAGAGGATGCAGTGGAGTTGATGGGGACGAGGGCCTGATGAAGCACGTGAGGGAGTTGAGGAAGGCAGGGACGAACGCTGCAGCAAGATAGAAGGCTGAAGAGAGGGGACCAGAGGGCTCCCCCAGTCACTTGAGAATACATGGAACACTATGGTAGGAGAAGTAAAATTGTATTGAGGGCAGGGGAGGCCCAGGGAGGATGAGGTTGGTTGGAGTTCTGGACAGTGACTCACTTGTGGCTCTGGGACACAATTTCTATTCCTAACTTGCCCATGATTGCCTCAATCAAACATGGTAATGACTGGGGGAGGGGTTGTGGGTGGTGTAACACGGAAGGGTCAGGACCCGGCTGTATTCATAGATGTTTGCTATTCTCCATATGGCATTGGGGGATGGGGTAGGCGGACAATGGAGGCATTGGGTTGGGAGTACACCCCAGGGAAGTGGTGCCTGTCCCAAGGGTAACGGGATGGAGGTCCAGGTTCGGGGGGGCAGGTGGAGAGGGGGGGGGTAACTAAGTTGGAGGTATGTTGGGTTGTGACAAGTTCCTTTATGTTTTTAGTGGCATGATGAAAGGTTGTTTAGCGTGGGAGGTACGTAGTTCTTTTGTCTGGCATGGAAGGAAGGTGCAGATGAGAAGCCCAAAAGGGGATGGCTAAACTAATGATGGTTACCCTGAACATTCAAGGGTTGAACTCCCCCATCAAGCACAGGTCCATACTCAGGCAGGTGGGGGAACTGAAGGCCTCTATAGTTTTTATTACAGGAGACTCACTTATTGGTAGCTGACAAAAGGCAGATGAGGCACAAACATTTTCCCCAACAATTCTATGCATCAGCTGGTTCAAAGAAAAAACTGGTGGGATTATTGTTTGGTGGCTCGGTTATGTTCACCAAATGTTTTTTTGCACAGGGACCCGGAAAGGAGGTTCTTGATAGTGAAAGATCTGATTGGGGACCAAATGTATACTCTTGTGATGCTGTATGGCCCCAATGAACGACAAGAACAATTGATCAAAGCACTGGGGGTACTGCTGGGAGGGTTGGCCGAGGGTCAAGTGGTGGTGGAGGGAGATTTTAACCATGTGGTGGACAAAAAGATGGATAAAACACTGGCCCCGACATCTGATGATGCTAGACACAGACAGGAACTGGTGAGGTTTCTCAGGGAATTGGGTCTCATTGAAACCCGGAGGTTCTTCCGTTTGGAAGACAGGGAGTATACACATTTCTCAGCGATGCATAGGGTCTTCTCAAGAATTGACATGTGTCGGCCTCCCTGGTTCCTTCAGTCATCTCTGTAGATATAGGGTTACGGTATCTCTGCGACCATTCTCCAGTTTTGGTGGAGATAGAGATGGGGGGGTGGGTGGTATCAAGAGAAAGAAAACACTAGCAGCTAAACAAATTGGTGTTGCGGGACATAGCACTCAGGGCCACATGGAGGCCGCCATCTGCAATTACTTTCTGGAGAATGATACTGGTGGGATGAAATGGAGGGTTGTGTGGGACGCTGCTAAAGCTGTCTTTGGCGGGGAACTTTTATCTGAAACAGTTGCATTTCTACGGGTGCGGGAGGCAGTATGGGTGGCATTAGAACAGGAGGTGGATGTGGTGGCAAAGACTAATGTACGCAAAAACACTTTGCGCTCTCTGCGGGAGCTTCAGCAGGCCAGAGGCTGATTAGAAATACACGTTGCTGATAGATCTGCCCAGATGTTACTTCTGACCAGGCAATCCTATTATTGAAGCGGGAACAGGGCTAACCACGTTCTGGTGGCCAAACTGAATAAGCGACGTAACAGGAACTAAATTACGCAGTTACGGGAGGAATCTGGGGAATTATGTGGGGAGCAAGGACAGAAGATAATGGAAACATACTACAGCAGCTGGTAAGAGCAGAGGGATTGGACTCGCAGGTGCAGGAGGCCTTTCTTCAAAGAGCTGAACTGACTAAGCTATCAGAGGATGAGAGGGGGGCCCTAGAAAGCCAGAGCACAGCAGAGGAAATGGGTCAGGCTATCAATTCTCTCCCGCCCAATAAGACTCTGGGTCCAGACGGGTTCGGAAACGTTTTTTACAAGGCCTTTAAGCCCTAGTTATTAACTATTAAGGCATCTGACCAGACTATATAATGTGATTAGGGAAAGGGGACAGATCTCCCAGGACATGGGTATCTCTGCTACTACACTACTCCTTAAGCCCAAAAGGACCCCACAGAATGCAGTAGTTATCGTACCATATCTTTGTTGAACAATGACTTAAAGCTCTGTGGAAAGATCTTTGCTAGCAAGGCTACTCCCCAAGATTATTCACCCCGATCAGGCAGGGTTTTTAGAGGGCAGGCATACACAGGACAATACCAGGAGGGCGGTTGATGTCATTGATTGGGATAGGCGCACGGGCAGAGGTTCATAAAGGCAGCCTTGGACGCGACACAGAAGTTTGACTGCACGGATTGGAGTTATCTTCGGAAAAAACCTTCAAAGCCTTTGGTTGCGGTCCTGTCTTCACGCGGATGGTATTTGCCAATTTTCATATTCCATCTATGAAAATAGTAGTCAATGTGCTAATGACTGGGGAAACGAAAGACGGCGGGGAATGCAGCAGGGGTGCCCTCTTTCTCCACTGATATTTTCAATGGCAATGGAGCCACTGGCCAGTGTGATAAGACTGGACACAGGGATCAAGGGAGAGCAAGGGGATAGTTGCGAGCACACAATTTCCTTATATGGAGATGACGTGTTGTTGTTTCTTAAGGACACCTCTGCCTCTCTGCCAAAGGTGATGGGGGTACTGGAGGACTTTGCAGAGACAACGGGATTCCGTATTAAACTATAAAAAGTCCAAGACACAGAATATAACAGAGACCCCAGAGGCAGTGGAGGGATGGCACAGCGGGTTTCTGCTTCATTGGGCTACATCAGATATCAAATAACTTCTGCCTGCTCCACAGAGGGTGCTCTCCACCAACCTATTAGTCATCTGTTTAAGTTGCCCTCTCGCATGCGCAAGTGTCCTGCCACCTTATTATTTGTTCCCTTTTCCTTATGCATCCTCTCAAGTTCCACTAACTCTCTCTCTGGTCCCTCCTCTGCCTCCCTCCTTTCCTTGCGATTCTTCTTTGAGGCCCTTATGAAGTACTCTTTAATATGCTGCTTAAACGCATCCCATCTCTCCCCTGGACTATTTCCCTCATCCACCCCATCCTCCAAAAATGTGCATATCTCAGTCTCTGTTTGTTGCCTCACGTCACGATCTCTGATAAGATATTCTTCCAGTCTCCACCCCACCACCACGCCCTCCCGCATTTGTTCCCTCCCTCCCACTCTAGTGAAACCTGTGCATGGTCGATATTGTCATACTCCCAATGTGTACTCTGCTGGTTGCTTGGACCAGCCCTCGTGTTGCCATAATATAATCTATTCGGGAGTAGGTCTTGTGAACATGTGAGTAAAAGGAGTAGTCTCTTTCTTGTGGGTGGCATGTCCCCCACACATCATTGACCCCCTCTTCTTCAAACCTTCTTAGCAGGCGTTTGGACATTGTTCCCATTGTGTGCCCCCTCAGACCTTCTGACCTATCCCAGACAGGGTTCGCTGCTAGGTTGAAATCCCCAGATACGATCATTTCCCACTCCCCACACTTGCCCAGTTCCTCTAGAAACCTTTAAAAGAACCCTTCCTGCCCTTGGTTCGGGGCATTTACTGACACCCACGTATATATCTGGCTTCTCATTTTCCCTTTCACCATAACATACCTCCCCCCTGGATCCCGTTTGATCTTCATCCCTTCCATTCGTAAAGCTTTGTGGAATAGGATTGCCACCCCTGCCCGTTTAGTTGCCGCTGTAGCATGGTATGGTAGTGGATAGTTCCTAATACGCAGGCGACCCTCATTGCTCTTCATCAGGTGCGTTTCCTGTAGGCATATTATATCTGGCCCCTCTTTGTCAATTTCCCTCAAGATTGTGCCCCCTTATTAGGGCTGTTTGCCCCCTTACATTCTATGAATTTAACCTATACATCTCCCTTTGATAGACTTTACTCCCGGTTGCCCTGACACCCCGTTTCCTTTGAATGACTAAGCCTCTGTCTCGATGCACCCTGTCACCCTCAGATCTGGTTATACATCCCCCAACTGATAACTGTCCCTGGATCCATTGTCCTGGTTCTCGACGTGGTCCCCTTTAGCGGACAGTGCGTGGCATCGCCCCCACACCCCCCACCTGCACATTTCCCAATTCCTTACCCCACATCAGGCTATATTCTAGTCCTTTTGTAGTGAGCCTCTTTCCAGGTCTCATTGTCCTTCTTCATGTCTTCTTGGCCTTTTTCGTGGTCAACCCTTGGGGCCCAGATCGTGCCTCACCCAATGTCTCTCCTGAGTGGTTTTTCATGCCATCTTCCCCTGTCTCTCTTTGAGCCTTCCCCAGGGCCCTCAGATCGTCCTCCACCTGGGAAACAGTTTTTTCCTCGTTGCCCATACGAATTTGAAGACTTGGCAGGAAGAGCCACCGGTATCTTATCTTCCTCTTATTCAGTTCCTCTGTGAGTGGCTTGAATGAGCGTCTCCTCGCCAATGTGGCTTGGGACAGGTCGTCACATAGTTGAACTTCAACCCCCGCACTCAGATCTTTCCCTTGTCCTTGTAGTTATGAATTTTCACTAGTATGTCCCGGGGTCTCGCACCTGGGTCCATCCTCTGACTGCCCACTCTGTGTGCTCTTTCTAACCCCATACTTTGGGCTTGTTCCCCCTCTACTAGATTCTCGAACAGTTCCTGGATGTAGGTTTCCAGATCGGAGCCCACCACTCTTTCCCCCAGGTCCTTAATCCGGACGTTATCTCTTCATGACCTGTTTTCTAGATCCTCACACTTCTCCTCCAGGGCCCTTATTCTCTCCTCCACCTCCTTTGTCTGTTGTGCCCACTCGGGCCCTTTTGTTTCCAGCTCCGTCAAGCGCTCCTCCATTTCCATTACCCGCTCCCCTAGGGAATCAATGTCTTTCCGGTTGTTTGTAATGGCCTGCGAAAGCTATTCTCTTATGTTTGCTCCTTCTGCCTTGGCTGTCTCAGTGAGCTCACCTTTGAATTTGGCCAGTGCAGCAAGAAGATCCTCTTTGGCGAGTGCCATATCCCCGTCGCTCTGACCTTGACATACAGGGTTTACAAAGGGGAGCTTGTTTGTATGTGTCCCTTGTGGCGCCCATCCTGTTCCCGCTCTCCTGTCCTGGGTTAGCATTCCTTTTTTTCGTTCCCATCGACTTTCTACTATTCCATTCCTGCAGGCACCTCTACTCTTTGGTCCCTGGTATCTCAGATTCTCATATTATGCCCTCCTTCAACTTGACTTGTGTTCCCCTCCTGCTTACTTTTGTCCAGTCTACTTTCCTGCTTCCTACAGTTCTCTCCTCGTTGACCCCGCCGCCCTTCCTCTCCAGTGAGGTATGCCCCTTTCATGCTTTCCCAGGCTGCTCCTCTGATACTCCCTGGGCCTTCCTCCTTGTTGCACCTTGGGTTGCATTTTTGTTGTTGTCGCATGAGCCCCTTTGCTTCCCCCTAGGCCTTGAGGTGCCCTTCCTCTTCCCCTCTGTTTCCTCTTGGCTCCTAATACCACTATCTGTCAGGACCCAAGATTGGAAACATTGGTATCGCTGGCGGTTCCGCCGGTGATCGGTCTAGTCCTCACCCAACATGGCGCCCATCATGACGCTGAGCTTATAAAATCCGGCTCCGCCCAATTTTCGGCGCGTTGTATCTGTTATTTCACTCTCTCTCAACGCTCCGACTTTGGATTATCGCCTTCCTGTGTATACCTCCTAGTCCTCATTTCCCCTGGTTCCTTCCCTTTATCCCTATTCCTTACCTTTCTATTATCTCCGTATTCGCTACAGTTTTTCTCTGCGCTCACGAGTGCAGCTGTTACATCTGTTGCGGTACCCTTCCGCTTCGCTATTTCTTTCTTTGCTCTAACTTCCACTTACCTTACTTCAACCTGGGACTCCGGCCGCGAGGGTGCTTCTCGCACTGTGTTTCCGCGTCCGGAAACAGGAGCTTTCTTACTGGACTTGCTATCGGCTGTTCCTTCAACCCTTCTGACTGGTTTTTCTTTCTTTTACAAACACGGAAGCGCTGTGCTGGTCGCCGCAGCGTTTCTCAAGCCTTTGTTACTTTTCTACCTTTGTCTACCTTCTCGGCGTAATACCTTCTGGCGAGTTGTTCCTTTCCGTTTCGCCGCAGGGGGTTAGCGCTGCTTCAGACTACTTGAGACTTTGGTACAGTAGCCCTTTCTAATTACTGTTTCCCTTTTCCCTTTTCGATACTTTCCTTTTCTACCCTTATCTCAGGGTCAGCTACCCCTTTACTCCGTACCTTGCTTTTTTGCCTCTTTGATTCCTGCCTTCAAACACACTATCTACGTCATCACCCCTGACATCTTGGAACTGCAAATTATAGTTCTGAACCATCTAAAGGACCTACCTTCCGAACCCATCTATGGACTAGGGTTTTTTCCGCCTTCAGGCTTTTTCCCTAGAACTGAGGCTGGCCCCCTGGGGTTCCCCAGTGATAGGTCCACTCTTCTGTCACGGTGGCCTCCGGAGGGGCCAGACCTTATCTTCACGAAAAGAAGGCCAGAACACAGAAAAGCAGGGTTCCAAGGACTAAGGAGAAGCCAGGCAAGTTTGAGACCGATCCTTGTGTACGTACATCGGAGGAGTCAGGTGAGGAGAAAGGGGAGGTGGACTCGGAACAGGACAGAATACAACGCCTGAACCCTAACATGGCTTCCTTGGAACAATATCAAGAGCTGGTGGCGGCAATGCAGAACCTCACAGTTGAAGTCCAAGCTTTGAGGACAGAGAACATAGCACTCCGACAGCAGGTAGTCCTACATAGAGACGACCGTGGAGATCTACCTGCGATGCCCCTTTCCTTTGGCAAGTACAACGGTTACCCGGGAGGAATGAAGGAATTCCTGGATGCCTGTGGTGTGTATTTTGCCTTCCGGACCCATGCCTATGAATCGGCAAGATCTAGGGTTAAATTCATCATTGCCAACCTCACAGGAAATGCTCTGGCTTGGGCCACTCCTCTTGTTGCCAGAAACGACCCTTCTTTGATTGATTATGATCGTTTTATAGAGGGCTTCAAGGAACGATTCGACAGACCAGAGGTATTATACTCCTCCTTAGAAGCTATCCTGGATGTCGAACAAGGGAACACAGACGTCCAGACTTACATCGCCCGCTTTCAGAGACTAGCAGCTAAGGCAGACTGGCCCGATTCAGCTCAACAAACTATATTTCGGAGAGGACTCCATGACGAGCTCAAGGACGAGTTAGCTCGTGTAGCCCGACCAGTATCTTGTCAGGAACTGATGACCTTAGCATTACAGATTGAATTCCGATTAACAGAAAGACGACAAGAAAGAAGACGATTCAGGAACAATCCTCAGTCTCTCAGTCTACCGAACCCTTCTCCAGCAACCCGGACCAACGCCCCTTCTGAAGAACCCATGCAAGTCGGAACTACCGGGGGACCCCTTACACCGGGAGAGCGTAAACGAAGAAGAGAGACCGGGTTATGTATGTATTGTGGTTCCGCCAAACACTTATTGAGAAACTGCCCTGAAGTGCCACCCCGAAGGAAGGAAAACTTCAACCCCCGAGCTACAGCAAGGGAAGTCTCGGGGGAAGTGCCAAGTACCCTTGCAACCACTCAAGAACCATGAACAACCCTGAGGAAAACAACCTGATGGTTTTCCAAGTCACGTTATGGTTATCTCTTTCGAGTTCCATTGAGGTACTTGCTATGCTGGACTGTGGAGCTGCAGGTAACTTCATGGATGCTAACTGGGCTATAGAACATCACATAGCTACCAAACGTAAGATAACTCCCATTCCGGTAGAGGGTGTAGACGGTCGACCCCTGTCATCCGGTCCTATCACCACAGAAACAATACCACTAAGAATGGAGATGAGCCATCACTCGGAATATCTGGTCTTTGATCAGATCAGAGCAGCCCATTTCCCTCTTGTCATCGGTATTCCATGGCTAAGGAAACACAATCCCCACATTGACTGGAAGGCTAATAAGGTGAGCTTCGACTCACTCTTTTGTAAATCAACTTGTATGGGCAACATGGTTTCCGCCACTCATCCTGAAACGGAACCACTTCCTACACAGAGTTCGACAATCATCGCCTCAGTTCCACCTCGATATCACGAATTCTCTGAGGTATTCATAGACATCCAACCTCGTGATCTTCCCCCTCACAGACCAGAAGATTGCGGCATTGACCTAGTACCTGAAGCAGTGATTCCTTTCGGGCGGATGTACCCTTTGTCACTCCCAGAAAGGAAGGTCCTACGAGAATATCTGGACTCTAATCTCCAGAATGGGCTCATTCAAGAGTCGAGATCAGCCTGTGGAGCCTCCTTATTCTTTATACCAAAGAAGGACAGCTCCGAACTGCGTCCATGTATTGACTATAGAGGGCTTAACAAGGTGACGATCAGAGACCGGTATCCTATGCCATTAATCCGAGACATCTTGGAGGCGGTGCAAGGAGCCGTATATTTTACCAAACTGGATCTAAGAGGCGCCTACCATCTCCTAAGGATAAGAAGAGGCGACGAGTGGAAGACCGCGTTTCGCACTCCTTTCGGATTATTCGAATACCGGGTGATGCCATTCGGCCTGGTCAACGCCCCCGCTGTCTTTCAGGGATATATGGATAAGGTGTTCGCAGACATGTTGTTTGTCTCGGTGGTGGTGTATCTGGACGATATCCTGGTATACTCTCGGTCGCTAAACGAACACAGGTCACTGGTGAGAAAGGTACTCCAACGTCTTCTTGAACACCAGCTTTTGGTTAAACCGGAAAAATGCAAGTTCGAGACCACTTCCGTATCCTACCTAGGATTCGTTTTGTCAGGTGAAGGCATAGAGATGGACCGAGCAAAGGTTAAGGCTATCATGGAGTGGAGAGAACCCAGCACTATCAAAGAGCTACAAAGCTTCTTAGGATTAGCCAACTTTTATAGAATATTTATACCAACCTTCTCCAACCTAGTGCTTCCTCTCACATCCCTGCTCAAGAAAGGAGTCAAGTTTGCTTTGGGAGATGAACAAAGAAGAGCTATTCAGACTCTGAAGGAACGTTTCTCCTCCGCTCCCATTTTGATACAGCCGGATCAGACCATACCATACATCCTGGAGACGGATGCTTCGATAGGAGCAGTAGGTGCCATCCTATTACAGAAGGCAGCTGATGACTATGAACACCCAGTGGCGTATTTCTCGAAGACCCTCACCAGTAGTGAACGGAACTACTCCGTCTTAGAGAGAGAACTCTTAGCCATCAAGTTAGCCTGCCAAGAATGGCGACATCTCTTACAAGGCGCAACCCATCCCTTCGTAATCAGAACTGACCATAGCAATCTCCGAGTTCTACAACAAATGGAGTGCACCAATGCCCGACATGCCCGGTGGGCATATTCCTTCCTACAGTTCGACTTCATAATAACCTATATTCCGGGCACAGAAAACAAGAAGGCAGATGCCTTATCAAGAAGTATCGGGGACAGTGCAGGAACCTACAATGAACATGACCACATTTTCCCAAATCTCAAGGTCCTAGCTTCCACAGTCTCTTTTTTCCGAGATCTGATACCTCATTATCAGTCCGGTGCAAGTCTACCCGCCACAGTCATTTAAGGCAAGGATGGACTGTACTATCATGATCACGCCCTTTTCATTCCCACCAAGGATCTCCAGAAGCTCGTTCTTTCATGGTGCCATGATACCCCCTTGTCAGGTCACCCGGGCATCAGAAAGACCTATGAATTCTTGCAAAGAGGCTTTTGGTGGCCAAAATTAAAGACTGATGTATATCAGTATGTTACCTCCTGCTCAATCTGTGCCTCTAACAAATACCGAACCGGTAAACCGCTCGGACTCCTACAACAACATACCTTACCGTCACGACCATGGGAACATATCTCCACAGATTTCATCGTCGATCTTCCCCCTTCTGAGGGTATGACGGTGATTATGGTCACAATAGATTCATTCAGCAAACTGACCCATTTTTCAGCTTTTAAAAAATTCCCTTCTGCTTCGGAGACAGCTGATATCTTCCTTCGAGATATAGTCCGTCTACACGGTCTACCCCAGACCATTGTATCTGACCGGGGACCTCAGTTTACGTCCAAATTCTGGGCTTTGCTTTGTCAGGCCCTGGGCATCAACAGAGCTCTTTCTTCGGGATACCACCCCCAGAGTAACGGACAGACCGAAAGGTTAAACGCAAACCTGGAACAGTACTTAAGGTGTTTCTGCAGCACACAACAAGAGAGATGGCATTGTTTCCTTTCCCAAGCAGAGTTCGCCTATAATAATACCCTGCATACCACTATCCAAATGAGTCCTTTTTTGTGCACTTATGGATTCCATCCCAAACACCTACCAGGGTTTGGCTCTCTAGCCACTAAGATCCCATCTCTGGACGGTGTGATACAGGAACTTCAGGAAGTTCACAGTCTCGCCAAGAAAGCACACCAACTGTCATGATCTCTGCTTCCAAAAGGTCAAGGTTTTCCCAACTCCCTTGGAAGCAGATCCATAACCCAGGTTCCGAGTGCCAACCAGTCCCAATTGGGACCTTTTGGACCCAGTCCTGGCGCCAGTGGCACCAGGCTCATAAATATGCCCAGTCCCAGCGCTGGAAGCGCCGGGCTCATAATGCTTGGGTGGACTTACCTGCAGCAGACCATGCTGCTTACTTGCCTGCCAGTTGAGCCTCTGATCCTCTTCTGTTTGGAACTACTTTTCCTGTTGGGTGGGGCAGGAGCCACTCCCTAGATTCAGAACACTGGAACTCTTCTGGAAAGCAGGAACTCTTTTCTTACCTAGGCGTGGCTGTGGAAGGAGACACCTAAGCACTACAGGAGGCTATTTAAACCACACCCGATGGATGAATCTTGCTTTGCGTTATTCTGCATCCTCTGCAGCAGAATGCTCATCGTGTCTTCTGCATCTGATCCTGGGCCTAAGGAAAAAGGCTTACCATCCTGAATCCAGTCTTCAGCAACACCTATAAAGACAAGAAAGAACAGGTTAGCATTACGGTCTTCAGTGACAGCTCTTCACTTACCTGGTCCATCGGCTGTCACCAACGCCTCGCGCTGCATTCCGGCATCTGAAAGACAAAAGCTTACCAACTCTTCGCACGCTCCGGAGGCCTTCGGCGCTGCACCCCGCATCTGAAAGACAAAACAAGGTGCGTTTAAAGACATTGGGGAACTTTAATACTCACGTGCCATTACTCCTTTCCACATCTAACCCAGTGGGTATTCCGGCACCCTGCAACCGCTCCGAACTTGTACCTGCAAAATAAAAAGACAGTTAGAGCGCATCGTGAAGCAGGCAACAAGCGCTTACTTACGTGCTTCCAGGCGCTTCTATTCATCACACGGGCTCCATCTTCAACTCACTTCAGCCCGTCATCCGCCATCGCCGGAAACCCTGCAAAACAAGAAACATCATTACTAAAGACTTTAAAGACATTAGAATTCCTCGAAACTTACCGTTCGTGCAGTAAACGACGGACAGCAGTCCTCTGAAGTCAAGAGGCCTGCTCCCCTTATCCAGTGAAGAAACTGGTTACAGCACCCTGCCCCGAGGCAGATGGAGAGCACGGCGTTCACTTACCTAAGGTGAGAGCGTTAACCTTTGGGGTTCTACAGGAGAAGAGAAAGGGAAGAAGAGAGAGACATTCAATAACCCAGTTCCTTAATCCCATATTTTCTATCTGCAGACATCTTACCCTTCAAGTCAGACATACAGTGCACAGAGGTCCAGCCTAAAGAGCCAGCCGTGTGTTACACATCACCTTTGCAGATACGGTATACGCCCAGTCAAGACCGGCGCCTCTACGGGAATCAGGTGAGTGTTACAGAACGCAAAGCCTACCACAAAACTCCCGTCCAGGCGCTATGGAAACCTCGGATACCGAACAGCTAGCCCAGTTACTTGGGGAACTAAGGGCAGAAGTGCATGCAGCCCGTCAGGAAACTAACGCTCTAAGAAGGGAACTGATTATTTCCAAGGAGCGAACAGATGATCTCGCTAGACAATTGCTACAGTCACAAGCCGGACAGACCCCGTTACCCGCATCTGGGGGAAATCTTCCTTCTACATCCTCTATGAATCCAGTGCAGATCAACCTACCTGGGAATGTACCTCTGGCTCCGCCCGAACGATTTTCTGGTGACCCAAAGAGGTTTGCAGTATTTATCAATCAGTGCCGGTTGCATTTCTTATGCCGGCCAGCAGCCTTTCCAACTGATCAAGCTAAAGTAGCTTTCGTGCTTTCGTACCTTAGAGGCAATGCGGCAGACTGGTCGATCCCTCTAGTAAATCAAGATGATCCGGTCCTCCATGATTTTCAAGCTTTTCAGCTCAGTATGGAAAAACTGTTCGCAAGACATTCACAGGGGCAGGCCTTGGACAATGAGCTTCTTTCGTTGCGACAAGGTAATCAAGACCTTTTGGCTTATATTGCATCTTTCAACAGACTGATAGTGGAAACTCAATGGCCTGAGGACAAAAGGATTACGCTGTTTTATAGAGGTCTACGTGGAGAGCTCAAAGATGTGTTAGCCCAAGTAGTGAATCCCCCACAAAATTGTTCGGACTATATAGACTTAGTCGTTCAAATAGATCACAGACTGCAGAACAGGAAGGCCGATCGTTCCAAGTTTGATGCTCGAGTATTTTCCAAACCGCCAACTCTTTCCAAAGGAGTAGACTCCGGGGAACACATGCAAATAGGGGGTCTGAAAGGTCCTCTAACACAAAAGGAGCGGGAAAGGAGAAAACAGTTGCAATTATGCCTCTATTGCGGAAACTCAGGGCACTTTCTTCGAGACTGTCCGGTGAAACCTGCCAAGAAGGCAGTAGGAGCTGCAGTTACCAAAGTTACAAACTCTGAGCAGGGAAACGACCTCGCCCGACAAGAATAGAGGTCCTCTAGCCGAGCGTGAAAACCAGTTCCGTGACCTCGCATTTCGTGATACCTATGGTCCTCATTAGCCCTGATAATCCGGATCGATTACATGCAATTGAAGCTTACGTCGACAGCGGTGCCATCGGCAATTATGTGGATCATGAAATGGTTTTGAGGATGAATCTAACTCTTTGTCCCAAGGCTGTAAAGGACGTCATTACTACGGTGGATGGTACGGAGATAGCCTCCGGGCCAGTAACGCATACCACTCAAGAGGTGACGCTAGTAAGTCAAGATGGACACCATGGGAAGATCGTGTTCGATGTGATCAAGGCCCCTCAGTTTCAGATTATTCTAGGAATACCTTGGTTAGAGAAACACAATCCTCTGATCGATTGGCGAGCAAGAACGGTCCAGTTTCCAGAATGTGTCTCTACTTGTCACCCTCCACCTGGTGTTGCACTGGCAGCAATTTCTTCAGAGACTCCCCAGTTACCTCCCGAATACCTAGAATACCAAGATGTTTTCCGGAAGGATCAGGCTAACTCTCTACCTCCTCATAGGTCTTATGACTGCCAGATAGACCTGATACCTGGATCTACTCCTCCTTGTAGTAGAATTTATGCCCTCACCGAGCCTGAGAACCTTCACCTTCGACAATACCTGGATCAATACCTGGCAAATGGGTTTATTCGTCCTTCCAAGTCCCCTGCTTCTTCAGCTTTGTTCTTCGTTCCAAAAAAGGAAGGAGACCTTAGAACTTGTATAGATTATCGCTCCCTGAACAAGATCACCGTTAAGAATAGATATCCGTTACCTTTGATCCCTGAACTCCTGGACCAAGTCAGAAAAGCATGCATATATACAAAGCTGGATCTTAGAGGAGCTTACCACTTGGTACGAGTAAAAGAGGGCGATGAATGGAAGACGGCCTTCCGCACCAAGTATGGGCTATTTGAATATCAGGTCATGCCCTTCGGACTTTGCAATGCCCCGGCCGCCTTTCAATATTTTATGAACGATGTCCTCAGAGAGCTCATAGATGTGTGTGTTGTTGTTTACATTGACGACATCCTCGTTTATTCTTCATCGGAATCTGAACATCGGAAACACGTGAAAATGGTCCTCGAAAGATTGCGTCAACACAAACTTTTCGCTAAGTTGGAAAAATGTGTTTTCAACGTGACTGAAGTTGAATTCTTGGGATTCATATTATCACCTGGCGGAGTGCGTATGGATTCAAAGAAGGTCGATGGCCATCACCATCCTCCGTAAAAGGTGTGCAAAGCATGTTAGGCTTCGCTAACTTTTACCGCAGGTTTATCCCCGAATTCTCTCGAATAGTCCAGCCCATCACTGCCTTGTTAAAGAAAAACAAACGTTTTGAATGGTCTACCGAGGCGGAACAAGCTTTCCAGGATTTGAAGACTAAATTTATCTCTGCACCAATCTTAAAACACCCTCGCCCCGAACTCCCCTACATCGTGGAAACTGATGCTTCAAGCCTTGCCATGGGGGCAGTTCTATCACAAAAGGACCCGGTAACCAATCAGTTGCATCCCGTGGCATTTTGGTCCCGCAAATTCTCGCCTCCTGAAATCAATTACACGATTACTGACAAGGAACTTCTGGCTATCAAGTCTGCCTTTACGGCTTGGCGGCATTATCTGCTGGGGGCCCGACACACCGTTACTGTGATTACGGATCACCGAAACCTGCAATATTTGAAAACCGCGAAAGCCCAATCCTCTAGACAACTCCGTTGGGCATTATTCTTTGCCGAGTTTGACTTCATAATTACCTATCGACCTGGTACAAAGAACGGTAAAGCTGATGCCCTTTCTCGGATGGGAGTGGAAGAACACTTGATCAACCCTAAACCTGTACCAATCATTCCAGAACAAAGAATTCTGGGTGTAATCGCCACAGAATCCATAGAGGAAGTTAAGGATAAGGCCAGGCAACTTGTAACTCCAGCAGACATACAGAATTGGCATCTGCAGGGAAAGGACTTTGCAGTAAAGGACAACTTATTGTATTTCCAAGAACGATTATACCTACCCAGCACAGATTTACAGAAAAAAGTAATCTCTTGTTATCACAATTCTTTAATGGAAGGACATCCCGGTATGGCCAAGACCTCAGAAAAGATCAAGCACTACTTCTGGTGGCCGTCTTGGAAAAAAGATATCAGAGACTTTATAATGTCCTGTGGAGTATGCGCCCAAAACAAGAGTCAAAAGGAAAGACCAGCAGGCCTCTTACGCCCTATTGACATCCCACCTCGCCCTTGGCATACGCTTTCTATGGACTTCATCACCGATCTACCTCCATGCTCCGGATACAATACGATTCTAGTAATCGTGGACTTATTCTCCAAGATGGCGCATTTCATTCCGCTCAAAGGCTTGCCAACAGCAGCAACTCTGGCCCGAGAATTTCTCGAAAACATCGTCCGACTGCACGGTTTTCCTTCGGTTCTAATTTCGGATCGAGGTAGTCAATTTATTTCTCATTTTTGGCGAAGTTGCTGTCGGTCGGCTCAAATTGATGTGAGACTATCGACCAGTCACCACCCTCAGACCAACGGACAAACCGAGAGGACCAATCAAACTCTGGAACAGTATTTACGCTGCATGCTGCAACAAACTGAAAAAACTTGGAAAGACATCCTTTGGATAGCCGAATATGCCTACAATAACTCTGTCCATTCGGGAACTGGGAAAACCCCGTTTTTTCTTTTGTACGGCAGTCACCCTCGAACCTCGGAGTTGGATCCCCTCCAAGATCTTGAAACACCAGCAGTAGACTACCTGCATTCTACAATCACCCAAGCCTTTAAGGAAGCTGTTTCTCACCTTCAAAGGGCTAAAGAACAATACAAGAAAGGAGCAGATCAACATCGGAAGGAAGCCCCTCAATATCAAGTAGGGGATCAAGTCTGGTTATCCACCAAATATCTACCTCTAAAAGGGCCACGCACATTCAACCCAAGATACCTTGGTCCCTATTCCATCACTACCATAGTAAACCCAGTAGCGGTCAAGTTGGACTTGCCCCCGCACATGAACATACATCCGGTCTTCCACGTCTCTCTATTAAAACCCGTGCAACCTCAAACCCGACTAACTAAATCTCCAAAACCTATCCTAGTTGATGGAGAACTCGAGTTTGAAGTCAAAAGCATTCTGGACTCCAAGATCTCCAAATCTAAACTATTTTACCTAATTGACTGGAAAGGCTACGGCCCCCAAGAGAGATCCTGGGAACCCGCTGAATATGTCCACGCTCCTCGCCTAATCAAAAGATTTCACCGAACATTTCCTGACAAGCCAAAACCCTCGGAGAAGCCCGGTTTGGGAGGGGCCTTGAGGGGGGGTACTGTCATGATCTCTGCTTCCAAAAGGTCAAGGTTTTCCCAACTCCCTTGGAAGCAGGTCCATACCCAGGTTCCGAGTGCCAACCAGTCCCAATTGGGACCTTTTGGACCCAGTCCTGGCGCCAGTGGCACCAGGCTCATAAATATGCCCAGTCCCAGCGCTGGAAGCGCCGGGCTCATAATGCTTGGGTGGACTTACCTGCAGCAGACCATGCTGCTTACTTGCCTGCCAGTTGAGCCTCTGATCCTCTTCTGTTTGGAACTACTTTTCCTGTTGGGTGGGGCAGGAGCCACTCCCTAGATTCAGAACACTGGAACTCTTCTGGAAAGCAGGAACTCTTTTCTTACCTAGGCGTGGCTGTGGAAGGAGACACCTAAGCACTACAGGAGGCTATTTAAACCACACCCGATGGATGAATCTTGCTTTGCGTTATTCTGCATCCTCTGCAGCAGAACGCTCATCGTGTCTTCTGCATCTGATCCTGGGCCTAAGGAAAAAGGCTTACCATCCTGAATCCAGTCTTCAGCAACACCTATATAGACAAGAAAGAACAGGTTAGCATTACGGTCTTCAGTGACAGCTCTTCACTTACCTGGTCCATCGGCTGTCACCAACGCCTCGCGCTGCATTCCGGCATCTGAAAGACAAAAGCTTACCAACTCTTCGCACGCTCCGGAGGCCTTCGGCGCTGCATCCCGCATCTGAAAGACAAAACAAGGTGCATTTAAAGACATTGGGGAATTTTAATACTCACGTGCCATTACTCCTTTCCACATCTAACCCAGTGGGTATTCCGGCACCCTGCAACCGCTCCGAACTTGTACCTGCAAAATAAAAAGACAGTTAGAGCGCATCGTGAAGCAGGCAACAAGCGCTTACTTACGTGCTTCCAGGCGCTTCTATTCATCACACGGGCTCCATCTTCAACTCACTTCAGCCCGTCATCCGCCATCGCCGGAACCCTGCAAAACAAGAAACATCATTACTAAAGACTTTAAAGACATTAGAATTACTCGAAACTTACCGTTCGTGCAGTAAACGACGGACAGCAGTCCTCTGAAGTCAAGAGGCCTGCTCCCCTTATCCAGTGAAGAAACTGGTTACAGCACCCTGCCCCGAGGCAGATGGAGAGCACGGCGTTCACTTACCTAAGGTGAGAGCGTTAACCTTTGGGGTTCTACAGGAGAAGAGAAAGGGAAGAAGAGAGAGACATTCAATAACCCAGTTCCTTAATCCCATATTTTCTATCTGCAGACATCTTACCCTTCAAGTCAGACATACAGTGCACAGAGGTCCAGCCTAAAGAGCCAGCCGTGTGTTACACATCACCTTTGCAGATACGGTATACGCCCAGTCAAGACCGGCGCCTCTACGGGAATCAGGTGAGCGTTACACCAACTCAGTCAACAATCACAGAAGAGATGGGCAGATAATAGCAGAGCTTCCAATCCTACATGGGGACCAGGACAACTAGTCTGGTTATCTACTAGATTTCTTCCTAGATGGGTTCATTCCGGAAAATTCTCTCCCCGTTATCTTGGTCCATTTTCCATTCTCCAACAGGTCAACCCGGTTGCCTTCCGACTCAAACTTCCTGACAATCTCAAAAGGGTTCACCCGGTGTTTCACGTCTCTTTGCTCAAGGAGTACAAGGTAGACCCGTTCCTTAGACCCATCCGCAAGAGTCGAGCCCAGGTACGTTCCATTCCAGAAGAATACGAAGTGGCATACCTAGTGGACTCCAGATACCACAGAGGTCGGCTCCAATACCTGGTTCACTGGAAAGGCTATCCTCTGGAAGAGAGGTCTTGGGAACCAGTAAGCCATGTTCATGCCCCTAGGCTCTTGAGAAAGTTTCATCGCCTTCACCCGGGCAAGCCGGGGGATACCCCGAGAGGAAAGGGGTATACTGTCAGGACCCAAGATTGGAAACATTGGTATCGCTGGCGGTTCCGCCGGTGATCGGTCTAGTCCTCACCCAACATGGCGCCCATCATGACGCTGAGCTTATATAATCCGGCTCCGCCCACTTTTCGGCGCGTTGTATCTGTTATTTCACTCTCTCTCAACGCTCCGACTTTGGATTATCGCCTTCCTGTGTATACCTCCTAGTCCTCATTTCCCCTGGTTCCTTCCCTTTATCCCTATTCGTTACCTTTCTATTATCTCCGTATTCGCTACAGTTTTTCTCTACGCCCACGAGTGCAGCTGTTACATCTGTTGCGGTACCCTTCCGCTTCGCTATTTCTTTCTTTGCTCTAACTTCCACTTACCTTACTTCAACCTGGGACTCCGGCCGCGAGGGTGCTTCTCGCACTGTGTTTCCGCGTCTGGAAACAGGAGCTTTCTTACTGGACTTGCTATCGGCTGTTCCTTCAACCCTTCTGACTGGTATTTCTTTCTTTTACAAACACGGAAGCGCTGTGCTGGTCGCCGCGGCGTTTCTCAAGCCGTTGTTACTTTTCTACCTTTGTCTACCTTCTCGGCGTAATACCTTCTGGCGAGTTGTTCCTTTCCGTTTCACCGCAGGGGGTTAGCGCTGCTTCAGACTACTTGAGACTTTGGTACAGTAGCCCTTTCTAATTACTGTTTCCCTTTTCCCTTTTCGATACTTTCCTTTTGTACCCTTATCTCAGGGTCAGCTACCCCTTTACTCCGTACCTTGCTTTTTTGCCTCTTTGATTCCTGCCTTCAAACACACTATCTACGTCATCACCCCTGACATCTTGGAACTGCAAATTATAGTTGTGAACCATCTAAAGGACCTACCTTCCGAACCCATCTATGGACTAGGGTTTTTTCCGCCTTTGGGCTTTTTCCCTAGAACTGAGGCTGGCCCCTTGGGGTTCCCCAGTGATAGGTCCACTCTTCTGTCACGGTGGCCTCTGGAGGGGCCAGACCTTATCTTCACGAAAAGAAGGCCAGAACACAGAAAAGCAGGGTTCCAAGGACTAAGGAGAAGCCAGGCAAGTTTGAGACCGATCCTTGTGTACGTACATCGGAGGAGTCAGGTGAGGAGAAAGGGGAGGTGGACTCGGAACAGGACACTATCTCTCTGCAGTATCCTGGACTGATCAGTATTTTTAAATGATCTTGAGGTCAGTCTCCAGGCCCATGTCCCCCCAGGCTTCATGGGTGTTATGCTTTCCCCCTTGGTGAAGCCCAAAGTGTCGGAGACTCTGGAAGAAGGGCCTGCTGAGCCGGGCACAGCAGCAGCCACGAAGAACCGAGCGGAGAAGGGCACACAAGACAGTATACCCAGTGAGGCCGAATGACTCTGGGACGATCTGATGTGAGATGAGTTGTTAACACAGGTCGGAGAACTCGCGAGTGAGGGTAGGACCGCAAAGGCAATGGGATTGACAGTCCACATGTAAAACACTGATATTAAATGACTACGGTTATGTGAAAGTTGATGAACGGAACGGTTTGTGAAAACCGAAATGAATTGAACTTGGGATGGCCGTGGAAAGACCCGAAAGCCGTGAACTGTATATTGCAAAAGAAGCCAGTGAGCAGGGTGCAAATTCCCAGCAGGAGAGTGAGCTGGGAATTTGCGGTTACGTTAATCTTGATATGAATTAAATGAAGCTTTGAATACCAAACCAAAGAAAAGTAATAATGAGTGAATGCCACATGAATGGAAAGCAGAGAAAAGCGTTCCTTGATACAAAGGAACTGTGAATTGGCATTGGTAATGAATATAAAGAACATTGAATTGTAGAAGCTGAGAAAAAGAAAGCATTGGCAAGAGCCATAATGAAAAGAGGAACCGTACAAGTTGAAATGGTGGCAAAACTATGAAAAGGGTTTGATACTCCAGCAAGTGAATGGTGGCAAATCTAGTGTTAAAAAGGAATGCAAGAAAATAAGTCCAATACCACTGGTGAGATGAAGCAGTAGTGGTATGATTGTGGAGAAGAAGCCAATCAGTTGTGTCGGTTGCATGACCAGTAATGGGTGGACTGTGTGGTCTGACAACTGCGCCTAGACTAAGTACACCCCACTAAGGAGAAGCCACATGACTCATCTATACATTTATGGTTGAATATCAAGAGATGCTGGTACATTGTGACCTCAAAGAGTTGAACTTTATGATATTGATTAAAGAACTAAAAAGCATGAAAGCTGGGAAGAATCCAGAGGAATTTGTGTTGTTGTGTAAACAGTGAGAGACTTGAAAGCTTGGGGAAGGGAACCCCTTGTGATTGAAAGTGAACTATTTGCAATCCTGGGGATGGGAGAGCCCTTTCCAACCAAAAGCTGGAAGAAGCTCTGAACTTTTGTTTGAACACTTTTTCATTTGATGCTGACATTCCTACACAGATTGAACAAATAGAGGTGAGGGCAAGTGTAGGTTTTGGACATAGACAGACATTTACTTTGGACTTCCTGACACAGACTATCCTTAGTTTCAGTTAGGTAGGGAAATCCCACCTGAGCCTAGGGCAAGAGAGGTTTTATCCCAAACTGATTGTGATTTTAATAAATGATTGTTGCCCAAACTATACTCTGTTGTCTGTGTCTGCTTCCGGGGGCCTTCACACTCCCTCCTTTGTCACTCCACCCTCACCACCTCTCCCACTAAGGCCCTAAAAAATCTTGCTACTGTCCTACAATACACTTTCTCTATCACTTCCTCTCCCTTTCACTCCCTCTCTAAATCTTTTTATACTTCTCTCCCATCTCTCTGTATTACTCTGTCCCACCTTTTGCACCCCAATCATTACGCTATGCTCAATTGGTACCACGCTCTTCTACACACAATACCTTAACTTCACTTTCTCAAAACACTCCCACTGTCTTCTCAGCACTCCATCCACCCTCTGCCTGGCCTCTTGGTCCATCACTGCTCCCCCTAACCACACCCCAACTACTGCCAATCTCCTCTGTGATTGTTGAGCTTTTGTAGCCCAGCGTTCCCTCTTCCAACACTCCTCCTGGCTCCCATTGTTCCCCCTGGTTACATGTTCTCTTCAGCCAATCTCTGGCTAGTTTATCCCTCTCTTGGGTTGGGACTTTCTCTGGAAGGTTTCAAGGAGGCTTTCAATGGTGGCAGCCAGGTGCTGAGGCTGCTCACTTTCTTTGTGGTTTTCCTCATGTGCTGGTAAGTTTTGTATCCAACTTTGTCTGGGAAGGATTGCTGTGTCTCCCCTGCTCCCTGCAGCCCTTTCTCACTCCCAGTTAATTTTCAGTTGCTCCATCATTCCCCTGGGGTCCATCTGGGGTTGGTGGGTTTGGTGTTGGGTGTCTCATTCATGAAGAACAGGACATGTCTGTTCCCTATGCCCTTCCTTTGTGTTCCGTCCGTGTTTTCTTGGTTGCGACCTTGTGCATTTTAGGAGTTACGGTTTTGATTTAAAAAAAATAGAGAACGCTGGCGGAAAGGCCTTGTGGAAGGGACAGTGGAACCAGCGGTCACATACGATGCACACTCAGGGGAGGCAGAGAGTGCCCCTCCCTAAACTCCCTCAACCCACCTCTGGGGTACGACTGACTCTGGCATGCACCCTGGTAGACTGCTTACATCAGATTGGGAGGGGTCGCTGATCCCCCCCTGACAGGATAATGATTCAGACCCTGTCACATACCTCCACCCCTTTCTTTAAGCCCCAACTCCCAGTTAATCTCCTCTATGTAACTGGAAAGAAGGGAATTCAGATTGTGCTTATCTTGTCAGATGAAGGGCTTTCAAAGAATGATCAAATAATAGCATATTACACCCGAGAGCTGTTACACAAGTGTGGTCGTCCTACACTGTCCCTCAGCACTGGGTACATTCCACCACCCACTGTGGCAATGCCCGAAGACAAGGACCTACTGACTTGAGATTCTGGGGTGAGTCTCTGTGCTGTTATCCAGCCCATCCCGGATGATCCAAAACTGACATTGCAGTGGATTAGCCGAGATGCATCCTACTTGCACTATGAAAAACGTTTTATATCAAACTCGATGATACAGGCAAAAAGGAACATAGCCATGAAATGGGGTGCTAGGGAACGCTCACGCTGCGTAAATGGGAATTAGACCTAGACAACTGTATGGCAAACGAAGAATGGGTATATAGAATTAAAGGTTGTCCAAATAAATTCCTGAAGATATGGGACGATTGGGGGAGTAATGCATGAACTGAGAATATACCCATGCACAATAATATTGTTTTGATTGCCATACTTCTAAATATGTGAGGGGTTGGATCCCAGGGGTGTGCTCAGCTTCCCTGGCTGACTCCCTCCATCAATGTGGCCCCGCCTGCCTCCACTAGCTCTGTCACAGCAGGAGGGCCGCTGCAATGCCACAAGTGCTTTCTCCATGCACAGGCAGTGACCGAGGAGGAAATAATCATGGCATCACTCAAGTGGATTCCCCAGAGCAAAGAGCACAGAGGTGGCTGACACCGGCGGCAGGAGTCAAGCTGGAGATGTTTCCCATGTGCCACAGTCTTCTAGAGCCTCGCTGGTTATGGTTGCATAATCCATTTACAAGGGTTTCCCTCGCTGCAATGTATGATCCTGCACTGCATCTTGAACCAGCGTTGAGGTCAGCCTGATCCTCACAGGCATAGGTTTCATATTGTGTGATCCCAGGGCAGGAATAGCATGGAGCTCCCAACGTGGGTTGGTGGAGTCGGAGGCCTGGCCCTGCAGGACATATCTGGTGGGCCCGTTAGTTCTCCTTTTGAGCGGTAGGTGGTCGTGAGTGGTAGGTGGCCATGAGGCATGAAGGGGCTTCTGCTGAGAAAGTCTATGCCTGTTCAACCACGTACTGTGCCAGGGGCCTGTAACTCCTGTTACACTTGCTCCTGTGGCTGCACATAGTGTTGGGGTGTGGGTAATCTGATGAGGAGGAGCCCCCCGAACGAGCAGCATTTTTTTTCATCACATTTGGAGCGCATGTCCCTCTCCCCATACTGACCCGGGTGGTTGGGCAGAGGCGGCGGAACACCGTCTGGGGGTCTTGCGGGGACAATGGTGTCAGGTGGGGGAAATCCAAGGCACCCCCCCTTGGGGAACATGAAGCAGATGCTGGCATCACTGGAAGCTTCCTCTAAGAAGCCTCCATTGCAGATCAATGCCCAGGTCCATGCACTGGCATCTCCCTCTTCACCAGGTGGGGGACCCTTGGTTGTGCCAGCAACAAAGGCGGACATTAAGGTCATGTTGACAGAACTGAAGCTGGAGCTAAAGCAGGAGATGCAGGGGAGTATTGATAAGTTGGCAGGCACAGTCGTGGACCTCCAGTACCGCGTCTCAGGTGCAGAGACCAGGGTTGAGGAGCTGGACAGTACGACGGGGCAGCAGGCCCACGAGCAAGCCACGCTGTCCGAGAGGATGGAGGTCCTTGAGCAGCAGCTGGAAATGGTATGGTCAAGCAGGAAGATGCGAAGCAAGCAGGAAGTGAAATAACATCTGATCAGAGGAATCCTGAGGCAGGTCCCGGACCAGGAATTAGGCTCTTACATAGAGGCTCTGCTCCGCTTTATACAGATATCTGATGGCAAGGACTTCATTCTGGACCACACACACACACACTGGGTTTATACGGCGTTCCAAGTTAAGAATGGCTTGTGCCCGGATGTGCTCACAAGGGTACATTTTTATGTCCAGAAGGAGAAGGTGATGCGAGAAGCCCGAAAGACAAAGGCGTTCCAGTTCAGGGGTTCCGACCTGCTGTTGTTCCAAGATCTGTCTCAAGCCACCCTTTACAGATGCTAAAAACTGAACGTAGTCACTGTGTGGTTGAGTGACCAGAACATTCTCTACAGAGGGGGATTTCAATGCAAACTGCTCTTCGACATGGACAGGGTAATGTACGCTGTTACCAAGGAGGAGGAGGAGGCGCGCAAGGCGGAGTGTCAGGAGGGCCAGTGCGGTCTACTCTGCAAGGTAGACTGCGTGGCCCTGCAGGCAAGAGCATAAGCAAAATGACTAAACGGGTGTGACAGCAGGGAGCCTGTGACTTCCTTGGTCTTTTGTCTTGATGAACACCTCCGAGCTTCAGCTGAATTCCTTAGCGTGTTGTGCCTCTTGAGGGGCATTGGGGCAGAGTCAATTCTGAACTGCAGGGTCTCATATGTTCCACAGGGGTAGGAGTAGATAGGAGAAAGAGAGAAGGTTTGTTCTTATTGTGGGAGGAAGGGGCCTGCAAACTAATGAATGGGGAGGGGGCTAGTGTGGCCTTGACACACGGGATCTGCCTCCGTGATGGAGTTACTTGGTAAATGTCCTAACTGTACCCCGGGGGGTGGGGGGAGGTTGGTTACAGTTGATGTTATTACCACAGTTGGCAATATGTGTCCAGTTCAGATCCCCAGAATTCTTGTTGTGACGGCATTTGTCCCTTCCTCACTAAATAAAAATGCCTCACAATCGCCTGCGCTATCATTGGCTCGAAGATCGACTACTGTAATGTCCTCTTCACAGGCACCTCAGCTAGAAATATACAAAGATTACAAGTGGTCCAAAACAACACTTTGAGAGCAGCCCTCCACATCCCTAAAAGAGATCACATCTCCAAAGCGAAAAGAGAAGCACACTGGCTCCCCATCCAGGAGCGTATTAGATTTAAAACTCTATCACACACAAATGCTTATCAAATACAGCTCCCCCATACCTCACACACAGAATCACTAAGGCGCACTCCTTCAGGCCCACCAGATCCCCCTACACTGACCGCCTAGTCGTGCCTAAAGTCAAGAGATGCACAGCAGGAGGCTCAAGCTTCCCTTACCTTGTTGCAAAACTTTGGAACAACCTCCCTCCTTCGCTCAGGGCTGAGAAATCATACTGGTTGTTTGGCAAAGCTCTCAAAACCTAGTTCTTCTTCTAACCTCCCACGCATCGCATATTCTGTTAAATATTATTCAGCACCCTGCTCACCAACATGCATGATACTACTTTCTCTTCTATGCAACTGCTCCATTGTTCTCATCTCTGACGTGATCTGCTAACTGTATGACAAAGTATGCTTCCTTGACTTGTACCTGCAACAGCGCCTGAATGCCTCAGGGTTGTTTGTGCACTTTACAAATGAAACAAATAAATGTGTAGCGCAGGCTGTCACTCTTCGGAAGCCCCCACAGTTCTGCTTCATTCTCTAGTATAACATCAGAACTGCGGGTGGGATCATGGAATGTTTGTGGCCTTAATTCACCTATAAAGCGTAATCTGATCTTGGGGGCGGGGGGGGGCTGGCAGCCCTACGTTGGGACATTGTGATCCTCCAGGAGACCAATTTGACAAAATGAAAATGAAGCGTAGAAGGTTCCCTCAATGCTATTTTAATAGTGGAGGAGTTAAGAGGAGAGGGGGGTATCCTATTGGCAAGGGAGCTCCCATTCCGGGTCTGAGGGGTTCTGGCAGACCCTGAGGGGAGATATCAGGCACTGAAGGGCTGTTTGGAGGGCGTTCCGCTGACTATAGTGGGGCTGTATGGGCCGGATGAAAAATACTAAACACAAAATGATCAGGGTGGGCCCGAACACATTAAAACTCCAGAAAACGAATTTTGAATGAATTTTACTAGTAGATTAGTAAGTAAATAGACATCACAATCATAATAGTGTAAGACATATATTAACAATGGTTTAAACCAAATATGTCACAGGACAAAGGAAATTAATAATAAAAACAAAAATACATTGTGAACATAGTACATTTAAACATGTAAAGGAAAAATTTAAATTATAAACCTACATTATTGCTAAAATAGGAGGGTCCCATTACATTTATTGGGAGCCACAATTTGCTGAAAAAACAGCTTAATAAACAGTATGAACATTCAATACTGTGTACCAATGTCAACACAGTTGTGTTTCGGCCAAAAGAAGCAGTTGGAAGATACTGTTAGTAGGGCGGCCTTCATCAGGACGTGTAGAAATTGATAGATGTTCAATTAATGGGAATTCCTGTGTGTGTCTGCAAATTATCAGAAATAGTTCTGTGAGTGCCATAGAGGAGTCTGTATTTGGGTATGTTGCACAACATGGTATCTAAGCTTTTACTGCTATTGATATGTTAAAATGAAACCCAGTAGGGGCTTACGATGCACGTATGACTAGGCATGGCTGTCAGGGGTCCGCTACTGCTTGTTTGTAGGAGCCCTGTAAATATGTATGAATACATTCATAAATAAATAGACCATCATGTGTGTGTCAGTATACACTTGGGTGGCTGTGTTTCTACCGTAGGAGTGGGCAATAGATAAGGCAAAAATGCCACAATACCTTGCTGGACGGGTCTTCATATTCAGAGCATACACCTCTATGCTTGCCATGTTCTCCCAAGAGAGAGTGAGAAAAGACCGAAACAGTTGTTGAGGTCTGTCTAGCCCAAACAAGTGATGGTTAAGCATTAGTGCGGTCAAGACAGTCGTGAGGACCACCTGTGCAAGAACTGGGATAGGTATAGCGAGCTCCCTAGCTATGCGTGCCGCAATCTAAGAGCAAGATGGTGCACATTGGTAAAAAAGTGCTAGCGCGGATGCTGTGGACCGTAAAAGTGTGTGCCGGAATCAATCTGGCATGCGGTGTGAGTAACCGCACTACTCAAATGCATGGCCAGCCTTATTAATGATGGCTCGAGTGTTCGGGCGAAGGCTTACAAAATAAGCAGGGGCCCGCTGAGGGCGGAAAGATGGTCTCTTAAGGGGGAGCCGAGTGCATATATTTGAAGAAATGCATAAAGGGCCACATTGGTGCCGAAAACTAAAAACAACAAAGCCGGTCTGCATGCGTGAAACTATGGCACCTTGTTATTGGTCACCCTTGAAAAATCAAAAATGCTCTTCTTACCTGAGCTGGATGTGATTCGGTGTGCGCTTGGACAGAGCATGTGTGTCTGTGCTCACTCGGGTGGTATAATCGGCCGTATGTGTATCCCTGTTTGTATGGTTACCTTGGAAACGGTGCACGGTCGTGTGTGGAAACTGTCAGCCATCTTGGAATGGGCCTGATCGTCAATACCGTGACTGGGTGTACACAGACACGGGGAGGCCTAGGTGGGTGCCTGGCAGCCGTATATAGTGGGCAGTAGCCCAATCTGTCGTCAAATAAATAGTCTGTCTCCCAACCGTTGTATTTGGGGAGGTGCCCCGTGTACCACTAAATGAAAAAAAGTGAAAAGTAAAAAATGTGTCACCCAAGGCGAATCGCTGCGCTAGTGTAGATTCATTGACACTGTACATAGATACCGGAGCTATGTTTGGAACCACACAGTTTTTGGAACCCCAACGTTTTTGGACACACACAATGTTTTGGAACCACACAATAGTGTATAATAGACAGGTTGTATAAAAAGACTGGTTATAAACAATGATCGCACCAGATGCGATTCTGTGTTTTATAGTTCGTGTGCTTGCTTGAGCACCAAGAAAAATCATGGTGTTATCATGTTACTTCAAAACTAAACACCCATCTCAGAGCAATTTTCTAAGAAATACATTGCCATACATCTTGAACAGATAGCACAAGGCAGGTCTGTGTTTTATAGTGTGTGTGCTTGCTTGAGTGGCAAGAATGGTCATGGTGTTATCAGGTTACTACAAAGCTACAGACCAATGTCAGAGCAATTCTTAAGAAACACATTATCATACATCATGAACAGATAGCAAAAGGCAGTTGTAGCCGAAGTGGTTCTGTGTTTTTGGGGTATATCTGCTCTCTTTAGCTAAAATGTGGTGAAAGGGCTATTGTGCTAGTATGAAGTGGTTCCACTCCCCATGATGTTGAGGCCATGCTTGGCAGAGTCTAAACAGTGTATCCACCTTTGTTCTAGTTGTGTCAGATGTCTGTTGGGATCACCCTCTCTTATCTGTGGGGTCAGCATCTGTAGAACATACCACTTCAGATCGTTGTCTGAATGTTTCTTCTGAATGTAATGTTCCACCAGAGGTTTTTCGGGAACTTTGTTTCTGATGCAGGACTGATGTTCAGAGATCTGTGGTTTTACTGCTCATATTGTTTTTACAAAATACATTAGGTCACATGGGCACTCTATGATGTAAATCACCATTCTGCTATTGCAATTGGTATCTGTTCTGAGGATCCACCAAATGTTACCAGGTTCTAAGTTTTTTTGGTTTCTGTGAAATCGCAGGCTACGCAATGGCCACATTTATGGTGTCCTTGAACTGGGGGCATACCTCATAGTTTTTCAGTAGACAGTGATTTTACTGGTTCCAAGTAAGTATAGACTAAGCGTTCACAGAGGTTCTGATTTTTCTTGAAAGCAAAGTAAGATTTCTTGGAAAGTGTTCCTTTGTTCTTAATAAGGTGCCAGTTTTTGTTGACGGTAGTCTTGATGAGGCTGCTCAAAATGCTGCAGGTGGTTACACAGATCAACCTGCATAACGGTTCTTCGGATTTTGGAGTTAGGCATGTTTCTCTGCACATGTTGGCTGCTCTTTTTCTGGACTGTTTAACCGATTTCTTTGGGTAGCCCCTTTGAATGAGTCTCTCTTAGAGACATGTTTTGAGAACTTATTTTTGTTGGTGCAGTGTCTTCGAATCCTCAGGAACTGTCTATAAGGGAGATTGTTCTTTAATCCTGCGGGGTGGTAGCTCCAAAAATGGAAGAGGCTATTTTGGTCTGTTTTTTTGCAGAACAGTTCTCCCTTGAGTTCAGTGCCTGATTTGTAGATGTGAAGGTCCAGAAAATCGATGGAATGTTGGTTCCAGTTAATCGTGAACTTGATGCGTGTGTTACAGGAATTTAACCAAACGTGGAAAAGCATGAGTACATTTGCCTACCCAGTCTATATTAGGAACACATCGTCATTGTATCGGCGCCAAATCAAAATACGAGTCTTGAAAGGGTTGGATTCTGCATAGATATAATCTGTCTCATATTGGGCCATGTACAGATTAGCTACGTCCAGGGCAAAAGTGGCCCCCACGTTGACGCCTTTTGTTTGCTGGTATATCTGCTACTTGAATACAAAAACATTTTCGGTCATGGCCAACCTGATACATTCCAGGATGAAATCAGTTGGAACTATTGTGTTACTAGGTCTTGTGTCAAGAAGAGTTTGTAAAGCATCTAGACATTCTCATTGGGGAATTGTTGTATACAGAGCCTCAACATCGAGAGTTGCTAGAATGCAAGTTTCAGTCAGCGTGAAGTTCTCTAAGATGTTTAAGGTCGCGTAGTATCCTTAATGTATGATGTCATTTTGGTGACAAAAGGTTTTAGGAAGACGTCTGTTTATAGAGTCAATGGTTCTAAGAATGAATCGCAAGCTGAGACAATGGGGCGTCCAGAGGGGTTGATCGGGTTTTTGTGCACCTTCGGTAAAATGTAGAATAGGTATATTTTATTGAGGAACATCCTTTCAGTTTCACAAATCCAACCCTCTCGTTCAGCATGTCTGGTGAGGCTCTGAATTTCCTCTTGTAGCCTTACGGTCGGATTGTGATTTAGTTTCTTGTAGGCCTCAACGTCAGACAAAAGTCGTGTACACTCTTTATCATAGTCTTTAGTGTTTTGTATCACTATGCCACCGCCTTTATCGGCTGGCTTGATAGTGATCATTCTGTTGTTATTCAAAGACAATAGGGCTGATCTCTGGAAAGGTTGTCTTGGTAGTAGTTTTTCTTTTTGATGTTATCCAGTATGTATTATTCTGTTTACTACATTTTTCAAAAGCCACAAATTACACTGGAATGGAGAGGGGTGGAGGATTAAAGGAGGATTTTATCTTAACTCCAGTTGTGTTGATGTGAGCTTTGATGGAGGTAAAAAGCGAAAAAATATTTTTATCTGGTGTTTTTCGGCCTGCATGATAGCCAAGATAAATTCTTTGTGGACTTGGTCCCTGTTATTCTAGGGTTCAAAGAGGGAGAGTTGTTCATATGGGGGGGTACTTCAACAGTGTTATCAATCCCTTCATGGATAACACATCCCTGGCCTCCCCGGCAGATCTCTGCAATTTCAGGGCCATTACGAGCATGTTGAGGGAACTCAATGCTGTAGAGTCCTGGCGGTTTTATCATCAGAGGGTTTGTGACTTTACATTGTACTCAGCTGTCCACAAATCCTTCCTAAGAACAGAACTGATCCTGCCAGTGTCTGCCCTAGTGGGTAATACGATATCTATAGAGATAGAACCCACGCTTCATACAGATAATTCCCCAGTCACGCTCACGCTGGAGGGACTCGCACCACCTCCCACAGAATGGGCGCAATGGCAGTTGAATAGTGCATCTTTGTGAGATTTGGTGGTAAGGCAGGAAATGGGTGACGTTATAGACCATTAGTTCAGGGAGAATGACTGGGGGGAATTGGACCTGCGGCTGGTGTAGGACACGGGGAAAGCTGTGTTCCGGGGAAGCTAATTGGGAGGACTGCAGCTTTGTCTCATTCTACGGCCCTCTCACGAGAGGCACTGGAGAGCGAGCTCAAGATTAAGGAGGGAGAGGATAAGTGGAAGAATACGCTGAGGTCGCTTAGGGCCCTACGAATAGCTTGGGCTAAGCTTGAGCAACTACAGGCGGGCGCAGTTGTGCAATCTCTCTTACACGCCAAGCAGTACTACTATTCTAGAGAGGATAAGGTCAACAGAATCTTAGTGGCCAAATTTAAGAACGCACTGGTGTGCAACCGCATCAGGGCTTTGCGGGACCATGAGGGAACCCTTCAACGGGCTGAGTTATCCAAAGCCCAAATTATAGAGAATTACTTGTTTCGGAAGACTCTACCTCAGGGGGGGGGCTGGATTTTGATGACCTGTCCAGGCTCCCGCGGATATCAGAAGAGGAACAGTTTACACTGGAGAGCACTATCACTGTACATGAGGTGGATTTGGTTATTCAAAACCTCCCGAGTAATAAGGCCCCCTGCCCATTGGGTTTCCCAATATTTTTTACAAAATGTTTCTATCCAAATTGGTGCCCCATTTGGTGAAGGTGTTCAATTCGGTTGGGGTTACTGGGCGAGTTTCTGGAGGAATGGGGGAATCTAGGAACTCACTTATACTGAAGCCAGGGAAAGACCCTGTACAATGCCACTCTTACAGGCCCATAGCATTACTGTACATTGATGCAAAGATATTTATAAAAATAATGGCCAATAGGCTCAATGAGATCCTACCGAACCTAACGGGTTTCATTAGAGACAGATCCATTTTTGATAATGTTAGGCGCACATTGAACCTGATTGAGATGGTGACACGTATAGGACAGTCAGCAGTGCTACTGTCTTTAGATGCGAACAAGGCTTTTGACAGCCTGGCATGGCCATACTTAAGGGGGGGTATTAAGAGCTAAAAACTTTGCCCCGCATTTCTGCAGATTGGTGTCCGCTAACTTCTATGCCCCCTCCACATGGGTAAGGATGAATAGGATGTGCACAGGGACAATCAAAATCAGGCAGGGAACCAGACAGGGCTGTCCCCTGTCTACGTTACTATTTGCCATAGCCATGGAGCCCCTGACCCAATTGATAAGGGAGGACCACCTTATCTCAGGTTTCACCACAGGGACTGGGCAACATAAGATTGGACTCTACGCAGATTATGTGATCTTATTTCTCACTAATCCCACATGGTCCATCCCTCAAGCCATAGAGGTGATTGAGAAGTTTGGCAATTACTCCGGCTTCTCCATTAACTATGAGAAGTCGGTCGGGATGAGTATCGGGGAACCAGAGGAACGTCTGCAGGCCATACTCCCCTCCCTCCACCTAACCTGGGTTTCAGACAGGCTTCGACATTTAGGGGTTGATTTAACTCCATCTGTTGATGCACTGTATAAAGCAAACTTCCCGGGCCTCTTCAAAGACTGTGAGGACGATCTCAAAGGTGGGAGCATCAGCACATTTCCTGACTAGGGAGGATAGCAGCGGTCGAGATGTCTCTCCTCTCCAAACTGTTGTAAGCGTTCCACGCCCTTACCCTTGAGATTCCTATGAAGCCCATTACCCTAATGCAGGGGAAAATGCTGAACTTCATTTGGGCAAGGAGAAGAGGGCCAGCGTGAGCAGGAGAGTGCTTTTGCAGTCCCCATGGCAGGGGGCTTGGGAGTTCCCTCTCTCAAACAATACTTAATAGCGGCCCATCTCACTATTTGATTGGAAAGGGGAGAATAGTAATACGTTGGTAGTGCTGGAACAGGAGGTCACACATGTCCCCTTAGAAGTATATGCCATTTCTGACTCCTAGGGCTCGTGAGGATAAGGGCAAACTTCTCTGCACTACTAAAGCCTCCCTCACATATTGGGATATTGGGGAGGCCGCATGTTGACAATCCCACTGGGGATGGGCCCCCAAACACCAGTGGTTAAAAACCCAGAATTCAGCCCAGGTATGGTTGACCAGTCTTTTGCGGCATGGGAGACTTCTAGGAGGCTTAGGTTGGGACACTTGTACTCAGGCTCAGAATTGTTGACCTTTGAGGCCTGTACGACCAGGGTTGCTCTAGATGAAAGTTTCGGTATGCCCAGCTCGCCATTGGATCACTAATAGCGAAGTCAGACAAAGGAGGGGCACGAGAGCTTAACAGGATTCAGCTCACATTCGTTGAGGGACTCGCCTGCTCTTTAGCTGCTACCAGCTGTTAGATCTGATTGACGATTCCGATTGCTTACCTTATATGCAGAAATGGGAGGCAGACTTGGGGATAGCAATTCAGGCTGAGTCTTGGGTGCTGTGAGAAACATGTGGGTATTCTCCCAAGCAGACATCGAGAATCCCTTATTGAGGTGGCCAGGGAAGGGCGAGGGAGGATCACCTGGGAAGGGGAGCCCATGGTTATGTTTGGGGGAATGCCCAAGGTGAGACGCAGTATTGTACCAAGGAGGAAGACGAAATATCGGAGACCGTTATGGTCTACTCCAAATCAACTTCCCTCCCTCGTGAAATGTCTCCCTTATCACAATCCCCATCAACCCCTCTGCAGCTGGTAAATTCCCTATGAGCACAAACCCCATTAGACTCGAAAACCACATCTCCCAGAATCCCTGTTTTTCCGTTTTCTACCTGAATACTCCTAACCCTTCTTCTCGTCCCTTTGATTATTCTTTCCCAGTATACTGCATTAACAACACACTACCAGTCCCACAATCCCCCCTGTCCAGGTCACGATAAAAACTCTGATCATTTTCATTCATTCCATAAACCCTATCCATCTCATCCTTCCAAGTTAACCAACCCCTGTCTTTTTCCCATTTTACCATGTAGGATACTCAGATACTCTACCCACCCTTTCCAACACGAGCACTTTCACACACCACAAAAGACCACAGACTAAGTCCAAAGCTGTTTTCCTGACATGTCCCAACCCAAGGGCCAGGCAGAGTCAGGCAATTGACCAGAATCACACACACCTGACGGCCCTTTCCTTTCCCCACAGGGATAAAAGGTGGAGCAAGAAAGCACAGGACGAGCAAGGCAGACCACACAACATGAGAGCTAACTCAACACGGCAGTTCAAGAGGAGGCGAAAGTCAGCGAATACCAAGAGGGTGACAAGGAGAGAAGTGACCCTGCCCTTTCCAATCCAGGCCTGTGAAACCTCCCCAAATGGAAACATAAGACTGCAAACAAAGGCCAGCGTGGGTTGCAGCAGATATCAATAGTACACAAGACCCTCCTTCACTCATTACCAAGCCAGGGAGAGATGCTTGTCTCAGTGGTACCAACCTTGACTCGAAGGAGATGAGAGCCAAGCAGTTCATCACAGCCAGTGAGTCGGGGGGAGAGTCGATAAGAAACCGAACTGTGTTTGAACGAAAAGTAGTAAGCAGCTAATTTGAACTCTGAAAGGCATAAAGCAAATCTTGATGAGAAAGGGGGAAAAACAGCGACAGAGGCGTCCAGCACCACGTGGGTGCTCACACAGGAAACTCTGGCTAATTACCCAATGATAAGAGACTACTGTAACCAGAAGGCCTTAGGAAGAGGCGAAGAGAGGTCAAAGTGGTCATACAGGGGTCTTGTAAAATCCTCTTTACCGTCGAAAGTCTTTGACCGATAGATGATTGTGAAAGAAATGCAGATAAATCCTGCTTAGTGAACGGTTTGGTAAAAGTTGGCAAGAGTGAACCCGAAGGAGGGATGCAAACGAGACGGGGCGAAGTCTAAAGTCCCATAATGAACTGTCTGTAGAAGTTGGCGAGACTGAACCCGGCAGTGGAAAGCCGACAACCAGAATAGTATGTGGATCGAAGTAAACCTGACCGAGGGGTGTCTACAGTGAATTGTCTGTAAAAGTTGGAATAGAGGGGGATTCCAAGATGGCCACCACCTGGTGAAGACTCGTAGTCCCTGTGCTCCGCCCGGGCAGGAAAACAAAAGGTGGAATAAGCAGTTTGCAAGCCGCCAGAAACTCCAAAATTACGAGCGGGACACCATATGATGCTGTGGGTCAGAGACTGACGGGACAAACAACGAACGCCGCAACCGTAGGACTACGAAGAGCCCGCAGAGCGGCCTTGGCGCGGCGCAGATAACCAGAGCGGAGTGGATGGAGCCTGCCGTAACATTTAGCAGAGGGGAGGCACTCCAACGCACCGCTGCATAGAACCCCACGGACTGAAGCCTCTGCACACAGACGCGGCCGAATGATCTGAGGCTGCGGTGGAGGCTGAAGTGTCACGGCCGCCCCGTTCGCACAACTTGGAGAGCCAAAAGCGAACATCCCAGGGACAGAGGGGCTCGGCTGGCTGCCCACTGAAGCGTAGAAGCCTAAGAATCAAAGGCTCACCCCTGGAGGGGAGACAGAGAAGGTCGCCCCCAGCCTCAAGCAACAACGAAAGAAGAATCCGAACGGCACGCAGGGCGCCCTGGCACGGCCGCCCCGGGAGAACTTGGAGCAGCAATATGAAGGTACAGGGGCCCGCACAGTAATATACGGTGTAGTCCTACGGTGACGGAAGTGAAGAAAGCCCACCCCCTACCTCCCGCTCCCCAAAGGGCACACAAGGTGTAGAACAAAGGGACCAGCCCAGAAACACACAATAGGGCTATAGGGAATGGGAAAGTTTCTGGCAGCCTACCTTTTTCAAATGCCTCATTCAGCATAGCCAGCAATGGTGGGAACAGATCCGCCATGTACATTTTATAAAATTTTCTAGGGATGCCGTCGGCCCCCAGAGCCTTATTGGTGGGTAGGGTGTGGATTACATGCTCTAATTCCTCTAGCTGCAGTGGTGCCTCTAACTTTTCTCTATCGACTGCCTCAAGCCTGGGTAACCTGATTTCTTCTAGCGTTTCACTTATGTTAATTTCCACTTCTTCTATTCTATCTGTGTATAAATTGTGATAGTATCAATAGAAGCACTCATTCACCCCTTCTTGGGTGTCCTCGAGTTTGCCATCCTCTCGGTACATCTCTCTAATCACCTGTCTCGGGATCTCACTCCTACACAGCCAGGCCAGCAATCTGCCTGGTTTGTCCCCTTCAGCATGTTGTCGTTCCACGTATTTTCTGTAGTTTAAGTTACACAATCTCTCCCAGTGGGTTTTACATTTCTCAGTTAGGAGTCATATAGCCTCAGTCTGCTCTAGCGACTCTGGCTTCTCTTGCAATTTGTCTTCTATCTCCCTTTCTGTGGTTTGCAGGTCTGCCCATATGTCCCCTAATAGCCCAGTTGCCTTCGAGATCACCGTCCCTCTTACCACTACCTTAAATGCTTCCCACATCTAGTTAAAAAATATTCCTGTATTGCTTTTCTTAGGTCCTCCCTAAATATGGTGTCCTTGAGCGCCTTCGCTCGAAGTCTCCACGTCGGTATCCTCGGCCTAGGTGGTGAAATCTGCCAAGTCACCACTAGGGGCGCGTGGTCCGATAGGACTGCTGCCTTGTAGTTGCGTATTTAATCTCGTCTACCAAGGACCTGGCCACTAATATATAGTCTAGTTTAGTATGCAAATCATTCAGGCTGAGTAATGTGAGTACCCCCTGCGCACTGGGTGGACCCTTCTCCATGTGTCGGTAAACTGAAAATCCTGTATGAATGTAGTCAGAGCCTTTGCTGCTGTGTTAGGTCTGGTCATTTTATCATCCAATCTGTCCATCTTGGGATCTAGTGTGCAATTAAAATCCCCCCCTTATTATTACTGCTCCTTCCATGTACGGGCTAACAATGGCATATGTATTCCTGAAATAGGGTGCCGTATCATTATTCGGGGCATCTTTGTTAATCAAATTAACCACTTTGTTGCCCACTACCCCTTTCACCAGCACCATTCTCCCATCGCTCCTACTTCCTGTTGCAACAACTTGAAAGGGACGTGGGGCGCTATCCATATGAGGACCCCCTAGCATACCTTGAGTATGTTGCCTCTATTGTGGTCCCTTTCCATTTCCTCTTCATCAACTCTAGTTTCTCTTTAGTCACAGGGGTTTCTTGTAGCATTGCTATTTCTATCTTTTGCCGGTTTAAGTATATCATAACCTTGTTACGCTTAATATAGGTATTTAACCCCCGCACATTCCGGGTCGCTATTCTAAGGTCTCCCATTTCAGCCGTATCCTACACCGCTCACCCCCCCTTCACGTCTTCCTCCTGTACAGATTAAGTTGTGTTAGCAGACATCCTGTGTTATGCCCATGCATCATTTTTATTGTTCCCTCCCTTCCTCCCTTCCCGTCCCCACACCAAGCTCTACCTACTATTACCTCCTTTCCCTCCCCCGCTCTCCCCAACTGTTGCCCAGCTCCATCCCTGGATCTCAGGCTCCCCTGCATCTCGACCTCCACCGTGCTGCCGCTGGTGTGGGGGTTGCAGGGGGCGGATACTATACTACAATATGCTAGCTAAATTACCCACTGGGGGTGAAGTCGCACTCCATGGTCTTGCTCCCATTTTACAGTTTCAGTGTCCTTATAATACTACCATTACTCCTTGCCCGTTACTTGCACAGTTCCGAGCTATTCTGACGTTTCCCACGCCCTATCAATTGATCTGGCAGAGTCTGCTATGTTAATTATACGTGTCCCATATAAGAATGATAACCGGTTTCAACCCACCGGGCCCAACCCTCCCTGAATTGAAAAAACAGCAGGTCACTTATCCTCCGCCACCAGGTCCTGGCCCTCTGCTCCTTCTGGACAGTTCATCCCATCTATCCACCTGGCTGCATCCTCCAGAGTCTCAAAGAAAAGGACTTTGCCGCCGTGTAAGATCTTAAGCCTGCCTGGATAGAGCAATCTGTATTTCAGGCCGCATTCTCCTCTTGATCGGAAACAAAGTTCAGACGTTGCTTTTGCACCTGGAATGTGTAATCCGGGTACACCGTGATGGTCGCCGAGGCCCTAGAGATAGTTCCACCTTTCCGAAAGTACTCCAAAATCTTCTCTCTATCTCTATAGCTCAAAATCTTGGCTATGATCGGTCGGGGTGGGGCTCCCGGCGGTGGCTTCCTGGTCTGGGCCCTGTGTGCCCTCTCCACTGCGAATCCCTGGGCTAATGAACCCACGCCTATCTCTTGTAGTATCATATTCTCGATATACACAGTGGGATCAGGATTTTCCTCCCCCTCCAGGAGTTCTACAATGCAGATGTTGTTCCTTCTCGCCCTTCCTACCGCTTCCTCAACACGGTTTTCCAGGTTTTGTTGCAAGATATTTATCTCTCTGTTGCTCTCCTTGCAAGATTCCGTGGTGGCCTTCATCTCTTTCTCCAATGTACCAGTCCGTTCTGCTATGGTTCTAACATCTTGTCGCAGGAGGTTAACGTCAATGCTGACCGCGTCTATCTTAGCCTCCACAGAAATTTTCAGTTCTTCAAGTTTAGACTCCCAAGCAGTTTTCAATGAGGCGATTGCTTCTAGAATCTGCTGATTCCCTCTCGCTGGCTCTCCTTTACTAGGCGTGGTATGAACCGATGGACTTATCCCTTCTCCGGGTTGATTGGGCCTGGCGAAAATGTCCAGTGACATTGTGGGCTTAAAGTCTCCTTTGTGGGGCGCTGCAGAGGTGTCCCAGAATAATGTATGTATGAAAGCTACTAGCAACAACCTGAAAACCCAAGATTAGGTCCAGATCGTAAAACCAAACCCTAAAAAACAGGGTTTTATTTATTTTACTTATTTAACTGTGGGGTGGACTCAAATCTATTCAAGAAGGAATAGAACAAGGTTGTGACCGAAGACAGGAGGATAGAGCGAAACGTGAGTACTATCCCTACCTAAAGTGCTCACTTAGCTAGGTTGCGGTGTTACAACGCCTATCTATTAGAGACAGAATAAGAGTAAAATTGCCACTTCTACAGTAAGTAATACATTCAACCTTGAGAGTCTCAGCCCACTCTCTTCTCGATTGGCTTAATCGGAAGAGACTAGCAATAAAACCAGGGAAAGGAAAAGGGAGTTAGCCCAGGGAAGTGAAGAGAGTCAATATTTCTCTTCAAACTAAACCGTGTGGCATCTAATGGGATTGACAATTTTTACTGATCCAGAGCACTGCGCTGTTGATTGAAAAGGCGCCTGTGTTATGCAATCTTCATATGTATTACACGTGGACTGGACAGCAAAAATTGGACACTAATCTGTGGCATACCAGTTGTTAGAACTAAAGGGAGTGAATACCAAGGGTTTCTTCCCAGACTGTTCCAGTTCCATGACATCTACTTCAGGGTGGTAATGTACCATGCCATCCATTGCTTTTAATCATTGTCCTCATTAAACTAGTTGTTGCATAGTAAAATGCACCCTCTTGTGAGGAGCTTAGACTGTCCTGAAGAATGTGGCGTTACTAAACCTAAGCCACTGAAACCGGTCGACGGTGTTTGTATCATCTAAAAGGGTTCCAATTCGCCCCCACTTTAGTCTTGAGCAAACTTTTACATTGTCCCACTTTCCATGAGTAAAAAGTTGACTCCACATGGGAAGAGGTGTTTGTATTGTCTTTGTGTGTGTTTATGGAATTGGGAACTTATCCCATTTCCCGAAGTTGTGTCATTTTTATAATGAGCACCCCAGGAGCGGTGTGACAATCGATGGGCTATTAAAAATTGTCAATCCCATTAGATGCCACACGGTTTAGTTTGAAGAGAAATATTGACTCTCTTCACTTCCCTGGGCTAACTCCCTTTTCCTTTCCCTGGTTTTATTGCTAGTCTCTTCCGATTAAGCCAATCGAGAAGAGAGTGGGCTGAGACTCTCAAGGTTGAATGTATTACTTACTGTAGAAGTGGCAATTTTACTCTTATTCTGTCTCTAATAGATAGGCGTTGTAACACCGCAACCTAGCTAAGTGAGCACTTTAGGTAGGGATAGTACTCACGATTCGCTCTATCCTCCTGTCTTCGGTCACAACCTTGTTCTATTCCTTCTTGAATAGATTTGAGTCCACCCCACAGTTAAATAAGTAAAATAAATAAAACCCTGTTTTTTAGGGTTTGGTTTTACGATCTGGACCTAATCTTGGGTTTTCAGGTTGTTGCTAGTAGCTTCCATACAGTTGTGTTTTGCCTAATTTTTTGTGTTAACAATATCTATCTAAGGGCAATACCCTGTCAACTATTAGAAACTGCCCCTTTGTTTGCCCAGAATAATGTATGCCAGCTGGACAGGCGGCCCCTGTTGTTTATTCTGATATGTGGTCAACCCACTTTGTGCGCTTAGGGGCCTCCACACCACGCCTCTGTACGCTCCTGCGTGGTTGACACTTTTTGTGCTCCGGCGGTCACTTCTCGTGGTCCTCTAGTGTCTTGACCGCTTGGTCTACGTGGGTCGCGGAGCCTCAGGAGTTTGTGTCTCACCAAGCCTCACCAATCATTCAGTTCCAAGAGGCCTCCACTGTCTAGCCCCCTCTACAGGACACAGGTGCTGCTCAGTGCATATCTCCCGTTGTCCAGCATTATGCCCTCTTCATCCCCTCCGACATGTCCATTAGCGCTCTCCGCCCACGCCATCCACTGTTTCCATGTACTGCCAGTATTTTTGCCGGGGTTATTACCTCCTACTTCTTGGGTACTGTGATCCTATGGTTGGTGGCTGAACTGCATTTGAAGTTTGGGTGCGTGCTTCTTTTTTTCCTCTCGGTATCCGGATTCCTGATCGTCTGGTTAAATTCCACTGCAGCCCCCTCTCAGTGTTCCTTTCGCCCCAGGGGGGTGCCCCCTCCTCTGTTTACTGTGGGTTAGGTCCCTTCCAGGCGGGACCCAATCCCAACCAGAGCCGCTATACCTTCATACGTTGAGCAGCCCCATTGTCCCGATCTGTATTGCCGTCTTTGGTTTCTGTTTCAAAAAAGGTAGCAGGCGCTCCTCTCCAGAAAGAACATGGCATGATAACCTGTTCTGAGATGAGAGTTTGCAGCACACACTTTTTGCTCACTGTACCTTTCACAGATGGGAAATATCCATTTGCATATCAGTCTTTGTCCCGCCCAGATGGGCAGTCCAGCACCGAAATGCTATGGCAATTCCTCTCTGAACAAGAGTACCACCAGCAACCCCATACACGTGTTTCAGCCTTGTTGGGCCTCATCAGTGAGGTGAATCTGTGCCTCTCTGAGCAGGGAGTCCACGTCTGGTTGCCCCCCGGTAACTCAGGATGACCAACCCCAAGTTCCTTTCAAATATTTCAAAAAACATAGCAGGCGCTCCTCTCCAGAAAGAACATGGCATGATAACCTGTTCTGAGATGAGAGTTTGCAGCACACACTTTTTGCTCACTGTACCTTTCACAGGTGGGAAATATCCATTTGCATATCAGTCTTTGTCCCGCCCAGATGGGCAGTCTTTGGTTTCTGTGCAGCATTTGGGGGTAGTATTTTCGTTGTGGCCCATAGAGCCTGGAGTCAAGCCCCAGTCCAGTCTTGACAGACGTGTCCCTAGAGCACTGGCACTCGCCCCCTTCCCTCGTCCTGTGTTGCTCCTCACCTCTGGTTTATCGGGCCTCTATGGTCTGCAGGCCATCCTCTCGTTGGGAAGGCTGCTTCTTTGATGTGTGCACAGCATGAAAATTGAGAGGTGGTGGAATCTTCAGCAGCCCATTGCACTCCGAGACGTATTCCTCTTGTTGGGCTTGTAGTCTTTCAGCATAAGTGACCCGGCACTAGGTCACACCATGCCACCATGCGTGCTGTGCTTCACGGGGCACCACTACTACAAGTACATTCGAAGGGTCACGTCCCCTCTCATAGTTGCAAATACACTTTTCACAGCGCGGCTCCTCCTCCGCATATACTGAGGCTCCGGTCGTTGCCCGCTTTACCAGTACGTTACAATTTAACAATGTCTATTGCCACGGATGCACATCCTGGTCCTTTTATTATAACGCAGCCACCCCTTGCATCAATGCTGTGCTCGGCAGGGGGTGCTGCGCTGCGCTTCACTGTCTGTATGTATGGGGTCCATAAGCTTTACAAGCTTACCGAACACAGTCTTCATTCAGCTAATTCTGCGAATCAGCTATGCCACTGCTACGGTGTCCGGAAGCCAGCCCACCTCCTTCTCTCAGCACGGGTCCCCGCATCAGTTCACCAGTGACCACGAAACCGCTTCTGTATGCTGGTTGGGTGCGCCAGCCCACTAACACCCAGCGCAGCCTCCATGTTTCTTTCGCTCAGAGGACTTCCCTTTGTTCTCACCGGCCATTTTGTAGCTCGTCCTCCACTGGATACATACTTGCCACACGCCGTAAGCCTCAGCATACAAGATGTTCCGTATTGAGTTTGCACCTTCATACGCCCAGCATACTCGTAGGTCCATGCTTGCTGTTTAGGGCACTGTTGCACAGCGTTACATTCCACTTTTTCTCAGGATCAATAATGCATCAGCAGGAGCCATGTGGGAGACGCGTCCTACTCCATGGCCTCCTAGCCACGTCCCCACCTACTATTGAAGCACCTTGAGGGGGATTAAGCCCCCACAAGAGGCCAACAGGTCGGCCCCCGCATGATAGCAAAGACCTAGATACCTCCTGAGGACGCAGCTTCAAGGGCAGTGTACCCAATCACCTCCCAGAAAGCAGCAACGTCTTAAAACAAAGGCACAACAAAAGACCAAAACGCACAGGGCAAGCATCGACGTTCCCCAGTTGGTGCACCAAGAAACTCTCCACACGGGGCCAGGATACAGATGCCAAGGTCCAACGCCAAGAACACCTCGGCAAGGGCTAAAACCATGTCCAAGACACGAGGCGGACAACTAGAATTCTGCTGGAGACAATATCAGGAAGGAAGTCAGCACAAGAACAACACAGAAGAAGTAAGCATCAAAGGAGACACGGAGGAAACCACAAATATGGCCCTAAATAAGGAAGAACTGCAAGAGTGCTTAAAGAGCATGGAAAATAGAATGATGGAATCCCTCCAAACTCAACTAAATACACTAAAAGAGGAACTAAAATCCTCCTTGCAAGAGGTGAAGTGGGACATCACAGAACTTAGGGAAAGAGTGGATGCCACAGAATGGGGTCTCTCGGAGACGCGGAAGACTCTAAACAGAACAGTATCCTCCTTGAACAGATTGCTAAAGCAACACATAACTTGGAACTGCAAGCAGAAGACCTCGAGAATATATAGCGGAGGTCTAATATAAGGGTCAAAGGCCTGGACGAAACAATAGGCGACAAGGATCTCAAGGATACAATGCAGCACTGTTTCAGCAGCATGCTCAACAGCACACCACCAGAAAGCATCCTTATCGACAGAGTACATAGAGTGGGGCCCAAGGGAAATGAACCAGGAGCCAGGCCGAGAGATGTCCTGATAGCAATGACCGCATACTCAATGAAGGAGGAGATACTACAAGCAGCACGAAAACAACAAACGGTCACCATCAACGGAAACCAGATCCAATTGTTCCAGGATCTAGCACTCTCCACATTACACAAAAGGAGACTGATGCAGCCGATCACAAGGGCACTAAAAGCAAAGGAATCACCTACAGATGGGCGTATTCCTTTGGCCTACAGTTCATTTGAGAAGGTACGCACTAGCGGATCTCCACCTGCGAAGAAGGAATGTCCCTGCTGCAGATCGAAGAGGAGGAGCCCCGACAGAGTAAAGAGGCGAAACAAACTCAGAGAGAGGAAGGTCCCAGGCAATGGGAATGGTCCTCAAACAATAGAAGAAGGAGAGGCACAGAGCCCAGCTTAAAGGGGCCAAGACCAAAGTGAAGCTCAAAGGAAGCTATATGAGAACATCAACAGTGATAAAGAGTCGCTGAACAACAGACCCGTGCGAAAGGAGAGGCTGGCGTTCACGCGGGGGAGATAACAAAAGAAAAGATGGTGAGAAGAATGAAGTAAGCCTGGGTGGGGGGGGGAGACATCTTGGAATCCACATTCAGGATATAGACATGTCCTGGTGCAGAGGGCGTTGGGGAGAATACGGGATCCAACACTCCGAGGGGAACTCGGAGAAGGCTCAACAAATCCTAGGTCCCAGAAGAAGGGAGGGGGTAGGGTGGGAGGGACGAGACTCTTGAAATTACTAATGTTGAAGTTTGGTTATGGCGGAAATGTTCTAGGTATGGTTCACGACAAAACAGAAAGCGTGGCATTCGCTGTGTGGGAAAACATGGCATACAATGAGGAAGAACTGATACCAAGACCGTGGCTGAGTGGAATGTCACAACCCTAAATGTGCAGGGACTAAATTCACCAGGGAAGCAGCGTTCCATTATAACGCGATTGCTAGAGGCCCAAGCAGCAATAGTCTTACAGGAAACTCACCTACTCCCGATAGATGAAAAAAGAATGGTCCACAGAGCGTTCCCCAGACAATACTTTTCTTCAGGGGGGAAGAAAACCAAAGGGGTGGCAATCTTACTAAGCGCTAGTGTAGCATTTAAGAAACGGGCTTTACACAGAGACACGGAGGGCAGATTCTTGCTCCTCAACAAGGGGACGCTAAATGAACAAACTTACACACTAATCGCGATATACACCCCAAATGAAAGGCAGGACCTGTTCCTGGGAGAAATATTGCAGAAACCGGGGAGTTGGTGCGAAGGACAAATCATAATCGGGGCAGACTTCAATTGTGTAATGGACCCAGTCTTAGACAAAACCCTCCCTCCCACTGCTGCTGACAGAATAGGCAGGCACTGGGTAAACTGTTTAGGGACATAGAAGTTGTGGAAACGTGGAGATTTTTCCACGAGAAAGAAAGAGAATTTACCCACTATTCGGCAGTCCATAGAGGGTACTCACAAATAGATATGATTCTTGTCTCGGCTACACTAATCCCACAAATTGACAAGGTACAAATAGGAGTCCAATATCTGTCTGATAACGCCCCAGTCCTTCTGCAAATAATCCCCATAAAAGAGAGACCCTGAGTCTGTAAAAACTGGAGGTTGAATGAAACGATGCTTAGAGACATTGCCCTTAGAACGCACATGGAGAAAGTGCTGAATAATTATTTCCAAGACAATGATAATGGGGAGACAAATTGGGGAGTTATTTGGGATGCGGGAAAGGCGGTCGTCTGGGGAGAATTTATATTGCGGGTCACAGCATACATACGAGAGAGGGGGCTCATCAAGCACAAACTTGAGATAGAACTACGGGAGGCAGAAGCACAGCACAAAGCTAAACAAACACCTAAAACATTAAGAATCCTCTGTAAGGTCAGAGCTCAACTCGAAGCTCATGTGGCGCACCGTATCGCACAATCATTGTTACACACCAAGCAGACATAGTACGTGCACGGGGGGGAAAGATAACAAATTCTTAGCAGCCAAACTAAATAAACAGAGGTCCTGTAACTACATAGTGCGGCTCAAAAACTCAAAGGGGGAAACACGCACATCGGAGCAAAAGAAGCTAGATATAATGGAGAAGTTTCATCAGGGCCTTCTCAAAAGGGTGAACCTCTCTCCACAAGCACACATAGACTACATGTCAAAATTTGCCTTGCCCCAAATAACTAATGTTGACAACCTTAACTTGCAGGCCCCCATTACAGCAAAAGAGATAAGTGACGCCATAACACACCTTCCTCCCAACAAGACCCCGGGACCAGATGGGTTGGGGAACGGATATTACAAAACATTCCGGGACCAGCTGTTAGGCCCACTAACAAAACCACATAAGGGAAAGCGGAACTGTTACGCCTGCCATGGGAAACTCAACTAGTCTTGATCCTTAAACCAGGGAAAGATCCTACAGAATGCACAAGCTACAGAACGATCTCATTGCTCAAGAGCAATGCCAAACCTTACGCAAAAATCCTTGCAACCAGGCTGGCAAAAGTGCTATCCAAAATTATCCACGAGGACCAGGCAGGGTTCATCGTAGGAAGGCACACACAGGACAACGTTAGGCGAGCGGTGGAAATCATAGACCTAGGGACTAGGACGGGACAGAAGTTCTCTATAGCAGCCCTAGATGCACGGCAGGCATTTGACAGCCTAGACTGGGCATACATAAACCTGGTCCTGACGAAATATGGCTGTGATCCCACTTTTGTTGTGCTAGCGAACTTTCAGCTCCCCTCAACAACCTTTATGGTCAATGGAAGACCCACAATAAGAATACAAATACGTAGAGGTATGTGACAGGGTGGCCCGCTATCCCCCCTGATCTTTGCAATGGCAATGGGACCAGTAGCAGAAAATGTAAGACAGGATCCGGAAGTAAAGGGAGTGGTGGCTGGGGGAATAGCACGTAAAATCGCATTATATGCTGATGATATCTTACTGTACCTTAAAGATTCCATTACCTTGCTCCCCAAAGCATTGGAGAGAGGTTACGGCAGTTTGTCAAGATATCTGGGTTCACCATTAATTACACCAAATCAAAGGCCCTGAATGTAACAGAAGAAGAGGGGGTGGTTGAAGTAATAAAGAAGCAAAAACCCACTAATCTGGGAACCCAAGGCCATAGAATACCTAAGCATCTTACTAACAAAAGAATACAAACACCTATGTGGGGCAAACATAACACCACTATGGAAACAGCTAAAAGAAGACTTACACAGATGGGACGCCCAGGAACTCTCTTGGTTTGCACGCATTGCCGCACTCAAGATGACGCTGCTTCCCCCGTCTATTGTACATGGTTAGTTCCCTTCCAGTTGAAATTCCCCCTAAGATGAGCAGGGTGCTGCAAAAAGAAGCGGTCGCCTTTGTGCGGCATGGGAAAAAATCTAGAATACAAAAAAGTGTCCTGTCCAGACCACCTTTATTGGGAGTACTCATGGTCCCTGATATCGAGAGATATATCCTGGCATTCCAAATAGCACCAATGCTGAAATGGATGGGGTGGAACGCACTAAAAGGGTGGATGGGAATAGAGCAAGCAGTGACAAACATCCCCCTAGGAACATTACACGCGCTACGGACGGGGGCCAGAGGGGCAGGTGGACAGCTACTGGAAGCTACTCCAGTATCATTGAGGGGATGTGATAAAGCACACAAGAAACGCCACATCACGCCAGGCTTAGGGCCCTTTACCCCAATGTATTTGCATTTGTATTTGTATTTTATTTATTTGTAGAGCGTGCCGGGTCAAAGGGCATCTGGGCGCATAACTTGAAGAAACAGGGTTACAAATTACATACGTAGTACATGTATAGGTATAGCAAAAATACATAAAAGCAGATACAATCAACATCAGTATACACAGATAGTATAGCAACAAATATCTTAAATATATTGAGTTAAGAGCCATAGTTTGGTTTTGCTCTTGAAGGATTGGAAAGAAGGTTCGGCTCTGATAGATTTAGGAAGGGTATTCCAGAGTTTAGAGGCCAAGACCAGGAAACTCATGCCACCAGCTTTTTGAAGCTTGAATCTCGGTGGGGAAAGACTGTGGGCTTGGGCAGCTCTCATGGGCCGAGTGGAGGAGTGCAGAGAGAATCGGTTGGCTAAGTAAATAGGGGCCTAGTTGGACAGGCATTTGTGAGTTAGTACAAGTGTTTTCAAGGCAATTCTTCGCTTAACAGAGAGCCATTGTAAATTGCGTCTGTGGTTGGAGATGTGCCGGTTTCTAGGTATGTTCAATGCTGCTCTAATAGCATTATTCTGAATGACTTGCAGTTTGTTGAGGTTGGATTGACTAGTCCCTAGGTAAAGAGCACTGCAGTAATGTATCTTAGACATGAATAGTGTTCTAGCCAGGATGGTGCAATTGGGAGTAGTCAAGAAGGGTCTACAGGCAGTAATAAGTTTGCATGTATATGCAGAAGATGAGCTCACCCCATTAGTTTGTCTTCACAACGATAGTGTGGAATCAAGGTAGATTCCCAGCGTGTTGGTGTCCTTAGAGACCTTAATGACTTTGCCATCAATTATGAACGACTTGAATGAGGGGTCAAGTTTGTTAAAACGTTGATGCGAGCCCAGGATAAGGAGTTCCGTCTTGTCGTCATTGAGGCAGAGCTCGTGTTGGACCATCCATGCCTGAATCACCATGTAGACGTCATTCAGATATTTAGTGTCCACTGCATGATCACCCATGATGGGGATGAGTATCTGGGTGTCATCGGCATAGTTGGTGTATGAGACACCCAGATAGTCAAGGATATCAAATAATGGGTTGGTTAACACATTATAGAGTGTTGGTGACACACATGAGCCTTCGGGTACACTGCAGTGAATAGGAACAAGCTCAGCAGATGCTGACAGAGAGAACAACTGCATGGGTCTGTTACTGAGGAAGGATCTAATCCACACGGTGGCAGAGTCTGAGAAATGGGCCGCTGATGTAAGGTGCTAGCAAAGGATTTGGTGGTTGACCAAATCAAAGGCCGCTGAGAGATCTAGTAATAATAGCAATGCTAATTTCCCATTGTCTTTCAACACGTCAATCTGTGTTTTTAGATCAATGAGGGTGGTTTCCGTCCCGTGTCTAGGCCGGAAACCTGATTGCCTTAAGCCAAGGAGGTTGTTAGTTTCAAGATAGTCCTGGATCTGAAGGTAGGCGGCTCGGTCCAGTATTTTGAGCAAGAATGGAATGGTGGTGATGGGCCTATAATTGGTTGGTAGGCTAGTATCGAGGGAAGGTTTTTTAAGCAGCGGGATGACCCAGGCGTCCTTTATGTTATTCAGCAATGGCACACAACCTAGATTTTACCCCGGGCATGCAGGCGGGTGCTGGGAAAACTGAGGACAAACACGGACGATCCATTTGGGAGACTTCTTTCAGGAGGGAACGCCTTTAGTATTCGAAGACTGTAAGCAGAAATTCGGCATAGGAGAAAAAGAAAGATACGCATATATACAAATAAGGCATTGGATCTCTCAGAAGGAGGTTAAAAGGGCAGCCACCAGAGCCCAGTTGGGACTGGAGCTCACCCTACAGGAGGGTGTACCCTCAAAAGCACTAGCAAAAATGTACAGATTAATAGATAAGGCACAAATCGAGGACACAATTTCATACAAAGACAATTGGGAGGGGGATTTGGGCACTCCCATTACGGAGGAGGAATGGGGACAAATATGGAAGAGGGCACAAAAAACGTCCAAGTGCACTCCCGTCAAGGAGTCAGCATACGAAATATGCACCAGGTGGTACCTAACCCCACATAGGCTCCACAAAATGAATCCCTCATACCCTGCAACTGCTGGAGGCAATGTGGAAACAGGGGAGACTTGTATCACATGTGGTGGTCCTGTCCCAAGGCTGTGATGTATTGGAAAGAAGTTTTGGGACATATAAAATAAATTACACAGAGACAACTCTCATGGACCCAAAGGTAATCATACTGGGAGCCAAAGTTGAAGGAATAAATGCGGCGAAAGGAAATAACCCACCCTCATCACTCAATTATTAATGGCGGCTAGGATGACCCTGGCCCAAAGCTGGAAAAACCCAGAAGGTCCAGTGATAGCATGCTGGTGGGTCAAAATATGGACCATATTAGCAATGGAAAAAGTGCGAGCCCTGAGAGAGGGAAAGCATCAGAAATGTTTGTCAATATGGGACCCATTCATAGACATTGTCAAAGAAAAGGAAACTTACTACTGCAGACCAAGGCTAATGAGAGCAATCCTTAACTGAAGCCTCTCAGATGGGCGAGGTGAAGAATGGCACTATTGACAAAGCCAAGGTAATCAGGTAATCTAAAGGACGAACAAACCACAGACAAGATCAACCATCGACGCTGATGTGGGAACCATCCCAGTTAGGGAGGAAGAGGGCGAGGGGGGGTGCAAATGTTGTTCATGTTATCATTATGGTTACATTCTAAGAATATATGCGTAATCACAATCTCGGCCTAAAACTGCTATGATATGATGATGATAAGTTACAGAGAATTGAGCTTGTGATATTCCAAGGACATGTAACCCTGTTTGTTTGCGAAAATGAAAAAAAAGTTTGGAACAAAAAAAAGTTGGAATAGATGGAACCCGACAGAGGGAAGCCGATAATCAGGGGCAAAGCCTGAAAAACTGTTTAAAAAAACATTAGGGCTGGTGAATGCAGGAAAAGCCATTGTGAACCCAAAGGAGGGAGGCTAGCTTTGGTAAAAGTGACCGAACTGGAAGGAGGGAGATCCATGGGTGGAAAGTCATCACCCAAAGTTCAGTGAGAAAGGAACTGTTCAAGTGATTTGTTGAATACGACTTGTGAGCGGTCAGCGCCCGGAAGAAGGGGACCCAAGGGTGAAGCTGTCACTCCAAGTATATGTGGAGCCGAACTTTGTATTTATTTGTTTTTTGATAAAATATTTTTTATTATTTTATAGGTACAAACAAACAAAACAGAGACTAATTAACACTTAGTCAATACATTTAAACACACAGGTATACACTTCTTCTTGGTGCTTGGCTTCTTTCCTCTGTCCCCTTATACTGTAGATCTGTTACGCCCAATGAGTTTTATGGAAATCTTGATCGCCTGCATGAGTTCTTTTTCTGTAGTTCAGCAGATTTTAGGCTCCTTTCTACATGCTTTCCGTTGTCCTCCCATCTTTGCCATATCTTGGCCGCTTCCTCTGGGCACCCCCTTGTGGTATACACTCTGGTTTCCATTGGCACACACATGTCTACATCCGTTGCCCATTTCTCGTACTGTGGGGGTGAGGTCGAGCCCCATAATTGAGCTAGGTTCCTCTTTGCAAGTCCTGTGGATGTTGCGAACATGAGTTTTTCGAATCGAGATAGTTCTATATCTGCATCTATCCCCAGTATTAGAAGTTTGGGGTCCATCGGTATCTCGCGGCCAACCACTGTTGATAGTCTGTCGTAACATTTTTGCCAGAAGTCTTGTATTTGAGGACATTCCCATAGGATATGGAAGAAGGTCCCTCTCGTTTGGTGGCATCATAGACAATTGGGATCTGTCGCCCTTCCCCATTGATGCAAGGCCTCCCTGGGATAATATATCCTGTGTAGGATGTTTAGTTGGATCAGCCTAATTGTGGCTGAGATTGCTGTCTCCCTGGGGTACATGAGGGCAGTAGTCCAGTCCTCTGAATGAATTGGACCCACGTCTCTCTCCCATTTCTCTTTAAGTTCTATGAGTTCCATTGTTGCAAATGAGTTGATTGCATTGTACATTGTAGATGTTGTTTTGTGGTCAATTCGCTCCATTACTATGTTTCTCTCGATCGGGGTGCACTCTTGTACATTAGGAAGGTCTATCTCACTTGTGGTAAGTGCGTGTCTCATTTGCCTATAGTGGAAGTGTTCTGTGGCTGGAAGATTGAATTCGTCCTTTAGGGCTTGGAATGACTTTATTTCTCCATCCCTTAACATGTCTTCTACTCTTTTTATCCCAGCCTCTCCCCAGGCCGGCCACTTGGGGATTCCTCTAAGTTCTGGAAGATGCTTGTTATGCCACAGGGGTTGTCTCAGTGTGACCTTCCCTTCTCATCCCAGGTGCTTATGTGCGTCCCTCCAGATCTGTGTTCTCTGAGCGGCCATTGTGGCTGTGATTTGACGTGTTCTCTTTTGATAGAGGTTTTCTATCGGGGTGATCCCCTGCTCCATCTGAGTGTCTGCTCTGTTGTGCGGTAGCGTCGAGTCGTTATGTAGGATGTCATTCATTCCTGACATTTGGGCCGCCCAATAGTACGTTTGTAGGTGTGGAAGCCCAATTCCTCCCTCCCATACTGAGCGCTGTAGGGTTTTCAGTGTGATTTGAGGGTGCCCTGCTCCCCACAGCAGTTTCCTAAGCGTCTCATCTATTTTGCGAAATTCTATTTTTGGTATATATAGTGGTGCGTTCTGCAGGATGTATAAAAACCGGGGAAGGGCCAACATCTTGAATAGGGCAGCTCTTCCCAGCAGTGTGAGCGGGAGAGTCATCCAGTGCCTCACATGGTTCACAAACTTATCTCTTATTGGATGTAGGTTTTTCTCTGTATATTGTGTTAGATATGTCGTGATCTGTATTCTGAGGTATCGGAACTGCTCTTTTTCAGTTTTGTATGGGCAGTTGTTTAGAGTCGCTGGGTCGAGTCCCTTGGTCGGGAATAACAAGGATTTATCATAGTTTACCCTTAGCCCACTAAAGATCCCATAGGTGTTCAGTATATTCGTGACGATGGGGCAAGAGAGTGCTGGGTCACTTAGGTAGATTAGAAGGTCGTCCGCATATAGGGACACTTTGTCCTCCCAGTTCTGTGCCCAGTGGAACCCCCTCCAATCCCGGGACACTCTCAGCATTATCGCTAGTGGTTCAATAGCCAGTGCGAATAACATCGCCGATAGGGGGCATCCCTGTCTAGTACCTTTCCCAAGCTCTATGCTGCTCGAGGACCAGGCATTTACTCTAATTTCTGCTTTTGGGGCATTGTATAGGAGTTTGACCCAGTTTGTGAATTGAGCTCAGAATCCCATTTTACCCATTATGAGCCGCAGGGCCTCCCAGTGGACCGTATCAAAGGCTTTCTCAAAGTCTATGGTGAGGAGTGCCAGTGTGTCCTGTAGAGCTGGTGATCTTTCGATGGCAGTTTGAAGTCTGTGAATGTTCATTTGCGTGGATCTCTGTGGCATGAAGCCGCATTGGTCCGGGTGGACCAAACAGGTTATCACTGTCTGTAGCCTATTGGCTAGTATTTTTGCCAGTATTTTGGCCTCAGTGTTTATGAGAGAGATTGGTCGGTAGGAGCTGCATGCATCTGGAGGTTTGCCTTCCTTGTGTATTATCACTATACTGGCCTTTCTTAGATCCGGCGGGAGGATTCCTTTTTCCTTTGCATGCAAGAACATTTTAGGCATATGTGGTGCCACTTCTGCGGTGCTAATTCTCTTCCATATTTCCACTGGAAAGCCATTGGGCCCTGGGGTTTTCCCATTTTGGAGCTGGGAGATGGCGGTCGTCAGTTCTTCCTCCGTTATTTCAGCTTTGAGTTCCAGCCTCTAAGTTTCATTTAGTGCTGGAATGGTTAGCATATCCGGTATGCTGGGAGCCGCAGGGGTCATCGGCGGGGCATATAGCTTTTCATAGTAGGTTGCAAAGGCCTGCGCAATATCTGAGTCCGTTGAGGCCCATTCGCTGTTTGTGGTGTTTATCCGGCGCATTTGGAGGTGGCCCTCTTCTCTCCTTTCCAACCATGCAAGCATCTTGCAGGCTTTGTCTCCCGTTTCGTATAGTCAGGCAAATACGGTTCTGTGCGCTCGTTTCGCGCATGTCAGCGCCACATTATGTAACTTCTTTTGTGCTACTTGCAAGGTTGTGTTGTCTTCCACCGCTCCCGTGCTTATGAAATTCGCCTCAGCACGTTTCACCTCTGCTTCTGCGTCCTCCACGTCGTACTGATGCGCTTTTTTGTGTGCTGTTGTCCAGCTCAGAATTTCGCCTCTCAGAGTTGCCTTGTATGCTTCCCATACTATCCCCGCATCATCCACTGAGTCGTGGTTTAGTTCGAAGTATGTTGCGGTTGCTTCCTGAATTTTCTCTGTTAGTTCCGGAAATCCTAGATAGTATGCATTCAATCGCCACTTCGGTGGAGGCTGGGGTCTCTCTATCTCAAGCAGCATCATGAGTGGGGAGTGATCTGAAATCCCTCGGGGGTGTAGAGTCGCCTCTATTACTTTGTGTATGTTTTCGCTGGGTAGGAAAAAGTAATCCAGTCTGGACATTGAAGCATGTGCGTCTGAGTGAAACGAGAATTGCCTCTCTGCTGGATGAAGGTCTCTCCATGCGCCCGTCAGGCCCAGTGCTGATGTAAAGGTAGCAAACTTGGTTGGTAGTGCCGGATGTATCTGTCGGGTTGTTTACTATTATCGGTGTAATCTCCTCAATTAGGCTGCCATGAGTGCTGGGGGCGAATAGACTGCCAATATGGCTATGGTTTGGATCCATAGTGTGCCTTGCATGAAAACAAATCTGTCTCCAGGGTCTTGGGTTACTTTAGTTATGTCGATGGTAGTTCTTTTGTTTATCAATATTAGTACTCCCCTCGAGCCCATGGAGAAGCCTGTGTGGATTGCCATCCTATACTTGGTTCTCTTGAAGAATTGGCAGTTTGTGCCTGCCAGATGCGTTTCGGTGAACAACACTATATCTGGGTCGTGGCGATTTATATATTGCATTACTAGTCTTTGCTTTATGCTGTTTCCCAGGCCATTCACATTCCATGTCATGAAGGCTAATTTGTTTGCATTATTTCCTGTTGTGGCCATTACTCCTTGGGTTCGGTGCTATTTGCGGATGGCCTTCCCTTGCTATCTTCATGTTTCTTGTGATTGCTGTAGCCCTGCTGAGCCAAGTGTCAGTTGATTACCTGTGTAACACCCAACTCCCCCTCCCCATACTCCATCCCCAACTGAAGCATCTGTCGCCCATTGAACAAAACATTTAACCAATCAAACTAATTTTAAGTGAGTAGGTCTCTTTGGTATTGGGAATACCTCGGTGTGCACTTGCTACTGTGGTGGGGTTGTGTTGTGCTGGTCTGTGGGCCGCCCGCATTCATTTTCCGGTTGCAATATGTGTCAAACAAAGTCTGTTTGGTTTCATGCCGTGTATGTTTTTATCATTCATCCGCCTTTGCATTCATTCGTCTTCTCTCTGTGGTATCGCATCCATTTCTTGGTGGGATGGTCTCTCTGGTGGTTCGATTAGCCGTGGCCTGTTTCTTCTCGGTTCTTGTCGTTTGTGTGGATTCCAGTCTCCTTTCAGATTTCTCTCTGCCCAGGTCCATGCCTCTTTGGGGTCAGTGAAGTGTATTGTCATGCCATTATGGTATATCTTCAGCTGAGCTGGGAACAGGAGACCATATTTCACATTTAGGGGGTCAAAAGATTGCCTCATTTTCTGCACTTCTCTAGTGAAGTCTGGGAAGAAACCGATCCTGGAGCCGTTATATGTTATCTCCCCCTTTGTCCTGGCCATTTGCAACACTGCATCTCGATCTCTGTAGTTAAGGATCTTCACTACCACAGTTCGCGGCTATCCTCCAGGTACCGGCCTGCCCGTTGGGACTCGGTGTGCCCTTCCTATTGAGAACAGTTTCGACAGGGTCTTGGGTGCAAATAGGTCGGCAAGCCATTGTTCTAGGAAGAGTTCCATGCTCTTCCCCTCAGCCTTTTCGGGCAGGCCAAGAATGCGGATGTTGTTCCTCCTTGACCTTCCCTCTCCCTCTTCTACCCTGCGCTCCAGTACCTTTATGCGTTCCAATGCTCTATTCATTTGCTGACCCATACCTCTCAGTTCGTCCTCTGCAACAGATATATGGGTCTCAGCCTCTCCAGTGCGGGATGAGAGCTTCTGAAGATCATTGCGCAACAGGGAGACTTCTGTGGAGATGCCGTCCATTTTGACTTCCATAGAGGTTCGCGAGTTGGAGATGGCGCTCATCACATCTCCTAGGGATAGGTTTTCTTCAGGATTTTGTGTGTCCTCAGACCTGCTTGATTCCATTGGTGGAGGCATGGTGGTGGTCGTGATTTGTTCCATTGTGCTCTGATTGGTCACTTTTTTCGTTGTCGTCTTATCTTTGCCAATTGCAGCTGTTGTCTGTTGGCTTGTTGTTGCTGTGTAAAGTGCGGACTTTAGAGTTCTGGCTCGTCTTGTGGGATAGTTTGCTCAGTGCCGCTTGTGTTTTGTAGGGAAGCTGGTATCCAAAGCGTGCTGTGCACCAGTATGGCTCCTTATTACTAAACACGCCCTTCTGAGGGACCGCGTCTGGCCCTTTGGGCACACCGTGATTGATCTGATCTGTTGCTCCAGACTCTCCCTTCATTGGCTATTATCAGACTATCACAAGTGATGCAACGCCCAAGCCCATAAACACTGTGCTCACATACAAATTCCCAGCCACCGAATATAACAGAACGGCCCTATATGCTACATTCAGTCTGCAATATGTACCACCTGTCTAACCATGTTTTATTAGCCGTTGCGCATCACCTGTTGATTTACATATATAATATGCTTGCCTTACCACGCACTGTATGCCTGTATGACCTTATTTGCTCAGTCCACCTGCAAAATTGATGCTTACCCTCTAGCAAAATATGCCTGGCTTGCCGCATATGCATGTATGACGCTATAGGTATAACCAGCTGGCAAAACTGCCGTCGCACCTAAGGCAAATAGGCGTGCTTTATTACATATTGACCTTATATGTCACCTTTATGCCACTGCATGGCCCTAGGCCCAATCAGTTTTATACTGTATCTCTGCCTATTCTACAATATCTGAGACCTGCTATATATTCGTTGTGTGCTCAAACAAGTGCACTTAGCCTGTCCCACCTCAAGTGCTTAGACAATCTAATCTGCCTCAATGTGCCTCGCCACGTGCAAGCAGCCCCTTATATGTCAACCGTGCAACCTGGGACACCCCTTTAAACACGCTGCTTGCACCCTTATGCTTGTGATATTTAGCAATGCCATGTCGCTGTGTCATTTAGCAGTGTTACTCAGCTGGGACAATGTCAGGACTGGGGCTGGTAGGTGCCCTTATATTGTGCAGGACTCTTCCCACACGGTACTCCAGGCGTGTTCTTCATCCCTTTTATAGATTCTTGGTTCAGGGACGAAGAACAGCCTGAGTACTACAATTCCCAGCAGGCCGTGCGCTGCACAGGCCTGCTGGGGTGAAGCCAGCCACGCCCGCGCTAATGCGCATGCGCGAAACGCGCCCAAAAACCCACGCTTGCAATTCCGGCCAGCAGAGAGGAAGGACGTGCAAACCCAGAGCTCCTGTCGGCAAGACTACCCGGGGCACGCCAGCCGCCTGCAAGACTCACCCCAGGCCCCGCGTGACTATTAAGATAGGTGCCTCTCCATAGTACGCGCTCCAGCTGTTCTTCGTAACGGAAGGTGTTACTTAAACAAAGTCGCGTTTTGGACTTCAATGCTTACAGGAACCGCGACCGAAGTGCTTAGGAAATGCATGGCGCTCCTCCCAATAACCCAGCATGAGACACATTCATTAACACGCAATTGTTTTCCTAGATGAAGCGTGTAACCCGCATGTATTCTAAACTGTGAATCTGATGAGTGGAATAATCAACCAGATTAACCCTAGACAGTGACTCCGCATGTGTATGCGCTCCAGTACTGACTTTATCTTGCTTATTGCAGCGCTAATGAGGTTGTGAATGCCGCAGTGGTCAAAACAACACGAAAAGGCCAGAAGACTTGTCCAGCAGCACCGAAGCTAAGTGCAATTATTATTATTTGTAAAGGGCACGTACAGATAAGGCGGAAAGTGCAAAGCTTATTCTTTTCTGCATGAGGTAATGCAGGTGTTGTTTTCCTCCATGATGTGTGGGGATAGTGTTTTACATGACTGAATGTAAAGGAGTACACAATACTGGTTTAGGGCTCCAGTACAAAGGCCCCATCTATTCTGGCATATAGTGTGAAAGTAAGTGAGTGCAAGAGTGTGAAGGCAGAGAACTCCGGATTTGGAGCCGGAGCTGAGAAGCATGTTAACCTGTTCTTCCCCATCCCTATCCACAACTTATCCCTCTCCCTCTTCCCGGTCTTCCTAATCACCCTCTACCCATCCAACCAACGACCCTAACCCTCTTTCCCCGAATGGGTCAAGGTGGCCTGTGTTAACCACTCCCAGGTGCCGAGACCTAACGGGAGGGAGGTGTTTGTGCTGCGTTTGTGCTGCCTCTGCGCCAGAGAAGAAACAAGTCGTGACAGACAATTTTGTTATTCAACTGTGATATCTAGCTGTGACACTCAGCTGTGTTTTTTTTAGCAATTGTGCTATTTGTACGATATTTAGCTGTGACACTTAGATGTGTTATTTAGCAGTGTTACTCAAATGTGACAACTGTGTTATTTAACAGTGATATTCAGCTGTGACACTCAGCTGTGTTATTTAGAAATTGTGCTATTTTTCTGTGATATTCAGCGGTGACACTTAGATCTGTTATTTAGCAGTGTTACTCAACTTGGACCACTGTGTTATTTAACTGTGATATTTAGCTGTGACACTCAGCTGTGTTATTTGGCAATTGTGCTATTTAGCTGTGATATTTAGCTGTGACACCTAGATGTGTTATTTAGCAGCATTACTCAAATGTGACAACTGTGTTATTTAACAGTCATATTCAGCTGTGACACTCAGCTGTGTTATTTAGAAATTGTGCTATTTTGCTGTGATATTCAGCGGTGACACTTAGATCTGTTATTTAGCAGTTTTACTCAACTTGGACCACTGTGTTATTTAACTGTGATATTTAGCTGTGACACTCAGCTGTGTTATTTGGCAATTGTGCTATTTAACTGTGATATTTAGCTGTCACACTCAGCTGTGTTATTTAGCAATTGTGTTATTTAGCTGTGATATTTAGCTGTGACACTTAGCTGTGTTATTGGGCATTGCTACTCAACTGTGACACTCAGCTGTGTTTATTTAGCAATTGTGCTATTTAGCTGTGATATTTAGCTGTGACACCTAGATGTGTTATTTAGCAGTGTTACTCAAATGTGACAACTGTATTATTTAGCTGTGATATTTAGCTTAGCTATGAAACTTAGCTGTGTTCTTCAACATTGCTACTCAACTGTGACACTCAGCCGTGATACTCAACCATAGTGATAACTAGCTGTGATATCTAGTTGTGTTACCAGGTTTGCACATCATACGTCCTCATGGCCCCCCTACGTAGAGTCACGCTCACCATGGCCTCTATTCTCCCTCTGTTCCATTCCATCACACCAACAAACTTTCTACCCCTTCTCCTCCCACATACATCACACAAAGCCACCACTACTGCCTATCGCATTAATAATATTGGCATCCCTAGTAGCCCCCTCAGCCCAGTGGAATGGATCCAACAATTCGCTTCGCAACCCACTCCACTGGTACCGTGCCGAGTGGGCTCCAGAAACGAGAGACTAGGATCTTGCTTCTTAAAATGCAAAACTAGGCCTACTGGTCGGCCCCCCTCAACCATTAGCATCCCCACTCCACCCACCACCATGATGGTCGAAAAAAGGGAGCCTAATGAAAGCTCCAGTTCATCACCACATACATCCCAGCAAACAGTTGCTTCTCATCTAGATTCTCCTACCATCAAAGGAGCCCTCATCAATGCACGGTCGTTGGTTGTACATGCACTTGATATTGCAATTCTAATCTCTACTAACTGCCTAGACTTCCTCGCCATCACCGAAACCTGGCTACACTAGGCCGCAGGCCCTGCCCTATAACTAGCTCTCCCTCATCAGGTCAGACAGAGACACTGGCAAAGGAGGGGGAGTAGGCTTCATAGCCAAAACCCACCTTGGTCTCAGAGCTGCTTCCATATTTGCTTCCCCTCGGCTCTCAGATTATCCTGCTTGGAGACTTCAATTTAGGCTTGCACGACCCTAACGACACTAACGCCACTTCACTGGAAAATTCTATATCCGAGTTGGGCTTCAATCACCGTATTCTGAAGCCTACGCACAACAAGGGCAGAACATTGGACTAACTGGCAGATCTCAATTGCTCCACCACAATCCTCCAGAACGAGCCCACTGCATGGTCTGACCATCACTGTATCTCCTTCTCCATTCAGGAGAACACACCCAACCATCCTAGTTCCACCATTGCCCCTCAAATGCTTTCTATTTCTAGAAATAACCAGAACATTATGCTTCAAAACCTACGTCCTCCGCTCCATGCTATTCTAGATCCTCCTAACTGCAACGACCTAGACTCAGGTCTGGTCAGGACACCCTTGAACTAGCCATAAACAACATCGCCCGATCAAAATAAAAAAAGCAAAACCAGCAGACCACCTTAATAAATAGTTCACGACTGAACTAAAAACCCTCTGCAACGCCAAAAGAGCTGCTGAAGCCTTGTGGAGAAAATCGCCCATCACTCCTAACAAGGCAGCGTTCGCCTATGCGGCTGCCCCTTATAAATTGGCCATCCTCAACACCAAAAAAGAGACTTACAATAACAGAATCCTCAATGCCAAATCTGGTACCAAGGAGCTTTTCAGCATTCTGAGGAAACTAGAAACTCCCAGCTCCACCAACAGAAGCATGCGTCAAGGATGCGGTGTGGTGTGCCAAAATTCAGAAGGCTCTGTCTGACAAAATGACAATGTTACAAACAAAAATAGAGAGAAAAAAACAGTCTGACCAACAGCCGCAATAATAGTATCCTGATGGACCCTCACCCCCCCCCCCCACCCCCCTACTGCCCTCCCTTCTTCTTCTCCTCAGTCACACCGAAGGAAGTGGAAAATATTATCCTAGGACTAAACCCATCAAAGTGCCAGGGAGATATTTGTCCGGCCCCAGTCATTAGGTCATTAATGAAGGTGCCAAAGACCTGGCCCCATTCATTGCCGCTGTGATTAATTCCTTATTCAACTCCAGCTCAGTCCCCAACAACTTCAAGGAGGCTTGGGTTATGCCCCTCCTAAAAAAAAATGAACTTAGACCCCAACACTCCGACCAACTACAGGCCCATTACTACTGTCCCGTTCATCCAAATAAATACTGGATAGGGTGGCATATCTCCAAATCCAAAACCATCTGGAGGACAATAATCTACTAGGTGTCCGCCAATCTGGCTTCAGGCCAAGACACGGTACAGAAACGGCCCTTCTGGACTTAACAATTCAAATGGATGAAGCCACAGACAAGGGCAATCTGGCCATCCTTCTGCTGTTGGACCTCTCTCCAGCATTTGATCTTGTTGATCACCAGATCCTTACAGAACACCTAACCACAGCTGCTGCCTTCTCCAGAAACGCCTTGAATTGGATCCAATCTTTCTTCTCTAACCAAACCACTAGGGTCTTCGCACATGCAGCTTCAGCTGAGCCAGTCCCTATATACTGCGGAGTACCTCAAGGTTCCTGCGGCTCCCCGACGCTCTACCACATCTTCACAAAGCTTCTCTTTGATCGTCTTGACAACATGGGTGTCACTTATATGAATTACGCAGACGACACCCAGGTTCTCATTACGCTGACCGGGTGCTACGAAAATGATTCCAAATTGATAAAGGAAATCTACCTGGAAATACAGGCGTGGATGGCGGTGCACAGTTTGTGTGTCTCAACGATGAGAAGACGGAACTCCTGATCATTGGATCCCAAGCAGGTGTAAACAAACTTGACCCCCGGTACATGTCTTTCAACACTGACGAGAACACCATCAAAGTTGCAAAGGAGGTCAAAACATTATCTAGGCTCTAGTCTCTCACTAAGAAACAAGTGAGCGCCACTGCCTCAACAACTGCTTATACCAACAAACTGATTAATGCTTGCAAACCCTAACTGTTCCCCAACAGCTGCATCACGTCAGACAGGGCTCTAGTCTTATCGAAGTTAGACTACTTTAATACTCTTTTCATAGGCTCTGCAGACCGGAATCTCAATAGACTGCAGGTCTTTCAGAATAATGCCTTGAGATCAGCGTTAAACATCCCTGGGTCTAACCATATTTCAAGCTTCAGACGGGATGCCCACTGGCTCCCGGTGCGCAATAGAATCACGCTCCGCACTCTAGTTATCATGCATAAATGTCTGTCAAACTCTGCCCCTAAATACTTGTCAGACAAATTCTCTAGCAACGAACCAGCCAGACCTACTAGATCCTTCTACTCTCATTGGTTTATTACCCTGAGGTACAAACTAAAAACGGCGGGTGGAGCCAGCTTCCCAGTTTTGGCCGCCAAATATTGGAACTCCCTCCCTCTTATGATCAGAGCTGAACCTTCCTTCTGGTCTTTCAGAGCCAAAGTGAAGATCTGGCTCTCTGATAAGAAACACTAACACGCCACAGGCTCCATCCTCTTCAGATGAAACCAAGTACCCTAACACATGTGACATTGTATTAACGTCTTTTTTCCTGCACCGTCGCCCAAACTGTAACTGCCGGCGACAATTCCTTGCACTTACCTGTATTAATATGCTAGCCTACTAACCTGTAACCTACGGTAGACTAGCACTGCTTTCCAATGTACTCTCTATGTATGAATGTGTAACTTTGTCATAAGCTCAAGCGCCCAGTTACCTCAGGGTTAGGTGCGCTTTACAAATAATAAACTAAACTAATCTTAACCATCGAAGAACCTGATAGCTGATACAGAACTGTCGACTCGTACTGTGAAGGCTCAAGTGTATGCTGTGCTCAGGAGATCCATCTTGTCCTGTGCACAAAACGTGGGGAAGGGAGACCCCTGGCAATCACATCCTGACTTATTATTTTGTGAACACTTCCTTCTTTATTAAGAACTTTTACCCCACATTTCTTTTGTATTTAGAGTAAGGATTGGCAATAGATTTTTCTTAGTATACGCCCTTTTATTTTGACACAATGCCACTAGGACTGCCTTATTTTTCATTTGATGATCAACACTTGCTCCCATCTTAGATTTAGGTTTAGGTTAGGAGGTATTTGCCACCCTGCATTTACAGTTCAAAGAAGACCCTTGAACTGTGATCACTTCTGTCTGTCTTTACTGTTGCCACCATGAGTTCCTTACAGTGCGCATTTGGGAAAGGACACATAGGGCATCCTGTTGCACGGGAGTAAGGGAGTGCAGGTACAAGATTGTCAATGATATATGTTGCAGAGTAGTTTGCACGAAATATTCCTGCCACTTGCTGGAGGGGGTGTGGGGAGAAGGGCACGTTAGGGCATCTACAGTGGTCTTGTGCACTCTCACAGATATACTGGAAGGAGATCCTCTCACTTATAAGGGACCTCACAGGGGTCTCCCTCTCATGGGATCCGAGAGTGATTATATTGAGGGACTATGATGAGGAGGGTGGTTACCCCATAGCAGGTCAGAAAGCGAGAGTGGTCACTCAGCTACCGATGGCTGCCAAATTGATGCTGGCGCACTCTTGGAAACTGCTGGGCGGCGCAATGGTGGGTGAGGGTATGGACGTTGGTGGCCATGGAGAAAATAACCGCCCTAATTCATATCAAGTCTTTCATGGGGCATGGCTGCCCATAATTCAGTTCCTATGTGCCCACGAGCACCTGACCCACAGGCTGCAGATCATTCAACATGTTGATTTACTGTGATTACTGTGTTGAATTATGTTGCCATTGCTGGAACTGGTGATCTTTCTTTTATTTTTGTTCTAAATTGTTGATTTGCTGCTGATAAATCGATAGGTCTGACTTGGTATTAATTACAGAAAATGTTCAATAAAGCTTGGAAAGAAAATGTAAATCCTTAAAGAAGAATTGGTCACATATAAATATAAAATTGTGAATTATAAAAACGCAACAAACAAAACAAAAAAGTAGAGAGTTGTATTGCATAAACTGAGGCCTCTGCAACATGCTGTAGAATATTGGGAGAACTTGGTACATTGAAAGAGCACTTCTCGGATTGGCCACCAGGGGCCTCAGAGATGAACTAGCACATCTGCATCGCTCCCCACCAGCCGGGCACATAACGGAGAAGAGCTCCGCCTCATAGCCCTCACAGTGCTACTTAAGTGTCCCCCCGGTGAAGCACACCCCCGGAGCAGTGTGGTGGCCAAAGAACAGTCCCGGAGCTCCAGAGATAGCCTGAGCTGCAGACCTGATGTCTTGCAGCGGCCCAACCTCAGTCTCCGAGCTGCTCTGCAGCTCCACGCATTATCCTCACAAGTGCGCGGCTTGGAGCAGGCCTGAGAACACAGACCCCGAAGAGGTAAGTGGAGGGGCTTGGCTCTTGCCCCGCCCCGCTCCTCCCCTACAGACCCTGCCTCCCTCCACCCTCGGCTGCTTTATTTTAAAGAGGAAGGGGAAAAAAAAGTTGTGTATAACAAGCCAACTGAGTCCGCAGGATGCTAAATGCCACCAACCCGCCCTGTGGCCCTGCCGTCCCGCCCGTAAGCGGCATCACAAATCCGGACCAGTATTGAGGGCCAGGTATCCCCACAGAGGGCCCAAGAAGCAATCGCACGACCCAGCCACCGCGTCTCCACAGTGGAAGTGCTCGGCCCCAGCGCCTGTTAACACAGACTCTGGTTACTGCGGCCTCCCCTCTGGGGTGCGGGTTCACTGGAGGCTCTGAGTAGGCCAATTCTTGGGTACGTAGCAGGTGCTCACCCCATTCATGTGTGGCGCAGGGGCCACAAGATCTGCCTAAGCCTCCACAACACTGTGAAATCAGCGGGCAAGTGCTGGGACTTAGTCCCCTGCAAAGGAAATGACCCCCTGTGGCCTGACGCCTCTGCACCACAAGCTCCCCTGTGGCCCCTGGGGAAAAAGCAAAACAAGGCAATCGGTCATGCTGGGGGCTCCCACGGCTGACACCAAAGAAGATCTCACCCCCTGACGCAAGTGGTTTGCACTCCCGGGCCCGCACCTCGGAGGACTCAGAGAAAGGATACCGGGGCCTCCTGCACTCCACCGAACTGGGAGTGAACACAGTGGGTCACCCTTTTAGAACCCAAATCATGTCTCACTCAAACAACGGGCATCTCACCAAAAGGCCTTGCACCTTAATACCTACAAGAGGAGCCTTGACCAGCACAGGTGCCACCCGGCCCTCCCCCACCTGGACCCTGGGAGGTTATCCCGAACTAGTAGAACAAACTGGACCAGGGGAGAGCCCCGGTGCCCTCCACAGCCGGGCAATTCTCGCCCACCGGGCCAGGAGGTGTCTCAAAGCAGCAACCCACCCATGAGTTGGGCAACCACTCTCCAAAAATTCCACTTTCAACGTCAGCCCCAATGCCATCAGGGAAACCATGCCCACCACAACATCGCCAGACGTAGAGGAGTCCCAATCACTGAACAAAGGCATGGCAGCCCTTCTTGACAAAATAAGAGGCTTCAAGGCGGACATCAGCAAAAGGCTTGGCGGGCTGGACAAGAAAGTGGACAGCATGGACAACCGACTCCAAAGGCTTGAGGCAAATCAATCATCAGTGTGCATACTAGAGACCCAAATTGATATGAGACTGATTGAGCTCGAGAGAAGAGAAGTGTGCGCTAAAAATTGATGATTTTGAAAACCGTGAGTGTCGTAATAATCTAAGATTTTTTGGGTTCCCAGAGGAAGAAGGAGAAACACAGACTGACATTATCAAGGCTATAAACAAGGTCATCAGGAACATTTTTAACGAAGACAACACTAACAAGCCTACGATCGATAGAGCCCACAGGGTGGGTGGAAGCTTCCTAGGTCCAAGATCTGTGCTAGTTAGATTCCACTACTTCACAGAGAAGTCAAAGATCCTCGCAAGAGCTAGAAAGATATATCCGGTGGACTGGGGAGACTCTCAAATCAATATATACCAAGACCTGTCAGCATTTACCCTGACAAGAAGGAGACTCTGCACACCCCTGACAAAATGGCTCACCGCCAAAGGAGTGCGATACAAATGGGGCTTTCCCTTTTCACTAACCTTCGAATTCGAGGGCTACAAATACAATCTCAAAATGGAAGATGACATTGGCAGAGTGACTCAAGAAATCCTGGGTGAATCAGTGCCTGGGCCCTCCCCTAGAAACCAAGAGGATGCACAGAGTGAAGCCCTGAAGAACAAAGACTTTGTTGATGGGATGCGTGTAAGAGGCCACTGCAAATTCAAGAAACTGAACCCGATACCCCCCCCACAGGCCTAGGGAGACACCGCCTGGGGAGATCAACAGAACGCAACTTGCCGAGGTCCAAAGATACCGTGCTGCATATCCTAGCTTGACTTTGGAAGCTGAGCAAAATTCCTGGCTGCTGTCAAAAGAAAGAGAGGCCTTACAAGCCTCTCACAGGGGTACAGTGCTCTCACCAGCCAACAGGATGATCACAACGATTCTGTATCCTTAACACGCAAGAGGGAGTGGGGGGGTGTGAATATTAACAAACTGGGGTTATTGGGGCGGGGGTCTCAAAGATGTTAAATGTACCCAAAAAAAGCCGACAGATGGGGTAGCAAAAGGTGGTGTGACACAGCATCATTCTCAATGCTGCTGACCGGCCAGATGCCAAAGGGGGGGGAGGAGTTGGGAGGTTTGTTATTGTTCAAAGGGGATTCAGGTTGCAAAAGTTAACTAAAGTTATGACCGCTCATCAGGAGGTTAGGGTTTACATCAAAGAAATAAATATTATAGTGAACATGAAACCAGGGCTCTGGAACACATACTTTGCCACATTAGCGAGAGGAGTCATAGAACTTGGGTCCCGGCCCTAAAATGATAGATAATGTGAATACATTGGCATTGGGTTCCCTAAACGTTAGAGGGCTAAATTCTCCACACAAGAGATCATTAACGATTTGTGAATTCAACCTTTGAAGCTAGATCGCTTGTTCCTGCAGGAGCCCCAATGGCAAATGGGGAGGGAACCAGCCATTAAAGCTAAAACCATAGGGGGAACCTTCCATGCCTCTTGTTTGTCAAATAAAAATGGGTGGCATATCAAACGGGCGGCCGTGAGGGACCTTACTCCTTTTGGACAATACACCATTACCAACTAAGGGTCGAAGAAATTTGTCTCAACATTGTACAAATTTATAAATGTACGGTCAGAGGAGATCAAGTGGTCCTACATGATAAAATGGGAACGTACGCTGGGGAAACCCATTAGTAAACAGCAGTGGAAAGACTTATGGGGGAATATCTTTAAACTGACCCGCTCCATCCAGTCGAGGGAAATGTGGGCAAAGATTGCATTGCAGTGGCACTACACACCGGAGCGACTGAATGGGATGTACCCAAATGTTTCCAAATCATGCTGGAGGGGTTGCGGCGGGGAAGGTACCTGGAGGCATATATGGTGGGATTGTAAAAGGATCCAGGTATTCTGGACTGAGGTGAAATCCCAATTGAAAGAGATGTTCCCATATGTGGATCAATTAGGAGTGCGGGTATGGTTGTGTGGGCTGAGGGATCACTCAGCTGAGCAGGTTTCCTTGTCACAATGGAGATGATTCATGGGCTTAGTTATTATGGCTTGGTCAGTGATTGCTCAGAATTGGAAGCAATGTGAACCTCTGGGGGTGTTTGGCTGGCTGCAGAAAATATGGTCCCTGGTTGTGATGGAGAAATTGACGCATAACTTACAAGGTTCAACCGAGTCATTCACGAAAAGATGGGGGGGCGGTCGTGGACTATCTCCAGTCAGACTATATGATGCAATGGTGTCTGCACAGGATCAGGATTCTGGACCTATTTCAGGCTTGAGCATCTCTGTGGGCTCTGAGGCTACCTCTGGTGGGGGGAGAGGAGGGAGGGGTGGGGTGTTTGTAGTTCTTACTGGATGTTTATTGTTGGAAACTAATAAAAAAAAATTAACAAAAATGGGTGGCAGTGGTAATAGCCAACAGCCTTAACTTCACCCCAAAAGCGCCACTGAAAGACCCTGAATGCTGCTTTGTAATGGTGAAGGGGGACATTCGAGGCCATGCGCTAACACTGATATCCATATACTGCCCGAACCATGGCCAAGAACATTACTGGGACTCAATCAAGGGTAAGATCCAAACCTTTGCAGGGGGTTCACTGATAATAGTGGGTGGCTTCAACATGGTCCTTGACCCTGAGCTAGACAGGAAAAGAGCAGACCCCCACATAGTGCCCCAAGCACAGCACAGGGAGGCCGCTGCCGTCAAGCAAACCAACGCAGAGTTGGGGGTGGCAGATTCCCATACCCAGATACATGACCGACACCCCCCTTTTACATACTACTCAAGAGTACATGATATATTCTCGAGTATCGACTACATTCTCATTGATACCCACTACAAAATAGGATACGGGAATCAACAACAGAAACCATCCCGTGGTCATTATCCCCAATGAAACGCGAATCTAGATGGTCGTGCAATTACCTCTTGCTGAGAGACAACAAGCTCGCCCTTATGCTACTGAAAGTGATTAGAGAATACATTGAACTAAACGACAATGGCGAGGTAGCGATACCGGTAGTCTGGGAGGCCTTTAAGGCCACAGTTCGTGGAGTCTTGATAGGGATGGGAGCCAAGAGAAAGAGAGAAAGAGAAGCAGAGGAGGGAGCGCTTAGGGGGAAAATTGAAACCCTTCAACCGGGAGGGAAACTGAAAACCCAGATGTTCCCAGGGGATTGGAACAAACGCCAGGAACATAAAACAAAACTGAAAGCCCTGCTGATCGGTCAAACCAAGCGTCAATTAGCATTCTTAAAACAGAAAAACATGGAAAAGGGGGAGCGAGCTGATAAAATACTGGCCTGGAGGTTGAGGGAACAGAGGAAAGTCAGAAGGGTAGAGGCCATATAGTCACCTAGTGGAGAAAAGCTCCTCGAAGACACCAGATAGCCGAGGAGTTTCGAGTTTTTTACGAAACTCTCTATAGAGCCGAATACACAGGTGACGGTGCCAAAATGGACCGCTTCCTGAATTCCCTTATGATCCTGAGTCTCTCCCCAGATAAGGCAACTGCCCTGGAGGCTCCCATCACTGAGCAGGAAGTGATCAACACGAACAGTGGTTTGAAGAGGGCACTACCCCGGGGGAAGATGGTTTCACTGTTTGCTTTTTAAAGGGGTTCTGCCTTGGCCCCCTTCCTGACCAAACTATTTAACAACGCTCCATGCTTTCGGCTCTGATAATAGTCATCCCAAAAGACAGTAAAGACCCAGCTCACTGTCAATCCTACAGACCATTCGTCTTACTTAACACCGATGTCAAAATCAAGGCGAAGATACTAGCCAACAGACTCCACCACTACCGTGGTACACGGAGACCAGGTAAGGTTTATCCGGGCTGCCAAAGCTCCGACAACATGAGGAAAACTATAGACTTAATGCATGAAGCACAACGCCTGAGAATGAGTGCATATCTAACCTCTACAGACTCGGGAAAAGCTTCTAACCGGGTGGAGTGTGGTTATATGGGAAAGATCTTGCAAGAAATGGGCCTTGGGAGTAACTTCAGGCGCTGGATTTCAGCCCTATGCAACAACCCCTCGGCAACGGTGGCAGTGAACGGCACGACTTCAGCCTCACTCCATCTGACTAGAGGCACGAGACAGTGCTTCCCTATCGCCCCCTGTTGCATGCCCTTATGATGGCACCCCTGACAATAGCTATTAGGGAAAACCAGGGATCACAGGAATCCAATGTAGTGAAATCAACTTTAAATTGTCCCTATTTTCTGACGACATCCTATGTTATATGACGAATGTTGGAAAGCCCCTTCCTGAACTCCTTGGCCAAATAGAGTGGTTTGGAAGATTCTCACGGCTGAAAATAAACATCCCCAAGTAAAACGTGATGCCCATCGGAGCTAACGACGCCGAGACTAGAGGCAGAAACTCCATATGTGGAATGAGAGTCGAGAACTCAGCCACACCATATCTGGGAGTTACCCTTCCTAGGGACCTCTCGAGGCTGCTAGAGCTAACAGGTGGGCACTCCCTACTTTGTCGTGGTTCGGCCGTATGGTGTCAGTAAAGATGAATATCCTCCCCCGACTCCTATAGTTGTTCTCAACACTGCCTATGCACTTCTGGAATGTTCCGGAACATTCCGGAATGTTCTTCCGGAAAATTTGTCGCCAAATTAAAATGCATGATCTCAAAATGTATATGGAAAGGAAAAAGCCCAGAATTAAATTCGACATCTTGACCCTCCCTAGGGACTTCGGCGGCTTCGGTCTTCCGGACTTCGAGCAATACTACAAAGCAGCATAATTGCGAGTCATGTTGGAATATCTCTGAGACAATCTGGGCACTTATTGGACCTATATCAAAGACCTGCAGACCGACCCTAAAAAAGTAAGGGACCTGCTGTGGTCCCAGACCAAAGCGATCCCTGGCCCCATCAAAAACCACTCAATTCTGCAGGTACTCTGGAGTCTATGGAGAGAGAGAAAAGCCAACGGTGCTCTCTCATCCTGGCCATCACCATTGAGTTCGATATGGGGCGACCCACTGGACATGTGGAAGAGCGGTCTCCATCACACACAAACATGGTCAAACAGGGGACTAGAAAAAGACGGCCAACTGTTCCCGGAAGGTCACTTTATTGACTATGAGGCTCTATCCGAGATCCTGCAAGCAAGCTCCTTGATTACCTTTGAATACCTCTGCCTGAAAGGAATCATGTCACCTAGGTGGTGTCCTAAGGTCTTGCGGACCCTGATTACGGCAGACCTAGTGGGTAGGCAGAAGTTCAATCAAGTTTGAGCGACCCAAATAGGGGAGGAAATTCCTGATAACACTTGGAGGAAGATATATACATTGATGTTATCTGGTAACCTTTACACGTAGGCAATGGAGCACAACTTCAAAATGCTGTACTGTTGGCACCTTCTTAAAACTCTCAAAAATGTTTGGGGGATTGTCCCCCCTCTGCCCCAGACAATGTGGTCAAACGGGTTCATGGTACCATGTGTGGTGGGAGTGCTCACAAGCGCAGATATACTGGTCCGAAGTCCTCAGCTGGATCAGGGACACAATGGGTATGGCCCCAAACTTAGTTCCTCTCCAAATATTATTGGGTGTAGACTCCCGAATCCTATTGAAGCTATGTTGAGAGCAGGAAGAGTAGCCCTGGCCCAGAAATGGAAAAATAAGCCCTCCACCCCATCAAGGAACGAGTGGATCTGCAAGCTGTGGGCCATATTCACATACGAGAAACTAAAAGCAGTGGTTAACGACCGTATGGACATGTTCTCTCTGGACTGGGGACTCTCCATCTTGAAATGGGGAAATGGAGACCCTAAAACTTTGATTGAAGATTGAATGTTCTCTGGGTTGAAAGAGAACTCTGGGTCTCCTGGTGAAACAGGGGAGGAATTGGTCCCGAAGAACTACGAAAGGAACCCTTGCCTCAAAAATAACGTTGTTTTTCCGGCCTTATGCAGTAAATCTAACATCCTGTCAGCTTATGGTTGAGCAACCTAAGGAGGGTGGGGGCTGGCTGAGAAAAGAAAATCATAAAAAGGTGGGTGATTCTATGGCATGACAGGAGGCTTCATATTATGCATTTCCATCTTTACTCTGAAACCACAGCAGCAAAGAAAAAACTTTTACAAACAAAAAAAGTTTCAACAACAGAACTAGATAGAGTTCAATGTCCATGCATGGGGAACTCCCCAAACCATCATGGAGGACAGGTCATGCCCTGCAGGGGAACCAATGAGCAGGGACCCTCCTCTATATATGTCCATTACTCTAACCCCAACCCCTCTTTCTTTGCTGCTGACACCACAAGCTAAGTCACTCCTTGTAGTTGTGCTTTGCATGTTAGTCAGTGGTTGCCATATGACTTTCTGTATCATATATATATATGTGCTTTACTGCCCTTGGGAATTGTTTTTCCTTATGTTAACTTTATGGTTGCAGTATGGCAGTGAACTGCCACTTCGTGGCGTCTAACAAAATTAATGAGTTGAGAGCGCCTGCGCTTTATTTAATGTGTGCCTTTGTTTTATGAAGAGAATGTTTCATTGAGTACACTTTTTTCCTACCCAACACGTGCAGGCATGTTTGAAGCTTTTAGCTTCAGGCCTGTCACGCGTGGGTTTGGGGACGCCTGGCAGCGCCGTGCCCTGTGTTTGTTTATCCTTATTGCCTTCAGGGCGAGTTGCGCACAAGCGTTTGTTGTTTCCGTCGCGTGCGGCTCTTTTGAAGCTTTAGCTTCAAGCCTGTCACGTGACGGTAATGGAGATTTATTTTGCTTATGGAGCATGTTGGCAGCTGTGCGCGCGGGTCTTTAGAATCCTTGGCTTCAGACCTCACGCGCACAGACTGCCGTTTGGGCTTCCCTCCGTCGGGCCCTTTCAGAAGCTTTCACTTCAGGCCGGACGCACGGCAGGAAGCCTTCTGATTTACACTTTTGTCGGATATCCGACGTCCGCCCCTCCCTCCCCATTCTCCTCGCGTGCGGGTATTAAAGCTTTGCTTTGCTCCCGACGCGGCGGGGGGGAGGGGAGGGGGGTTTCTAGTGTTGGGAATTTTTTCCTTTATGGTGCAGCGCTCTGGTACCGGTAGGTTCGTAGCGCTATATACATTGGGAATTATCAATGTCAGCGCTCTTATACTGGTGGGTTCGTAGCGCTATATATATCTATATAACTGCTCAATTATTAATGCTCAATTGTTCCTTTTAGACACAATAAGGTACAAGATTGATGGGAAGTTGTTCCCCCTTTTTTCTTTTACGCTGCCCCAGGCCCCTGGGTAGGGTAGAGCAGCGCTATGATACCTGCGGGTTCATAGTGCTATATATATATATATATATATATATTTTCTAATACTGAATGCTAAATTGTTCAATTTTACCCAATGATACGGGGGTTCCCCCCTTTCCCCTTTTAAAGGACACATTATGGGAAAAGTGCAGTTTTTTCCACATGTCCCCTTGCGCACCCTGAAAACAGCTTTGCTTACTAAGATGCGCAGGTCATGGGAGCGCCATGTACCATCTCCCTTACATTTTAGTAATGCAATACAAAAATTATAACGTGTCTCACTGTTTGGGGATATATTGTGTCAGACTTTCGGCACATACATTTTGAGTGCCGTGGCCTGCTCGGCTTCAGGTTTCACCTGAGTTTGGATGCTAGGGTTGTTCCCTGGCGGGCTGTTGATTTCCATACCCTGCTAGGGTGAACAGCTTGTGCTGCGCTTGCTCAGCGTATTCCTTGGTTACAGCAATGGTTAAGCTGTAGGTGAAGCATCAACGCTTCCCTTTGTTAAAAGAATTGTTTTGTTTTGTTCATTTTTCTAATTTTATCCTTCAAAGAAAAAGACTGGGGTTGGTGGAGGTGGTCCTTGAATGACCTAGAGGGGGCTTGGGCCTTCCTATCCAGCCATCATGCAGGCGCAGTCCTGTACTACCATGATATTTCATGTCCCTTTACGGGGGAAAAAATGTCTGGTTTGTTACCCCTCTCTCTCTCTTTTTCCATTAGGTAGGTTCAGGACAACTCAGTCTGTTTACTTCCCTTAGGTTTCTCCTCCCCTGAAGGGGTCAAGTACGCAGGTTAGGGGGTGTACCCACAGTTCTGGTCTGTTCCTCATAACCTGTTTTCTTAGTATACATCTCCGCTAATGCATGGTCCTTGTTTCTGTGACAGTTAATTTGGCGGACCCTACTTGAGGGGCTAAGGACCTTAGCCTTCTTCCCTCTTCAGGGGGACGGTCTTGTTTTGTGAGCTAACCCTCTCGACATTGATTACACAGTCCTTGGTATCCTTCTTTGTCCTAGGGACATAAGGGGTAGGACCCTACGAAGGAAGAGTGGCATCTGTGTTTTTAAGACCTGTGTAACCCAGTTTGCTCGGCTGGCTAAAGAGAGATGTAACCTCTATTTTCACTAGTTGATGTGCAAGTACTGGGCTACTTGATTGAGATCTGTTTGCCTGCTCGGCAACGACGGCGCCTCTGCTCTTACGGAGCGGCGTAATTACCCCTCTTGTGAGGAGGGATGGCTCAAGGGCAACATATTCCTCTGAGAGGTTAAACTATACAATCCAGGTTCGGATTATAATACTAGCACTTGAAAATGTGCGGATCATGAAGGGCTGGATTATGAGAGCGATTGCCTGCTCGGCATCGATGAAAAACATTCATGGCCACAGGATGGCGTAAGCCCTTACCCGTGCGATTTCATCTCAAATTCATATTGAACAGGTGGCTTTATTAAGATCTTTGCCCTCAGGAGAAGGGAGCCCGCTCCTTTGGGTGTTTCCTAAGTCTACCTATCCGGTAGAAGGTGCATCAAGTGGTGCGCACAGTTACTCCTCTGCTCGAGGGGCTGGAGCACAGTGTTTTTTTGTCCATTTGGAGGGATTGTGCCGACAGGAGTCCTGCTAGTCATAGGATATCTCCTGTAATGCCTCTGGTGTTCACCAGGTTTTCGTAGATGATGTTCATCTCAAACCCCTGGGGGTTGCTGTGGGTTAACAAGGATCCAATTTGCGCTCTTCCTCTGTCAGTTTTTCCCTTGCCCTCATTTTAGAAGGGGCGGTGAAAACAGCCTCCCTCACGGTTTCTCAATTATGATTGAGATAAATATGCTCCCTCTAATTGGGAGTGGGCATATGGGGTACTTCTAATAATAAGTAGTATGCAAGTTTTAACCTCTATTTGTGGCACCCTTTAAATGGAAGTATTGTTATGCTCATTGTTCCCTGTCTCCTGGCAGATGGTATGGTTGTGTTAGACCTCGAGGATGAGTGCTGGGAGTTCCTCCATTATTCCTCCTCTCAGGAGTTTCCGCTTCAGTTCCACTGTTGGGTTCACTCTTATCATTGTCCCTCCCTTTTGGTTTGGCCTTTCCCATCAGCCCTGGTGTTACCAAGTTAATGAAGAAGGTGATAACTCACCTCGGTTCCAAAGGGTTTTGGCGAATATATATATATTTGTTTCTTGGATACAGTTAGAGATGTCCCTTCTGCAATCACGGAGTTGTTCTTGGTTTTAGGCACGTCATTATAACTCGGCATCTTATCCTTTGGGATGATAGATTGTACTTAAGTAAGGAGTTAGCCGTTTTCTCCCCTGGATAGGGTGATTTTTTCCCTTAGCTAGCTAACATAGATGGGCAGAGGGCCAGCTCCTTCCGTGTCATTGTTCCAAGCACCCCCGCGAGAATCTATCGTTCTCGCATTTCGATCAGCCTTTGGAACAGTTACCTAAATGTTACACTCAAGAGCCTTTCTCTAAGATCAATTGCAGTTAGCTCCGAGCCTGGAGCAACATATTGTCAATCAGGATGTCGGTCCGATAACTCAGCAAGTACAGCACTCGTTTTGACATCTGTGCAGAGCCTGCTGATGCAGGATCCAATCTCGGCAGGGCCACACTCAGCCTTTCATACTTCCGAGATCGATAAGTGAGCACCACACACTGTGTTATAACAAGCAGGGCTCAGATGCCTGATGGTTTGTAGCGCTTTATGGAAGCTCCATTATTAGCTCTCTCTTGGCCACGATCTTGTACGGTTGGAGTTCCGCTTGGGTGATCTCTTTTCCTTGTGAGAAGGTGGATGCTAGTGCACTGTCTTCAGACGGTGCCTCCGGGATTGCTCGGTTCCGTTTGGGGCCTTCTCGGGAGTGGGGTGGTTCCCGTCCCTATATGATTTTACAGTGCATATTGTCTAGTGTCATCCCTATCCACCTGTGTCTATCTCTGCCCGACAGTTTTCTCTTATGGTTCCTTCAGGGGTTCCTCTCTGTTATTCATTAGAATATATTTTCATCTCTTCCTGGGGCTTCAGAAGTTCTTTGCGCAGTGCACTATCTGGGTCATCAAGGACTTTGGGAAAGCCTTTAATAAGTCTATTTTTCTTTTAGATGGCGGCTATTCAGTGAATGGGTATATGACTCAGATTTCGATTCTGTTTCTCCCTTAACAGAAATAGGGTTCTGGTAGAACGGTCTACCAAGGCTACTTTACATGCCAATGATTGCATGTTACTGCCATTATCTCAGCGAAACATGGGCGCTAAGGGTGAAAACGGTGGTTTGACAGTACTTGGTGCGCAGGACCTTCAGGTCCATTGGTTTTGGGGTTCCACCTTGACTAGGTGTTTCTTGTCGGCTACAATTATACCATATTGTATTACCGCATCTTTGTCTTTTCAAGGGAGATTTGTCTGTGCTACAACTGTTTTCAAAGTTATCCATGTGGAGTTTCTTTCCTGTTAAGTGCATCTCCTGTATCAGTACTTTAGATATGGACAGGGGACTGTTCTCCCGGGGGTCAGAAAAATAACTTTTTTATTGCCAGAATGGGTACCCGTTGGGTTTCCTCCATCTATTATCCAGGTCTCCGGGACATGTTCTAATGTATAAGTTATGAAGTGTTTTTAAATGCTCAAGTTGGACTTAACCCCTAAATACCTCTCAGCTGCTTTCCTGTGGGAACACTATTGCGGGGTCTCTTACCCTCGGGCCATATGAATTAAGTAGATTTTGCAAAGTAAGGGAGTCCATTGCTCCTTGGTCCTTCAGTGGAAGATGCTATAGTGTTTAAGATGCTCTCCTGTGGGGAGGGAATTGTCAAAGCAGCTGTTTGGTCATGGGAATAATATTTGGATTAATTTTATTTTATCACAAGTGTATTGCTCAGGTTGGGATTTGGATTGGGATGCAAGGGCTTTGAACTTGCATAATATGAAGCCTCCTGTCATGCCATAGAATGGGAAATCCCCCTCACTAACGTGACAGGGGGTTTAGATTCTATTAAAGACAGGAGGCGAGTATTATCCCACCCACCCTCCCTTTGTATTGGCTGTTCTGCTTCCACCCACCCACCCTGTTATATTTCATATTGTTTCAGATTTTGGGTGAGAAGTCCTATCCAGAAGAACTTCGTAATAGATGCAGGCTGCGGAAAGGTTAAGATCTCCCCAGTTTCGCTGGATCCTTTCTCCGCGCTACGCAGTTCAACCGTTTCATTGGACGTCTAGTGCAAGACAGCTGCAGAAAGAGGGGTTGGGGTTAGAGTAATGGACATATATAGAGGAGGGTCCCTGCTCATTGGTTCCCCTGCAAGGCATGACCTGTCCTCCATGATGGTTTGGGGAGTTCCCCATGCATGGACATTGAACTTTATCTAGTTCTGTTGTTGAAACTTTTTTTGTTTGTAAAAGTTTTTTCTTTGCTGCTGTGGTTTCAGAGTAAAGATGGAAATGCATAATACTCGCCTCCTGTCTTTAATAGAATCTAAACCCCCTGTCACGTTAGTGAGGGGGATTTCCCATTGTTATCGCTAATCTTGTTTTTCTGTACCAATTCACGAAAATACCAATAAACATCAAAGTAAAAAAAAAGAAAGCACTTCTCGATCAGTATGAGGTCATGAGGATAATAGCACAATAATCATTCGCATTTTCATAATATTAAAAGTAATGTATAAGCTCTGTCAGAGAAGCAAACGAAGTAAAATAGAGTCAAATACCTTTAGAGTGTGAAGGTTAGTGAGTATGCCTTAAACAAAGCCGACATTTTAGTTGGCATATTATGTAATGTATAACACAACTGCTGCCAATGCATTACTAAACAAAGAGATCACAGAAATATAGAGATAACAGGCTTCTTACCAGTGCGGATGAAAGGGAATCAGATATGGAATTCGCTTTGACCAAGGAGGAATGGAGTCTCTCGAGATTGCCACGCCTAATATATCTGCCAAGTCACCAGCAAAATCACTCTTATGCTGTGCAGCTATCTGTCTGATTTGATCATTTCCAGCCTAGCACGCTGTGTATGACTCCTGCAACTGTCAGTTACTTTAAAAAAAACAGACTGAGGAAACCAACGCATTCCCAGGTGGCTGAGGGAAATAAAATATTAAACGAAGATGTTTTCACTTGCACGTTAACATTACAGTACATTTTAACTAAAGGCATATTTAGTTGCTTGTTTCGGCCACGAGTAAGCGCCTGCCTTTCTGATTTTTTTTTTAAACACTGCAGGTCTCCCCCGTGTGAATAGAATGGTATATGCCAATTCCATCAGCTGGTTCCAGAGTGCTTGGTGTGGTGGAAACGCAGCTAGAGGGAACTGTTCATCTGACTTCTCTGGTGGAGTTCGTCACATACTTGTACGTGTATCATTGAAAATTGACGGGGAATCCTCGGGTGCAAACTGCTCTGAAATTCTGCTACTAGCAGAGCTAATCCGAATAAATAAGCAGCCTTCATAGCAGAATGGTACAGTGATCTGCGGGCCCACTGCAGCCCTATCTTAAATCTTTAATGTGTCATGCTCTTAGGGCAGCAGTTGTTGTCACATGAATTTCTCAGTCAAATACAGTCATCATTAGTTTTTAGCACAGTGGGACTTCTGAGCACAGCACAGGTTCGAGCTTTCCCATTCAGATATCAGGCCCATCAGTGGTTGTCTTTTTTTTTTTACAAAAAGTCTCTGACCTCTGAGGACCTGATAGGCTCCAAAATAACAAATGTTCCTTTCAAATGTATACATTGGGTGATGATTCTTCACCCCTGGTCCCCCCTCTTCCGTGCTTGGATCCCAAAACAGTTCCTTTTAATATCAGGACCTTCGGGGTGTAACAAGTGTAACTTTCGTGCTTCTGAGGGCCTGATAGGTTCCAAAAATAGTAAACAAAAAGTTCCTTTCAGATTACACTTGGGATGATTCTTTTTGAATGTTTGCCCCCTCCTGTTGGGTTCACTCTGGATTTTGCAAAGATATTTTCTCCTTGGCATTGACAAATCTTAATGTCTTTTAAACAGTTTCCCGTGGACCTCCCTCTGCCAGGTTCACTTTTGTCAACAAACTGTTTCTTGGGACTTTAGACTTTGCCCCTCTTTAGTGGCATACCTCTTTTGGGTTCACACTTGCCACTTCATATTTCCTTTTGCTTTCTCTTAATGCTGGATTCACTTCCTTGTTTTCTCAACAGTTTGTCTGTCAAAGACTTTCGAATGTACGGGGATTTTTGCTAAACCCCTGTATGAACACTTTCACCTTTCTTGGCGGTTCCCCTGCAGTCTTCTGGTATCAGTAGTTTCACTGAACATGGGATTAACCAGAGTCTCTCGACCGAGCACCCATGTGGTGCCTATTCCCTCTGCAGCTGGTCTTCACCTAACAAGTTACAGTTCTTTGAACTTTTCCTGATGTGCCGCTTTACGACTTTCATTCAACACAGTTCGGTTTCTTATCAGTTCTCCCCTCGACTCACTGGCTGTGATGAACCGATTGGCTTTCCTGGTATCTGGAGTCAAGGCTGGTACCACGGTAGCAGGTGTCTCCCTCAGTCCTGCTTATCGGCGTAGGCACGCTCTGTGTACTCTTGGCATCTGCTACAACACACTTGAGCTATTATCCGCGGTTTTACAATTCCTTCTGCGGAGGTCTCGTGGGTTTGGGTCGAAAAGGGCAACGCCGTTTCTCTCCTCGTCAGCCTTTTGACATTCACCGCCTTTCTCCTCCTCTTGAACTGACGTGCCTGGATAGCTGTCTCGTCGCCCGGTCGGCCTTGCTCGTATTGTGCTCTCGTGCTCCACCTTTTATCCCTGTGCAGAAAAGAAAGGGATGTCAGGTGTATGTGATTCTGGTCAATTGCATGACTCTGCCTGACCCTTGTGTTGGGACATGTCAGCAAAATGGCTTTGTTGTTAGTCTGTCCTCTTTTGTAGTGGGTGAAAGTGTTTGGGTCGGAAAAGGAATTTCTGGATCTGGTGGCGGTGAAGTCAAAGTCCCAGGGGATGTATAGGCCGTTCGATTCTCACCATGCATGGTTTTTTGGATCATCTCTTTGAGCATGCCATATCTTTTGTACTAGGAGGAGCTATACCTGTGCCTATCGAGATGATAATCATGGCACTGTTCGGGAGTGTCTTTACACAGCACCAGAGTTTCATTTGGCACATGCAGAACAACACCAGCAGGAGCACCATGATAGGGAGCAATATCGTCACCACTGCTCTGAGCCATGTTGGTGCCCACAAGAACATTGTATCGAACAAATCTTCAGCTTCTACTTTTGCTTCAGTTTCCATGTTTGTCTATAGGTTGTGGAGGGCCCTATGATGTGTGACAAAGACCCGCTTCCTGCATTGTTTGGGGTGCCCATGTGCAACATGGCAATACGATCTTCTTATACACACCCCCTTCCATCGCCGTAAACAGATCCAGGATATACCAGTTTTGGAGAGTCATCAACCAGATTGCACGCATCTCGCTCTTGATCACGTTCAGCCCTTTCCCTGTATCGTTCGCCAACTGGATCATTTCACACCAAAAGATCTGGAGCCACTTAGCATTGGCTGCGGCCTGCACCCCCAGAAGCAGAAGGGAGGTGAAGAATACCTCTGCTTTGGTGCATAGGTGATATTTGTCTGGGATTTCTTTCAGCAACTTGGAGGAATCTTCAGATACATTATTTGATTGCTTCTGCCGTCTTCTTAGTGAGCGCTTCTTTCTTCTCACTTGTGGGGGTTGGGATGGGGGTGGCCTCAACTGTGCTGTGACAGACATGGGTGCTATAATTAGGTGGGCCTCAGGAACCACAAGGACCGTTGAATGTATACTCGTTAGCGAGCATGCCCCTCTCCATGATGGTGGGAGATGCATGTATGCTCACTGGCCACACACCCAAAGATGTCCATAAGGGCTGCTGTGCCTTTACTGAGATCAGGGATGAATAATGTCTTGTTACAGCTGTTGTTGTTTCCACCAGAGCAGTTCCAATTCCTCGAAAACAGAATTCTTATTCATCTGCTGCTTGAACCTCCACTGAAACTTCTTTTGCTTCAATCCATGTTAGTTTTGAGACATATGTGGCCCACTTGGTGAGACAGTTCTTGTTGATGTTCCATATAATTTCTTCACCAAACACCGCCAACCACCGTGGTGTGCAGCTCACTAGCACCTCCTCCCATTTGTTTAACACAAACAACACTCTGTCCATCTTTAAGAGCGGACGTGGCTTGCATCTCGAGTCTTTGTTGTGCTTTTCACACTTTTCTTCTTCTTTGTCCATGAATACAGCCCGTACTCTGTGCCCATGGAACATGCTTCGAACCTGACACAGTGACAGGTGAACCACCCACTGGGGTTCTATAGGAGGCATCTCCTGGGGTGCTAACATTCTAGGTGCCCCTGACACATAGGCGATGAGAGAGCAAACATAGCAGATCTCATTTGACCTGTGCTTTCCCATTGAGCGCATTTGACTATGTCATAGATTACTGAATCTGGATGGTGCACATCAGTCATTGGGCCTCATTCCCAGTCCGGCGGTAACCCTGCCGGTGCTACCGGCGGGTTGCCGCCAGACTCGGAATGAATTGCCGGCACCTGACTTCCCCGTGCTACCAGGCTATTCCAAGTCCGGAGGCCGGGAGGTCAGGCGCCAGCAATTTCATTAATCTTGCCGGTACCGTTGTTACTGTACCGGCAAACTCGCAATTAGGCCCAATTACTTTATGCAGGTTGACAGAGAATTCAGTGAAGGGGGGTGGCATGGGTAGCCCTTCGGACATCATAGGGGCGTACCCAATACCGCAGTTCCTTAAATTTGACCTTAAATGGAGTGGCATATCTCACTGTGTAGGGCCCGCTATACCGCAACTCACTCCATCTGCGGACACAGTTTCTTATAAAAATAATGTCTTCTGGTTGCAGTTGTAGGGGTGGTAAGTGCGCAGCTCCTGGAGAAGCATTGTTGTTTTCTTCTGTTCTTTTTGGCACTATCTGCCGAGGGAGGAGCTTTATGGATTGTGTTAACTGACACAAGTATGCTTTAAATTAATCTCCTAATATGGATGCAGCCCTTTGAGCATTATAGGCACCATGCGTCAGTGAAAGTGATGTGTGCATGTACCACCCCATCACTATTTCAAGATGGCAAAGGTGATGGTTTTGCAGGGCTGTGTCTGCAAACTGAATTAGGCCAAGGGCAAGCAGTGAATCCAGTTCTTTTTGAGGGTAGCACACAATTTGGATAATTTTGCTTTTAGGCCATTGATCTCCTCAACAATACCGTTGGCTTAAGGATGATAAATTGAGCACATCTCATGCTTGATTTCAAAGAGAGCTGTTATTCCTTTATCTCATTGAAGAAGTGTGTGCCATTATCAGATTTAAGTGCTTCGTAGACTCCCAAGAGGGGAAACACTTCTCGTACTAAGAATTTGCTGGTGATTTAGCATCTGGCTGTGCACATGGTCCAGCCTCAACTAAACGGGAGAAGGGGCAAACACTAACAATCAAATAGCGTTAAGTGTTGCACAGTCCTCCCATATCAGCAAAGTCGATATGTAATTCTGGGAAGGGCCAGCTGATATTGATATTGACATATATAAACAGAACAGAAACAATATGGATGAAACCTTACAAATCAAGCCCACGCGAATCGTCATGCAGCGTCCCACAAGGATCATCCTTCTCGACACTGCTATTCGTCATCTACCTGTCACAGCTAATTAAAATCTTCGAAAGGGTGGCCACCAGGGGGCGCACAGGCAATGGCAGCCTGATTGCGGAGCTCCCGCCGAAGCTGGGCCCATCCAGGGGATTGAGCCCCCCCCGAGACTCCCTGAGCAAGCACAACGAGCGGCGAGAGCTGGCAACCCCCCCGTGACGCCCCCGCTCGAAGAAACGGGTCTCCAGCCCCAAGTGGAACCGGAGAACCACAAGTGCAGGAGCGCGGCCTGAATTGCATCACGCCTGGGGGCGCGGGAAATAATGGATCCCTCTGCGGTTTGGGAGCCGAGGAGAAGAGCCGGGTCCCCCCCCGGGCCCAGGAGGTGAAAGGCAAGTAACGGAGGGACGGCGCTCCCCGTGTGGAGCTCTGCGGCGGACCCCCCCGCCCTCGGAGGGGGGAGACGGACTCCTTCCTGGGGCGCCGCTCCAGACCCCACGGCAAGGCGATGCGGGCCTGTGGGGACAGCGCGGGAAGCCAGGCCCCGCCACAGGAGGGGCCCAGGAGAAGACGCCCTCCAGTAACGCTTCACCCTGGGTGGGGGGCGGAATCGCTCCCCCCACAAGATCGGAGGCGCCCGCCATTTCCGCCTACTAAGGTGAGACCCCGACCCGGATCGCTCCACATTGGGTCACAACAGTGGCCCCCAGACAGAGAGCAAACGGCGCAGACCCCCTACGGCCAGGGCCACAGCAGGGGTAGACCCCCAGGGCCGCGCCCCGGAGCGAGAACCGGCTGTACGACAGAGGTCCCCGAGGTCACCGCCCCGGGGGGAAGCAGTGAGCAGGCGGCCCAGGTGAGAGGCCCCCGCTTTTGAGGAGCGGGGCGAGTGCCCGCCTGGGGGGCTGCCCCATCGTTAAACAAGGACATACCTAAGCAGGGATAATGCTCGCCCTCATAGGTGTACTAAGCTCAATAACTTAGCTGGAGGCCAGCCTCACCACTGCCCCTGAAACTAGACAGTTAGGAAAGGGAAGAGAAGAATATACCTACCCAATAGACTACCGACAGTAAATAGATAGAAAGGAGCTGGTTAATGATAATATAACACCACTATCGAACTACGGGATAATGCTCGCTCAACCGGGGGTACTAAGCCTAATACATTTGCCAGAAACCACCCACGGTATCGCTCCAGAAACTAGACAGTCAGTAAACCGAGGAAAGAAAATACCTACCCAGTATGACAACCTTGTACATAAACAGAACTACAAGGATTATGAGCCATACAACCCACTAACGAAAACCTCAAATTTCTGCATACTTAATTCACACAAAAACACACACAACCACCTTACTCACAGCAAACTGCACGGACTTCACCACACCGCAACAACAAACAATCAACACATAGATCAAAACAACAGCACGCAAGGACTTGCTTCGATTCTGTATGCACACCCAAGCTCAGCGCACGGTGAAAACCGAAATGAAGCTGCCAACAGTACACCACCTCTCACTTTCCTATGCCCTCTTCACCCACTAACCCACCCCCCACCTTTTTGCTTACAGATCCGCCTGAGCGGCAGGATTCCAACTCTGCTGGTGACTGTGCCCTATACAAATACCTTTAACATTAACATTAAAATCATCTTATGAATGCATCTCTCAGTTTCTTATTTTTTGTAATGTCACTGAGACTTCAAGCAGAAAATGCACCTATAATTAGTAAACACACTTTTAAAAATAAAATGGATTCGGGGGGCATGGCTTGGAGTCATGATGGTCGGTTCAGCTCTGTAAGAGCTCCCGGCTGGTGCCACGCATCTGACAATAATGCACCGGTGAAACTGAAATTCTGGTGCCCAAAAGCGGTGTGGGCGGTTGCCCAAGTTCTGGAACACATTCTGCCCGACTTCTGTCTTCCACCGGACTTGGAACTGGAAGAACCTCTGCCTGGCGATCCCACGGCGCGGGGCATAGGGTCTAGCAGCAAAATGGTGCCCGAAATCCCGGGCTGAACTCACTGGAGGTGCCGGGAGCAGCTGTGGACCTGAGACTGGGAGCATAAACTATCATCACCAGACTCTCCCCCGTTCCGCAGCCGGAATTGCTCAGAGCACTGGCACAGAGCCGAGCCGCCCGATGACCCAACCCGTGGCACTCCTTCCTCCTCACCCTGGCCGCCTGCCGCCAAGCCACCTCGGCGTGAGTCCCCGAGGCCACCTCCACACAGCAGTCTAAGTTGCTGCTGGCCCATGGGAGCACTCAGACCTTGGCTCTAATCGGCATTGTACAGAGCTACCCAACAAGCACCCACCTGCTGACCTCCACCCACTTCCCAGAGCGCCCACCCCGGACCGCTGCTGCGGCTCGGCACCCGGGCGGACCGGGGTCGGGGACAACACGGCAACGGAGCTCCACCTTCCGACAGCACTAGACACCTTGTTGGGCCCAACGACCACAGGCACCCTGCTACCAGCTCTGTTGGAGCTGACGTGACCTCCGCTCTTGGGAGGCCCCCCTGAACTCTCTGAGCTGTCGGACCTGGTATACAGCTGGCCCTTCTCTCCGCACACCCACCAACAGCTCGATGCGCCAGCTGGAGCTACCCCACATCCTCTGATGACAGCCTTTGGACCCCACCTCAAGGCAGGCCGCAGCGCTACGTTCTGGCCCCTTATGTGGGAGGTAAGGCGGCACATACCGCGCGAGCCAGTGGCCCCCACCTGCACCCCCTTCACACTTGACAGCCCGAAAGGCTCCAACACAGGGGATCTCTGCCCTGCACAGACACTCTGCAACTGGGGGAACCCTGCCGACCAGGACTGTAGTCCTCGACCCCTGCAAACTTCAAGGCACAGTGACTGCAATTTGCAAATTAGTCAAACCAGTCAACCCTGCGCCCCAACGATCAGACACTATTGACTGGTGCAACAGCATCCTGGGAGCAGCCCCAACTTTCTATTCCTCTCACCCAGGCCCCCTTGACACTTACATATGTTGGGGCCCCTGCCTGACAAGGGCATAAGAACCCCAGCAGCATCTCCAAGAACCCACCGGTGTGACCCGCAAACGGCCCACGTGCCAGGCCTCTGTACCATCAAGGGCCCACCAGTACACAGACGCAAACAGTCAAAGAAGCCAGATAGCCCCCCAGCAGCAGAGGCCCTACACAGGGGTGAATGTGGGAAGTCTCTATACTCCAAGCCAGGGGGGCACATGAGTGAAGCCTTGGTTACCCCTCCCCAGGTGCCTAACAACGGAATTGGCCACCTTCGAGCCATGCCTCAGGCCTTGTGCGGCCCCGGTAGCGCAGAGGGTCCCTGATTCGCCTAACCAGGGGAGAAACATCTCACCCAACATGGAAAAGCACTTAAAGACATCCAAAAAAGCGGGCATTGCTTCACTGCTATCAACCCCAGCCACGGAAAAGGGGGGACCACACCGAAGCCACGGAAGCTACAGCCACAGCAACACGCACGGATACGGACCCTGAATCCTCTGCACAGGCGATTACGAAATACGATCTTCAGGAACTACTGGAGGCCATCACGAAGGAGTATCAGAGGGGGACGGAGGAGGTCACGAGTAAGATCACGGTCCTGGGCAGGCGAGTCGGGCAGCTGGAGGAGAGAACGACTGAAGTTGAAACAACCCTCTGCGACCACGGCTACGAGATCGACAGGGGCTCGGACAGACTTACGGCAGTAGAAGCCAGGTGAGAGGCCCTCGAATTGAATCAGGAAGACGCAGAAAATCACTCCCAGTGTAATAACTTCCGACTGAGAGGGATCCCGACCTCTGTGCCAGATGCAGACCTGGAGAGGTATGTCAATGACCTCTTCCGTTTCATCCTAACTCTACCGGACGACTTCCCCTTGTTGCTCGACAGAGTTCACAGGACAAAGATAAGATCAAACTCATTGACCCCGCCTGATGTCCTGGCAAGACTACATTACTATAAAGAGAAAGAAGAAATGATGCAAGAAGCAGGGAGGTGTGACGTGTGAGTCACGGTATGCGCATGCGCGAGCCTCGTTCGGGCTACGCGCATGCGCGGTTGAAAATAAAGTGCGCCCGTGCCGGCAGTTGCGGCCGGGAGGTCAGTGACTGCAACACCGGCCAACACCGTGTCCCGTGTGTTCCTGCATGAGTGAGTGAGCGCATGAGTGCATGCAGGCAGGCCCGAGGCACGGGCAGCCACACAACATCGTGGCGACGAGGCGGGATGCAAGCGGGCGTAGAGTGATACGCCGCCGAATGCTTTCATCTTCATAACGCCGCACCGCGGTACGTTACGAACCCGGCGCAAACACAACGGAGGTGTTTTCACGCTTGGTAGACAGCAGTAGCGGCCTGAAAATGTGCTTGTGCGCTGCTTTTACCTGAAAAAGCCTCTCAGAACATAATTTTTGGAAATTCTGCAGTCTTCACCAGACAGGAGGACTGCACCTGAACTAGCCGCCACCACCCAAGGGGCAGCTGGTGCAAAATACAGGCAACTTGGAGGTTCAAGGACTGCGCAGTGACCAAGGTACGTCCACTAGTCACCCAAGTCAGGTTTGCGGCCTCGAACCCACCACGAGGTGCCTGTGCGACCTGTGAACATGGCAGAGAGCGACGGTGAACAAGGGGCAGCGAGAGTGGTGGTAAGGAGGCAACAAGGGGCGTTACAACCCATGCAAGAATTCGACACGACGGGCCCCCCTTCCAAACTAGGCCCGAGGTGGCTGCTGTGGATCAAGAAATTAGACATGTACTTTACTGTGACGGGGAAACCGATGACGACGCAAAGAGAGCCACCCTGTTGTACTCGGCGGGCATGGACTTATTACGCATCTATGAGTCCCTGAATCTACAGGTAACAACCTATGACGCCGTCAAAGCTGCTCTTGAGAACTACTTCATCCCGTTGTCCAATGTGGACTACGAGAGATTCCTGTTTGGCGGCGAAAAGCAGCGGGAAGAGGAGTCACTCGACCAGTTCTGCGCTCGCCTGCGTCAAATGGCTACAACTTGTCGGTGGGACAATGAGGAATCCATGGTTCGGAATCAGGTCCTCCAAGGCTGTGGCTCAGGCAAGTTACGCAGGCAAGTTTTGAGGGTGCCGGGTTGGACTCTACAACAAATTTTGGACAGCGGCAGGACTAATGAGCTGGCGGAGTCAAGGGCTGCCAAAATGGATGCCGCAGTGCGCCCCGGGAAAAGTGGATGAGGCATTTGCGGTTGGCAAACAGGTGGCGTCGAAAGCTAAGTGGGGCCAAAGGCACCAGGACACGGGGTCGGTGCAAGGGGCGTCGTCTGAATGCCAATACTGTGGATATGACCTACCACATTCTGAAGAGTGTCCGGCCAAGTCGAGAACATGCGGCAGATGCAACAGTCCTGGTCATTATGCCCGGATGTGTCGTGCTCCCGCCCCGGTGACCGTACTGAGGGGCCCCGCCAGGGCGTTTGGCGGAAATTCAAGGAGACAAAGGAGCGTTGCCGTGCTAGAGCAGGAAATGCAGAGGCTCAACATGGCCGAGGAAGAGGAAGATGAGGAGGAGGAGGTGTTCTTCATTTCAAGCTTGGCCACGGGGGCGAGAAAGAAGAGGCAACCGAAGTGTGTTGTGGACATTCAAGGGGTGCCGACACAAGTACTGGTAGACACAGGAGCCTCGGTGTGTGTACTGGCGTCCGACCACTACCAGTCCATACCGGGCCCACCGGCGCTGGACGTTTCAACGGCGAAAATATTCACGTTCGGCGGAGATACACCGCTCCCTATCAAGGGCGTTTTCGTGGCACTGGTGTCCAGAGGAGGCAAGACCATTAAAGCCCGTTTTTTTGTCACAGATGTGAGCCCTCACTCTCTACTCAGTTGTGCAGCTTCTGAGGCCCTAGACCTGGTGCATTTTGCATGGGAAGTTTACCAAGTCGACATTGAGCAGTTTCTGGGCAAGTTCCCAGGTATTTTCGAAGGGGTGGGGAAATTGAAGGCTCCTCCGGTACGTCTGCACATAGATGACACCGTCAGGCCTACGGCACTCAAGCATCGTAGAATCCCGTTCCACCTCCGGGAAAAGGTTGAAGAGGAGCTTCGTACGCTTGTGCAGATGGACATCATCGAGAGGGTGGAAGGCCCTACGCCCTGGGTCTCGCCCATTGTGGTAGCCCCCAAGCCGAAGCAGCCTGGAGCGGTGCGCATATGCGTAGATATGCGTCTCCCCAACGCTGCTATCAAGAGGGAGAGACACATCACACCCACTCTGGACGACATTATAGGGGAACTGCAGGGCGCAAGAGTGTTCTCGAAGTTAGATTTGCGAGCAGGCTACCATCAGCTTGAACTCCACCCAGACTCCAGATTTATTACGACGTTCACGACGCATGAAGGCCTATACCAGTTTAAGCGCCTGAGCTTCGGCATTTCATCAGCTGCCGAAGTCTTCCAGAACACCATCAGGGGGGCGCTGGCGGGCCTAAAAGGCGTTTTGAACATGAGTGATGACATTCTAGTGTTCGCAGAATCTGAGTCTGAGCACAGGAAGAGGTTGGAGTGCACACTAAAGAGGTTGGATGATTTGGGACTCACCTTACATCGCGAAAAATGCAAATTTTTCAAGGACAGAATTGGGTTCTTCAGATTCATCTTCCATGCCAGTGGTGTGTCTCCGGATCCGGCAAAGATTAAAGACATTCGTGAGGCCGATGCGCCCCAATCCCCTACCGAGGTGAGGAGTTTTTTGGGGATGGTCAATTACTGCGGGCGCTTCATCAGAGGGTTGGCCTCCTTGTCGGAACCCCTCAGGGCATTAACCAGGAACGATGCCGTGTGGGCGTGGGAGAGGAAGGAGCAAGAGGCCTTTCAGCTCCTCAAGAATGCCCTATCGGATAGTGACACCATGGCGTATTTCAACCCATCAGTTGAATCTGAAATTGTTGTAGATGCGAGTCCCGTGGGTGTTGGAGCAGTACTACTACAGCCAGACAAAAGAGGGGACATGCGACCCATCGCTTATGTGAGCAAAGCACTCTCTGACACTGAAAGGCGCTACTCGCAAATTGAAAGAGAGGCTCTAGCTATCCTATGGGGCTGTCGCCACTTTCGGCTGTACATTCTGGGCAAGCCTGTGGTGACTGACCATAAGCCGTTACTGCCCATCCTGGCGGGAGTGTCGTCCAAGCCGCCTCCCAGAATCGAGCGTTGGATGCTGGCCCTGATGGAGTATGGGGTGAGGCTCGTGTACAGGCCAGGCACCAAAACCCGGCAGACTACCTGTCGCGTCACCCCAACAGGGTGAGTGGAGACCTGAACGAGGAAGTGTCGGACTGCCAGGGACTACTCTGCCACGTCGTGGAAGGGGCATTGCCAGTGGCGCTATCGAGGCTCACCATCGCAACTGAGTCATCCAAGGATGAGGTGTTCCACATCATCAAGGCGGCAGTGAGGAGTGGTGATTGGAAAGCTGTGCTAAGGGACAACTCCAGGCGGCAGCTAGAAGCACAAAAGGACCTTCAGGCGCTCTGGAAGGTGAGGGATGAGTTGTCCATTTCGGATGATGGACTGCTACTGAGAGGGAGACAAATTGTGATTCCGCAAGCCCTGAGGAATCGCGTCCTGGAGTTAGCACACATCGGGCACCAAGGGGTCGTCAAGACCAAAGCGAGGCTCCGTCCAAAGGTGTGGTTCCCCGACCTTGAAGGGATGGTGGAGCGCTTTGTGGGAAGGTGTCTGCCGTGTCAAGCAGCGGCTCCCGGGGACAGGGCCCCACCGATTAGGTCGATGGAACGGAGCGAAAAGCCCTGTGGAACTGTCCACGTGGATTTTGGATCGACTGGTCGGGGCATGTATTTTTTAGTGGCCGTGGACCAATGGTCGCGATACCCAGAGGTGGAGGTGGTGGAACACACGGCGACTGAATACACCACTAGGGCCCTGGACAAAATGTTCGCGACACATGGATTCCCGGAAATACTATGCTCTGATAATGGACCTCCGTTCACCGGCAGTGTTTTCGCCCAGTACCTCAAGGACAGAGGCATTCACCACCGGAGAGTATCACCTCTGTGGCCTCGCGCCAATGGGGAGGCCGAAAGGTTAATGCGCACATTGAACAAAGTGCTAAGAATTTCCGCTCATGGAGGGGAAGACCTTCCAAAGAAGCTAGTGGAATTCTTAAGAGAGTACAGAACCACCCCACACCAGTCAACGGGGGTAGCCCCCGCTGAAGCACTGTTTGGACGCTGCCCCAGAGGCATGATACCGGAAATGGATGGCCACGGGCCAGGCGTCATTGACAATGAGAAAGTCAGAGAGGATCGCATCGCACGAAACCAGCGAGAAAGTGAAAGGAGGGGTCTGTAAGACAAAGAAGTACGTGTAGGGGACGTGGTGCTAGTCCGTAACCGCCACCCCGAGGGCAAGCTGTCACTGTCCTATGAACCCCACCCGTGGAAGGTCACACATGTAAAAGGGACCATGGTGAAGGCAGCCTGTGCCCGCGGCACAGTCACTCGCAACAGGTCCTTCTTTAAGAAAGTCGATACTTCATCGGAGACGAGTGAGCCGAGCGAGAGCAGGGCTTCCGAGGAAACCCCGGAGGGTCGAGTGGAAGACAACCAGAGGGATCCTGGCCCAGCTGAGGATGGTCTCCGTGGAGCTGCGCCAGAGATGTCCAGGTACCCTATGAGGAGGGGTCGCAGACCGCCCTCCTACCTCAAGGACTACGTCCTGTACTCGGGAGACTGAGCCGAGGTGGGAGGAGGCATTCTCTGAGAGCAAGAAAATGTTTGGGGTGTTATAAGTTTGAACTGTTATTTCCAGGTATGTTGGGTTTGTGTTTTCGTTAAAGAAAAAAAGGGATGTGACGTGTGAGTCATGGTATGCGCATGCGCGAGCCTCGTTCAGGCTACGCGCATGCGTGGTTGAAAATAAAGTGCGCCCGTGCCGGCAGTTGCGGCCGGGAGGTGAACCGGCCAACACCGTGTCCCGTGTGTTCCTGCATGAGTGAGTGAGCACATGAGTGCATGCAGGCAGGCCCGAGGCACGGGCGGCCACACAACAGGAGGACTGACAGAATTAACCCAAACGTACTCACCCAGCCAACAGGCCACGAGGCCCTCCAGCTCGAGACCCGCAACATGGATCCCAAACCAGGAAAGGAAGCTTAGGCAATGGGCCTCCGGCCTGCCCGCAGCCCCCAGTTCACCGATCAGCCGAAAAGGTACAGTTGCCTCCGCACAGGTCGGATGTGTTGGCACAGCCGGATGCCCCGTTGGTGGAAGGCTGGCCCTGATACCTTGGTTTTGTTCTAATGGGGCTAGGTCAGGGAGGGGGATGGAAGGGGAATCAGGCAAACTCAAGAGGGAACATTTCGACCAACAACTATACTGTATATACGGCGGCAGGCTGGCAAGGGCAACTGAGGGGATCTGCCACTATAACCTCCCCAGATGACCAACAAAATTAAGGAACTCACCATGATCACATGGAACGTCCAAGGGCTGAATTCACCAAGAAAACGCAAATTAGTTGAACACCGGCTAGCTCAACTCGAAGCGGACATCGTGTGTCTGCAAGAAACTCATCTGCTGCCCTCTGATGAGACTCAGCTGGGAGGTACCTATTACTTAAAGGACTGTTAGTCGAACTCCCAATCATTATTTCAGCAATATATTGCCTGAATGACACCCAGGACCGCTTCCTGCGCACTCTCCACCCGACGATAACCACTTTTGCCGAAAGTCATCTGCTGATCGGAGGCGACTTCAATCTCACCCCGGATACCAACGTCGACAAAACCTTGCCGCCTACCAGATCAGACTTTGTCCGAGCCCTGGGGCTGGTGGAATTCCTAAGAGAAACCAGAACGATTGATGCATGGAGACTAGCCAACAACAGTGCCCGAGTTTACACATTACACATTCTTCTTGCATGTCCACGGGGGGTTTTCGAGAATAGATCTGCTGATGTCCAGCGCGCTGTTTCCATGTATCGAGGACATACACATCGGACTGATGGTAATCTCTGATCATGCTCCAGTCATAGCCCAGCTACAAACAGAAGGCCTTACGGCGCCCTCGCAGAGGTCTTGGAAACTACAGGACTACATCCTGGCAGAGATGGCTTCCAGCCGTGAATTGTCGGACTCTCTTACAAACTACTGTGTGGAAAACGCAGCAATGGGCTCCTCCGAGGCCATGGTCTGGGATGCCATGAAACCAGTGATCCGGGGAGTCGCCATTGACTGCACAGCGGCACACAAACGCTGACATCAACTCCAGCTCTCAACATTAGTGGCAGAGGTGGTCGGACGGGAGGTGAACTTCAAGGAACGCCAGACAATGAAAGCAGAGAGAAACCTCAAAAAAGCAAAAGCAGCCCTTGAAATGCACCTGGCTGACCGAACGGCCCGGACCCTGCATACACAAAGCAGTACTATTATCTCAACAGCAACAAGGCCAATGGACATTCTGGTGCTCCAGGACCTGGGCGGCAAGCTGTGCTGCATGGAAGCAGAAAGGCTGGTCATCATGACTGAGCACCACAGGAACGTAATGTCTGGAGACCCCACAGAGCAGGGGGCACAAATCTGATACTTGAAAACTATCCAAAGACTCCCGCCACACCCACTGTTGGACACCTTGGAACTCCCCATCTCCACCGAGGAGATTACCAAAATCATCTGCTCCTTGAAAAACACGGCCCCGGGCCCCGACGGATTGTCTGCCCCATTCTACCAAAAGTATGCTCATATCTTGACCCCCCATCTAACATCCCTCTACAACACCTTTTTGTCGACAGGCAGCGTCACCCCCTCAATGGAGGAATCCCTCACAGTGTTGACATTGAAACCCGGGAAGAACCCAGAACTTGGCTCGTCATACACACCCAACGCACTGATGAACGTCAATGCGAAAATCTTCTCAAAACTTCTGGCTCGCAGGGTTGCACAAATTCTTCCGGACCTGATCCATCCGGACTAGACGGGATTCATCCCAGGCCGCAACACTCTGGATAACACCAGACGCACCCTGAATGTCATTGAATCAGCGAACAGAGCGGGGGAAGGCATGGCTGTCCTGTCCCTCGACGCTCATAAAGCCTTCGACATGCTCGACTGGGGATACATGAAAGAAACACTAAAGTACTTTGGCTTTGCCCTGAGGTTCCTGAAGTGGACACTGGCAAACTACCAACAACCCACCGAGACTCTCAGAATCAACGGCAACAAATCCCCCAGGATTGCGGAAACCAGATGTACTCGACAGGGGTGCCCCCTGTCCCCGCTCATCTTCACGCTGTCCATGGAGCCAATTGCCTCAAGGATTCACCAGAACACGCTGATCCGTGGTCTCGAGGTCAAAGGGGAAATCTACAAAGCCGCCCTATACGCGGTTGACGTGCTGCTGACTCTAACCCACCCAGAAGCCTCCCTGAGGGCCTTGTGGCAGGAACTGTACAGTTTCAGGGCAGTATCCGGATTCACTATCAACATCACAAAATCAACAGCTCTGGGCATCAACATCCCTACGACCCTGGTGGACTCGCTAGCGGCCAGGTTCCCAATTCAATGGGCTAAGACCCACTTCAACTACCTCGGTATCCGAATCCCCAGCAAAATAGAGCGAGCCTATAAGATGAACTTCCCGGCCCTGTTCAAAGAGCTGCAGACGGACCTGACCCCCTGGCAAAAACAGGAGATATCTTGGACGGGAAGGATTACGGCAGTGAAAATGAACCTGGTACCCAGACTGCTATACCACTGCCAGGCCCTCCCGATCCCCATCCCCAAAAAAGACCTGCAGAAATTGCAAGCAAACATTTTGAAATTTGTCTGGGGAGGGATGCCTCGTATCACTAGAAGGGTGATGCTCCGAAATCCGAAAACCAGTGGCCTGGGGGTCCCAGAGGTCACCAGGTATTGCCTTGCGGCTCCGCTCTCAGCAGCATTCACATGGCAATCAGGCACCAATCGACCACGCTGGCTGAAGCTAGAGGAAGACTGGAGGCGCTACCCACTGGAATCCCTTCCGCACATTGCTTGGCCCAGAAACCTGCTGAACGCCGGTTCCCTTACGATGACCAGAAACACAGTTGAGAGCTGGAAGAAGGCAGCATGAGGATGAAACTGTAGGAACACGGTGGGCCCTCTGTCCCCAGTCTGGGAGAACCCCGACTTCACTCCAGGGATTGCATCAGGTGGAGGACGGGCAGACTGAGACACATTGCAGACTTCTTCACGAATGGCACCTTGCTCACTTTCGAAGAATGCAAGAAGAAATGTCAAGTCAAGGAGAGTGAACGATTCCGCTATGCCCAGCTCAGACACTGGCTGTCCCGCGACTCGATAAAATCGCATGGAAGCAGAGAGCTGACGGCGCTGGAACGAACCCTGATGGCACTCCCGCCCACCAGGAAGATAACAACCTTATACAGATTGTTGGACAGAGTGGCCCCCAATCTAAAGGAGCCTTACATGGTGAGATGGGAGTGAGACATAGGCAGAGAGCTAGACGCAGAGAGCTGGTACTGCATCTGGGCAAGGACCCACAGGAGTTCCAAATGTGTCACAAACAAGGAAGGGGCGATCAAGGTCTGCTATAGATGGTATTTAACTCTGGAGATCCTGCACAAAAGTAACTCCGCCATTCCACCGCACTGCTGGGGGGCTGTACTGACACCGGCACACAATTCCACCTCATGTAGACATGCCCGAAAACGGCCTGGTTTTGGAAAGAGGTCCTGGAGCAGATCAAACTAATTACAGGCCTCTCGATCCCGTGGGACCCGGGCATTGTCCTACTGGGCGACACCAGCGAAAGTAATTTCCTGATGACGGGTCGACTGGCGGATCTATGCTCCCACCTGCTCACAGCCACAAAAATCTCAATAGTGAGACTCTTGAAGCACCCTGGGGGCACAGCAATCCCCATGTGGTGGACAAAGTGTTGGGATATTGTGGTGGCTGAAATAAATCTCTGCCCTCTGTTTTGGGAACAGAAGCAAGTTTTACAGCATTTGGGCCCCCTTTTTAGAGTACGCGCAACAGTTCCCAGGTGTGGTGAGGCAACCACCGCCTCTACGCTGGATGGCGAAATATGACTAAAGACGGCTGGGATCCCGCCAGTGGAGCCCCCGAAGCTCCCCGCACGAGAGTCCTTGGTTGAAACAACTTGATGGCCTTTGCATCCTTCCCTTAACTGGAATTTTGCCGCTACTGTCCGGCCCACCGCTGAGCCCAGAAGCAGTTCCGACCTTTTCTAGCCATGAACTGAAGCTGCCTCCCCTCCCATACAAACCCCCTGATAGACTTCCGCCTGTTCTTCTTGATGTTATGTTTTGACTTTTGTTTATTTGTTCACCACTGCATTATGGCCTGAATAATGTGTACTGCAAACGGTTTGTTGGTTGTCCACAAAATCTTAATAAAAAGCCTTGTTGGAAAAAAAAATGGATTCTTGTTAATTCTTAGAAAAAGCTTTTCACGCCCCTTTGTCTTAACTGTGTAACATACTGTTTGATCTACCAATTTTGTCTACTCGCACCCATCGTACACTGGCAGTGATGCATGATGTCACAGCCGGATTCATAATGCCCTGCTTGTTATGTGTTGCAGCAACATGCGCCGTGACATGCGTAAAGAAATAAAGACGGCCCCAGGCCTGACTTCTAGGCAGTTATGAGCGGGCGAGGCCAGTGAAGACATACCTGTGTCTGTATCTTCTCTCGCGTGCGGCGCACGGCGGCCGTGCCCGTGCTCCTCACCCTGCCGTGTTCACCGGAGAACACAACAATGGCGACAAAGATGTCCTGAACGCCAGTCCACTGACTTGCGATCCAAGAGCACTGCAGTGGGTGCGCTCGCTCATGTGGCACGCAGGTGCTACGCATTTCAGAGGCACATCGTGCAAGTGTCTGAGGGACAGCAATCCATCTTCCATCTCTGGTATACTGCCGGCAAGAGACCTCCGGAGTCATTCACACCACACTGCTGCTCACCACCTGGTGTGAGGCAGCCATTGCCTCAATTTCTTGCCACTAGCAGACAGCTTATGCATTATTGGGCTAAGTGGCCAGCCCCCATTAAGAAGTTTGTGTTCCCGCTTCCACGGCCACAGTTGAGTGCGGCTCTCCCCGGAGAGTGCCCATGCGCCCCCGCTGTTACGCTCACCTGGTATCCACAGGGACGCCACCCAGCCGGGTTACTCGCTGGTATGCTTCTCAGCTCTGCCCAGATGTGGTCTGCGGGGAAGGTTCTGCCTGGTGGTAGAATTAGGCATGCTCTCTGTCCTGCCTTCTTTGCAGGGGCGTGTTGTCTTTCTTGGGCGTGTGCGGTCCAGTTACTTCACTGACGCCGGCCCGTTTGATATTGTTGAAGTAGGTCTTATTGCTGTTCTTTAGTTTTGTTGCTATCCTGCATGCCTTTCTTTATTTAGAATGTCTCTTTTTCCTCCCTTAGGTATGCGGAGCCTCAGCGCAGCAAACTGGCTTGGTTGAGCCCCGCTGGTAAATGATGGCGCATTAAGAGTGCTATGATGTGGTAAGTAAGCGCTATGCGCAGCGCTGAGAAGTCTTGCCTTCGCTAACCTGTGTTTTCCTTCCTTGTAGGTTGCGGTGTTCTTCAGCGTGAGTAGAATGTCCGGAATGGTGCCAGCCGTGAGGCGACCAGCCAGGTAAGTCTTTTGAGCAGTTCGTAATTTACAAATGTCTCTGCTGCTTTCTTTAATGTTGCCTCTATCTTCCTCTTTCAGCTGTCCGGGAGGCGTTCTGATTCAAGGAAGCTGTTCTCAGAAGCTGCGAGTGGTTAAAGATGAAGACTGCAGGTAAAATTCTGCTGCTAATGATGTTCCTTTTGTCTCCTTGCAGGTTCTGCTTCTCCGAGGTTCGAGGGAATAGCTGGACACGGTGAGCGTCACGCTGCAAGCTGCAAAGTAACGCGAGCTGTGTTGTCTTGCTCGAGTGTGGTTTAAATAGCCCCAACAAAATAGTCCAGGTAAAGTAGTCCTTAGGCTACCACACCCAAAACACTAGACCGCATAGCTTGGTTCCTGGGAAACAAGCTATGTGGATGCCTCCATGTTGGCTGGCAACTCAATAAGTAGTTCCCAAGCACATGTTTCTCATGGTGTATGAGCCTGGTGCCATAGGCGCCATGAGTGGCCCCAAGAGGGCTTTGGAAAAGGATGCCTGGCTCTAGAGGCCCGAGTCCTGACTCCACCTGGCCAATGGGTTTGCCAGAGGGGGTTTTGGCCGAGGGTTGTGACAGCACTCCCCCCTAAGGCCCCTCCCATGGTGTTCCTTCTGTCTGGCCCAGGTTTGGTTGGGAAGTTCCGATGGAATTTCATGATTAGACGTGGTGCGTGGATATTCTCACTGGGCTCCCAGGATCTATCTTGTGGTCCAAATCCTTTCCAATCGACGAGATAGTATAGTTTGGTCCTAGAATATTTAGAGTCCAAGATATCTTTGACTTCGAATTCTGGTTCTCCGTCAACAAGTATGGGCTTAGGTGGTGTCCCGATTCGTGTGCCGGGTTGCATTGGTTTCAGGAGGGACACATGAAATACTGGGTGGATTTGTAGATTAAGTGGTAAATCCAGTTTCACGGCTACTGGGTTGATAATTTCCTTAATGGTATAGGGTCCTAAGAATCTGGGATGAAAGGTCCGGGTTCCCTTGATGGGTACGAATTTAGCAGCTAACCAAACTTTGTCTCCTACTTGATAATCAGGGGCTTTTTTCTGGTGTTGGTCGGCAAATCTCTTTTGTTTTTCTTTGGCATGAATAAGGTGTTCCTTTGAACTTTTGAAAGCTTGGATAATGGTTGTGTGTAGAGTCTTTACCGCTGGCATTTCCAAGCTGGCTGGAAGGTCTAGTTCAGAGGTACGTGGATGTCTGCCATAAAGGGTATAGAAGGGCGTTTGTCCCGTGCTTGAATGCAAAGAATTGTTATATGCATATTCGGCTATCCATAGTAGGTCTTTCCAATTCCTTTGTTCGTGGTGCACCATGCACTGTAAATATTGCTCGAGTATCTGATTGGTTCTCTCGGTTTGGCTGTCCGTTTGAGGATGGTGACTGGTAGATAGCCAAACATCAATTTGAGCCATTGCACAACATTTTCTCCAGAAGTTTGAAACAAACTGGCTGCCTCGATCAGAGACAAGAACCGGAAGGAAGCCATGTAGCTTAACCACAGCCTCCAGGAACACCTTTACTAAAGTGGCGACGTCTGGGAGGCCTTTGAGAGGAATAAAATGGGCCATCTTCGAGAATAAGTCCACAACTACAAGGATGGTGTTGAACCCTTGGCTTGGAGGTAAATCAGTGATGAAGTCAAGGGAAAGAGTGTGCCATGGAACTGGAGGAATGTCTAATGCTTGTAGGAGACCAGATGGTTTTTGTTTCTGTGATTTATTTTGTGCGCAGACACCGCAGGACTGAATATACTGAATGATGTCCTTACGCCAGGTAGGCCACCAAAAGTTCTTTTTCACCTTAGCTAGGGTTTTGGCGATCCCAGGATGCCCTTCGATCAGTGAATCGTGATAGTTTGAAATAATATGCTGTTGTAAATCCTTCTTGGGTACATATAGGCGATCCCTAAAAAAGGATAGATGGTCCTTGATGGTGTATTCTTCGCCTTGAGCTTGCCAATGTGAGGAAGGCATCAGGATTCATTGTCTGTTGGATTTATTTTCATAGTTCTGCTTGTGTTAAGGCTGTTGTGATACGCAAGAGTTTGTCTTCTGGTATAATTGGTACTGGTTCTGGAGTTGTATATACCATTTAATCTATGCCCATGCGAGATAAGGCATCCGCCTTTCCGTTCCTGACTCCTGGTCGAAATGTGATTACATAATCATATTCGGCGAAGAAAAGGGCCCACCGTAATTGGCGCGAGGACTGGGCCTTGGCTGTTTTGAGATATTGCAGGTTTCGGGGGTCTGTGATGACTATAATGGTGTGTCTGGCCCCCAAAAGGTAGTGCCTCCAGGCTTTAAAGGCGGATTTGATAGCCAGGAGTTCCTTGTCCGTGATGCCATAATGAATCTCTGGAGGTGAGAACTTTTTCGACCAAAAGGCCATAGGATGTAGTTGGCCGGTTTCCGGGTCTCTCTGTGAAAGGACAGCTCCCATTCCAAGACTGGACGCATCAGTTTCAACGACATAAGGGAGGTCTGGACGAGGATGTCGCAGGATTGGAGCGGAGGTAAATCTTCGTTTTAGTTCCTGAAAGGCTTTTTCTGCTTCTTCGGTCCAAGCAAACCTTTTATTGTTTTTTCGTAATAGTACTGTGATTGGGTGCACAACCTGAGAGAAGACTGGGATGAAACAGCGGTAGAAGTTTGCAAAGCCCAGCATGCTTTGTACCCCTTTCAGAGACGTCGGTGAAGGCCATTTCAGAATGGCATCTACCTTGTGCACGTCCATTCTGATGCCTCCTGGAGTAAGGATAAAACCAAGAAACTCTACTTCGGTGACATGAAAAAAGCATTTTTCAAGCTTTGCAAACAAGCGATGTTGACAGAGCTTGGTGAGGACTGAACGAACGTGCCTGACATGATCTTGTTTCGAGGCAGAGTATACTAAGATGTCATCTATGTACACTAAGGCGCACACATCAATTAACTCCCTTAAGACGTCATTCATGAAATATTGGAATGCCGCAGGAGCGTTGCATAACCCGAAGGGCATGACTTGATATTCAAACAAGCCGTACTTAGTACGGAAGGCGGTTTTCCATTCATCTCCTTTACTGACTCGGACCAGGTGGTACGCTCCTCGAAGGTCCAATTTGGTATAAATCTGGGCATCTTTAACTTGGTCTAGCATCTCAGGGATAAGTGGCAAGGGGTAGCGGTTCTTCACAGTGATCTGTCTCCTTCCTTTTTTCGGGACGAAGAACAAAGGACTGGCTGCGGGGGACTTCGAAGGACGGATAAATCTGTTTGCAAGGTACTGTTCTAAATAGGATTTCAAATGAAGGTTTTCTGGTTCTGTGAGAGCGTAGATCCTGCCGCAAGGGATTTGTGCACCAGGAATAAGGTCGATCTGACAGTCATAGGGCCTGTGCGGCGGCAATGTATTGGCTTGATCCTTTCAGAAAACATCCTGGAAATCATGGTATTCACTTGGCAAGGTATTAGTTGCTCCCAGGTTTGATACTGTTGCTCTGGGAGTCATGGGGATACAGATGTCGGGTTTCTCCCCTTGGTAATAGCAGGCAGGGGAGCAGTCACTAGGGAAGGTTAATTTTCGTGCCCGCCAGTCTATCAAAGGGTTGTGAGCAACCAACCATGGCATCCCTAGTATTAGCCTGAACTGAGGTGCCCTGATGAGATCAAATGAAATAGACTCCCAATGTCTGTCCTGGCACAGCAAGGTTACCCTGGCTGTGCATTGGGTTACTGGTCCGGAAGCGATTTCTGTCCCATCCAAGTGGTTACCTTGTCCATAGTTGGCTTAGAACACAAAGGAAGCCCCATCTCTGCTGCCAGTTCTTGATCAATATAATTTCCAACTGCTCCGCTATCGATGTATGCTTCAACGGCATGTATTCTTGACGACTGTTGGTGATTAATTAAGATGACTGGTATTGCAAAGTGTGAGGTCAGCAACTCTTTCTTCTCACTTGACAAACTGACCTCTACGTTTGTCGAGCGTGGTAGTTTTCCGATTCCTTAGCTTCATCCTTGTCTGTGGCCCGACTATTCTTCTTGGGGGTTTTACTGGACAGTCCTTCAAGAAATGTCCTGGTTTCCCACAATACAAACAAAGTTGTTGTTGTCTTCTTTTGTCCCGCTCTTGTTTTAGTAATGGAGGCCGTATCCCTCCAATCTGCATGGGTTATACAGCATTTTCAGGTACACGGGTGTGTTTTCCCTTGGTCGAACATACACGGTTCTAGGGTCCGTCTTAGAACGGTCTGCTTTTCGGTCCTGCAACCGGTGGTCTAACTGCACGACCAGATTTATGAATTCGGCACAGTCTCTGGGTGGATCAACCACCGGGCTAAGACGTCCTTTAATTCGCCTCGTAAGCCTCGATGGAATAACGTGGTTCTTTTGTTTTCTGGCCACCTAGCTTCGGCAACCAGTCTGTTGAAGGTAGCAATGTACGTTAACAAGTCCTGATTCCCCTGTCGGAGGGACAAGAGTTCATTATCTACTGCTTGTTCCTGGGTATGGCGAGCAAAAAGTTTTTCCATTTCTCTCTGGAACCCCCCAAAGTCATGTAATAGAGGATCGTCATGGGTTACCAACGGCACCGACCAATCTGCTGCGCCCCCACTCAGGTATGATAATACAAAAGCTACCCGAGCTTGGTCGTTTGGAAATGCTCCAGGTCTACAAAGAAAATGAAGGCGACACTGATTGATGAATGCCGCATACTTCCGTGGGTCACCTGAGAACCTTTATGGTGGTGCCAAGGGAACTGTTCCAGTTAACGTGATCTGCACCGGAGTGGATGATATGGTGGGGTTTTGCATCGTTGGATTGCTTCCAGGTAGAGGCGTCTGTCCTGCCTGTGATTGCAAGTATTGCCTGCTAATCTCTTCAGTGCATTCTATTAGGTCTCTCCGGAGGGCAGTAGTCTCTTGTCGGGCAGAATGAACCTCAGCACGAAGCTCTCCTAGTAATTGGGCCAATTGGTCCATTTCTGATGTCTCAATGGCGCCCAGGTGGATTTGTTATGGTAGGCTTTGCGTTCTGTTACGCTCACTTGGTATACACAGGGACGCCACCCAGTTACTCGCTGGTATGCTTCTCAGCTCTGCCCAGATGTGGTCTGCGGAGAAGGTTCTGCCTGGTGGTAGAATTAGGCGTGCTCTCCGTCCTGCCTTCTTTGCAGGGGCGCGTTGTCTTTCTTGGGCATGTGCGGTCCAGTTACTTCACTGACGCCGGCCGTTTGATATTGTTCAGGTAGGTCTTATTGCTGTTCTTTAGTTTTGTTGCTATCCTGCATGCCTTTCTTTATTTAGAATGTCTCTTTTTCCTCCCTTAGGTATGCGGAGCTTCAGCGCGGCAAACTGGCTTGGTTGAGCCCTGCTAGTAAATGATGGCGCATTAAGAGCGCTATGATGCGGTAAGTAAGCGCTATGCGCTGCGAAGTCTTGCCTTTGCTAACCTGTGTTTACCTTCCTTGTAGGTTGCGGTGTTCTTCAGCGTGAGTAGAATGTCTGGACTGGTGCCAGCCATCAGGCGACCAGCTAGGTAAGTCTTTTGAGCAGTTTGTAATTTACAAATGTTTCTGCTGCTTTCCTTAATGTTGCCTCTATCTTCCTCTTTCAGGTCGTGCTGTCCGGGAGGCATGCTGATTCAAGGAAGCTGTTCTCAGAAGCTGCGAGTGGTTAAAGATGAAGACTGCAGTTAAAATGCTGCTGCTTATGATGTTCCTTTTGTCTCCTTGCAGGTTCTGCTTCTCCGAGGTTCGAGGGAATAGCTGGACAAGGTGAGCGTCACGCTGCAAGCTGTAAAGTAACACGAAGCGTGTTGTCTTGCTCGTGTGTGGTTTAAATAGCCCCAACAAAATAGTCCAGGTAAAGTAGTCCCTAGGCTACCACACCCAAAACACTAGACCGCATAGCTTGGTTCCTTGGAACTAAGCTATGTGGATGCCTCCATGTTGGCTGGCAACTCAATAAGTAGTTCCCAAGCACATGTTTCTCATGGTGTATGAGCCTGGCGCCATAGGCGCCAGGAGTGGCCCCAAGAGGGCTTTGGAAAAGGATGCCTGGAGTCAGGACTCGGGCCTCTAGAGTCAGGCATCACAAATGAGTGTTGATGAAGACGAAGATGTGTTCTTCATTTCAGCGATACTGAGCATCAGCAGAAATAAAAAACGTCAACCTGTCATGATCTCTGCTTCCAAAAGATCAGGACTTGCCCAACTCCCTTGGAAGCAGACCCATAACCCCGGTTCCGAGTGCCAGCCAGTCCCAATTGGGACCTTTTGGACCCTGTCCTGGCGCCAGTGGCACCAGGCTCATAAAGATGCCCAGTCCCAGCGCTGGAAGCGCCGGGCTCATAATGCTTGGGTGGACTTACCTGCAGCAGACCATGCTGCTTACTTACCTGCCAGTTGAACCCCTGATCCTCTTCTGTTTGGGACTACTTTTCCTGTTGGGTGGGGCAGGAGCCACTCCCCAGGTTCAGAACACTGGAACTCTTCTGGAAAGCAGGAACTCTTTTCTTACCTAGGCGTGGCTGTGGAAGGAGGGACCTAAGCACTACAGGAGGCTATTTAAACCACACCCGATGGATGAATCTTGCTTTGCGTTATTCTGCACTCTCTGCAGCAGAACGCTCATCGTGTCTTCAGCTTCTGATCCTGGGCCTAAGGGAACAAAGGCTTATCATCCTGGAATCCAGTCTTCAGCAGCACCTGTAAAGACAAAGAAAGAACAGGTTAGCACTACGGTCTTCAGTGGCAGCGCATCTCTTACCTGGTCCATCGGCTGTCACCAACGCCTCGCGCTGCATTCCGGCATCTGAAAGACAAAGGCTTACCTACTCTTCGCATGCTCCGGAGGTCTTCGCATTGCATTCCGGCATCTGAAAGACAAAAGCTTACCAGCTCTACGCACGCTCCGGAGGTCTTCGGCGCTGCATCCCGCATCTGAAAGACAAAAGAAGGTGCGTTTAAAGACATTGGGCAACTTTATTACTCACGTGCCATTACTCCTTCCCACGCCGAATCCAGTGGGTATTCCAGCACCCTTCAGCTTCTCTAAAGCTCCGAACTTGTACCTGCAAGATAAAAGGGACAGTTAGTGCGCATCGTGAAGCAGGCTACAAGCGCTTACTTACGTGCTTCCAGGCGCTTCTATTCCTCACGCGGGTTCGATCCTCAATTCTCTTCAGCCCGCCATCCGCCATCGCCGGAACCCTGCAAAACAAGAGATATCATTACAAAAGACTTTTAAGACATTTGAAGTGCCCAGAACTTACCGTTCGTGCAGTTAACGACGGACAGCAGTCCTCTGAGGTCAAGAGGCCTGCACCCTTATCCAGTGAAGAAACTTGTTACGGCACCCTGCCCCGAGGCAGATGGAGAGCTCGGCGTTCACTTACCTAAGGTGAGGGCGTTAACCTTTGGGGTTCGACAGGAGAAGAGAAAGGGAAGAGGAGAGAGGCACCCAATAACCCCAGTTCATTAATCCCATATTTTCTATCTGCAGACATCTTACTCTTCGAGTCAGACATACAGTGCACAGAGGTCCAGCCTAAAGAGCCAACCGTGTGTTACACATCACCTTTGAAGATACGGCATTCACCCAGTCAAGACCGGCGCCTCTGCGGGAATCAGGTGAGCGTTACAGAACACAAAGCCGACCGCAAAACTCCCACCCGGGCGCTATGGAAACCTCGGATACCGACCAGCTAGCCCAGTTACTTGGGGAACTAAGAGCAGAAGTGCATGCAGCCCGTCAAGAAACGAATGCTCTAAGAAGGGAACTGATTATTTCCAAGGAGCGAACAGACGATCTCGCTAGACAATTGCTACAGTCACAAGCCGGACAAACTCCGTTACCCGCATCAGGGGCAAATCTTCCTTCAACATCCTCTACGAACCCAGTGCAGATCAACCTACCTGGGAATGTACCTCTGGCTCCGCCCGAACGATTTTCTGGTGACCCAAAGAGGTTTGCAGTATTTATTAATCAGTGCCGGTTGCACTTCTTATGCCGGCCAGCAGCCTTTCCAACTGATCAAGCTAAGGTAGCTTTCGTGCTTTCGTACCTTAGTGGCAATGCGGCAGACTGGTCAATCCCTCTAGTTAATCAAGATGATCCTGTTCTCCATGATTTTCAAGCTTTTCAGCTCAGTATGGAAAAGCTGTTTGCAAGACATTCACAGGGCAGGCCTTGGACAATGAGCTCCTTTCATTGCGACAGGGTAATCAAGACCTTTTGGCTTATATTGCGTCTTTCAACAGACTGATAGTGGAAACTCGATGGCCTGAGGACAAAAGGATTACGCTGTTTTATAGAGGTTTACGTGGGGAGCTCAAAGATGTGTTAGCCCAAGTAGTGAATCCCCCGCAAGACTGTTCGGACTATATTGACTTAGTCGTTCAAATTGACCACAGACTGCAGAACAGGAAGGCCGATCGTTCCAAGTTTGATGCTCGAGTATTTTCCAAATCACCAACTCCTACCAAAGGAGTAGACTCCGGGGAACCCATGCAAATAGGGAGCCTGAAAGGACCACTAACACAAAAGGAGCGGGGAAGGAGAAAACAGCTGCAGTTATGCCTCTATTGCGGAAACTCGGGGCACTTTCTTCGAGACTGTCCGGTGAAACCAGCTAAGAAGGCAGTAGGAGCTGCAGTTACCAGGGTCACAAACTCTGAGCAGGGAAACGACCTCGCCCGACAAGAATAGAGGTCCTCTTGCCGAGCGTTAAAACAAGTTCCGTGACCTCGCATTTCGTGATACCCATGGTCCTCATTAGCCCTGAACATCCGGATCGATTACATGCGATTGAAGCTTACGTCGACAGCGGTGCCATCGGCAATTATGTGGATCATGAAATGGTTTTGAGAATGAATCTGACTCTTTGTCCAAAGGCTGTAAAGGACGTCATTACTACGGTGGATGGTACGGAGATAGCCTCCGGACCAGTAACGCATACCACCCAAGAAGTGACGCTAATAAGTCAAGATGGACACCATGAGAAGATCGTGTTCGATGTGATCAAGGCCCCTCAGTTCCAGATTATTCTAGGAATTCCTTGGTTAGAAAAGCACAATCCTCAGATCGATTGGCGAGCAAGAACGGTTCAGTTTCCAGAATGTGTCTCTACTTGTCACCCTCGACCTGGTGTTGCACTGGCAGCAATTTCCTCGGAGGCTCCCCAGTTACCTCCTGAATACCTAGAATTCCAAGATGTTTTCCGGAAGGATCAGGCTAACTCTCTACCTCCTCATAGGTCTTATGACTGCCAGATAGACCTGATACCTGGATCTACTCCTCCTTGTAGTAGAATTTATGCCCTCACCGAGCCTGAGAATCTTCACCTCCGACAATACCTGGATCAATACCTAGCGAATGGGTTTATTCGTCCTTCCAAGTCCCCTGCTTCCTCAGCTTTGTTCTTCGTTCCAAAAAAAGAAGGGGACCTTAGAACTTGTATAGATTATCGCGCCCTGAACCAGATCACCGTTAAGAATAGATATCCGTTACCTTTCATCCCTGAACTCCTGGACCAAGTCAGAAAAGCATGCATATATACAAAGCTGGATCTTAGAGGAGCCTACCACTTGGTACGAGTAAAAGAGGGCGATGAATGGAAGACGGCCTTCCGCACCAAGTATGGGCTATTTGAATATCAGGTCATGCCCTTCGGACTTGGCAATGCCCCGGCCGCCTTTCAATATTTTATGAACGATGTCCTCAGAGAGCTCATAGATGTGTGTGTTGTTGTTTACATTGACGATATCCTCGTTTATTCTTCATCGGAAACTGAACATCGGAAACACGTGAAAATGGTCCTCGAGAGATTGCGTCAACACAAACTTTTCGCTAAGTTGGAAAAATGTGTTTTCAACGTGACTGAAGTTGAATTCTTGGGATTCATATTATCACCTAGCAGAGTGCGTATGGATTCAAAGAAGATCGATGCAATTCTCAAATGGCCATCGCCATCCTCCGTAAAAGGTGTTCAAAGCATGTTAGGCTTCGCTAACTTTTACCGCAGGTTTATCCCCGAATTCTCTCGAATAGTCCAGCCCATCACCGCCTTGTTAAAGAAAAACAAACGTTTTGAATGGTCTACCAAGGCGGAACAAGCTTTCCAGAATTTGAAGACTAGATTTATCTCTGCACCGATCTTAAAACATCCTCGCCCAGAACTCCCCTACATCGTTGAAACTGATGCTTCGAGCCTTGCCATGGGGGCAGTTCTATCACAAAAGGACCCAGTAACCAATCAGTTGCATCCCGTGGCATTTTGGTCCCGCAAATTCTCGCCTCCTGAAATCAATTACACTATTACTGATAAGGAACTTCTAGCTATCAAGTCCGCCTTTAAGGCTTGGCGGCATTATCTTCTGGGGGCCCGACACACCGTTACTGTGATTACAGATCACCGAAACCTGCAATATTTGAAAACCGCAAAAGCTCAATCCTCTAGGCAACTCCGTTGGGCACTATTCTTTGCCGAGTTTGACTTCATAATCACCTATCGACCTGGTACAAAAAACGGTAAAGCTGATGCCCTTTCTCGGATGGGAGTGGAAGAACATTTGATCAATCCTAAACCTGTACCTATCATTCCCGAACAAAGAATTCTGGGTGTAATCGCTGCACAATCCATAGAGGAAGTTAAGGATAAAGCCAGGCTACTGGTAACTCCAGCAGACATACAGAATTGGCATCTGCAGGGAAAGGACTTTACGGTGAAGGACAACCTATTATATTTCCAAGAACGGTTATACCTGCCCAGCACAGATTTACAGAAAAAGGTAATCTCTTGTTATCACGATTCTTTAATGGAAGGACATCCCGGTATGGCCAAAACCTCGGAAAAGATCAAGCGCTACTTCTGGTGGCCGTCTTGGAAAAAAGATATCAGAGACTTTATAATGTCCTGTGGAGTATGCGCCCAAAACAAGAGTCAAAAGGAAAAACCAGCTGGCCTCTTACGCCCTATTGACATCCCACCTCGCCCTTGGCATACGCTTTCTATGGACTTCATCACCGATCTACCTCCATGCTCCGGATACAATACGATCCTAGTAATCGTGGACCTATTCTCCAAGATGGCGCATTTCATTCCACTCAAAGGCTTACCGACACCAGCAACTCTGGCCCGAGAATTTCTCGAAAACATCGTCCGACTGCACGGTTTTCCTTTAGTTCTAATTTCGGATCGAGGGAGTAAATTTATTTCTCATTTTTGGCGAAGTTGCTGTCGGTCGGCTCAAATTGATGTGAGACTTTCGACCAGCCACCACCCTCAAACCGACGGACAAACCGAGAGGACCAATCAAACTCTGGAACAGTATTTGCGCTGCATGCTACAACAAACTGAAAAAACTTGGAAAGATATCCTTTGGATAGCCGAATATGCCTACAATAATTCTTTTATACGGTAGTCACCCTCGAACCTCGGAGTTGGATCCACTCCAAGATCTTGGAACACCAGCAGTAGACCACCTGCATTCTACAATCACCCAAGCCTTTAAGGAAGCCGTTTCTCACCTTCAAAGGGCTAAAGAACAATACAAGAAAGGAGCAGACCAACATCGGAAGGAAGCCCCCCAGTATCAAGTAGGAGATCAAGTCTGGTTATCCACCAAATATCTACCTCTAAAAGGACCACGCACATTCAACCCAAGATACCTTGGTCCCTATTCCATCACTACCATAGTAAATCCAGTAGCGGTCAAGTTGGACTTGCCCCCTCACATGAAGATACATCCGGTCTTCCACGTCTCTCTATTAAAACCCGTGCAACCTCAAACCCGACTAACTAAATCTCCAAAACCTATTCTAGTTGACGGAGAACTCGAGTTTGAAGTCAAAAGCATCCTGGATTCCAAGATCTCCAAATCTAAACTATTTTACCTGATTGACTGGAAAGGCTACGGTCCCCAAGAAAGATCCTGGGAACCTGCAGAATATGTCCACGCGCCTCGTCTAATCAAAAGATTTAATCGAACATTTCCTAACAAGCCAAAACCCCCGGAGAAGCCCGGTTTGGGAGGGGCCTTGAGGGGGGGTGCTGTCATGATCTCTGCTTCCAAAAGATCAGGACTTGCCCAACTCCCTTGGAAGCAGACCCATAACCCCGGTTCCGAGTGCCAGCCAGTCCCAATTGGGACCTTTTGGACCCTGTCCTGGCGCCAGTGGCACCAGGCTCATAAAGATGCCCAGTCCCAGCGCTGGAAGCGCCGGGCTCATAATGCTTGGGTGGACTTACCTGCAGCAGACCATGCTGCTTACTTACCTGCCAGTTGAACCCCTGATCCTCTTCTGTTTGGGACTACTTTTCCTGTTGGGTGGTGCAGGAGCCATTCCCTAGGTTCAGAACACTGGAACTCTTCTGGAAAGCAGGAACTCTTTTCTTACCTAGGCGTGGCTGTGGAAGGAGACACCTAAGCACTACAGGAGGCTATTTAAACCACACCCGATGGATGAATCTTACTTTGCGTTATTCTGCACTCTCTGCAGCAGAACGCTCATCGTGTCTTCAGCTTCTGATCCTGGGCCTAAGGGAACAAAGGCTTATCATCCTGGAATCCAGTCTTCAGCAGCACCTGTAAAGACAAAGAAAGAACAGGTTAGCACTACGGTCTTCAGTGGCAGCGCATCTCTTACCTGGTCCATCGGCTGTCACCAACGCCTCGCGCTGCATTCCGGCATCTGAAAGACAAAGGCTTACCTACTCTTCGCATGCTCCGGAGGTCTTTGCATTGCATTCCGGCATCTGAAAGACAAAAGCTTACCAGCTCTACGCACGCTCCGGAGGTCTTCGGCGCTGCATCCCGCATCTGAAAGACAAAAGAAGGTGCGTTTAAAGACATTGGGCAACTTTATTACTCACGTGCCATTACTCCTTCCCACGCCGAATCAAGTGGGGATTCCAGCACCCTTCAGCTTCTCTAAAGCTCCGAACTTGTACCTGCAAGATAAAAGGGACAGTTAGTGCGCATCGTGAAGCAGGCTACAAGCGCTTACTTACGTGCTTCCAGGCGCTTCTATTCCTCACGCGGGTTCGATCCTCAATTCTCTTCAGCCCGCCATCCGCCATCGCTGGAACCCTGCAAAACAAGAGATATCATTACAAAAGACTTTTAAGACATTTGAAGTGCCCAGAACTTACCGTTCGTGCAGTTAACGACGGACAGCAGTCCTCTGAGGTCAAGAGGCCTGCACCCTTATCCAGTGAAGAAACTGGTTACGGCACCCGATCCCCGAGGCAGATGGAGAGCTCGGCGTTCACTTACCTAAGGTGAGGGCGTTAACCTTTGGGGTTCTACAGGAGAAGAGAAAGGGAAGAGGAGAGAGGCACCCAATAACCCCAGTTCATTAATCCCATATTTTCTATCTGCAGACATCTTACTCTTCGAGTCAGACATACAGTGCACAGAGGTCCAGCCCAAAGAGCCAACCGTGTGTTACACATCACCTTTGAAGATACGGCATTCACCCAGTAAAGACTGGCGCCTCTGCGGGAATCAGGTGAGCGTTACAAACCAAGATGTTCTGTGACCATACTGAATGCCGCCATCTCTGCTATCATAGATACTGTGGCATCCGTGAATGTAATGGCAGAATCACATTACCAGAAACTGCGAGACCCTCCATTACTTCAAATCACAAATGTGTGGATCTTCACATTTGGGAGTCACTCTCCGTTACCTCTAGAAGGAGGGTTCATAAAACCAGTGCAACACGAGAACATGACCATCAAGGCATGATTCTTTGTGTCTAAAGTGGGCAAACAGACCTGTTAGGGTGCACGGCCACGTGGAGGATGTGGGAGCCTTAGTACAACATTTCAAGGATGTTTTAGTGGGCGTTGTGCGCTTGGTGGGAGAACCGGTGCATCTTCACATATATCAAACAGTCTAACCCGTGGCGCTAAAGCACAGGAGAGTACCTTTCCATTAACAGGAGCATGTGGAGAAGGAGATTTGCAATCTCATAGACGTCGACATCATATAACCAGTTAAAGGTCCCACCCCGTGGGTATCCCCAATTGTAATCGCACAGAAACCCAAACAGCCAGACTGCGCACAGATATGTGTGGACATGAGAATCCCAAACAAGGCAATCAAGAGAGAGCGCCTCATAATGCCAACGATCGATGAAATCATAGCTGATCTGGAGGGCCCCACTTTCTTCTCTAAGCTGGATTTGAGAGCCCGCTATCACCAGCTAGTACTACATGAAGATTCAAGGTACATAAAAACCTTCACTACCCATATCGGACTGTACCGGTATAAAAGACTCGGAGTCTTGTCAGTGGCTACAGTATTTCAGAACACTGTTTGAGGGGCCCTGGCGGGATTTCAGCAAACACTAGTGACAACATCCTCGTTTTCGCCAAGACCGAGAGTGAGCACATAGAACGCCTAGGGGCAGTACTAGGATTGACTCTCCACTGTGAGAAATGCACATTTTTAAAGAGGAGAATTGAATTCTTTGGATTCCTATTTGAAGAGGGCGGGATGTCAGCAGATCCCACTAAAGTTAAAGACATTAGTGAGGCGAGAGCGCCGGGAACAGTGTCTGAGGTCAGGAGTTTTTTAGGAATGGTTACTTATTGCGGCCGCTTCATAAAAAACCTGGCTACCATCTCAGAAGAACGCCTAAGGAGTCTTTTCAAAGAAGTCCACACTGTGGCAGTGGAACCCATTAGAGCAGAAGCCCTTCAAAGAGATAAAGGAAGCACTATCTGCCGACTGCACTTTGGCCTTCTTCAATCCGAACAGAAGTACAGAAATTGTGGTGGATCAGAATGGAGACTCCAGACCCGGGGCATACGCGAGTTGTGCGCTGTCACCAACTGAAGAACGATACTCTCAGATAGAGAGGGAGGCCTTGGCAGTGCTCTGGGGGTTCTTTCATTTTCAAATATATATCTATGGAAAACCAGTTAAAGTAGTAATACACACCATAAGCCACTACTCCCAATCATGATCGGTGGCTCAGCAAAACCCCCACCCCGCATAGAGAGTTGGCTGTTGACGCTACAAGAATACAGAATGAACTTAGTCTACCGACACAGAGTCAACAATGATGCCGCATATTTGTCAGTCACCCAATCAGAGGCGCAGATGACGGGAAGGAGGACACTTTGGAGAGTGAAGAATTTGTGAGATAGGTAACCGCCGGTGTGATACCCAACTCGATGGAGATCGATGAACCAAAGGAGGTATCCGCTAGTGACAGCTGTTTACAGCTTCCAAAAGACGCTATGCTAGCAGGGCAGTGACAATCATATGTGAGGCACAAATGCATTACATATACCAATGGCGAGACCAGGCACATAACAGTAACATTCTTGTTCACGTTTGTGTTGTATTCCCAGAAGATTGTGTATTAGTGTTGTGGAATAATCAGACCTTGTTAATGGTTAATTTTCTTCTTTTTTGATAACACTGCATTAACTATATACATGTGGCAATTGGGTCACTGCCACTGATGTCCAGTTGTCTCTTGCTGGTCACACAGTGCACAATCCTTGGGAGAGATCTTACTTTCCGGCATCAGGAGGAGCGCCAGGAGCTGGTTCCTGCTCCATTGCTCTCCCATTCCGACCTCTCACTCTCTCTGTTCCGCGCTTTGCTTAGAGCACATCTCGCGAGAGCTCGGCAGTGCCGGGTCTCGCAAGAGTACATCACATATCTCCCTTTGGTGAACATACCCAGAGTTTATTCCATTACATAGTAATTATAATTTACTGGTCTTCTCCGATCTCCGGGTCCGGTTCTCCTTATCTCACCCATCTGCTGGCATGTGGTTTCTTCAGGATTGGGGGCAGGCTGCTCTAGCCCCCTATCTGTCTCTTTCTGGGGCATCCAATGTGGGTGTGGAGTCAGTTCCCCTACGGTAGCCTGGTCGGGGTCTTCTTGTGAGCATGTCTCTGGTCGTGCTCTCGCTTGTGGCTGATGTCTTTCAAACATGGCCACTCCTCTTTGCACTACCTTGATCGGTCACCTGAACTTGGACCCACTCACTTGGTCTTTGTGCAGCAATCAGATTTTGACTCAATCACCTTCTCTTGACTGCTCGAGTTTGGGTTGCTCTGCATTGATCACTCCATTTCGTCATCTGTTTCTTGCTGTTCTTTACCCTCAATACTACATCCTCCATATCCACCACTTCATCCTCTCTCACACATATTAACCATGGGGGTACTAGTGTGGACACTGCTCTTCTTCCCCTTAGCATATTGGATGGCGACACTTGGGTGATACAGTTAGGGGTCAAGCGATGAGCTGCTATGGCTTCTTTTACTGTCTTAAATGGGTCCAGGCTGGCAGCTGTGGCCAGTTGTATCGTCCCTTTGATAAACCTGTTCGTCCTTTCGACCAGTCCATTAGCCTGGGGTGATACAGCACTGCTCTGATCTGTCTTATGTTGTTCCTTTTCATGAAGTTCTCAATTTCTTGGGAGACCAGTTGAACCCCATTGTTGGTAACAAGTTCTTTAGGTAGTGCTTCCTTCTGAAACACGACTGTTAACACTTCAATCACGGTCAAAGTGGTGATGTTTGGCACCCATTTCGATAAATAGTCAATCATGACCACTCCATATCAACGTTCTGGGGGCATAGTCTCCAGGGGGCCAATGAAATCCAAACCTATCTTCTACCACACACCTTCCGGGACTACCGTGGGAGTTAATGGCGCCTGTCATGTCTTCAACCTTTTGTCACTGTTGATGGATATGTGACATCTATCGGTCATCAAGGGTATATCCTGATCCATGGCGGTCTACCAGTATGCTTCTCGCACCCTGCACCCTAAATGTCCAGAATGGGCCCTGCATAGGATGATCTTTCTCATGCCCAATGGCGGAATCACTTGGTCAACCTTGATCAACAATCTTTCTGCCTTTAAAATTTCTTCTGCTTTTTTCCAATATGGCCTAATGCACTCCGGGATGGCCCTTTTCTCTGGCCAGCCCCTCCTAAACCATTTGGTGAGCCTCACCATTGTGGGATCTTTGGTGGATTCCTCCTACCAATGGCCCTCGCTCATTTCTAGAAAGTCTCTGCTCTTCAGGTCTTGGATTGATGCCACCACACACTTGTGCTCAAGGAATGTGGTAGCCGTCTCCCTGTTTTCTGGTAATCTTGACATACAATCTGCTTGGGAGTTTTTCCAACCCGCGATATGCACCATTTCGTATGTATATTCTTGAAATTTTGCCTCGATGTGTGCCAGTCGAGGCGTAGTTGTTTTCGTCCCTCCCGGGCTCAAAATATGGATCAATGGTTTGGAATCCATGACGAATTTGAATTTGGTGCCCCATATGTACGTACTGAAATATTCTACTGCCCACGCAGAGACTAACCTCTCCTTTTCCACCGTCGAGTAATTTTTTTCTGTGGTGGACAATGCCTTGGACGCAAATGCCACTAAATGTTCTGTATCTCCCTTCTTTTGGGTCAGCACAGCTCCTAAGCCGTACGCACTGGCATTGGTAGTGAGGACTGTGTCCCACTTGGGATTGAATGCTTACAGGCACAGCGCTCTCATGATCCTTCCCTCCATGGATTCAAATGGAAACTTCTGATCCTGCTCCCATGCAAATTCTGCTCCTTTTTTGAGCAATTTACTCAGCGCCGCAGTGACCTCTAAGAAGTTGGAGATTAACTTTGCGTAGAATTTGGCAAGCCCCAGGAATTAGTAATTCATCCTTGTTTCCGGGTTCAAGAGCTTTTACAATGGTGTGTAACAGGTTCTTCTTGGGACTGATTCCCTTGCTGGATATCTTGTATCCTAGGTATCCCACATCCTTGGCTCTCAGTACAAATTTGTTGTACCTCAGCTTCACCCCTGCCTCTTGTAACTTTGTGAGAACTTTTCCCAGCACTGCATCGTGAGTCTGGTCAGCTTCTTTGTATACTAAAATATTGTCTTGGAAATATGAGACATTGTCAATGTCACGTATCAATGAGTCCATCATTCACTGGAATGCAGAAGCTGCAGATGATAACCCAAACGGCATCCTTGTAAACTGATATGTGCTGAACGGGGAGATAAACGTAGTGAGGGGCCTTGATTCTTTGCACAGGTATATTTGATGATAGACATCCCTCATGTCCAGCTTGGAAAATACTTTGGCTGCCTTCATCATTAGATCAGTTTGTTTATGCTGGGGAGGGGGTAGTTGCCTGTAATGACCTCCAAATTTAGACTATGAAGGTCTTTGCACACCCTCAAATCGTTTGAATTCTGATTTTTTTAAAAACATGTTTTTATTGATTTTACAGTTATTCACGAAAAACAACGTAACAGTCAAACTCCCCTCTCCCCAAACCCCCCTCGCAGACGGGTCTTCTGCATATCTTGTTCTGTCCTTAGTTTGAGTTCTTGTTTCTACTAGTTGAATAAATCGAGGATCCTGATTTTGTGCGGACACCATTGTTTCCTGTAGTCATTTTGAAGGTATGTAAGGGTCGTACCCCAATCCGTCTTAAACTTGTGTTGGTCCCCATGGATCTTGTAAGTGATCCGTTCCATTGCCATAAATGGCCACACCCTCTGTAACCATTCATAGATCGTCGGCAGGGCTTTCTGCTTCCATTTTTGGGCTATTGCTAGCCATGCCGATATTAGTAGGCCCATAAAGTTCCGCCTCTGTGGCTTCATCAGAAACACCCCTTTGGGGTCCCATAACCCACATAGCCATACTCCTTCCACTATCGTTCCCATGTCTTTGAACATCTCCCACATCTGTGTTTGCACATCTCCCCAATATTGCTGTATAACTGGGCAGTCCCACCAAATATGCCTCCAGTCTCCTATTCCCCCACATTCCCTCCAGCCCCTGTTGGAAGTTTGAGGGTACATCGCGTGGAGCCTTTCTGGGGGTGTAATGCCATTGGACTAGAATCTTTGTAATCTGGATTACCCTGGTGCACCTGGGAATTGCCCCCCATATGTATTCCAAATGTGACTTGGAAATGGTGACCCGAAGAGCTTTTTCCCATCTCTTCATATATATCCATGTAACCTCTTCTGTTTGTGTATTCAAGAATTTGTACATGTCCGATGTACTTTTTGGAGCCTGAATGGGTCGTAAGATATCTTTCGAATGGGGGCAAATCCCTTGTGATTGCTTGTTTTATTTGCGGGGTCGACAGCCAATGTTTAAGTTGTTCATATTTGTACTTGTCTTTAGTCGTCAGCCCGAACTGTGCCAAACATTCCCCAAACGATCTGACCTTGCGTTCATGAAACATGTCTCCTAGCTTGGTACATCTGGCCTCCTCCTATTTTCTATATGCCCCTTTTTCCATTCCCGGCGAGAATTCTGGGTTATGAAACATAGGCTTGAAGGGGCCGGGTCTTGTGTCAGGGTTCTCTCCTTTGTTGCCTTGTCCCACACCTCTATGCTTGCCTTCATTACTTCACTTAATTGGAGATTCGGGTGTCTCCCCTGTTTTCCTTTCCAGAGCATTTCACCCAGGGGGGTGGTCGCTACTGCTGTATCCTGAGACTTTTGTGAGGTCCCTAATACCCATTTTTTCAGCACCCACAGTTATGCTGCCTCATAGTATTTGCGTGGGTGCAGGAGTGCGTAGCCTCCCCTTTGTTTTGGTGCGGTGAGGATTGCCCTAGACACTATGGGGGTCTTTTCCCCCCATATGTATGCCATTATTATTTTGGACAGAGATTTAAAGTATGCCGGGGGAATTGTAACTGGTATAGCATGGAAGTTGTATAGTAATCGGGAGAGAATGGTCATTTTTACCGAAGTTATCCAGCCCCACCAGGATATTGACATGAGGTTTCATCTCTCAACGTCAGGCTTTATCTTCTCTAACTGTTGTGGGAAGTTCTCCCTATATAACCGGTCTACTCTGTCGGTCAAAGTTATACCAAGATACCTCACCCCTTTGTCCGCGACCTTCAGTTGTAAGGCGGTGGCTCGTTGCAGCAACGCTCCCTGTCTCCCGCTTGTATCAGCATTTCCGATTTTTGCCTATTGATCTTCAGTCCGACAGAGCCCCAAAGGTTTCTATCTCTTGGAGAAGTGGCAATGTTTTTTCTGGGTCCGCCAAAGCCACCAACATGTCATCTGCATATGCTACTACCTTATGTGAGAGTCCTGCCATATCTATTCCTTTAGGGCTGATGATTCTCTTATTCGTGTAAGAAGGCGTTCTAGAAAGATTGCATAAAGTAGCGGGGAAAGGGGACATCCCTGTTTGGTCCCTCTCCCGATGTTGATCTTGTCTGAGATCTCTCTGTTTACTGCTATACGGATACTGGGGGAATCATAGTTAGCCCGTATCATTTTGATGAATGGATCTCCCATACCCATGCGTTTTAGTATGCAGAAGAGGGGGGACCACTCAACACGGTCAAACACTTTCACCGTGTCAAGTGCTAGGAGTATGGCCGGGGAGTGGGTGATCCCCTCTTTTTCCACCAAGTGGATTATTCTTCTAATATTATCATGTGTTTGTCTATTTGGGACAAAGCCTGACTGGTCTTGATGCATTAGATTCGGAAGAACAAGTGACAATCTGGTGGTCAATATTTTTGTGTACAGCTTCGCATCTAAGTTGATTAATGCTATCAGGCGATACGTATTCCGATGAGTATAGAGTTTGGTAATATTCTTTAAACATGTGCCCGATGTCTTCTCTGCGGGTCTGCACCTGCCCCCTACTATCTACTATCTTCTTTAGTGTTTGCCTGCTTTATTTTGCCTTTAGCTGTCTCGCTACAAGTTTATTCTTAGCCTTGGAATAATACCAATGTTTCAGTTGGGGGAGGTGTTTCTCTTCCCTCTTTGTACAAAGGGTTTCTAGTTGACCCTGCACGTGTCTGAGTGCTTTCTTCATTTTGGTCGAGGGTTTCTGCACCATCTCCACCTGAATCGCTTTCAGTTTCTCTTCTAAGACAGATTGCCATTGGCGGTTCTGTTTATCTCTCATCGCTTTTAGTGCTATAATTTGCCCCCTGGTGACCGCTTTAAAGGCTTCCCTTAAGGTCTCCCTTGACGGTTCCACAGTATTGTTTTCGAGTGAAGTATTCTACAATAGTGGACCTAACCGAGTTCCCCAGCACTGGATCTAGAATAATGTCGGGTGGTAGATTCCACCGCCAGAGCCCTGGTTTTTGTTGTGTAAGTGTCAGTTTTACCCATAGGACAGCGTGGTCAGATAGTGAGATCGCCCATTTTTTCATCTGTTGGATTTTCCCCATAAATCCTGTCGTTTCCCATATGTAGTCTATTCTGGACATCGAATTGTATACATGGGAGAAATGTGTATATCCTTTTTGTTGTCCCTTGGTCCCCCGCCATGCATCCACCAAAGAGAGTGTCTCCATTTTCTTGTGCAGAGCTTTTGAAGGTGCCCCCTGTTCCTGTGTTCTGTCGCTTGACCTGTCTACGTTAGGGTGCCATGCCAGGTTAAAATCTCCTCCTATTATTACCTCGCCTGTAGCACATTTCTCCAGTTTATCTAGGGTGTCTCTCAAGAGCCCATCCTGTCCTGTGTTAGGGGCATATATTGTTGCTAGTGTCAGGGTATGTCCTTCGATTTGTACATTTGACAAGATGTACCTCTGTGGTGTTCGAGCTAAAACATGGCGCTGGTGCGCAGTGCATTCTGGGGGAACTCAGAGCCATAATGGATATTTATCCATGCCTCAGTGGAAAGCTGCACTTGCTTTGCGAAACAACATGTTTTCAACGTTATTCGCTGATGGGTTTGGAATGCAGGCCTTCTCAGCCAAGGACACGGCGCTGGGAAAGCTAAGATCCGCAGGTGCCGGCTGGTACCTGATAACGAGGTTTGTTTTGGTTTGCTATGCTTGCGCCAAGGTTTTGAGATGAGTTATGGAATTGTTTTCCGGGGCGTTTAGGAGAGGGAAGCGCTTTGCTCCTTGAGGTTACTGTCGGTTGACCCAGCTGGCAACCAACGGTCACCCATCAATGCGCAAGCGCATTGCGAGAAGGTTCGAGAAGTTGCCACCCCTTGTTGAGGAGGGCATATATGCGGAAACCCTCAACGGTCAGACGGGATAAGCACAAAGACCTCAGTCGGAGGGTGGACGCCTCGGTCCGATATACCTGTGGGCTGTTGTGCTCTCGGCCTGGCTGTTATCGGGGTCTTTCAGCCGCTTCTGGCGAGATGAGGTTTCGTCAAGTTACGCCCATGGTGATGTATTCTTGCTAATTTACTGTCTTTCCTATGATTTATCTGATCTATGCTTGTATTGTATATATGCCTAACTATAAATAAATAGCCGTTTAAGTGCTACCTACTCTCTAAGTGTGCGTGTGGTTGTAAGTCATTGCGTCATCTACCTGCGTTCAAAGTATTGGCTCTGCGGCTGTACTGGTGATAAATTACTGTCCGTGCACTATTGGCGAGCAATACAACCTCCCATGCTTATCAGATTGCGTATTGTGTATTTGTATCTTCAGGGTATTGTGGAATGCTAAGAATAGCCCTGCCTTTCTTGCTTGTAAATTGGCTTGGATGATCTGGTTGTATCCTCTCAGGTGGTTTTTCCCTTTATCTTTCTCCCTTATCTGTGCCTCTTGTAGCATTAGAATATAGTATTTCCCTTTTTGGAGGAAGTGCTCTATTTATTTCCATTGTACCGGGGAGTTCAGCCCCTGTATATTATATGTTAAGATTTTTATCACCTTCATTCTTTGGCCTGTCTCCTCCCTTTTCCTCCATTTCCCCATTTCAACTCAGCGTCGACCCTTCCGGTTTGCCCCCCTCACACAGCGTCTCCCCCCTCTTGCTCCTCCCCATTCGACCCCCAACTTGCATGTTCCCCTCCCCCCTATAACTGCCCTCAGGAGGACTCTGGGTCCTATGGCTGCTCGGGCATGCTGCCCTCCGCGCCAGGCCCTCAGGAGTCTCAGGGATAACTTTGTGGGGGTTCCTATACCCCACGTGGGTTCCAATCCAATGGCACCAGGAGTATCTCTCCCCCCACTGCCACCCCATGGCAGATGGATCCGTGCTTCCCGTATTTATTCTGGAGTTGGCTTCTACTGCGCGTCCCAGTGGGGTACTCAAGTTTCGGCCATGTTTCGGGTTTCCTGTAGTTTCCTTATATGACCCTTACTTCTTATTGCTGGGTTGTTGTGTCTTTCGATTCATTTTTTTCCATTCCCAGGGGCTCCTCCGCGGTCGGGGCCGTTCCTCCCAGTTCACTGGATCTCCGTCCTGGTCCTGTATGTTAATGATCTGCAGACCTTCCTCACTGGTGGCTATTCTATGTTGTTTCCTTTCCCAGGCAAAAAGTAACCCAAAAGGGAACGTCCACCTGTATCTGATTTGTCTTTCGACGAGCTCCCTAATTACAGGGCCCATCTCTCGCCTCTTCTGAAGTGTTGACTGCGCCAAGTCCTGAAAAGGCCATATGTCCACCCCGTTCATGTGATCCATCGTCTTTGCTTTGCATAGGATCTGCTCCTTCTGGGAGTATGATGTGAGAGCGGAGAGGATATCCCGTGGGCGTGCCCCTGGTTCGCCGGTTCTTCGTTGGCACACCCTATGTATCCTGTCTCTTTAGATGACAGTATCTTCTTCGCTGCAGAGGATGCAATTTGAAGACCTGTTGGACCGCTTCTTTCAGGTCCTTATCCTCGACCGTTTCCAGTGTGTCCGTTCTTTCCCCCAGGTTCGCAACATCTGCTTTGATCTCATGCACCGCCTGCTTCATTTCTTACTTGGGTGGGAACTGAGGTCATGATTGGTCCTGGAGTTCCTTAAACCAGGATTGCATGTCCTCTTTCGTGGCCATCTCTGCCTGCATAGTGCCCTGGTCTGTGTTTGCGCGTTGATCCCCTTGCCCCTTTCCTTTCGGCTGAGTGGCAGCATCCGTACTCCACAGCTGTACCAGGCTTGACACTTGTCTGTGTTGTGGGGTCTGTGCCGAGGCTTGTGCTGCTTTCCCCCTTGATTGTGATATGTGTGCCATCCTCTGTAACTGAGTTCCTCTTTGGGAGTGCAGCAGTGTCTGTGGCCCCGGCTGTGCTGAATCTTGAGGTGTTGGTTGCTATCCCTGGGACCCGGGTGGTCCGTGGTTCTTTTGTTTCTGAGGCTTTCACTTTTTTTCTATTGGTCGGGAAGGTGTGTGTGCACTTCGGTGCGTCCTCTTCAGCTTGCCTACTCTCCTTGTCGGGGGTTGGGAAGTCCATCCCCCTCCGCGTGTCTCTGTTTTCGTGTCTCCTATTGCTGAGTTAAAGAGTCTTCTCAGTAACCTTGTGGGATGTCTGTTGACCTCCTACTGCGTCTCGCACTCACTTGCCTCTCTTGTATACCCACCTCCCTCATCCCCCTGCCCCCTGTGAGGGTGTGTTGTTACACCCCTTTCTCCCCTTCTCTGTTTTCTCTAGCACCTTGCTATCCATACTTCCTCCTAACCTGTATGATAGCTGCTTGTCTGCATCCTCCCCCTAATTTTGTTCTTCTCCTATCCCTTCCCTCCAGCACTACCCTGAAAGGTCATCTGGCCTAGAACGTTGGTCACCTTTTGTCCTTCTCCTCCTTCACCCCTTATCCCTCTGCCCCTCTATTAATTGTAGCTGCCTGTTCTTTCTCACCCATCTGCCCTCTCCTCCTCCCCACCCCTCCCCTCCTCTTGTTAAATTCTGGCAATACTTCAATTGCCGTAAGGCATAGTAATTGTAGCCGCCTGTCTTTCACATCCACCTGCCCTCTCCTCCTTCCCACCCCTCCCCTCCTCTTGTTAAATTCCAGCACTACCTCAATTGCCGTCAGGCTTAGTAATTGTAGCCGCCTTTCTATCTCATTCTCCTGCCCTCTCCTCCTCTCCACCCCTCCGCTCTTCTTGTTAAATTCCAGCACTACTTTAATTGCCGTCAGGCATAGTCATTTTAGGGTCCTGTCTTTCTCATTCACCTGCCCTCTCGTCCTCCCCTCCCTTTTACTGTTCATTAGCACTTACTCTATCATTTGTTCGTGACCTTATGATAGCAGCTTGTTTGTCTCTCCTCCCCTTCCCTCCTTGTCTTCTCCTCCCATTTCCCCCTCCAGCGCTATTGTTTCATCCTCAGACCTAGTATATTAGTTGCTTGTGTTATCCCTCTCCTTCTCCCTCACTCCATAGCCCCCTTGCCCTCCTCCCCCTCCTTTTGTTAACTTTCCAGCACTTCATCAATTGTCGTCAGGCATAGTAATGTAACCGCTTGTTTTGTCTCATTCCCCCCACCCCTCCCTTATTGTTCCTTGCACTTGCACTATATGTAATGTCACCAGGCTGATTAAGATAGTTATTTTTCACATTCTGAACTGTAGCAAGGACTTGTAAAAATGTAACTGTATTCTCCCATGTTCCCTCCCTCCTTGAAGCGCTTTGAAACATATTGTGTATAGGCGCTATACAAATAAACAATCAATTCAATTCAATTCAATGTCCGTGGGGACCTGTGTGTGTGCCTCAGCCTAGGAGAATGGTGTGGGCGGCCTTCCCTGATATTTCCGATGCCTAATCTGATTCTCCCTTATTTTCAGGGTCGGATTTATAGCTCCGGGGTGTCCCCTTGTTCGCTTACTGCTGCTGTGAGGCTAAATGGCCGGAGTTTCTTCTGGTGTTTATCTCCCGCTTATGCCCTTTCCCCCCCCGTGGAGGTCACTTCAGATGTGGGCTCTTATTCTAGATTAGATGAGCATGCTGAGTGGCCGTTTTGCCGTGTTCAAAATTGATGCCAGATTGGGCTTGCTGCGAGCGGGGTCTGGCTGGGAGCACTCCTTAGCGTGTGGATTTATGACTCCATCGTACACTGAAGCTCCTCTTCCTCTGCATGCTGTGTGTTGTTTGACAGTCTCTCCTTTCATTGACAGGGTGAGGTGCTGGTTAGTAGCTCTTTGTCAGGGAATCGGACGAGCAGAGTGTCTCTTGCTTGTCTCCTTCAGGCACCAGTCCCTGGTATGTGACTATGCCTGCACGGTCGGTGCGCGTAATCCGTGCATCCCTCTCTCATTGTTTCATTGCTGATTTGTTGCTCACCCGTCAGGATGTCGGAGGACGCCGGGTGGTGCTATCTGTTCCTCCTTCCGGCGGCGGCACCTGCGTCTTAACTCGGCCTTCCTTGTGGGGCCGCGCTCTCTGGATCTCTCTCCAACTTCGTTGTTACGGGGTCGTATCTCTGCCCCTGTCCTGCTCAAGTCGGGCAGTGCTCGGTTTGGGATATGGGCGAGCACCCTTCCCCTTCGCTCTGCTGCTTGTTGGGCCACCCGTCAAGGGGGTCCAGAGGACTCTGTCCCGATTGATTTGCTTCCTGCCCCCGGTCTTTACCAATGCGTGTTTGCGCTCCCGTGGGTGTTCCCTCGAGCTTCCCGTTGCTGCATTTCAAGGTCTTTTTTTCGGCTCCTTGTGCGGCGGGGCCCCTCCCCCCCGGATCTTCTTTCCGCCGTAGAAAGCCCCGCTGAGGTCGCTACATAAGGATCAACAATTCCGCTTTATTGCAAATCTTCTTTGGAGCGGCCCGGGGGGAGAGACATTCAAACACGTCCCCTTCCCTCCACTCGCGGCCGCCCTCTTGGAATCTGAATTCTGGTTTTTGATTAACACCACTGGGCTCAGACACTCGGACGACTCCACTTTTTCAATGGTGCCCTCCCTCACCATGTTTTCCAATTTCAGCATCAAGACACTACTTGCTGGCACTCAACATACTTTGTGCTTTACAAGGACTGCATTTGCTCTGACCATTATCTTGTACACATAATTATTGATGCTGCCAGGCCCTTTGGAGAACAACTTGATGAAATCTTCCTTTAACACTGGCGCCCCTCCTGCATTTACCACAATCACCTGGTCCTCCTTGCTGGGGTCGAGCTTGATTTTGAGTTTGGCTTGATCGTCCCATCCTAAAACCACTGGGCCTTCTTTTGAAAAATTAACTCTGGTCCTAGTTTCTCTCCCTTTGAACTCAACAGCGCAGTTTGCATACCCTAATAAACGTACAGAGGCGCCTCCGAAGATGGTGGGCGTGTGTTTGGAGCTTAACACGTCTACCTTATCTTTTCCTTCCATCTCGTTATATGTGTGGATGGATACTATTGTCATATCCGACTCTGAGTCGGCCCTCACTCCCGTCTCCTTACCGTCCACCTTGATGATATAATGTGGCTATTCTCTTGCAGCCATGGAGGTAAGCATCTTTTTTCGGGAGCTCCCGCATGATCCTGCAATCAATACTAGCACTGTGGGAAGCGCTTCGTCCAACAAGTCACAACCACTTCAAGCGGAGAACACCGGCAGCTGGAGGGGGTCGAAACGGCAAGCAGACGAGGTGTACTGGCAGCAGAGGCCGGCCCAAATGTTGAAGGCAAGCACCCCAAGATGGCTGCCGTAACATTGAGCGTGCTCACCGAGCGGCACTAAGCTAATGTACGCTGAGGACCGGGAACAAGTAGATCGGAGACTGCAGATCGCATAAGCCTTGGCACACAGGTGTGCTGGGCCGATCAACCACACAATAGAGGAAGATAAGAGACACCCGCTGCCGGAGTGTGGAACACATAAGGCGATTACTGGCCAGAAGAAAGAGAGCACAGAACTAAGGCCCACACAGAACAAACGGAAGGCGGGGAGAAGGAGCATACACTGAAGAAGCGACCCACAACAGCTAAGTAAGCCAGGCACAAACATTGCCTTTCAATGGCAGAGAAAGGATAAAAAGGAAAGGGCAACAAACCATCATGGAGGCCTATGCACAGAAATAAGAAGGCAACCTGAAACAACAGGGAGAGCAAGCAGAGGGTATCAGGTAATATTATCCCTACCAAAAATATCGCTGTACATATAGTCGTCGGGAACGGCCATAGGCGATATTTTTGGTGGGGATAATTTATGGGGTAAATGGGTGCAGGGGTTGCAGGGGTGTCCCCTGCTCCCTTTAAAAATATATAGGGGTTGCGGGGGTGTCCCCGCAGGTTCCATGGGGTAATATTGTCACAAAAATATGGCAAAATTTTTTTTGTATGGCGATATTTTTGCGGGGATATTATCACATGGAACCAAGCAGGGACATCCTCAGCACAGCAGGTGCCCATGCAAGAACAAGGTCCCATTCTGGTGGCTATAATAGTGTTGAAAGCAGCACTGGAATATAAAATCGGCGCAGTCATAGTGGACGTGGGCCTGCTCCGACAAGATGTAAGGGCACTGGTGGATCATCTGGGAACAGCAGAGCAAGTACAGCAAAATACTGCAAGCATAGCCAGCGTTTGGACCCAAGTGGCGGACCTGATAGACAAGGTGAAGGCTCTGGAACACAATGCGGAAGATGCGGAAGGGAGGGCCCACAGGAATAATATCAGAATACTCTGACTCTCTGAGGGGCAAAAAGGAAGAGACCCTATGGAGTATGTCGAGAATCTGTTGCTGTAGGAGGTGGGTCCAGGCACGTTATCGCAGGGATTCATTGTCCAAAGGGCGCACAGATCACTGGCGACGAGGCCGCCGCCGGGTTCTCTCCCAAGACCAAGTATAGCCAGAATCCTGAACTATAAAGACAGGGAAAAGGTCCTTGGCTTCTCTAGAAAAGGAGGAACCATCACAAGAGGATCCTCGCAATTAGCAATATACCCTGTCCAGAGACGCAGGGCGCTGTTTGGCCCAACTAAAGAACGGCTGAGGAGAACAAACTTACATTACATGTTGATATAGCCAGCCAAATTGAAGATATTGCATAGCGGAAGATTGCACTTCTTCGACAGCATGGGGGAAGCGTAATCCTGGATGGACACACAGGGGATACCGCAGCTTCCGCATAGAAACACCGACGTACCATAGTGGAACGACACCTAGCGCAACAAAGAATTAACTCTGAGTGATACCGCACAAGCAATAGAGTGGAACATGAGGGTGAAAGAACATAGCGAGAAGGAATGCAGGGGGACGAGGAACTGGGACACCGTAAAAACAGCCAGGTACCCACAAGATGTCTGCCCTGGGGGTGGCTGCATGCCCCAATTACAACTTTACATGTCAGTTTCAAGACGTCAAGCTGCCGCACGTTGCCCGATGGAGGAGAGCCGGGAGCGAGAGAAGCAGCTGGGCCTGACCTGGAACATTACTGCTGGGCCATTGTTTGGTTTGGTAAAGTTTTTTGTGTTACGACTGAAGCAAAGGGGTTGGCTGGTGTGGGGAAGGTGGGCAAACAGTGGGATATATTGGAGGGAACCGGTATGTTGTCAGACAAGTGGAACCATGAACATTGGATATCACGTGAGAAATGCAAAGCAGTGAGATGTAACAGAATTGGATCACCAGGGTGAGGTGACGAAGCATGGAGCACCAGTAGGTAAAACAATGGGGCGGTGGGAACCAGAAGGCATGAATGTGAATAACTATGGCAAGACCTAGGGGCGTGAATATAATAGTTTGGAATGTAAGAGGCATTAACAACTATGTGGAGAGATTACAAATACGTGCCTACTTGTCTAGGAAGGGCTTCCAAGTGGAGATGTTACAGGAAACGCACCTGACAGCAGACAGGCCACACTATCTGGCAAATGGCGGGGGCAAGCTACAAGGCTTGCCTTTCTCAGAGTATGCAAGAGGGGTCCTCGTCTGGATTGCGCCAACAGCCCCCTTCCAGCTGTTGGAGGTCAAAAAGGATGACGAAGGGAGAATGATTGTTGTACACGGACTGTGGGGAAGCATGACGCCACATATTCTTCAGATCGCTATATTGTAGGTTGTCTTTGTACAAGGGTTGGGGACATGAATGTGGGCAGGAGACTTTAACTGTAACCTTAACCCTGTGTTGGATAGATCGGTCACTAAACACAAGAAACCGGCCCTGCTGGCCAAAACCCTCAGCAGCCTGCTACGAGACTTAAGACTGTCGGACATATGGAGGGAGGGACACAGGAAAGAGTGAAGCTACTCACACTTTGCGGGCCCCCCACCCGGTACACAGGTGAACAGACTACATGTTCACAGGGGAAGACACATTGAGTGAATTTGACCACATAGATTATTAAGCCAGGATACTCTCAGACCATTCCCCATTAATACAAACCTGGCAGAGCTTGGCCCGAGACACTGAATACCCACCTGGCGCCTGAGAGCGGAAGCCTTGCAGGACACGCTGTTCAATGACTACTTGAGGGCCCAGGTAGAGGAGTACTTCAGCATCAACACAGATAGCATAGCACAGATGAGCACTTTATGGTAAGCATTCAAAGTGGTTATGCGGGGAAAGGCGATAGGGAAAATGGGAGGTCTCAGGGCAGTATCACTGAAGGCCCTGGGAGACATTGAAAGGAGATAGCAAGTGTGGAAAGCGCAGAGGGAGGAGCACCAGTGGAATCAGGGCTGCTGGTCGAACTGAGGCAAAAATGCATGGGAGAATGGGAAAGGCTAGGACGCCTCGACTTTGCGAAATATACCCAACATCTGCAGGCAGAGGGGGACAAACCTGGGCAACTGATGGCACACTATGTAGGCGTGAAGAACCAAGGGCTGGGATTAACGACATTACTGATGCACATGGGAATCTAGTCAGAACCCAGGATAGGATCAATGAGGTGTTTTTTAGATTCTATAAAACCATACACACTGGGGAAGCAGTGAAGAGTGATAGAGACGTAGACAAATCTCTTTGCCAAATAGACCTGACGAAACGACGAGAGGACCAGATAGACGCATTGGATGCCCCGCTAACGCTAGAGGAAATAAGTCAAGTAATAAGAGAACTTCCGACCTCGGGACCAGATGGACTCCCTGGAGAGTTTTATAAAACATATGCAGAAATACTGGCGCCTAGATTATTAAGTGTCTTCACAGAGGCATATGACTTGGGAGTACTACCCAGCAGCCTGAGGGAAGCGAATACTATACCAATCCTTAAACCAGGCAAACTGCCACAGTGCTGCGGATCATGTAGGCCCCTTTCAATGGTAAACCAGGATTGCAAAATCTTGACGGCAGTCCTGGCAAATAGGTCAAAGACAGTAATAGGAGATCTAATACACATGGATCAAACTGGATATGTCCCAAAACGGAATACCACATGGAACTTGAAAAGGATACATCACGTCATAGACAGTACTAATAACTGACGGAAGAGAGTGCAGTGGTCTCATTAGATGCAGTCAAGGCCTTTTACTCAGTCCGATGGGACTGGATGCTGGCTGCCCTGGAGCACTTTAGAATTGGCAAAGTCTTTTTGCAATGGGTGAAATCGATCTATACGGCACTCAAGGCCCGTGTGAAGACAGGTAGACACATTTCTGAAGCATGGGAAGTGCGAAAGGGCACTAAGCAGGGATGCATTGTAACTGGTGGGTGTGTTCCTTAGGAAAGAGTATCCCGAGGCGAGAATAGTTTTAGACGGGCTGGAACAATTGGTCTCCCTGTATGCGGATGATATGCTGCTGTATGTTAACAGGCCGGATGACAACCTGCCACACTTGTTAGACGTTATTGACCAGTTTGCCAAGTTATCCGGGATCAAGGAAAACCGGGAAAAGTCCTATCTGTTCCTGCTCGTGGGACTCAAGGATCTCAGTGAGCAGCACCTGCTCCGATTAGACCTCTAATGGGAGAAAAAAACCCTTCCGCTACCTAGGCATTAATGTGTGGCATGACCCAGTGGCCTCGCATAAGAACAATAGCAGAAAGCTATGGATATCGTAGCCGGCTGTATGAGGTTCTGGAAGATGTTGCCTCTTGGAATGCCAGAAAATGCCGGCTCTCCTGAAGATGGTTGTACTCCCCCACCTGAAGATGGTTGTACACCTGTATTGCTTTACCAACGTGCCTTACAGCATACCTTAAGACTTCTTCTGAAGGCTGAACGCGATGACGAGGGAATACCTGTGGGAGGGGGCAAGAAACAGAATTGCCCTGAACACTCTGCTGAGAGACTATGCTGAGGGTGGGATGAAAGTGCCCCCTACTATCTAGCGGGACAGTTCAGGACCTGGTGCGCTGGTTAGGAGACAAAGCCTCACAGGATACCTTGTTGCTACAGCCCCTGCTAAGGCAATATTTTCTGTAAGAAGTACAGTGGTGAAGGATCTTGCTTAAGAGAAACCTTCCCAGCTGTTGTAGCTGGGCAGAGATTCATGGTGCAGAACTTGGAAAATCCTAGGTAGCCCAGATCCCTGCTCGGTGCATGTCCCCTTGGCGGGGATCATTGGGGAACAGCGGGGTGCATTGGGACAGTATAGAAGACATTCAGAAGACAAAGGAGTAACTACGGTTGGGGATTTAGTGAAAGACGATAAAAGAATAGCTTTTCAGACCCTGGTCAGCGAATATGACATCCATGAGGGTCAGTTTCTATTATACTTAAGCATGGTCAAGAGAATTGGGAGGAGATGGCTGGGCCCGCGGGATGAGGTGGGAACCAATGAGAAATTGGACACTATGTATGATGTGGCAGAAGGGGGACACATGGTCTCCAGATTATATGATCTGTTTTTAAGCAGTTTGGGAACAACAGAGCTGAAGGTGCGCAGTCAATGGGAGAGGGCACTGCTTTACACCAAACAAGTATCAAGGAACGCCAGATTTAAACTCACCCACGGGTATGTTATTCAAAGGAATATATAACTCTACACAGGTTGTCTCTCGTAGTGGGACAGGGGGACCAGACCTGCCCAAGATGCACATGGGAAGGAGTGGACTTGATGCACAAAATGTTGGTAAATAAACATTACCAACATTACCATACCACATGTTTTGGGTGCTGTGAGAAACCAGAAGGTGTCTCACCCACTAGTCCCCGGGGAGCTGTCATCCAGGTGGCCAGGACATAGCCATTGCTTTTGGATCCAGTTCCTGGGGATGGACCATTGCGGGAGGATCACCTGGGTGAGGGGTTCAGGGAGTGGGACACCGCATGGGAGGACGCAGTATCCCCTTCCCTGTAACACCTTTACCCTATCCTACCAGGTAGGATATTTAAGAACTCAACCTCCCTCCCCCTTTCACACAAACACTTTCTCACGGACAGCCCTCTATGAGAGAAAACAGACTAACACCCGAGCCGTATACCTGACGGGTCCCATTACAATGGTCAGGCAGGGTCAGGCAATTACTGACCACCATGCACACCTGACTTTCATTAAACTTCCCCACACGTATAAAAGGTGGCGCACGAGAGCACACTCTGAGCGAGGCAAAGCACACGAGGAAACAGCAGTTCCAAGATCACAGTTTAACACGTGGACAAAGATGGCGAAACAGAAGGGGATCACAAGGAGGGAAGTTCCCTTGACCTTTTCGACAAGGAACCGTTACTTTCATGAAACCTTGAGAATAGAAAGCGTAAGACCAGGAAACCAGGCTGAGGTATCCGGGGCCCTCCTGCGTCGATAATCAAGGCAGGCAGAATCGTCAGCTGCCGTGGTACTGTCCTTGGCTCCAACAACAAAGCAGCATCAGTGAAATCAACACAGCCCGTAAATTGGGGAGACCGATACAAGACCGGTCTGTGTTGAAGCCAAGGTTGCAAGCGGCAACATTATATTATATGGCGAGCGCTGGCATAAACATTTTATGAAGCGCGTGTGATAACCAATGCGAGTAAAGGTGAACTGCAGATGACTGATTGAACTTTGAAACCAAGGGGCACTAAATCAAAGGTCTCTGCAAGGTATCCAGCCGAGAGTTGACAAAAGTGAAAGAGTGGCAAAAGATTGTTAATCTAAGTGGTCCTGCAACAGGACAAGCAAAATCCTGTGCAAAATTGAAAGTCTACAGTTAAGACAGTTGATGGCAAAGTAGATAAAGTTAGTCCGAGCCAGGCAGAGGAAGATCAATTGAAAGCTTTGTGTTAAAGCAAGTTTGTGTTACAAAAAATAAATTGGTCCGAGCCTGTCAGTGGGAGACTGATTGAAGATTTTGTGTTAGAGCGGATCTGAGCCGGACGGAGGGGGATCCGGGGTGAACTGTCAATCACCCGAGAAATTAGATTTATTTTCAAATGTGTTTATTATTGTAAAGCTGGAAGTGACACAGCATCAGTTGGTCAAGGTTACAGTGAAAGTATAACGTAAAATAATGCATTGACCATGTAACAACAAAGTAAAAATACAGAATACAATACACTCAAACAAAACAAAAAACAAACTCTCCATGCATGGGTTATTTTACAAGGTAATATGAAGTGGTCATTATTGTAAAAGCGAGGTGGCGTCATGGGCACAATGGGGTGAGCAACCAAGGCGTCTAAACTAGTGAACCAAAATGGAGCTCAGGAGAGGGTACTGGGGACTCACAGTCACATATATGGAATATAATATATCATTGAATAAATGTTAATGGTGGCGTATCATCGGATGCATGGAACATAGTTAAAACAAGTGTTTTCCAGGACTCAAACTCATAGGTTTCAACAAGGACCTCGTTGAGGCTTTGGGCCTCATTACGAGGTGGGCGGTAAGGGATTACCGGCACTGGTAAGGGCACTGGTGCCGGTAATCCCTTACCGCCCTACTATGAGTTCCCTTTGTGGGTCCTCCCTTAACGCCTGATTTTTTCCAGGCGTTAAGGACGGGACCCGCAAAGGGACTCTGGAGCTAATAACGGTACCGCAATTTGCGGTACCGTTATTAGCGCCTTCCCCATTCCCATTTGAGCCCTATAGGGGCTCAAATGGGAATAGGGAAGGGCCCTGGTGAATGGGGAATTACCGGTCCCGCCAACCTTGGAATGGACTGGTAATTGCTCCATTCACCAGGGCGGAGTCGGTAGGGTTTTGGAGGCAGCCATGGAGCTAGAAGCTCCATGGCTGCCTCCAACCTCGTAATGAGGCCCATTGTAGTGACCCAGCCCATGCCTTTGTTTCTGCACCACACCAAATTTCAAATTCATGATACTACAGTTTGCATTGCAGGCCCCCTGTGAGCTTCCAGGACATGGCAAGGCGACATTTAGCGAGTATACAAGCTAAGTCCATAAATCTGGATCATGCCTGACTTTTTCCAGTCTGGGATATGCACCAAGTAAACACTCCAGCAGACTCCAGCTGTAACTAACAACCCCCGCCACTCTACAAGCTTGTTTGATTCTAGACCAAAAGCCTTGCACTCTAACACATTTCCAGAACATGTGGATTAAATCTGCATCATCTCGGTTACACCAGGGGCAGGTTGAATGCATGTTTTTATTAAATTTAGCAACTCTGCTGGGGGTCATATATGTATGATGAAGTACATTTATTTGGCGCAGTTTAAATCTGGCATTCCGTTACACTTTGTTAGGGAAACTAAGCACTTGTTCCCACTCCTGATCAGTGATTACAGAGCTCACATCTGATTCCCTTTGTATCTTCAGATTTGGGTTTTGAGGGTTAGACCCACTCAACAAGCAACTGTACAGTCTGGTTACAGGCCTCCAGCCGTCTTCAAGCATGTACATTAGAGCCAGAAGCTGTTTCCCCTGTTTCCGCGCGCCATCCGCTCCATCTATGGCTTGCCACTCCCACCATTTTCATGTATCTCAGAAATTGTCCCTTGGGCAGGCCCATAAGTCTCTAAATTTCCCATCCTCATACATATCAGCCCATGTAGAGATGCCCCATTCCTCCTAGTGCCTTGCAACAATTAAGTCCTCCCTGCTTGTACATACATCTGCCACTATCAGGACACTGGGCGAGTAGGTGCAACGCACCTGAAGCAACTTTAACGCTCTGGACCAAATCTTTTTTCCTGGAACCACGAGTAGCGGTAGAGAATTCATGCAACTGTCCGGAAGCCACAGCATTTCATAAAATGGGCTAGTGTCACCAAATATTGGAACAGCATTGATTCAGAGGTGGGGTCATCAGACAACCATTTCGAGACAAAGCTTAGCTGGACAGCTAGATAGTAAAGTTCCAGCCTTGGTACCTGTGCTCCGCCGTCTTTATAGGGTAGGCATAGCACATTAAGGGCAAGTCTGTGTCGATTTGGCCCCACAGAAACCTCTAATTGTTGTGTCAAGAAAGCGAAAGAAGGGGGCCCAAATGCAATAATGAACATTTGTGAAAGAGTACAGAAATCTAGGGAGAACAATCATTTTAACAATTGCAATTCTGCCCATGAGTGACAGTGGTAATTGGGACCAAAAGGACATGGATTTCTTAAGGCCCCGACCGCCCTGAGAGTGTTATGGGTGCACCGGAGAAATTGGATACGTGGAAATTCTGAGAACTTTGTGTTAAAATGGATCTGAGCCCGGCGGAGGGGGATCGGAGGTGAATAGTAAATCACCTAGGGAAATGGTGCATATGTGAAATACGAACTTTGTGTTAAAGTGGATCGGAGCCCGACGGAGGGGGATCTGAGGTGAACAGTAAATTACCTATGGAAATTGTGTGTAGGAGAATCCTGAAAAGTAAAGGAACTTCATTATTTGTTTATTGCATCAGGCCTTCTGAAAGATGAGACTTTGAATGGCAAAGAGACTTTGGCACAGAAGGCCATGATGTTGAAGTTTTGAATTGTACTCTCGTGCTAGAGAAGCCACAGACTGTGTTAAGCTCGAGTGTGCCGCCTCATCCCATGCTGAAAACGTGGGGAAGAGAAGCCAATGGCTTGAATATCCTGACATATCATTTCTGGAACACTTCCCTTTTGTATAAAATTGGTTTCCCACACTATTTGTATTTAAAGACAAGGGTTGGCAATAGGTTTATTAGTATGGGCCCTTTTATTTTGACAAGACACCACTAGAACTGTGTTATTATTATTTGATGGTCGTAGCTTGCTCCCATCTTTAGATTTAGGTTTAGATAGGTGTTTTTTAAAACCCAATTGAAGTTCAATAAACACCCTTCAATTGTTGTCACTTGTGTCTGACTTACTGTTGATACCCTGCCTTCCTTACAGTGTGACCTGTAATCTGGAAATCTTTGGGGGGGACATAGAGTAGAAGGTGGCACGGGGAGGCATCCAGATGCAGACGTGGCCCCCAGACAATAGTTTGCTAGGATTGTTCACTAGGGTCGAGAGGCACGACGCTCACCTTAGTAAAATGAAGGATCTGGTCTGCATATTAGCGAAACGTAGAATCTCAATGGCATGGAAATCGGCCGATGGCCTTAGAATAGAAGCATGGTGGGCGGATTTACGATGATGATCTCTAGTAGAGACGGCAGTGTGGCATAGAGCGCTGCAGAGGGGAATGCATGAAAGGAGTGAGGGGATTGAAGCCTGGAACATTCTGACGCAAAGCATGTTCATCCCTGAAGTAGATGAGTCTCACTGAATGTACATACTTGGAAGGGGGCCTGACACAGGTACTACTTGGAAGGAGGCCTGAAACAGGTACTGGGAGGGAGAAATGTGAGAAGGGACCACGCAGACTGACGGGCAGGAAATCTTGTGGGACGCGGTAGCCTGATGAGGAACTGAGAATGGGGAGCAATGTTGACACCCCAGAGATATGAATGAATTGATATGCATCTGTATTATGGTTACAACATGGTGAAACTTGTCTGTAGTTGTTTGTTTGTTAAATAAATAAAAACATGTTAAAAAACACATTATTATGGTGGGTCTTCCTTCTTCTTCAGATGAACTGTTTCCACCGTCTCCCTCTTTCGCTTGAACGGAAGCCACTTTCTTGCCACGCCACTTGCATGCGACTGCAATATGACCAAACCTCTCGCAGTTGTGAAGAGAGGGTCCCCAGAGTGGCAGCCACGTCCCCTATGTGAATGTCAGCTAGAAGGATAAGAAACGAGAGATGCCACTCGCTGTTTGGCCAACCACCGGGTGAACCAGTGCATCCCACATATGGGAACAGATATTCTCTTAGACAACCATTCAAACCGTATCCAGCTGATGTCTTTGCAGAGACAGGTGCCTTATCACTGGATCGGATTGACTGATAATAACAACCAGCCGTGCTGTTGTCACTACAACATGGCATAGCAACGTTAGTCACAACGTAAATTTACGCACCTGCAGAAAGTTACTCTGACACACATGCACACACAAAGAACATGCTTACACCGTTCTGTTCTTTAGATAGAGGACAGACACATAAATAATGGCAAAACCTTTTCCTTTTCACTAGACAAATGCAGAAAAGTAAGACAGCAAAGCATGCATGTAGCTAGCTTGCAAGCGCTTCATCGCAATTATTCATAAGGAGCTACAGGGACATATAAGGAACCTATATGGGCTCGATCAATGCTAATCTCTAAAAAGGAAGTACTAGAACATATAGGGAAACCGTAGAAGGACTGTAGTGAATTCACATGAAGCCATAGGCCTCAAAATATGGAAGAAGAGATGCAGACTCTGCAGCGCGAAGCACAGACCAGTGTTCACAGCCAAGGCCAAGGGTGGGTACAAAATTCCTGTTTCCGAGGCAGTGAGCCATCTGTGAAATGCAGAACAAAATCCTCAATAATTGCAGACCGAAAGACTCAGTTTCTTGGTCCTCGTCCACATGACCCAGCCGAGCTGAACAATGGCCATATACTCATGGTGGGAAGAGGAGCTGTTCCCAGCATAGCAGACAAGACTGATACATGGTTGTCCACCGAACATTGCAACCTGCAGGCACTCTCCCAGGCTAGGTGGCTATATCAGTGGCAACAATGGTGACACAGTCTTTCCCATTGCCGTGAAAAGGTGCACCGAGCGCTGTGAACAGAACAGGGTCTGAGGCCTGGGGAGACCCGCTCCAGCCAATCCAGATGCTCCAACCCGGGGGTGGTGTATAAAGTTGCAGGGGCCAATGGTCATCATGCGAACTTCAAACAAAGTAATATATTGTTTTTTGCAGACGTCTCAGGCAAACCCACCTAACCCACCTTGTCTCGGGAGGATAGCTCAGGGGCAACGCACTCACCTTAGAAACAAGATGATGCAGAGAAACACAGGTTCGATCCCTGGGTCCGTGTTTAGAAACCTCTGGGTATTAGCACGAAATAAATAAACAATTACAATTACACAGGAAGACCAATGGAATAACTCACATAGGGGATTTCCACAGGTGGTATCACCTGAGCTACATAGTGGATGCAGCCCTTAGGTTTTTTGGAATGGGTTGATGTTGGTGGTTGTGATGTCACTAAGAAACAAAACCAAGTGACGCAGGCTCAGGAGCTGTGATTGCCAGAGATGTTGTTGTTTCTTGTATGATCCCTGTCTTTTGGAGAATAAAGATGGTTTATTTGCCCCATGGCTGAGTTCTCCGTTATTGCCTGGTGGAAGGGTTCGGATGGGCCCCAAACACTCTGCTAATTTGTGAAATTATTGGTATGAGCACCCCCGTCCTCTGGTGTACTGTTAGAGTTGGAATTTTCTTTGTTTCGCACCAACCATTTCCTGTCGTTGGCTAAGTGCTGTGTACTGGCACATCTATGGCATTTGAGGCGTTCCCTTTTACTCCAACTTTCCTCTCTTAATTCAGATGGATGTTTCTCTTTTCTACCCTTTAACATTGCTGCCTGTACTTCCGTGGTCACTGGGCTGTTAGCCAACTCCTTACGTCTGCTCACAGTCTCTTCCACAACCCTTGCTATTTCCATAGCCTTGTCCGATTGTAGTTCTTTCTCCAGGATGAATGTGTCCTGAACTTTCCTGCTGTTCGTGTGTACTGCAAGCTTGTCACAGATCATGTTTTCTGCGTTGTTAACCAAATTGCACAGCGCCGCCAATTTGTGCAATTTCGTCACATAGTCGTCCACCGGTTCGTCAGGCTCCTCTCTCCGGACATTAAACTTGATTCTATGTAGTACAGTGTTATCTGTACTGGAAAATCTTGTGAAAATTCTCCTCACGGCTTCCTTGTACACGTTACCATTGTCATCCGCGATCAGTTCTGGCATCAGACTGGCGAAAACCTTTTGGCCTTCCACTTCCAAAAGCGTTGAGAAGCATCCCTCTCTTCTTTGCAGCCGTGAAATCCACACCACCCAGCACGTCCACATATGTCACAAACAAGGGCTCCCACTGAGGCCATGGTATAGCAGGCCTACCTGGAGTTTGGAGGTACGGTGGGGGTGGCGTCTCGCCTTGCATTGTGTCGGTCATAGGTTCTAAGTTAAATCCTCTTTGCCATTTATGTTGTGGAATAAGCAGACCTTCTTAATGGTTAATTCTCTTCTTTATTGATACCACTGCATTAACTATATACAGGTGGCAGTTGGGCCACTGCCACTGATGTCCACTTGTCTCTTGCTGGTCACACAGTGCACAATCCTTGGGAGAGATCTTACTCTCTGGTATCAGGAGGAGCGCCAGGAGCTAGCTGCTTCTTGCTCCATTGCTCTCCCTCTCCGACATCTCACTTTCGCTTTGCATAGAACACATCTCGCGAGAACTCAGCGCTGCTGAGTCCCCCAAGGGTACGCTACAATTAGGTTATGGATATAAAAGCCCAGTTCTAAAACAACATTGCAGTAACATTAAAAGTAGGGGTGGATTTGGAATCGAAAGTATGCCTGTATCCTGAAATGAGGCCAATGTGTGCTGCCCATCTCACAGCAGTGTATGTTGTGTATGCTTCTTTTCAGTAGTAAAACTGCTTAAACTTATTTTCTTTTAAAAAATAAATATATTTTTATTGGTTTTTCACATGTCGTATTTCTAAACAATATAACAGTATCACACATCCCCCGTAAATCCCCCTCCACCCTCCCCGACTGGGAACTGTCCGATTTGCACGTCTTCTCTGGGAAGTTTCTTACGCCCTTTGCCAAAACAGGTCCAATATCCTTAATTTGTGTGGGTACCATTGTTCTTTATAGTCTGATTGGAGGTACTCCAGGACCAGGCCCCAATCGTTTCCGAACTTTTCGTGTGCTCCTTGTATATTGTATGTTAATAGTTCCATGGCCAAATGAGACCACACCCTTCTCGTCCAGTCCACTGCGAGTGGTGGGGATTTTTGTTTCCAATTGTATGCTGTTTCCAGCCATGCCCCTATCAAAAGGCCCATGAAGTTCCTTTTCTGTGGACTCAGCTTCGGGCATTCCCACCAGATATGTCGCCAGTCCCCTTTCCCTCCGCATTCCCTCCAGCATCCATCTGTGGAGTTCGGATACATCGTGGGCAGTCTCTCCGGGGTATAATGCCATTGCAGCATCACTTTTGCCCACATTTCTTTGGTTTGGATGGCTCTAGTCAGTTTTGGTATCATGCGCCATATGTATTCCCATCGTTCCCTAGGTAGCGTGTATCCCAGGGATTTCTCCAACCTTTTCATGTAATGCCAAGTGACTGATTCTGCTTGCGCATTTACATATTTATAAGTATTAGAGACACACTTGTGCGTACCTGTGTGTGTCATGATGTATGTTTCGAAGGGAGTCAGGTCCCTTGACGCTGCTTCTTTTATGCGGGGTTAACTCAGCCAATGGTGGAGTTGTTCATATTTATAGCAGTCTTTGGAAGTTAAGTTCAGCAGTGTTGTGCACTCCTCAAATGGCCCTACCTGGTGGGAATTCTGGGTTTCCAAACAATGGCATAAAAGGGGCTGGGTCTTTAGTTAATGTTTCTTTTTTAATAGCGTCATGCCACACCCCCAATGCTGCCTTCATTATCTCACTGATATGTGTATTAACGTGTATGATCCATAGCAGATGTCTGGTGGGGGTTGTTGTTACTGCCCTATCCTGCGCCTCCCAGATTTTTTCCCCATTTTCCGGAATCCATTCTTTCACCACCCAAAGCTGGGCGGCTTCATAGTATTTAAAAAAATGTGGTAAGGCACACCCCCCCTCCCTTCTGTGTGCCGTCAGGACCGTACTTAAGATTCTTGGGGTTTTGTTCTGCCATACGTGATTTGAGACCATCTTGGTGACAGACTTAAAGAACGCTGGGGGAAGCCTTATTGGGAGGGCTTGGAAGAGATACATTAATTTTGGGAGAATTGACATTTTTACCGCAGTAATTCTGCCCCACCAGGATGTTGTCAACGGGTACCTTAGTAGGTCTTTTTTAATCTTAGCTAAGAGTTGTGGGTAGGTAGTTATGGGCATACAGTTCTTCCATTTTTCCTGTGAGCATGATTCCCAGATATTTGATTCCCGTGGTTGCAATTTTCAATTGAAGTGCCGATGCGGTTGCTCGGATTTCTTCTTTATTCACCCTTGTTTCGTCCCCCTTTCCAGAAATAGTGAAGATGCTGCAAAGGCCGGTGAGTTTAGTGCGGCGCTGCAGCAGGCGAGGCGACACGCATAAAATAACTTCTTTCTTCCAGCTCGAATGCACGGAGGATCGGGAATTCAGGTAAGGATAAAAGGTATTGCTCTTGTTCTAACCTTTTCTCCTTCTTTCTCCCTTTTTCTAGGAGCTCCAGACGGGCGTGGCAGAAGACTGGATGCAGACTTGCAGGTACGGTGAACGTTACGCTGCTGGATGCAGAATAACGCAAAGCGTGTGCTGCTCTTCGGGCGTGGTTTAAATAGCCTCCAAAGTTGTCCCAGGTAAGTATTCCTCCCCAACCCCACCCGAGTAAAAAATAGTCCCTAGGTAAAGTAGTCCCTCCCAAGCCTCTTTTGGCTTGGAGCTCTGCAGCATGGTCTGCATCAGGTAAGTTTTAATCCAAGAGCCTGGCACCTATGGCGCCAGGACTGACTCTCCATATGAGCCTGGCGCCATAGACGCCAGGACTGCACCCAAATGGCCCCTAGCAGGGGTTGTTGGGCTTGCTTGGAATAACTTGATGCCTGCTTCCGGGGCTGCTGGACTTGATCTGGATCCCCTTCTTGATCTGGACAACTTCTTGTGTCCTCTTTGGTCCTACTTATTTCCAAACTATCTAGGGACAGTTCTCTATTCCCACTACTTTGGGAGACGTCCTAAGTATCGTAAAGATGAGTGCCCTCCAGGCGCTTGTCTTCCCCCTCCCCTCCCCTTGAGGTACTTGTTCTAGTCTCTCCAATGCTTCTGGTGTTGAAGTCATCTTCGATATTAGCCCTAGACGTACCTGGTACTGAATCGTACTCAGGAAATAATTCTTCTATATCTTCCCAGTCTACTACTGGCTTAGGTTTGTTAACCTCTCTTTTCAGATATTCTAGATCGCATGCTCTCTGTCTTCGCTTACGTTCTACATCGTCATCGAACTCTCTGCGCTTCCTCGATTTTTCTCTGACCCTATCTTATTCCTATTTCTTTGCGTCTCTACGTTCGTTTGCCCTTTGGATTTCCTCATCCCTTTGTCTCTTTAGTCTTTTCTCCCGTATCATTTGTTCTTCCTCTAACCTTTGCTGCTCCTGTCTGTCTTGATCCTTGGCTACTCTCTGTTTACGATCCTGTTGCCTTTCTTGCTGTACACTATATAACTGTTTGTGTCTCTGCCTATCTTTTTTCCTTATTCTTTCGTATCTCAATCCTTTCTCTTTTTCCTTCTCCTTTCTCTGTTCATCATCTAGCTTCTCTTTTTGTTTCGCGTCATCAATGCCTTTGCCATCGAGTTTCAATAAAATCTGACCTCCTATCCATTTGTTCTGTGTGAGTGCTATCTCATCAGTTCTATCCTGATTCCCTTTCCATCTTTTGCCTTCCCTTTCTGTGTCGAGAGATGTACTTGCTTGTGTATGGTCTTTTCTCTTGTTACCGTGTCTCTCCTTGTCCCTCGGACCTTTGGAGGTGATATCTCTATCTTTGTCTAGATTTTTTTCACCGCTTTGCGTAGGTGACTCATGTGCCGGGTTGCTATACCCCGTGGCTGCTTTAAGTTCTCTTAACAGGTATAGCCCTTCGTCCTTACTGTCTTCAATTTTTGTTTCAGATGGGGCGGGTGGTGCTGAGGGCGTCTCACCCCCCTCTGTGCATACATTAATTATCCAATCTAATGGCGGCTCCTCCTCTTTATCTTGTTGGTACATTTTCCACAACTCTAGACTAGCTAGGCGCTTGTCTAACTTTTTTTTTAAAGTTTTTATTTTTGGCGGCAGAGGTACAAAAGGCACACACAAAGGGCAACAAATGTATACAGCAGTTATATCGTAGAGCAGCACAACAATTACGATACAGCAATCACAGCATGTACAACATAGCAATACCTGAGGAGGAGCAACAGTGGGGCTTCATCCAGTGGGGTCAGAGCCCGGTGGGGCAGGGGACAGACCGGACACGGGGGTGTCCCCGCTTAGGTTGTTAAGGTAGGTGTTAAATTCACCCCAAATATTCTTGGGGCGAGATTGGGCGGGGAGCGTAGTCAGATAATCTTCCTCACAATTCTGTGCCCAGGTGAGTAAGCGGAGCCACTTGTGATAGGTCGGGGGAGAAGGGCATTTCCAACTCTGGAGTATACACTTTTTGGCGATCATACAACTTATGTTCAGAAATTTGGCCAGACGTCTGGAGCCATCGGTTTTCCAGGCCCCGAACAGAACCGCCAGGGGGTCAGGGTCAACCACGGTGTCAGTTATTGCGGAAAGCGTTTTCAATATGCTATCCCAAAACCCAGACAGCTCCCTACAGGCCCAAAACATATGCAAATGGTCAGCTTCCTCCGCACCACACCGGGGGCACAAGGCAGCAGCGGTGCGGATGAACCTCGTGGTCCTACGTGGGGTGTAGTAAAGCCTGTTGAGGAGTTTGTACTGCATGGCGCGGAAGCGGAAGTTGAGGGAGACCTTTTTGGTGTGTAGACACATTTCACCCCAGGCAACATCGGATATCTCTAGGCCCAGTTCGTCTGCCCAATCGTCCCGCGTTCGGAGAACTGGGATAGAGGCATTCTCCTGTAGGATCTTATATAGTGAGGAGACGACGCCGCAGGCGCCGCCAGAGTTGGCAATGTAAGCAATTGCCGGGTTATCCGGGGGCTCATCTGGGAATGAGGGCCATGCAGTGCGGAACGCTGCCCGTAGTCTATAGTATTGGATAGTCTCTAAGGCGGATCTGGTGTGGCCATGTTTCCATGTTTGGGGGTCGATAAATCTGCCTTCGGGGTAAAAGTCGGACAGTGCCTGGTATCCCAAGGCCCCCCAGTGTTGGGCTAATGCAGTGTCACGTGTGGGTTCTAGGCCGGGGAAATCCCACACTGGGAGCCATTTATAGTAAGGGGAGGATTCGGAAGTTGGATACAGCAGAAATTTCCAGGCCCTAATGGTCGCACCGACAGGGTCAGTAGGAGAGTCAGGTGTGTAATGATGATGTAGTATAAGGGACATCATGTTGTGTTGATAGCCGCAAGTCCCTCCAACTTGACATGCGGCCGTGTCGGGGAGCCGGGGTACCAGTGGGTGGCATGTTGGGCCTGGGCCGCGGTCCAGTAGAGAATCAGGTCTGGAGCCGTGAGACTCCCCTGCTTATATGGGAGCGCCATGTCCGTCCACTTCTTGTGCACTGCGCCAGAGTGCCATAGGAACTGCGCGCATAGTGTGTGTAGTTTGGTGAAGTATCCCTTCCCAGGCCATATAGGAACGTTACCGAAAGTGTAAAGAAGCTTGGGGAGCAAAATCATTTTGATGAGAGAGAGTCGACCCGCCATGGACAATGGGAGAGAGCGCCACCTCAACATTTTGGCTTCAGCCGACTGTGCTACGGCCACATAATTGTCGGCCAGTAGGGTAGGTTTCGTCAAGGATATCTGCACACCTAGATATCTGATGCCGTTCGGGGACCAGCAGAGGGGGTACTCGGTGGTGGGTTGGTGGGTAGATTTGGTAAGCGGGAAGATCTCAGACTTTGAATAATTGATCGTGAAACCAGAGTATGTGCCGATGCGCGTGATTGTGGGCTCTCTGATGTACAACAGCACATCATCCGCATATAAGGACATTATTTCGGGGTAATCTTTCAGCCTTATACCCTTGCGGGCGTGGCGTGTACGCACATAGTCCGCCATTGGCTCTATTGCGAGTGCAAAGAGAATCGGGGAGAAGGGGCAACCCTGTCGGGTGCCCCTAAAAAGCGTGAAAGGGTCAGATGTCAAAGAATTGGCCCTTACACGTGCTACAGGGGAGGCGTATAGTAATTTGATAAACCCGATCATGTTTGGGCCAACGCCCATTGTCTCCAGCACCAACCACATGTAGCTCCATGAGACCATGTCAAAGGCCTTCTGAGCATCCAAGGTGACCGCCACAGCCTGGGCATCTTGATCTATATGGGACAAGACATTGAACAGTCTCCTGATGTTATGGGAGGTGGACCTGCCGGGGACAAAGCCTGCCTGATCCTCATGGACTAAGTATGGCATGATAGGCAGAAAACGGTTCGCTATGATCTTTGCAAAGATTTTGGTGTCGAGGTTCATAAGGGAAAGAGGTCTATAGGATCCGCACTCGTCTTCCGGTTTGCCAGACTTGAGCAGGACCGTGATGACAGCTTCACGCATGGAAGGAGGAAGGATGGAGACCCGGAGTGCTTCGTCCCAGACCTCGAGTAGTCTGGGGGCCAATATGGCCACGTGCTCTTGATAGAACTCGGCAGTGAGGCCGTCGGGCCCCGGCGCCTTGCCCTTGGGCAGATTTGAGATAGCCGCCACTATCTCGTCAAGTATGATCGGGGAATCCAACTGGTCGCGGGTGGCAGAGGATATTTCAGTAGTGGGAATCTGGGCAAGCAACTCTCGTATGTGTTGTTCGGTGTGTTCGGCAGGTTGGGAGTACAGGGACCTATAGAACTCGTTGAATACACCCAAGATATGTTGATCCGCCCATTGTACATTGTCGAAACGATCCTTGATGGAGGTGATCTGAGTTCGGCCGAATTCCCCTCTCACCAACACCGCCAGTGTTTTACCCGGCCTATCCCCCTCGCCGTATTTCCTGGCGGCCAGTGGCCGGCTGAAGTATTGGATTTCACGGGTGGCGAGTGCGTTAAATGCTTGCAATTCCTCGCTGATTTGGGACAGTATGGCGGGGTCAGCCCCTGTGGAGCATTGCTGCTCCAGTTGCTAAAATTTGGCTTCGGAGCGACCGAGGGCCGCGCAAATTGTTTTTAGTAACCCAGCCTCCCGTGAGATGGACATTCCCCTGATATACACCTTAAAGGCATCCCACGGGACCGCAGCCGAAGTGCCCTGAAGAGAGGATTCGATGTCAGCCAGAATTTCGGCTCTGAACACAATATCCCTGAGGGCCTCGGATTTGAATCGCCAGGTGCTAAGTGTTGGGACGGGCATGCCTACCTTCACCGAGAGAGTAACTGGAGCGTGGTCTGATAATGTGCGGGGGAGAATCTGGGACCCCTCCACCCTGCCCATGGTTTCACTGGACATGAATAACAGGTCTATTCTGGACGAGCTGTCGTGCACAGACGAGTAATAAGTGTACTCCCGGCCCTGAGGGTGTAGTGTCCTCCAAAAATCGTGTATATTAAGTCTCCGCATGTGGCCGTGGAGCCTACGTGCAGCACTGGATAGGGCGTGGGAGGCCGTGCTAGTTCTGTCCAGGACAGTGTCCAGAATGAGGTTCATGTCTCCCCCCCATATAGTCTGGATACCTACATAGCCCAGCAGTATATTGGTCACCAAATCAAAGAACTCAGGAGAGTCGACATTGGGGCAATATGTATTGACAAGTAAGTATTCTTTGTTCACCAGGGTGCAGTGAAGTATGACGTAGCGACCCTCAGGGTCTATGTAGCTCTTATGCAGTATAAATTTGATCGATTTATGTACCATCGTGAGGACGCCCCTGGATTGGGAGGAATAAGAAGTGAAGAATCTAGCAGGGCCCCATGACGGGGCCATGGTGCCCGGCATATGGGCGTTGGAGTGTGTCTCCTGTAGGAGTAGTACCTTGAAGCTATGCCTGCTTGCGAAGGCCATGATCTTACGAGCCTTAGTGTGATTGCTCAATCCACGGACGTTTCAAGACATTATGACGGTGGACATTTCAATAGCAGATACATAAACTCACAATGCACATGTCAGTGAACATCCCAGGTCCAGCAGTGGTGTGTGTTCCCAAGGTCGAAGACGGGAGTGCACACGTGGTTTACCTCTGTGCGCGCCGAGGGACCTCGATTGCCTTTTTTGTGTAACACCCCATTCCCACTCTCCGCCCTCACCACCAACCCAAACTCAGCAGTGTGAACAAAACCCACCCTCAACAGTGCAGAGCTGGGCCGACCCCAACATGGCCCAGTCTGCCCAGAAGCCCAACCGGGGCTGGCCCGCAACAAGGGCATAACCAAGAGCAGTGCAATCGCAGTGGGGTGCGCTATTGCCGTGTAGTAGCACGCTAGGAACCAGCTGGTTCCGTTACAAAGCAAACAGTGTTAGCGGTCATATTGTGAATGTCCCCGCTTTGCTCAATCGAGTGCGGGGGTCAACAGAAGGAACATAGTGGTTCAGCAGCCCGGCAACCAGGTGTGACCATAAAAAGGTTCAGAAGGCAGCCAGAGTGAATGCAATCAATTAATTAAGCAGAGATAAAAGCATTTGGTCCATGGCAAGAGTGTGAGCGAGGCAAAAATTAAACATGCATAGAGGAGCGTTATACCGGAGTGGATACAAAGCGCAACCGACCGTGGATGCGAGCAAACAGTGGTATGGATCAGACAGTATATGGTTATAGCGGAGAAACAGCAGAGATCAACATGGAGTTCAGTCATTGTTCATAGAGTCATCCACAGGAGGTTGCAGGGGAACATGTGCCTCAATAAATGTCACCGCTTCGGACGGCACAGTGAAGAAATATAACTTGTTATTGAACGTGAACTTCAAGCGTGCCGGGAAAAGTATGGCATAGGGAACGTTTCTTTCTCTAAGGAGTTTCTTCACTCCAAGGAACTGGCGGCGCTCCTGTTGGACTCCGGTTGAAAAGTCGGGGAAAATTCTGATCACCTGCGAGTCCATGCGTAGCTCGCCCTTTTCCCGAGCGAGGCGGAGAATTAGGTCGCGGTCCTTGAAGCTCAAAACTTTCGCAATGATGGGCCTCGGGAAGTCGCCAGGCTTGGGCCGCGGTGAGAGCGCCCTGTGTGCCCTTTCAATGGTGAAGAAGGGCGACATGTCTGGATTGCCCAGTAGTTCCTTCAAAAGATTTTCGACTGCCGGTTCCAGGCTGCCCTTCAGCGCATTCTCCGGGACACCAATGATGCGTATATTATTTCTGCGCGACCTGGATTCGAGGTCATCACACTTGGCCCTAACCGCCTTCATGTCCGCAACCAGGGTAGACACAGTGCCCTGGAGCGTGGCTATGTTGTCTTCGTTGGTTCCAATTCTGTTCTCCGCCTCCATGATTCTCGTCCCCTGCTGGTCCAATTTGGCTCTGAGCGATGCTACGTTGGCATTGATGTCATCGAGCTTTTCATGAAAAGCTGCGAAGTTTCTAGCCATGGATTCCATGATTGAGGTGAGGTCTGTGGTGGGTGCCTCAGCAGGGAGCATATCGATCACCTGGTCGTCTGACGTGTGGGCCGAGTCGGACCTCGAGGTGGGCTTGGCGAATTTGTCCATGGCCCCGGCTTTATTAGTGTTCCTAGATCTGTTGGACATCGTAGCGGATGATATTAGGACGTCGAGTGCTCAGAGTGGGGACCAGGGCGAGCGTGTTGAGAAGGCGCACCTCAAGCCCCGCAATCGGGGAAGCACGGATCAGTAAGGCAGAGCGCCAGGCCACAATTGCGCATATGGAACGTGGGTGGAGGCGGCAGGGTCCGCAGCTTCAGGAAGGTGCGGAGCAGCCGCAATGACTGCGCGATCCTGTCACTCTGATGGAAGGCCAGTATCTGGGCCAGCATCCGAGTAGGCGCAGCAAGAGGGACAGGTAGCGAGTGCGTGGGCACTGATGTGCAGGGAAGTAGAGGCAGTGTTCAGTGAAATTGCAGGGCCCAAGCAAGGCCGAACCAGAGCAGTTATGGGTAGTCGGCAGGCAGTGTAGCGCAGGGAGAGGGCAGCCTCTATATCCAATGTCCGAGCGTGGATCAAGGCCCTCTTGAGGAGGGGCACATGTAGTCCTGTGCAAACGGAGGCCCACCGGGGTGTAGGGCAACAGTGGCGGATATAGGCTGGAGCCTGAGTTGGCACACCACGGGGGCGGCCCCGGGATGAACAGTACGGAGAACGGCTCCAGCGGGGGGTGGCAGATGACGGTTGGGCGAGGGATAATGTCGTATGCGGCACGCAGCAGCCGAAGAAGCCCCTCACCTGCAGCCCTGTCAGCGAAGGGATGAATCTGCGGTTCTCCGGCAGGCTCACAGTCGAGCGAGGCAGGTCCAAGTATGGTGCCGAGGGCCGCACTGGGCGCAGCCGCTGGAGGGTCTGTGTGCGGCGTAGCGAGGTGGTCTCGGGTATGATACAGGCAGGCCGGAACGGAGCAGTGAAGGCCCAGCCCAGGCCGCAAGTGCCAGGCCAGCGGGAGCGCCGCCCGACCCACGGCGTCCTCAGTGCGGGTCACGGGTAGCGCGAGGCCCACGCCCCACAGGGCCCGAGCCCGCGAGCCCGAGGGCCCAGCCGGCGGATCTAGTGGGTGGGTGGGCGGGCGGCAGCAGCGAGACAGCCGGGCCAAGGAGAATGTCGCGGCGGGCGGCCGCGCGCCACCACAGCCCCGATGACGGCGCACACGCCGAACTCCGGCTCCAGGGGTCCGATTCGTGCCCAAATTGCAGTGGCACGTAGCCCCAGTTGTGGAGGGTACAGGGGATCAGGAATCCATGCGCAGGGAAGCAGCAGACCGCAGATGTCGTCGGATATGCAGCGGCAACACACAGAGCTAACAAGCTAGGCAGCTATCTTGACGGCTGCTCAACAGCGCCCCGTTTGTCTAACTTTTTGCCTGGGTATGTGGCATGCAAGTATGTCGTCATGTGTTGCAAGACTGTTTTAGATAATGATCCACCCTGGGACCAAGGCATAAACATCTTGTTTGCGGTTCCTTTCACCCATTCTGCACTGTACTTTTTCAGCTTAGGTGCATGTTTTGGCAACTGTTTGCCCAAGTGTAGTAATGGAGTCATGTCTTCAATTTTTAAATCTGTTCACTTCCTCTTTATACAACACTTGTTAATATCTTTCGTTACTTAACCAATTCCAACAATATGAGCGAGCACCAATCGTCGCAAGCCCCAATCCCGTTTTTTCCCAAAAATGTTATATCTTCTATTTTACTCAAAAAACATCAGGTTGTATTCTACACCATTTCAAGTATACAATCGCGTACTTTTTATACTAGTCCCTCGAAGAAAAATGTCGACCTATGACGTCAGAACAAATAACACATAAGACAGACCTTAACAGACTCGACGAACTCCAGCTGGTTACATAGACCTCTGCCTCTAATATTACCCCGACATGGAGTTTAAACCCATCCCTTTCACAAAGCGTCTTTAAACGCTGTGATGACCTATTTGTTCCTCTGAATTTAGGACTCTGGATGTAAGTTTCTTCTAGCTGCTATATTAAAGCATACGAATTTAGGCAAATCCTCTCTCTTCTCGGGTGTCCCCCCGGTATACTCTCTCTTCTTGGGTGTCCTCCCCGGTATCCTCTTTTACTACTTCTAGTCACCCTTTGAGTCACTATTTCCTTCCCCATATATATATACATTCTACTCTACTACTGACTATATTTTGTTTTCCCAGCTCCCTCCGTTACCTTTTCCCTTACTTGTCCTAAGGCATGCACTTTTTGCCAAAGCATTTAATCTTTTTCACTCACCATTCGCATGTTTCCTCTCTGTATGCTCGCGATCACCGCCTTCATCACCGGCTCTCCTGCCGTTCACCCGCTCAGCTACCCGTAGGAGTGGGAAGGGGTTATGTGGGTAACACGGGTCCCTTCAGACCTCGTTCTGCAGTTTCTATTTTTATTCTACCACTGTCTACGGGGAGCTTCACGGTCTACTCAGCCGGATGGCAAAGGACTTGTGATATTACCGAGGACCTAAAGTTACTTTATGTCGATGGTCAATGGGTGTCTTATTCTAATCGATAATCAATAACCATCAATCTCTGCTACCAAGTGTGCTCCGGGACCCCCAACCGGCCCATAGAGTCAGGGTTTGCCCAGAAGCATTTTAAGACAAGATAGCAGCACCCGCGAGATGGATGGGGTGCAGATTAAATACTCCAACACTAAATCAATAATGACAACTCGACGGTTTGGCAAAGGGAATCTGTTTAATGACAAGTACAAAAAAACGGGGAGTTATGAATATCAGCAATGGCGTGATCTCCCTTCTCGCTTCAACTCCAACGAACTTCATAAAAATCATGACATTTATACTGAAAACTTGTCATTATTGACGTGTAACACTTAAAAGTTGGCATGCAATTCTATTGGTTCGGGAAAGGTAACTTTAATATAGGTACTATATCTGTATATAGTAACAGATTGAGGGGATTGGGTAAACACTGTCAGGTGGTCATCTAAGCCCTTCCTTCAAAATGGCTACTGCAGATGTCACTAAAAGTACGACGTCCTATTGGTTCTACTAACTATAGGACCCTAGATTACTTGGTCCATTGTGATTGGGTTGGCACCAACCCTATGCATACTTTTCCACTTTGCTTAGCAGCACGCAGAATGGTCGGCCAGGTGGAGGGGTGCCCCTTCGATTCCCCATCCTTCCTCCAATTATTGTTACAATCAATCATCACTCTACTGGCCATGTGTCAATGATTTCACTGTGGTTGGCCTCGAGACTGCATCTCCTGTCTGGAAAAGTTCTGATATCTTCGCCTGGCCTGCTTCCATGTGTAGGTGTGAAACTCTTGCTTCTTCTTGCTCGGCCGGTCACGTGATTCAGACACTGTGAATTTGCCTCTTTTCCACATAATTTGTGTATTTGATTTTCGTTTCACCCACCACCTGTCTTCATTTTCTTATCTTGACTTTTCAGAGGCAGGATATTCTGTTCTTAGCTTCAATTAATTGTAGCTAGTTTCAATTAATTGTAGCTACTGTTCGTCTCTTCTACTGATACGACCTTGGCTTTTCTGGCATGAGGTGCCTCTGCTGAGTTTCGTTTCTGCCGTCTATTCTCGATTTGTTGAATACGAAGCTCTCCTCGTGTGGCCTTTAGTAACCTTGGGTTGATTCTGCTTCTTGTGCAAAGTGGAAATACACTTATAGAACGTGCTTCTTTTGAGGTAGATTATGTATAGTGGCGCTTGCCGCACTATCTTTCTACTAAGCATAACAAGCCGTAGCTTTCTTGCGGTTCCAAGCATATGTACATGTGTAAACTGGTCGATATCTTCATTATGCTCATGGCGTAAGCTTCTTATATTCGACATCGTCCTTTCACTTTAGGTTCACGACATCCTTGGCTCATGGCGTTTCGTCTCTTTACGTTATTCTCTGGTCGTCATTTCTTATATATGTGAGTCAGTCCGGGTTCTCGTGACTTCACCATTCGTCTTCCATTACAACATTTTTGGTTTCTTCAGGCACTGTACTTAGACGATCTTCATTTTGTTTCATTGGTTGATATGGTTTTCTCAATGGATATCTTACTGTCCATGGTTTCCTTGGTATTGGTACTTCAATAGGTGCTGTTCTTCTGTCCACTGCGGCTCTCTGCTGGTTTATTTGCTCATCATACATCACATACTGCGGCGTGAACGTTCCTGGTACTTCAAAATGGACGGTTGGAGTGTGGGCTGTATTTGGGACCTCCTCAACAGCATTCAAGACGTGTTACGCTCATCTGGCTCCCACAGGGGCGTCGATCTGAACTGGACAGCTGCGGTCTCCACCAATGTGATGCGTAGTGCCGAGATGACAGACTGGACTGGCCCACCTCGCTTCGTTTGCTTGGCCCGTAGGAGTATTCTTCTGCAAATGGAGAAAGGGAATTAACCACCCGTGGAGTTGAGTGTTAACCCCCACCTCCGCTGTTCTCCCCACTGATCACCTTTAATGTCCCCTCTTATAGTCTCACCTGATGGTTTGGAAAGATGAGCTCTCCATCCTGCATTGAGCGCAGGGGCGCGTAGATAACCAGTTGCTTCACTGGTTCGAAGGAATTGGTGAGTTCCAAAACAATATTGACTCTGAGATTTCTGCCGAGACGCTGTAAGTATATAGTTCATAAGAGTTCAAATGTTTGACTTTCACTCTTGTCCGATTCCTTGCAGGTTGCAGCTTGACCCTAGCGAAGAGTTCCTTGTGGCTACCGGTAACATTCAGGTAAGGATTTGTATTATCCAACACAGTTCGATAAAATAATGTCAGTATGTAACCTGTGGCTTTCTCCCTTATTCAGGTGCTGAGAGAAATGATGAGGTCTCGGGAAATAATGCCTCCGGCGGTAAAATTAGGTAAGTCTATTGTGGTGAGAAGGATTCCCCTTGTTTGTCCCTTTGTTTCACGTTGCTGTCCTTTTGTTCCCCTTAGGGGCTGGAGTGCGGCAAAGATGCGGTGGAGGCTGCGCCGACCCGTGAAGAGGAATAGTACCCCCGGCGGTAAAATCAGGTAAGTCTATGGGGGGTAACTAATATTGCCTCTGTTTATTCCCTTGGCTCACCTTGCTGTTCTTGTGTTCCACTTAGGTGCCGGAGTGCGGCGGGAACATGCAGAAGGATGCGATGGATAGTGAAGATGCTGCGAAGGCCGGTGAGTCAAGCGCGGCGCTGCAGCAGGCGAGGCGACGCGCATAAAATAACTTCTTTCTTCCGGCTCGAAGGCGCGGTGGATCGGGAATTCAGGTAAGGATCAATGGTATTGCTCTTGTTCTAACCTTTTCTCCTTCTTTCTCCCTCTTTCTAGGAGCTCCAGACTCGAGGCGGGCGTGGCAGAAGACTGGATGCAGACTTGCAGGCACGGTGAGCGTTACGCTGCTGGATGCAGAATAACGCGAAGCGTGTGCTGCTCTTTGGGCGTGGTTTAAATAGCCTCCAAAGTAGTCCCAGGTAAGTATTCCTCCTCGACCCCACCCGAGTAAAAAATAGTCCCTAGGTAAAGTCGTCCCTTCCAAGCCTCTTTTGGCTTGGAGCTCTTGCAGCATGGTCTGCATCAGGTAAGTTTGCAGCATGGTCTGCATCAGGTAAGTTTTAATCTATGAGCCTGGCGCCTATGGCGCCAGGACTGACTCTCCATATGAGCCTGGCGCCATAGATGCCAGGAATGCACCCAAATATCCCCTAGCAGGGGTTGTTGGGCTGGCTTGGAATAACTTGATGCCTGCTTCCGGGGTTGCTGGACTTGATCAGGATCCCCGGGGGTAGGCATCATGACAAGACGTTAGCATCGTACACTGCCACTTCCGTACAACACTTCATATGTACCGTTGCACATTAAGCCTCCAAGTGGCGTGTCATTGTGAAGAATGTCCAGTAGAAAGTTCAGTAAAATAATGCAAGATTTGTGCATCAACATTCATCCACGTGAGCACCCATCACCACAAACTGGAGGTATGAATATTATTTCTGTGAAATGTGTACAACTCTGTTATAAGTACCCGTGCACATGGTATGTGCCACTGAGCGTCCATTACGTTTGTAAAAATGTTACTGTTTTTTCATCCCATCCACTGCCATGAAGTGACACGTCAATTGCATATGCTTGCAACATTTCCATTTACCCATACCACCCACCATTATATCGCAACAGGAACTCTCTTCTTTCCTTCCGACAATAGTAAGAATTTATTTCACCACTAACCCATGTCTTACAGAAATTGTAAAAATGTGGCTTCAAAACCAGCACTGAATATATAGTAGGAACGTAAAGCAAGGTCTGAAAACCTCACTGTCTCCACAGCTGTGGTTCTCTGTAGGCTGCACTATTGCAACAGCCTCGGTCGAAATTTGCCTCCTTCCACTCTACACCTTCTGCAACTCATCCAAGAGAGGACTGTGTAGCCTGTCCTTGGCCTCAAGCCCAGGGATGGTATCTCTCAGGAACTGAAATGTCTGCACTGGCTTCCAGTACCTGCAAGCAATAAGGTGAAAACCCTCTTCATAATGCACAAGGTCTTCTGGGCCCTGGGACTTCAATACCTGCAACTGTCACTTCGTAAATATGTGCGTGCTCGAGCTCTTCCCTCATCTGCCTCAAACTCCCTCAGGGTCACTTGCTTTTGCAAGCAACCAATTGGTGGTAGATCTCTTTCTTTGGCTGGGGCCTTCCTCTGCAATAGCCTCCCTGCCTCCCTGAAACTTGAGGAGAACTATCGCCGTTTCCGGAAGCAACTGAAAATCTTTCTCTTTGCCTCCGCTTTTGCTCCTCCTCTCCCCTGCTGGCTTATTGCCTGAACCTAATTTTGCACTGGTTGCCTAGCCACCCTCTGATGTCGGGCCAGGTCCACCCCCCCCCCACCAGTTGCACCCCTGCACTGCCTTTCTGGCAAACCCCTCACTTGGGGACTGTTTGCTGTATCCCTAAGTTCCACCACCTCGAGATGTCTGCACTTCTCCTTGCACTTGCCATCGGGCCGTATTTTCACTTCTTGTCATTTTTTCTTTTTCCCATGTACTGCACTTTAGTCTCCCCCTCACTCCCCATGCACTTGGGCGATCTGAGTGCCAACTGGCCTAGTAGGTTTGTTGTCTCTGTCTCCCTTCTGTCCCCCCTCCCTTGCCTCATTGCACCTTGCACAGCTAGTGTATAGGTGCACTGTAAATGGCATATCATACAATTTGCCATCATATCATATCATAACCACATTGCATTCGTAACAACAGGATTCCTACCCCTTACCTTGCACACTTCCACCATAGGCTTCGGCACTTCTTTGTACAGAGGGACCTTCTGCCACACATTTTGTATACACACCACAACCAAAAACCTTATTGAGCAATACCTTAGTCTTCACAGTCCCATTTCCATGGCTCCCATTCTGCAAATATCTGGATGTGGCACATGTAATTCTGAAACTACTGCAGAATCTGCAGAGTTTTTGTGCTAGGATGGGGGCGTGAAAGAGGGGGGGGGGAAGTTTGGGTGTTTAGTACTGTGTCTGAAAAGATGTGTTTTTTACTGACTGAAGGTGAACGCTTCTCTTACATTTCTACAGAATTCTATGCTACGCTTCGTGCATAGTGGCAAACAAAACAGCATTGCCAATGGAGGTCAACAAATTGCCATTTCCTTGAAACCACTGCAAATCTCGCTCGTTAATGCTGTCATAGTCGGTGTGGAACATCCCAGCACCGCACATGAAGTCACTCATGCTTCTGTTTATGAAACACCTCCCAACCTCTGGCTGTGGACAAATTACACCAGCATGGTTCCATGCTCCTCTTGGTGGTATGGTTGAGAAAAGCAACTTGGCAGTGGGAAAAATTTGCATCACTGCTGTCATCAACTTCTTAGGTGAAAGAGCAAACGTGAGCACGACATGTACCCCAAATGTAGGCCTCCATAATGCACAACGACTACATCAACAGTACCGACAGAGGCCACGCATGCACAAAGGAGAACCATGGCAACGACATCCCACCCATAGACTGAGCTCCAAAAAGCCTCCACTCCTTCCAACTGAAAGTTAGCAGCAAAGTCTCTTTCCGCAGCATACCTGTGCAGATATTGCACAAAGATATCACCCATGATGAGCACTCTGCATCTCTCCATCCCTACCAACCTCACTGCATCGACTTTTGGGGAATTATATCACTACCCCTTTCTGTCAACCACACCCTCGATGCCTGATTGGGTAAATCGCACAGTTCCATTTCCATGCCCACCATCCTTAAAAAGGCAGGATGTGGCACGTGTGCATTTCCACCTACAGTGAGTGCCGTGCCCCAGTAAAGCCGGGACACTCCTTTTTCTCTTTTCACTCCAGCCATGCATACAAGGCACTAGGCCCTCACCACAGAAAACACCATAGTGCACGCTATGGTTAAATGCTCTTGTCATGTGCACTGCATTCCCATCTGCAATTAAGCCTACCAGCTTTCACCTTGGGCACATATTTGCATTCATGGCTGCATAACGTTGCGTTGGGTGTGCTGAACGGTATATAGAAGGCTGTGTACGTTAGCCATAGTTTGCATGTGTGGTGCTAAGCACGGCCTTTCATGCTGCACTATCTTAAAGCACTCCCAAAAGCAAGGGGCTTATAAGGGTCAAACCATAGGAAATGCACATGGTGGCATGTGGCTCCCTGTTGTTCAACAGGGGCAATGATGTACACCATATGCTAATGTAAACATACCAGCTCACTTCTGCTGGTCTACCAAGTCTACAATGTCCTCCACACCCATTGTGTAAAAGTCACCAACTTCAAATGCATGCAGTCACCATCATACATGCTATGTTTAAATGGCCATGCCATGTGCACTGCACTCCCCATCTGCAATTGAGCCTGCCAGCTTTCACCCTGGGCACATATTTGCATGCATGGCTCCATAACGTTCCGTTGGGTGTGCTGAACGGCATGTAGGAGGCTGTGTACATTGGCCATATTTTACATGTGTGCTGCTCAGTCCGTCCTTTCATGCTGCAATATTTTACAGCACTTCCTAAAGCAAGGGTCATATAAGGGCCTAAACATAGCAAACGCAAATGGTGACATGTGGCTCCCTATTGTGCAACAGGGGCAATGATGTGCACCATATGCTAATGTACGCATAGCAGCTCAACTCTGCTGCTCTACCAAGTTTACAATGTCCTCCACAACCGTTGCGTAAAAGTCACCAACCTGACATGCATGCAGACTGACAAGTGAATGACTGCATTATATTGTAGTTGCTGTGATGAAGGCCTAGGCTGTTGGGTGCATGGCCTACAGCCTACGTCCTTCGGCCATGCACCCAACAGTCTAGGCCTTGCCCACACCCATCACAACATAACAAAGCCATGCAGGCGAACATGTATGCATGTGCCACAATTCAGAAAGGCAACATAGGTACCAGCACTTCTACCCAACCTCTGCACCCTAAAGCAAGAATGCAAGCACACATGTTCCACTTACCATAATACACAAACATACCACAGTGTTTGGCACCACTACCCACTTCCATTCAGAAACCATTGTAATAATGGCAACCAAACAACACAATCTTCACAACATTGGTCCTGCTCTCCACACTCCACTATGTGCATACAAGTAATACTGCATAGTGCACTGCAACACTTACTAATCTGCGCAATGCACCCTACGGAAGCACATATAAGAACCAGTTGCACTGTAACCTCTTCCATATGTACCCTATTCCATTGGTGCACCCAGTGGACACACTACACGACTAGTCACTACAGCATCTCCACCCATGCACCGACAACTGTAGGATGTTCTACCAATCACCACGCCCATGCAACCAACAATGTGTGCAATGCAGCCAAACCACACACACAAAGCGACAATGTGGTACTGACTTTCAACCGGTGGACATACCCTTTCAACCAGCAGACATACTTTTCTGTGCAAGGGCTGCAGCCATGCATTAAAGGGGCTACAGACTTACCACACACAGCACACCCTAGTACACCCTATCTGTAAATGTTCATGTCTAGTGGAATACACTCCCCTTCTTCAAATGTGCCTGCCACCATTCATCACAGAAAGACATTGCTGCTGCAGCTGGCATGCCATAACGAAGGCTGCCTGCAATGACCACACAAGATTGTTGCCTGTTGAGGTAATCTCAAATTGGCATAGTATGCACGCACGGATACCACTGGCACACCACCGTCTTCTTCTAATGAGATATATCCCTTGAAGCATTTCTCACTCCCCAACCCTTTCCATCCCTTCTTCCCACCACCAGATGCCGTACACTCAGGGACGTCATTTAGGGGGTTGCCAGGGGTCGCAACTGCGACCCCTGAGGTCTCCCTTGCTACCCATGTGGTTTCCCTTGCCACCCATAAAAATTTTTTTAACAAATTTAAACTACTTTTTTTGTTGCATTTTTTAAATCAGGGCTCCTGGGCTGTGGCCAGCAGCATGTGGCTCTATGTGTCTGGAGTGGCTGGTTTTCTGATATCTATAGCCGTTAAGATAGATCCATGGGTTGAGCGCTAGCTGCTGTAATGTGTGTGTGATCTGCAGGTTGCAGGTTCGACTCTCAGCAAGGTCAATTCAGCCTTTCATCCTGCTGAGGTTGATAAATGAGTACCAACACAGGTTGGGTAATATTGTATGTATATATGTTCTATATGAAGGGCTTAAGCGTAAGTGCTATATAATAACACATCATTATCATTTGGCCTTGGATGTCTGGTTGCATTCACAGTCATTTGGTAATATGGGCCTATACGCGCTGATATTAATTGTGCATATGGAGATCCATTCTTGTCTAAATATATATCACTTTACAGTGATATCGGAACCATATTTTTTGTAGTGTACTTAGAAACAATGCTATGTGATGCCACTTCCTGTTTTGTCAACGGCTGAAAGGTCGTGTTCCATTGATTTATTTTTAAATTTGTTTATTGGCATTTATTATTTAATACATTTACAGGACACCAGATATGTCCATAATTCGAGGATAATGAGCATTTCAGAATAAAACATTTAACAAATTAACATTACAACATTAACTATCTCCCAGTGTTTTTCCCGTTGAGCTAATGCCGCTTGGTGGAGCAGGGGGGGGGGGTCCAGATAGTCTGGAGGGGGGAAAGGGGAGGCCCATGCCTGTGAGAGCCCAGTGAGGTAGCAGCGAAATAGTCTCAGGTCCTGCCAATTCAGTTCATGGGTCTGTTTTCGGTGGATTCATACCATCGTGTTCCATTGATTTCCATGATGTCTCGTTGGGGTGGGGTCAAATGGCATCAATTCCTGTGATGTCATCAGAGGTCAAGGGTCATGTGATGTCACTTCCACTTACCCAGGCATTTTGGTGAAATGAGGTCCCTGCGTACACCATGTTTTTCAGGCCCTTTCGCCACCGCATTTACCTCCGATACAACATGCCGCTGTTATGGAAAACTTTTGACACACATCACGTCACTGCACACTGCGCTGCAATCAAAACTTTGACTGCATGGTGAACAGGGAAATGGGACGCCGGAGCGGAGCCAAATATGACACATTTTAGTGGGCACACTGCTATGTACAAGCGGCCCAGCCATGCACATAATGGCTTAGAGCCATGGCACACACACCACAACACTATCCTCCGATACACCATGGCAGTGTTTCCCAAAAACTTTGATTCACAGCATGCTTCCCACCAGCCAACCACCGGTCGCATCAAATGTTCACCGACATCACGGCGTACTGCAGGCCGATGAGACTTCGGTCTGCGGAGTGAATAGGAAAATGGGTCCGCATAGCGGACCCAGATAGCACACATTTATTGGGATGTACATTTCAGTTCTTTGCAACAAAAGTACTGGTCGGATTTCCACCAAACACACAAAAGCACGCTTTCTGACCCAAGCCCCTGCTGCAAATTTTGTGACAATCCATCCAGCCGTTCGGGCTGTAGTCATGCGCGAAGTCTTTCCCCATACAGTCTATGAGAAAAAAAAATGTTGGGACCCACCCTATAACTTTGCTCCCCCTGCACGAAACCTCACCCAGCTTGCCGAAAAAATTCAGAGCTGGCCATATACTTTTTTTGCAAAGTTTGGTGAGGATTCCTCCAGAGACAGCGAAGTTATAAGCTGCCGAAAAAAGTGCTCTTCCTATGAGTTTAGCAACTTATCCAGAACTACACGCCTGCTACCACAGGCCCTGTAATATATATATAGCGGCCGTGTCGTTCTGGTTAATGATAATGATCATGTTAATGATACTGATGTGTTATTTATATAGCGCTTTAATCCAAAGAGTTTTACAGTGCACATATTTACATACAATATCACCCAACAGAAATTGGTACTCACTAAGTTAAATTGCTAAATTAAGTTAAGTTGCTAAATTAAGTTAATTAAGTTAAGTTGCTTAACTCATATGACCGGCTCTGAATTTTTTCGGCAAGTTGGGTGAGGTTTCGTGCAGGGGGGGCAAAATTATAGGGGGTCCCAATTTTCTTTTTCCATAGAATGAATGGGGAAAAACTTTGCGCATGGCTACAGGCCGAATGGCTGGATGGATTTTCAGCAAATTTGCGGCAGGAGCGTGGGCTGGGGTCAGAAAGTGTGCTTTTGTGTCTTTGGTGGGAATCTGACTAGTACTTTTTTGCAAACGACTGAAATGTACGTCTCTAAAAATATTGATATCTGGGTCCACTAGAGGGTGGTGACTTGTACAGAATGGGTGTGGAGCATATTTCAGTCGCAATGGAGCAGCAGAAGAGAGTTGCCATGCGTGTATGTTTGGTTTGCAGGTCAGGTGACTGTTAGAACTTGGTAACGTTTTTGATGTGTGGTTGGAGATGCTGCAGTGAAAAGCCATGCAGTGTGGTGCATATCTGCGTAGTGCTACTTGGTGAAATGCTGGCATGAATGGTTGCATTACGGTGCAGGGAATGTGTGCAAGGAGCACAGCCACTGCATCAATGCAGGTTTGACAGTGCATTAGGCACAGGGTGCTGATGTTTGGTGAATGGGTGTGGAGCACATTGTAGACATGCTACAGCAGCACAAGTGAGTTGGAAAGGGTGTATTGTGCGTTCCATGGTTGTGGTGATAGTTCCAACATGCTACAGTATTTGGTGTACGGCAGGAGATGGTGCCGTGAAAATGTGTGTATTGTGGCTACAGGGTGCAGTGTTTATGTAATGTGAGTATGGAAGAGGGTATGGTTGAAGTGCAGCTTATATGTGCTTGGTTACTCTGCTGTATGCTGATCTATTTGCAGTGGGTGTTCTGAAGGATTGCACTATTGGGTGCATATACGGTAGGAGATGGTGCAGTGAGAAGTTGTGTACTGTGGCCACAGTGTGCAGTGTTTATGTAATGTGAGTATGGAAGAGGGTATGGTGGAAGAGAGTATGGTTGAAGTGCATCTTATATGTGCTTGGTTACTGTGCTGTGTGCAGATTTATTTGTGGTGGGTGTGTTGAAGGATTAGACTATTGGGTGCATGGCTGAAGGCCACAGGCCGGAGCCCATGCACTCAAGACCCTTGGGCTTCAGCTCACCCATCGCAGCAATGCATGTATGACTTTGCATCCGGTAGAGGTGGGTGCTTGCAAAGTGTGGTGTGTGCAGATTGGTTGGAGTAGGGCCAATGTTGCAAACAGTATGTGGGTAGGTATCCAGTGAGACAATACTTTGTGAATGGAAGTGAGTACGGCCGTAGTATGCGAATGAAAGTGCACAGGGGTGCAGGAGACAGTGCTTTATTTGTTCATTATGGTAATTGCTACACTTTATTCCTGCATAGCTCCATGGTGGTGTGCAGATTGGGTAGGAGTGCTGATGGCAGTGCTGTGTATGTGGATTGTCTTAGTTGGTGAGATGGTGACATGTATGGTGGTATTACATTGCAGTGGGTGTGTGCAAGGCCTAGACTGTTGGGTGCATGGCCGAATGCCGTAGGCCGTAGGCTGTAGGCCATGCACTCAGGAGCCTAGGCCTTCAGCTTACCCAGTGCAGCAATGCATGTCTGACTCTGCATTCATAGGCCATGCACTCAAGAGCCCAGGTCTTGAGCACAACCACAGCAGTAATGCATTGTTGACTCTGCACCCGTTAAAGGGTGTTGACTTGCTCAGAATGGGTGTGGAGCATATTTCAGACGCAATGGAGCAGCAGAAGAGCGCTGCCATGAGTGTATGTTTGGTTTGCAGGTCAGGTGACTGTTAAAACGTGGTAAAGTGTTTGATGTGTGGTTGGAGATGCTGCAGTGAAAAGTCATGCAGTGTGGCCACTGGGTGCAGTGTTTGCATGTTGTTATTATGGTAGAGGGTATGGTTGAATGACATATTATATGTGCTTGGATAGTGTGCTGTGTGCAGATTGTGTGTAGTACGGCCAATGTTGTGAGGATTTTGTGGTTAGGTTGGCAGTCACACAAAACATTCTGAGTGGAAGTGGGTAAGACAATAGTATGTGACGTAGGGGTGCTGGAGACAGTGTAATGTGTGTACATTATGGTCACTTTTGCATTTAACGCTGTGCATATGATTTGCGGTGTAGAGGTGGGTAGGAGTGCTGGGGCCAGTGGTTGCATTACGGTGCGGGAAATGTGTGCAAGGTGCACACCCACTGCAGCAATGCAGGTTTAACAGTGCATTAGGCACAGGGTGGTGATGTTTGGTGAGTGGGTGTGGAGCACATTGTAGAGGTGCTAGAGCAGCACAAGTAAGCTGCAAACAAGCATGTATTGTTGGTTTTCCATGGTTGTGGTGATAGTTGGAACATGCTACAGTATGTGGTGTACGGCAGGAGATGTTGCAGTGAGAAGATGTCTAGTGTGGACACAGGGTGCAGTGTTTATGTAATGTGAGTATGGAAGAGTGTATGGTTGAAGTGCAGCTTATATGTGCTTGGTTACAGTGCTGTGTGCAGATTTATTGAAGTAGGCCCATTGTTGTGAAGCTGTTGTGCATAGGTTGCCAGTGACACAATCATTTGTGAATGGCAGTGGGTAGGGCTGGTGCAGGCTGTGGTATGTTTGTGGATTCTGCTAATTGTGACACTTTCTAGTGAATGGGTGTTTTATGGTATGAGGGAGTTGGGTAGAAGTGATGCTACATATGTTACGTTTGGGCATAATGTTAGGTGCCCACATGGTCGCATGCATGGATCCATAGTGTTGTAGTGGGTGTGGAGGGGTGCACTGTTGTGTGCATGGCGAAAGGTGGGTACTTCTCAGGATCATTGTGGCTACTGCAATCGTGCATTTTTTAGCAGAAGTTTCTGGTGAAGGGGCTTTGGAATAAAACAGAACGTGTAATGAGAGTGTGTAACGGTAAATATGGAGTGGTGTACAGAAATGATAGTGCGCAATGCAGAGGTTTTGTATGTGCTTGCTGCATGCATGTTTGAAAATGTGACAACACCCAATGGGGGAGTGCTGCAAAAATGCAAGTGCAAAGGAAAGAAATATTGTGTGTGCGTTACTGTGCCGGGGCCCTCATTGCAGATGGGAAAGCGCACGTGCCATATTCTGCCATTATAACCATGGTGCACATGGGAATTGAATTGTGGTTAATAGGCAATTAGGTGTTTAGGGTGTGGTTGACAGGAAGGTGTGGTAACAATTCGTCCCAATACTGTGTCGTGAGGTTGGTCGAGATTGAGGAATACACAGTGCTTATTGTCGGTGATACCTTTGTGCGCCATCTGAACATGTGTTGTGTGCAAAGAGGAGCTGCTGGTAATGTCGGCTTGGAAGGAGTAGACGCTTTCTGGGGCTGTCAGGGTGACTGCAGTTCCGGCAAGATGGTTTGCCTTTGCAGATATGTGGCCTCCATCACAGACGTTGACTTTGTTGTCGTGCACTATGGAAGTGTACATGTGGGTTACATGTCATGTGGACGTTTAATAAGTCACCTGAAGAGGTTGCTGAACGCAGTGATGCAGATTTTTCTACTGCCAAGGTCATTTTCTCATGCATAACACCAAGAGGGTTATGGGCCCATGACGGTGTAATTTGTCCCCAGCCAGAGGTCGGAAGGCGTGTTATAAACAGAATTATGTGTGAATTCATGCAGACTGCTGGCATGTTCTCCACCCACTATGAGGTCATGGGGTTGCAACATATTCAGTGGTTCCGTAGAAATGGCATTTATTTGAGCACCATCGGCAATGTCATTTTCTTTTACACTGTGCAAGAAGCATTGATTAGAATGTGGTAAACAGAAATGCATACAAAGAGAAAAAAAAAATGTTGCTCGCTCGCACGCACGTAAAAAAGAAAAACCTTTATACATCTATGATGGAAGCCACAATCCCCTACCCAGCTTGCTATTGCTTACCCCACCACCCCCCCACCCTCACTATCACAAAAAGGTTGCGGATTGTGCGGTAGTTTCAGGATTACACGTGCCACATCGTGGGTGGCCATGTGGCTGTATGTGGATGGCCAAATCGTGCATACTTTTACTAAACTTTGTAGTCGACATGCTTTGGAATGGCATGCCACTTGTATTGTAAATGTGTAATGGTACATTTGAAGTGTTGTACAGGAGTGACAGTGTTGGATGATGGCGGCTTCGCTGCGATTGGTGGATGCGCGTGTGCCTAATTATGTTTAAGTCAATGAGGTAGTGCTGCAGAGAAGATAGTGTGAAGGGAAGAAGGACTGCTCCAGCTTTGGAGGGGTGCGGCCCTCGCAGTACTTGGGGAAAGGCACGTGCCACATTCTGCGCTTCTTACCATGCTGGCCAATGGAAATGGGACTATGGCATTTGGCCAATCAGGTGCTCTGGGTGTGCGTCACAGGAAAGGGCGGCATTTACTTTTTCCATTACTTTGTGTACTGCGGCTGGCAAACATGGCAAGACGCACCGTTTTCGTCGTGGGTGATGCCTTTGTAGAAGATTTGTGAGTGTATGCTTTCCAAGAAGACTTGCCTGGCAATTTCGGTTTGGCGGGAGTGGATGCTTTGTGGTGTAGTGTCGAAGCATGCTGTTTCGGCAGACTGCTTTTAGAATGTCGACGCGTGTCCTCTTTGGCAACTGTACATGTTGTTACCGTGCACTTTGGAGCCTTCTTTTTGGGTTACATGCCTTGTTCCCGTGTGTACCGTCAACTGAAGATTATGATGAAAGCAGTGCAGCGCATTTTTCCTACTGCCAAGGTGCTTTTCTCATGTACACCCCCAAGAATACTGTGGAAGTATTCCAATGATTCCTGTCACCAGCCAGAGGTCTTAAGGGGTCTCATCATCAGAAGCATGTAAGACTTCTTGAGTGCTGCTGGGATGTTCTCCTGTGAGAATGAGAACATTGGTTTGCGATACAGGTGTTATGCTAACCTGGTCTCTGCTGGGACGTTGGAGCACGGTTGGAGCCCTCCCTGGACTTGGCTCTCCTGGATCTGTTCTCTCCCCCAGCTGCTGCAATGTTGACTGCTCCGGTTGCTGGTACTGCCTCTGAGGGAATACGAGAGGCAATGAGAATGGTGTGGTGGTATCGCGATTCCCCTCGAATCCTTAGTTCCAAAACGAGATGAGCAAGCATTTGCCCATGTACGCTCACCTGATTTCTTGTAAGGATAAGCTCTCCGTCCTGCTTTTCATTAGCATGGGCACCTTGGATGGACCTAGTTGTTTCACTGGTCTGTGGATGTGGCGCCCAGACCGGCTGCAACCGACTACTTGGAAGGTAAGAGTCTTTTAACAATGATTATTGTCCGGGTTCTAATGCATGATTATAGTTTGTAATTATTGCAATGTCTTTTTGCCGTGATTATAGTTCGTAATTCTTGCAATGTCTTTTCTCTCCCCTATAGGTGTAAAGATGACTGCACAGAGTTGCAGTATTTAGAGCGAGCCCCAATGAAGCCCAGGAGAATGGCAAAGCTCCCAAGTAGGTGGTACGTTGGCTTTCAGGGTAGAACGCAAGACTCAGGTGTTGCGCGGCCAATCGTAAATTATATATGCAGTTTCTAACCTTGTGTGTTCTTTTCTCTTACAGGGATGGCCTGGCGACGTCAAGCGGGAAGCGGCTGTCCAAAGGCCTGTCCGAAATTGCAGGATGGAAGATTACGTGAAGAGGATGGATGGAAGAAGCTCCTGCGTAGCTGGATGTCCGGAACAGGTAAGGATGCGCTCCAACTCCGATGACTATGGAACCAGGTAAGATGCGATGCGCTGCAGGTGATGGTGTCGCTCGAGCCAGGTAATGCGCTTTCAGCAATGGCGCAGCCACACCCAGGTAAGATGCGCTTCCAGCGATGGTGTCGCTGGAGCCAGGTAATGCGCTTTCAGCAATGGTGCAGCCAGACCCAGGTAAGATGTGCTTCCAGCTATGGTGTAGCTGGAGCCAGGTAATGCGCTTTCAGCGATGGTGTAGCCGGACCCAGGTAAGATACGCTATCAGCGATGGTGTAGCTGGAGCCAGGTAATGCACTTTCACCGATAGTGTAACTGGAACCAGGTAAGATGCGCTTTCAGCGATGGTGTAGCTGGAGCCGGGTAAGACACGCTTAGAGGTGATGAGCTGGAAAACAGGTAAGGATTCTGTAGGTGGCGGCGGTAAGCGGTACGCTGCAGAAAGCAGACTAACGCGAAGCACCAGGATGCGGGCGGGTTGGCCTTAAAAAGGCTGGCCCAAGCCCCTCCCTTTGGCCCCGCCTTGTGGCTCGACTTTGCCACTCCCAGAGGTTCTTGCACATGCTCCCCAATGTTCTCCTATGGCCACGCCCGGCCTAGATGCACGTGCCTTAGGAATAAAGTGTGCGAAGCACACTTTTGCATGAGCCTGGTGCCAGAGGCGCCAGGACTGGGTCCATTTGGACCCAGTAGCTGATAGAAACATGGGCCCTTGTCCAGTTGCCATGACAGCACTCCCCCCGAAGGGCCCTCTCACGGGCGTTCTTCTCCCCGATCCTGGTTTGGCAGGGTTATTACGGTGAAACCGCCTGATTAGTCAAGGCGCATGGACAAATTAAACAGGTTCCCATGTGCGATCCTGAGGTCCGTAACCCTCCCAGTCGATCAAGTAGTACAGTTTTGATCGTACTATCTTAGAGTCCAGGATGTCTTTAACCTCGTACTCTGCTTCTCCCTCTATGATCTCAGGCTCAGATGGTTTTTTAATCCTAGTCTCTGGTTTCACGGGTTTTAGGAGGGAAACGTGAAATACTGGATGGATCCGCATATTGGCAGGTAGATCTAATTTTATGGCAGCAGGATTAATGATGGCCTTGATGGGGTAAGGTCCGAGGTATCATCGACGGAAGACCCACAGTCCCTTCAATGGAATATTCTTGGACGCCAACCATACTTTATCACCAACTTGGTAATGCATGGCTTCCCTCCTATGCCTGTCTGCAAACCTTTTTTGTTGTTCCTTGGCCTTGATCAGGTTCTTGGTTGCTGCATTAAGAGTTTGAGTAATGGTCTTATTTAAGGAGTGATCGCTGGCATTTCTAGTTCATCAAGTGAATCAAAGGAGGATGTTAGAGAGTGCTGACCATTCATGGTATATAATGGGGTTTGTTAAGTACTGGTGTGAATGGAGTTATTCTAAGCAAATTCAGTCAACCAGAGAATGCTTTTCCAAGACCCTTCTGTCTGCTGCAACATACATCTCAGGTATTGTTCTAGCGTCTGATTGGTCCTTTCAGTCTGACCATCGGTTTGGGGATGGTGACTTGTGGATAGGCGAAGATCGATTTGCGCTATCTTACAACATCTCCTCCAGAAACCTGAAAGAAATTGAGTTTCACGATCCAAAACCCGTACCGAAGGAAAGCCATGTAGATTAATTATTTGTTCCAAGAATACAGTGGCCAGGGTTGCAGCAGTCAGAAGCCCCTTTAGTGGAATAAAATGTGCCATTTTGGAGAATAAATCTACTATGACTAGAATTGTGTTGAAGCCGTCGCAGGGTGGCAGATCGGTGATGAAGTCCATGGACAATGTATGCCATGGTGCTGGTGGTACAGCCAACGGACGCAATAACCCTGCGGGACTTAACTTTTCAGATTTTTGTTGTGCGCAAACACCACAGGTTGCAATAAACTGGGCCACGTCCTTTCTCCAGGTTGGCCACCAATAGTTTTCCGAATTTTGGCCCGATTCTTGGTAATTCCAGGATGTCCCTCCACTAATAACTCGTGGTAGTTTGCTATAATTTTGTTTTGTATTTCCTTGTCTTGAATATACAGTCTTCTCTGAAAATAAGGTAAATTGTCCTTAATAGAGTAATGGTCCCCTTTAGCTAACCATTCTCGTTGGGCTGTTTGGTCCATGTGAGATTGGATATCGACCTTCAAGTCTTCCCAGCAGGCGGTTACTGCGATCTGGTTTTGAATCCGCTCTTCAGGAATGATGGGTACTGGCTCAGATGGTATAAACGCATCTTTGTCCTCTCCCATGCGTGACAGAACGTCAGCTTTTCCGTTACGCACTCCTGGTCTGTAAGTGATAACAAAGTCGTATTCTGCGAAGAAAAGAGCCCAGCGAAGCTGACGCGAAGATTGGGCCTGAGCAGTTTTCAAATACTGCAGATTAAGATGGTCTGTGATAACTGTGACTATGGGGGTCATTACGACCCAGGCGTTAACCATGGCGCTTTTAGCGCCATGGTTGACGCCGGTATTTTACCGATTGCGCCATGGTGGATGGCGGAATTACCGCCCCATTCCAAGGTTGGCGAGGCGGTAATTCCCCATTCACCATTGGCCCTTCCCCATTCCCATTTTTGCCCCCATAGGGCTCAATGGGAATGGGGAAGGTGTTAATTACGGTACCGCAAATTGTGGTACCGTAATTACCTCGAAAGTCCCTTTGCGGGTTCCTTGCTTAACGGCTGGTAAAACCAGCTGTTAAGGTGGGGACCCGCAAAGGGACCTCGTAATTAGGCGGTAAGGGGTTAATAGCGCTGCCACCTTTTATGGCGCTGTTAACCCCTTACCGCCTGGGTCGTAATGAGGCCCAGTATGTCTTGCTCCTAGCAGGTACTGTCTCCAGGTTTTAAGAGCTCATTTAATTGCCAGTAGCTCTTTGTCGGTGATGGCATAGTTCATTTCTGGTGCAGTAAACTTACGGGACCCAAAGGCTATAGGATGTAATTGCCCTGTGTCCGGGTCCTTTTGTGATAACACTGCCCCCATGGCCATGCTGGAGGTGTCTGTCTCAACTACATAGGGCAGGTCAGGTCGGGGGGTGCCGGAGAACTGGTTCTGAGGTGAAGGCCAGTTTTAATTCCTGGAAGGCCTTTTCAGGTTTGGGGGACCAGGAAAACTTTTTATTCTTCTTTAATAGAGAAGTGGTTGGATGAACGATCTCAGAAAACCCCGGAATAAACCGCCTGTAAAGGTTGGCAAATCCGAGTACGCTCTGCACTCCCTTGGTCGATGTTGGAGATGGCCACTGAAGAATAGCATCCACTTTGAGAGTGTCCATGTGAACCCCTCGTGGGGTAAGCAAGAAGCCTAAAAATTCGACTTCCATGACATGGAAGAAGCACTTTTCTAGTTTGGCAAACAGCTGATGCTTACAAGGCTTTTCTAGAACTGCCCTTACATGGGCAACTGTAACGCTCACCTGATTCCCGTAGAGGCGCCGGTCTTGACTGGGCGTATACCGTATCTTCAAAGGTGATGTGTAACACACGGCTGGCTCTTTGGGCTGGACCTCTGTGCACTGTATGTCTGACTCGAAGGGTAAGATGTCTGCAGATAGAAAATATGGGATTAAGGAACTGGGTTATTGAATGTCTCTCTCTTCTTCCCTTTCTCTTCTCCTGTAGAACCCCAAAGGTTAACGCTCTCACCTTAGGTAAGTGAACGCTGTGCTCTCCATCTGCCTCGGGGCAGGGTGCTGTAACCAGTTTCTTCACTGGATAAGGGGAGCAGGCCTCTTGACTTCAGAGGACTGCTGTCCGTCGTTTACTGCACGAACGGTAAGTTTCGAGTAATTCTAATGTCTTTAAAGTCTTTAGTAATGATGTCTCTTGTTTTGCAGGGTTCCGGCGATGGCGAATGACGGGCTGAAGTGAGTTGAAGATGGAGCCCGTGTGATGAATAGAAGCGCCTGGAAGCACGTAAGTAAGCGCTTGTTGCCTGCTTCACGATGCGCTCTAACTGTCTTTTTATTTTGCAGGTACAAGTTCGGAGCGGCTGCAGGGTGCCGGAATACCCACTGGGTTAGATGTGGAAAGGAGTAATGGCACGTGAGTATTAAAGTTCCCCAATGTCTTTAAACGCACCTTGTTTTGTCTTTCAGATGCGGGATGCAGCGCCGAAGGCCTCCGGAGCGTGCGAAGAGTAGGTAAGCCTTTGTCTTTCAGATGCCGGAATGCAGCGCGAGGCGTTGGTGACAGCCGATGGACCAGGTAAGTGAAGAGCTGTCACTGAAGACCGTAATGCTAACCTGTTCTTTCTTGTCTTTATAGGTGTTGCTGAAGACTGGATTCAGGATGGTAAGCCTTTTTCCTTAGGCCCAGGATCAGATGCAGAAGACACAATGAGCGTTCTGCTGCAGAGGATGCAGAATAACGCAAAGCAAGATTCATCCATCGGGTGTGGTTTAAATAGCCTCCTGTAGTGCTTAGGTGTCTCCTTCCACAGCCACGCCTAGGTAAGAAAAGAGTTCCTGCTTTCCAGAAGAGTTCCAGTGTTCTGAATCTAGGGAGTGGCTCCTGCCCCACCCAACAGGAAAAGTAGTTCCAAACAGAAGAGGATCAGAGGCTCAACTGGCAGGCAAGTAAGCAGCATGGTCTGCTGCAGGTAAGTCCACCCAAGCATTATGAGCCCGGCGCTTCCAGCGCTGGGACTGGGCATATTTATGAGCCTGGTGCCACTGGCGCCAGGACTCGGTCCAAAAGGTCCCAATTGGGACTGGTTGGCACTCGGAACCTGGGTTATGGATCTGCTTCCAAGGGAGTTGGGAAAACCCTGACCTTTTGGAAGCAGAGATCATGACAGCAACATGATCTTCCTTGGACGCTGAGCAGATAAGAATGTTGTCAATGTACACGAGAATACAAACATCCAACAATTCGTGAAGTACATCGTTCATGAAGAACTGGAATGCTGCTGGTGCGTTGCAGAACCCAAAGGCATAACCTGATATTCGAAGAGCCATATTTGGTTCGGAATGCGGTTTTCCATTTGTCGCCCTTTTTTACCCTTACCAAATGGTAAGCTCTTCGTAGGTCCAATTTTGTATATGAGCATTCTTCACCTGATCTAGTAGCTCGGGATGAGTGGCAGAGGGTATCTATTCTTGACAGTGATCTGGTTCAATGCCCTATAATCTATACAAGTTCTGAGGTCCCCTTCCTTCTTTGGTACGAAGAAGAGAGCTGAGCAGGCGGGAGACTTGGATGGGCGGATGAATATGTTGGCTAGGTACTGGTCTAGGTACATCCCCAGGTGCTGATTTTCTTGCTCAGTCACAGCGTAAATTCGACTGCAAGGGACTTGTGCTCCAGGAACCAGGTCGATTTGACAGTCGTAAGGTCTGTGTGGAGGCAGGGTGTTTGCTTGTTCCTTTTGGAACACATCCAGATAGTCCTGATATTCCGGGGTAACGAAGCAGAGATTCCTAGGATTGGTTAGAGAAGGCCCCAGGTCGACACAAAAAATGAAGGCGGCACTGGTTCATGAATATGGCATATTTGTTGGGTTCGCCGGTGAAAAGCTCTGGCGGGGCCAGTGGAACTGCCCCTGGAAGTACCACTTGCACTGATGGTGATGGCTGCGGCAAAGGAGTTGGTGCAACCCCAGGTAATGGAACCTGTCCTGCGTGTGCCTGAAGCATTTGTCTTGCCAAATCATCTGTCCGTTCACGGGCTACAATAAGGTCTCTCCTCAAGGCATTGGTCTCTTTTCTAGAGGCATGCACTTCAGCCCGCAGCTCCCCCAGTAGTTGGGCTCACTGGTCAGTTTCTGAGGTCTCCATAACGCCCAGGCAGAGATTCCGAGAGGCTTCGCATTCTGTTACGCTCACCTGGTCTCTGCGGGGACATTGGGGCACGGTTGGAGCCCTCCCTGGACTTGGCTCCCCTGGATCGGTTCTCTCCCCCAGCTGCTCCATTGTTGACTGCTCCGGTTGCTGGTACTGCCTCTGAGGGAATACGAGAGGCAATGAGAATGGTGTGGTGGTATCGCGATTCCCCCCGAACCCTTTGTTCCAAAACGAGATGAGCAAGCATTTGCCCATGTACGCTCACCTGATTTCTTGTAAGGATGAGCTCTCCGTCCTGCTTTTCATTAGCAGGGACGCCTTGGATGGATCTAATTGCTTCACTGATCCATGGATGTGGCGGCCCAGATCGGCTGCAACCGACCACTTGGAAGGTGAGAGTCTTTTAACAATGATTATTGTCTGTGTTCTAACGCAATGTCGTTTTTGCCATGATTATAGATCGTAATTATTGCAATGTCTTTTTGCCGTGATTATAGTTCGTAGTTCTTGCAATGTCTTTTCTCTCCCCTATAGGTATGAAGATGACTGCACGGAGTTGCAGTGTTTAGAACGAGCACCAATGAAGCCCAAGAGAATGGCGAAGCTCCCAAGTAGGTGGTATGTTGGCTTTCAGGGTAGAACGCGAGACTCTGGTGTTGTGCGGCCAAGCGTAAGGTAGTTATGCAGTTTCTAAACTTGTGTGTTCTTTTCTCTTGCAGGGATAGCTGGCGACCTCAAGTGGAAAGCAGCTGTCCAAAGGCCTGTCCGTGGTTTCAGGATGGAAGACTCCGTGAAGAGGATGGATGGAAGAAGCTCCCGCTTAGCTGGATGTCCGGAACAGGTAAGGATGCGCTCCTACTCCGATGACTATGTAACTAGGTAAGATGCAATGGGCTGCAGGCGATGGTGTAGCTGGAGCCAGGTAATGCGCTTTCAGCGATGGTGCAGCCGGAACCAGGTAAGATGCGCTTTCAGCGATGGTGTAGCTGGAGCCAGGTAATACGCTTTCAGCAATGGTGTAGCCGGACCCAGGTAAGATACGCTTTCAGCGATGGTGTAGCTGGAGCCAGGTAATGCACTTTCAGCGATGGTCTAGCTGGAGCCAGGTAAGCTGCACTTTCAGCAATGGTGTAGCTGGAGCCGGGTAAGACACGCTTCGAGGTGATGAGCTGGAAAACAGCTAAGAACTCTGCAGGCGGCGGTAAGCATTACGCTGCAGAAAGCAGACTAACGCGAAGTGCCAGGATGCGGGCCAGATGGCCTTAAATAGGCTGGCCCCAGCCCCTCCCTTTGGCCCTGCCTTGTGGCTCCATCTTGCCACTCCCAGAGGTTCTTGCACGTGCTCCCCAATGTTCTCAATTGGCCACGCCCAGCCTGGATGCACGTGCCTTAGGAATAAAGTGTGCCAAGCACACTTTTGCATGAGCCTTGTGCCAGAGGTGCCAGGACTGAGTCGATTTGGACCCTGTAGGTGGTAGAAACATGGGCCCTTGTACTGTGGCCATAACAGAAGGAGGCACTTGCCCAGTTCATGCATTTGTTTCTGATCTCTTGCATAGGTTTCTATCGCATTATGCAGCCACTGATGTGGCAGCGTCATTCTCTATTTGGTCCATAAATGCAGACAGCGCGGTACATTGCAAAGAAGTGTATTTGTGCCTTTGTTCGACATGTGCCAATGGCATACTTCACCCATGGGAATATGATGTTTCACAGCACAAATACCTTTCCCCAGCTATAACGTTCATGGTACTATGCCAGCCATCCTGATTTCTGCACAACCCATCTAAATTGGCTTGGTGCCCTTCTTGAAAGTAGTGAAATATTTTTGTAGTAAGTGTTGCGCACTGACTCTCTTGAAAACACTCTGCAACACGTAAAGAAACCTCTTTGTACAGCAACCTCCTTTCTAACCGATTGAACTACAGTGTTTACCACACTGCCATGCATCCCGCCCTGCATGCGTGCATTGGCAATTTCGTTGTTGATCTGTGAAAGGTGCTTTCTTTATTTACCTTTTTTCCTTTCCCAGGTCATTTTCATTTATTATGGTGTTCTCACACACGCCACAGAAGGAACGGCAGGAAAGGTCCGGAACAGAAGGGGCAGCACCTGCATGGATACTATAAGGGACATGCCGGGAGACTGAATTATTGGGTGGCCCTCACCTACATAGGTGCCAGTCATTGTAATGCTCCTGTAAGGACCGTTCCCAGGCACTTCCAAGTACCTTCCTTCAGTACAGTAGCGCGTTGCAGTACATGCACAATACAATACCCTTTGCCGGGTAAGGGTCTGTAGCACAGCATATGGTTTGCAAAGGTTGTTTTACAGCTCTGGTGCCCTACAGCAGTGCTCCTCTTGTTAGGCAAAGTTCCCTACATAATTGTTGGAAGGGCGGTAGCCTGCCCACTGCCCACTGCCCACTGGTCCCACTGTGCTTTCATTTCAGTTGTCGTCACATGCAGTACAAACACTTTATGCTACGCCATTATGCATTGTGGAATACAAGAATTTTTACAACAACGCGAAACACAGCTTCATTACGTGCAGCAGGAAGCCATTTATTCTGTGCGACCCATGAAGCTACATCGCTTTTCTAACCACCACTAAGTTTGTTTGCGCTCTGCATATTATTCTGCTGTTTCCTTACTTGCCTTTGCATGCACTAGTATGTGCGTGACAAATGTGCACCAGCTTTGCCATTTTGCAGACTTACTACAAACTGTCCCACCCGCAGTTACATGTTTTCTTCAACTGTACGTTCGGCAGGCGACCTCTTGATACTTTTCGCCACACTGCTGAGTGCAGACACAATGTATTTGTTTCACAGGTCATGGAAAGGCAAGCAGCAGATAAATCAAAGTAATGCGACATTTTAACATGCCCACGTGACACTGCAGGTAGCTGTTCCTTGTTTACCAGTGGCCGTTATACAGTTAGGAGTGGTTTAGCCACACATTGGTAGGTTTGCAGAGCCACCCACAAAGTCGGCAGCAGTACTTTAAATATGGTAGCCTACTGCATGAATCCGTAGGGCTGGCGACAGGGGCGGTGTCATGATCTCTGCTTCCAAAAGGTCAGGGTTTTCCCAACTCCCTTGGAAGCAGATCCATAACCCAGGTTCCGAGTGCCAACCAGTCCCAATTGGACCCAGTCCTGGCGCCAGTGGCACCAGGCTCATAAATATGCCCAGTCCCAGCGCTGGAAGCGCCGGGCTCATAATGCTTGGGTGGACTTACCTTCAGCAGACCATGCTGCTTACTTGCCTGCCAGTTGAGCCTCTGATCCTCTTCTGTTTGGAACTACTTTTCCTGTTGGGTGGGGCTGGAGCCACTCCCTAGATTCAGAACACTGGAACTCTTCTGGAAGGCAGGAACTCTTTTCTTACCAGGAACTCTTTTCTTACTTGGGCGTGGCTGTGGAAGGAGACACCTAAGCACTACAGGAGGCTATTTAAACCACACCCGGTGGATGAATCTTGCTTTGCGTTATTCTGCAACCTCTGCAGCAGAACGCTCATCGTGTCTTCTGCATCCGGTCCTGGGCCTAAGGAAAAAGGCTTACCATCCTGAATCCAGTCTTCAGCAACACCTATAAAGACAAGAAAGAACAGGTTAGCATTCCGGCATCTGAAAGGCAAAGGCTTACCATCCTGAATCCAGTCTTCAGGCACACCTATAAAGACAAGAAAGAACAGGTTAGCATTCCGGCATCTGAAAGACAAAAGTTTACCAACTCTTTGCACGCTCCGGAGGCCTTCGGCGCTGCATCCCGCATCTGAAAGACAAAACAAGGTGCGTTTAAAGACATTGGGGAACTTTAATACTCACGTGCCATTACTCCTTTCCACATCTAATCCAGTGGGTATTCCGGCACCCTGCAGCCGCTCCGAACTCATACCTGCAAAATAAAAAGACAGTTAGAGCGCATAGTGAAGCAGGCAACAAGCGCTTACTTACGTGCTTCCAGGCGCTTCTATTCATCACACGGGCTCCATCTTCAACTCACTTCAGCCCATCATCCGCCATCGCCGGAACCCTGCAAAACAAGAGACATCATTACTAAAGACTTTAAAGACATTTGAATGACTCGAAACTTACCGTTCGTGCAGTAAACGACGGACAGCAGTCCTCTGAAGTCAAGAGGCCTGCGCTACCTATCCAGTGAAGAAACTGGTTACAGCACCCTGCCCTGAGGCAGATGGAGAGCTCGGCATTCACTTACCTAAGGTGAGAGCGTTAACCTTTGGGGGTCTACAGGAGAGGAGAAGAGGAAAGAGATAGGGACACCCCAATAACCCCAGTTCATTAACCCCATATTTTCTATCTGCAGACATCTTACTCTACACGTCAGGCATACAGTGCACAGAGGTCCAGCCCAAAGAGCCAACCGGGTGCTACACATCACCTTTGAAGATACGGTAGTCGCCCAGTCAAGACCGGCGCCTCTGCAAGAATCAGGTGAGCGTTACAGAACGCAAAGACTACCGCAAAACTCTCGCCCAGGCGCTATGGAAACCTCGGATACTGACCCCCTAGCCCGGTTACTTGGGGAACTAAGGGCAGAAGTGCATGCAGCTCGTCAGGAAACGAATGCTCTAAGAAGGGAACTAATTATTTCCAAGGAGAGAACAGACAATCTTGCTAGACAAGTGCTACAGTCACAAGCCGGACAGACCCCGTTACCCGCATCAGGGGAAAATCTTCCTTCAACATCCTCTATGAATCCAGTGCAGATCAACCTACCTGGGAATGTACCTCTGGCTCCGCCCGAACGATTTTCTGGTGACCCAAAGAGGTTTGCAGTATTTATCAATCAGTGCCGCTTGCACTTCTTATGCCGGCCAGCAGCCTTTCCAACTGATCAAGCAAAAGTAGCTTTTGTACTTTCGTACCTTAGTGGCAATGCGGCAGACTGGTCGATCCCTCTAGTTAATCAAGATGATCCGGTTCTCCATGATTTTCAAGCCTTTCAGCTTAGTATGAAAAAACTGTTCGCAAGACATTCACAGGGGCAGGCCTTGGACAATGAGCTTCTTTCGTTGCGACAGGGTAATCAAGACCTTTTGGCTTATATTGCATCTTTCAATAGACTAATAGTGGAAACTCAATGGCCTGAGGACAAAAGGATTATGCTGTTTTATAGAGGTCTACGTGGAGAGCTCAAAGACGTTTTAGCCCAAGTAGTGAATCCCCCACAAGACTGTTCGGATTATATAGACTTGGTCGTTCAAATAGATCACAGGCTGCAGAACAGGAAGGCCGATCGTTCCAAGTTTGATGCTCGAGTATTTTCCAAACCGCCAACTCCTTCCAAAGGAGTAGACTCCGGGGAACCCATGCAAATAGGGGGTCTGAAAGGTCCTCTAACACAAAGGGAGCGGGAAAGGAGGAAACAGTTGCAATTATGCCTATATTGCGGAAACTCAGGGCACTTTCTTCGAGACTGTCCGGTGAAACCTGCCAAGAAGGCAGTAGGAGCTGCAGTTACCAAAGTTACAAACTCTGAGCAGGGAAACGACCTCGCCCGACAAGAATAGAGGTCCTCTTGCCGAGCGTGAAAACCAGTTCCGTGACCTCGCATTTCGTGATACCTATGGTCCTCATTAGCCCTGATAATCCGGATCGATTACATGCAATTGAAGCTTACGTCGACAGCGGTGCCATCGGCAATTATGTGGATCATGAAATGGTTTTGAGGATGAATCTAACTCTTTGTCCCAAGGCTGTAAAGGACGTCATTACTACGGTGGATGGTACGGAGATAGCCTCCGGGCCAGTAACGCATACCACTCAAGAGGTGACGCTAGTAAGTCAAGATGGACACCATGAGAAGATCGTGTTCGATGTGATCAAGGCCCCTCAGTTTCAGATTATTCTAGGAATACCTTGGTTAGAGAAACACAATCCTCTGATCGATTGGCGAGCAAGAACGGTCCAGTTTCCAGAATGTGTCTCTACTTGTCACCCACCACCTGGTGTTGCACTGGCAGCAATTTCTTCAGAGACTCCCCAGTTACCTCCCGAATACCTAGAATACCAAGATGTTTTCCGGAAGGATCAGGCTAACTCTCTACCTCCTCATAGGTCTTATGACTGCCAGATAGACCTGATACCTGGATCTACTCCTCCTTGTAGTAGAATTTATGCCCTCACCGAGCCTGAGAACCTTCACCTTCGACAATACCTGGATCAATACCTGGCAAATGGGTTTATTCGTCCTTCCAAGTCCCCTGCTTCTTCAGCTTTGTTCTTCGTTCCAAAAAAGGAAGGAGACCTTAGAACTTGTATCGATTATCGCTCCCTGAACCAGATCACCGTTAAGAATAGATATCCGTTACCTTTGATCCCTGAACTCCTGGACCAAGTCAGAAAAGCATGCATATATACAAAGCTGGATCTTAGAGGAGCTTACCACTTGGTACGAGTAAAAGAGGGCGATGAATGGAAGACGGCCTTCCGCACCAAGTATGGGCTATTTGAATATCAGGTCATGCCCTTCGGACTTTGCAATGCCCCGGCCGCCTTTCAATATTTTATGAACGATGTCCTCAGAGAGCTCATAGATGTATGTGTTGTTGTTTACATTGACGACATCCTCGTTTATTCTTCATCGGAATCTGAACATCGGAAACACGTGAAAAAGGTCCTCGAAAGATTGCGTCAACACAAACTTTTCGCTAAGTTGGAAAAATGTGTTTTCAACGTGACTGAAGTTGAATTCTTGGGATTCATATTATCACCTGGTGGAGTGCGTATGGATTCAAAGAAGGTCGATGCAGTTCTCAAATGGCCATCACCATCCTCCGTAAAAGGTGTGCAAAGCATGTTAGGCTTCGCTAACTTTTACCGCAGGTTTATCCCCGAATTCTCTCGAATAGTCCAGCCCATCACTGCCTTGTTAAAGAAAAACAAACGTTTTGAATGGTCTACCGAGGCGGAACAAGCTTTCCAGGATTTGAAGACTAAATTTATCTCTGCACCAATCTTAAAACACCCTCGCCCCGAACTCCCCTACATCGTGGAAACTGATGCTTCAAGCCTTGCCATGGGGGCAGTTCTATCACAAAAGGACCCGGTAACCAATCAGTTGCATCCCGTGGCATTTTGGTCCCGCAAATTCTCGCCTCCTGAAATCAATTACACGATTACTGACAAGGAACTTCTGGCTATCAAGTCTGCCTTTAAGGCTTGGCGGCATTATCTGCTGGGGGCCCGACACACCGTTACTGTGATTACGGATCACCGAAACCTGCAATATTTGAAGGCCGCAAAAGCCCAATCCTCTAGACAACTCCGTTGGGCATTATTCTTTGCCGAGTTTGACTTCATAATTACCTATCGACCTGGTACAAAGAACGGTAAAGCCGATGCCCTTTCTCGGATGGGAGTGGAAGAACACTTGGTCAACCCTAAACCTGTACCAATCATTCCCGAACAAAGAATTCTGGGTGTAATCGCCACAGAATCCATAGAGGAAGTTAAGGATAAAGCCAGGCAACTTGTAACTCCAGCAGACATACAGAATTGGCATCTGCAGGGAAAGGACTTTGCAGTAAAGGACAACTTATTGTATTTCCAAGAACGATTATACCTACCCAGCACAGATTTACAGAAAAAAGTAATCTCTTGTTATCACGACTCTTTAATGGAAGGTCATCCCGGTATAGCCAAGACCTCAGAAAAGATCAAGCGCTACTTCTGGTGGCCGTCTTGGAAAAAAGATATCAGAGACTTTATAATGTCCTGTGGAGTATGCGCCCAAAACAAGAGTCAAAAGGAAAGACCAGCAGGCCTCTTACGCCCTATTGACATCCCACCTCGCCCTTGGCATACGCTTTCTATGGACTTCATCACCGATCTACCTCCATGCTCCGGATACAATACGATTCTAGTAATCGTGGACTTATTCTCCAAGATTGCGCATTTCATTCCGCTCAAAGGCTTGCCAACAGCAGCAACTCTGGCCCGAGAATTTCTCAAAAAACATCGTCCGACTGCACGGTTTTCCTTCGGTTCTAATTTCGGATCGAGGTAGTCAATTTATTTCTCATTTTTGGCGAAGTTGCTGTCGGTCGGCTCAAATTGATGTGAGACTATCGACCAGTCACCACCCTCAGACCGACGGACAAACCGAGAGGACCAATCAAACTCTGGAACAGTATTTACGCTGCATGCTGCAACAAACTGAAAAAACTTGGAAAGATATCCTTTGGATTGCCGAGTATGCCTACAATAACTCTGTCCATTTGGGAACTGGGAAAACCCCGTTTTTTCTTTTGTACGGCAGTCACCCTCGAACCTCGGAGTTGGATCCCCTCCAAGATCTTGAAACACCAGCAGTAGACTACCTGCATTCTACAATCACCCAAGCCTTTAAGGAAGCTGTTTCTCACCTTCAAAGGGCTAAAGAACAATACAAGAAAGGAGCAGATCAACATCGGAAGGAAGCCCCTCACTATCAAGTAGGGGATCAAGTCTGGTTATCCACCAAATATCTATCTCTAAAAGGGCCACGCACATTCAACCCAAGATACCTTGGTCCCTATTCCATCACTACCATAGTAAACCCAGTAGCGGTCAAGTTGGACATGCCCCCGCACATGAAGATACATCCGGTCTTCCACGTCTCTCTATTAAAACCCGTGCAACCTCAAACCCGACTAACCAAATCTCCAAAACCTATCCTAGTGGATGGAGAACTCGAGTTTGAAGTCAAAAGCATTCTGGACTCCAAGATCTCCAAATCTAAACTATTCTACCTAATTGACTGGAAAGGCTACGGCCCCCAAGAGAGATCCTGGGAACCTGCTGAATATGTCCACGCTCCTCGCCTAATCAAAAGATTTCACCGAACATTTCCTGACAAGCCAAAACCCCCGGAGAAGCCTGGTTTGGGAGAGGCCTTGGGGGGGGGGGTACTGTCATGATCTCTGCTTCCAAAAGGTCAGGGTTTTCCCAACTCCCTTGGAAGCAGATCCATAACCCAGGTTCCGAGTGCCAACCAGTCCCAATTGGGACCTTTTGGACCCAGTCCTGGCGCCAGTGGCACCAGGCTCATAAATATGCCCAGTCCCAGCGCTGGAAGCGCCGGGCTCATAATGCTTGGGTGGACTTACCTTCAGCAGACCATGCTGCTTACTTGCCTGCCAGTTGAGCCTCTGATCCTCTTCTGTTTGGAACTACTTTTCCTGTTGGGTGGGGCTGGAGCCACTCCCTAGATTCAGAACACTGGAACTCTTCTGGAAGGCAGGAACTCTTTTCTTACCAGGAACTCTTTTCTTACTTGGGCGTGGCTGTGGAAGGAGGGACCTAAGCACTACAGGAGGCTATTTAAACCACACCCGGTGGATGAATCTTGCTTTGCGTTATTCTGCAACCTCTGCAGCAGAACGCTCATCGTGTCTTCTGCATCCGGTCCTGGGCCTAAGGAAAAAGGCTTACCATCCTGAATCCAGTCTTCAGCAACACCTATAAAGACAAGAAAGAACAGGTTAGCATTCCGGCATCTGAAAGGCAAAGGCTTACCATCCTGAATCCAGTCTTCAGCAACACCTATAAAGACAAGAAAGAACAGGTTAGCATTCCGGCATCTGAAAGACAAAAGTTTACCAACTCTTCGCACGCTCCGGAGGCCTTCGGCGCTGCATCCCGCATCTGAAAGACAAAACAAGGTGCGTTTAAAGACATTGGGGAACTTTAATACTCACGTGCCATTACTCCTTTCCACATCTAATCCAGTGGGTATTCCGGCACCCTGCAGCCGCTCCGAACTCGTACCTGCAAAATAAAAAGACAGTTAGAGCGCATAGTGAAGCAGGCAACACGCGCTTACTTACGTGCTTCCAGGCGCTTCTATTCATCACACGGGCTCCATCTTCAACTCACTTCAGCCCATCATCCGCCATCGCCGGAACCCTGCAAAACAAGAGACATCATTACTAAAGACTTTAAAGACATTTGAATGACTCGAAACTTACCGTTCGTGCAGTAAACGACGGACAGCAGTCCTCTGAAGTCAAGAGGCCTGCGCTACCTATCCAGTGAAGAAACTGGTTACAGCACCCTGCCCTGAGGCAGATGGAGAGCTCGGCATTCACTTACCTAAGGTGAGAGCGTTAACCTTTGGGGGTCTACAGGAGAGGAGAAGAGGAAAGAGATAGGGACACCCCAATAACCCCAGTTCATTAACCCCATATTTTCTATCTGCAGACATCTTACTCTACACGTCAGGCATACAGTGCACAGAGGTCCAGCCCAAAGAGCCAACCGGGTGCTACACATCACCTTTGAAGATACGGTAGTCGCCCAGTCAAGACCGGCGCCTCTGCGAGAATCAGGTGAGCGTTACAGGCGGTGTTACCAGCATACAGTGGATGATGTATGCATGGGTCTAGGTGTGGAACGGAAACGCGTGCGCTTCCACAACTACTTAAAAGTGCATTAGAAGATGCCGACATGGGGTCACTAATGGAGTCCTATGGATACTTACAGTGTGATTGCACATACGCCAACCAGGTGCAGTCTCCCTAGGAAACGTCCATATTGCTTATCTGTAATCATCTCAGCCAGTAGTGTGCGGCATAGATTTATCATGCACTGTTAACACAAAAAGAGAGCCTACTGACACACTAAACAACATTTACTATGTACATCTGTAATTGCTATGATACACCAACACTATTAGGAAAAGTAAGGGGTAGCACAAATGGAAACATACACCAGATAATTTTCCCTTTACACACGTTTATCATGAGGGCAGCCAAGGAATCAGTAACAAACCGTTGTTAAAGCGATGTTATGGTTATGTTGCGCTACCAAATACCTATCCTCTTTACAGAAAACGCTATGCTAAAGCAACGTTCTGCTTACAGTGCCCTACTAAAAACCTATGAAATTCACTAACAAAAACATTGGTAAAGGGACGTTATGGTTAAGTTGCACTAGTAAAAACCTATGAAATTCAATGGAAAAACGTTGTTCCAGGGACGTTATGGTTCCAGGTAAAACCGACACCCCCCAAAATTCAACAGTTATGGTAAGCTAAGCAACCATAACTCGTGGCACCAGTGTGCACTGCAAGGACTAACACCCATGACATCGAAGATGCCATCACAAATCTCATTCATGACTTCACTGATGACATCACATGTGTGGCTCCCTCTGTTTTGTTCACTACCATAAGTAGGCCAGGTGCTTGTCTTCACTAACAGTCACGAACAAACAATTCAAAAGGTTCTTTATTTGTGTACGGCACCCTTCTCATATGTTCTTACACTACTTTCCTTACGATTCACTCACATCATATGATACATATAAGGGAAGAGGAAAGCATAAAACACAGCATTGGTTTCTGTGCATGAAGATAATCAGTTATGTTATGAACAGTTTCTGGTAATACTGCTCTTTTTTAGCTTACTTTAATTCCCTTGTATATGGTCATGTTTGTATGCATTGTGGTGTCTTTATTGTTTCTTACATGTTTCACAGTACCCGACACTCTAAAACGAATGCATTCATGATTTCACTATGTAACATGGAAAGATTTTGAAGGTTACACTTCCATGAGGCATGGTGCAGACAATGGCTATGTTTGCACATGAGTTCCTTCATGTATAGTGAAGAAGTGTGTAATACAATGGTGTGTATAGCAATGCATTTCTCCATGACCTACTTATCTCATGATAGTTCTTCAAATAATCTTTGATAGTTTTCTGCCACCATTACTATAACAATCCCTTGTGGAGGCTTCCTATAAAAACTAAATGCACATGTGATGTCATCAGTGATGTATTGAGTGAGATTTGTGATGGCATCTTTGATGTCATGGGTGTTAGTCCTTGCAGTGCCTACAGCCCAAAACACTGGACGGTTGTTCACCAAATTTGCACCAGGAGCAGCGACTTGGTTCACGAAAGCGTGCTTTTGTAAATTTGTTGTAAATCCATCCAGTCGTTTTTTTAAAATTGACCAAAAGGTAGGTAAAAATTAATTATATATATCTGGTTTATGGGCCGCAGACTTACTTCCCGATTTGGGATCCGCAGACAATTCTGGGCCAATAAGGGGGCCAGCTGATTCGATGCTCAATAGCGTGAGACGTGTCATATTTTCTGAAACGGTCGCCATGTTGGATCCGCAGACAGCTGCCAAGGTCCGGGATAGCGCGGTGGAGAAAAATTCTGGACAACACATTTGGGGTTATTTGGTGGTCGAAAGAGGGCCTGAAAGGGTGGGGGAGTGGAATAAAGTTGATATGGAACTGTTTTTATAGGTAAAAAAGGGGTTGTGAGTTCCGCAGAGTCTGCAGACATAACCGCTGACCACGGACAGCGCAGTGATAAGAAAAGTCTGGAAAACTCATTTGGGGTTATTTGGTGGCCGAAAGAGGGCCTGGAAAGGGTGGGGGACTGGAATAAAGTTTACATGGAGCTGTTTTTATAGGTGGAAAAAAAGTGTGCAGGTTCAGCCGAATCCGGGGTCACTTTTGGTATCCGCGGACATCATTTGGATGGCAGGGGGGTCTGGGTGAGTCTTGTTATTTGAAGATGTATTGTACATACTTGTTATATGGTTTAATTATATTGCGGTGGTTGTGGCCACTGGCAACACATAGTATAGTAATGTAAGTATAGTAATTAAAGGTACTGTAGGGGGCATATACAATATTTGTAATATGGTGGAATTATTTAATTGAAGTGTCTATGGTATTTATGATAGTGGGACAATTGAGGATAGTGCTCCTTGATGTCTCCTTCGCATTTCACACGGTCAACCATTCTATCCTCATTAAACGGTTACATGATACCTTCAGCATCATGGACCGGGCACTGGACTAGCTGACCTGTTTTCCTCACTAACCGCCCTTCCCATCTGCAACTGGGCCATTTGTAGTCCACCAACTCACTGTCTACCGGCAAAGTACCCTAGGGTTCTATCCTATGATTGTGGCTCTTCGATATCTATTGCATCCCTCTGGCTCACCTGATGTCCTTCTTCTTTTCTCATTTCCAGTGACACACAGCTTTCCTTAAACTTCCCTCAACTAATTTATTCTCGTTTTTAATCCCTGATTGTTTGACCGCCATCAAGGCATTGTGTGCGGCTAATAATCTCTGTCTCGATGCCAGTAAGACAGATATCCTTCTTATTGAGACACTTGTGCCCTGCCTTTCTCCTACCCTGTGGCCGCACTCTTTGTACCCTCTATTCTCACCATCCTGTGAGGCCAAAAACCTTGAGGTCATCTTTAAGTTTTCTCTCTCCTTTGGTTCTTACATTCTGGAGCATTTAAAGAAAGCCCACTTTCAGCTTCACCCATTCTACCATTCCTCACTTTCCCCAGAAGTAGGCTGGACTACTGCAACAGCCTTTTTCTTAACCTGCCCCTTTGTTTTCTACGCCCCCTTTGGCTAATCAAAAATAGGGCTGCAAGACTTATCCTTGGCCTCAAGTCCAGGGATTGTATCGCTGCTGCCTAAAATGTGTACATTGCCTCCTGGTGGTTGCAAGGATGAAATTCAAGAACCTCTGTATCATTGACAAGGCTTTCTGGGGCCTGGGACTACAATATCCCCAACATCATCTTCCCAAATACTGCCCTGCTAGAGCTCTCCAATCCTGTAACTCCATTCTCTGCTTGTCAAACACTTTTTGAAACAGAGAGTGGGAGGCATATCTCTCTCTTTGGCCGGTGCCTCTTTTTGGAACAGTCTTCCTGCTCCTCTTATACTTCAGCTGGACTTCCTTACGTTTTGAAAACCTTTAAAAACTCTGATATCCCTTTCCTGTTTTACTTAATCCCTTCCCTGCTTACTCATACTACAGCCACTGAGACTGGTGCCCTGGCCCCTCATGAACCTCATAGGTTCCAGGCCCTATATCCAGTCGACACCAGTACACCCACCACCCCCTTCAATTATTTGAGATAAGCAAGGGAAATGCAGACGCAAAAGATTTCTAGAACATTCTTAAGTGGCAGTTGGTGTGTGGAAGTTTAATATGTTGATACAGTTATATGTAGAGTTTTCCGAACTGATTGGTGGATAGATGTGTCACTGTTTGAAAGCAGGCAATGAGGGAGTGTTACAAAAATAACAGTAACAAGGGTACAAGGGCTGTCTTGTGAGATGGTGTGCACGTGCAGTCCGGGTTATTTAATGATGCAGGGCCTGTAGAAGGGACGACGGAGACTGCAGATGGTCATGAAGGTCCATGGATTATGGTCCTTATTGTATGCTAGAGAAAAGTATTTGGGACAGATAATAGTTTCTGTGTTTTTTTCTTTTTCTATATGTATAAAAATGTCCATTATTTCCATTATCATAGTAGAAAACGCTAATGGGAATGTCGTAAAATCATATTGAGTCTAACTACTTTACTAAAAAATGTAAAGTAGAAGGAGTCTATGAGTTTATTTGCTTTTCTATTTTTTAACTGTGAAAGGTGGTTCCTAAAGGAACCGATTTTTTGGTGTTTTTTTTTATTTTGACTTCTTTTTTGCAGGAGAGGCAAGGAAGTAAGGTGGGGAGGGAAATAAGGCAAGGGGCACCAACCACAGATATGGAGGGGCAGGTGAACAGGGGAAGATGTTGGGCGTGCCTTTAATCTAAGGTAGGGGGCAGTGTTTCTCATGCTCGTTGATTACAGCATCAAAAGCACTTTGAAACTGCTCCCCCCAGGAGAGTGGTGTGTTGCAGTATATACAGAGTAGTGTTGTCTTGGAAAGATGTGCATCCACAGCCCCTTTTATGGCTTGCAAGGTAGCTGGCAGGATTGTGTGCCCTGCATGAGTATCCTGTGTGGTGGCAGTAATGGTTGAGGAAGTTGAGGTAGAGGAAGTTGAGGTAGAGGAAGACAGCCTACTACTTCTTGAGAAAGGAACAGCCTTTCTCAGAGCATCCCGGTGGTTGGATTTGGTGTGGCGGCGCATAGAGGTGGTCCTGTAGGAGTACTGCCCTGGTTGTCTGCGGCTGAGTCAGTGTATTTGACCTTGGTAGCGTTAGCCTTTGGTGTGCCCCCAACAGTGATAAAGAACTACCACCCCCATGATTCTCTCTGGGTACTGGAGGTTGGCATTTCCTCTATCTCATCTTCCTGGTCCTCTTGATTCTTTTCTGCATCATTGCACTTTATCCGTTGTCTAGGTACTCCAGCTGGTGGTGGTGGTGTTGGTGGTGGTGACTCCTGGGAAGGAGAAATGGCCATGGCTGGTGCCATTTTTAAAGTTAAATAGCAGTTGTGCTAATATTCTCCCAAGCATGTGTTCTCTCCTGGATTGAAGATGGAAAATCAGTAGGACTAGGTGGAGGAGCTGTGCTAGGGTATATTTTCAGCTTGAAACTTCCTATATCAGCTGAAAATGTATTTTCGAACTGTTCGCGAAGCACGGACCCGTTTGCGAACACGTCATCACATTGTACGTGCGCGTGTGATCACGTGACACTGTCCGGAAAGCCTGCGATGATGCCACGCATTCGCGAAAGTCGGTGAACAAAAACCAGTGCAAAAAGTTGCAGAAAGTTCAGAGAAGTGTTAAAAATGTTGCTAGAACGTAGGAATGGTGAAACTTTCTAGATCAGCCAAAAATGCTGCTATATTTGGGTAAGTATAATATTAGGAAGTTGTAGCTAATTAGGGTGCACTGGTAAAAACCCATGAAATTCAGTGAAAAAACGTTGTTAAAGGGATGTTATGTTTAAGTTGCACTAATAAAAACCTATGAAATTCAGTGAAAAGAATTTGTTAAAGAGACGTTATGGTTTAGTTGCACTAATAAAGACCAATGAAATTCAGTCAAAAATCTTTGTTAAAGGGATGTTATGGTTACAAGTAAAACCGAAAACCCCCAGAAATTCAACAGTAAGCTAAGCAACCATAACTCACGCCACCACTGTGCACTGCTAACACTAACGCCCAGGACATCAAAGATGACATCACACATGTCATGTATGACATCGTTACATATTAAATTAATTGTGTTAAAAAGTTCCTACAAGGGGTTGCGCTTACAATGTTGGTAGCAAGATGTCAGAGATGATTAGAAGACCTATTATGAAGTACTTCATGTATTAAAGAATGTACTCATCTAAAAAAAATATTACATTGGAGTGTTGTTAATACAGGAAAGTAATCATACATACACATAGGCAATGGCTGCAGCATGCACCATAGAAGTACAATATTTTTAATCTAGTAATTTTCAATAGAAAAATAATGAATGCTACCTTATCCAAGTTTTGAGTAATGTTAAACGTCCCTTTAGCAACGTTTTTTCACGGAATTTCATAGGTTTATATTAGTGCAATTTAACCATAACTTCCCTTTCACAAAGTTTTTTGACTGAATATATATATGTTCACTGAAAAAATCTTAGTAAAGGTGCAGTTAAGTTGGGCAGATTTAATGCAACAAAACCCTTGAAATTCAGATGTGGGAAGTCATGACCAGCTTTACTCGGCCCGCTCCTGTTGATGTCCCCCATAATGCTATTTTGTATGTCATTGTGAATCCCTTCTCATAAAATATGCTCATGGGCTTTGCAACAGGAACTCGCCAAGTTAAGCTGCTCATGACTTACCACATCAGCTGAATTTCAAGGTTTTTTTTTTGTTGCTTTAAATCTGTGCAGACTCAAGGATTTTGTTAGACCATTGTTTTTTTTACGGGCCACTAGCCAAGGCCTTTGGCCGTTTCCACTGTACATGTTCCCCCAATATGTTTCTTTAGGACCCACTAGGTGGCCATAGCCGCACTGTACATTTGTTTCGGTCCCACTAGCCAGGGTCTTAGGTCCTAGCCAGTGAGCACAACCTTCCTCCATGTCCACTGTATATTTTAACACACTACCGCGCCACTAGCCATGGACTTTGGCCACGTCCATGCCCAATAAGGTGGCCACGGCCTTCACCCACTAGCCAGGGCCTTCGGCCGTGCCCACTGTACATTTTGAAACACTACCAGGCCACTAGCCATGGCTTTTGGCCATGTCTACTGTAAATGTTCCCCTAATATGTTTCTTTTGGACCCACTAGGTGGCCACGGCCACACTGTAAATTTGTTTCGGGCCCACTAGCCAGGGCCTTAGGTACTGGCCAGTGAGCACAACCTTCCTCTGTGTCCACTGTATACTTTACCACACTACCGCGCCACTAGCCATGGCCTTTGGCCACATCTGTGCCCAATAAGGTGGCCACAGCCTTCACCCACTATCCAGGGCCTTCGGCTGTGCCCACTGTATATCTTCAAACACTACCAGGCCACTAGCCATGGCCTTTGGCTGTGTCCACTTTACACGTTCTCCCAATATGTTTCTTTTGGGCCCACTAGGTGGTAACAGCTGCACTGTACATTTGTTTCGGGCCCACTAGCAAGGGCCTTAGGACCTGGCCCGTGAGCACAACCTTCCTCTGTGTCCACTGTATATTTTAACACACTACCGTGCCACTAGCCATGGCCTTTGGCCACGTCCATGCCCAATAAGGTGGGCATGGCCTTCGCCCACTAACCAGGGCCTTTGGCCGTGACCACCAGTGGTCGAAGTGTAAAAAAAGAAGTAGTGGAACTATGTTCCCTGCTGGCCTGCACCCCGCTCCCCACAAACCCCATCACCACACCCCCTTACACACAATACAAACCCCCAAACAGTTGCACCTGCTGTTTAAGGGGACGTTCAGTGCAGTGGACTGAAAGTGTAAGCTGCAACATCTTCCTACACTTTTATTTTAAAATGAAACCATTCCGGAACGGTTTCTTTTTAAAATAAAAGTATAGGAGCTGCAAAACGTAATTTAAAAAAGTAGAGGAGCACCGCTCCCGACCGCTCCCGCTCACTTCGACCACTGGTGCCTACTGTATATATTGAAACACTACCAGATTTGTGATGTCATCTTAGATGTCATTGGTGTTAGTCCTTGCAGTTCACACTGGTGGCACGAGTTATGTATGGTTGCTTAGCTTACCATGACTGTCGAATTTCGGTTTTTTTCTCGGTTTTACCTGTAACCATAATGTCCTTGTAATAATGTTTTTCCATTGAATTTCATAGGTTTTTGCTAGTGCAACATAACCATAACGTCCCTTTAACAACGTTTTTGTTAGGTTTTTAGTAGGGCACTGTAAGCAGAACGTTGCTTTAGCATAGTGTATTTAGAAATGATGCTATGTTTGTAGTACCACAGCTGCACCAAAACGTCCCTTTAGCAATATTTTTTCTGGCTGATTAGTATATTAAGCTTCTTGTAGAGTGTCACAGTGTAAATGGCAATGAAGGGAGACGCGCATAGTATATCCTCCACACAATTGTATGCTAAATGGAAGGAACCGTGGCACTGTGGAAAACACTGCAGTGGAAACAGGTAGAAATGGGTGGCTGTTGAAACAGATGGTTGTGCGTGTTGCAGTGCGTTTTCAAGAGCGTAAGTGCGCAGCAGCAAGCACAAACATTATTCCTATACTTGCAAAAAGGGCAGCAAGGCAATGTGTGTAGAGCGTGTAGGATTCAGAAATGCAGTAATATCAACAGGAACGCTATTTGTGGTGAAAACTGTTTGTGCTGTGAAACGATAGAATCCCATTTGTAAAGTTCCACAATGGCACAAGTTGTAAAAAGACACAAATACACCTCTTCACAATGTACCGCGCTTTCTCCATTTCCGGACCAAATAAAAATTAACGCGCCTGCATGGGTGTCTGCATAATGAGATACACAATTATGCAGGAGATCGGAAACAGAAGCATTACCTGGCCTACTGCCTCCTTCAGCACAAACGGTGCAGAAAATCGTGTTACATGGTGTTCATTTGTCCCTCCACAGCCAACAACAATAATATCATTGTGATTGAGCTTCATCAAAGTCTCACACAGACAAACCAAAAGCAATCACTTCAGTGTAGCTGCTCCATACGTGTACAAACCCACATGATACACTCCACACATAACTCCCACCGGACTCTGTTTTCCATTCACTGTCAAGTAATGTATGTGCTATTCACCGACAAAGCATAGGCTGTGGCTCGTACAACGCACAGGCATAAGCTCACCCTCTGCATTTAGGTCGAAAAATATACCATATACCACAGTCTGTTCGTGCACTCCACACCCAAAAAGCATATTGCGCAATCTCGTGTCCTCAACAGTCCCAAATATAAGGTGGCTATGTGCAAAAGGGGCATATGTTACACGTACAAACCTGCAACTGTCGCGATTTGCGTGGACTTTTCCAGGTGTGTGCGTGCGGGAATAGGGGAATAAATGTCAACCAGGGTAGGGGATGTCGTTTGTAGTGGTGGCTCTTAAAAAAGACGTTTTTTTCTATTTTTTAAAACATCTTAAAACATCTTTCACAGTAATAACTGGCTTTTATATTTGTTTTTATTTGTTGCACTGTGCCTCACATTCTTACAATACCGTCTTCAGTGCAGCCTGTAGATGGAAAACCAAATGTCATTGCCACTGGACGACCATGAAATGCCATTTCCATTGAGAAGGTGCACATATCGATCACCAATGTTGTCATTGTCACAGGAGTACATCCCAGCAGCACGCAAAAAGTTACCCATGCCTCTGTTGATAAGATGCCTTCCCACCTCTGGCTGCTGAAAACATTAATTGGGATAGTTATATAGTGGACTTGGTGGTACACATGAGAAAAGCACCTTCGCAGTGGCAAAAATGCATTGCACTTTTTTCATCATCTTTTTGAGTTGATGGAACACGCTTGCACAAGCTATGGAACCCAAAACCAATGCTCCAAAGTGCACTACCACAACGTGTACAGTACCTAAACTGGCCACTAGTCGACATTCTGCAAGCAAATGGTCAAAAGTATGGACAACGACACCGCACAATAAAGTCTCCACTTCGTACAAATTCAAATTGCCATGAAGGCCTCTTACCACGGCATACTGGAGCAGATCTAGCACAAAGCGATCACCCACTATGAAAACTGTACGTCTGGCCATCTCTGCTAGCCTCACTACACACAGTAATGAAACAAAATATGGCTGCCCTTTCCTGTGACGCACACTCTAACCATCGGATTGGACATTTGCAACAATCGCATTTCCATTGGCCAGCATGTTCAAAAGCACAGAATGTAGTATGTGTGCCGCGCAAAGTATCGTAATGGCCGTGCCCCAGTAAATCATGACTAGTCCTTCTTCCCTTTCCGCTATCCTCTTCTCACAACACCCTTATTAGGTATTGCTAAGTACTCACACACGCATCCACCAGTGCCCTCCAAGACTTCAGCATTTACAATGTCAGTTCTCCACAAGACTTCATATGTACCGTTACAAAATCAGCCTGCACGTGTGCTGTTGTTGGAAAGCACGTTCAGTGGAAAGGTCAGTTAAACATTGCATGAGTTATACATGAACATTCATCCACATAAGCACCCATCACCACAAAAGAAAGGTATGAACAGTTGTTTTGCAGTATGGTCACAACTGTGTTATAAGTGCCTCTGCGCACGATATCTGCCTCTAAGTGTCCACTACGTGTTTAAAAAGCATACTGATGTTCCTCCCATCTCCTTCCATAAAGTGGCAATTTGGTCGTATGTGCTTGCAATGTTTTCATTTACCCATATAATACACTATATTAGCGAAACAAGAACTCTATTCTTTCCTTCCGCCAATGCTATGAAAATTGTTCCCCACTAACCTACCTACTACATAACTCGTAAAAAGAAGGCACTAAAGCCACCACTAAATGTATTTTAGCAACCTATAGTCACAGCAGTGGTGGTTTGTACGCTGCACTGTTGCCACAGGCTCTTTTTAAATCTCCCAGCTTCCACTCTGCGCCCTAAGCAACTCATCCGTAAAAGGAATGCACAACTTGTCCTTGGCCTGAACGGCAGGGATCGTATCTCTGCTGGACTAAAATGTCTGCAATACCTCACAGTGGCTGTCAACAATACACTAAAAGCCCTGTGTATTATGCAAAAGGCATTCTGGCCCCTGGGACCTCAGTACCTTGCACTGTCACTTCCTAAACATCTGCTTGCTCCAGCTCTTCCCTCATCCGCCTCGTACTCCCTCAGGTTCAGTTGCTTCTACACGCAACCACATGTTGGTAGATGTGGTTCTTCTGCTGTGGCCTCCCTGTGGAACACGCTCTCTGTTTCCCTGGACCTTGAGGAAAAGCATTTTAGGGTCTAAAAGCACCTGAAAACCTATCCATGTGCTTCTTCTTTTTCCCTCCTCTCCTCTACTCACTTCCTGGCTAAAAAGTATTGTGCATGGCTTTCCTACTCACCCTATGATCTGTGCCTCTGGCCACCTCTCTCCCTACAGTTCCACCCCTGCACTGGCTTTCTACCAACCCTCGGACTTGCGGACTGTTTTCTATAACCCTAACAGTGCAGCCACCACTTCATGTCTACACTTACCCTTGCACTTGCCAGCACCAGCCGTAGTTGCATATATTTATATTTTTTATTTTTCCCATGTACTGCACTTTGCCCTCCCCCTTCTCATTCACTTGCGCACTCTTAATGTCTGCTGGCCTAGATGAATCAATGTCTCTTTGTGGCCTCCGTTCCGCCTACCTTTCCTCTGCACAACTTCACACACTTGTATGTAGGCGCGATACAAATGGCACAAAATACCATAACACATCATATGATATGATATGATTTGATGTGATATGGCATTTATAACGCGCCTATACACAAGTGTTTCAAGGCGTGACGAGGCAAGGGAGGGGGAACAGAGGGAAGACAGACAACGATCCTACTAGGCCAGGTGTCATTCAGATCGAGCAAGTGCAGGTGAAGGGGGAAAGGAAAGGGCAGGGGGACGTGGGAGGGAAAGTGCAGTACATAGGATAATAAATAACAAGATAGATAAAAGAACAGCCAGCTGGTGGCAAGTGCAGGGTGAGTGCCGACAGAGTGCAGGTGGGGGACTGCAGGGATACAGAAACAGCCCTCAGGTGCAGCGGTTGCCAGGGAGGCAGTGCAGGCGTGCAACTGGCAGGGCATGGGCCCGAGATCAGACGGGGGGCCAGGTAACCCTGCAGTAACAGTATCAGCAGGACTTCAGCAGGGGAGAGGGGGAGAGAAAGCAGAAACAAAGAGGAGGGTTTTAAGGAGCTTCTGGAACCGAAGATGGTTCTCCTCATGTTTCAGGGAGGCAGGGAGGCTGTTCCAGAGTGAGGCCCTAGACGAAGAAAGAGATCTACCACCAACTCGTTGCTTGGTGAAGCGACGGACCCTGAGGGAGTTGGAGGTCGATGAGCGAAGAGCTCGAAAAGGGAGATATTTAGGGAGAGAGAGTTGCAGATATTAAGGCCCCAGAAGGCCTTGTGGACAATGCAAAGGGTTTTGAACTTAATCCGCACAGCCACTGGGAGCCAGTGCAAAGATTTCAGTCCTGGAGAGATACCATCCCTGGGCTTGAGGCCAAGGACAAGTCTCGCAGTCATGTTTTGGATGAGTTGCAGAGGGCGTAGAGTAGAGGCAGGCAGATTTAGATAGAGGCTGTTGCAGTAGTCTAGCCTAGAGAGAATCAGAGCTCTGTAGACAGTGAGCTTCTGAGGGAAGGAGAGGAAAGGATGAATACCTCTGAGGAGGTGGAGTTGGTATTGTGACTTCTTGGAGACGTCAGAGATTTGAGGAGAGAAGGAGAGTGTGGGGTCGAAGATGACCCCAAGGCTTTTAGCCTCAAAGGTGGGAGCAGGAGGGCGGCAAATGGAGGCCGGCCAGAGTGTGACAGGAAAGGAGGGTGTGGGTGTGCCGATGAGGCGAATCTCAGTCTTACTGGCATTAAGGCAGAGGTCATTGGCGGCACACCACTCCTGGATAGCAGACAGACAGTCAGAGATGAGGGAAGGAGAAGAGGAGGCTGAAGGTAGCCTGAAAATGAGCTTAGTGTCATCCGCATAGCACTGAAAGTTGGGGCAGAAAGCGGCAATGCGGTGGGCAAGAAGTGCCAGGTAGAGGTTGAAGAGCCAGGGAGAGACGTTAGACACCTGGGGGACACCACAGGTAGAGAAAAAGATAGCTGAGAGGAAGGACCCAAGTTGGAGCTGGGAGGGTCGATCAGAGAGGAAGGAAGTCAGCCACGCCAGGGCTTGACCAGTGATACCAAGGTTGGCACAGAGACAATTTAGCAGGGTGGCATGGTTGACAGAGTCAAAGGCAGAAGAGAGATCAAGCAAGATGAGGACACAAGGGGTGTTAGAGTCGAGATTGGAGAGCAGGTCTTCACGGATGTTCAGGAGAGCAGTTTCCGTGCTTCTGGCAGCTCTGACGCCAGACTGATTGTCATGAAGGCAACCAACATTTTCAGTGTGGAGATTAAGCTGGGAGATGGCCAATTTCTCCAGGAGCTTGCCCAGGAAGGGAGTGATGGAAATTGGGCAATAGTTAGCCGGGCAGGAGGGGTCAGTAGAAGTTTTCTTAAGAAGAGGGTGCACAAGGGAGTGCTTCAGGGGGGATGGGAAGACTCCAGTGGTAAAGGAGTGGTTGCAGAAGTCAGCCAGGGCAGGAGCCAGGGTGTCTATGTGGTCCTTGATGGTTTTAGAGAAACAGGGGTGAACCTGTTTTGACAAGACTTTCATAGATCGGACTTGTCTAGAAATCTCGTCAGCGGAGAACAGGGGAAAGGCAGAGAAGGAAGGAGGCGCGGTGGCCGCAGAAGGGCCAGAGGAAGAGCAGAGAGTAGCGGGAGGGGGGAAGAGGAGAGTGAGGACAGGATGCCCTGAGTTTTAGAGATGAAGTGAGAAGCCAGTACCGTACAGAGGGCCTCGGAAGGGACAGGAGAGGTAGGGTCTGCAGCAGGATTGGCCAGTTCCTTGCAGATTTTAAAGAGTTCCGCCGAGTTGTTTGATGCCCCAGAGACGCGGGCTTGGATATGAGCTCTCTTCTTGGTGAGGACACACTGCATTCATGACAACATGATGCCTTCCACGTACCTTGTAAACTTCAGAATATGGTCTTCCCACTGTAATGCACGTACTACAAATGTCGGAAAAGTGAACCAACAAAAGCAGCAGGGAATCTATATTAGCAACGTTAAGCAAGTGCATGCATACAAACAGGATGCATGCCCCTTACCTTGCACACTTTCACTATAGCCTCCTACATTTATCAGTACAAATAAACCTTCTGTCACAGTGTTTATGCACACACCACAACCAGCCACCACATTGGCCAATGGCTTAGCCTCCACATGGCCAATGCCATAGGTGCCATCCTAAAAAGAGCCAGATGTGCTATGTCTAATGCTCAAAGTGCTGCGGCATTACCGTGCTAGAAACTGGATGGGAAGTGGGTTCAGGGGGTGTTTGGGGTGCTTTGGGGGGGGAGGAATGTGAAACAGGGGTGGGGATTGTGTCTTTAGGATTGTCTCTAAAACACTTATTTATTTTTCTTTTTGTCGAGTTTTTCTTATGTATGTGCATTCATACCGTTTTTTTTCCTTGCTTTTCTCTCTTTTGCTCACTGTCTGTTTGCTACTGCTCCTCACATTTTTCTCGACTTAAGATGAACGCTTATCTTACATTTCTACAGAATTCTCTGCAACGCTCTGTGTAGAGTGGCAAACAGAACAGCATTGCCAGTGGAGGTAAATAAATGCCATTTCCTTGAAACCACTGGAAATTTGGCTGGTTACTAATGCTTTCATAGTCAGTGCAGAACATCACAGCACTCCACATAAAGTCGCGCATGCTTCTGCTTATCCAACATCTCTCGACCTCTGGCTGTGGACAATGTATACCAGCATTCTCCCATTGTCCTCTTGGTGTCATCGATGAGAAAATCACCTTTGCAGTAGGAAACACCTGCATCACAGCTCTCATCAACTTCTTTAAGTAAGCAAGCAAACGAGAGCACGACATGTGCACCAAATGTAGTCCTCCAAAATGTACAACCACCACATCTACAGTACCAACAGAGGCCACACATTTGCAAAGAAGATCCATGCACCCGAAACCCCACTCATGAACTGTGACCCAAAAAACCTGCACTCCTTCCAACTGAAAGTCAGTATCAAAGCCTCTTTCCACATCGTAACTGTGCAGATCGTGCACAAAGATATCACCGACTATAAGCACTCGCCTTCTGCTCATCTCTGCCAACCTCACTGCATCGAACTTTGGGTGAATATGTCACCGCCCCTTCCGGTGAACCACACCCTTGAATCTTCATTGGACAATCCCCACAGTTCCATTTAGGCCATGATGTCGCACATGCGCTTTTCCAGCTGCAGCTAGGGCCACGCCCCAGTAAAGCAGACACACTACTTCTTCCCTTTGCCCTCGAATTTTCCAACGCTACCTTAGTGCAGCCTATTGTCGAATATAATATTTCAAAAACGCCTGCACCAATCACATACTGAACCTCACCATTGCACACTATCATTTCTGTACACAACTCCATATTTCCCGTTAAACCTTCCTGCCAAAGCCCCTCCACCAGAAACATTTCCTACAGGATGCCCTATTTCAGCATCCACAATGATCCTGCGGCGCACCCAGCACATCTTTCGCCATGGACACAACAGTCCACCCTTGCCCACACCCAGCACAACACTATGAATCCATGCATGCAACTATGTGGGCAGCTAACATTGTGCACAAACGTAACATACGTAGCAGCACTGCAACCCAACTCCCTCACACCATAAAACACTGATTCACGAAAACAGGTCGCAATAAGTAGCATCCAGAAACATACCACAGCCTCCATCACCCCTACCCGCTGCCATTCACAAAGTATTGTGTCACCACCAACCTAATCACAACATTGGCCCTACTTCAACAAATCTGCACACAGCATAGTGAAGAACCCATAAAAGCTACACTTCAACCATACCCTCTGCCATACTGCCAGTATGCACACATTGCACCCAGTGCCCACACTACGTGACTTTTCATTGCACCATCTCCAATCACACATCCAAAACTTTCCCATGTTCTACCAGTGCCCTCACCTGCGGAACCAAACATACACACCTGCTAGCTCACTTCTGCTGCTCTAGGCCGTCTGAAATGTACTGCACAACCATTCTTTACAGGTCACCACCCCTACCCGATACACAGTCAAAACTGCATTAGTGGCGTGGGTTTCGTCAAGTGCTAGGCTCTTCAATGCATGGCCTACGGGCTACGGCGATGCACTGGCCATACTTAAACAAATCTACACACAGCATAGTAAAGAACCCAAACACGCTACACATCAACCATACCCTCTGCCATACTGCCAGTATGCACACACTGCACCCAGTGCCCATACTGCGTGACTTTTCATTGTACCATCTCCAATCACACATCCAAAACTTTACCATGTTCTACCAGCGACCTCAACGGCGGAACCAAACATACACACCTGCCAGCTCACTGCTGCTGCTCTGTGGCGTCTGAAATGTACTTCACAACCATTCTTTACAGGTCACTGCCCTCTACCACATACAAAGTCAAAATTGCATTAGTGGCGTGGGTTTCCTCAAGTGCTAGGCTCTTCAATGCATGGCCTACGGCCTTCGGCCATTTACCCAATAGGCTAGGCCTTGAACACAGGCACTGCAACGTAATGCCACCATGCATGTGACCATATCACCAACTACGTCTATCCACATACACACCACTGCCACCAGCACTCTTACCCAACCTGTATATGCACCCACCAATCACATACTGAACCTCTGCATTGCACCCAATCACAAAAACAGGTTGTGATCCAGACAATCCACAAACATGCCACAGCTTCCACCACCCCAACCCACACCCATTCACAAAGGTTTTTGTCACTACCAACCTACCCACAACCTTTTGCACAACATTGGCCCTACTTCAACAAATCAGCACACAGCATAGTAACCAACCACATTTAAGGTGCACGTCTACCATATACTCTTCCATACTGACAGTATGCAAACCCACCATGAAGTGCCCACACTGCATGACTTTTCACCTCACCATCGCCAAGTGCACATCAAAAACTTTAGCATCTTGTAACAGTGTCCTCACCTACTAAACAAAACATGCACGCATGACAGCTCACTTCGGCTGCTGCATTGCACCCAATCGGCTAGGCCTTGAACACATGCACTGCTACATAATGGCACCATCCATTGCACCATGTCACCAACTTCGACTATCCACATACACAGCACTACCACCAGCACTCCTGGCCAACCTGTGCACCGTCATGTAAGTATGTAGCAACAAATTGCAGCAGTTACCATAATGTACAAATAAAACACTCTCTCCTGCATCCCTCTGCACTTTCATTCACATACCATGGCCGTCCCCACTTCCATTCCCAAACTATTGTGTCACTGCCACACTACCCACAATCGGTTCGCAACACTGCCCTACTGCAATCAATGGGCACACACCGTACTATGCAAGCAGCACCCTGTACCGATGCACACCCACACTTGCGTTACTGCAGTGGGTATGCTAAAGCCGTACGCTCTTCATGCATGCCCTACTCTCTACGGCCTTCGCCCATGCACCCAATAGTCTAATCCTTCCACAGACCCAACACAACTTCCTGCACCCATGCATGCCACCATGTGCCCAACTACCACATTGCATCCGCATAGCACAGCCACCTGCGCTCCCATCCAACCTATGTCATGTGCACTTCATTCCCCTTCTAAAATTGCTGTGCCACCACTCACCATGGGAAAAGGTTGCCGCAAACAGGTCGCGGCACAAGCTATCAGGCTGTTATGACACCTGCCTCCAATCACCACACAAAGTACTTGCCTGTCTAGCTACCCGCAACTTGATGCAGTATGCGCAAAAACTGCAGGCACTCCTCCGTCTTCTTCCACCTACCTACCTATGTCACATTAACCACTTCTCCCTCCCCCACCTGTTCCCTCCCTTATTGCAACCAACGCATTCCGTATGGTACATTTTCCAGACACTTCCGCCGCTGCACTGTCTTCCAATACCCCATGGCGGCTTCCCCAAAAAAATGTTGATGCACACCACGCTTTCCTCCAGCCAACCACCGGCCACATCCAAACTTCTCTGACAGCACACCGTACCGCCAGCCAATGACACTTCTGTCCACGGAGCGAACAGGGAAATGGGTCCGCAGAGCATACCCAGATATCACAAATGTTTTGGTATGTGCATTTCAGTGCTTTGCAACAAAAGTGCCGGTCGGATTTCCACCAAACACACAAAAGCATGCTTTCTGACCCTAGCCCCCACTCCTGCCACAAATTTGGGGAAAATCCATCTAGCCGTTCGGCCTGTAGCTGTGCGCAAAGTTTTTCCCCATTCAGTCTATGGAAAAAAAAACATTTGGGATCCCCTTTCTATAACTTTGCCCCCCCCCCGCACAAAACCTCCCTCAAATTGGCGAACAAATTCAGAGTCGACCATATATTATTTTTTGCGAAGTTTAGTGAGGGTTCGTCCAGGGGCAGTGAAGTTATAAGTCACCGAAAAAGTGCTTTTTCTTTGAGTTTAGCAACTTAACCATAACTAAACGGCCATAACTACAGCCCAAACCGCTGGACGAATTTTCACCAAATTTGCGGCAGGAGCTTGGTCCAGAAAGCTTGCTTTTTTAAATTTGGTGACAATCCATCCAGTAGTTTTCTTTGAAACAACCAAAAAGTAGGTCTAAAAAATTAGTGATATCTATGTCCGCTCCGCGGACAAAGTACCGATTGGCTAAGGGGCTGGCGTCCTAACCGCGGACACGCGACGTCTCTGCCGATTGGCTGCAATGAGACGTGTTCTGCATCAGATTGTTTGGATGCGCCCGACATCTTGGATCCGCCGACAGCGCAGCGGCGACCAGCGGCAACATGTTATTTCGAAACCTATTTTGCTGTGACATAGTGCTTGGGGAGGTTCACACAGTAAGAGATGGGTGAAAAACTGTATTTGTTCAGGCGGTAGGTGTTAATGATGTATTCTCTATGCACGCCTTGTTTGGAATGTTTGTGCATACAGAAAATGAGGGTTTCAATAGGGGTAGTATTTCAGTCCGGGCTGCGCACAGGCACCTTGAAACTGTTCTAAGGACACGTGTGGTGTTAGCGAACATTGAAATTGAGTACATGTCGTTATTACATTACTTTTTTCCTATGGGTGTGCTATTGATTAGTACGCTGCCATGGGTGTGACATGCTGCAGTGGTTGTGGCCAGGGCCTAGAGTCTTGGTTGCATGGTCGTAGGCCGTAGGCCGAAGGCCATATTTCCAAGACTATAGGCCCTGGCCACAACCACCGCAGCATGTCACACCCATGGATACACCTGTAGTATTGATTATCAATTACATGGTTGTGGGGAGTGTGTACAGTCTTGATAAGCACTGGAGGTATAAGCCACTGCACACCCATACATTGTAATATCTATGGACATACAGGTAGGAGTCTAGCCTCTGGCCAGAACCACTGAAGCATACCACAACTATCGATACACCCCTACTACCGCACATCACTCAGGTGGCTGTGGGGAGGATCTGCAGTCTTCAGTGCATGGCCAAAGGCCATGCACCTGAGAACAAACTTGTCAACGCTAAAGTTATAAGGGAACATGGATTTTACATAGTGCAGTGGTTGTGGACAGGACATACAGTTTTGGGTGCATTGCAGCAGGCTGTAGGCTATACACCGAAGAGTGTAGACCCTGCCCACAAGCAGTGCAGGACATGACATTCATACATCACACCATACATTCAATTAGGTATATGGTAGGTGTGGCCAGGGCCTAGAGTCCTGGGTACAAGTTGAGTGCATGCTACACTTATAATGTTTGATTGTATGGGTGTGTCACTCATGTATAAGAGACCATGGGTGTAATATGCTGCGGTGGTTGTGGCCAGGGCCTAGAGTCTTGGGTGCATGGCCGTAGGCCGTAGACGCAGCATGTCACACCCATGGATACACCTGTAGTATTACATGGTTGTGGGGAGTGTGTACAGTCTTGGGTGCATGGCCACTGCTGCATATCAAAGCTATACATACGCCTGCAATATTGCACATCATTCAGGTGGTTGTGGGGAGGCCCTGCAGTCATGGGTGCAAGGCCGAAGGCCATGCACCCAACAGCACATTTATACGTAGTGTTGTTACAAGCCACAATGGGTGTGATATGGTGTGGTAGTTGTGGCCAGGACGTAGAATCTTTGGTGCATGGGCAAAGGCCATGCACCCAAGAACAAAGTTATAAGCAATGCAGTTGTTAGCCACTATGGATTTTATACACTGCATACCTATACATTAAAAAATCTATGGCTTTACACCCAAGTATGTAGCCTGTGGCCATAACTACTGCAGCATATCACAGGTATAGGTACACTCGTACTATGGAACATCATTCAGGTGTGTGTGGGGAGGGCATAGCATTTTGGGAGCATGTCAGAAGGCCATGCTCCCAAAAACAACTTTATAAGTAGTGAAATTAGAAGCCACAATGGTTGCGATATGCTTTGCTGGTTCTGGCCAAGACCCAGAGTCTTGCACCCAATAATGAAGTGATAAGCAGTGAGGTTATAAGTGAACATGGGCGTGGTGTGGTGCGGTGGTTGTGTGCATGTTCTAGTGTCTTGGCTGCATGGCTGCAGACCATGCACCCAAAACTAAACTTAGAAGTAGTCAAATTAGAAGCACCATGGTTTGGATATGCAGCGATGGTTGTGGGTAGGACCTATAGTCAAGGTTGCTTGGCCGTAGGGTGTAGGTGGTAGGTTATATATCAAAGATGCTAGGCCCAACCTACAGCCACTGCACCATATTACTGCCATAGATTAGCTGTGTAGATTTGCATATGTATGAAATTACTGTAATTACACTTACTGTTTAATTTGTGCAGAATCCATATATGTTTTACATGACTGTAGTACTTGGCGGAACTAGCCTTTTTTAATTTCTGTGATAAAAGAAAAAATCATGTAAGTGTTTGCATTTTATGAAGACTTATTACATTGTATAATAGACAATTTAGCTTTTTTTACCCTCATATTTAGTTTACAAACCAGTGTACTGTGCATTTTGCTCAGTTTCTGTGTTTGTTTTGCAAATCCTTGGGTATGGGGGAAAATATCCTTGTCGGATTAAAAAAAACCTTTATTTGCTATGCTACAAACTATTTCTTTGCTTTCTTTGTTTGCTTCCTTGTTCTTTCTGATTAATGTTATGTTTGTTGCCTTGTTGCTATTTTTAAAAGCAGTTAGATACCTGTTGGCGTATTCTAACTGTGCATTTGTTGTTATGGTTCTGTGGTATTCATTTATCTGTGTCGTTGTTATACACTATTGGGAAGTTAGATACCTGTTGGCGTATTCTAACTGTATGTAGTCTTTCACTTCATTTTTTGGTAATGTTGAAGGACACATTAGTCATTAAATTTTGGCTTAAAGAAGATGAAATACACATTTGTAAGATTAGCTGGCAAGCTCTGCTTTAGAGTAATGGTGCTATCATTACATTCTACCCATCCACATTTCTTTTTAATGTATGCAGTGTAGTGACCTGCATTGGTTGTAGCTACTGCATGGTAAATTATACATACTGTTGTAAAGGTTTTCTTTCCAAGTGACACTTGACCGTGTGTGAATCCAGTCAGCTTGCAGTTGTTTTTCGTACCATCTGCATTATAACATAGCAGCATAAGTATTATGTACTTACTATGAGTTTGTATCAGTAAGGTGGAGCGATTGTCTGACTTGCACATAGTACATAATCTGCCATGGTTTGCATTCTGTACAAGTTGCTGAAATGAAATGGATTCACAATTAGGTATGGATACATACACAAATCGCTCATTTGGGATTTGCTCCTGTATGACATTGCTACAGAGAGTGCATGTATGTTTCCACATGTATGAAATCTGAAAGATTTCATTTATAGGTATGCTTTCGTTTTCCAGTACTTGTAGTAAGTACATTAGAAATTCTTGTCGATCTTCTTGTGTGTTTATAGTGAATCTCACCATTCCTGCACAGTAGTCCAATTATTGTCTTATTCTGTGAATACTGTACGTGTTGTCAGGACTGTTTGTTGCGTTTCTAAGAAGGACTAACATTTGCAAACACAATTGGTCTGTACTGTGTAAGTAAATATTGTTAACCATTGGTGGTAATTGAAATAGAATATTCATTGCTACATTTAAATAGCAACTTACACTGGTTTCATTTGAAAATTTGAATGGACCAGCTAGTTCCGTATCTGAGTGCTTTTTTCAGAGTTTCTCTTCCTTCTTTGAAGAAGTATCTGGTTTACTTTCCCTAATATGTTCTTCTTTGCTTGTGGTAATTGATGAACATTTACCTTCTTGTGTTTTCTTTGAAGGATTTGCTGTCAGATTCTGTTGCATTTCTGATTGAATTAGTTTTCTTTTACCACGTTTTACTTTTTCTGAAACAGGATATTGTTTTAGATGGAGGGTGTACAGTGAACGCAGTCTATTGTATTCTAAAATGTAAGGAATATCAGCGTTCACTTTACTTGCATCAAACTTGATTGGAAATAGACAGTCAAGTGTACGTAAGCGTGATAGTGCAACGTAGCTCATGCCTTCTTTAAAGACTGTGTTTCCTATATCTATCACTGCTTTGTCTAGGGCAAGACCTTGGGATTTATGAATGGTGACTGCATATGCAAGAGTTAGAGAAAATTGTTCCCTACGTACATACATGTCTTTGAACAGAAGGAATCGAGCAGTTGAGCGCGCTATCCTTTTCACTTCTGAAAGTTTGTCAAAGCGAATATTGACAAATTGAATGTTGTTGTAAAGTGGGTATGATTAAAAGCCAACAACTGTACCCAGTGCCCCATTAACTAGGCCTTGCTCTACGTCAAGGTTACGTTTAAGCATTACTCTACAATTTAAGGATAATTTTAATATTTTTTCCAACCCAGCTGTGTTGGATATTGAATTTTCTAAACTACTTAGTCTTGTTGTGGCTTGCTTACACATGGGTATTGTCTGTGGCGCAAATTTCAATTATTGGTTGCATTTCTTTATTTAACATTGTTTCATTGAATTTGACACAGCTTGCAAGAGTTGGCATTAATGCCATACAATTGATATTTTTGTCCGCTAATTGTTCCATAACATCAGTAGCACATGCATTATCGCCATAAAGTGCATGAATGTGCCGGGTTTGTCAATATTGCTTGTGCTTCCTGAGATAGTACACCAACTCTAATACTTTTTAGGATGTTGGCATAAGTGAGATCTGCAGATTGCTGCATGTTTTGTGTTGATTCTCTGTATTGGAAATATTGCCAAAGGTTGACATTGTCTATGCTGCCAACAGTTTTATGGCAGAGTTTGTGTCCTACGGTTTTAAAAATAGGTTCACCTTTCACTGGTGTCAATTGTAGAAGATCTCCGAAAACGATAATGTGTTTCCCTGCAAAGAGTTCTTTGTAGTTGGTTTTAAGTACTTCTTGCAATCTGAGGTGAAACAAAGCCAACATTAGGTTGGAGACCATGCTCACTTCATCTATTAGTAGCATTTTCATTTGCTTTAATACTCTGCGTAGTTCCATTGCAGCTTCTGCAGAAAGTTTGTATAGTCTAATTTGTTTTGGTGTTCTACTGGAAGAAGTAGTAATCAGTGTAAAGTGACACAGCCTATGTTGTAGGCAGCTAAACCTGTGTGGGCAGTTACAATAGCTGACAGTTTGTTGTTTGTCAATTGCTGAAGGAACTTGCTGATGATTTTGATTAAGAATGTTTTTCCTGACCCAGCTTCACCACTGACGTACAGCAGTATTGGTTTGTAATTCTGGCAGGTACATTCCTTATTTTCGTGTTGTACACCATGTGCAATTTGTTTTGTTACGTCTTCAAAAATGGTGTGCTGATCTTTGTTAAGTTTTGCTTGTTGTACAGTTAAGTCTTCTATATTTTCTTGATAGTGACACATGGTGTTTTCCACTTATGACATAGCTAATTCTGCCTCATTTACTATTAGTGGCTTTCCTAGTGGTTCTTGACTTCCTGTTACAGAAGGTTGACTACTGTCGGAAGAGTCCTTATCTAGTTGGGCCTGAAGTTCTTCTTTGTGTTGCTGTTCATTGTGCAACATTGTTTTGTACTGCGTAAAGTTCACATCGGTGATAGCTCTTTCGATTGCTTTGAAAGCATCTTCATAGCAGTCATAGTTATCTAGTATCTGTTCCTCTTTTCTCCATGGTTTAAAAAGTTGTAGCAGAGACATGTAATATAGTTCTTTCAGTTGAGGAGTTTTTAATGACAATTTAACATGATTAATTAAGCTTCGTTTGGTAAGTTTCACTAATCTGCCTTCACAATCTGTGACTCTATATCTGCCTTTGCTTTCATCGGGTTTTATATTATTTTTGTATGCAAAGTTTTGAGCTATGTGGTATAGACACATGCTTTCCAAAGTGCTACTTCTGTTCAGATAGTATGTGTCCAGTAAATTGTTTTTTAAAATGTCTTGGCTGTTGGGATCATTTCTGGCAATTGTTTCTATGTCCTCATATGATTTCAGAACTCTTTTTCTAGATTTAGCAGGACCAAGACTTAGCCATACTATGTTGTCTGATTATCCGTACAAAGCAGTACCAGTTAAACAATCTGCTGCTTCATAGGCGCCACATTCTCTATGAGAGAGCATTTTTATGCCTAGGCTGTACAATTTCTGAGATAATGTTTTATCTGATGATAAGTCATCCCAGATGTCTTGAAGCTCTGTTTTTTCTGCTTTTCTTAAGTAGGCTGTAACATATCGTGCAACAGCAGTGGAATTGTCTGCAATGTACTGCACATCTATGTTTGCATTCCATAAGAGGGCAACGATTGCATTATAATCCAATGATCATAATGCAATCGTTGCCCTCTTATGGAATATCAATATATATTTAGATTCTTCGGTTCTTTTTATGTAATACGAGTTCTTAGGTGATTTACCTTTCACACTATGTCGAACTGAAGACATGAAGTTGTTCACTTCACCTGTTTCTGTAACTGGTCTAGGGAAACCAAACCGGCATTTGGTGTAGTATTTCCCTTTGTTTTTGTATTTGCGTCGACAATATTTGTCACATTTGTGTCTTTTAAATTGTAAAATCTGCCCGTGCAGGTCACTATGTGTCCGTTGTGAAGGGATTTCACAAGTGACATATTTTTGGATGAACTGCAAAACAGTGGCATCAGTGTCGTGACCAAATTTAGTTGCACCTTTGATCCACAAAAGCATGTGAATATGTGGTGCTCCTCTCGCTTGGTATTCTTTTCTCCAAAAGAAGTGCTGCACTTCTCCGAGGGGAGGAACAGTTTTATTGCAAATAAAGTGTAACATAGCAATGAAACGATGATGGAAATATCTTGACACATTAACTGGATCTAGAGAGCAAAGTTCTCCAGGTGTTAGTAAATATATGTTGGTTTTGTTGTTGTTTGATATGCGTAGGAACTCATGTAAATCTTCCCATGCATATTTTGCACAACTTAGTGTAACAAACCAAGTCGGTGGTCCAAGGTTTCTGATCATACAACGTACATCTCCGTGCCGTCGGAACCAGTATTCTTTTGTACCACGCATGTTTGCAAACAAATTTGTTATACTTGATTGTAAACCCTCATCTTTTTCTTGTACTTTTTGTATTAATTGCGTAGCTGACATATTTTGAAAGTGGGTTCCAGATTTCAAAATGTGTGCAACTCCGTAACATAGGGTTGCTAGTTCACTTTCAAAGAGTAAGTGAAATATGTATTCCACATTTTGTCTAAACCTGGGATCTTGCAAATACATTCGTAATGAGTGGTATTCTGATGCTGTAATCTGAGTGGGTCCATCATCGTATCTTCCACCTTTGCCAGTAGGAAATAGCAGTGGAAAAGAACGTGCTTCTATATTTTTTTCCCATATGCTCATTGGTGAACCTTTGGTTTGTCGCATTTGCTAAGTTTCTAGTGCATCATCTATGCTTTTATTGGAATGCAATGGATGAATTGTGTACTGGTCCAAAAGAGTGGATACTGCAGCAAGATCCAGAAGTTCAAATTGTCCAGTTTCTGATGACTCTTCAATTATTTCAGTTGTTTACCTTAAGCTTTCTTCAATATTTATTTCCTTGTAGTATTCGTTATTGTCTTTTAGATATTAGAAGGCTTGTCTAACTTTATGTAAGTCCACCAGTTGTTGCCAATTTATTTTGTCTTTTGTTGGTACACCATTTACCAAGACAATTAAAGAATGCTCTATTGAACATTGCACTCCTAGAGTGTGTACATTTTCTGTTAGATCTAATGGCAAATAAACTACTTTGCCACAAATGCCTTTCACCAATTCAGAGGGAGGTAATATTGCTGTTTTTGGGTGAAGGCGTATAATTGCTTAAAATGGGTGAACTGTTTGAATTATGATGCTCTCATACAAATTGAGTTGTTGCAGGGTTTTTGGTAGTGGGAACAATTCCAAATTATTTGTAATAGCACGTGAAGGAGTTTGGTTGTTGTCTAGTTTTGTAGTGCAGTAACTACAACATATTAGGGGTTCACTTATTTGATATTTGATTTTGGCTAAAAGGTAGAGAGCTAATTCATATCATTTGGAATCTTCATTGTCTTCTATTTTGTATGCTATGTCTATATTTTTGTGTTCCTTTCATAAAACGTTCTGCAGCAACACACACACACATGGTTTGGTATTTCAGCCGATGCACTTTTAAATTTTAGTATTTCTTTTTTGTATGTGTGTAATAGAAGGTTGCTATGTGCAGAAATGTTGGTAGTCTGTTCTAAAACTATTGCATTTTGTAAGTGGCTTTCACTTCCAAAATAATTTTTCTGGATACGGTCAATTTATTCTTGTAGATATTTGGGTGTACCATGCAGAAGAGTGTTATTTAAATTGGCTAATTCTGAAGCTGGACTTTTAGCATAGTATATTTTGTACACTAGATTTCTTACATTTGAATGATGTATTGATATCCTTTTGATATCATGGAAGGTGCTTTTGCAAATAGGTCCAGAAATGCAGGCTAATGAATGTCCTTGTCGTCCTGTGTATTTGCGCACTGGACAGACATCCATATTTTGCACCACTTTCATTTTAATTTTGTCTTTACCTTTCACATACTGATTGAGGAACTGATGTAAAGATTTGAAAGATTTGTTAGGAATGGCACACATTGACGTGCACGGCCATTTGTATACTGGACAGTCTGGTTCAGTCGAATTAAGAGGTGATTCTGAGTTTTCAGGGGATACTTTTCTAAGTAGTGTTTCTTGTTCCATGATGCTATTATTGATTTTTTCATACCCTCGTCCACTGCTAATGATGGCAATTGTGTTTGTTTCATTTTGTTTGTATGCTTCTTCATTAAAATATGGTTCTGTGGTTGTTGTGTGACTCCATTCACCTCCACAAATATGTAAGAAGTTATTTTTGTTCACATTCCATTTATTGATACGTTTATTTTGTAGTTTGGTACTTAGTTTTGTTAATGGTTTCATTCTATTTAACACAAATATAAACAACTTCCTTTTGAGAATGATTGCACTGTCCACGAGAGCTTGTAGGATTCATTTTCTACGGTAGGTTTTAAGGGTTGAGGATGATTTCGGTCCTCTTCTTATTAGATTCTGAAGGACTCTGTGGCGAAACATTTTTGCTAAAATACTTTTTTTAAATATAGGTTCTTGTTACTATATCAGGATTAATAGGAGCATTGTTAGCAGTACTGGTAGACGATTTTTTGTGAAGAGTTTTGTGTTTCGTGCCACATTTTGTTTGAGGAGGTAAAGTTTTGGTAGTTGAAGCTTCCTTTGTTTTGCTAAACAACTGTATTAGCTGTTTTGTTCCAACGTTCTCTACAAACTCTGCTACAGATGGATGGTTAGGTTGGACACTTTTTTTTTATTTGCTCTACTTCTGCATTCCTTTCTACGGACTTGCTTTTTGGTAGGCATTTTTTGGGGTCTGTTGAAAAAAAGAAGGCATGGTTTGTTCTGCTGTACCATGTATGTGTGCTGTGTGCATGCGTGCATGAGTTTGATGGGCAAGGTCTTTGTGGTGGTGTGTGAATGTGCATTGGCCTCTTAGAATGATTTGGGAAGGCTATTTTTCTGTTTGCATACTACTGCAATGTGCTTCTGATGAAAGTAGAAAGTGGGCAGTAGATGAGGAGAAGCATTAATAGTGAACATACAGGCATAAAATTGAAACAGCCATTTGTTTTCTAGTACTAACATTCTAAGGGTTCTGTATGTTATTTGAGTTCCAAACATACAGGAATTTGTGAGTCATTCTGCCTGTTATTCTTTGTTTAATAAATGGGGATTTGTGGGTACAATGGTTCAGAAATCACTGTTTGCTTTGGTGCGCAAATTAAATACATAACCCACACAGTCTGTTAGAGGGATAGTTAGAATATAAAGGTCTTACTGTACTTACTTTTTTTTGCAGAATGACCAGGTTTCTTCGGATATGTTGTTTTCAGTGTAGATGCTGCTAATTTTCAGGAGAGTAGTTTTCACTGCGATTGTAAAAAGAAGAAGTTACTAACTTTGTGTGTTTAAAGCAGTGATGTTATTGTACACAGTAATTTAGCATTTTTCGTCAGAGTATTCTCCTTTGATATTTCAACACAGTGCATGTGTGCATTTCACTTCACTATGTGCTGCCTTTCTATGTTACTTGCAGTATGTCAGTTGCACGTGCTTCAGAAATGAGTACAATTTTTAGGTTACGAAAAGGCCATGTTTCTTTTAAGCTGCGTTATCTATAGCAGAGAGGTTTGTAAGCGATAGGTCATTATAGTAAATGGGAAACATTTCTGTACTTTCATATTATAAGTACAATTTCAAAACATCGGGAGACTCTCGAAGGGAGATGTCGCCACAGCAATCGGGAGCGTTTACTTTTTCTCATACGATTGCATTGAAAGTAGCATTTATGTAGGCAGTACACAGTAAAAAATGGTGCCATTTTCGAATGGAAAATCGAGTTTCGCACTAAATAGGCAGGGTTGTAACGTATGTATAGGTTATGCAGGAGACAGTAAGAAGTAGTGTGGTTTGTGTTGTAGTGCATCTCCTTTAGTGCATCTCCTTTGGGGAGGAGATCTCTCTAGTGAAGCGAGCATACATTATGATGTCATGGAATGTTGGTGTGTGTTTTGCTTGTTTGGTTCTAAGTTGGGCAGTTGGAGGAGAGAACTGAAGGGAAGGGAGCCCATGAGATGTGGGGTCTTCTTTTCCAGTTTATTAACCTAAATAAACCCAAGTATATGACTTACCTGCTTCCGCATCATCTTCATAACAATGGCGACGAGGGTGGGATGAATGGCTGTGGAAAGCAGGTGAAGAGAAGACCCCAGCTGAGAGACACTGCTTTGGCGAGCCCCGTGTTGAGAGAGGCGTTTTATGAACTGGATCGCGTTCCTGCTGCCGGCCGCGCTTTCAAATTTATACTGCCTGTGCCGGCACGGCGTGAAAGGGCCCGCTCGTTTTCCCTCCCGTGAGCGGCCTCTGAAGTGGAACGCCGCCCACACGACGATTGCTGAGAGAAGTGTCCGCGTCGTTTGTCCAGGGTACCGGCCGACGCGGAGAGCTGAGGAAGCCAGCTGATCACGCGAACGTTTCAGCCCGACAGGGGCTGTCATTGAGAAGAAGCTGCCGGCGTCGAGAGAAAACTTCTGGGAGGGCCGCTCCGCTCTCCCGTGGCGTTGAGCGGCCATTTGTGCGGAGGTCTTCGCGTTGGCCGCTCCGCTCCCCTGTAGCGTTGAGTGGCCACCGCGTGCAGGCCTGCGCGTATGCACCTCCCCAACGCACCTCTCCGACGTAAAGTAAGTGCCAGATCTTGTTTATTAGCTCCGGCGCAGCGTTCGTTGTGTTGCCCGAGATAGACGGCTGAGGAAAGGCGTGGGGAGCGGTCCTTGAACGAAAGTACCGTATTCCTCCTAAAGGAGGGACATTGTGAGCAGAAGACTACCGTGAACTTTATAATAGAGGGGCATTTCACATTTAAGGAGGAGCCTGATCCCCTCATTTGTTACTTGTTGGCAAAGTAACAAGTACATAACTGAAGTGTTAGGGAACTTCAATATTACTTAACATTAAAGAAGACACCTGAAGCGTGGAAATTCCATTGAACAGGGAGAACATAAAAAGCACAACCAAGAGACATTTTGCAATCAGGGTATGGCAGCCTTGCCAGGGATATCAGGTCCCCCCATTTTTATGCCAGCCCCAGGCGCGGCAAGAATTGCGTGGCCCCAATGGCGCAAGGGTTTTCTGCACTACATGAAGGCAGCCGGCGGGTCAGCCTATTCCAGCGAGAGGAAGTTGGCGTTATTGTTACACTTTTTGGGTTTCGAGGGCCAAAGAATTTTTGAAACTCTACCGCAACTAGTGAGTGATGGAAGCGGGGATGAATTAAATGAGTTCGAGTCTGCATTAGTGAAGCTAGACAAGCATTTTAACCCAAAAAGGAGCACAATTCTGGAAAGGTACAATTTCCGGATGCGCACACAAGCCCAAAATGAATCTGTGGAGGATTATGTGACTGCATTGCGACATCTGGCTCTTACATGCAAATTTCAAGGAAGTTTCGACTAACATATTCGTGATCAATTCATGACACACTGTCGATCCAACAAGATACGAGAGGAGTTGTGGCTAAAGGATGAGCCGAGTTTAGATGAAGTATTGGACTTGGCGAAACGTGTGGAACATTCTCTGGCATGTGTGGCCAAACTTTCCAAAACTGAAGGAGGGGAGCCCAAAGAAAATAAACCGGAGGTGTTTTCCGTAGCAGAGGGAAAGAACAAAAGGAAAGGAAGAAACAGACAGGCAGGGAAGAATAATCCGGAAGAAAGGAAGGGTCAAGATTATATACACAGATTTGAAAAAAAGGAGGATAGGAAGGACGAAAGGCTATGTTATCGGTGTGCTAGTGCGACACACTTCGCATCCTCTGTTGTGTGCCCAGGACGGAAAAGTACGTGCTCAAAATGCAAAAGGAGAGGGCATTTAGCATCGTGCTGCAAGAACTACCAATTTGGACAGACAAGCCAACGGAGGGTTTTGTATGTAAATGAGGAAGAAGATGGAAGGTCATCAGAAGACGAAGTTGTGGTGCCGTTACAAAATGTTATCGTGAATACTGTTAATGTTGTTACGAATGGTGGGGATCTGGAGGATTGTGAACGACCTTATGCTGTGGTAATGGTCAATGGGCGTAAGGTGTCAATGATGGCTGACTCAGGGTCGAAAATAACTTTAATATCCAGAGTTGCTTTTGAGTGCGAAATGAAAGGGGTAGTAGCTGAGTTATCAGAGCCCGACATAAGTCCAGGAGGATACAACGAGGATCGTATTGATTTATTGGGTTATGTGTGGAGTAAGTTTGAATTTAAGGGACACAGCTGTGAGGGCAAGGTGTATGTCACGAAGAAGGGGCAAACTTTGTTAGGGTGGAGAGAACAAAAGAATTTAGGGATCAGACTCGATCCAAATCATCCAGAGCAAGTGCTGCAAATTTCCGAAGTGTCTGCGAGTCTTGATAGATACATGTCGGAGTTTGGGAAAGTGTTTAATGAGAGGTTGGGAAGGGTGAGAGGGTTTCAGCACCAGATAACATTGAAAAAGAATAGTGTGCCAATCGTGGCGAGGCTCAGGCCTATGCCCCTAGCTTTGAGGGAGAAAGTGCAAAAGGAATTACAGAAGTTGTTGGAGTCAGGTGTGATTGAGAGAGCTGGAGGGGTTGAGTGGGTATCCCCAGTGGTGATTGTGAAGAAAATTTCAGGTGACATAAGGTTGTGTGTTGACATGCGTGAGTTAAATAAGTGTGTGTTGGTGGACAGACATCCTCTGCCCAACATGGGTGAACTGTTGACCATGGTGGGCGGAGGAAGATTTTTCTCTAAGTTAGATATGACGTCAGCGTATCATCAGGTTGAATTGGTGGAGGAGTGTAGGAAGGTTACTGCTTTTGTAACGCATGAAGGTGTTTTTCAATTTAGGAGAATGCCATTTGGGCTGGCGTCCGCTTCATCAGTATTTCAGAAGATCATGGATCGTTTGTTGAAGGGATTAAAGGGAGTGTTCTGTTTCCAGGATGATGTGTTGGTGAGTGGTGTAACAATGGAAGAACATGACAGGAACCTGCGAAAGGTTTTGAGGATATTTGAGGAAAGAGGTATTACTTTGAGGGGTGAAAAATGTGTGTTTGCTGTGACGAAAGTAGATTACCTAGGACATGAAGTGTCAGGCGATGGGGTTAAACCCAAGGAAGGTATGATTAATACCATTAAGAGTGTTGAGAAACCGAGAAGCAAGAAGGAGCTACGCTCTTTTCTAGGAATGACGGAATTTTATCACAAATTTGTGATAAATTATGCTGACAAAGTACAGGAGATGAGAAAGATTCTCAAGAAGGGCGCCGATTTTGTATGGAATAGCCAGTGTGACAGGGAGTTTAACAGGATAAAGGAAGAAATAAATATGGCTGGTCCATTAGGATGCTTTGACACGAGGAAGCTAACCATGATCACAGTTGACGCTAGTGAGAGTGGACTAGGAGCTGTGCTATCACAGAAGCAGGAAGATGGTTCTGAGGAGGTAATCGCCCATGCCTCAAGGGGTCTCAAGGGAGCAGAGTTAAGGTATTCTGTTCTAGAGAAGGAGGCTTTGGCATGTTTTTGGGCTGTGGAACGTTTCAGGAATTTTGTGTGGGGAGTAGAATTTGTGTTGCGAACGGATCATAAACCCTTAAAGGCCATTTTTGAGAATAAGGGACTGGACAAAGTATCTCGGAGAGTGGCAGGGTGGGTTACCAGGATGCAGACACATTGTTTTAGGATGGAGGTCATACCCGGTAGGGAAAATGTTTTAGCCGATAGTCTATCAATGATAAGGGTGGCAGAACCTGAAAGTACGGAAAGTGAGGAAATGGAATTGGTGTTTGTCAACACCGATGGCATAGTATCCAAGCAGGAGTGGTTGGATGAAATGGAGAGAGATGACATCATAACGAGGGTAATCACATATGTTGAATCGACAGTATGGCCAAATAAAGTGGAATTGGCGGAAGAAGTGAAACCGTATTGGGAGGTGAAGGATGAATTATCCGTAAATGATAATATTTTGTTCAGATGGGATAGGGCAGTAGTTCCGATAGGATTAAGGAAGAAAGTGGTAGATTTAGCACATAGTGGTCATATTGGGATTACCAAGACTAAAGGAGTGTTAAGAGAAGATTATTGGTGGCCGGGTTTTGACAAGGAGGTGGAAGATCGTTTGGCAAATTGTCAGTTTTGTGTTAAGAGTGGAAAGGGAATAGCGGCCAGAAAGCAACCTTTAGTGGATGTTGGTCTTCCGTCCAGGATATGGTGTGATATAGCCATGGACATACTTGGTCCCGTGGAACTTGGTTATGCTCGGGGAAAGTATATAGTTGTGGTGGTGGATTTGTTTTCCAGATGGGTGGATTTTAAGGTTGTGAGGGATATCACAAGTGAATGTATGATAAAGGTTCTACAGGAAATTTTTGCAAGTGAGGGTTTGCCTGAGACCATATTGACCGACAATGGGCCCCAGTTTATTGGAGAAAGATTTTCTAACTATTTGAGGAAGTGCGGAGTTGATCACAAAAGAACCTCATTATACCATCCTGAGTCAAATGGTGTGGTTGAGAGAATGAATAGGTGTGTAATGGAGATTGTACGTATGGGAGAGGAGTGTGGTTTAGACAAGCTAGCTCTAATACAAAATAGAAAGTGGTCTCTGAGGATGGCGCCACATTCTACGACCGGTCTATGCCCATTTGAACTCATGAGGGGAAGGAAGCCATAGTCCATGGCTTGTCCGCCATGGCTGGGAAGATGTAGGGAGACTGATCTTGTTGTGGATGAGGTGAGAAGGTCATTAGTGAGGAAGAAGTCAGATTGGGTCAAGCGTGAAAATTTGAGGAGAGGAAATAAGGAGTTGCGTGTGGAGTGTGGTGACTGGATTAGGATAAGGAAAGCGGTGATAAGGAGGAAGGGGGAGTCCATTTATTCGGATCCTGTCAGAGTTGTGGCAGTTATGAAAGGGGCAGTGCGTGTTGCTGGAGGGCAAGTGTGGAATAAAGATAGAGTTGCCTCTGTGAGGAGAGGAAATGTGTGAAAGTCACATGCGGGAAAATGACCAGGTGGGAAAGCAAGGAAACGGCAACTTAGCCGCTCATGGGGAATTGTTTTAGGTCAGTTTTGAGTTGTGACTTAGTTAGGGTAATATGCTTGCTTTAGATCAATTAGATTTTAGATGTTATTGTAACATGCTGAAAAGAAAAAGGTGATCAGACGATATATATATTAAAAAAAAACAAGAAAAAAAAAACGAGGGGAGATGTGTTGTAGTGCATCTCCTTTAGTGCATCTCCTTTGGGGAGGAGATCTCTCTAGTGAAGGGAGCATACATTATGATGTCATGGAATGTTGGTGTGTGTTTTGCTTGTTTGGTTCTAAGTTGGGCAGTTGGAGGAGAGAACTGAAGGGAAGGGAGCCCATGAGATGTGGGGTCTTCTTTTCCAGTTTATTAACCTAAATAAACCCAAGTATATGACTTACCTGCTTCCGCATCATCTTCATAACAGTTTGTCAATGAAAAATCAGACATCTTGTACTTAAAGGGGGAGCGTTGGTATGTATTGGCTATGCAGATTTAGTGGCATTAATTTGTTTAAATTAAATCATAAGGGTTGCACATGTTCTCTGATTAAAATATGCATACCTGTAGTTTATACGCATGCATGTGCGCATGCATGGAGCTGTACGTAGAAATCTGCAACACTTGCACAGTAGTTTTTGAAGTAGGTGATTTGCAATGATATGCGACTTGCATTCAGAGTGATCAATAGTACATTTGAAGCGCAAAATTTTGATGACGGAGTTAGATGTAGGGATGGTTAATGTGATTGTTGGATGGTTGTGTGACTGCTTAGCTGTGTCCAATGAGGAAATGGGTTTGCGAGTGATCTGGAAAGGGTAGAAGGACTGGCTAAGAGTTACGTGCCGCACGTAGACAACGCTTGTCCGCGGGTAGATCGTGTCACATACGGGTTTCTACAGTAAATCCAGCATGGAAAGGGGACTGTGGGCATCAGCCAATCAGATGTTCACATTGTTCTTTTGTGTCAAAAGACGGTGCGTATAGTGAAGATGGCAGAGGCGCAGAGGGTCAGGGTTTTGTTCCTTGGAGATATTTCTGTCCATGGTTTACAGCACTATGCAGAAAGTAGGCATGTGGCACATAATTTTGATGTGAGAGGAGTGGAGGTGGTGTGGAGCGCTGAGACTGATCGCAATGTTGCAGCAATTCTCCAAGTTTGCACCGAGATGCGTACGATGACCACTCCTCATGTGGTACTTTTGCACTTTGGTGCTTGCCATTTGGGATATGTGAGTTCACATACTTTTTTGAAAGATTTGGAACAGTTGGTTCGAGCAGTCATGAACATCTTTCCAACTGCGAAATTAATTTTTTCTGGGTTACTCCCTAGAGGAAAATGGGACAACAGTTCTGTTTTCTGTCCTGGTCAAAGTATTGGGAGGTGTAATATGAATTGTGGCATGCATGCTTTTATGTTACGTGCTGGTATGTTTTTCTGCAGCCACGAGAACATTGTTCCCAGTAATTCGGCTTATTTTGAAGCATATGGTGTTCCGTTATTTTCTTTGGGAAATGCCATGTTCTTTTGGAATGTGAGGCTTGCTTTGGAGAAGGTTTTGTGATGGTTGTAGGAGTAAAGTAAGAACAACAAATATTTTAAAAAATCAAAATAACAGGTGTCTGTAAGGCATCTGCCCAAAAAAAAAAAAAACTCTTTTCAGAGCCCACCTTAAAGGGGAAAAGGGGAATAATATTTAAATGTACAGTCGTCACGCTCTGATCCTGTACGTGTCCGCGAACATGGCATTAGTTTGCAGGCGGTGCCTATTACCAATGGGGATTCTTGGGTGGAGACGCATGCAAATGAGAATGTGCGAAGGTAGGGATTGGTCATTAAAGGTCAGTGGGTGTGTTCTGTACAGAGAAATTTTGTGAGAACGTCTTTTCCCTGACAGGAGACGAGACCAGACAGCCATGGCTCTGTGTGCTCGAAAACAGATTATCTGGATTTTGGGAGACTCATGGATACGTTGGTTGAAGGTTCATGCAGAAAGTTGCGGTCTATCTGCAGATCTTGGATTTCCTCATGTGGAAGTGCACTGGCATGGCGTGCGTGGAATGAGGTGGCTGGACATCGTACCTCTCTGCGCTACTTTACAGACAGAGCGTCATCCTGATATACTTACCATTCATTGCGGAGGAAACAGTTTAGGCCATGTCTCTGGAATTTCTTTGCAATTTGCAATGAGAGAAGGACTTACGAAAGTCATGGACATGTTTCCAAATTGCCAAATAGTTGTTTCCCATATTGCGCAAAGACAAAGTGGCTGCGTTCTTCTGCATTTGGTCCACAAATGGAGAAATCGAGGCACAATGTGAATAAGGCTGTTTGTGCCTTTCTAAGAGATGTTGGCATGTCCTCATTCCACAATGAAAACATTTTGTTTCGCAGCTCTTTCATTTTTCGCAGAGATGGAGTCCATCTCACATATGCTGGCAATCAGATTTTTCTTCGCAATGTACAACATGCATTGGAACTTTTTTGGGAATCATAGTTACCTATTTGGCAATCCGTTTTTTCAAACCTACAGTTTTTAAAGCACACACAACACCACCGAAAGGCTCTTTTCAGAGCCACCACTTACCCCCAGCTAAAAGTCCTTTGGTTTTGCTTTGCTTGCACCCTACATTTTTGTGTGTCCTACGACTGTCCGCGGACTTTTCCAAAAATGCGCGGGGGCCTACGACGGTCACTTGATGGTTCTATTGTTAAACTGAGAAAGGCGGTTCTGAAAAGAGCCTTTTTTGTAATTTTCCAGTTTACTACTTTTATGGACACGACACACTGGGAGAGGAGGGCAAAGGAGGTGTCGGGGTGATTATCCCGGGGGCCGGCAGATCCGTCCGCGGACCTCCGGGATGGGGAGGCCCCAACTCCTCCCGCGTCCCAGAAGGAGTACGACACATGCACACAAGGAGCAAGGCAATGACTGCTGTTTATTAGAGTAACGGCAGGGATACGCTTAGTCGGTATGCATCCGTAAAAGCTCTCATCATTAGTGGGGCTCGCAGGCCCTTTTTACAGCAGTATGACGCGCTACTTGCATCACCTGGGAAAAATGATCACAAAACCTATTGCCACTTCGGATTGTTTCCCCGAGTGGTAGGGTTAGTATATGTCCCCTATAGGGAGAGATGTTAGCGGTGGAGGACAGGTCAGGTGGTATACTTGAGCTGTTCCTAACAGTTGCTACTTTGGAATTGTTACAAGGGGACCCTTGGTGATTGGCTAGGAGTAATGGCGTCAGTAATAAGCCCCCTGTATTCTGATTGGTTCTCCCGCGAGCCCCCAAGCCTGGGACCATCTCTGTTCCCAGCCCGCGGTGTACCTGACATTAGCAACAATGTGCAACTATATGTTAGTGCGGACAATGGACAGGTCTGCTTATGGGCTGTTGAGCAGGTCTTTCCCATCGCTGTAGGTCTCCATCTTTGCTGCTTCGTTGTTGCAACCTGTGTCCCAGACGTGGGACCCTGGCGGCTTCTCATCTCGTAAGCTTGGCATCTTGTCAGTTCGGCTTGGTCACGTGTGTGGAGACCGTAGCTGGAGCAGAATTATGAGCATTAGATTTTGTATTCTGTTTCTGAGGGCTTGGCACCTGCAGGTGTAACCTTGGCGCTGGGCGCGCAGCGTGCGGGTTGCAACATTGTGGCCTTGGCTGTGGGCTCTCGTTAGGACTCGTTCTGCATGGTCAGCACTTGTATTTCGCTCTGGGAGGGTTTTCGTTTGCGAGGCTCCTGCCAGGGGACTCTTGTTTGCGGCCTACTTGGGCCTAGGTTCTGGGTGGCGGTACATAATCCATAGTATGGAGGTCGCGGAGTGACAGAATGTCACAGGCAGCGTTAGATATACATGGTGGTGTCCTCATAGGGATGGGTGGCGAGAAAAAGCATCAGCAAGCATGTACACAAGCTCTTCGGGCATCTTGCATTTCTGCGGTGCTGTAGAAGGCCTATGTGAAAAGTAACAACGATGCATGTCTGTGGGTGTGACCGTCCGCTGCGTCGTAGCACTGAGTATGTTCTTCGTGTGGGTTGGTGTGTGAGTGACCAGCGTGCATGGTGGCACGTGTATTCTTGTCTGTTGGCTATGTCGTCATGGCATCTCTAACGATGTGAATACTCATGGCTGTTGTTTTAGTCAAGCTGATCCATGTTGCAGGCGTTGGTTTGAGCCTGGCGTGCTGGTGGGCATAGTCCTCTTTTGTGAACCAGGGTATTTTGTCATCTGGTAAGTAGATGAACTCCCCTCGTGGGGGGTGTCTGGGCCGTGATCCCCTAGGCCATGGTCTGGATGAGATTGGGGGAGGGTGTTATCCCAATTTCCCACTTCAGTCCCCCCTCTGGTCAATTTGTTGACCACAAAATCATCCTTTTCCTTATCACCTGTCACTCTCCATACTTTAGTTATTCTGGCCAAGTGCCCATAGTGGTTGACATGATCTTCAAATGACCAATACATGTAAACGCAGCCGCCGCCAGGTTTGCAGTATACCCATCTTCTAACATAGCTCCTTTGGTTCCTCGGGTTCTCCACCTTCACAGACGGCGGATCTATGTGATTATCAAGTATCTGTTTGCGCAACCTTTCCCTTTCCTGTATGATCATGTCTTGTGTGCTTGTCATCATCAGCTAGCAGTAAGGTGTGCATTCCAACCATTTCCATAATTTCGTCCGTCGTATGAGCTCTTCTTCCTTTCCATAATCTCATTCCAATCATTATAGCCACTGCCAATATAATGCATCCTGCTATTAACTTCAGGCTGTCTGATAGCCATGAAGGCATCCATGACCACAGGAAGGAAAACCAACTGCCGTGTCCTTTTACTCCTTTACTTTTGTCAACCATTTTCGAGTGCATCAGGGCTAGTTGTGATACTGCTTCTGTAAGTGTTCCATTGTCAGCGTCATTAGTGGGGAGGAATGTGCAACATGATTGTCCAATTTTCGCACAAACCCCTCCTTCCATTGCCGTGAGGAGTTCCAGCACATGTCTATTTTGTAGTGCTATCATTCGTACTGCCCTCAATTCTTCTTTTATCGCATTGAATCCATTGACGGTTGAATTAATGGTCATCATTAGCAACCAGCGGGTAATCTAGAGCCATTTTGCATTTGCATATGCCTGCAGTCCTGGGTGTATTATTGATGAGAAGAACATTGCTGCTCTGCTAAATAGTCTGTGTTCCAGTGGGATGGAAGTGAGAGCTGTTTCCGATCTTCCCCACAGGTAGTTTCCAGTCAGGGGTTCTCTGTGTCTTTTCACTCTCGACGGAATTGTCTTGTCGTGCTCCTCGTCACCTTCTTCATCTTGCACAGATCTTTTCCTCCTTTTATTACCTTTGTCCATCTTGGGGAAGTTGGCCATGTTGACGTGTCTCTGAGTCACAACCAGAGATGGTACATTAATGTGTACCATAGTGCATATACCATTCCAGGACGGAGGTAACGTGTGATATGCCTATCGCCGCAGGCCCAATAATGATCCATTAGAACAGCCTTCCCAGCACCCCCCTCAGGGATCAAGATTATACTTCTGCAGTTGCGGTTATTTCCAACATCAACATCGCCAATGTGTTGATAGCACAGTGTGGGTGCAGATAGCGGCAGTATAGTTATTGGGTCTTCGTCTTTCTCCAGCCATGTTAACAGCGGTACATTTTTTACCCACTCCATCCAACACTTATGGTTTGTGTCGTTGATTGAGTGCGCATTTTCGATTGTCACCATATTGCTTCCCACCACTCCATCTGTCCATCCTTCATTAGTGTATAGCTTCCGGTATATTACAATGATTGTTCTTTCCCAACAACCTTGCTCATCTGCAATTTCACTTGCATACCAGTCACACAGCAGGTATTCTAATGTCCCTTTCTTTGTTTCTCCTTAATCAGGGCCATCTGTTATGAATCTAAATCCTTGTGTCTGTAGGCGGTAGCTGTTGTACATCCTAAGCATTTTTATGAAGTTATTTTCATATGGGTATGAATCTCTTGTCTTCCATTGTAATGCAACCACTGTCCCTTTGAATCGTCCTTTCGTTTGGAATAATGTCAAATATATCAGGCATTCCACTGTCTTTGCTGGTACTTCAGTAGCTACAAAAGTCCTCGATGCGCTGATGGTGTACAGGATCAACGAGCACACATAGCAGTTGTCCTTAGTTGTCTGCTTACCAATTTTGGACATGTGCTGATACCACATGTTATTTGAGATGTGTGCTGATTCCGTGATATATGTGTCAATCCCATCATTGTCTCTAGATGTACTACGTTTCACCCTATTCCCATCACCTCTTGTGTTATTTGTACCACCTGACACCGTACCTGTTGCAGCAGAGGGAGGGGGTATGTTAATTTTGGGTGCAGCCATAATTCGAGAAGCATAGCGTGACTGCCAGACAGAGGCAGCAATTAAACCAGTGATTACCAACACTCCTACTATCTTTATTACAATACCTAATATGACTGGCATTTTGTTCTTACCTTTGCTGCGGTCCTGCAGCTTATTCTTTATGAAGTTAAAGATGCCCGCCTTAAAATTCTAAAAACATGCGTTAGTTTGTTAGTTTGTTAGTTTTCTTTAATCAAGCTCTCCCTATCAGATAGTCATTTAGTGCCCAGGCGAAAAGCTGTTCCCACGCTAATCTCAGTGACCTATCTCTCAGAGCTGGTAAGTGCTTGTGGAGATGTGGGAATGATTGTTCTATGGCCAAAATAAACGTGTTGTAATATGCACGTACCCTTCTCCTTTTTAAATATTTTGGTCTCTTTATATTTTATACTTTGTTGTAGTTGCTGTGTCTTTTCCTGTTTTTGGTGTTGCCGATGCTGCTGTTGTTGCGGTGGCCCTGTCGTCAACGCGAGGGCGAGTCTGACCTTTGTAGGGCTTGACGTAATGCAGGTGATTCCATAACGTTTTATTGCTCAGTTTAACTGCTCTGGGAGTTACTGCTTCCACCAGGTGGGGCCCTGTAAATCGAGGGCTGTTCCACCGGCGATTGAAGTTGCGGAGGAGAACGTGTTCTCCTTACGCTATTGTCCAGTTTGTTTGTTGTACTTGTTCCTCGTTTGTTTCTTCTTGCTCAGTAGTCTTCCACACGTCCCGCGTGCGCTCGAGCTGTTGAGAGATAAAGGCGACACTAGTAATCAAGGAAGACACATATTCATAGATCTCGTCACCAAAAACATTTGCAGAACTTTCATAATCAGTCATTGCTCTTGAGGGTGGAGTTAGTGGAAGATGCATCTGGCGTCCAGTCACCACCTTGTGGGGAGTGAGGTGGTGATCTGACACTATTTCTCAGCTCAAACAGGGCCAAGGGGAGGCAGTACAACCAGCTTTTCTTAGTTGTCTGCTGTATTTTGCAATCTCTTCTTTTAGCAAGCCGTTCAGGCGTTCACAGACACTGTTTGCCTGCGGGTGGTATGCGCATGCAAACTTGTGTTTGATGCCGAGCATTGCAGTTATGTGCTCAAACATTTCATTAGCAAAGTGTGGGCCATTGTCCGACCGCAGCACTTTGCAAATTCCCCACCTTGGGAAAACTTCCCTCACTAGGAATTTTGTGGCTCTGAATGCGTCCGCATGAGAGCAGGGCCCAGCCTCAATCCACCTTGAAAATAGGCACACCACTACAATCATGTATCTTTGTCCTTGACATACGTTGATCATGTCAACGTAGTCAACATGCAGGTGTATGAAGGGTCCTTCCGGCCAGGGTATAGTACCTTTTATCACTTGCAGTGTGTGACCGGCTGTAAACTGTTGACAAGTTAAGCATCTGCTAATAAAGTTTGCGACATGTGAATTTAGCTCGGGGCAGAACTATTCCTCCTTTATGCATGCTGCAATCACTTCCTTTCCTGTGTGCGTGGGGTGGTGTAGTTGTTCCAGAGCTGTTTTCAGTAGGGGCAGGGGCATCACTACCTTCCCTGTATTATTCTGACGCCACAATGCATCTGTGGGTGACATTGTGCATCTTCTTTTTACCCATAGCTCCTTTTCTGCCATAGATGCTGCTGCCTGTATTTCCATTATCTGTGTGTCAGGGATGTGTGTGTACCCATCCTTCATTAGCATTTGTCTTGCTCCCATCCTCCCCTTATCTTTTCCTTTTTCTGGGGTGTCCAAACTTCTCCAAAATATGCAGCACGCTTGGCATGTGCGTCTGCTGTTTCGTTACCTTTTGAGACAGGGTCATCCCCGTTGGTGTGGGCCTAACACTTTACCAGGGCTATTTCTCTGGGTGTCTCAATAACTTCAATTAGTTCTGCAAGTAGTAGGGCATGCTGTACTGGCGTACCATCTGCTCTTCTGAACCCTCTCCTTTTCCATTTTATTAATCCTGAGTGGACTGTTGACGTGACATATGCACTATCGGAATATATCGTTATTCTTTTATCATAGCTCTCTTTTAATGCCAGAATTAGGGCCACTAGCTCTGCTGCTTGCGCCGAGTAATGTTGTGGTAGTTGAACACACTTAACTGGCACACACATCCAGTCCTCTGTCAACTTAACCACAGCTGCTCCTGTCCTTCTAACACCGCCGCTTTGGTCCATTGTTGATGACCCATCAATGCACATTATTTCTCCCCCTGCTAGGGCATTTTCTTCAACTTTTCTTGTGCTGGAGTAAATTTCAATGGCCTGGGTGCAATCATGAGCATAGTCACCATCTTCAACTACCTCAGCTATAAATCTTGCTGGGTTTACATTGCTGCACATTACAATTGTTAGCTCTGGTCTTGATAGTATTATTTCGTAGCCTGATGCCCTCTGTGTCGTCAATGTTGATTTGGGCCTGTTCAATATTGCAAAGAGTGCATGTTCCATGAACAGTGTGGTAGGGCACCCCATTGTTATTGATGATGACTTCTCCACCGCGAATTCTGCGGCTGCGAGGCTCTGTTCGCAAGGGAAGTGACCTAACATTACAGGGTCCAAGTGTCCGCTGTAAAAAGCCACGGGCTTGTGTCCCATGCTCGTTTTTTGTGTCAGCACTGCCTTCATTACTGCTGAGTCGCAATGTGAAAAAATGAAAAATTGGTGTTCGTAGTTAGGGGTAGCTAAAACTGGTGCTGTTCAGATGGTATTTTTTAGTTCATCAAAAGCCTCTTTCATTTCTCTTGTCCATCCCAACTTTTTATCCCCCTTCTGTGCTTTTCTGAGGGCTTCGAGCAGGGGTCCTATGTATGAACTGTAGTCAAAAACCCATGCCCTGCACTAGTTGCATAGGCCCATAAATTGCTGAAGTTCTCTCACTGTCTGTGGTTGTGGTGTGTTGGTTATGGCCTGTGCTCTTTGTGGTGCAATGTTCCTTCCATGCTGAGAGATAAGCAGACCAATGTAGAGCACCTGTTCCTGGCAGTACTGTAACTTCTCCTTGTCCACCTTGAACCCCTTCTCAGCCAACGCTGTGAGCATCTTTACTGAGTCCTTTCTACACCTTTCTTCAGAGGTGCTGCAAATGATGATGTGATCAACGTATTGCAGCACCGTGCTCGCCATCTCAATGTTTCCCAAATCCATTTGTATCACTCTGTTGAAGATGGATGGTGACTCACAGTACCCTTGGGGCAACCTTGTGTGTTTCCATTTTGTGTTTCTGTATGTGAAGCTTGTCAGGTCCTGTGAGTCAGGGTGCCGAGGTATCGAGACAAATGGGTTTTTGAGATCAATCACGGTAAACTGTGATGCTTCTGCTGGTATTCCACATAGTATGGTGGCTTGGTTGGCTGCTATGGGGTACTCTGCTTCTACAATGTAATTCAAGGGCCTGAGGTCCTGGATGAAACGCCGAGACCCTCCCTTCGCTTTGCGCACTGGGTACACAGCAGTGTTGCAGGGTGATTCTGATGGTATCAGTATGCCATTGTTTATCAAGGCCGTAATTGTTTAATATATGCCCTCATCTGCCTCTTTAGATAGTGGGTATTGTTTCACTCTCGGTAGTATGGCTCCTTTTTTCAATTTTACTTTCACTCCACCAATGCTTTTGATGCAGCCAACGTCATATGGACTGGTGGTCCACAAGGATGCTGGTACTGCTGCCATGTCTTCCTCATAAAATGGTACTAGTGTAGGGGAAGGTGCCTCTAGTGCCATTGCCATTTTTATTGCCACTTGCTTGTATGTTACCTTCAACCAGATGTTAATGCTCATCCCAAACACCATCTCTCCCTCTTTATTATCATCTGAGAAGAGCTCCTCATCAGATACCTGTGTAAGCCTGCACCTCTCTGCCAGTGCTATTACAGCTCTCCAGGCCCTCCCCTCTCTGTCCTGGGCATGTACTGCGATGTAATCTGCAGTTGCCATAATGCTCTCAATGCTTACTGAATTAATTTCCCCCTCTTTTTCACCTGCTGGTGTTTCAGGTCTGAATAAGTAAGCTGCTGGCCTGGCCTTCTCCAAACTTTGCCCTCAATTCCAGGGAACCATGCTATTGTCATGTCTGTCCCATATTGGAAGAGGTCTTTGTCAATTGGCTCAGCCCGGGCCACTGTTTGGCCGCAGTACGCCTGCAATATTTGCCGTGCTGTGAGCATATTGATGCCTGGCGTGGAGCAAATGATGCCCTTCTCCGTGAAGTCTGCTCATTATATATATTCAGTCTGCTCATTATATCCCTTCCAAGTATGTTTACTGGTGATGCTTCGAGTACAGAAGTGGAAGAGACAGGTCGTGATCTCCTATAGATAAGGAGATGTTATCAGTAAAGGGAACCAACCCTCAAGCCGCAGAGAATCCTTGAGTGTACATAGCTTTGTCTGACAATTTAAACTTCCCCTCCCTTATGCAAGACCTAGTGGCCCCTGTGTCAACTAAGAAGGAACATTGTTTGTCAACTATCGCCACCTGTATGCGTGGTTCCTCCGCAGTGTTAGGCGTTACCGATAGGATGGGACACATCAAAGACATCTGTGGGCTGTCCTATTGTCGGTATAGTGACTGACCGCTTCCTGTGTGAGGGTTGTGACCCAATATCGTCACCTTCCCCAGCTGTGTAGGCAGTAGTTGTTCATTAGTTGTTGATACTGCATTGTCCTGTACTTGTGTGAGCTGTTGTACCGGTTGCACTTAATGGTGTAGTGTGGCTATCGTCTGTTGCTATTGTGGTGTGTTTGTTTGTACCTGTTGCTGTGGTGGTGTGTATGTTTGTATCTGTTGCTGCGGTGATGAGTATGTTTGCACTTGTGTCTGTGGTGGTGGGTGTTGTAGTGGCGCTTGTTGTTGTGGTAGGCATTGTTGTATTCCCTGTTGTTGTTGAACCTGTTGTTCTCCAGTGTGGTCTTGTTCCCCCCAGGCTGGTTGTGTGGGCCTCATCCTACATGTGCGTGACATATGTACTACCATCCCACATATCCAACATTTTGGTGGTTCTCTGGCCTGCCATGGGAAACCCCCCACGTTTTCTTGGTATCCTTGCTGTCCATTTTGGTAGTAGCCCCTGAATCCTCCTTGTTGTTGTGCCTGTTGGCCATAGCCCCTCCCTCCCGTCATACTGCCCCCTCCCCCTGTAGTTGTTAGAGTATCCATTTCCCATTTGCATGTATCCTCCTCCTGTGTATGCCGTGTAGGGTGGGGGCATCTGCTGTGTTATTACTTGTGCTGGCTGTTGTAGTTGTGCTACCTGTTGTTGTGTTGTGTCTTGTGCAACCGTGACCTGTGTGGGGGCGGGTGTTGTTATTAGTGCTCCTTCCATGGCATATTTGGATAACTTCTTTTGTACAAGTTTTGCCTCTTTGGCCTTCCTATCTTCCTCCTTTTGTTTCATCTTTTCCTGCCACAGCCTGCAGTGGTGTACTATAGTCAGTTGTATTTCTCGCCAGGTTTCAACTTCCATACCCACTATTTTCTTCAGCTGCCTTTGTACTTGCTCCGGGAGTCCTTGTATTAGTATATGGTAGAAAATTGCTAGTGCTTTATCCCACGGTTCCCGCGTTTCCAAGCACCACTTTTCCTGAATCTCCTGGATGTAATCAACAGGATCCTCATTCTCACGCATCTTGCGTGACGTTATTGCTCCTATGTCTGACGTGTTTGGGTACTGAACCCTTAAAGCCTGCCACAGCGCACGTCTGCAATTTGCAAATGGCGCTCCATCATGTGACGTGTCTGTTACTGTGACCCCTGGGAAGCCCGCCCTTTTCCATATGTCATCTGCAGCATCCCCCAGTATTGATATTAAGAGCCCCTTCATGTCCCCCACCGCTAGTTTTTGTCCCGCTATGTATTTTTCCATCTCATATATCCACTTCCCTGCTCCTCCGCTTAGGGATGGAAGTCTGCATTTAATATTCTCTTTATCGGCATGCTTCCAGGGGACATATTGTGGTCTGGCCCCTCCCCTTTCCAGAAGTGGCATTAAATTGTACCCCCTCATTTCCCCCCGTGCCCGTGGGGTAATGTTGGTGTATTCATCCTCCTCCTCTGTGTCGGGTAATTCTTCAATCATATCAATAGTACAGTGGTCTGTTTTTCCATCCCCTCCATCCTTCCACCCTCTCCTGTTAACCTCTTGTTTTACAATGGGCGTGCTCGCCCGTTCTTCTTGCCTGCGTCCTGGGAGGGGAGGTCTCTAAGTCTGTCGACATATGGGGTGTGTGCAAGTGAGCGTGGTGCTAGAGGTCGTGTTGTTAGAGTGCGAGGTGTTTGTACCGGTGTCAGTGGTGATAGTTGTGACGCTCTACTTGCTACCTCTTTTACCTTCTCTTTACCTTTTGTATCTTCTTCCCTTCTTTCGCACTACCATGGTGACTCGTGGCTGGTGCGTGTAATTTACAGTTTCTCTAAACTTTCCCCATTGCCTTCTCCTCCACTTTTCCCTAAACATTCTTCCTCCTCGCTGCAAAATCCATCGGGAAAAGATAATCCCCAGTCCGTGCGTTTTCCACCCACTGTCACCGTCTGTAGATCTATTAAGTCTGCTTCCTTGTGCTCTCCTCCTTTAACAGCTGCCCCTTGTGTTGACGTTGTGGCCACCTCCAAATCCTGCATGTGTATGTTCTTACACCGTGCTCCACCCTCCTATCTCCACTCTCCTCATCCTTTTTTCCTATTATTTCACCACCTATTTCCTCTTTTTTTCTTTTTAGTTCTTCTAACACCTCAGCACTTACCTTCGCTAGTATGCTTTCTTCCGATTCCTTCCTTTCCCATTTTGCCCGTTCCCCTTTTAATATGCTCTCTATTACTTTACCTTCTTCATACTTCCGGGCGCTTTCAGATAGTATTTTCTTTTTCCACAGTTCCATTTCCCTTTCATTTTCTTCCTCCCTCCGTTTCCTTTCTTGTTGCTCCGCTCGTGACACCCTTTCTGCTATTGCCTTCATGCGCTCTGCTGCCTTCTTCCTTTCTTCTATTCGTTCCTTCATCCTATCCTGCTCGTCCCTATTCTCCTTTCTCTCCATCTTGCTTCCTCGTGTTTCTTGCTCGAACTGTCTGATCAGTGCGCTTCGTGCGTCTCTTAATTCAGCCAACCTCTCCTCCAACATTTTTCCCTCTGCCTGTGACAGTTGAACTTCTCTTGTTTTACTCACCTCTGTCCGTGTCTGTGTGTCACCCATTTGATCCTTTGCCGTCCTTCTCACGACATCCTCTTCTTCTCGTTAATTTCCCTCTGAGTTTCAGGAGCACCTGTGCTGCTACCCATTCGTCTGGTCCTATGGTTGGGATGTGTTCCCCACTTCCTTTCCCCCTCTTCATTCCTGCCTGTGTGGAGTTTAGGTTCATCATGCTGGTCACCTCCTCCCCCCTTTGGTAGCTATCCGTAGGGGCATATGGTGGAGGGCTGTATTCAGGGTTGGAGTACCCCTCGGCGGCCGTCAGTTGTTGTCTGTTGGCTTCTCTTAATTCCGTTACTGGGTACAAGCCCCTTCTTCCTTCTTCACTACTTTTGCCAGAGGCATATCTTCTGTCCCTTCCTTCTTCACCTTCTCTTCTGATACTTTACCCGATCCTTCCTTCTCCTCTTCCTCTCGTCTGCGCAGTACGTTGCTGCTCGCCGTGCCCATGCTCTCTTCGTTGTCTTTCTCCTCCTTCACTCCCTTCGTTTCTTCGCTCCCTTTCTCCTCTGTTGTCCCTTCCATGGTACACATTCCCATTGCCCCTGGCCTGGCTCCCTGGAACATCTTCCATAAGTTGAACACTTCTATATGGTGAGCTAATTTTTTTCCCTTGTACGTGTTGTGTATATATGTCAATAACAAATTTTGTGTGAATGAGTCAAAACTGCCGTTAGGCGGCTATGGTGTCAGTATTTTGTTGTCTGTTCCTTGTGTCCAGTCGATACTGTACTTGATCATTTTCTCCTTGTATGGTGATAGTGACGTACAAATGTGTTGGAGGGGTGTAGTTAAAGCGTTTCCCCTCACCCTAGACCCCGACCCGTAATATGTGGCCATGTTACAGTTTTGTTTTCACAATATCAACCTTCTTTACCTGGCCCCGTAAACTGGTGACTTCCGACCGTCCGCTGAAAGGTAATACAATCGCAAAATATACAGTCCTTTTCCTTTATTGTTTGTCCCCCTTGATGTCACCAGTATGGCCATCAACGGCCGTGGCGCACGAAGCTCCCTGCGGCTACGTGCCCTGTGTGGCATGCTTTTACAGCCGCCCCACCTTTCCTTCTTTTTCAAACCTCTCCCTACCCTTTTTCAACCCCCTTGCTGAGCGTGACCGGCGTTCTCCGTGCGCAGCCACCTCTCCCCTTTTCGCCCCACCCTTATTGAGAGCTGCCGGCGTTCTCCGTGCGCTGCCCTCTCACCTCTTCTATCCCGCCCTTCCCTTTTCCTATACCCCGGCCACTCCTGGATCAACCCGAGATGGTCGCGGTGTCCTATACAAGCCCTACGGGTAACGTCACCAACTTCTTCAACTACTACCGGTAAGAAACCTTTATAAGATCATAGAGCGCGCAATATGTTTTAACTCCTTTTGTCCCTCGTGATCCCCACAGCTGTCCTCTCGCTACAACCGGAGCAAGGAAAACCACAATAAACTCTTATAATCGGACTGCGCACGCTGCATCGTCTCGCGTGTTATACGCTCCTCACTAGGGGAGCTTAACCAGCCAACTATCTTCCGCACTTGGAAACAACTAGCTACCTCCTGCGGGGAACCTTCATCTACCTAACGAGCTTCAACACTCAATTAGTAGGGATCCTCATCTACTCATTTATCTAAAACGCCAATTCATAGGAAAGCCACACCCCTCCTTACAGGTGCCCGCGATCTGAACAAATCAGTGACTTCTAACAACCACACGTGGTGCCTTTCACCTCCACTCAATTCACTCCGTGACGCGGTAGAAGGCGGCCCTCATGCCTGTCCTGCCACCACTTACTCGTCTCTCGTCACTTATTTATCAAATCTTTCACAACACACAGTAAACACCTCCCGCCACCCTTTTCACAACACCTCCCCCCTCCCGCATAACATTACGTTGCTTGTTGGGTGTGTCATACTCACCAAGTTCTCTTGAGGTGGGGCCGCTCGACTGCGTGCACCCCTCCAAAGCGGCTCGCCACATCCCCTCGTATGGACCACTTCTGGACACTCGCCAACCGCGGGCGGGATACTTCTCAAGTGGCTCCCGAGGGCCAATATCTGGATTGCGCTGTCCGGTCTTCTCGCAGTTCCGCGATGGTCCTGTAGTCCTGAAAAGGGGGCAACGGCAGAGGTGCAAGAGGCATCGGAATAATGCTCTCCGGGGGACAGGCCTCAAACAGATCTTAGCAGTGCCTCCAACTTGTCGGGTGATTATCCCAGGGGCCGGCAGAGCCGTCCGCGGACCTCCGGGCTGGGGAGGCCCCAACTCCTCCCGCGTCCCAGAAGGAGTATGACACACGCACACAAGGAGCAAGGCAATGACTGCTGTTTCTTATAGTGACGGCAGGGACACATCTGGGAAAAATCATCAAAAAACCTATTGCCACTTCGGATTGGTTCCCCGAGTGGTAGGGTTAATATATGTCCCCTTTAGGGAGAGATGTTAGTGGTGGAGGACAGGTCAGGTGGTATCCTTGGGCTGTTCCTAACAGTTGCTACTTTGGAATTGTGACAAGGGGACCCTTGGTGATTGGCTAGGAGTAATGGCGTCAGTAATAAGCCCCCTGTATTCTGATTGGTTCTCTCGCGAGCCCTCAAGCCTGGGACCATCGCTGTTCCCAGCCTGCGGTGTACCTGACGTTAGCAACAATGTGCAACTATTTGTTAGTGCAGACAATGGACAGGTCTGCTTATGGGCTGGTGAGCAGATCTTTCCCATCGCTGTAGGTGTCCATCTTTGCCGCTTCGTTGTTGCAACCTGTGTCCCAGACGTGGGACCCACACGGCTTCTCGTCTCGTAAGCTTGGCATCTTGTCAGTTCGGCTTGGTCACGTGTGTGGAGACCGTAGCTGGAGCAGAATTATGAGCATTAGATTTTGTATTCTGTCTCTGAGGGCTTGGCACATGCAGGTGTAACCTTGGTGCTGGGCACGCAGCGTGCGGGTTGCAACATTGTGGCCTTGGCTGTGGGCTCTCGTTAGGACTCTTTCTGCATGGTCAGCACTTGTATTTCGCTCTGTGGGTTTTCGTTTGCGAGGCTCCTGCCTGGGAACTCTTGCTTGCGGCCTACTTGGGCCTAGTTTCTGGGTGGCGGTACATAATCCATAGTATGGAGGTCGCGGGGCAACAGAGTGTCACAGGCAGCGTTAGATATACATGGTGGTGTCCTCATAGGGATGGGTGGCGAGACAAAAGCGTCAGCAAGCATGTACACGAGCTCTTCATGCATCTTGCGTTTCTGCGGTGCTGTAGAAGGCCTATGTGAAAAATAACAACGATGCATGTCTGTGGGTGTGACCGTCCGCTGCGTCGTAGCACTGAGTATGTTCTTCGTGTGGGTTGGTGTGTGAGTGACCAGTGTGCATGGTGGTACGTGTATTCCTGTTTGTTGGCTATGTCGTCATGGCATCTTTAACAATGTGAATACTCATGGCTTTTGTTTTAGTCGAGCTGATCCATGTCGCAGGCATTGGTTTGAGCCTGGCATGCTGGTGGGCATAGTCCTCGTATGTGTAGGTTTTTGAACCAGGGTATTTTGTCATCTGGTAAGTAGATGAACTCCCCTCGTGGGGGGTGTCTGGGCCATGATCCCCTAGGCCATGGTCTGGATGAGATTGGGGGGAGGGTGTTATCCCATTCTCCCACTTCAGAGGGTAAGGAAGGGACACCAACCACAGGGATAAGAAGGGCCAGGTGGAGACAGAAATATATAGGGTGGGCTTTACTTAGGTAGGGAGCAGTTCTTCTGGTGCTCAGTGACCGTAGCCTCAAAAGCACTTCGAAGACTCTCCCCCCTGCAGAGTACTGTGTCACAGTACACACACAATATTGTGACCCTCGAAAGGTAACGCTCAACAGCATCGTAAATGGCTTGTGAGGCAGCTGGAGGGATGCGCTCCCCCACAGGAGTGTCTCTTGTGGTGAGAGGATCGGACACAGAGGATGCTGTGGAGGAACTCAATCTACTACGTTCTTCACATGGCACCACCTTGCGAATGTCCACACTGTGGAACGAAGTTAGTTGTCGCTTCATGGTTGTCGTACCAAAGCTACACGCACCAGATCTCCCGCGACTCGGCAGCAACTGCCACTGTTTGCACCTGACCAGGTTCACACGTGCTTTCGGTACGTTCCCAAAAACAGAAAACAACCGCCACACCCAGGACTACCGGCGAGTGTTTGTAGTGCGGAGTTCCTCCACCTCATTCTCTTCTTCCTCGATCTCTACATCCTCACCCCTATATCCCTCTGCAGGCCCTTGGGGAGGTGGTGGGGGTGGAGGGTTTGGGGTGGTGCTGAGGCTAATGAAGCAACAGTAGCCATGGATGCCATAAGGATTAGTTGCCCAATGGTCGCTACAGCAGTAAAGGCAGCACAACTCTAACTACTTTAGCCAGAAGCACAATGAAGATGAGCTCGGGGGTGTGGCCATTTATAGGGGTCGAGGGGTGCGGCTTGTGACCATATTGATCACTCAAAAGCGCTGCAAATATTGTAAACAACATGTTCACAGGTAGAGCTATTGTATGGGACATGTGAAATGGTGATTTTATACTGAAAAAGAATTTCCCATGCGTGTATAAGTTAATTTGCAATGTTGCGGAAGCAGACAAAGTGCGCAAATCAGTCCACACGCTCAGCGTGGGTGCGGTCACATGATGACGTCCTGAACACATCCGCGAGGGAAAGGCCTGCCCGCTGGACAGCAAATGCAGACTAACAAACGTGCGCATGCGCGCCACTGTTCTACGGACAGTGTTCGGGACCTGCAACTAATTAAAAGTGCGACACAAGTGAGACGGATCGTTAAGGACAGGCGGGATGTTCGCAGTACTTATGGGTGTACTGCGCATGTGCGTACCTGATCTGATGACTGTACGGACAGGTCCAGTGTCCTTAGGACACCTCCATTTTGTTTGACAACGAACATGCCGGCCACCGTGCCTGTTTTACGGACGGTTGCATCTTGGCTGCGGACGATACGGACAGGTATAGTGTTCTTAGGACACTCCCATTTTGCTCATTTACATACATCCCAGACATCTGATGTGTTCTAGGAACATGTTTTATCTCGTTTGTGAGCGGTACGGAGAGGTATAATGTCCTTAGCACGCCCCATTCTGTTCATTTATGCACAACTTGCACAGATGGTGCATTGTAAGATAAGTTCCATCTTGGTTGGCATTGGTACGGGTAGGTGTATTGCCGTTAGAACATTCATATTCTATTGCTTACGGCTAGCTCGAACAGGCGCGCTGTTCGCAAACATTTTAAGTCTTTTAAAAAAAACTTTTTTACTCAAACCCTTCCTCTACAACAAATATACACAAACTTTCTAAAAACACACACACACTTCAATCAAGAGAAATACAGGGGGATGCAGATACTAATACAAATATAGGGGAATTAGGGTTCAACACGGGCTGATTGTGAGGAGATGATTTGTGTGGGGAAGTAGGGATGGATGTTTCATCAAAACGTCTATTTTCTTCTTGAAGGTTTGGGGACGGTTCACTAGGGAATGGAGAAGGGGGGCAGGTATAGGTGGGACAGTGATAATGTATTTTTCCTCTCACAAATTCCTCCACAAATTGCCTTAAACTGTTAAAATTGTCATTTAGTGTGTCCATTTTCAGTTCTATCCTTTTCAGCCTGTCTTCCTCTGTGCCATTTGTTGGCCTTTCTTCTTTTTTTTCTTGGTCCGTTAAAAATAAATATATATATGTTAAATGCCCATAAAATACTGACCATTATTTTGTTATCTTCGGACATTTCCCCATGCAGAAAATTCTCCTCCAGCCACTCCAAAGTACTGCACATTTCTGTATCAAAAGAACAGAAAGAAATTATTTTGTCTGCCCCTCATACCAAAAAAAGTACACACACATATAAGAAAAATGAAGTTCACTTACGGTTTTGTTGTAATTTGTCTTCGTTGTAGTGCGTGCGTGTAGTGGTGGTCCTGGCTGCAGAGTTTCTGTGAGGTAATTACGTTGGAGTCATACTTTCTTTTTTTATGGTATAATCCATTTCATTCTACATGGTCATTAAATGAATGGTTTTTGTTTCAGACGTTTAGGTTTCCCTATTTATTTACTAGTACTTATAATGTCTTTATGTGCACTTGTTCAAAGTTGAGCATTTTTTGTGTAACACAATAGTACAATTTCAGATACCCCCTGACTGTTTGGGTACTGTTGACCTCGTCCGCGCCCGTCCGCAGACAGGCGCTCAGTCCGTGCCTTTCCAATATCGATAGCGAGGGGGTTCTATATGGTCTATGTTATATGTCTATAAAGTAATCAAATTATACTACATATCTCCCAAGATCACATGATGATAGTGTATATTCAGCAAAAAACTTTATTACCGTGATGTTATGATTAGGTTCCCTTTCAGAAACCATGTGAAATATGGTTAAGTTGCCCTACTAAAAACCTGTACAATTCACACAAAAAAAACTTTGTTAAGGGGACGTTATGGTTAAGTTGCGCTACTAAAAACCTGTGAAATTCACAAAAAAAACTTTACAAACGTGACATTATGGTTCAAAGTAAAACTGAAAAACCCCTGAAATTCGCCAGTTATGGTAGGCTAAGCAACCATACCTGCCCGCACCACTTTGCACTGCTAGCACTAACACCCAGGACATGATAGATGGCATCACAAATGTCATTGATGACATCACTGATGATATCACATGTGTAGCCCCTTTGTTTTTGTTCACTGCCATATATATATGTATATTCAGTAAAAATACTTTGTTAAAGGGACGTTATGGTTCAAAGTAAAACCGAAAAACCTTTGACATTCGCTAGTTATGGTACGTTAAGCAACCATAACTCGCGCCACCTATGTGCATTGCTAAGACTAACACCCAGGACATCAAAGATGACATCACAAATGTCATTAATGACATCACTGATGACATCACATGTGCATTTACTTTTCATGAAAAGTCTGCACAAGAGAATCTTTTTATAATGTTGATAAAAAAAACTGTCAAGGGTCATTGGAATAGATGACATGAGCTATGTAGTGCATTAATCAATGCATTGACATAAATAGCATTGTATTATGAAGTTCTTTACAGTGTAATAATGTAATCATGTATAGACATAAGAATTGTGTGCAGCATACATGATGGAGGTGCAATATTCATAATCTTCCCATGTTAAATAGTGGAATGGTAAATGCTTTCTTATTAGAGTTTTGTGTACTGTGCAACATATGTATATATAGCAATTGTTTGCACGCACTTTGCACTTTATAAAAAGGAAACTTTTGCGGAATAATGAACAGAGCAGACGTCCATGCACATACCTCAGAATGTGAAAAAATCTAAACTTATAGAGATTCGCTTCATTTGACATATATTGGATATTGTATCCATTTAGTAAAGCATAAAGCTGAGAGGCTTATATGAATAAGAGAGGTATGTGCATGGACGGAGAGCACTATGCACTTTATTTTATTGCTGCTATGCATGTAATTTCGCTGCTGGAATGCTATTTTTGCACAGACATCCAAATGTTTTATACTTGGCAATTTTGCACATATCATATACCGTCTGTATGCACCTAGTCTGAGGTTTATTTGAGTACGCTAGTCTCTACTTTGCATAGGTTACCATTGCTAATTTATGATCATGCAGTTAGGAGTTACATCTGACTAATTCCTCCTTTTTTTGATGCATTGACAAACGTATTCTTAGACATATAAAATTATGTCTAAAACCATGGCATATTGCTGAAATTGAAAAACACATGATAGGTTTGTGAAAATAATGCATTTTTTTATATCACATACTTTGTGTCTATCATGCGCTTACAAATTATGAAAGTAATTCATGTGGCACATATTAGAGGACAAAGTTAGAACTCCTCCATAAGTAATCACATACTGTTGAACCGTTCCAATATGGCTGCCTTACAAAACACGATGAACGAACAGTCTATAGCAGGAGGACACTCTCTATGTGAAATCAGAGAGTCAGCCTGGGGATAAATTGCAGTCCATTCTCTGTGTTGTTGGTAAACCCACGTGATCAAGCGGTCTGTGCACCGCGAAACGCGTCGTTTTTTGTTTTCCTTCCTGATGTATTCACACCAATAAAGAAAATGTGTTGCCAGGAGTGCTGAGGAGTTTCTTTCCACTTTCTTTTGCTGCAAGGATACTGGTTCTTGATTGCAGCTGTTCTCTGGAGTGCATTCCACCTGCTGTCTTTTTTCAAAAGGCATTCTTCTCATATTATCGCGCCGAAGGCTCAACGGCGCTGGAATCTGCACCCGCCCATTTCACAGAAGCGCACAACTCCGTCCATTTGATCCGTCTTTGGAGCTGTTTTGAGTGCTCCGGTCTGTCCACAGTAACCACGCATCGTGAAGAAACAGGGAGGAGGAGCGGGCCGGCTACCTGCTGTACTGCGGATGACGAGTTCGGCGCGTCGGAGGACACGTGGAGCCCGCATCAGTTGCAGCAGGTCTGTTAACGTTCCATTCTTTTCTGTTTCTTCCATCTATTTAAGTCTCGTATGGTCCGAGGACAGTCCGTTAAAGTAATTACAGCATCTCCACACTGTGGCTTGCTGTTGGCGTGAGAGCGAACATTTGTTCAAGCTATAAAGTGGTCAAACACCTCAACAACAATACACTGTATTGATTATGGCAACACAACAGGAAAGGGAAAACATTCGAAAAATACAAGCTGCGTCACTTTTTTGTGAAAAGCAACCCATACCCAATAAACATGCACCCAAGGAGCAGATGTCAGAGACACAGTCTAGTAATGAGGTGAAACTTCTAAGAGAACTGGAGAAGCTACGTAAAAGAGAGATCAGTAAATGGTGGGAAGAATTCTCTCTACAAAATTACATTGATGTAGGACGTATTCCAAGAGGTCTACGTATCCTTACCACACCCTCGTTCGAAGATCAAGACCCTGCTATGCTACAAGAATGGGGAGAGTCCAGTAATGCTTGCTCAGTTAACTTCCTTAACATCTTGATCAAATATGCCAGAATGGATAGACACAAAATACTGGATAAAATAAAAGAAGTTACAGAACAATTGCAGAGTCTAGAGGAAAGTGAAGAGGGCAAAAATCTACGCATCAACATGGAAAAAGGATACAAAATGTTTGAGGACGATATCAAATTACGTAAGCAAAGGAAATTCATACGTGATAGAAATGATTACGAACAAGGAAGAGTATTGACCTTTGCCAAACGCTTTGACACACTAAGGAAAAAACTTCCTTTGCAAGCCCCAGTGTTTACAAACACCAGTTCGATAGAACCATCATCCTCAGATATCGATACTACTGAGAGTGAGAGTGAACAACCTTTGAGAAAATTAAATTTTTTAGAGGAAATGAAGCTGTTGGGTATGGATGGCAGACTGAACAGCGGCAAAAAAACAAGAGGCAGAGGCCGAGGCAAGACTTCGAATCAAAGAGGAAGAAAAAGACAAGGAGGGGAAGACGCGGGATCTTCAACAAACATGGAAAAACCGGAGCGCTTAACACGCTCTGGAACAAAGAAATAAACTCATCCATGACAGAACTACCCGATATGTCCATAATCAACCTCTCCTCCCATGAGCTGACTGCGGCTGAAAATCAAGTCTTAAGACTGGGACTAAACTTTTGTCCTACCTCTGTCTACGATTATGCTGAAACCCGCATAGATTTTGATAAATTTATGCGGAAAATCAGACTAAAAAAATTCTTTGCCATGTTTCCGCCAAAATCTAAGACCAAAGTCTGTCACCCAGGACGCACTGATGTTTCCATACAGGACACTCTTACCCTGCGCATCCTTGAAGATTTGGAATTTGAAAATACAGATTTGATGACTAACACAGATTTGGAACTTACTAATGCAGATACAAGTTGGCCAGGCAAAACAGCGCTCAAAATAAAATCTAAATTTAACCCCATGTTCAATCCGGGAGGCCATGTTGAGGCATTTCAGGACCTGGTCATTAATGACCTTAAAAAAATTCGGAAGTCACGGCAACCTGTGAGAACAAACTTGACCCCAGCCCAACAACGCACACTTAAACAACTTGGGGCTATGAAAGAGTATATCATCAAACCATCAGATAAGGGGACTAATATAGTCATGATGAACCGGACTGATTACATCAAGGAAGCTCATAGGCAACTAACAGACAAAAACTGTTACTCAAAATTACAAGCTGACCCTTCTGAAACCATGAGAGTGTTACTATCAGACCTTTTACAGACCTGGAAGGAGAGAGACCTGCTAGACGAAGACATGTGTACATATTTACAACCGAAATTTCCCACTATTCCAACGATTTATTTTCTGCCTAAAGTACACAAAAGCTTGACAAGACCTCCAGGCAGACCTATTGTCACACTATGTGGGGCACTGTTGGAAAACCTATCGCGGTTTGTGGATGAAACACTGATTACTCTTGTTACCACCTTGCCCTCCTACTTAAGGGACACTAAGGATTTTTTGAGCAGAATAGAGGGCATCCCATGGAAAACTTCTTACTTGTTAACAACTCTAGATGTGGTCTCTCTCTATACTTCAATTCGACACGAAGACGGCCTTAAAGCTTGCGAGCATTTTTTGTACACCAGGTCTATGAACTATATGCAACATGGCACCATGATATTGGAGATGATCAGATTTTGCTTAACCAATAATTGTTTTTTGTTTAACAAGGAGTATTTTATCCAACTTCAAGGCACTGCCATGGGCACCACGTTTGCTCCCTCATATGCTAATTTAACCATGGGGTGGTGGGAGAAGTTTGTTGTCTGGCATTCAGGCAACACTTTATACACAGACAAAATAATCTTATGGCTGCGATATATTGATGATCTGTTTGTGATCTGGGATGGCAATGATCAAGAATGGCTAGACTTTGTGAGGATGTTAAACATTAATAATTTAAACCTCCAATTTACTGAGAACCATAGCAAGACGGAGGTAGTTTTCTTGGATATTGCAATCAAAGTAGTTAATGGAGAACTCACCAGCAGCCTACACAGAAAGCCAACCAGCTCAAACATACCACTACACGCAAAGAGTAGCCATCCCACAGCCCTAAAATGGAGCATTCCGTATGGCGAATTTATACGCATACGTAGAAATTGCTCAAACATCAACACCTTTGACAGTGAATGCGCTTGGATGGCCCAGAGATTTAAAAATCGTGGCTACCCAATCAAAATATTGGAGAGAGCATTTTTAAAAGTTAGAGACATGGATCGCTCCCTCTTACTGACTTCTAATTCTGTGCAAACGAAAAATACAGAGAACACAGATACACGTTTAATTTTGACCTTTGGTAACGGGGCGCGTAAAATTCGCCAAGTATTACAAAAGCACTGGCATGTTCTAAAATTAGATGAACACTTGGGCGAGATTCTGACACCCAAGGTCAACATTACATTTCGTAGATCACCCTCAATGAAAGATACCCTGGTGCCTAGTTTTATGAGCCCTCTGATTAATCAATCAGGAGCCAGTTGGATGAACATCAAGAGACCGGGCTTCCAAAAATGTTCCAAATGTAAAGCATGCACCTACGCAGTCAATACTAGCTGTTATTTACATCCTATTCTAGGGAAGAACATTAAGATTATGTCCAGAATAACTTGTGAAACCGAATACGTGGTATATGTGTTGAATTGCCCATGTAACAAGTGGTATGTTGGTAGCACCAAAGGACAACTCAAATTAAGGGTACTACAACATATCAGGGCAATAAAGCATGCCGATCCAACTTACCCTATGGCTCTACATTTTAAGCATCAACATGGGGGCCAATTAGAGGGTTTTACTTTTTTCGGCATACATACAATTACTAAACCACTCAGAGGAGGTAATCGCGAGTTAGCATTACGACAGCTGGAAACCAGGTGCATTTTGGACTTAGAGACTAAGAAACCCAGGGGTCACAATTTAGATGAGGAATTGTATACCTTCCTGGGAACATGAATCTTAAGTTTATAATGTCTCTAACCTGCTCTTATCATTCGGTACATGTCCCATAGTGGACTCCTGATGCTACTAGTAAAAATGGAACCATCATATGTTTATTTATGAAATATTGGGTTGATACTTTGCTTTCATAGCTGTGATGCAGTTTTTAAACATTGGTTTTTAATAGGTAACCACATAGGTTTTTATCTTTAGAGGTTGCTATAACACAGAGATTTTTTAACTTGACTGTACCTGTTCTGTGGCGTCATATCGATGATAATCCTATACGGACTCTATAATAGAAGGGTTTTATCTATACTCTATTGCCGATACATTCTTACCTCTATAAAATCTTTGGTGCAAATATATAGATTTATATGAAAGAGACACATTCTCTACCTTTTATACGACCAATATGGTTCTCTTTTTAGTATTATGAATTTGGATGTTTTATGCACTATGCACTTTATGATCTAGCAATTGTTTGCACGCACTTTGCACTTTATAAAAAGGAAACTTTTGCGGAATAATGAACAGAGCAGACGTCCATGCACATACCTCAGAATGTGAAAAAATCTAAACTTATAGAGATTCGCTTCATTTGACATATATTGGATATTGTATCCATTTAGTAAAGCATAAAGCTGAGAGGCTTATATGAATAAGAGAGGTATGTGCATGGACGGAGAGCACTATGCACTTTATTTTATTGCTGCTATGCATGTAATTTCGCTGCTGGAATGCTATTTTTGCACAGACATCCAAATGTTTTATACTTGGCAATTTTGCACATATCATATACCGTCTGTATGCACCTAGTCTGAGGTTTATTTGAGTACGCTAGTCTCTACTTTGCATAGGTTACCATTGCTAATTTATGATCATGCAGTTAGGAGTTACATCTGACTAATTCCTCCTTTTTTTGATGCATTGACAAACGTATTCTTAGACATATAAAATTATGTCTAAAACCATGGCATATTGCTGAAATTGAAAAACACATGATAGGTTTGTGAAAATAATGCATTTTTTTATATCACATACTTTGTGTCTATCATGCGCTTACAAATTATGAAAGTAATTCATGTGGCACATATTAGAGGACAAAGTTAGAACTCCTCCATAAGTAATCACATACTGTTGAACCGTTCCAATATGGCTGCCTTACAAAACACGATGAACGAACAGTCTATAGCAGGAGGACACTCTCTATGTGAAATCAGAGAGTCAGCCTGGGGATAAATTGCAGTCCATTCTCTGTGTTGTTGGTAAACCCACGTGATCAAGCGGTCTGTGCACCGCGAAACGCGTCGTTTTTTGTTTTCCTTCCTGATGTATTCACACCAATAAAGAAAATGTGTTGCCAGGAGTGCTGAGGAGTTTCTTTCCACTTTCTTTTGCTGCAAGGATACTGGTTCTTGATTGCAGCTGTTCTCTGGAGTGCATTCCACCTGCTGTCTTTTTTCAAAAGGCATTCTTCTCATATATATATATATATATATATATATATATATATATATATATATATATATATATATATATATATACATATATATATATATATATATATATATAATGCCCCAATATGGTTTACAGACAGATCTTCTATGTTTCCAGTGCGCTCTGAGAGACAATTGTTTTGCATTATGGCATTTGTAATCTCCTAGTCAAGATAGGGAGAATAATGCCACAGTTGCACACTTTTGTGCCTAACATGGTTCTAGAAGGATTTATATATTTGAGTGACACTATGGATAAATAAGTGATGAGAATTTGCCCAGTATGTGGCAAAAAAGGTTGCCATCCTGACACTGGTGTCGTTTTTTCACCTGATTGTGCTTGCTTTTCATGGCACAAGTAATGGACACATGCAAGTGGACAGCGTAACTTTCTTTCAGAGGGCGGACACAACCTCTTGACTATTTTGAGGTTGGCAAGCTTACTCAAGTATTTGGCTACCAGGATTTTAATCAGGTTGTCATGTTTCCAGTGCAGACGCTTACCCACAAGAATATTTCACCACAGATTGCTGGGTTTAAAAGGTGAGTACCTTTTATATTTTGCCAGCATATTTATTGGAAGATTTCCTCTCTCAGTTTATTTTTCTGGTGTTCATTACTTTTTTTAAAAAGTCCAATGCTATTTTGTCTTGCACACTTTCTTCTACGGAGAAGGTTAATTGAACTGCATTTGTACATTTCACTTTAAAAAATATGCTCACTTACTGTGCATATATTCATGGGTGCCAGCTTTTGATTTTCACTATGGGGGCCAAAATACCTGGGCATATGTTATACTTGCAGCTGATAATTTTTTACCCTTTTCCATGCTGCTTAAAGGCAATTAGTTGGGGTTGTGCGATGTATTACAACCGTCACCAAGAGACCAGCCATAAAACAAGGGGCTTTTTTTTGGGAGATAGTCCACAGTCCACAGTCCCGAATGCTGTATGTTCCTAGTTTTAAATATCTCATAACACCCAGCATCCATATAATTATTTGTGAATAGTGCAACTGTCATTCCTTGAAAGTTTTGCACCCAGAGACCATTTTCTTGCCTTTTGCTGAATTGCATTCTGGTATTTGTAGTCTCCCAGTCAAGATGGGGGGAATAATGCCAAAATTGTACATTTTGTGCCTAACATAGTGGTCTGGTAGCATTTTAAAATGGACAGTGGGCACGGCCAAAGACCATGCTTGTGGTCTGGAAGCATTCTAAAAATATATGGAATAACAACACCCTTGAAATTCAAGGAAGAATCTTTAGTTCCAGGGACGTTAAGGTGAGCAATACATTGTAACAAATCCTCTGAAATTCAGCTAAAGCCGCCTTAACTTTGCACCCCTGTTGCACCGCCTATGACCACAATGATGACATCACAGATCACATCACTGTTGACATCAATAATTACATGTTTTATGAGAACACTGATGACATTACAAATCACATCACTGATGCCATTACTGGTGACAACACTAATTACATTGTATATAACTGATTACATCAATAATGGAATTAGACATAACATCATTTATAAGTTAGCTCATTAAAGGTTTGATTACCTTAATAACAATTTAGGCCATGGACTTTGACATGACAAAGGCTGGGGTCACTGGCTAGCACCAAAGGCCATAGCTAATGGTCAGTTAGTGTTCAAACATACCAATGGGCATGGTTAAAAGCCATGCCTAGTAGCCCATCACTGTTTTAAAATATACAGTGGGCAACATTGAAAGCAGTAGTCAGTGGCCATGGCCAAAGGCCATAGCTAGTTCCCATTAATATGTTAGAATATGCAGTCGGCACAGCCAAAGCCAGGGGCCACTGGCTAGTATTGTGTTGAAGGTGAACCAAGGGTGGGTTCCCAACATGTATCGGTAAGATTTAAGTAAAGTGTCTACTTCAAACCAAATCTAACGCTTAGGCTGAGGTGGGAAGCTCCCCCATCCTTGCTTTCAAAAGTCAAACAGGAAAGACTAAGGACCTGTATTTAAATTAGATAATGAACTAAAGCTCTTACAGATATATCGCTTATCTGAATGCTTGGATAGCTGACAAAAGAAATCAGTCTATACCATTGCAGTTTTTTCAAAAACATAAATGTTCATATTTAATCAAAACATTTTTTTCTCTTCCCACATAAACACATTGTATGTCGTTAAACGTGATTCATATATCAGTACATATAATCAATTTTGGATATTAAAACCAAAAACAAGACAACATAATAACATTGCATAGAAATATGAAAAAATCAACCATAAAATCATGTGAATCAAAACACTAAGTTATTGTAAAATGCCATAGGTACATAACATAAATTGCATAATTTAAGAACTCTATGTACATGAGTTGAAGCTGTACAGAGAGTGAGGCAAAAGACCACTATTTGCCAGCTCAACCAAAACATAAATCTGTCTGCAGGTCAAGTATTGTGTTGAAGACCATGGTTAGAGGCTCGTTAGTGTATATAATATACAGTGGGCACGGCCGAAGGCCATAGCTAGTGGCTGGTAGTATTGTATAATACACAGTGGGCACAGCCGAAGGCCATCACTTATTGCATTTTATCATTTTAAAATATACAGTTGAAATGGCCAAAAGATGTACACACTGCTCATGGTCAAAGGCCATGGCTAGTGGCCCATTTATATGCTAGAATATATAGTGGGCACAGTCAAAGATTGTGGCCACTGGCCGGTATTGTGTTAAAGTCCATGGCTAGTGCCTGATCAGTGTATATAATATACAGTGGACACGGTTAAAACTGTATCCTCTAGTAAAGGGCAAAATCTATGGTTGGTAGCCTGTTAGTGTTTTAAAATATTCAGTGCACATGGGTGAAGGTTGGGACCACTGTCCATAACTGAAGGCCATGACTAGTACCCATTCATGTGTTAAAATATATTTGGCCATGCACACTACCAATAGCTGAAGGCCATGCTTAATGCCAGTTACTGCTGTAATGTAATTAGTGATGTCTTCAGTGATGCGATCTGTGATGTCATCATTATGGTCATAGGCTGTGCAACAAGGGGTGCAAAGTTAAGGTGGCTTTTGCTGAATTTCAGGGGATTTGTTGCATTAAGTTCTCTCCTTAACGTGCCTGCAACTAAAGTTTTTTCCTTGAATATATATATATATGAAAATAAGACTACTGTGATATATATGTATATGTATATATTCAATGAAAAAACTTTGTTAAAGGGACGTTATGGTTAAGTTGCACTAATAAAAACCTATGAAAAACTTTGTTAAAGGGACATGAAATTCAATGAAAAAAAGTTGTTAAAGGGACGATATGGTTACAAGTAAAAACAAAAAACCTCGGAAATTCCCCAGTTATGGTAAGCTAAGCAACCATAACTCACGCTACCACCGTGCACTGCTAAGACTAACACCCAGGACATCAGAAATGACATCACAAATGTCAGAATCAAGTCTAGAATAAAATTCCAAAATGTCATGCAGTTTCATTGAGTGCCGTCAAAGTTATAAGCTATCCAAGAACTGCTTTTCACCAACCCTGTAATGCAGAAATAGGCATATATGTCCCCGGACATCCGGACTGTTTGCGGACTTCGGGGGTGAAAAACACCTGTTTTTTGGCTTCTTACAGCCATATCCCATCCCATCCTCGTCACCCCTCACCTCTCCAGAGATTGTTTGATAAGTTTGACAAGTGCAATGTTGTGTTTTTTTATATGTTTCTACCGCGGTGTCCGCAGACACCGGCGGATGTCTGCAAATCCAACATGGTGGGCGTTTCCAAAAATCTGACGCACTTCACGCTTTTCACCATCCAATCAGCGGGCGCGTCCGAAGTCCGGTCTCTGGGCCAATCGGATGCCTGTCCGTGGACCGAACAGAGAAATGGTCCACGAAGCAGAGCCAGATATCACTCATTTTATTGTACCTACTTTTTGGTCGTTTTAAAAAAAACTACTGGACGGATTTACACCAAATTTACAAAAGCACGCTTTCGGGACCAAGCCGCCGCTCCTGGCGCAAATTTGGTGAAAATCCGTCCAGCGGTTTGGGCTATAGGCGGGAGCACATTCTTTTTCCATTATGTCTATGGAAAAAGACATTTTTGAGACCCACCTACAACTTTGCCCCCCCCCCTTGACGAAACCTCACCAAACTTGCCAAAGGAATTCACAGTTTGGTAAGGATTCGTCCATGGGAAGCGAAGTTATAAGCCGCCCAAACTGTGTTCTTCCTATGAGTTGAGCAAGTTAACCATAACTACACGGCCGCTACCACAGTCCGTGTAATATATCACAGTCAACTTATTTTTAATTTCTTCATTTTTAGAAGTTGTTTTCAGTAACTATTATTTTGACCTCTTCGTATTTAATATACATTTTTGCAGAACTATTTTTACATGTACCTATGCAGTGGTTGCAACTATGCGATCTGCCTTTCACTGTGTCAGCATTGTAGTAAGGGGATATAGCATTAGGATGATTTAGTGGGAGATATGGGGGTCCTTTCAACTTGATAATTACACCTCTCTCCCCCCAAATCCTGCAAGTTTAACCATGCAGATGCAGGTGGACAAGCATTCCTGTTGCTCACACCACATGTATGCACAAACACCTAAGAACCTCACAACTATCATGTGACCATCTACAATTTCATGATTTCAAGAGTGAGAGATTTATCCTTGGCCTCAAGCCCAGCCCTGAAATCTCTCCACTCTCTTCCGGTGGCTGCAGGGATGAAGTTCAAGACCCTTTGCATTGTCCACAAGGCTTTCTGGGGCCCCGGGGCACGCACTACATCCAACTGTCTCGCCCGAAATACCTTATTTCTAGAGCCGTTTGCTCAGTTACCTCCAACTCTCTGAGGGTCAGACGCTTTTCCAGGCAGAGAGTGGGGGGTAGATCTCTCTCCTCTGCAGGTGACTCCCTCCAGAACGGCCTCCCTGCCCCTCTCAGACTTGGGCCTGAAACCACCTGAAGTTCCGGAAGGAGCACAAGGCCCTCCTTTTCTCCTCTGCCTTCTCTCTCTCACTCCCTTGCTAACTTATCTGTCTGGTGCACGAACTGGTTGCTTGGTTCCCTCACCGTCCCACTGGGTACCAGGCTCCTATACGACCAGTCTTTGTACTGGTTCCTGGCCCTTAGGGGCTGTAACTGTAACCCTTACAACCCCCTGCCTCCTTGCACTTACCCAAAGCCGCATTGTCCTGGCTGCACTAACTCAGAGCCATGCTGCCCTGATGGAACTTACCCCTTTCCTCTCCCTTGCACTTTTCCCTCTCCTTCTCCCTGCACTTCTCGTTGTCACACTTGCATGATACAAATGACACAAGGCCTAGTAGGATCGTTTGTCTTGCCCTCCCTATGTCTTCTCTCCCTTGTCTTGTGAAACCAGAAACACTTGTGTACAGGCGTGTTATAAATGCTATATCATATATCATATCGCGTGCGGTATACATCTGGCAAGATAGGAACAGGGAGTAAAATGTATAGGCTTGGGCTAAAGGATAAAGGAAAACAACCTTTCTTGCATGTGATGGTGAGGTTCAAGATGGAGGCTGTCTGTCACTATGATATGTGTGTCAGGGAACGCTCCGAGTTCAGGGATTTGAACTATAACCTACGTGAATCTGGCGCAGGGGAATTGACTCTGTGCCACCCACCTTTCTTCCAAGTCCCACAGAAAAGTGATACTTGTCGGGCTTTGGTTTTTATTGCATCTCTGCCAACCTAACAGACCCTTTTGACGGATGCTTGAGATGTAAATAATGTTGGTAGGCCAATGCAGTACTTGGGTAATTACATGGCAGCCAGAAATGCTCTGTGTCTTATGGACAGAAATGATATCTCGGTGTCTCTGGAGCAGGAACACGTTTTGTCTGGGTCGCCCATGTTGCACACAGAGACAACCGAAATGTATAACTTGCTTGCCTTTGTATTAATGCAGATATGCTCAAGTCTTAGTTTTTCTTTAAAGATTTCATGATGATATTAGCAATTTAAGGTCCACTGCATCCGTATTTAATTATAAGCTTGTAAATCTTATTTTCTGCGTTTCACCTTCTGTGAATTTGTATTTTCTTTCCGGAAATAAAAGCATTTGGAGCGAGCGCTGGTTCCAAGCAGTCTAGTGATGCACAAGTGGGGTGGCCATTTACTCCCGCCTCCTCTCCTAAAAATCTAATAGCAGCCTTGCTGGCTTCTGCCACCTCTTTTTATTTATTGCCTTCTTTTTGCCAGGTCAGCACTTTTAAGTCTGGCATTTTTTTTCCTCTTGATAATCCTAGAGGTGTGAGGTAAAGGGTGTCAGAAGGTGGTCAATTATTTGGGGTGAAATAGAAAGAGTAGTGTCGCCAGATAGTGAATCAATATATTCATAAAACAAATAAATAAATACATATCTGTCGCGAGAAGTTATAATTGCGATGTTGACACCATTAAAAAACGAACTTCGATTATTTGTTATCCATCTTACCAGCGCACCCAGAAATAACATGCTTTATGTAGGTCTGTTGTTTTTATTTGGAGACCATGAACTGCTGAGCAGGGTACTTTCCGGTGCCAGAAAAAGAATGGAAATGCTGCATGCAATCTTCGTTAGTGCCACCCATGATCCACATGTGTTCTACATTCTCATTGAATAGCTATCCAGCCACTGCTAAGCACAGCAGACATGCAGGTCCTGATTTACAAAGCATTTTTCAACTGGGTTTTCCCATTCAAAATCACATTTCTAAATTAGGTCATTGTTAGGAATGATTTTCTATACTCTGGCCTGGTGGACAGATGTATAGAAGTCCAACCTAGTATTGTGACAAGGACAACTCTGGGAGCTGTAGCCAAACCAGTTCAAGGCAGCAAGGTGAGTGGTCTAGGCTAAGTCTCAAGAGGTGGTGATCTTGTAAGGGGTCCACAATGAGCACACACAGCGAAATAGTCAAGGAACACACTTAGGCAAAAAGGGATAAAAATACTTCTATGGCTAAAAAAACAGTGAAAAATGACTACTAACAGGTAATATCATAATTCAATACTAAAAATTAGATACACATTTACAATTACTTGAGTAGAGCAAAATACATATCAGACCCCTGAAAAGGAATGTACAGATTAGTATTAGCACTACTAGTTGACAGAGATTCAATCCTAACTTCAGAGGTCTGTCCCAAAAATGTATGGGGCCTTGTGCCGAAAAGTTCAGCAAAGTTCCATACAGTTTTATGAAGCTGGAAAAAATTAAGGTAGGGTCTCTGGGGTCCAGTGAACAGTTCCAAGTGTCATGGGATGAGTTAAACTAGGTAACAAACGTGTTCCCAACTTTCAGAGTGCTTGTGTGAGCAAGCAATGGCAAAGCCAAAGTAATCTAAAAGTTTTTAAAAGTTACCAAACTTTTAAAAGGGAGTAAGGGGAGCAGGTAAGTATTGCTACAACTCACCCCCCATACTCTGATTCTTCATGAGACTTGGCAGGTCGGTTGAAGAAGATCGAAGGTCGCTTTTCCACCATCAGCCTCAGCCCTTGTTTACCAGGGGTTGCAGGTTCGAGCCGTTTTCCAGTCATGGACTATTGCTGGTGCAAGGTCTTCCAGTGAAGAAATGCAGAAGAACGCAATTCAGAGCCTCTCTCAGGACAGGACTGGACACAGGTAAGTAGTTTTGGAGGACAGCCACCGATGTACTGTGACGCAAACAGATTCACTTTCCGCGGTCAAACTTTCCCTCCTATCTCGGATCCCCTTGATGCTAGGACCACAATATTCTGCAGAGGTAAGTTTTGTTGCACAAGCTGAAGATTCCCCGGGTTCCAGGCCTCAACTTGGAATGGCAGCATCTGCAGCACGGTAGTCCAAGCTCAGAGCTGGCCAGTTACAGGGGGCGGTCCAGGGGCACTTCTGAAGGCTCTTCTTCGTAGAACTCCAAGCTGATGTCGAGAATGGGTGATCCCTCCACTCCACAGGTCATAGCTCCTTCGCAGGACTGCTGGAGATCTTCCACAGGAGAAGGCTTTACCAGGGCAGCAGCAGAAGTTGGCTGCCACGCTTTCTTCCGACGGGTCCACAGTCTCGTTGCAAGTCTTGTAGTTTGACAGGAGTCTTGGCTCCTTCAGTTTTTCTAGGATCTCTCCAGAATGGGTGCAGGGACCTCTTCTTATTCTAAAAGCCAGGTAAGAGCTTCAGTTCCCTTTAGCCAATGACAGGTCTGCCCCCCACACACACCCCAGCAGTGGTCCAATCAGGACCACTGGCACAAAACTCATGCATACCACTGAGACACACTGGCACCAGATTGTGGATTGGGACCAGACAGTCCCAGCCCACGTTCTGGCAGCAAACACACATAGCCCTCCAGTAGCACGCCAAAGGCCTCTGCTTTCCCAAGCACTTGATGTCCATACAAGGATTTTCCTTGCCTCAAAGGCAAGGAGGAAGGCTAAAAGACAAGATGGCCAAAGGACAAGTGAAAAACCTTGTGGCATGGCCATGTTTGACCACTAGCCAAAGTTAGTAGCCAAAGGCGGTAAAAGCGGTAAAGCTAAAAGGAAATGCACCAGAAAATGGGAAAAAGTCACTGCTACCACCAGCTTGTCCATTTAGCACATCTTAAGTAACCAAACATACGCTGAAGTGTTAGTCTAGGGCAGAACAAAAAGTGTACACCATTGTACTGCATTGTAAAATGCATTGCACAATGGTAAAAAGTTCCAAGTGATAGCAGGTTACTAAAAGTATTAACAGAGTAACAAGTCTAAGGGAAACAATGTTTCCCAGTGCTGAAAGCCTGAAGAACATGCCAGTTTCCCCATAACAGATGAGCAAAAGCCAGTGTAGTAAAGCTTAAGGCTTCACAGCACTGTAAAAAGAACGGATCAGATACAAAAATAAAAGCAAAATGTTTGGGGGGTCCATAGAAATGGAAGGAAAGGTACAGTAAAGAGGAATCTTTCCTATCAGTCTCCAATCTCCTGCTACAACAGCACGCACATTTCTAGCATTGTGGGCTGCTTTACTAGGAAATTGCCCAAAAATCACTCCTATTTGCTGACCACAGATGAACACATTTCACATGGTGCCCCTCCATATTCCAAGCCCAAGGCATACTTCATTGAATTTAAATTTCAGTTTATTTGAATAGAAACGGTTTACATGAGCTGCAACACAAAGAAAATACTACAACTTACTACAGGAAATTAAATTATTAATGTAATAGGTGAATAGGCTTACAGGGAACTCTGGAACTGTCCCGGTAGGCCTAAACCCCTTGTGCTTCTTTATGTCTGTATTCTAGTTTTCTGCTCCTCTTTCCGTCTCTCCTAGTCACCAAACCTCGTTATTTCCATCGCTCTACATCCCGCACATCCCTTTGCATCTTCCAGTATGCTATTCCTCAATCTTTACAAATGTTTTATAATTATATTGTGCTATATTTAACTGCTTTTTAATGCCTACATATGAACAAAAGTGCTTTAAAATTCTATTATGCAGGCTTGGGATGTTGCGGATTGCAGGCCAAAACATCAGGAGAGCCAGGGTTTGCAGACTCCTGCCCTATTTAAATCACATCCAGCCTTAAGAATATACATCCTGCAGGTATAGTTCTCACTGCAGACTTCAGGTTTCATATCACGTTTTTTTTTCGTGATCTATTTCCTCGCATGAACTTTCTTTGTGCATTTTCCCTTGTTTTGCTTTTAACCATTTTTTTAACTTTTTTTTTTAAACCAGCAAACAGATGACATTGATACAGAGTAAATGACAAACGCTTCATAATCCCCCTGCCTGGAGGTCATCACCGAGCAAGCAAGGGTTCATTAAACCAACATCCTCCCCTCCCCTCTCTGCCATGATTTAGCCTTCTTCTTGGTCTGGCCTGGGGGAAGTTGCTGCAAGCAGTTCGCCACCCCGGTGAAGGACCTTCTTGGCCATGTGGGTTTTGTTGGTTAGCGCCGGAAAGTTTTGGTCGTAGTCTAGAAATGGCACCCAAATATTTGTGAAGTGTTGCAAGAGGCCTGCTTTGGCTGCTGCCACTTTTTCCGTGATCAATATGTCCCACATTTTTATTCATCAAAGGGTCATGGAGGGGCCCTCTGCTGTTTTCCAGGTGCGGGCGACAGGGATTTCCCGGCCAAGAGGAATTGAGTTAATAGTGTGACCAATTTTCTGGATCTTGGGTACACTCCTGGGGCCGGGGCTCCTAGCAAGATGATTTCCGGTTTCATGGGAATCGCCACCTGGGTGATGTCTTTTATTGTGGCGACACATCGTGCCCAGTAGGCTTTTACGATTGGGCATACCCACCACATGTGGAAGTATGAACCCGGCTGTCCGCATAGGCACCAGCAGTGGGGGTCCAGGGCTTGGTCAAAGCGGTGTAGCCTAAGCGGGGGGTAGTACCAGCGCAGGAGTAATTTATGAGCGCACTCCCGATTGGTAATACAAAAGGATAAGGAGTGCGTCCTGGACCAGATATCTACCCATGTTTGGTCCTCCTTTTGACCATTTTTTTTCCAAACATGTTTTTATTGGTTTTAAATATATGTTAACGTGTGTGTGGGGATTGGGGTGGGGGGATGGAGTGTGGGCTAGGGGTGGTGTGGGGGAGCCCCACAATAACATTTGTCATCATTGTAAATATGTATAAACATAGCATTCTAACAAGAAAACATACACTAAACAACTAAAAAAGTATTAAAATATCATATACAGTAAAAGCATAGTAACATTTTCTATTACAACTAACAGTATATACACATTTATAGTCATTACACTGTGCATACAAAATGCAAACATGTAATATGTATGCTAAATTGAATGGAGTAAATAATGCAAACTACAACTACTAACAAATACAGCACAAATGTAATGCACATTAACCATATAAATGAATAAAATCAATTTAACATTTTTATTAAAAGGAAATATTTACACAGCATGTTACATTAATATTTCATAAGAGTGTGTGTGGTAGGAACATGTGTCATGTTTAGTGTGCTTATTAGTGTGTGTGGTAAGTGTGTGTGGTAGGATCGTGTTTGATAGGAGTGTGTGCGGTAAGAGCATGTGTGGTAGGAGCGCATGTGGTAGGAGCACGTGTGGAGCATGTGTCACCATAGGGGCATGTGTTGTCGTAGGAGCATGTCACAATGTGTAGTAGGAGCGTATGTGTGTATGTGTGCTGTAGTAGTGTGTTTAGTACGAGGGGGTAGTAGCATCCTAAGAGCATGTGCATCCACATACTATGTGCAGTAGGTGTGTGTGTAGTAGCTGTGTTTGTCATTGGAACATAAATTATAGGAGTGTGTGTTGCAGAAGCACACGTTTTAGAAGCGCGTGTTGCAGGAGCACATGTTGTAGGAGTGCGTTTATTAGAGTGTGTGTGTCATAGGATTGTGCGGTAAGTGTGTGTCATAGGAGCATGTTTGGTAGAAGAATGTGTGGTAGGAGCACATGTCGGCCGTAGGAGCATATTTCGCTGTAGGAGCCTGTGAGAGCACTTTTTATATTTCTTCAAGTGATTTGTAGTAAGCATGTGTGGATTGGGTGTGTGTGTCATAGGAGCACGTTATTAGTGTTCATATACACAATGTTAATATCACAAATGTATGCATAGGGTTTTCCATATAAAAGTACCTCCAAGCTACCCATGCATTGTATGCCTCCTAAAGTATGAAAAGTGTACATGTGTTCCATCACTTACAGCGTTTTTAATGTTAATGGTGTAATATATGAACTGTAAAACCTCAACGCTCTGTGTACAGTTTGTATTGAAAGTGTGAATAGATAGCTGCATGATTTAAAAACGACATTCTCCAGCAGCGCTTGGGTGCTAAATAAAATCATAAGGTAAGGCTCATGGAGCACAGACTTTTTTCAAATTTGGAAGAGCCGGTTGCGCTCCCAGTGGGTATTACACTCACCTTGAAATCCAGGCGAGCGATTAGCATTCTCCAATTCTTTCTAGCCATGGATCTCGTCCCTGGCACCTCCTCGGTGTATGTATTTGATGGAGGGGGTATAAGGGAGTGGGTGGGGGTACCCCTGTGGGGACAGCACATGGATTTTATTCCTTGTCACAGTAAAAGAGTAAGACGTGTTGAGCTCAGGATGCCAGGGGCTCAAATGGCCTTGTTAATAGAGAGTTGGCTGTGGGAGGAGGAAATCGTACCCCAAATTGACGTGGGACGGTTGTTCCTACTGTTTTTAAAACCAGTTTACTCGATAAAACAGCTATTGCTAGGTGTGAAATTGAAACACAAGATCTTATAATAGATGTTACCTCTATTGGTTCTGCTCTTAATAATGAGGCTGTCATCGGCAGAAATAATGTTTTTGTATCACATGATGAAATAAATTGTTTATCTAGCACTGAGGTGCTTGGCACGCCTGCTCGCCCTGGGCTTTATTCAAATATAAGGGGTAGGAGTCAGGATACTAGACACAAGGAGATAGAATCACCTGTTGCTTCCAAATGTCAGACTATACCTCCCCATGCTGATAGTCACAGGCCTATTCAGAAAAATAGATCTCTTATGAAACTGAAAGATGGCAGGCTCAATCAGATTGAGTGTATGTTATTAAATACAAGGTGCATAATTAAGCTACTGCTATGATATCTTTTTTATTTTTCCTTGTTTTCTTTCTTTCTTTCTTTCTTTCTTTCTTTCTTTCTTTCTTTCTTTCTTTCTTTCTTTCTTTCTTTCTGCTTTTGCTTATTGCTGTTCATTTGATAATCAGATGGCCCTAATTAGTGAATTAATGACAATATTGTAATCTCTATAAATGAAAGGTTTATATTTAAACTATATAATGTCAACCAAAAAAGAAATAATACAAGGTCTTTAGTTAGGCACGCAGCAGAGGTTGCGGATCACATCATTATGTACCAAATTGACATCTGCACAATTACTGAGATGTGACTGCATAAGGCAGCAGGACCCTCCCTCTTCTTGGCTATCACGGATGATTTAAATCTTTTCTGAGTGGATAGGCCATTGGGAAAGTCAGGGGTGTTGCGTTTATTTGTATGCATATGCAAAATAGAAATACAAGAACCTGTGACGACTGTGAAACCGTTCATATCAAGATCTTGAAAGATCCACATACCACGGTCAACTTAAACCTATTATACAGACCTTTCCAACCCATGCCAGAATTTTCAGAGCAACTTAATAGCCTGTTACTCCCGCTATTGAACCCTACTTCTAAAGTAATTCTACTAGGAGAGTTTAACTTGTGGCTATCGGACGATGCAGATCAGGCAGCTGCCCTTGTCGATTCTTCACTGAGGGAGTTGGGCTTCAGTCATCAGATATATGTTGCTACACACAGTAAAGGGAATATCCTAGATTGGCTGACCTCGGTTAATATCCAAATAAATAAGCCTTAAGTAGCGCCATGATCATGGTCGGATCATAACATCATCTTGTTTGACATCATTCTTCCAGGTAGAGTGGGCAGAGTTGCAGCAATTGGAACTGTGATCAGGTCAAGGAACAATTGCAAGCTCACGCCAGAAGCAATGGAGGCCTGGCTTTCCTATCTAGCAGAAAGGACAGCTAATGCGGGGCCGGCTAATGAGATTGCCCTGATCTAGGATAAGGTCCTCTCAAAAGCAGCCAATCAGATTGCCCCACTAAGAAATTGCTCTGGCCCTTGCAAAAAGACAAACTCCTGGTTCTCGCCGGACTTGAATCAGCTAAGGGCACATAAGAGAAATTGCTTAAAAACATGGGTAACGACTGGTATGACAGCGGATAGGGTGGTGTATGCGGAAGCAGCATGTGAATACAAAACTGTGATTATTAATGCTAAAAACAATACTTCCAACACCAGAATCAGGGAGTCAAAATGTGACACAAATTAACTTTTCAAAATTTCATGTTTGAAATTCCATAACCCAATAAAGAGGCCAATATTGTGACGGATAGTGCGTGGTGCGCTGTTATTCAAGATGCCATGATGAATACATTGAGCAAGATTAAACGAAACACCAAGATCATATTAGATCTACTAAACCTGACCAGTACAAACCTTGCTAGTGATGTTCCACGTACCCCACTGAATAATACTCCTGGAGACCCTGAAAGGAAGTTTACTTTTAAATCTGTGTCTGAGGCTGAAATAACAAAACTCGTTGCCCCGTTAAAGCCGACAATCTGCAAGGGAGACATTTGGCCGCCCCTATAGTGAAAGCATTTGCCCCAGCTTTGGTTTCATCGATAATCAAATGTGTCTTTTTCAGAGGGTAAAGTCTTAGACTGCATAAAGAATGCATATGTCTCCCCCCTGCTGAAGAAACCAGGACTGGACTCTCCATTACGTCCAATTATCGGCTCATTACTAATGTGCCATTCTTGCTCAAGAACTTAGATTGGGCTGCCTATCTGCAGGTCGTGGACTAGTTGACCAATCATGATATCCTGAGCAAGAGGCAATCTGGTTTCCGACTGGCACATGCAATACAAACAGCCTTATTAGATCTAAAGTCTAACCTCTTACAATTTGTTTTAAGAGGTTTATTTTGGTACATTATTATTGCTGCTTGACCTGTCCGTGGCCTATGATTTAGTTGACCTTGTTGCAGGTTTTTCTGTCTCAGCTGCAGGATGGGTCCACCTTTCTCTTCAGAATTGGACAGCGTATGTTTTGGTATGGCAACAGAAGATCTGGTGTGGATTGAGTTTGGAGTTCCTCAAGGGTCTTGCTTTCTCCCTCTTTTATCAATATCTTCACTCTTCTGCTTTTCCAACTGCTGGAAGACAGGGGAGTCAGGTTCACCAACTATGCTGATGATACACAGTGCCCCATTCCCCTATTGGTAACTTATGAAAAGGATTCAGAAGACATGTCTGGATGGTAAGGAATGACCTGGCACTGAACAATGATAAAATGGAGCTGATGATGGCAGGTACTGCTCATAGTTTGAAATAACTGCTCGCCCAGAGTATCAACACTTTGTGATAGCAGATTGTAAATTGGCCATTGAGCCCAAAGTCAAGACCTTAGGGGTATTTTTTGATCAATATCTTAATATGAGCACTCAGGTCAGCAGCTTGGTCTCGAACTCTGCTTATAACGGCAAACTGGTTGCACAGATTTAGCAATTTGTATCTAAGGCTCACTGTGCTACAGTTGCAAGGGCCATCATCAAAACCCTCACCCCTGCTACCACAGTGAGAAGTTCTAAAAAGCTCACTGAGGACAACCTGCGCCCCTACCTAAACATCCCTGAACTAGTACCCCCCTTCGCCAAAGACCCCACCACCCTAGCTAACATCTACAAGGATATCATCACTAAAGCAATTAACGAGATAGCACCCCTCGAAGCCAAAAAAGATAAGAAATCATTACACCCAAACTCATGGTTCACTGAAGAACTCCAGTCACGGCGCACTTGCAAAAGAGTAGCACTGAAAAACTGGCAATCCAATCCTAGTATCAGTACCAAAAACGAGTTAAATCTAATCTCCCAATGATACAAAGCAACCATCACCACAGCCAAAGCTAACACTTTCAACACACGCATCTCCAATGCTAAATCACACTCCAGAGAGATCTTCTCCATCTTCAATGAGCTTATCTCCCCTCCCAGCACACCCGACAAAATAGTCAAAGATGAAGCATGGTGTACAAGCATCCAAACAGCCATGGTACACAAAATAGACCTCCTCCAAAAGAAAATTGAAGACCACTGCAAAGCCCTACCACCACAAACAGGAACAAAACCTACCATCTCAATTCCCGACACAAACAACTCCACCAGACCTGTATTCTCATTCAGGGATATCACTGAACAAGAAGTTCTAGACCTTCTCAAAAACCTCAAACCCTCTCCCTGTAAAGGGGACATATGCCCACCTAACCTCATCAAGGACTGCACACACCTCCTAGCACCGCTATTTACGGCCTTCATCAATGCGCCCTTCAAAACAGCCATTATCCCAGCCAGCCTCAAAGAGGCCTGGATCCGCCCACTCTTAAAAAAACCAACCCTCGACCCTCTACAACCGAATAACTACAGACCAAATACCACTGTGCCATTCCTCTTGAAACTACTGGACAAAGCTGCCCCCTGCCAAATCCAACACTTTCTGGAAACCCAATCCATCCTAGGAACCAGACAATCGGGTTTCCGGAAAGGACATGGCACTGAAACAGCCCTGGTGGATCTAAATAATCAGATCACCCAAATCATGGACAAAGGCAAGCCGGCCTTGCTGCTGCTCCTAGATCTCTCAGCCGCTTTCAACCTGGTTGACCACAAGACTCTCACATCTCACCTCACACATTCAGCTAACTTCTCCAAAGAAGCAGCTCTCTGGGTCACCTCCTTCCTCGAAGGAAGAGCCATGAAGGTCTTCTCAGATATAGCTAACGCTAAACCTACTACAATCCACTGCGGAGTCCCTCAGGGATCCTGCACAGCGCCCACACTACACAACTTGTTCACAAAGCCCCTCTTCGACATGCCGGACTCACTTGGTATCGCGTACATGTATTATGCTTACGACACTCAGGTACTTCTACCCCTCTCTGGATCATACCACAAAGATGCCAAGGCACTCCACATGATCTACTCCACCATCCAGGCTTGGATGGCGGTAAATGACCTCGGCCTCAATGGGGAAAAAACGGAGATCATGATACTAGGCCAAAAGAACACCCTAACCAAGCTTGACAAACTTTATGCCAACTTCACTATTGACAACTCCCCGATCCCTGTATCTACAGCAGTCAAGACACTGGGAGTTTACTTAGACTCCTCACTAACCATGACCAGACAGGTCAGCACCATCACTTCCTCCTCTGCACACACCACCAAACTAATAAACGCCATAAAACCTTACCTATCCAAATGGCCAGAGCAACCATTGGTGCAAAACTAGACTATTGTAATGCCCTTTTGGCAGGTACATCTGATAAAAACCTAGATAGGCTTCAAGTCACGCAAAACAATGCTCTCCGTGCTGCCATAAGCATCCCAAGAAGGGAACACATCTCCCAGGCTAGACAATCAGCTCACTGGCTCCCAGTCAAAAAACGCATCACTTTTCAAATCCTCACCCTCACACACAATTGCCTCACACTATCTCCAAGTCCTCTTCCACATGCCTCCCAGAACACAATACTCTAACCAACTCCACATCCCATGTATTAACAGAGCCAAAGCCGGTGGGTTGGGCTTCCCATATATTGCTGCCAAACTTTGGAATGCACTACCCACAGACATTAGAGCAGAAAACTCACTCCTGGCATTTCGTAGGAAACTCAAGACCCAACTCCTTGCGCAGTACTCTGTAACCATATCGGTAAATAGGTGAAACTTCACATGTAAATATGTAAAATATCAGATTCACTGTAAATATATGTATCATCATGTATAAGTAACTAAGCTATGTATGTAACAAGTGCCATGATGCCCATGGGCTGATGTGTGCTTTACAAATTTGAATAAATAAATAAATCATTGGAACCAAGCTGGATTTCTACAGTAGTTTGCTTCAAGGTATCTGTAAAAGAGATTGTTCAAGACTACAGGTCATTCTGAACAGTGCTGTATGAGCAGTGGAGGGACTGAAAAGGAGGCATCATGTCTCCCTAGCCAGAAAAACCTCCATTGGTTGCTGATTGAGGCGAGAATCGGTCACTGATTCATCAGTATCTTTCATAAATACCTGTTTGGCCATAGCCCAGAATATTTGTCTGAAAGTATATAAAGGCACTCTATTTAACGGACCTTGAGGTCATACGACTCCCCTGTTTTGGTTGTACCCAGAGTACAGCCGTCTCTCGTCTGTAAAGGGGCTTTTTCTGTGGCAGCGCTCATACAATGGAATGTTTTGCCTCCTGATTTGAGGAGGATTACAGCATTAGACTCCTTTAAAAAAGGCTGAGGAGATACTTATTTGCTTAATGGCCTAACTCATGCTTTTTTCCTCATTTAAACTGCCCATGGGTGCATTTGTCTTTTTTTTGTTGTCTTGTTTTCTTTATGTGTGTCCTTATGCCTATAGGGCTTGCTCGGCACGTTATAAATAACGAAGTAAATAAATACATTTATGTTTTCACTTTAAAGCTGACATCAAATTCAGCTGAGACTTGCCTTTTATGTGAGTTTTTAGGAGATGTTAATTGTGTAATGTACGAGCAGTAAAGTTGTAGAAGCACGTGTTTTAGAAGTGTGTGTCATGAGAGTGTACTAATTGTGCATAGTAAGAGTGTGTGTGAATGGAACATGTGTCACAAGAGCATGTGTTGCACATTCACTTGTTATGTGAAGTAGGCATGTGTGTAGTAGGTGTGCTTGTCATCGAACATTTATTACTATCAAAAAGTACTCTGCACAGGTTCTTTAGAAAGACATGATAGCACTCATCAATTGATGAAAATAAATGATCCTGTAAGTCGCTGTTCTGAGTTGCTTATCGCTTGATGTGCTTTGCTCTCTGAAGTAAACTGCACTGAGAATGGGCGCGTGAGGCTGGCTGACATACCCCGGAGCAGACGTGAAGGGGAGGTGAGAGTTGGCGTGCTGCAGCATGCTGGGACTTTCTGTGCGCTCTCCCCACCTGTCCCCTCACCCTGGTGTGGTGAAGTGTGTTCTGGTGCAAATATCTCAGAAACGATACATCATAGGGCCTTGAAATGTGTTTTTTTTCAAGGGCTTCGAATTGTGCTCCTAACGTTGAGAGACTTAAAACTAGCTTTGTCCGGTCCTTCTATAACCACATTGCTGTTTCGCCAATTTCAGACAACTGTCTCATGTGTGAAGGGGTTGAAATCCGGGGAAAGGGGTGGGGTGACCAAATGTCATGTAGCCAGTAATGCCTGGAGGATCCTAACAGGTAACTATGCAAAACCTGGTGCAGATTGGTGGAACAGTGTAGAATTGTATAAGGAACAAACTAACAGATTATCTGCTTTATATGTATAGAGATATGAGTGTGTGTTGTAAGAGTGCATGTTATAGGAGCATGTGTCATAGAGGCACGTGTCATAGGAGTGTGTTTCATTAGAGTGTGTGTCATAAGAGTGTGCAGTAAGTGTGTGTCATAGGAGCATGTGTCGTAGGAGTGTGTGTCATAGAAGCATGGCTCGTAGGTGCATCTGTCCTAGCTGCATGTGTGCTAGGTCCATGGTATGTTATATGTGGTCATGCTAACGTTGGCTGCATATTGTTTCTTGAATAATGTTTATGAAGTGGGGATGAGTACATATGTTGTATGTGGTCCTGATAATTTTGGCTGCATATTTTTGCTGGAATTATGGATTTCCTTGCTTGAGTGTATGTTTGTAATTGTACGCAGTGGCAGTGAGACCATATGCTGGGTGTGGTTATAGATGCTGTGCGTCTGGTTGGCGCAGTTGCTGAGCGTATGGTTGGCAGTATTTTGTAAAAAATGTATTTGTGCAATTGGTTAAACAAGAAAACCATAATACATCAAAAAGAATTTAACATAATACATAAACATAATACATTTACATTGTAACACTTTGTTAATTCATATAACCCCAGCTAAATAAATCCAATACAAATCTATTTTAAAAACATACAAATCACAATATAAGATTCATGCCATAAAAACTACAATTTAATGAGTGCAAATATCAAAAACATCTAAAATCATCAAATCAAAACAACTTAGTCACCTCCTAAGTTTTTTTCAAATTCCCTCCATATATAAAATGCTGCAGCTACTACAACTATAGGACTGCCAGAAAATAATTGTGCCCAAAATTGATCTCCCATAATATTTTCAATATCATGAACACATTTAGTATAAAATTTGATATATCTATTACTGAAAACAGAAAATTAGGTGAAAACATACATAGCAGTTTCAGACATTCATATTTGACCATTCCTTAGGTTATACAGCATATTACGCCAAGCACTAATATTGACAGCTGTATGCAATTAATGCATATGAAGTTTCATTATAAAATTTCACAGTTGTCTATTATTGGTATTAGTAATATAGCTCAAAGGGTCAGGGAAACAAAATGCCTGCTTAACATAGGGGTCTCATTATAGGTTTGCCGGTATCCTGTCTGTAATTCCGGTGGGATACTGGCCAACGGACCTACCATTTCTGCCGGAATTCCCAGGATATTACAGGTAGTGGAAAGGATGGTACATTTCCACTCCATGCAGTTCCAGAGGTGCCGATAATACTGCAGGTGGGGGCCTGATTTACCTCCAGCTCTTGGCTGGAGGTAAATTAGTGACCTCCACCGGCAAACTTGTAGTTTTGCAGTGTAGTAAAAGTGCAGGTCATGGCATTACTGGCACTTTTCCTGCACTGCAAAACTTGTAATGAGGCCCATAGTGTCTATATTTACACCTACTCTCTAATTTACTAATCAGATCATTACAATCCCAGACCCCAGTTTTTTGTTTCACTTCCTTCAATAACACACCCAAATTACTACTAGAGAGATGCGGTCCTACTAGGCCTTGTGAGCATTCAGAAGGTGCAAGTGCCGAGAGAGAGAGAGAGAGGAGATGAGGGAGGGGAGTAAGTGATAGGAGTACCACAGAGGGAAGTGTTAGTGAGTAAGTTGCAAGCAGCTGTTAAGTGACTGGCAGAGATCACTTGGTAGGAGTGGTCAACTGCCAATAAATAAGTGCAGGCCTGTGACATCGAAGGCCCGTGGGCGATGAGGCAAGTGCTGGGAGCGGACTGAGGCTGAAGGCGATTGAGGTTGGACATAAGGGCCCTGGTCACCAATCTCAGTGATTCTGGGGTTTAGTAGAGGAGGGAGGGAGGGAAGGAGGGAAGGAGGAGGTGAAAAGGAAAGTCTTGAGGAGCTTCTGGAATTTGAGGAGATCTTGCTCAAGATGAAGAGGAAGGGGGAGGCTTTTGCATATGAGGGAGCCAGCCGAGGAAAGGGATCGGCCACCAGCTCGCTGTTTAGTGAAGCGCTTGACACATAGAGAGTTGGTGCCGGAGGAGGAGTATAAAGATCTGGAAGGAGAGTATTTAGTGAGAGCCAGTTGTAGATGGTGTGGTCTCTGGCCCCAGACAGCCGTATGGATGATGCAGAGGGACTTTAATTTGATCCTTGCAGCCTTATTCTGGATTAGCTGGAGGGGTCGTAGAGAGGAAGAGGATAGATTAAAGAACAGGCTATTGCAGTAGTCTTGCCTAGAGAGAACCAGAGCTCTAGAAACATTGAGCTTCTGGGGGGTGTCCGGTCATCATTTCGAATTCAAAAGGATCGAATGCAATACATTTGAATCAAAAGGACTGCAGAAAAAAAAGACTGAATGCCTTTTTTTAATGTGTTTTTTTTTTTTTGGTTTTGGTATAGGTAAAATTAGTGGTTTTTTGGGCAAAAAACAAGGGTTTGGGACCCACCCAAAAAAGTGCATTCAAATTTTTTTTTCTGTCCTTTTGTTTCAAAAGTATTGCATTTCAAAACTTTGTATTTGAATATTTAACTATAAACCCTTCTGGGGGAAAGTGAGGAAAGGAAGGATTCCTTTGAAGAGGTAGAGTTGAAAGTGGGACTTCTTGGCAACGTCCTGGATTTGAGGGCGGAAGGAAAGAGAGGAGTCGGAGATGACTCCAAAGTTTTTAGCTTCAGATGAAGGAGAAGGGCTAGAGCCCATGGAGGGAGGCCAGAGTGAGGGGAAGAAAGAGGGAGCAGGCATCCCAATGGGGACGATCCCATTCTTGCTGGCATTGAGGCAGAGACCATTGGAGGCACAACAGGACTGGATGGCAGGTAGGCAGTCAGGAATGATGGAGGAAGTAAAGGGAGGATCAGAGGGAAGTTTGAAGAACTGTTGTGTGTCATCTGCATAGCACTGAAAGCAAGGGGAGAAGGTGGAAATTGGGTGTGCAAGTGAAGCAAGATAGATGTTAAAGAACCAGGGGGAAAGGTTGGAGCCCTGGGGGACGTCACAGGTGCAGATAGAGGTGGGGGAGGTGAAAGAACCCAGGATAACCTGGGAGGGATGGTCAGCCAGTCCAGTGCCCGTTCAGAGATACCTATGGTATTGTGGAGCCATTTTATGAGGAGGGAGAGGTTGACTGTGTCAAATGCACAGATGAGATCAAGTAGAATGAGAACAGCTAGAGAGTTAGAATCAAGAGATGCAAACAGTTCTTCACGGGTGGTCAGAAGAGCAGTTTCCGTGCCTCTGGATGCTCGTAATCTAGATTGTTGGTTGTGTAGGCAACCGACAAGCTCAGTGTGCTGGGTCAGTTGGGGGAAGACCAGCTTCTTCATGTGTTTCCCAAGGAATGGGGTGATAGAGATGGGGAGCTAGTTAGCCGGACAAGACAGGTCTGTAGAAGGCTATTCAGGAGGGAGTGCACAAGAGAGTGCTGGAGGGAAAGTGGGGAAAGATCCAGTAGCAAAAGAGTGATTGCAGAAGTCAGCAAGTGCAGGTACAAGAGAGCCAATACTGTCCTTAATGGTTCTGGAAGAACAGGGGGATACCTGTTTAGAGGAGACCTTCATAGAGCTGAGAACTGTAGTGACCTCATCTGGTGTGATAGGAGAGAAGGAGGAGAGAAAGGCAGAGAGGGGATGGGAGGCCATAGGAGGCAGGAGGGTGGGCTATGGGGAGGGGGACAGGGAAGCGAGGGTGCTCAGGATGTCCTGAGCTTTTGCAGCAAAGTGTGTGGCCTGTGCATTGCAGAGGACCTGGGAGGAAAGAGGTAAGGTGGAGACTGCAGAAGGGTTTTCTAGTTCCTTGCAGATTTTAAAGACTTCAGCTGTGTTGTTGGATGCACCAGAGACACAAGCCTGGATGTGGGCCCTTTTCTTGGAGCGGATGGAAAGTCGGTATTGCCTGTGGAGATGGCGACAGGCCAGTTTGTCAGAGGGTAAGCCTTAGGTCTGCCACTTCCGTTCCGCAGCCCTGCACTTGCGTTCCAGTGCTGCAAGTTCAGAGGCATACCCGGTGTTACACTTGGAGGCATGTTTAAGTTGGATCCTCATGACTGGGGCAAAAATGTTGTCAAGAGTTCGCTGAGAACGGAGGTAGAGTCTGCAGTGGGGATTGAAGGGGGCTGAAAGAAGATGCAAAGGCAGCAGCTGACACTCATTTCATCGGACGGATGTTCACGAACGAGGTTGGCAGGGCTGGGGGAGGAGCAGGCAGACGGCAGAAAGAACCGAGGTGAGAGGAGAGGAGGTAATGCTCTGACCAGGAGAGTGGGGTGGAGAGCAAAAGATCAATGTGGATGATGGCATCGAGAGTGTGTCCAGCCCAGTGGGTACGAATATAGAGGGAGAGTGAGGTGCATAGGTCACGTAAGAGAGTTTATGTCATGATTGAATAGTCCATGTGTATGATGAAGTCACCCAGTAGAAGGAGTTTGGAGGTGGATGTGAGGAGAGAAGAGGAGAAATCAGCCCATTCATAGAGGGGCAGGGTAGTAGAGCCAGGTGACAATTGTCAGGGAGGAAGTGGGAGAGATGACCATCTTGCAGACCAGGCTCTTTAAGGAAGAGTAAGGCTGGGTGGGTATGAGGAAAGGAGATAAACACTCAGGGAAGATCTGGGTAACCCCACCGCCAGCACGGTTAGGGCACGGCTTGGAAATTATCTTACAGGCATCAGGGAGGAGGGAGTCAAAAGCAGTGACTGAGCTGGCGCTGAACCACGTCTTCAGAGTGTTAAGTGTCCCTTTCATTGTCTGACACATCACACCAGTTGATAAAAAGTGATTAAACAGATCACATAAAAATGGCGACAAGTCGAGAAGTAGTCATAGGGGAGTGGGGGTATGGTAAGAGATATACATAAGGATGTGGGGGAGGTATTTGAAGGGGGTAGGATAAAAATGCAAATAATTTATAAAAGTCAGATGTCAGATCGTCAGGCCCAGGAGATTCCCCAGCGTTAAGTTGTTTAATGGCAGACAATACTTCAGTAATTTTAATCGTTGCATCAATTTTGGTCTTCCTTTCAGTACACAGGACCGGGAGCTCAATTTTTTCAAAATAATTATCCAAATCTGCCTGACTCGGAAAAGTATTCTCTTCATACTGTAGAGTATAAAATGTTTCGAAAACAGTCACAAATCTCTATATTCTTCAGCAATATTTTCCCATCTGGAGCTCCTCTACAATTAATACAGATCTCTCTTATGATTCCAAAACCGGGGAAAGACCATAGACAGTGTGGTAACTACAGACCGGTTTCACTTCTAATTGTGGATTTGAAGGTTTTTATTTAATGCTGGCTAATAGACTAAGTGGTTATATAGGAAACCTGATTTATGAGTTTTAAGTGGGCTTTATGTCAGGCAGATATGGTTATGATAACATCAGGATGATTTTGGATGTGCTTGGGGTGCACAGCAATGGGATGTCAAACTCGGTACTGGCCTTTTTTTTGCAGAAAAGGCATTTGATAGCGTGATTTGGATGTTTTTGGAATATACACTACAAAGAATGGGGTTCGGTCAGTGTTCATGAAAGGCCGTGAGCTGTTTAAACTGGGATATATCAGCAAAAGTGCAAGCCAATGATATAATATCAGACTCACTCCCTCTGTCAAGAGGTACAAGGCAGGGATGCCCTTTATCACAATACTTGTTTAATTTAGCTTTAGAGCCAGTGGCGGATTACATCAAACAGATTAGAAGAATACGTGGGATTCAGGTGGGTGATCAAGAGTTAAAGATTTTAGCTTATGTTGATGATATGACGGTGCTTCTTTCTAATCTGACAGACTGTAGTTCGCTACTGAAGTCTATGTTTGAAGCGGTGGGGACATTTTTGGTGCTTACAATTAATTGGAGCTTAAAATGGAAGTCTTCCCTCTATCAATCGCATGTGATAGGGGGATTCTGTCATCATGGAATTGCAGATGGTCACCAACTGCGGTGTGATACTTGGAGGAGCACATTAGCCATGATTTTAAAAAAAACTATAGAATTAAATGTGGAGAAAATGTTGAATGATGTTAGAAAATGGGAGAGATTGACCTTGAATGTGTGGGCCAAAGTTAAAGCAATAAAAATGGTGCTCTTGCCAAAAGTTGTATATATGATACAATTGCTTCCATTGCCATTTCCCAGAGTGAAGTTACGGAAAATTGATCATGTTTTTCCAAAACGTTTTCTGGGGGCCTGGCAAACGTCCAAAAATCACTAGGTTCATTTTACTACTTAGCTTCAAGGAGGGGGTCTTTGGTTATCCAGATCTTGTGAAATATCACAGAGGCTTCCTGCTTAAGAAGGCAACACATTATTTTAAGCAATGTGGTATGGCGCATCCACTTTGGTTGAAACTTGAAAGGGATGTTTATGAACCTCATACACTGGATAATCTATACTCAATGGAAAAGCTAACGGGCAAGGAAATGAGGGTACAGACTTTGATTTGATTGCCACTAGAGCGGCCTCAGTGACTTGGTTTGTAGAGAATGATCAACCCTTGTGGCTGGATCATCATGCGTCGCTCTGGCATAACCCAATTGAGAATAGAAACTTGAATTGGCGTAGTTGGATTGTATGAGGTATCTTGAGAGTGATTGACATTCTGAAAGAGGGTAGGCTATTGGGTGTTCAGGAACTCTGACAGTATTTTGGTTTGGGGAAAAGGGAGTTGGCCTGTTATATGGAAGTACTGACTCTGTTGACTCATATATTTAGTATTCTTGGTACTGAATTAGAATCAAGGCCAGAGCTTTGCAAATTATTTGACGTGTCAGTACACAAGGTACCCACTTATATAAATGTGATGCCCGTGGAACCAATACATCTAGAATCTTGAGAGAAATTGAGGGAGACTTGGCCAGAGGATTTAGGATTGGAGATAACTGCAAAAAGAATGGGAAGATTTGCTCAGGGTCGGGTCTAAAGCTAAGATGTATATGTGCTTGAGGCTGATATGACAAATAATTATAGGAAGTCTTTACTTGCCCCCGGTGAGAATGCATCAATTGAACCTAATGGATAATGACCTATTTGGGGTTTGTGGTAATGATAAAGGAACATTTTTACACCCATTTTGGAGCTGTTCATGAGTACGTGTTTTCTGGAAGGATGTTTTAGACAGGGTGGATACGATTCTGAATATTATATTTCCCATATTACCTGAGCAAGTAATTTTACTACTACGTAATGTGAGGTGCATGATCGCAAGAGATTATGGTGGGTGGATAGATAAAGCTCTAATTGTAGCAGCAAAATTGATCTTGAGAGTCTGGATGACTAGAAAAAAGCCTACTGTAGAAAATTGGTTGGTGGAGATGTGGGTCCTATCTAACTATGAAAAAATATTAATGATAAATAAGGATCGTGAGGCTGTATACCTCACACAATGGAGTCAGTTTAACACTTTTATGAATGATTTGCTCTTTCAGAATATCCTCTGTTAGAGCAGGTTTACTTTTTGCAAAACAAAAGCGTTGAATTAATCTGAACCTCTGGCATTGCTCTGGAAAAACCTCCAGACTATCGTTCTTAGCCTGTATAGCCATTACAAAAGGGGAAAGACCATGTGCAAATCAGGATTGGTTCCACCCCAAAAGGGGTAGTCCAGCCCAAACTGCATGGTCACATCCCTTCTACACGAGACCAGAAGCATCCACAAACATGTTTCGGCCTTGTTCGGCCTCATCAGTGAGGAGTAGCTTGGGTGTCTATGCCCAGCAGGCACCGGACCCACATCTGGGCATACCTGTCCCACTCGGGGTAACTACAGCAAAACAAAAGAGGTGATGGCTGGAAGGTTTTGAATTCATCTTAACCTCTGGCATTGCTCTGGGCAACCCTCCAGACCATCGTTCTTCAGCTGCCAAGCCATTACAAAAGGGGAAAGACCATATGCAAATCAGGCTTGGTCTCAACCCAAAAGGGATAGTTCAGCCCAAACGGCTTGGTCACATCCCTTCTGCACAAGACCACAAGCATCTCCAAACATGTTTTGGCCTCGTTGGGCCTCAGAAGTGAGGAGTAGCTTGGGTTTCTAGGCCCAGCAGGCACAGGACCCATGTTTGGGCATACCCGCCCCACTCGGGGTAACTACAGCAAAACAAAAGAGGTGATGGCTAGAAGGTTTTTACTTAATCTGAACCTCTGGCTTTGCTGTGGGCAACCTTCCAGACCATCATTCTATACCTGCCAAGCCATTACAAAAGGGGAAAGACCATATGCAAATCAAGCTTGGTTCCAACAGGTTTACTTGTTGATCACAATATAGGAGTAGTTTATTGTTGATATGTAAATGTTGTATGTGTGTATGTTTTTACTGTGTTTTGTCTGTAGATTGATATTTCCATGTTAATATTGTATATAATTGATTTTAACTTACTGCTGTTTTTTCATATTCTCATAATAAGTTTTAATTAACTCTATTGTTTTAGTTGATTTAGAAATATTGGATTTTTCATGATCCGGTTTTTCGAATTTTGTTCATTGATGTTGAGATTCACATGTACTCGATGGATAACTTGCTAAAAATAAATACTCTTTTTTTGTTAAAAAAGTGTTCTAAGCCCAATTTCACAGTATATAGCGTCCAATGGAGAGGTATTGGGTAAATCCAGACAAGGGCACCACTGCTTCCCTTCTGATTGTCTAATCCAGCAAACCTTCTTCTCCAGCCACATTTAAATTCTACATTATAAAGAACAGGGGCCAGGACACAACCCTGCTTTAAGCCCATATTAGTTTTAATTTGCGCAGACAGTAGGCCGCTTTGGTTGAGTCTAATACAGACAGTTGTGTCCTCGTATAGCTGCTTAATTAACCCAAGTATGCCAGCACTAAGACCCCATTTAGTCAATTTATTCCACAATTTTATTTGGTATACAGAATCAATTGCCCAAGCAAAACCAACAAAGCAGATATACAACTTTTGGTCTTTGGACATCAATGTTCTAATAAGGACAATTAGTGTCCATATATTATGTAAGGTACTGCAACCTTTTCTAAAAACCAATCTGCTGTGGCTTTAATAAACTATTCATTCTTACCCACTCATGTAATATACTTACTATACATGCAGCAAAGATCTTAGATATTGTATCTGAAAGTGCCAATAGGCAGTAATTACTAGGATCATCGTATGGTCTTTTCTTAAAAATAGTTATAAAACAGATTTTCTTCCAGCTAGGTGATAAACAACCTGTTCTACCAATATCCCTAAACATCACACAAAGGAAGTTTGCCCATGAAATTGGGCACCCCTTAATCACCACGTTGGCAACACTATCAGGACCAGCTGCCCTTGATGCTTTAAGTTTTGTAAAGTTTTTAAAGATGTGCTGCATTTGAAAATAACAATAAAACAGATCTTGACCTTGGAGCAAGCAAGCAGTAGACCCAGCCTCACCAGTATTATAACCGGTAACATCTTCATTATAATAGAGGGCAGTTACATAGTCTTTCCACTTTTCCTCAGAAATAGGGTTAGCCTCTATCACATCCTTAGCTAACATGTGTTTACGTACATAATGCCAAAATGTACGGTTATTCTTTGAGCGGAGTGCCGTAAATACTATCTGCCATTCTGCACTGCTACAAGACACTTGGTGCTGTTTCACCCAGTTTTTAAATTTCGTTCTCAAATTAATAGTTAGTGAATGCTTTTTTTTCCCAACTAATATCCAACTTCTTAATTTTTCTAATATCGGCAGCAAGGATCGTCCTTTTTGAAGCTATCACCACATCATACTTCTTGAATGATTTATTCTCACAATAAACATGCGGTTTTCCCCACTTCATTAAGTTGTCTACATGTGTGATAAATAATTGACACAATGGACCCCATGTTCCACTGATAATTGGCATTATAAAACACACTTAGTTGTAAACTGTCATACAAATTATAAATCAACTATTATTATATTTATAATTGTTGGCAACATTCCACAAGAGACAATTCCCTTGTGCGTTACACACCACATTATTCCTCAAGCGCCTTCTTTCTTGTTTCATGTCAATTTCCAATATACATTGCTGCATAGCGTGATAACTTAGCTCATCAAAATTAACAGTAAAATCCCTAACACATGTTTCAAGCTGCCATGTAGAAAAAATATAATAAATTCTGGAAAATGTGACACCCCTATTCCAGGTGTAAACATCCTGAATCACTGTAGTACCTTTAGGATTCAGACAAACCAGCCCAAAACCCTCAAAAAGCATGGACCAAGCATCACCACTTTGTGTTTTCGCAGTAGATTGTCCACCATTACTTTGAACAGCCTGAGAACAGACTGTTTTAAAATCTCCCATAACCATGAATTGTAACCTTAGACAATCCATACACCATTCTACCAAAATAGTGTCCACATATTTCATAATGGCCAATTCTTGAGCACCTATAAGCGGAATATATACATTAATCACTAAAATTGTAAATGCTGGCTCAAAATTATTGATACAGCAGCTTTGGCATATGGATGCAATATTTCTGGCGTATGCTCTTTAGGCAAATAGGAGGATTTCACACCCAACATGAATCCCCAAAAAAGTCTACCCGCATCCTATTTAAGGGCACATCTTTGTAGCACAGTAAAACCGTCAAACGTTATCATGCTCGTCAACCACATCTCTTTGATCGCAAAATACCCTTAAAACCCCCTGTACTGCTTAAAAATGAATTAAAGCCTCTTGTTCCCACTAAGAAATTGTAAATAATTAAGTCTTTTGTTTCAAATCAGATAAATGAGCATCAATAATTAATTAAATCTTGGTCATTCATAGAAGTTGAAGACAGCCGAGCCTTTGATTGACCATACAAAGGTTGTTTAAATTGGTCAAATACTGACTTCAATAGGGACATAAATCGTTCTTCCATCTTGTTGGGATGATCGTCATACATCCCACACGTGTCAGGAAACATAAGAAAACCCATAAAGCACGAGGCAGGACCCGTTATCTAAGGCCACAAGCTGAATACCCTATCATTCCTACCATATTCCTTCACTGAGAGATAAAAGAAGAACAGACAGACACAGACACACACACACACAGACACACACACACAGACAGACACAGACACACACACACACACACACACACACACACACACACACAATTAATCAGCAATTATATGGCAATAGTCAACTTGACACATACACAGATATAGATGCAAGCGAGTAGGCCCAAGAGACAAAAAGCACAGTAGGCGATAGAGTAAGCATTCTTTGGATACAGCAAACATTAACAGATCGTAGCAACGAACATAACATACCAGCAGTAGTGATAGTTCTATTTGAGACACGAGAGAGGTAACAGCCAGCAGATCACATACACACAGATAGGTGCGTTCACAGAATAGGCCTCAAGTCATGAAAGGAATGGCAACGACAGAATAACATAGGGACAGATGTTAGCCCTAACCGATCGCATACACAAATGCCAGCAAAGACTAGAAAAAGCAAGAAACACATCAGGTAGTTATGAGTGTGGAGTAGAAACACTAAGGGATAGAGAATGTAACATATATATATATATATATATATATATATATATATATATATATATATATATATATATATATATATATATATTGACAAAGAAGAAAGCGGTTCCATTTCTCCCGGAGGGGATAGCACTCAAAGCAGTGTGGAGAACACCAGCAGCAAACACTTTCCTTCAATAAAAACCCAAGATCAATGCAGCATCAAGTCCTTGTGGTTTCCAGTTTTATTGGGCATCAGCCAACAATTAAAAAAGCACGGTAAAACGCGTTTCGCTGCTGTCTTGCAGCTTGTTCACGTACAAACGAATGCTTAGAAATTTGTGTGTATATACAGACATTCAACCAGTCTCTATTGTTCATGGTGCAAATTGTCCTTTTTCACTTTCTTGCATTCCAGTGTGAAATACATTGGTTAGCATTAGGTAAAACACAGCGGCTATTTTGGAGATTGCATAGGTTCCATAATTACAATGTTAGCCTTTTATACTATAAAATTCATGCTGCTTAGAGTAAATAACAGGTAGTTTTAATTCTTTGCATACTGGTAAGCCCCAATTGTATAATGATTAATTATCAATTATATCAAGTTGAAACCAGGAAAAATTCCGTAAAACCACAAAATACAGTGACTTATTTAAAAGGACGGTTGCATAATCCAAGCTGAATTAATCCATGCTCCTGATGTAAAATGCAAGGGTATTGCTTTATACTGCCTATATAGACCCTGGAACAGCCTGAGCAAATATGCTGTTAGGTATTCTATACTCATTGAGATAAGAAGGGACCTCAATAGTGCATGGCCCATTGCCAAAAAAAGCTGTCAAATCAACTGTACTGTAAAATGCATATTTCTAGCTTTTGCCATATAGGCAGAGTAGTTAAAGTGCATAGTGCTCTAAAGTGCATAGTGCTTTAGAGTGCATTTTACATTATCAAGTGTAAAATATGCACAGTCCTAAAATATGACTTCTTATTTCATAGCGTTGGCTGTGCCCGGGTTCATTATATCTGCACATCATCCTTAAAAGAAGGGACATAAAATCTTTCACATATACTAACTGCCAATATCACTCTAGCTAAAGAAGGAAAAAGGAAAGGAACCAACTTTAACATCAAAACAACTCTACAGCCATGTGTTGTAGCGAGCAACCATGAATCTAAAACTGGCTAATGGATCATCACCCAAGTGAATAAAATATATCAAATATGTGAGCACAAATAACAAATTCAAAATTTAAAGACTTAATGTGATGACATCGCACGTCCTCATGCAGATGATGTGTAGCTATTCAGCTAGCTATGTTGAGCTTTGTCTATATAAACATCTAAATAATAAGATTTCTACAAAAAGGTAAAATATATAAAGATCAATGCTCAAGATAGCAGCTAACCAGAGACCAGAAGAGAACAGCAGATAATCATTTGTCCCATTGCTTAAGTTCCTAGATATGTGTACAACTCCTCATCAAGATTGTGTCCTTTAGGTTTTTTGGATTCAAAATCCAAAATAAATTTTGTCTCTTTTTGGCGCAGGTCCAATTCTCTATTACCCCGCCGTGGGTTAGCTGTAATGTGGTGTAAACCTAGGAATCTCAAACAGTCCAATTTGCCCTGATGTGCATCCTTGAAGTGAACTGCCATCGGATAGGAAGGATCAAAGTTTTTTATGGCTCGCATGTGTTGTAAAATTCTAAGTTTCAATTTGCCAATGGTACTTCCAATGTACCAGAGGTTACAGGAACCCAAGAGTCCATAGATCACAAACTCTGTATTGCATGTAATGTGACTCTGCAGTTCAACCAATTGTCCTGTAACAGGATGTATGTAATTTGTTTTATTCAGGGCAAACTTGCATGCTTTGCATTTAGTACATTTAAAAAAACCACTGATATTGGTATTAAGCCAAGAACTGTTCGAGATTTTACATAGGGGGGGCAAAAAGCTGCTGACCAATGACTCTATGATAGAAAGAGACTTCCTGAAGGTGATGTTGATGCGTTCCTTGAGAACAGTTGATAACACTTCATCCGATTGCAAAATATGCCAATGTTGATGCAGTATTTTTCGGATGACATTGGCATGGGTTCCATAAGTAAGAATAAGCCTAGTTTCGTCATCTTGTTTTTCTTTCTCTGGTGTCCTATTAGTTGAAAGTAGGGTAGTTCGATTTAGGTTTCGGGCTTTTAGATAGGCTGTCTCCAGAATGGCTTTGGAGTATCTTTGTTTGGCAAAATTAGCAGCAGTGAATTTGCATTCTTGGTCAAAATGTTCCATTGTGCCGCAATTTCGTCATATTCTGATGAATTCGCCATAAGGAATACTCAATTTTAACGACGTAGGGTGATTACTCATGGCGAAAAGTGGCATATTGGAACTTGTAGGTTTACGATGCAATTCAGTGATGATCTCGCTTTGGTTAGTCTTGACCACTACATCCAGGAAGACAATTTGTTTCCGACTATGGGTCTCTGTGAATTTTAGATTTAGATTGTTCACATTTAATGTTTTGACAAAATCGAGCCAATCATTCTCTTCACCATTCCATAGGATAAAAAGATCATCGATAAACCTTAGCCATAGGATTACTTGGTTGGTATGTTGAGTATTGTGTTCTGTCCATACTATGAACTTCTACCACCACCCCATGGTCAAATTGGCGTAGGGCGGGGCAAAACTTGTGCCTATGGCAGTTCCCCTCAACTGGTTATAGAATTCATTGTTGAATAAGAAGACGTTGTTAGTGAGACAAATCTCTATCATCTCCATTATCATTTCCCCATGAGAAAGATAATTGAGTGATCTACTGTTGAGGAAATGTTTGCAGGCTTTCTTGCCGTCTTCATGCTGTATGGAAGTATAGAGTGAGACAACGTCTAATGTGGCAAACATGTAGTTTTCTTCCCCTGCTATTCCTTCGATCTTGCTGAGAAAATCTTTAGTATCGCACAGCGATGGTAGGGTAAATACGAGCGGTCGAAGAGTTTGATCCACATATTTCGAAATGTGTTCTAGAGAGGCTCCATTCAAAGTGACAATAGGGTGACCAGGGGGATGGGTTGGGTGTTTATGGATCTTTGGGAGAAAATAAATATTAGGTATATTGGGAAACTTGTTGAAAAGGAATCTTCAGTCATCCTCGTCCAAAAGGCCTAAATCGGACCATTTCTTCAGAAGGCACTCCACCTTTTGTTTTATTTTCTCTGTTGGGTTCTTCTCAAGTTTTTCATAACAGCTGGTGTCCAGTAGCTGCCCATGGGCTTCCTTAATGTAATCTGTTCGATTTTGAATGACAATGTTGGTACCCTTGTCTGATTCTTTGATTATGATGTTGCCGACTCCTTGTAGATCTTTCAAGATTTGTCTTTCTTTAAAGGAGAAATTAGGTTTCATTTTGATTGGTTTTAATCTTGCCTTCTGGAGGTCATGAATGACCAGGCCTTGGAAAGCTTCTATTTTACCACCAGGCTGAAACAACGGATTGAACCGTGATTTGGCTTTCAATTTACTTTTCATGGGCCAGTCCGTCTCTATATTGAGTATTTCTAGGGAGATATCAGGAGTACCTTTCTTGGAACTTCCCATAGATTCTAATTCAGCCAAGTCTAACAGAGCGTCAAGATCTTCAATAATGACCGCTGTTTTACCTTGATGAATTTCTTTGGGTTTAGCCTTAGGTGGATTCAAAATTAAGAATTTTTTAAGTCTAATTTTTCACATATATTTGAAGAAGTCAATCCTGGTTTCAGCATAATCATATGACAAAGTTGGGCAAAAATTAAACCCATACTGCAAGACTTTGATTTGGTCCATATTGAGGGTATAATCCGACAGATTAATAATGCTATTATCAGTATTAATGATATTCTTCATTTTGGTGTTTTCTTGCCATGGCCCGTTCTTGGATTCCCATCTGACTCGGTACTGATTGCTCCTCTGTCCCCTCCTTGTTTTCTTTTTCCTCCTCGTCCTTGTGATTTTCCACGTCCTTTGCCTGTGAATTTTTTTGGATAGCTGCAACCATCTAGCCCTAGCATCCTCATTTCCTCTAAAAAATTGTTTTTTTTTTGGAACATTTTCGTTTTCATTTTCACTGGTAGATGTTTCTGATTCTGATGTTGTGGCTACCTCGCTGGATGTTGGGGCTATAATCTCGTTACTCTGACCAGTTTTATTGGGCAAGTTTTTTCTCAAATGGTCGAATTGACGAGCAAAGGTGTAAACTCTCCCCTTCTCATAGTCTTCTTTATCGCAAAGGAATTTTCTTTGTTTTCGTTGTTTGATTTCTTCCTTATAGGTCTTGAGACCAACTTCAATGTTGGTTCTTAATTTATTACCCTCTTCGCCTGATGATATTTGGGACAGTTGCTTGTTGATTTTTTCCATTTTAGTTAGTGTTTTTTTTTTTCTCTGTCTTTTCGTGCATACTTGATGGGAATATTAAAAAACTGTCCTGAGCATATATTCGTGGAGTCTCCACTCCCTTAACATTTCAGGGTCTTGTTCGTCGAAAGATGGCGAGATTAGAATTCTAAGGCCACGTGGAATTCTTCCAACATCCAAATAGTTTTGGAGTGAATGTTCCACCCACCATTTGCTTACTTCTTTTTTCTGAAGTTTCTCCAGTGTCTTTAACTGAGTAGCTTAGTATACTGTAAAGAACTTCATAATAGAATGCTATTTATATCAATGCATTGCCTAATGCACTACATAGTTCAAGACATCTATTTCAATGATGCTTGACACTTTTTTGTCAACATTAGAATAGGAATCCCTTGTACAGAGTTTAAATGAAAAGTTAATGCACATGTTCTACATCAATGACATTTGTGATGTCATCTTTGATGTCCTGGGTGTTAGTCTTAGCAATGCACGGTGGTGGCGCGAATTGTGGTTGCTTAGCTTACCATAACTGTCGAATTTCAGGGCTTTTTCGGTTTTACTTGGAACCATAACGTGCCTTTAACTACTTTTTTTTCTGAAATTCATAGGTTTTTGGTAGCGCAACTTAACCATAACATCCCTTTAACAAAGTTTTTTTACTAAATTTCAGGGGTATTTAGAAGCACCACTTAACCATAATATCTCTGACTTTATATACATGTAAAATAGAACATACTGAACCCCCAGCTAGTGATTTTGATATCCGCGGACTGTGTGTATATCCAGGACGGGCTCGGACAACAGCAACACTACCCAAAAACTCAGGAGGTATCTTAAATTGTTATATCGTGCCATATGAACAGTGCACAAGTTCAAAAACCAGCACACAAATACATTATATTTAGTAATAAATAAGAAGTGGAACCTATATATTTAACACATCAAGCAGTCATTTAAATACCAAATGTACTAAAATGGAATATACCAAAAGAAGAAAGATAGGCTTCCAACATAATTACCTCACAGAAACTGCACAACTAGGAGCAACAGCAGATCTACAGACCAGTAAGAACACAACCTACCAGAAGCTAGTAAGTGTACTTCATTTTTCGTATATATTTCTAAAGTTTCTGTATTAGATACAATAAAAGTAATATATATTTTATTTTCACAGAAATGTCCAGTACTTTAGAGTGGCCTGGGGAGAATTTCCTAAGTGAGGAAATGTCTGAAGATAGTGATACTAATGGTAGACACTTCTCTATATAACCAAATTAATAAGCATTACTTTATGTACACTTAACATATATACATATTTTTTTAACAGACCATACAAACATTGAAAATAGTACACCAAAAGATACATTGGAAACGACTCTCCAGTGCATGAAAGAAAAAATGGACATGCTCATGGCAAATTTCAACCATTTGAAAAACTTTGTGGAGGACCACATAAAAGAAAAAATTAAATACCATTGTCCCACATGTACCTGTTCCCCCCTCTCCATATCCCAGTCAATTATTCCCAAACCCTCTCCACGAAGATAACGTTTTGATGAGACTTCCATCTCTTCATCTCCTCCTATCCATCCTCTTGAAACCCAAAATTCACGTGTTTGTGTCAGTTTCTGCTTCCCCTTCTCTTTCATAAATTGTACATCTATATATAATAAAACAAAAATATTATATGTGTTTTAATTCAGTTCTTTTTTGTGTTTTTTAAAAAAAAAGGCAGTTGGGGTGTCTGCGGACAGCACAGGTGTCCGGGATGGCTGTAATTAACCAAAATGGGGGTGTCCTAAGGACACTATACCTGTCTGTACTGTCCGCAGGCAAGTTGAAACTGTTCTTAGAAGACACGCGGTGTCCGGGTTGTCTGTAATCAAATGAAAATGGAGGTGTCCTAGGAACACTATACCTGTCCGTACTGTTCGCAGGCAAGTTGAAACTGTTCTAAGAACAAACACGGTGTCCAGGATGTCTGCATATATACAAAAATGGGGGTGTTCTAAGGACACTATACCTGTCCGTACTGCCTGAAGAACATCTACGCACATGCGCACCACACCTGTAAGTTCTCCGAACATCGCGCCTGTCCGTAACTGTTCGTCTCACTTGTGTCGCACTTCTAATTATTTTCAGGACCTGAACACTGTCCGTAGAACACCCGCACGCATGTGCACGACCGTTCCGTGCATTTGGTGTCCTGCGGACACCCGTTCCCTTCGCGGACATGTTTGCGACGCCAGCATGTGACCGCACCCACGTTGAGCGTGTGTCCTGAATTGCGGACACTGTCCGGTTCCCCGAACATTTTAAAAGTACCTTTTCAGGCAATCCAAAGTATTTTATAGTAACAATTCACCATAGCACATGTCCCAGACAATGACCCTGACTTTCTACATACTTTTTGGAACTTTTTTAGCCTTTTTGGGGTGTTTGATTTGTCCGCGGACAGTGCGGGTGTCCACGAAGCTCGCACCCACACCCCTATAAAAGGCCACACTCCAGAGCTCATCCTCATTGTGTTTCTGGCTATCTGACAGAACACTGTGTACTTTGGTTGCCAATCTTCCAGATTTTGCTGAAACCTGATGGCATCCATGGCTCCTCTACTTCCACCTGGTGCTACATCTGCCTCAGCACCACCCCCACCGCCTCCACCACCACCACCTCCCCAAGGTCCTGAAGAGGGGAACAGGCATGAGGATGTAGAGGAGGATGAAGAGGATGACGAAGATCAGGTAGTGGAAGTCCCTACTACCAGCACTCGCCGTAAGTCTTGGGTGTGGCGGTTATTTACCATTCATGGTAACGTACCCAAGGCGCGTGCAAACAAAGTCACCTGCAACCAGTGCAAAATGGTGCTGAGTCGTGGGAGGCTTGGTTCGTACAGCTTTGGTACGACAACTATGAAGCGACACCTAAGGTCGTTCCACGGTGGGGCCATTTGCAAGGTTGTACCTTGTGAGGAGCGTAATAGGTTGAGTTCCTCTACTTCATCCTCCGTTTCCGCTCCTCTCACCACAAGAGACACTCTTGTGGGAGAGTGCATCCCCCCAGCTGCCTCACAGGCCATTCACAATGCTGATGACCATTACCTTTCGAGGGTCACAGTTTTGTGTATGTACTGCGATGGAGTACTCTGCAGGGGGGAGAGACTTTGAAGTGCTTTCAAGACTACGGTCTTGGAACACGAGAAGACCTGCCCACTACCTAAGGAAGGCCCACCCTACATCTTCCTCTCTCCACCCGCCCTTTCTTATGCCCGTGGTTGGTGTCCCCCTTTACCCTCCTTTCCCCTCCTCTCCTAGTGTGTCGTGTGTAAAAAAAAAACATAAAACAACTTAAATCCCCCCCCCCAAAAAGGCTCTTTTCAGAGCCACCTTCCACAGTCTAAAAATAGAAGTGACAAATAAATGGAGAGGGGCCTGTTCATTTTTTCGAAGTCTACGGACTGTTCGCGAACATCTAAAATTTTGGGGTGCTGCCCTATCAAAATCATTGCACTTTTCTCTGGGAGGAAGTGGTGGCTCTGAAAAGAGCCTTTTGGTGGTGTTTTTTTGTGTTTGAAAAACTTGAAATAGTCAACACCTACTGCAATATGGATGGCTGTAATTCGACAAAAGGACGCAATGCATTTTGTACATTTCTCAGAAAAATCTGATTACCAGCCTAAGTAAGATGGACTCCATCTTTGCGAAAAATGTATGTGCTATGAAACATAATATTTTCATTGTGAAAAGAAGACATGACAACATCTCCTAGAAAGGCACAAACAGCCTTATTAACATTCCGCCTTGCTGTCTCCATTTGTGGACCAAATGAAGAAGAACACAGCCACATTTGTCTCTGCGCAATACGAGAAAATATTACTTGGGAATTTGGAAACATGTCCATGACCTTTCCAAGTCCTGCTTTCATCGCAAATTGCAAAGAAATTCCTGACACGTCCTAAACTGTTCCCTCCACAATGAATTATAATTATGTCTGGATGAAGCTCTGTCTCCAAACTAGCACAGAGAGGTACCAAGTCAAGCCACTTCATTCCAAGCACTCCATGCCTGTGCACTTCCACATGAGGGAATCCAAGATCTGCAGCTACTCCACAGCATTGTGCATGCACCTCGAACCAATGTATCCATGAGTCTCCCAAAATCCAGACAATCTGTTTTCTAAAACACACAGCCATAGCTAACTGTTCTTCCCTCAGGAAAAATACTTTCTGACAAACTCTCTCCTTACACAACACACCCACTAAACTTTACTGACCAATCAATTGCTCTGCTCATTCTCATTTACATGCCTCTCCGCCCCAAAATCCCTGTATGTAATACGCGATGTCCGCGGCTACCGCCATGTCTGCGGACATATCGTAACTTGGATGGCCCTTCTACCATTTCCACTTCACTCTCTGTGCCATTCCCTCATTGGATACAGCTCGCCAGTCACACAACCATCCACCAATCACATCCTAGACCTCTACATCTAACTCCATCATCAGAGTTCAGCACTTCAAATGTACTGTAGATCACTCTGAGTACAAGTCTCATATCATTGGAAAGCACCTACTATAAAAACTACTGTACAAGTCTTCAAGATTTCTACTTGCAACTGCATGCATATCCACATGCATGAATACAAACTACAGGTGTGCATATTTTCTGCACAGTACATGTACAACTCTTATGAATGAATATAAACAAGAGTAACTGCCACTTAACCTGTATAACCTATAAAATTAAACTTATTGTCATTTTCTCCATCTGCTAAAATCAACTATCACTTCCAAACCTGTCTGCTATCTAATTTTTTTTACACACACACCTATCTAAAAAATTATAATATTAGAAGATGGAAGAAATAACAATTTAATTGTGGAAAAACACTTAGTAGTGTATCATAAAATTACACACAGCCAGTACAATTTCATGCATCTTCATACACTCACACACATAGACACTTTCATTGAAATGCTCCCACCTGCAATAACACCATTACCCAGACCCTCCATCCACAAGGGACACACGAATGGGCACATTTTATATGTGCGCCCATTCAGATGGCCTTTTTCACCTCCTTGATCAAATAAAGTGCCGTTTCTGCCAATTTAAAAGCGCATCCTTCATTTACAAGCAAGATGCACTTTTAAATGTGGCAACCTTACGCGCACGGGATGTGGGGCTGCCACTGCATGACAGGGTCTTTCCTGACCCTGTCATGCATGTCTTTTAAGGTATGAACCGCTGCTGTGTCACTTGCATTTCTGTTCCTCAAACAGGATAAAAATGCATTTTTTGGGTTGCATTTTACAGTGGCAGGTCCTGGAGGGCTTGTTCCTGTGAAAGGCGCTGGGAGCTCGCAGAACACTGTCGGCAGAGCGATTCTATTCAAGGTACTGCCCATTTTTATTACAAAAATCGATCAAATGGTACAATTTGAGCTATTTCGTCCAGTGCTACTCGATCGATTTTTATAAATACTGAACATGTGTTGCGGGGGTGTCACCCGCTCCCCATGTTCAGTATTTTTGGTCTAGGGTGGTTGCAGAAGTGTTTTCCCCTTTTTCCTCAAAATTGGAGGCGGGGACAGAAAAAAAGAAAATAACGAAAAAGGAACCCTGCGGAGTCGGATACGACCCGCGTTAAAGGGACGGATCTGGCACCGCAGGGTTGCAGGGGAAGCGGCAGCGACCAAGCAGTTAAGTAGGGGAGATGGTGGGGTTGTGGTGAAAGGTACATTTTGGGTTGTTTGGCTGAAGTGCAAATCAATTTGCAGTGAAATTGACTACGGTCAATTCCGCCGCAAATAATTACACTTCGGTCAAACAACCCAGAACACCATTCAAGGCAGCTGGCAAGCGCACAATTTGCTCTACAGCTCAAGCCTGTGGAAATGCACCGGTCACCTTTGAGAATAAGGTGACCTGCTCATTTACAAAAATGGGTTGTCTAATAATAGCATATCCTCCATTCTTTTTTTAAATGCCCCATTTTTACAGGATCTGGGTCAAAATCTACATTTTAAAAAAATAGAAAAATGGTTACACTATGAGAGAGATGGAGAGTGATGGGTGAGATGTGAAGTGATAGGCAAGAAAGCAGAGGGAGAGCAGTGGGTCAGAGGAGGAAGCGCTGCACAAGAGAGCCGAGGAAGCAGTGATGCGGTGGGCCAGAAATCTGAGAGCGAGCAGAGGTACAGAAAGTAGAGGGAGCGTGTGGTCAGTGAGCCAGAAAGCAGAGAGAAAGCGGTTGGCCAGAAAGAGGCAGTGAGCCGCAGATTGGGAAAATGATGAGGGAAGAGTGCGATAGAATGGGAGAAAGGATGCAAGATGCAGAAGCAGCACAAAAGAATGAAGGACTGTATATTGCGGGAGGAATTGTAGAGTGTAAGGTGTGAGTTGGGATTATGATTTGGAGTGTGTTAGCGGCTGTGCAGTGCAAATTGTGACTTGACAGTGTAACATAGCACGTGAGTATTTGTATGACAGAGTGAGGGGTTAAGGAATGCAAGTTGTGATGGGGAGTTGGTAAGATGTGTGTTGGTGAGAGAGGTGTGTGGGTGTTTGGGGGATTGGAGAACATATAAGGGGAATATTTTCAGCATTACAACTGATAATGATCAATTTAGTTAATACTATTAGATAGGAATGCACATTAAACCAAAAATGTAGCCAAATCAAACACTTTTCTGCCAAGCCAGAGACATCCGGGACTCTTCCTATTAAATTAATACAAAAGATACATAATAATGATACCCTGGCTCTCTTGTAGCCTTGCACTCTGCCTATTTCCTGCAATGTGGCAATCTTACACCCTCCAAAATGTCCTGCAAAAACAATAAATAAAGGTTTGTGCTGCAAAATTTGCCGTTTCATGCCGCAAAATCCTGGAAGGTCTGATTACCTGTAAATCACATCCTTCTACTTTATTACTCACAAATACATATATTCCATGCGCTTCTGCCATTTACTTAATAAAAATTGCAAAATAAATATAACATTATTTCTTCTGAATTTCATACACTTAATATTCTACTCATTTACAAAGCATGTTCAACCAACATAGTATAAATAACATATAAAGGCTGCCATAGTCAAATGAAACTGCATGCATACACTATGTTCAGAAATCAAAAAACAATACTACTACAAAGACATAATAATGAATCTCTCAATTAACATCACTGCTATAAACACACAAAATTACTGACTTATTTCTATACAATTGCAGTGAAGACCACTCTCCTGGAAAACAGCAACATCTGAACTACAAACACCAACTACAAAGAAACCTGTTCATTCCACAAAAAAGAGTAAGTTTCTCTGCCTAGTCTTTAAATCTCTCCAGAATCTTGCTCCCCCTTATCGCTCCTCTCTCCTCTCTTTCTACACTCCCTCCCACTCCCTTCACTCTGCTGACCACTTTCTTCTCACTGTTCCTCCTTCCCCTTATGCCACATCCCGTTTCCCCTCCTTCCATCTCCTAGCCCCCCTGCACTGGAACTCCTTACCTCTCTCACTGCGCTCCATTTCTACCTTTTCCTCATTCTACACTTTGCTCAAATCTCTCCTTCTCCATTCCCCAACATGAAACCTCTCCCACCTTCTTGCCCCCTCCCTCCTTGCCTTATCTCCTTAATCATCTCCGTCCCCTTCCCTCTCCCCCATTCTCACCTTTAACGCCATCCATTTCCCTCCTCCTCCTCTTCCCCACCCTTCCCTCTCTCTCACTTCTACTGCACTTCTCGCCTTCTCCCCTTCAGTTTAATTGGTCTACTTTCTGTTTTCTTGGTCTGATTCTCAATTTTAAATTGCTTCCACTGTTACTGTTATAATGTTAATTGTTATATGTATCATCTTGCTATTAAAATATATTACTCAAGCTTACTGTGCGGGTGATTCATGTAATTTGTGCACCAAAAAGCTAAGATTTGTGTACCATTCTACCCACAAATCACCATTTATTAAACAGGGATAAGCACGCAGGATGGCACACAAATCCCCGTTTTTCAGAGCACAAATAACATAACTCAGCCCCTAGAATATTAGTATTACAAAACAAAGAATTGTTTTAATTTCATACCATTTGATTTACTATTAGTGCTTATCCTCACCATTAGCTCACTTTCTACTGTCATCTGAACTGCAGTATAGTGACACACAAATAGAAGAATAGCCATCCCAAATAATTGTAGCTGCCCAATGCACAATCACACACCACCAGATACATCTTTACCATCATACTCAAACACTCATGCATACAGCACACATACATTGCACAACAGCCCAACCCATACCGTCTATTTTTTTGTTTCAACAGACCCCACAGAATGCCTACCAGAAAGCAAGTCTGTAGAAAGCAACACAGAAATAGAGCAAATGAAAATAAAAATGTCCAAAATAAGCATCCATCTCTAGCAGAGTTTGTACAAAAAGTTCATACAAAACAGCTAATACAGTCATTTAGCAAAACTAAACAATCTTCCAGTACAGAAACTTTTCCTCCTCTATCAAAATGTAAAAGAAAACAGAAAATGAGTAACGTAAATGCAGCTACCACCACTACTAAAACTGCTCCTATAAATCTTGATATAGTAGGAAGTAACCATACCAAAAAAAGTATATTAGCAAAAATGTTCCGCCACAGAGTCCTTCAGAATCTTATAAAAACAGGAGACAAATCATACACAACCCTTAAAAACTACCATAGAAAATTAATCTTAGAAGCTTTGATAGACAGTGCAATCCTTCTCAAAGGAAAGTTATTTATTTTAGTGTTAAACAGAATGAAACCACTAACAAAACTAAGTACTAAATTACAAAAAAAGGCTTCTCAATAAACGGAATGTCAACAAAAATAACTTCTTAAATATCTGTGGAGGTGAATGGAGTCACACCACAAGCACAGAACCATATTTCAATGAAGAAGCATACAAACAAAATCATACAAACACAATTGCCACCCATAGCAGTGGACGAGGTTATGAAAAACTTAATAATACCATAATGGAACATGAAATACTGCTTACAAAAATATCCCCAGAAAACTCAGAATCAATTCTCCATTCGACTGAACCAGAACGTCCAGTATACAAATGGCCATGCACGTCAATGTGTAACATTGCCCAAAATCTTTCAAATCTTTATGCCAGTTCCTCAATCAATATGTGAAAGGCAAAGACAAAATCAAAATAAAACTGCTGCAAAATATGAATACCTGTCCAGTGCCCAAATACACAGGACTGCAAGGACATTCATTGGCCTGCATTTCAGGACCTATTTGCAAAAGCAGCTTACATCATATCAAAATGATATCAACACATCATTCAACTTTAAGAAATCTAGTCTACAAATTGTATTAAGCTAAAAGCCCTGTTTTAGCACTAGCCAATTTAAATAACAATCTTCTACATGGTACAGTCAAAGACCTATTCGAAGAAATCAAGCATATCCAGAGTAAATATCTTGGAAGTGAAAACCAATTACAAAATGCAATAGCTTAACAACAAACTAGCAGTGATTCTGCACATGGCAACCTTCTACTGCACACATACAAAAAAGAAATACTAAAATTCAAAAGTATATCCGCTGAAGTACCAAACCATGTGTGTGAGTTGCCGCAGAACTTTTAATAAAAGTAACACAAAAACTATATGCATAACATACAAAATAGAAGACAATGAAGATTCCAAATGGTTTGAATTAGCTCTCTACCTTATAGCAGAACACAAATATGAAATAACTAACCCTTAATATTTTGCAGTTACTGCACTACAAAACTTGACAACAATCAAACTCCTTCACGCGCTATCACAAATAATTTGGAATTATTCCCTCTACCAAAACCCCTGCAACAACTCAATTTATATGAGAGCATCATAATTCAAACAGTGCACCCATTTCAAGCAATAATACGCCTTCAACCAAAAACAGCAAAATGACCTCCCTCTGAATTGGTGAAAGGCATTTGCGGCAAAGTAGTATATTTACCATTAGATCTAAAAGAAAATGTGCACACTCTGGGAGTGCAACGTCCAATAGAACAATCTTTAATTGTCTTAGTAAATGGTGTACCTACAAAAGACAAAAGAAATTGGCAACAACTGGTAGACTTACATAAAGTATGACAAGCCTTGCAATGTCCAAAAGACAATAAGGAATACTACAAAGAAATAAATATTGAAGAAAACTTAAGGGAAACAACTGAAATAATTCAAGAATCACCAGAAACTGATCCATTTGAACTTCTAGATCCTGCTACAGTATCCAATATTTTAGACCATTATACAATTCATCCATTACACTCTAATGACACCATAGAAGATGCACTACAAACGTACCAAATGCGACAAACGAAAGGATCACCAATCAGCATATGGGAAAAAAGTATAGAAGCACGTGCTTTTCCTCTACTCTTTCCTACTGGCAAAGGAGGAAGGTACGATGATAGACCCACTCAGATAACAGCATCAGAATACCGCTTGTTACGAATGTATTCTGAAGATCCCAGATTTAGACAAAATACATATTCCACCCACTCTTTGAAAGTGAACTAGCAACTCTGTTACGCAGTTGCACACACATTAAAATCAGGAAACCACTTTCAAAATATGTCAGCTACGCAATTACTACAAAAAGTGCAAGAAAAAGATGAAGTTTTACAATCAAGCATTGCAAATCTGTTAGCAAACGCGTGGTAGGAAGAGTACTGGTTCCGACGTCACAGAGTTGTAGGATAAGAAACCTTGGCCCACCCACATGGTTTGTTACATTAAGTTGTGCAGAATATGCATGGGAAGATCTACATGATTTCCTCCGCATATCAAACAAAAACAAAACAAACATAGATATACTAACACCTGGCGAACTTTGCTCTCTAGATCCTGTTAATGTTTTAAGATATTTCCATCATCGCTTCATTGCTATGCTACACTTTTATTTGTAATAAAACTGTTCCTCCCCTCGGAGAAGTGCAACAATTCTTTTGGAGAAAAGAATACCAAGCCAGAAAGGATCTTCCCCTGAAACAATAAACAAGAGTCATAAGAAGCCAGAAAACTCAGAGTAACCAAGGCTATGACATCAGACAGAAAACCAAAGCTTACCACAGTGAGGGAGTGTAAGATCTCTTCTCTGGTCTGGGAAAATATTGGACGCTTAACCCGATGGCACGCGGACACCTAGACCCTAAGGTGGCTAGTCTCTAGTCCACACAGAGCCACCAGAACCCGACGACATGAGGACGCCTGATACTAAGGTGGCGAGTCTGTAGTCCCAAAGTACCACCGTACCCGATGGCATGAGGACGCCTAGATGGAGTAGTCCCCAGACCAGAGGTTGGAAGGTTTGTTGTTCTCTCCTTGCAGTGCTTGTTGGGGAAACACCAGGTAAGTAATCCAGACGTGTAGAATTAGATCTCCGAGAACTGATGTGAGCAGGGGGGTGTATTGGCTTTCAGGTATTAGTGAAAAAATACAGTACACACAGTTTGTTGGTCAGCGAACACATAGAAAACAACTCCCTGAATGGAGTCAGATCCACACTCGAGGCAGTTGGTGAAAAATGAGCCGGAAACAATGATAACAGACCAACATAATTGCAAAAGATTCTCCGTGAGGCAGGCTGGGGTTGGCAATAGCAGTGTCTTTCCAAAGACAAAAATAGTTCTTCAAAAAATATCTGAGGCAGGCTGGGTTTGGCAACAGAAAAGCAATACGAATAGCAGACAACGTAACTTTAGCAATCCAAACCAAAAGCGTAGCTCGTAATCAGGACAAAATGCGAGCAACAAAGCAGAAGGGCAAAGACAGAAGCAATCCGTTAGACAAGGCAAGAATTCAGGAAATCGAGGAAACATAGCAAAAACACTTACAGCAGTAACGATGCGACTCAACTAGAAGCACCGGGCTTCTTCCTGCGACTGCCTATGAATTGGGTATCACGTGACCGTATGCCGCGCAGCACGTGACCAGTGCGGAACGGGAGCCGGCCCAGTTTCCATGGCAACCGAACTCGCTCTGCAAGATGAGTTTGGGCCGTAATAAACACCCGAGGAGCTGCTTGCACAGAGCGTCGTTCAGTAACTTTACGACGTGGGGCATATAAATGCTGAGCCGGAATCAAATCAGGACACCGTTTCCTAACAAATGACCTGACATCGGACAAAACACTGTCTCAGAAATTGTACAGCTTGGGCATAAAAATGCTCTCCCATAGAGAATGTGACTGCTATGAAGCTGCAGATCGTTAACCAGTACTGCTTTGTATGGAAAATCTGAAAATATAGTATGGCTAAGTCTTGGTCCTGCTAAATCTAGAAAAAGAGTTCTCAAATCATACAACCACATGGAAGCAATAGCCAAAAATGATCCCAACAGCCAAGACATTTTGAAAAACAAATTACTAGACACATACTACCCAAACAGAAGTACCACTTTGGAAACCATGTGTCTATACCACATAGCCCAAAACTTCACATACAAAAATAATATAAAACCCGATGGAAAAAAAATGTAGATACAGGCAGATTAGTAAAACTTACCAAACCAAGTTTAATTAATCATATCAAATTGTCATTAAAAACTCCTCAACATAAAGAACTATATTACATGTCCCTGCTACAACTCTTTAAACCATGGAGAAAAGAAGAAGAAATACTAGATAACTATGACTCCTATGAAGACGCTTTCAAAGCAAATGAAAGCACTATCACTGATGTAAACTTTACACAGTACAAAACAATGTTGCACAATGAACAGCAACAGGAAGAAGAACTCCAGGCCCAACTAGATAAGGACACTCCTGATAGTAGTCAACCTTCTGTAACAGGAAGCCAAGAACCACTGGGACAGCCACTAATAGCAAATGAGGCAGAATTAGCTACGACAGAAGTAGAAAACACCATGTGTCAGTATGAAGATACAGAAGACTTAAAGGAATGGTTCGGTCAGGAAATATTATTGGCCAGAAAGATGGCCAATAATAAAACAAATATCTAAAACAAGCAGCAAAAGCCCCCTATTGGGAACTTTTGCTTACTGCAGCCTGAGCAGAGCTGAGGAGGCTGCCTTCACTTTCATTTTACGTTTTCTGTGATCCCCAAGCCAAGGGAAGCACAGAAAACGTAAAATGAAGGCAAAAAGCTGAGGCGCACCAATTACAAATATAACGTTGTTGTATTTGTGATTGCCGTGGTTGGAAAACCACGGCAATCACAAATACAACAACGTTGTTATTCTGACAGCGGCAGCTTTCGCATGGAGTCTCCTGGACTCCCCCAACCCTGAGGGAGTCCAGGAGACTCCCAGCAAAAGCTGCCGCATTCAGAATAAGAACGTTTTTGGATTTGTAAATACTGCAGAATTTACAAATCCAAAAATGTTGTATTTCTCACTGCGGCAGCTTTCGCTTCGAGTCTCCTGCACTCCCTCAGGGTTGGGGGAGTCCAGGAGACTCCACGAGAAAGCTGCCACAATGAGAAGCACTGCAGCATTTCTAAACACCCGCGTTGTGTTTCTCCCTGCAGCTCCAAAGTAAAAGCTCCTGTAGGCAGAAACACTGCGGCATGGAAACACAACCGCGTTGTGTTTCTGCCTGCCTTGGCTTTCACTTTGGGTCTCCGATGCTCCCCCGGGGGAGCGCCGGAGACCCAAAGTGATAGCCATGGCAGGTAGAAACACAACGCGGTTGTGTTTAAAAAACGCTTTGGTTTTTCTTTCTAAGTTTCTCAGGCTCCTCCGGCTCGGAGGAGCCTGAGAAACTTAGAAAGAAAAACCACAGCGCTTTTGAAACACAACAACGTTGTATTTATGTTGGGGCTCCAAGCTGAAGCTACCGCAAACATAAATAGAAATAAAACCGCAGCTTTTAAAATGTTGTAAGTTTTACCGGGCTCCTCCAGCACGGAAAACTTAGGAAAAAAACGCAGCTAGTGCTTATTTTTTTTAAAAAATAGCACCTAGCGAGATGCAGCTGCAGCTTTCCTGCCTGTAGTCTCTGGCCCCCGTCCTCCGCATCCGGCACCAATGAAGCAAAAGCCACCCAGTGGTAGCTTTTGAATACTACAGCTGGCTGGCTTTTGCTTCATTAGTCCCGCAAACGCAAGCACAGGCAGCATCCATTTCACAAAATGGATGCCCCCTAGTGGTTGCAATTTTAAAGTTTGAGCTTCATTTGCTCGAAACTTTCCATAGGGACTTAAAAAAAAACATATTTTAGATATTTGTTTTATTATTGGCCATCTTTTTTGGCCAATAATATTTCTGAACGAACTATTCCTTTAAGTACACTACAATCAAAACTAAACAATGAGCAGTGTAGTATTTTTCAAGAAGTAACAAAAGAAATTGCACATGGTGTACAACATGAAAATAAAGAATGTACCTGCCAAAACTACAAACCTATACTATTATACGTCACTGGTAAAGCTGGTTCAGGCAAAACATTCTTAATCAAAATCATCAGCAAGTTACTTCAACAATTGACAAACAACAAACTGTCAGCTGTTGTAACTGCCCCCACAGGTTTAGCTGCCTACAACATAGGCGGTGTCACTTTACACCGATTACTACTCCTGCCAGTAGAACACCAAAACAAATTAGAATATTACAAACTTTCTACAGAAGCTGCAATGGAACTACGCAGAGTGTTAAAAAAAATGAAAATGCTACTAATAGATGAAGTGAGCAGGGTCTCCAACCTAATGTTGGCTTTGATTCACCTCAGATTACAAGAAGTACTCAAAACAAACTATGAAGAACTCTTTGGAGGAAAACACATTATTGTTTTCGGAGATCTTCTTCAATTGACACCAGTGAAAGGTGAACCAATTTTTAAAACCTTAGAACACAAACTCTGCCGGAAAACGGTTGGCAGCATAGGAAATGTCAACCTTTGGCAACATTTCCAATACAGAGAATTAACAGAAAACATGCGACAGTCTGCAGACCTCACCTACGCCAACATTTTAAAAAGTATTACAGTTGGTGTACTATCTGAAGAAGCACAAGCAATATTAAAAACCAGGCACATCCATGCACTTTATGGCCATAACTCATGTGCTACTAATGTTATGGAACAATTAGCGCTAAAAACTGTCAATTGTATGTCCTTCATGCCAACTCTTGCAAGCTGTTCCAAATTCAATGAAACAATGTTGAAAAAAGAAATGCAACCAATAATTGAAATTTCCGCAACAGACAAACTGGACGTACATGGTATGACACTACCCATGTGTCAACAAGCCACAAATAGACTAAATACCTTAGAAAATTCTATTTCCAACACAGCTGGTTTGGAAAAAATATTAAAATTATCCTTAAACTGTAGAGTAATGCTTAAACATAACCTTGACGTGGAGCAAGGACTAGTTAATGGAGCACTGGGTTCAAACATACCCACGTGACACCAACATTCAGTTTGTCAATATTCTCTTTGACAAACTTTCAGAAGTAAAAAAGGATAGGGCGCTCAACAGCTCGATTCCTTCTCTTCAAAGACATGCATGTACGCAGAGAACAATTTTCTCTAACTGTAGCATATGCAGTCACCATTCATAAATCACAAGGTCTTACCCTAGACAAAGCATTGATAGATATTGTTAACACAGTCTTTAAAGAAGGCATGAACTATGTGGCACTATCATGCTTACGTACAATTGACGTTCTATTTCTAATCAACTTTGATGCAAGTAAAGTAAACGCTGATATTCCTTGCATTTTAGAATACAATAGACTACGTTCACTATACACCCCCATCTAAAAACATATCCTGTTCCACAAAAAAGAAAACGTTGTAAAAGAAAAATAATTCAAACAGAAATGCAACAGGATCTCACTGCAAATCCTCCAAATAGACAAAAAGAAGCTAATACTTCATCAATGACCATAACCAAAGAAGAACCTATTACTCAAAGTAACTCAGGTACTTCTTCAAAGAAGCAACAAACACTCCGAAAAAATGACTTGGACACAGACCTATCTGGTCCATTCAAATTTTCAAATATAACTGGTATAAGTTGCTACGCAATTGTAGCAATGAATATTCTATTTCAATTACCACCAATTGTTGACAACATTTACTTACATAGTACAGACCAATTGTGTGTGCAAATGTTAGTACTCCATAGAAACACAACAAATAATCCTGACAACACGCATAGTGTTCATGGAATAAGACAAGAATTGGACAACTGTGCTGGAATGGTGAAATTCACTATAAACTCACAAGAAGATCCACAAGAATTTCTAATGTACTTACTACAAGTACTTGAAAACAAAAACATATCTATAAATGAAATTTTTCAGATTTCATACATGTGGAAACATACATGCACTCTCTGCAACAATGTGACACAGGAACAAATCCTTAATGAGCGCTTTGTGTATGTATCCATACCCAATTGTGAATCCGTTCCATTTCAGCAACTTGTACAAAATGCAAACCATGGTAGATTATGTACTATCTGCAATTCAGATAATCGCTCCATCTTACTAATACAAACACATAGTAAATACATAATACTAATGCTTCTACGTTACAATGCAGATGGTACCAAAAATAAATGCAAGCTGACTGGATTCACACATGGTCAAATATCACTTGGTAAGAAAAACTTCAAAACAATAGGTATAATCTACCACGCAGGAGCCACAACCAATGCAGGTCACTACACTGCATATATTAAAAAGAAATGTGGATGGTTCGAATGTAATGATAGTACCATTACTCTAAAGCAGAGAAAACCAGCAAATCTTACAAACGCTTATTTAATCTTCTTAAAACCAAAATTGAATAACTAATCTGTACTTAAACATTAACAAAACTTCAATTAAAAAACTATAAACTGTTTCAATACGCCAACAAGTATCTAACTGCCCCAAGATTCTACAACAACCAAACAGATAAATGAATACTACTAAATGATAACAAGAAATAAACAGTTAGAAAACACAAACAGGTATCTAACTGCCCCAATATTTTGCAACAACCAAACAGATAAATCAATACCACTAAATTATAACAAAAATGAGACAGTTAGAATACGCCAACAGGTATCTAACTGCTCCAAAAATGTGCAACAAGCCAACAGATAGAACGTTAGTCAAAAACAACAAGTGAACACTAAAAACAAACAAATATACTGTAGCATAACAAAAAAAGGGTTTTTTATCTCCCACGCAGGAGCCACAACCAATGCAGGTCACTACACGGCATATATTAAAAAGAAATGTGGATGGTTCGATTGTAATAATAGTACCATTATTTTAAAGCAGAGATTACCAGAAAATCTTACAAACGCTTATTTAATCTTCTTAAAACCAAATTTAATAACTAATCTGCACTTAAACATTAACAAAACTTCAATTAAAAAACTATAAACTGTTAGAATAGGCCAACAGGTATTCTGCCCCAAGATTCTATAACAGCCAAACAGATAAATCAATACCACTAAATTATAACAAAAAATAGACAGTTAGAATCTAACTGCTCCAAAAATATGCAACAAGCCAACAGATAGAACATTAGCCAGAACATTAGCCAGAAACAACAAGTGAACTCTGAAAACAAACAAATACACTGTAGCATAACAAAAAAAGGTTTTTTTTTAATCCGACATGGATTTTTTTTTCCCACAGACCCAATGATTTGAAAAACAAACACAGAAACTGAGCAAATAGTACAATACACTGGTTTGTAATCTACTAAATATGAGGGTCAAAATGAATAAACAATCAGGGTAATTCATAGAATTTCGCAGAAAAGTGTCGCAATCGGCTGGCGCAGAGTGTCCGCGTGCGATTGACTGCGCCAGGCACGTGCGATAAAACCGATTTCCGCGCACAGCGTATTCATGGATTACATGCTCCCAAACCAGCCGTGGCGCAGAGTATCGCAGCGACCCTGCAGCAGCGCCAGTAACGCCCCCAAGAACGCCCTCTCGCAAGGAAAAGCCAGCAAAATCGCTAAATCATCGCAAAGGGCTGCGCTAACTCTGGACCAGTTTACAGGGCAGCCAAACAAGGAACGCAAAGCGGGTAACGTGCATATCAGGGGTACACGTGAAGTCATACACGCGATTAGCCAGGGTACGTGTATTACAGGGGTACGCGGGAAGTTCAACACGCGATTGGCCAGGGTACGTGTATTACAGGGGTACGCGGGAAGTTCAACACGCGATTGGCCAGGGTACGTGTATTACAGGGGTACGCGGGAAGTTTAACACGCGATTAGCCAGGGTACGTGTATTACAGGGGTACGCGGGAAGTTTAACACGCGATTGGCCAGGGTACGTGTATTACAGGGGTACGCGGTAAGTTTAACACGCGATTAGCCAGGGTACGTGTATTACAGGGGTACGCGGGAAGTTTAACACGCGATTAGCCAGGGTAAGTGTATTACAGGGGTACGCGGGAAGTTCAACACGCGATTGGCCAGGGTACGTGTATTACAGGGGTACGCGGGAAGTTTAACACGTGATTAGCCAGGGTACGTGTATTACAGGGGTACGCGGGAAGTTTAACACGCGATTAGCCAGGGTAAGTGTATTACAGGGGTACGCGGGAAGTTCAACACGCAATTAGCCAGGGTACGTGTATTACAGGGGTACGCGTGAAGTCATACACGCGATTAGCCAGGGTACGTGTATTACATGGGTACGCGGGAAGTTCAACACGCGATTGGCCAGGGTACGTGTATTACAGGGGTATGCGGGAAGTTTAACAGGCGATTAGCCAGGGTACGTGTATTACAGGGGTACGCGGGAAGTTTAAAACGCGATTGGCCAGGGTACGTGTATTACAGGGGTACGCGGGAAGTTCAACACGCGATTGGCCAGGGTACGTGTATTACAGGGGTACGCGGGAAGTTTAACACGCGATTAGCCAGGGTACGTGTATTACAGGGGTACGCGGGAAGTTTAACACGCGATTGGCCAGGGTACGTGTATTACAGGGGTACGCGGGAAGTTTAACACGCGATTAGCCAGGGTACGTGTATTACAGGGGTACGCGGGAAGTTTAACACGCGATTAGCCAGGGTAAGTGTATTACAGGGGTACGCGGGAAGTTCAACACGCAATTAGCCAGGGTACGTGTATTACAGGGGTACGCGTGAAGTCATACACGCGATTAGCCAGGGTACGTGTATTACAGGGGTACGCGGGAAGTTATACACGCGATTAGCCAGGGTACGTGTATTACAGGGGTGCGTGGGAATCATCACACGCGATTAGGCTGGGTGGGTCCTCACAGGTGTTCCCTGTACACCCTCCACGGCCCCTGCAGGCAGTCTACAAAACAGGGGACTACCCTGCACACCTGCTCATGTCCCCCTGCACCCCCACCCCCCCAGCAGTGCGGGGGCAGCCTCCACCAGGCCCCCACTCATGTCTCCCACCACCCCCACCCTCCCGCCACCAGGGGCAGCCTCCACCAGGCCCCCACCCATGTCTCCCACCACCCCCCGCCACCAGGGGCACTCTCCACCAAGCCCCCACCCATGTCTCCCACCACCCCCACCAGTGCAGGGGCACCCTCCACCAGGCCCCCACCCATGTCTCCCAACACCCCCACCCACCAGCACTGTGGGGCACGTGGCCAGCAGGCAGTCAGGCAGCAGCAGATGGCAGGTGGGAGCGTGCTCAGGGCTCTGGGGGGCAGTAATTTCGCCTCCTGGCCAGGAGCGTGGTCTCTCGTGTGTGAACGCGTGGACAGCCTGATAGGTAGTGAAATCCCACACGTCAGCAAAGGCCCTTAGCGCGTAAACCCGTCAACAGCATATGCGCGCCTATAGTCACCTGCACGTGCAGGAAATTGTTACGTGACACGTCCCAGTGTCAAAGCGTGTGATTGGTGAAAATGGATGTACACGTAGAAGTGACAAAGCGTGTGATTGGTGAAAATGGATCTACACGCAGGAGTGACAAAGCGTGTGATTGGTGAACGTACACGCCGCGTAAGTGACGCTGTACGTGTGGGCCTGTATATAAGGTACATGTAGAACACCATTTCCTTGTACGTGCTTTTCGTGGAGAGCGAGTGGGTGAAATCTGTACTTCTTGTCGTTTCACACGCGATTTACTTCACAGCGTTTCCAGTTCGTATTCCCTGTTACCTCTGACAGCTTTTTCTCTTTTTTCTCTTTTACTGGTTTACCTGGGCCTGTTCCCTCAAACAGTGTCCCCTTCTACTGTTGTCCTGTCTTCTCAGACAGCGTACACATCTTCTTTTGGCGGGGGTTTAGCCAGCCAAACGCGCTCATTCTTCACGCTCTTTTACCTGGCAGACGGTGAGTCACGCACGTATCCAACTTCTGTGCTTGCCCCGTGTGTTGCCTACCCCTTCAGAGGTCATTCTAGGCTGCGTGTGACACGCATACGTTCATTCTTGTGTTACTGGGTGCCACAGCGTAGTGCAGGTTTTTCTTTCTGCACACGTGGTCTAGGAGGGGTTGCGTGCACGTCATCTCCCTTTTTTGGGCCTCCTGTGCGTTGCGTGACCCGTCATCTTTCCCCAGGGGTTACAATCAGCCGTGCTAGAGCACTAGGGTACAATTACCATCTGGTACCCAACCCCTTTGACCCCCAATTGCCCAGGACAATTGTCTACAGCCACTCCCATACGCACATTAATATCAGTGCCATGGCTGGGAGGCGAGGATTCCGTAAGGGTGGCAAAGGTGGAAGAGCCACAAGTGGTGGCCGTGGTGGATCCGGTAGGGGACGTGGTCGTAACTTGCAGGGTGAGCCTGTCCCCCCATGTGTGGAGGACCAGTCAAGGGCACCCATCATCCCCCCCCCTCCCCCCCCTCCCCCCCTCCCGTTGAGGCTGAAGTGGCTGACACCATCCATGCTCAGCCCTTGTTGGACCAGCCCATTGTGGCACCAGACCTGGCTGACTCCATGGCTGACTTCCAGGTCAGCAGGGCTACGACACGTGCGCTGGTGCACGTTGATGCCATCATGCCACGTGGATCTGGGGCAGCAAGGTCATCTACTGCACCAAGGAGGCAGGGCGGAGTGGCTGCAGGGGCAGCTGCGGCTCCATCCACCCCAGCCCTCACACACCCAGCCAGGACAGTGTCGGTCCTAGTCCATGCTGCTGAGATTCCCCCTGACACCATCACACTCGAGCCAATGCCTGCACCAACTCCCATGCTGAGTGTGCAATCCCACACTCCTGATACAGAGTCCACCAGGGCTCCTGCCCCTAGTGTCCAGAGCGGCGCAGGACACTCAGGATCACCACCACCTTCCAAGCGGAAGAGGAAGAGTGCTCGTCCGGCACAGGCTGATGCCCCAGACACGGCTACACAGTCCGGCCCGTCCAGGAAGCCCAGCTTCACGGATGACGAACTGAATGCACTTGTCGAGTATGTGTCCGGACATGACAACGAGATGGTCATTGTTGCAGGATCCAAGACCACACCTGCACAACGCCAGGCACACTGGCAGACCGCTGCGGACATCGTAAGTGCCCTTGGAATCGTGAGGCGCACAGCCAATGATTGCTATAAGCGCTGGAATGACCTAAAGCGCAGGGCAAAGAGTAAGCTGGCCTCAAGTCATGCCGCAACTCTAGTGACTGGAGGTGGGTCTCCAGTAGTAGACATGGAACTCACTCCACATGAGTCAGTCGCTGGGACCTACGTCACGGAGGAACAGATCCAAGGCGTGGGAGATCTGGCTGATTACGAGGCATTGTCCGGTGAGTGCACATGCATGTGTGTGTCATACATGTGCATGGTGTGTGTGTGAGGGCTTCTGTTTGGGTGCCAGGAGAGAGTGTGTGCGCCTCAGTCGTATGGGTCAGCCATGTTCTTCATGCAATACTTCCTGCGCAGCTGCATTTGGCCATAGCAGTATCCCTTCTGCCAACAGTAGACATCTAGCACAACTGCACGCCAGTTGCCCTTGAAGTGTCACCTTGACACAACAGATTTGCTTATTTTTCACTGTTCATTCAGTCAGTTTGTTTGCATTCCACCACTTTCACTAGGCATGTCGCTGTCCACTAGTCACATGTCTGACATGTGTATGGTAAAGGGGAGTGACTTTGTTACCTGGATATCATTTGTACACACATGTCCCTGTGCAATTTGACCATTACAGACTGCCAGCTCCAGGTGAAAAATCTGACCTGTTAGAATCAGAAAAGCTATTACATGCGGGAACTGGACTGAATGAATAGGTGCTGCCCTCCTCTCCATCTTCACTCAATAGCAATGGTACATGCCATCTGTGTGATGGCATGTGTGTTTCACCTGCCAATCACAGGCCAATGTGTGATGCCACTGCCAGGCAGCATGCAGAAAATTTGTTCATCTTCCATCTTGGTGTCATCAGTGTGTGCCGTTTGCCTGCACTTCATACGCAGTGAGGGTGCATGCATGGGAGGGTTCTAGTCATGTGGGACATGTCAATCAAGTACTGGTTCTCTTGCTTCTCAGCCCTCAATGTGTGCCATGGTGCTAATGCCTGTTTCCAATACTTTGTTTTCATGTCTTTGCAGGGGAAGACGCACCTGATACTGCTGGGGTTGTGGAGATGGTGCAGACCCAGGAGATGTCCCAGGGCCGACCAACCACCAGTGAGGGATGTGGTGTGGTGGTGGGGGAGAACCCACAAGTGCTGCAGGTCGTGCTCTCAAGGGGTGTCTCTGGCTGCACCTCCCCCGAGCTGTACTCAGGTGTTGATTCGGATGAGACCTACGTGCCGTCGCTGGTGAGTGTTCCAGGGAGGGATTCTGTTCTGTCTCACCCACCTGCACCAGGGTCAGTACCCTCCATGGGGATGTCAGTGTTGGCAGCTACGCCTTTGGTGGTTACGGATGCAGGGTCACACTCCGCGACATCTGATCCTGTTCCTGGGCCAGCAGATCAGAGGGGGAATGCAGTCCTGCAGCCTCAGGCAGTGCCGGCACAGCAAGGCGCAGTTCGCCTTGCCCCAGACAGGTGTGGTGCCCGCCGACGTGGTGGCCGTACGCCACCTGGCAATACCGCATGGGAGCAATCCATTTACGGTATGGCTACCCAACAGGCTGCATCATCCGAGATGATGGCTCAGGCCATGGATAGGGTGGCCACTTCCATTGTCCCCCCAGAAAGGCTGATGGAGCGACTAGAGCAGGCAACTGACTCCATCTGCCAGTCACACAGGGAGGACATGTTGGGGTCCAACAGGGACAGGCGGGCGGCACTGGCGACTCTGCAGGAGGCCATCTCCATTGAGTCCCAGGGCCACAGGGAAGCCCTGAGGCAGGAGCTCCTACACCTCAGGACGACTCTTGTTGAGCTTGAGGCTTCAACACACCAAAGGACAGAACAGCAGCTGGAGCGTCTCACCCGTACGCTCTCAGCTGAGATGCAGGCAACGAGGGCGGAGGTCCGGGCATCCCGTGAGTTGTTGCATGGGGACCTCCGCACACTCATCCTCCAGAACCAGACCTACCACACCCGCATGCTTGCAGCCATGGAGGAGCAGACTAGGGCCTTGCGTGGGCTGCCTCCCATAGTGCAACCACCTCCGGATGCAGCTGCACAGGGTGATAATAGCGACAGCAGTGACACTCCCACAATAGGGTAGCCGTGTGGGCCATGAGCCCATGGAGGTGTTTTATTTTCCCAGGATCCACACAGGTGGGTTCTGGTGTGCATCCTGTCCTCGGACCTCCTGGGTGGCCTCCCCAACCCCCCCGGGCCCATCAATGGCCATTTTTGATTTTTTCTTATTTTTATTTTTATTTTGATTTCTTTTATTCCCAATTTTTTTGGGAGGATCTGTTGGCTCCGATCTGTTGGCTCCGATCTGTTGGCTCTGATCTGTTGGCTCCGATCTGTTGGCTCCAATCTGTTGGCTCCGATCTGTTGGCTCCGATCTGTTGGCTCCGATCTGTTGGCTCCGATCTGTTGGCTCCGATCTGTTGGCTTCCGTGGTTCCTGTGGGCATACGCTGCATTGTGGCTGGGCACATGCAGGCTTGTAATGTATTTGGTTCAGATGCTTGGGTTTGAGTCACACACACCCCTCCTGCTTCCCGTTTCCATGGGCTTGCAAAGGGTGTGCCCAAGTGACAGTGAATTACACAGTGACGTTGGACTCCCATGACCTGTGTGGCCAGTCTGTAGTCAATACTGTGTATACATTCCTAGTGCATATTGCTGTTGTGTTGTACACTGCATGTTGCATTGATGTGTAACTCTTCTTCTGTGTCTACCTCCCAATTTGCAGGTCCCTTCCTCAAGTCCACACAAGGACCTCTAGTCTGGCGATGGGGACCATGTTGGCAGCAGTGCACCTACAACTCTACATGGCGCCAACACTGCACAGTTGGTAGTGGTGGGAGTGCAGGCATTTCCAGGTGGTGAGACTACTAATATGTTACATTTTTGATGTCATGTTAATGGTACTACGTGCTCAAGTATGTTGTTGGTCCGGCATTGCTGTGAGCATTTCAGGTGTTGCAGGTTTCTAATAGTGCCACTGTACATAGTGAGAGTGATGTCATGTTGTGGGGATTACTTTGTTTACCTGCAATTAGCATGACATGGCACGGTGTGTCGTGTGGCAGTGCTGGGGTTGGGTTGGCTGACATGGCACTGTCCTCTTGTTGCATTTTGCAAGTGGGTATTCATTTTAGCTGCTTCAATGTGTAACTTCACAAAACTGCATTGGTGGTGTCTGTGTGGGTAGGGATGCACACATTGTGACACTTCCAGGTGAACAATCTCAGGCTGACATGGAATTCCCCGTTCATTCTCCACACATTCAGGATCAGTGTCAGGTTGAGTCATCATTGATTGTCAGATGGAATGTGCCAGGGCAGTGTGCACTCCACAGGGGTGTGATTTCTATGTGAAGTAATTAGCCACTAGCTGTGTACGGGCTGCCTCCCCCCGTGCCCTTTCCCCTCCCATGCGCAGCGGCTGTGCATGTGGTTGGGGATGTGGGGCCACCACCATGTCCACGGCCAGGTCCCGGCGTGTTGCAACGTTGTGCAGGACACATGCTGCCACTATGATCCTGCACACTACTGGGGGAGCGTATAACAGCTGCCCGCCAGAACGGTCAAGGGAGCGAAAGCGTGACTTCAGCACTCCGAATGTGCGCTCCACTATGCCCCTGGTTGTAATGTGGGCTGTGTTAAATCTTACCTGGGGTGGCGTGGTGGGGTTCCGAATTGGCGTCATCATGTGGGGGCTGAGAGGGTAGGCACTGTCCCCTGTGGAGGTGGGGATTGGTATCATTGGTGAGGTTGTGACCTTGCTCAGTATCCAACATGCATGCATGTGCAGTGGCATACATACTCACCAAGCAGCCATGTATCGCCATGCCGCCCAGCTTCTAGGTCCCGGCTTAGGGTGGACATTCGGTAAATGAAGCTGTCGTGGGTGGAGCCGGGATAGTTGGCATATACTGAGGTGATGATTCCCTTGGCATTACATGCTACCTGCACGTTGATGGAATGCCAGTGCTTGCGGTTCCTATAGATGTGCTCAGATGCCCTGGGGGGACGTAGAGCCACATGGGTGCAGTCGATGGCACCTAGCACTTTGGGGAATCGTGCCACTGCGTAAAAATCCAGGGCGGCAGCATGCCTTTCTGCAGGTGTTCTGGGCAGGTATATGTGCCTGCGGACTGATGGGCGTGCAGTCATGATGTTCAAGACCTGGTGTAGGCAGCGGGACTGGGTGGCCTGTGACACCCCACCCACTATGGCACTTGTCCGCTGAAATGATCCAGTGGCTAAGAAGTGCAGTACATTGAGGACCTTCTCCAGGGGGCTGAGTGCTTGGGAGCACAGGGTGGGTGATGTGAGGTCATCCTCCCACTCAGTCACCAGGTCCAGTATGATGTGTGGTGGAAACCTGTACCTCCCATACACCTGGTCATCAGGCATCCCGAAAAGGCTGGTTCTGGGTGTGAATATTCTGGCCCTGACTATCCTCCTCCTCCTCCTTTGGTAGCCCACTGCCACTGCTGCTAGGAACGGTATGTTCATCCTGGCGTCTGAGCTTGTTATTGTTAAAGTCCGCAATTTATGCTTAGCGCGTGTTCTAGGCGAGCGTGTGACCCGCGCAGCCCTGGAATCCTGTTGCCAGTCCAATAGCGTGTGGAAATTCACACGCACCACGGGATACAGCGTGTGACCCGCGCAGCCCTGGAATCCTGTTGCCAGTCCAATAGCGTGTGGAAATTCACACGCACCACGGGATACAGCGTGTGACCCGCGCAGCCCTGGAATCCTGTTGCCAGTCCAATAGCGTGTGGAAATTCACACGCACCACGGGATACAGCGTGTGACCCGCGCAGCCCTGGAATCCTGTTGCCAGTCCAATAGCGTGTGGAAATTCACACGCACCACGGGATACAGCGTGTGACCCGTGCAGCCCTGGAATCCTGTTGCCAGTCCAATAGCGTGTGGAAATTCACACGCACCACGGGATACAGCGTGTGACCCGCGCAGCCCTGGAATCCTGTTGCCAGTCCAATAGCGTGTGGAAATTCACACGCACCACGGGATACAGCGTGTGACCCGCGCAGCCCTGGAATCCTGTTGCCAGTCCAATAGCGTGTGGAAATTCACACGCACCACGGGATACAGCGTGTGACCCGCGCAGCCCTGGAATCCTGTTGCCAGTCCAATAGCGTGTGGAAATTCACACGCACCACGGGATACAGCGTGTGACCCGCGCAGCCCTGGAATCCTGTTGCCAGTCCAATAGCGTGTGGAAATTCACACGCACCACGGGATACAGCGTGTGACCCGCGCAGCCCTGGAATCCTGTTGCCAGTCCAATAGCGTGTGGAAATTCACACGCACCACGGGATACAGCGTGTGACCCGCGCAGCCCTGGAATCCTGTTGCCAGTCCAATAGCGTGTGGAAATTCACACGCACCACGGGATACAGCGTGTGACCCGCGCAGCCCTGGAATCCAGTTCCCAGTCCAATAGCGTGTGGAAATTCACACGCACCACGGGATACAGGTTCGCTGACGTACTTGCGTGTGTAAGTGGCCGCGCACCCATTAAATACACGTACATAGGCCAATCGCGTGTACGCGCACTTTTGTCCAATTACACGCGATGACACTCTGACGTGCAGTATCTCCACGTGTGCCCCGTCATCACGTCCTGAGTGGGGAACACCCGTGCGGGTCACGTCACAGACGCGCTTACGCGCTGAGGGACTCTGGTCCAATAGAATCGCGTATGCGTGCTGACGCGCTTACGCGCTAAGGGCCTTTCCTCGGATTTCACGCTGACGTGCAGGATTTTCACGTGCCAAATCACTCCGTATCAAGCTGGCCACGCGAAAACACACGGAAGCCCACGCTCCTGCCCAGAAGGCCGAGTTACTGCCCCCCAGTGCCCCGAGCAGCCTCCCACGTGCCATCTGCTGCTGCCTGCCTGCCTGCCTGCCTGCTGCCACCGTGCCCTGCCATTTGGTGCCTGCACATCAGCCATCTGCAGGGGTCCAGTTGCTGTGTCCACCCCTGCTGGAACTGAAGACTCCCGACTGGTATTACATCGCTCCACAGCCCAGCCCCAGGACCCAGTTGCCCACCCACACCTGCCTCTGGGGTTGCCATGTCGGGCACTTCCACATCTGGCACCAGTGGCAACCCCAGGCCAGAGGGGCAGAGGGGCACCAGCTTCACTGTCACCGAAGTTGGTGTCCTGGTGGAGCATGTCCTGGGGCAGTATGATGCCCTCTTTGGATCGTCCCGCGCCAGCAAGGAAGGACGGCAGAGGATCTGGGCCGACTGTGTGGTTGCCATCAACGCGGAGGGGGTGGCAACCCGCGACGTCCTGAAGATCAAGAAGCGCTGGGAGGACTTGAGGTCCAGGACCCTTGTGAAGGCCCGGCGCCTCGTGGAGGGGGGCCGGGGCCGCATGAGTACCATCCAGATGAGGGTCCTGGAACGCGTACGCCCAGCGCTCCACGCCCAGATCCTTGAGAGGGAGGCCCGTCTGGAGTTGAGCGGTAAGTGTCCATGCATTACTGTGTGAGACAGGGCATGTTGCGGTGTGCTGGTTCTATGATACTTGCCTGTATGTGTGCCATAGCCCATGTATGCATGTATGTGTGCAGGGACATCATGGTAATGCATGTGCGACCAGTGATGTGTGATGCACATGGTTGTTGCATGTGTTGAAATGCCGCATGGGGAGCCCTAATCAGATTATGAACATGAGAGCATGCCAGTCTCTGTACCTGAACATGGGTGGGGGTGAGGGATGGGTGCTGATGCCAGGTACATATATGGTAGCCATGTCTGTGTGCCTGACCTGCGTGTCTGTGACTTGTGCATGCCATGGATGCATGACACATGTGTGTGACAATGCAGAGATTCAGTAAAGCAGCAAAATGACCCTTGTATCCGCTGTGTTTGGTGTGTTTGGGGCCAGATGGATGTGACTGAGGTGATGTGTGTGCATGTGATGGGCATGAGCCATGATGCATGTGAGTTACATATCATTGAATGTTTCAAGAGTCCATTGGACATGCATGGAAATGTCCATGGCATGCACCATGCCTGTTACTGTGTGTGTTTTGCCTGGACTGGCCCATGTGTTGTGGAGGGACATGATGGAAGTGTACTTTGACAGTGGTGCTCATCTGCTATTGCTTCCTGTCTAGGGGACCATTGTACAGTGCCCTGATGCTTGTGTTCTTTGTCTCCCTCTACGCAGCGGCTAGTGAAGAAGAGGGCGGAGACGGCGCTGTGGAGCAAGGCGGCGGGGATGCCCCCACGGCTGCAGCGGAAGGGGTGGGTGAGCCCCCACAGGGGCCTGCTACGGTGGGAGACGGTGAGGAGCCATCCAGGTTGGTGGTTTGCACAGAGGAGGAGGAGGCCGCCACTGGGGCACACATGGGGCCTGGTGGGGGCATCCCTGCTGGTGCAAGTGGTGCAGTCCAGGGCCAGGGGCAGGAGGCAGCACAGGTCACCGTGGAGGGGCCTGTGCATGTCGCTGTCCCTGACCCTGTGAGTGCACCACCATGCACCAGCAGGGATGCCCCGTCCCAGGCCTGTCCGCAGGTAGAGGGGATGTCCATGTCACCTGACTCCCCTCCACCTGCGGACGTGGGAACCCCTGGCCGTGCGGAGAAGGTCCTGATTGGGGTCGCGTTGCGCACGGCTGCGATTCGTGATGCCGTGCGTGCTTCCCGGGAGGAGCACGCACGTCATCACGAAGTGCACCGTGCCGACGTGGCCCAATTGGGATCGGCCATGTTCGGGGGTTTCCTGCATGTGTTGGCCAATGTGGCGGCCCTCTCCTCCTCTGTGCAGGCTATCCACCAGTCGTTCTCCTTGCCGTCTTCCAGCCCAGATGCCACCAGGGCCCCCTGTGGACCTGCCCCGACCAATGCAGCCAGCTCGGTGGGGATCCCATCCCTGCCACAGTCGGGAGTCAGAGATCCAGCAGGGGTGGACACCAGAGCAACTGGACCCCAGCAGATGGAGGATGTGACGGCATCATCGGGCAGGGCACGTGCACGACGGCGTCGGTGGTTTCCATCAGCCTGGATGCCGTCGTGCTGGCACAGGCAGTTGCGTCGGAGGCAGCAGCAGGCTCAACGTGGGAGGCATCATGGCTCGGGGCCATCAACATCAGGGGTGCAGGCATCGGCCGGAGGGCAGGAGAACCCTGGAATGGGAGTGGCTTCCGTGTGGGAGAGGTTGTGCCAGCGGATAGGTGCGGAGCGGCAGCGGGCAGAGGAGGAACGGCTCACGATGGTCAGGGCGGAGGACTCCATGCGGAGGGCGCTGAGGCGGGCTGAGTGCCTCGAGGGTCTTCGCAGGGAGTTTGAGCTTGACACTGCGTTATCCCTGCGGGACCTCGGGGCCAGGGAACATGCCCGCCTCCAAGCCATTGAGCAGGAGTTCGAGGATGCCCTGGCCCATGACAACAACCAGTGAGCCGTCCGAATAGCCCGCTGCCTTTGTATATAGTTGTATAGTTAGGGTTAGGTTTCCTTTGTTTTTTTGAATTTTTTTTGGGTTGCGATTGGACAATGCACCACTTTTTTGTATATAGTTCCCTTTTTAGTTAGTAGTCAGTTAGGTTTAATTTGGTAGGGCTCATGGACCCAGGATTATCTTCTTGATTGGCTTATTTTATTTTTTCATAATTTTTTCATGGACATTCATCTTGTTTTGTTTGATTTGCTTTGTGTTTTTTCTTATTTGCTGTTCAATACATATTATTTTTTTAATCTTCAATGTGTCGTATCATCTCATTGCTTTCAGGCATGTCATGTTGGGTGTTTTGTCATTCACTTGCAGCCATTGTGTGTGACAGACATGTGTTAAATTGCATTATTTACATTGGGGGTGTAACATGTAATTGCCTTTGATATGTGGGTGGGTGTGATAGTTGGTTGGGCCTTTTGGCAGGGGAGGATGGGCATTACGGACATGATTGGGGAATGTTGGGACCCAGGTGCAGGGGGGCATGGATTGGACATGGGTGGGGGCCTGCTGGCAGGTGCCCCACAGTGCTGGGGGGTGGGGGTGGTGAGAGACATGAGTTGGACATGGGTGGGGGCCTGCTGGCAGGTGCCCCACAGTGCTGGGGGGTGGGGGTGGTGGGAGACATGAGTGGGGCCCTGGTGGAGGGTGACCCTGGTGGCTGGGGTTTGGGGGTGGTGGGTGACATGAGTTGGACATGGGTGGGGGCCTGCTGGCAGGTGCCCCACAGTGCTGGGGGGTGGGGGTGGTGGGAGACATGAGTGGGGCCCTGGTGGAGGGTGACCCTGGTGGCTGGGGTTTGGGGGTGGTGGGAGACATGAGTTGGACATGGGTGGGGGCCTGCTGGCAGGTGCCCCACAGTGCTGGGGGGTGGGGGTGGTGGGAGACATGAGTGGGGCCCTGGTGGAGGGTGACCCTGGTGGCTGGGGTTTGGGGGTGGTGGGTGACATGAGTTGGACATGGGTGGGGGCCTGCTGGCAGGTGCCCCACAGTGCTGGGGGGTGGGGGTGGTGGGAGACATGAGTGGGGCCCTGGTGGAGGGTGACCCTGGTGGCTGGGGTTTGGGGGTGGTGGGAGACATGAGTTGGACATGGGTGGGGGCCTGCTGGCAGGTGCCCCACAGTGCTGGGGGGTGGGGGTGCAAGGGGACATGTGTTGGTGTTCATTAGTTCAAGGAGACATGTGCCTTTGCTGGGGGGCATGCCCATGTTGGGTGGGCTGCCTGCGGGACATGACCAGGGATGCAGGGTAGTCCCCTGTGGTGTGGGCTGCCTGCAGGGGCCGTGGAGGGTGTACAGGGTACACCTGGGAGGAGCCACACTGTCAAATCACATGTGGAACTTCCCGCGCACCCCTGAAATACACGCGCCCAGGCTATTCGCGTGTGGAACTTCCCGCGCACCCCTGAAATTCACGCGCCCAGGCTATTCGCGTGTGGGACTTCCCGCGCACCCCTGAAATACACGCGGCCAGGCTATTCGCGTGTGGAACTTCCCGCGCACCCCTGAAATACACGCGCCCAGGCTATTCGCGTGTGGAACTTCCCGCGCACCCCTGAAATACACGCGGCCAGGCTATTCGCGTGTGGAACTTCCCGCGCACCCCTGAAATACACGCGCCCAGGCTATTCGCGTGTGGAACTTCCCGCGAACCCCTGAAATACACGCGCCCAGGCTATTCGCGTGTGGAACTTCCCGCGAACCCCTGAAATACACGCGCCCAGGCTATTCGCGTGTGGAACTTCCCGCGCACCCCTCAAATTCACGCGCCCAGGCTATTCGCGTGTGGAACTTCCCGCGCACCCCTGAAATACACGCGCCCAGCCTATTCGCGTGTGGAACTTCCCGCGAACCCCTGAAATATACGTAGCACGCTCCCCCAGGCCCGATCGCGTGTGGAACTTCACGCGAACCCCTGTAATACACGAAGCCCGCTCCCCCAGGCCCGATCGCGTGAGGAACTTCACGCGAACCCCTGTAATACACGTAGCCCGCTCCCCCAGGCCCGATCGCGTGAGGAACTTCCCGCGAACCCCTGTAATACACGTAGCCCGCTCCCCCAGGCCCGATCGCGTGAGGAACTTCCCGCGCACCCCTCAATTTCACGCGCCCAGGCTATTCGCGTGTGAAACTTCACGCGAACCCCTGAAATATACGTAGCACGCTCCCCCAGGCCCGATCGCGTGTGGAACTTCACGCGAACCCCTGTAATACACGAAGCCCGCTCCCCCAGGCCCGATCGCGTGAGGAACTTCACGCGAACCCCTGTAATACACGTAGCCCGCTCCCCCAGGCCCGATCGCGTGAGGAACTTCCCGCGAACCCCTGTAATACACGTAGCCCGCTCCCCCAGGCCCGATCGCGTGAGGAACTTCCCGCGCACCCCTCAATTTCACGCGCCCAGGCTATTCGCGTGTGAAACTTCACGCGAACCCCTGAAATATACATAGCACGCTCCCCCAGGCCCGATCGCGTGTGGAACTTCACGCGAACCCCTGTAATACACGAAGCCCGCTCCCCCAGGCCCGATCGCGTGAGGAACTTCACGCGAACCCCTGTAATACACGTAGCCCGCTCCCCCAGGCCCGATCGCGTGAGGAACTTCCCGCGAACCCCTGTAATACACGTAGCCCGCTCCCCCAGGCCCGATCGCGTGAGGAACTTCCCGCGCACCCCTCAATTTCACGCGCCCAGGCTATTCGCGTGTGAAACTTCACGCGAACCCCTGAAATATACGTAGCACGCTCCCCCAGGCCCGATCGCGTGTGGAACTTCACGCGAACCCCTGTAATACACGAAGCCCGCTCCCCCAGGCCCGATCGCGTGAGGAACTTCACGCGAACCCCTGTAATACACGTAGCCCGCTCCCCCAGGCCCGATCGCGTGAGGAACTTCCCGCGAACCCCTGTAATACACGTAGCCCGCTCCCCCAGGCCCGATCGCGTGAGGAACTTCCCGCGCACCCCTCAAATTCACGCGCCCAGGCTATTCGCGTGTGAAACTTCACGCGAACCCCTGAAATATACGTAGCACGCTCCCCCAGGCCCGATCGCGTGTGGAACTTCACGCGAACCCCTGTAATACACGAAGCCCGCTCCCCCAGGCCCGATCGCGTGAGGAACTTCACGCGAACCCCTGTTATACACGTAGCCCGCTCCCCCAGGCCCGATCGCGTGAGGAACTTCACGCGAACCCCTGTAATACACGAAGCCCGCTCCCCCAGGCCCGATCGCGTGTGGAACTTCACGCGAACCCCTGTAATACACGTAGCCCGCTCCCCCAGGCCCGATCGCGTGAATAACTTCACGCGAACCCCTGTGATGCACGTACCCTGCAAATCGCGTGTGACACTTCCCGCGCACCCCGGTATACATGCACACGTATTTTTTGTCAGCGGGTGTCCGTGTTTGTGGGTACCCCTTTGCACGTCATTTTTCCTGGAGGGCCACAGTATGGGACATTCATCATGGCAGTATATAGGTGCTATTTGTTGGCGCACCTTTTGGCGCACATTTCTTACAGCCGCAGAGACGCTACCGCCTCCTTTCTTGTGGCGGTCGTGTTTGTGCCTGTGCGCTGGTTTGAGCGTGCGCTTTTTTCCCCTATTCTATTCCATGAATACGTGTTGTAGGCGAGCGTGTGGGCGTTCCGCGCACTTGTGCCCTGTACTTCCCCCGTGACGCCCACGTTTTGGCAAGTTGTTCCCCATTCCGAGTGTTACGCCCGTGTTCCGCCTACTTTTATTGCGTGCGCCGCGCTATGTGCGATTTTCGCTGTGGCCTGTGCGATTTTCGCTGTGACCTGGCGCACGCTGTTAGATGGCCTGTGCGCTAACGTGCGCCGCGCACTTTTTATCGCACATCCGCTGGTTTTCTCGCACACGGACTTCCATGAATCGACGTGCGCTGCTTTTCGTGCGATTTTCGCACGTTCACTGCGATTTTCGCTATTCCACTGCGATTCGCACGTTTTTGCCCACTTGCGCCGCGCTAATTATTCCATGAATCGGCCTGAATGTCTATTATTCAATGCTATAAGTCCTTGCAAACTACCAATACTAACATGATCTTTTCTTTTATCACAGAAATTGACAAAGAATATATGTACTCCAGTTAGCAAACCAAACAGTAAGTATATTACAATAAGTACAACTCATAAATACTGCTCCATAACACAACCATTGAAGCAAACAGTGCATATAACTTTGGTCTTGGGTGCATGGCCCATGCACCCAAGACTCTAGGACCTGGCCACAACCACTGCATCATATCACACCAATGGTAGCTTATAATTTCGGTACTTATAACTTTGGTCTTGGGTAGGCCCTGGCCACAACCACCGCAACATATCACACCCATGCTAGCTTATAACTTTGGTACTTATAACTTTGGTCTTGAACTTTGGTCTTGGGTGCATGACCTTCGGCCATGCACCCAAGACTCTATGCCCTGACCACAACCACCACATGCACCCAAGACCCTAGGCCCTGGTCACAGCCACCACAGCATATCACACCCATAGATCACACCCATATAATCAAACATTTTAACTATGTCATATGGCCAATTTTTATGTCCACGGACACCGTGTGTGTTCTTAGAACAGTTTCAACTTGCCTGCGAACAGTACAGCCAGGTATAGTGTCCTTAGAACACCTCCATTTTCGTTTAATTACGGACTATAACTTCGGTACTTATAACTTTGGTCTTGAACTTTGGTCTTGGGTGCACCCAAGGCTCTAGGCCCTGACCACAACCACCACATGCACCCAAGACTCTAGGCCCAGACCACAACCACCACATGCACCCAACACTCTAGGCCTTGCCACAACCACCAGAGCATATCACACACATAGATCACATCCATATTTGATTCTATGGGTGTGATCTATGGGTGTGATATGCTGCAGTGGTTGTGGCCAGGGCCCAGAGTCTTGTGTGCATGGCCTACGGCCTTCGGCCATGCACCCAAGACTCTAGGCTCTGGCTGCAACCACCACAGCATATCACACCCATAGATCACACCCATAGAATCAAACATTTTAACTATGTCGGACACTGTGTGTGTTCTTAGAACAGTTTCAACTTGCCTGCGAACAGTACGGACAGGTATAGTGTCCTTAGAACACCTCCATTTTCATTTCATTACGGACATCCCGGACACCATGTGTGTTCTGAGAACAGTTTCAATTTGCCTGCGAACAGTACGGACAGGTATAGTGTCCTTAGGACACCTCCATTTTCATTTCATTACGGACATCCCGGACACCATGTGTGTTCTTAGAACCGTTTTAACTTGTCTGCGAACAGTACGGACAGGTATAGTGTCCTTAGGACACCCGCATTTGGGTCGAATGCAGACATCGAGAACAGCGCGGCTGTCAGCGGACACAACGAACACAACAGGGGTGCCTGCCACCTAAATAGATACAATATTTGACCCATCTCTTACTCCCCCATCCTCCCCAAACAGTGTTACACGCCAACACACTTGCCAAAATTGTATTTCTCCACCATTTGTCACCGCGCTGTCCGCGGATGTCCGTGGATACAAGATGGCGGGCGTTCCCAAAAATCTGACGCACTCCACGCTCTTCACCATCCAATCAGCAGACACGTCGCATGTCCGCAGACATGACGCAAGCCGATTAGCCAATCGGGAAGTGTGTCCGCGGACCGGACATAGATATCACTAATTTTTTGTGACTTACTTTTTGGTCATTTTTTAAAAAACTACTGGACGGATTTTCACCAAATTTACAAAAGCTTTCGGGACCAAGCCACTGCTCCTGTCGCAAATTTGATGAAAATCATTCCAGCGGTTTGGGCTGTAGGCGTGAGCAAAGTTTTTTCCCCATTCAGTCTATGGGAAAAAAAGAAATTTTGGGACCCCCCCTATAACTTTGCCCCCCTGGACCAAACCTCACCAAACTTTTCAAAAATATTCAGAGTGGGCCATATACTTTGTTTGCAAGGTTTGGTGAGGATTTGTCCAGGGAGAGCGGAGATATAAGCTGGCCAAAAAGTGCTCTTCTATGGGAATAGCAATTTAACCATAACTACACGCCCACTAACGTGGCCGTGTTATATATATATATATATATATATATATATATATATATATATATATATATATATATATATATATGAGAAAGTCCATTTGAGCCAAGTCATACATTCCACAATGCCACCTAGTAGCCATCGCTGGAAGTTCACCTCCACTTCTGAGCCACAACAGCAAGGCATTGTGGGTATGCAAATTAGCTCAAATGAAACCAGGTATGCAGTTGTCCTGGTAGCCTCGAAAATGTCTGTCTTGGGTTCATTAAGGTATGTATAAAGCAGCACTGCCCTCTTAGACAAAGACAATTTCTTGGAGAAAAAGGTTTTCATTTGAGCTAATTTGCATACCCACAATGCCTTGCTGTTGTGGCTCAGAACTGTCGGTGAACTTCCAGCAATGGCTACAATGTAGCATTGTGGAATGTGTGACTTGGCTCAAGTGGATTTTCCTATTTTCACATTTCAGGTGAAAGGGTTTTTTTCAAACCTTTTTAAACCCATCATAACTTTCTTGGTGTTGTGAAAACATGGCCAAATGCTCCAACCACAAACCTGTAAGAACTTTACTGCACGGATAACTCCTAATAAGGGTGAAACCGGGTATGTAGTTGTCCAAATGTATGTATAAAGTAGCACTGCCCTCTTAGACAAAGACAATTTCCTGGAGCAAAAGGTGTGCATTTGAGCTAATTTGCATACCCACAATGCCTTGCTGTTGTGGCTCAGAACTGGAGGTGAACGTCCGGCGATGGCTAATTGGTGATGTTGTGGAATGTGTGACTTGGCTCAAATGGACTTTCCTATTTTCACATTTCAGGTGAAAGTTTTTTTTCAAATCTTTTTAAACCCACCATAACGTTTGGTGTTGTGTATATATATATATATATATATATATATATATATATATATATATATATATTCCCTTACACAAAAAAAAACTTTGTTAAAGGGACATTATGGTTAAGTTGCCCTATATACATGTGAAAATAATGCCAATTAAAAATGCCTACCTGCCAGGGGTTGTGTGTATTATGTTGGTAGCAAGATGTGAGGGGTGTTTATGTAATGGTAAACATGCAATAACTAGCTAACAATGCAAGACTGCATATACACTTGTGGTAGTAGAAACAATACATATGAAGACCCACAATGCCACAATGCATACAAATTAGAGGCACACACAGGGAAACTAAATGAATGAAGAAAGAAACAGCATCATCAGAAAATGTTATTGGCATTAAAGTTTACCTTCCTGTATGCAAATTAATTCTGTGTTGGATGCCTCCTATTGCCCCATGCATGTGTACCATGATCTGAGAGCAAACCCTAAGGCATGTACTTTAAGAACATATGAGAACGTTAACGTTTTCATGTACAGCACCTTTTGAATTTTTATATTGTGATTGTCAGTGAAGAAAACCACCTGGGCTACATTTTTCAATGACACAATATAAGTAAGCCAGACATTTGATGTCATCAGTGATGTCATCAATGACATTTGTCATGTCATCTTTGATATCCTGGGTGTTAGTCTTAGCAGTGCACGGTGGTGGCGCGAGTTATGGTTGCTTAGCTGACATAAAAGAAAGGGGCTAAAGATGTGATGGCGTCAGTAATGGCATCAATGACATGTGTGGTGGCATCTTTTATTTACGGGGTGATAGTGGTAGCAGTGGAGAGTGCTGATGGGAAAAATTGGCGATTAGCCTACTATAACTGCCGAATTTCAGGGGTTTTTAGATTTTGCTTGTAATCATAACGTCCGTTTTACAAAGTTTTTCTACAGAATGGCGTAGGTTTTTAATAGGGCAACTTAACCATAACGTCCCTTTAACAAAGTTTTTTTTGTAGTGAATTTTGGATGTTTTTAGTAGGGCAACGTAACCATAATGTCCCTTTGACAAACGTTTTGAATGATTTGCATAGGTTGGCAGTACTGTAAGTGATTCATAACATAAGTTTACCGAAATTTTTGTTGAGCATTTAGAAGGATTCCAATAGTAACACATAAGCATACTGTAAGGCAACATTTGACTTCACTGCCCATCTTTCTACGAATTGCACAGTAGCATATTCTGTTGCACAGCATGGCCACATGGTGCAGAACTCATACACACTTCACAATAATATGGGTGAGTTGTTGATAGTGCGGAAGGGCATTGTATATTGTTGTACAAACTTGTAACTGCAACACTTCCCGTTCACAACTCAACAGGGCAAGTTTGCACCACAATAGAAGCAAGAGGGCATACCGAGGTCTTTGAATCAGTAAACCCCATTCCACCCTAAAAAAATGAGGGATGAATGCCATTATCAATACAGATTTTACGGCACTAACCCATTGCACGAAAAAAAAAGGATTTTTTATCTTCAACCGAAACGCCTCCGCCGTTCCCGTTTGAAGAAAACAAATCCTTTTCCAAGATGGCCACCATGGAAAGGGAAGGCGGACGTTGCATAGAAAGTCTTTTTGCGCTTTCCATTACAGCTGCCAGAAAGTAAAAAAGGAAAACGTGTGACCGTAGTGGGTGAAGAAGATTTGTATTTGTTCTAAAATGTGTGGTTATCAGCAACACCTTTAACAGAAAGGCAGTGCCTGGTGGACATGCCGACTGCAATACAATGTTTTATCCCAACCAGGAAATGGCAGTATTTACCTCCCCGACATTGTGGTCAGTAAGCATACCTACAGCGTACCCTTCAGAGACGAAAGGCGTACCGTTGATTTGTTATGTACATGACAACACTTGTGAAGTATGAAAACACTACCACATGTAAAACACAAAGGTGTTTGTTCGTGCGCAATGAACTTTACATAAATGTGTGGAACATAGAGTGAATATGTTTGGCAAAGATATGCGTACAGAAGGCAAAGAAGTAGTCTTCTAACGTGTGGACAAAATCACAACAAACCCTGTGAAGTGCAGTGCACTAATGGCAGAAATATTGCAAGCAACACCATTACCACTGACCTGTGCACACATTTTTGTGTAAGTGCCACAAGGGGTGAAATGGGTGAAGAAATGTGTAGTGAGAAGGTATAAGGAAGCAGTGCTTTTGAAACGTGTCTGTACAGCAAATACTTTCACTGGACCTGATCTCATTTTTCCACTTTTAGAAAGATACCAAATCTGATAACATAGCGTCTTCATGCAGAACTAATGTTGGTAATTGGGGCATCTGGGTGACAGAAAGTACCCTCACGGCACAAAAGCATAATAGATGAGCCTGAGCCTTACGTTGCCAAAGCAAGTGGTGTGCAATAGTGTTCTGGATAACGTACCTTGGCAGCGTAAACAAATGATTCCATAAAGACTTACGTACCGTGATACGGCACCTAATGAAGAACATACTGCAACCTGCAACGTAGCATGGCAGATTGTGAAGGGGAACATGAAATGGTTAAAAAACACACTAACTTGTAAAAAGTAGTAAGGTACTTTTATTTCACAATGCACAGCGCTAAATCATCTCCCTTTCTCATTTGCAAAGAAATTGGAAGTTTGTGTCTCTGCTGCACAATGAAAATGTTAATTTTGATGGTCACGTTGATGTTTTCCCACACAGTCACCATGCGTTGGCGCCACAGTTTTTATCACACACACAGTATGCAGTGGCGACACAGTAGTCGGTTTCCTCTCACATTCATTGCCAAGACGGCGTCAATCGCTGTGATGTAGTCCATCAGAAAGTATGGTATGTTACTTAAAATGTTAGTGGCAATGGTGACGTTGTTGTTTAACCACACAGAAATTATGTGTTATTGACACAGTAGTCGTATTCTTGTCACAGTGATTTACAAGGCGACGTGAATGTCTGCGAACTAGGACACCAGAAAGGATGGTATGTTGCTTCTTACTGCTACAACTGCGTACGGACATAGAGGTCCGATGCGGTCAGCCATTCAATGATGGCACCCATACAACCGGTGACGAATAGCTGCACTTGACGATTAAAAAAAACATCACTCGGAAGCTGCAATCCATGACATTGGCAATAGGGAAACAAGTAGCTGAGGGGAAAATGACAAAAAAGATCTATCAATACGAAGCCCTTGTGGAAATGTAAGGTGAAACACATAACATTTCTATAAACAATTAATGTTGTATGGGGTATTGTACTGACTCCCTACAAACGGCGACAATGTACAATCTGTATAATAGGTAAAAATATATCAATGCCACATAAATTTCATAGGTAATAATGGAAATTGTAGTGACATCATACAAACGGCGGTAATGTGCAAACTGAAATTTCAACGGCACACAAACTTCCAAATGCATTAGTAGTAATAATTTTTTTTTTCAGACTAAGTAATTAATGGCAGTTTGGTGTAGAGGCCTGAAAAATAAGCTTACATGATATGCACTGTCTCCATTTCGGCTTCCGCAGTCGTGTAGTTGTTTGCAAGAAGACGTCCTCGGGAACTGATATTTCATGTGCTTCACAATCTTTTTGAAGCATAACTTATCAAAGGGAATGTTTCACAAACTGTGACTCCTTACACTCTTTCTGTCTCTTCCCTGTACGTCAAGGTCGAAAAACAATTGACCCTTATGAGGTTTGGTACATGTGCGACCATACTGAGCGCCTAGTGAAAAAATGAAATGAAGTGACCTTCGCTCAGAACGCAAATACATTCTCATTTTGCAACAACATATCAGCAGTCAATCATGAGACCTGTTACTCCCGACCACGTGCAGACCGCTGTGTTTACGAAACCGTGCAGGTGGTTGCCTCAGATTCCAAACTATAGGACGCCAGTCTGACCGCAGTACTTTTGGTGGTGGCTTCTTACATAGACGCAGTAAGGACTTGTCGTACATTGCCTACCAAGTTTCACTGTACGGTATGATAGTGGTAACAAGAATAAAGCACTGTTTCACTTCCTACTGCCACATATAAGTAATGCTTACCTTTCCACACAGTGTTCCATAAGGGTTTGTTTGCTGGGATTTCGGCATACAACACAAAAACGAAATGACCATGGCGGCTGTATAAAAAGAATGCTACGCACTTGACGCTGCGGCAGAACCAATCGGTGAAAGCGCAACATCTTGACGTACAGCATGCCATAGATTAGCCAATAGAAATCTTCTCCACTGAGCGAACAGGGAAGTGGGACCGCGGAGCAGACATAGATATCACTTATTCTTAGAGTGCTACTTTTTGATCGTTTTACAGGAAACTACTGGACGATTTCTCACAAAATTTACAAAAGCACGCTTTGGGGAACAAGCCCCTGCCGCCAAATTGGTGACAATCCGTCCAGTGGTTTGGCCAGTAGTTTTTGCCCCATTCAGTCTATGGGAAAAAAGACGTTTTGGGACCCCCCCTATAACTTTGCCCCCCCGGACGAATCCTTACCGAACTTTGGAAAAAAATTCAGAGTGGCCCATATACTTTTTTTTGCAAACTTTGGTAAGGATTCGTCCAGGGGGAGCCGAGTTATAAGCCGCCCAAAAAGTGCTCTTCCTATGGAAACAAAACAGCAACTTAACCATGCCATGTAATATTACACTAGTTATGGTTAAGTTGGTGTTTCCATAGGAAGAGCACTTTTTGGGCGGCTTATAACTTTGCTCCCCCTGGACGAATCCTCACCAAATTTTGTAAAAAAAGTATATGGCTCACTCTGAATTTTTGCAAAGTTTGGTGAGGATTCGTCCAGGGGGGGAAAAGTTATAGGGGGGGGTCCCAAAACTTTTGTTTTTTCCCATAGACTGAATGGGGAAAAAAATGTGCTCATGCCTACAGCCCAAACCTCTGGACGGATTTTCACCAAATTTGGACCAGGAGCAGCGGCTTGGTCCCAAAAGCGTGCTTTTGCAAATTTGGTGACAATCCGTCCAGTAGTTTTTTTAAAAATGACCAAAAAGTAGGTAAAAAAAATTAGTGATATCTGTGTTCGCTTCGCGGACACACTTCCCTGTTCACTCCGCGGACAGGACGGTGATTGGGCAAGCAGCTTGCGTGATGTCCGCGGACATCTGACGTGCTCTCTCATTGTATGCAGTGAAAGCGTGCAGTGCGTCGTGGCTTCAGAGACGCCCGCCATCTTTGTTCCTCGCATGAGAGGCTTTGTCAGGTCAGCAGGAGCGGGATCTGCCGCCTTCACAGTAAGTCCCCCACCCACGCTCATGCCCGTTTCTGTCTCCTGTTCCTCCCACCCCCCGCTCAAGCCCTGTGTGTCCTTCTTGTCCCCGCACCCCCACTCATGCTCCGTGTCTCCCCTGTTCCTCCCACCACCCGCTCAAGCCCCGTGTGTCCTTCTTGTCCCCCCACTCATGCTCCATGTCTCCCCTGTTCCTCCAGCCCCCCGCTCACGCCATCGGTACACGATGGCCAGCAGAGGGCCGAGGAGCGGGATCTGCCGCCTGCACACGAACTCATGTCCACTCATGCCCCGTGTGTCTTTCGCCCTCCCTCCCACCCCCCGCACATACCCCGTGTGTCTCTCGACCTCCCCCCCACCCTCCGCTCATGCCCCGTGTGTCTCTCCCCTCCCCTCCCGCCCACCCCCGCTCATGCCCCGTCTGTCTCTCCCCTCCCGCCCACCCCCGCACATGCCCCGTGTGTCTATCAATCCCGCCCACCCCCCGCTCATGCCCCGTGTGTCTATCCCTCCTGCCCAACCCCCGGCAAATGGCGCGTGTGTCACTCCCCCCACCCTCGCTCATGCCCTGTGTGGCTCTCTCCCTCCTGCCCACCCCCCGCTCATGCCCCGTATGTCTACCCCTTCCGCTCATGCCCCGTGTGTCTACCCAGCCCCCGCTCATGCCCACCCCCCACTCATGCCCACCCCTCCCGCCCACCCCCCGCTCATGCCCCCCTGACCGCCCACCCCCCACTCATGCCACATGTGTCTACCCCTTCAGCCCACCCCCTGCTCATCCCTCCCGCCCACCCCCCGCTCATGCCCCGTGTGTCTCTCCCTCCCGCCCACCCCCCGCTCATGCCCCATGTGTCTCCCCCTCCCTCCACCCCCCGCTCATGCCCCGTGTGTCTACCCCTCCGGCCCACCCCCTCCTCATGCCCCGTGTGTCTACCCCTCCCACCCACCCCTCCTGCCCCCCCGCTCATGCCCCCCCGACCTCCCACCCCCCACTCATGCCCCGTGTGTCTACCCCTCCCGCCCCCCCCGTGTGTCTCTCCCTCCCGCCCACCCCCCGCTCATGCCCCATGTGTCTCCCCCTCCCTCCACCCCCCGCTCATGCCCCGTGTGTCTACCCCTCCGGCCCACCCCCTGCTCATGCCCCGTGTGTCTACCCCTCCCGCCCACCCCCCGCTCATGCCCCCCCGACCGCCCACCCCCCACTCATGCCCCGTGTGTCTACCCCTCCCGCCCACCCCCCGCTCATGCCCCGTGTGTCTCTCCCTCCCGCCCACCCCCCGCTCATGCCCCATGTGTCTACCCCTCCCGCCCACCCCACGTTCATGCCCCGTGTGTATCTCCCTCCCGCCCACCCCCCGCTCATGCCCCGTGTGTCTCTCCCTCCCGCCCACCCCCCTCTCATACCCTGTGTGTCTCTCCCTCCCGCCCAACCCCGCTCATGCCCCGTGTGTCTCTCCCTCCCGCCCTCCCCCCTCATGCCCTGTGTGTCCGCCCAGCCCCCGCTCATGCCCCGTGTGTCTCTCCCCTCCCGCCCACCCCCGCTCATGCCCCGTGTGTATCTCCCCACCCGCCCACCCCCCACTCATGCCCCGTGTGTCTCCCCCTCCCCTCCAGCCCCCGCTCATGCCCGCGTGTGTCTACCCCTCCCCCCACCCCCTGCTCATGTCCCGTGTGTCTACCCCTCCCGCCCACCCCCCGCTCATGCCCCGTGTGTCTACCCCTCCCGCCCACCCCCCGCTCATGCCACGTGTGTCTCCCCCTCCCGTCCACCCCCCGCTCATGCCCCGTGTGTCTCTCCCTCCCGCCCACCCCCCACTCATGCCCCGTGTCTCTTCCTCCCGCCCACCCCCGTTCATGCCCTGTGTGTCTACCCCTCCCGCCCACCCCCGCTCATGCCCCGTGTGTCTACCCCTCCCGCCCACCCCCCGCTCATGCCTCGTGTCTGTCTCCTGTTCCCCCCACCCCCGCCCATGCCCCGCGTCTGTCTCTGTTGTTCCCCCTACCCCCCGCTCATACCCCGTGTCTGTCTCCTGTTCCCCCCACCCCCCGCTCATGCCCCGTGTCTCTCTGTTGTTCCCCCACCCCCGTTCATTCTCCGTGTCTGTCTCCTGTTCCCCCCAGCCGCTCATGCCCCGTGGGTACACCCCCGTCTCGGCGTCGCTGGTTCGGCGACGGGATGTTTTGGCGCACCGCACACCAGTGCAGTGCACATCGCCTGCAGTTTAGGGAAACGTTCAGTGCAGTGCACTGAAAATGCGAGTTTCAACTTCACCCCACACTATTTTAAAATGAAACTGTTCTAGAGCGGTTTCATTTTAAAATAGTGTGGGATGAAGTTGAAACTCGCACTTTCAGTGCACTGCACTGAACATTTCCCTAAACAGCAGGCGATGTGCACTGGGGTGCGGCGCACAGAGCAGAATTGATCTGCCGGGCTCACAAGGGTGGGGGCCCCCACCTTCGCGTGCCCGGCTGTGTACTCTGCGTGGCTGTGGTGCCTGCATGAAGAACTCGCAGGATGTTTATGTGCGGCCAATTCGGCACGGGCTGTCGTGCCGTGCCGCGCCGAACCGGCTCCTGCGCCGAACCGGCCGTGCCAAATCGTCCCGGGCTGAACCAGCTGCCCCGAAATGTCCTGCTCCGTGCCCTGTGTCTCTCTCCTGTTGCCCCTCAACCCCCACTCATGCCCCGTGTCTGTCTCCTGTATCCCCCACCACCCCCCCGCTCATGCCCCGTGTCTGTCTCCTGTACCCCCCACCCCCTGCTCATGCCCCATGTCTCTCTCCTGTTGCCCCCCACCCCCCTCCCGCTCATGCCCCGTGTCTGTCTCCTGTTCCCCCCACCCCCCGCCCATGCCCCGTGTCTGTCTCTGTTGTTCCCCCCACCCCCCGCTCATGCCCTGTGTCTGTCTCCCCCTCCCGCCCTCCCCCCGCTCATGCCCCGTGTCTGTCTCCTGTTCCCCCCCACCCCCCGCCCATGCCCCGTGTCTGTCTCTGTTGTTCCCCCCAACCCCCGCTCATGCCCCGTGTCTGTCTCCCCCTCCCGCCCACCCCCCGCTCATGCCCGTGTGTCTCTCCCTCCCGCCCACCCCCCGCTCATGTCCCGTGTGTCTCTCCCTCCCGCCCACCCCCGTTCATGCCCCGTGTGTCTCTCCCTCCCGCCCACCCCCGCTCATGCCCCGTGTGTCTCTCCATCCGCCCACCCACCGCTCATGCCCCATGTGTCTCGACCTCCCACCCACCCCTGCTCATGACCCCCTGCCGCCCACCCCCCACTCATGCCCCGTGTGTCTACCCCTCCCGCCCACTCCCCGCTCTTGCCTCGTGTGTCTACCCCTCCCGCCCACCCTCCGCTCATGCCCCGTGTGTCTAACTCTCCCGCCCACCCCCTGCTCATGCCCCGTGTCTGTCTCCTGTACCCCCACCCCCCGCCCATGCCCCGTGTCTGTCTCTGTTGTTCCCCCACCCCCCGCTCATTCTCCGTGTCTGTCTCCTGTTCCCCCCAGCCGCTCATGCCCCGTCGGTACACCCCCGTCTCGGCGTCGCCAGTTCGGCGACGGGATGTTTTGGCGCGCCGCACACCAGTGCAGTGCACATCGCCTGCTGTTTAGGGAAACGTTCAGTGCAGTGCACTGGAAATGCGAGTTTCAACTTCACCCCACACTATTTTAAAATGAAACTGTTCTAGAGCGGTTTCATTTTAAAATAGTGTGGGATGAAGTTGAAACTCGCACTTTCAGTGCACTGCACTGAACATCTCCCTAAACAGCAGGCGATGTGCACTGAGGTGCGGCGCACAGAGCAGAATTGATCTGCCGGGCTCACGAGGGTGGGGGCCCCCACCTTCACGGGCCCGGCTGTGTACTCTGCGTGGCTGTGGTGCCTGCATGAAGAACTCGCAGGATATTTATATGTGGCCAATTCGGCACAGGCTGTCACGCCGTGCCACGCCGAACCGGCTCCTGCACCGAACCGGCCACGCCAAATCGTACCGGGCTGAACCGGCTGCCCCGAAATG